>NC_084794.1:218283783-219659408 GCF_963169125.1 Humulus lupulus
CTTCAAAAAAATGCATGGTGAACCCTAACAAACAGGGAGGAGACCTTCCAAGGCATCTCCTAAAGTTCACAAGGATTAGCTACCCTTACGAACATCAAGGAGGCCAAAAGGTCTTAAACAACAACAACAACAACAAGCTTCCAAATAAAGGCAGATACTCTCTCAAAGGGAGAAGCCCCAGAAAGAGCACCCGCCAATAAGCCTAGAGCGGCCACCAAGCCGTCTAGCCAAAAAGGGTCCTAAAAGAGACCCTTGCAAAAATAGTACTATGAATAATGACAAGAAGGATGCTTCTCGCAAGAAATAATAAGCGCGCGCAAAAATATATAAAAGGATAGCTAGAACCCAAGGGCTCAATATATCCTTATAAGAACAATCAAGAGGCACCAAAAAAGGACCCATTGAACCTTTTCACATGGGCTCCAAAGGACCTCTAGCCTGATAAATAAAAGAGGGAACCTACCAAACCCCATCATATGGGCTCAAAAAGACCTCAAACATAGATGAATAATCGCATATGTATATATTAAAAGAGAGTCTTGGTAACATGACAAGATTTAAAAAAAAATTATTATTACAAGCACAACAAGGCTCGAATGAGCATACACCCACAGCAGACTAACTGACAAAAATTATGAAATGACAACCTCAAGGCCTCCTACCACGGGCATTCCACCCAGCCGCCCGGGTGACAGCGTGCTCGCCAAAGGATGAAAAATCGTAGTTTGGATCTTGCCTCCATACACCATAAAGGGCGCACTCTATGGACCTATACTCAATAGCTGCCTTGTCCGCCTCTAAGGAAGCGACCCTCTCCTGCTACGCAACTACAGCAGCCTTAGCACCCTGGAGTTCAGCCTCTAAGGAAGCAACCCTCTCCTGCGACGCAGCAGCGGTAGCCTTGGCACCCTGGAGTTCGGCCTCTAGGCTGGTGACCCTTTCCTGCAACATCGTGGCCTGGGCAACCACCCTCTTCTTCCTTTTTGATGAGGCAGAAATTTTCGCCAAGGCCTTTTCTAGCCTAGACCTGGTCTCGGCAAGCTCCCTCTCGAGCTCCTGGACCTGAGCCGCAAGACGGTCCCTCTCGGTATTCGACACGGAAAGGTTGTGAGCCGAGTCGGCAAACCGCTGAGCCACGGTATAGGCCTGCACAAGAAAAATAACAACAACAATGATAAGTAACAAAAAAAAGGGAATAAAAAGAGATAAGGCCGACACAAGATGCATGAACTCACCCAAGCAGTAGAGCACGTAAGAGTCTCCCCAAGATTTGACATGGCGAAACTCCCAAGACCACTTCAATCAGCTTCGGGGAGGTTTAAGGCGATCTGGACATACCGCCGCCCGTAAGAGGCCGCCATGCGACCCACCCAGGGCACCCCTTCCGAGCCAAGGGTACTTGGCTGGGTAAGGACAGACGACCCACTCGCCGAAACAGGAGGGGGTGCAGGAAGATCGAAAAAATGAACCCCGGGTATATCAGGAGGGGGTGCAGGAAGATCGGGAAAGTAAGCCCCCGATGGACCGGGGTCGAGGGGAGCCTGAGGAAAAGCGTCAAAGTCCGCGGGGTTGGGGCAAACAAAATGCCCCGGCATGGCCTGTTGACCTTGGAATTGGGAAGCCATGTTAAGGTCAAAAGGGACAAAGGGAGGACATCCCCCGGGGGACGAAGATAGCTGGTAAGGTTGCCCATGTCTAAGGGAGACTCCCTCCGGCACACACTCAGCATCACCTTCACCCGAATAAGGCTCAGCCGAGGCAACCTTCGTCTTCTTTGACCCAGGAATAGTTCACAGCAACCCGGGATCTGAAACCGGGGACAGCTTGTGAAAGTTGAGTTTTTCCACAGTGAATAGGTATGTAGCCTTTCTCACGGCGGGGTCAGCACTGATGAGTTTGTTCACAGCGTTTGCCTCCGACCCAACAACTGCAGGTATGGCGAACTGCTCTGCACGATCCACACCATTGTCGACACAAACATAAGTTATAAAACAATAAGTTTCAAAAAAAAAGAAAAAAAAAAGGGTGGCTCGAGGTACTTACTGGGAGTAGAACGGAAGTGCTCACGAACAGAAAGAGGGCCTTTCACAAAGAAAAAGTCCTGCTTCCAGGACCTCGGGTTGGACACTGCGCCATCTATCAAAGGGACTTCAGTATTGGCTTTTTGCAGGAAATAAAAGCCCTTGAATTTGGGAGAGGGCATGAGATTGTACAGGAAATGCACCTCTTGGGCCGTAGGAGCATGATGGACAAGTTCCATAAACGCGATAAAGAGGCAGCTTAAGGTCAGCCAACTGTTGGGTGCCAGCTGAAGTGGAGCGAGGTCAAAATAGTTGAGAACCGCAACGAAGAACGGGTGTAATGGGATTGTACCACCCGCCTTCAGGATATGCTTGCTAAGGGCCACGAAGCCAGTATTAGGGCAGTTAGCCCGGCACTTGTCCGAAGGGGTGTATAATGCGTACTCCGGGGGAACACGGTAGCGCTCTACGATTTCCATCAATTTATTTTCAGACACGTGGGACACTAGGGTGGATGCCAATAGGGGGCATCGTCCCGGTCATTGACGAACACCTGTCGTCGTCCTCTCTTCGACATATCTGCAAAACCAAAAGAAAAAGGTGAGGAGGAGACAAAACACTTGACCCTCCATTTTCTCTTCCTAGCAAGATTCTTCCACCGGGGCACCGGTTGCGGAAGTGCTAAGCTAGGGAAGATCGAAAATAAGGGCTGAAGAGAAGCAGGTGCGGCCCCATGACAGTCATCAAGCAAGGATGAGCTAGGAGGCTCAGGCGAAAGATGTCCCTCCATAAACTCCAACTCCCCCTGCAAATCTAAAAGGGTCACCCTAAGGTTCGCTACATGGTCACTAAGGTCAGGAGGGAAAGGTACTCCGTCTCCTCTCAACACCGAGTCAATTTCGCTCTCTACCACCCAAATTTTATGCCTAAGTTCAGCCATGTGCTCAAGATGACGAATACGGGCCCGCCTTAAGGTGTCATGGTCATGGTAAGGATTTTCCTCATGGGACTCTGAGTTTGAAGACAAGTCAACAAACTCAACCCCCGGAGGAATGCTAGACGGACCTTCACTTGCCATGAGACCTCGTCCCGAAAGCAAAAAAGGGTTCACTATAAATGGGAGGATTGCAACAAAACACAAAGGAATGGACTCAAAACCTCTAGGTACAAACGCTCTAAATGACCCACTACGGGGTAGGAATAAAGGGGCATGCATCAAGGCTAACTCTCGAGGAGCTCAGGCCAAAGTGCCCCATCCTGAGTGGTGCTAATTTGGACCCAATAAACATAAGGGAGGAAAAAAGTATACCTCAAGCAAGTAAAATTGGGCGCTGACGTGGTCAAAAGGGGGTCGAGGGCCAAAAGCGTCGTCACAGTCAAATGGAGGCAAGTGGTCGAAAGTACGCGTCTGCAAAAATAAACAGGAAAGATGTGTTAGCCTTCAAATATATGAAGGGATATAAACATACCAAAAATTAGCTCAAATATATTAAAAAAAAAAGAGGAAACAAAGGAAACAATGACCAAAAATGAGATAGTGGGAGATTGAACCCCTCACCTCTTGAAAGAAGAAGGAATCTCAAAACCACTAAGCTAAGGAAGTAAGGTGTAAATAATAAGCTTGGCATGAAGGCCTATTGATAAGAATCAAAGAGATGAGTCTACTAGAGCACCTAAAGGTCCTCTCCTAGACTGGGGGGCAAGTGTGGATGCTCAAAATTTCATGCTTGTGAAAGACCCAAAGTGCATACTCAAGTCCCTTAAACACCTAAATACAGGCCCCGCAGGGGGCATCTCACGAGGGCCTCGCGCCCAGCCACCAGCCTCGCGAGGGGCGCCTCGCATGGGCCTCATGCCCAGCCGCCCCGCCTCGCTGGAGGCGTCTCGCGAAGGCCACGCCTCGTTGAGAGCGTCTCGCGTGCCACGGCTCCAGTGTGCCCAGCGGCCAGCAGCCTCGCAAGGGGCGTCTCGCGGGGGCCTCGCACCCCAGGCCACGCCTTGCTGAGGGCATCTCGCACGCCACGTCTCGATGTGCCCAGCAGCCTCTCAAGGGGTGTCTCGCGGGGGCCTCGCACCCCAGACCACACCTCGCTGAGGGCGTCTCGCACGGCACGTCTCGGCGTGCCCAGCAACCTCGCGAGGGGTGTCTCGCGAGGGCCTCATACCCTCCTAGCCACGCCTCGATGGAGGCATCTCGCAGAGGCTTGCATCACGCCTCCTCTTAGTACACTCAATCCCACCAGGCCTCATCCGCACCACTAGGGGTCACCTCCCCAAAATTGGCCTCACAAGAGGGGTTCTATCTCGCCCCTTAAGATTAGCACCACTTACTGGACACCGCTATTACTGTGAGTCCAACAAGAGGTAAAATCATGGTTCTCCCCAACGCACCAATAAGGGTGCGTTGGAGGTGCCTCGCAGTGATTCACACCAAGTTAGAAGAAGTACGGACACTAAGCTCATGTCAGACAAGTAGTGGCCGTACAAGCAAAGTACTTATTACAGTCCACACTAGACAACCTCTGACACGTGTATTCAATAAGTAGTGGAGACATCCCCATGGATTCTGACCATGTACTAGAGTCGACACCACTACCCCTGAAACCACTCTCCTATTAGTGTACCCATGTACTATCTGGTCCCCTGGACCACCATGTATCAGGGGCCATTAGAGCCCACTATAAAAGTAATCCTACTTCCACTTGGAGGGGGGTTGGAAAAAACACTGTAGCATTACACCATAAGAAATACAAATTCAGTTCACCATTTCCTTTCTGCAAGTGTTCTTTGAGTTTCCAATTAGATCTTTGAAGTTTTTCTTTTGATAATCTTTTCTTTTGATAATCTCTACATTTATATTTGTCTAACTTAACTTGGTTGACGAGTTCTCACCGTCAACAGGGTTTAAAAAATATATTTACAAAATTCTAAAAGTTACATACAATCAAGGCCGCCCTAATGGAAAAATACACATTTTAGGTTTCTTTCCCTGTACAATCCCTCGACCGTGGTGGACGAGCAGCTGACAATGTACACCAAACCCCCAGAGCTCTCCAACTCATGGTTGAACCATCATACCCTTGCCTTTACCTGCACAGCAAGAAAACTATAATATCATAGCTTAAACCATAAAGATAATCAAATAATTCATAAGACATTAACCAAATATTTAGCAGGCCATAACAGACACATAATTAGTGACAACAATCAAGGAATCATCAATCTATCATCCAAGTATTCAACAAGCCTTAAGCATCAGATTAACAACAGTAAACACATTCATATTGGACAATTTATCACAATCATCATACAATACCCAGGGTCGACGTCCTTAGGTTGCACCCTCTATTTAACACACTGACTTCGGCTCGCTTAGGTCGATCCCAGTGTTTATCTAGCTGACCCCAGCTCTCAATGGCCGAGTCGCGTTCTGTGCGCAAAGTATCAGCCCCAGCTCTCTTAGGTCGCTTATTACATGCTCACATGGCATATTATAATCATACAACATTTGTATTCAAATATAGGGAATCTCAGGCCCAACACAACCACGCAAAGGGTGTAGTTTTCTTACCTTGAATTCCGAGCGGAGATAATAGAGCGGTCTCGAGCACAATCCTCAATCCTGAGCCTTGGCGATAAACCTAGTCACGAAGGCCAATGGGTAACTATCAACTTCTAATTGAAATAAAATACTTAGGAGATGAAAACTAGCCTCCGAGACCTCCATTTCTACTAAACCGGGTAGTAGAAATTATCCCGAGCGCCAAGGTTCGAACCCCCCGAGCCTTGCCAATTCTAGAAATAATTCAAAGGCTAAAATCTCAAGGTGGGTTACGACTTGGCTTAGTGGGTCACGACTTGGCCCCAAGTCAGAGAGCAAGCACCCCAGCCAAAAGGGGAGGCGAGCGCAAATTGGCCTAGTGAGTCGCGGCGCGCCCCCAAAATGGCCACACGTGTCGCGGCGCCCCCTAGGCTGGGTCATGGTGCGCCCCCTTCGAACCCAGAAAATCTGGGTTTTCACTATATTCTTCCCAGCCAAGAACACCAAGAACTAACCCATAATTTACCCAACAATTCTCTTCAATTCAACCCCAAATCAGCTACGAATTTAAGATTGAATCACACAGTTTAGTCACCAAAGCCATAGAAATTTCACCAAGGTCACCATCCCAATTTATCAAGCAGTAATCATCATCAAAGAACCCAAACCAACAGTTTAATACACTCAAAGCTAACTACCAAACTCACATACAAGCCAACCAGAATTCCTAGCACAAGCCTAACAAAACTCAGAGATGAAAGTTCATAATTTACCTCAATTATGACTGACTTTCTCCTCAGTTTTCCAGCTCCAATTCCCAACTTGAATCCCCTCGAGCTTTCCTTCTAAGACTCAAATTACAAGCCTAAGCTTCTGCCTTTCCTTCTTCCTTAGCTCTCAAGTCTTAACTTCCTTCAACAGCTCCAAAATTCAGTCACCAAGAGAGAGAGAGAGCAAATCGTGAGAGAGAAAAAGAAAGTGAGCTGAGATTTTTTCTTTCTTCCTTTGAATTATTCTTTCGCTTTCTATTATATTCTAAAAAGCCTGAATATATCCTCTAATAAGCAAAAGACTCATTTTCCCCTCCACATACTAATTAATCCTTTAATTAATCTAAAGGTCAAAATAGTCATTTGTTCTCAAAACCGTTAATTCCTCGAGTGTTCCTAATATCCACCAAGTAATCTTGTCACCCAATTAATTACCGATTATCTATCCAATGTCTAATAATCCTCAATATATTTTCTAAATTCTCGAAAATACCCCCAGGCTCCCCCGAGCCGGTATAAATCCTCGTCGTGACTATTTTTCCAATCCGTTCACTAGGACCGTCTCGAGCCATATGCTGCAAATATATCCACATTATAATGTGGTCTCAACAATTTATCACATATAATTACATTTATGCCCTCAACGAGCCAAAATTACAAATATGCCCTTATAAGCTAAACAGGGCCCACATGCATATTTAATACTCATAAACATGCATTTGATTATATATTCACATATATACCAATTATGCCCTCCCGGCACACTAATCAAGGCCCTTAAGCCTTATTAGCAATTTTGGGTCGTTACAGGGACAAAGGGGGATATGATATCCTGATGAAGCACACGATCTCAGGGAGAGGCTACAAAGCCCCGAGCAGCAACGAGAATCACTCTCGAGCCTACAAGGACCAATTTTTTTGGGCAGATGGGTTCCCGACGAGGACCAATCATACTCTACTCCTGGACTTCGCTATAGTTGATAAGTACATTTGTCCTCGCGTAAGTTAGCATGATAATATTTAGCTCGCGGTGTATCCCTATCTGTGTCGTCTTAATCAAGTCTATATCGCCGCACTCCTTTCGTTGACTCTTTTGACGAAAGGCTTTGGGCAATGGAGTCCATTCGCAACGAGGAGCTAGAGCTCCCCTTCCTCATCATCGATGCCCATCTCTGATAGTATGGGCTGTTACAGGCAGAACAGAGCGTAAATCCGGTGGTCCTAACCAAATTCCAGGATTTGAAGCAATCTTGAAATATGGCAAGGTTACATACGGAGTATATGGAAGCCAAGGCGCAGCATCAATACACATATCGCCTTCGCGAGGAGCATGTGGAGAACGTCCTCGCCATCAAGGCAGTCTTGCAGGCGAAGGAAGACGAGGAGCTCAAGGCGGGGATCGAGTCGTCTTCCATGCCTCAAGGTAAATCTTTGATCATACTTCATTATGCTAGGCGTGTAAGGGAGGGAACTAGTCTCAAACATTCATCCTTTTCTCCCTCCCTTCTTGAATGCGGCCAAGTCTCGGGGTGTCATTGGTTCGAGAAGGAGTATCAAGACTACCAGGACCTCATCGACGTGTTTCTCCACAAACCGGGGAGGAAGAGGCACCCTCAAGGCTTCGTGCCTCTTGACGAGACAATGACCATGCATGCTTCTTGATTTTGTCAGTACGAGACCAATCCAACGTAGGAGATGGGTCAACTCATATGCGAATTCGCTTATTCTGTCCTCCACTCCGAGGAGCCTGATCGTGGTGGGGCTCCCGAGGAGTTTTATACTTGGTCTCACATTTTTATTTGTTGTGGTTTCTCTTTCTTTTCTGGAGACTAACCAGTTTGTATCCTTTGTGCAGAAAGTATGGGTCTCTCTGATCTAGTTCGATCGAAACGTCAAAGGGTGTCGGGGCCTTCTGAGACAGACGCCTCGACAACTCCAATAGCAGTGCCCACATCCACATTAATTGCCCAAGAATCCTCTACGACAGCCCAACCGGTCTATGCCCCGAGAGCAGTTGCTGCTGATGAGGTCATTGACCTTAAGGCCTCCTCCCCCTGAGACGAGGGATTCTCCAGGAAGGGTAAGGAACTCCCTCCCAACTCACCCCAAGCCAGGGTGCCTCAGTTGGTTATCTTCCCAGAGCACTACAAAGGAGATGACTTGGAATTGCACAGGGAAATCGTCGAGTACTACAACACCTGCATCAAGGAGGGCAATAAGGACTCCTAACTCCTAGCCGAATATCTGCGTGAGGACTGGCCAAAGGAACCTGTTGTCTCGCCTCGCCACGAATAGCTAGAACCTCTCCTAGCAGGGAGAATAGGAGATAGGGCCATACCGCTTGGCATGGAGCTCATGTCAGGAATAGCGACGTCCCTATGAGAAATGCCTGCCAGCAGCTTCGCCCGTTGTGGCAGCGAAACCGAAGTCGCACTGGTGGCCACCAGCCGTCACTCTTCCTTGAGGGTAAGTCTCCTAATTTCTTCCTAAGTTCAGTGTGTATTTCTATCTTTTTGGCTGAATTGATATTCTTATTTTATAGACTGCAACCCTCAATCAATGGCTCGGGGACCTTGTGCTGACGCAGTCCCTTGACTTGAAGAAAACTCGAGAAGGGCTGGCCCAGGCCCAGGTAGAACTTGCTTAGCTCCAGGAGACCACAGTCCCCTTGGAGGAAAATTCGCAGCTCCAGAAAGAAGTGGAGGACACGAGGGCCCGTGTCTGTGAGGTGGAGGACCTACTGACCAATGAGCAATCAAAGTTGTCTGCTCTAGAGGAAACATCCTCCAAGTTACAGAAAGATGTTGCAGGCCGCACCCGGACCGTGGAGGAGGAGCTGTCCAAAGTCCGCGAAGAGCTCCGGTTGAGCTGGGCAGAGTCTCTAGCCCGTGCCGATGAGCTAGAGAAAACGAGGAGAACCGCCAAAGAACTGGCAAAAGACCTCGATGTGATGGGCGAGGATATGCTCTTCGTGGCATGGTAGATCAATAGAGACATGGATCTCTCGTTCACAGAGGACCCTGATATGAAGACAAAGTTTGAGGCATGTCTTGAGGCGGAGACTGCTCGAGTAGCTCAGGAGAAAGAGGCCTCAGCGGCGGGTCGTGTCCCCGAAGTTGACCCGGTGATCGAGCTAGTGACAGAGGTGCCCCCAAGCCAAGGGCCCCAGTAACTTTGTCCTGTTTAGAATTTTCTTCTTTTTAAACTAAGTAGGCCAGCGTGTCGTAGTTTATTGGGGTATAGACAAACAACGCTCGAGCCCCCAAGCATAGTTGTAACTATTTAATGTAATGACAACCTGCATTACTTTTAAACTCCTTTGATTCTTTTAGTTCTTCGTAACATTACATTCATGAGAACAAGAACCCTAAGTAATGTTTTACTTGGTTTGGTTCTCTAAATTCAACGTAACCTAGCCGCCACAAGAATAAGCACTCAAACTAATTTAATCCCTTGACTTGGTTTTATAAATTCAACGTAACATGACTACCATGAGAACAAGAACTCAAATTGTTTTAAATATTTAATTTGGTTCTATAAATTCAACGTAAAATGACTGCCACGAGAACAAGAACTCAAACCATTTTAAATATTTGATTTGGTTCTGTAAATTCAACGTAACATGACTACCGCGAGAATAAGAAATTAAACTATTTTAAATATTTGATTTGGTTCTGTACATTCAATGTAACATGACTGCCATGAGAACAAGAACTCAAATCATTTTAAAAGTGATTCCAGCGTTTAGTGTCTCTACTATGTCGCAAAATTTAGCATTAATCTAACACACCTCAGCAACCTCAAATTCCTACGACTCGAGATGGAGCCAGCCTATTATGCTCGAACCTTTAGACGTTTAGTGTTTTCCCAAGCTTCAAGTCCTCAAATTAACTTGTCGTCCTCCTGTATCCCCATAGTCCAAAGACTTCCAGGCTTTCAGGAGTTCTTGTACACCGAACGTCTGCCCCCCGAGTATGCAATACCTGGAAGGTCAGTTATGGACTTAACTTTGCCCCCCGAGTGTATATCTCGGGGCTTCCATTCGCCTTTTAAGATCACCTCACAACTCCTCCGGCTCGAATTCCTCGGGAGGTGATGTTAATCCATACTAGCGCTACTAGGGGTTACTTTTAGGGTCTATTCCTCCAAGTATTTAACTCGAATCCTAACAATGTGTCAGGACTATGACTCGGTTAGGGCTTCTCGGGCGCGATGTCCACGGGAGGTGACCTTGAGTCCATTCACGTTAACCGAGGTTTTAACATTAGGGTCCCACAAAGTATTGACTTTGAAGTCTAGCAACTTCAGTCAATGCCCGAGTACAAGCGATTCGGGCGTCCGTTCACATCTCGAAGATTAGGATTTGGTTATTACTCCTCGGGCGCGCGCTATCCTCGAGAGGTAACCCGAATCTCTAAGTTCACTTTACCGGACTTTTTACGCTGGGTTTTCCCCAGGTTTAAGTTGTTTAGGGTTTTGACCTTAGGGGTACTACACTTGTCGACTAGTTTAGTTCCCCGGTCTAACCTTCCACTACTGGTTTGTCTTAGCACTTAAGTCAGTAACTTAGTGCTCGTTTGAACACTATGGGCTTGATCAGAGCTCCTCAGGCTCAAAGTCCTCAGGAGGTGACATAGCCCATGTGCTCTAGACTGAGTATACTAGACTCAGCCTCCCTTTCGCATCTTAAGATCAAGGGACTTGGTCAAAGCTCCTCGGGCTCGAAGTCCTCGGGAGATAACAAAAGTTTATTCTCGCGCTACTAAGATTGTATAGTTTCTAGGTGCTAAGCCCTATTCTGCTTGAAACAAGCTTAGTCTCCTAAGCTAGACTCGATTAGTTTCCTTGGTTTTTCTATACTTAGGGTGGCGACACTAGGCTTACTCTGCTTGACAAGCTTATTTTCCTCGGTCGTTCCCTAAAAGTCATGACGCTGCCCTAACTTCATGCCCCCAAGTGATCGGAGACTAGTCTGTGTTCACTTGTTCAGGCCAGCGAGCGGGTGCTCTTATACATAGTATTAATAGAATAAAGGAAACTAAGAAGTATAAGAAGATAATAAATTTCTTCTTTACCTTGTTTTATATACATGGTTTCCATTAAATGTGCCCAAAGGCTATAAGGGATACTACAGAAATTAACAAGGTTCCCTGCTCATACTATTAGTAATACCGACGAAGATGCTTGACATTCCAGGCGTGGAGAATCAACTCCCTAAGCCAATTTGTATGTCCCCAGACATACAACACTCTCGACTTGGTATGAGCCTTCCCAGTTAGGTCCCAGCACTCCTGCACTGGGGTCTCGGGTGGCTAAGAAGACTCTTCGTAACACCAGATCTCTGACCCTAAACTTTCTATCTGTAACTTTAGAGTTGAAATACCTGGCTACTTCTGCTAGTAGAACGCTACTTGAAGCTGAGAATCTTCACAGAGCTCCTCCACTAGGTCCGGGGATTCTCGCAGTAAAGCATGATTCGTGGTCGGGTCATACGTATCCCGGCGGTGCGTGGAGATTGCTGCCTTAACTAGGAGCATAGCCTTATATCCATAGGCCATGGAGAATGGCGAGTGCCCAGTGGAAGTCCTGGCAGTGGTGCGATAGCTCCACAATGCCCTAGGAAACTCCTCAAGCCAAGCTCATTTTGCCTATTCCAGTCTTTTCTTCAAAGTGGACTTGAGCGTCTTTTTAACTGCTTCCACTTGGTCGTTTGCATGTGGATGGGCCACGGAGGAGAAGCTCTTGATAACTCCATGCCATTGACAGAAGTTCGTGAATACTTCATTATTGAACTGCAACCCATTGTCGGAGACTATCTTCCTCAGGAGCCTGTATCGACAAACAATGTTTTTAATGACGAAGTCTATGGCCTTTTTAAAGGTGATCGTTGTGAGCGGCTCGGCCTCGACCCACTTTGTGAAGTAATCAATGACCACTAAGGCATACTTCACCCCTCCCTTTCCTGTGGGCAAGGACCCGATAAGGTCGATACCCCAGACATCGAAAGGCCATGGGTTGGTCATCTGCGTAAGCTCATTTGGAGGTATTCGGGGGATGTTAGCAAAGCCTTGGCACTTGTCGCACTTCTTGACAAAATCCATCGCATCTCCATTCATGGTGGGCCAAAATTATCCTTGCCTCAAGATTTTTTTGGAAAGACTTTGCCCCCCTGCATGGTCCCCGCAAAAGCCCATGTGTACCTCTTGGAGTATTAGACTAGCTTCTTGCTTGGACACACATCAGAGCAAAGGCAAGGAATAACCTCGCTGATATAGTTTACTATTCATGATTACATACTAAGGTGCCTGATAAAGTAGCTTCCGAGCCGCCTTCTTATCTTGAGGCAGCTCCCCGGAGACAAGTTATTTTACTATTGGCTCCATCCACCCATCTTGGGGTTATATAGCTTCCACCTCGTCATGAGCTGAGATGCATGGAGCAGCCAAGTAGTCAATGGGGACCACATTGATTAACTCGGCGTCTTTGGTGGTAGCCAACTTAGCCAGAGCATCAACATTGGAATTATGCTCTTGCGGCACCTGCTGAATAGTGATTCTTCTGAAGTTTTGGAGCATTTCTTGAGCCTTTGCCAGATACACTGCCATTTTTGTTCCCCGAGCCTGATACTCCCCGAGTGCTTTGTTCACTACAAGTTTAGAATCGCTAAAAATCTCGAGGCCCTCATCTTTGAGCTCAAGTGCCACTCGGAGACCAGCGATTAAGGCTTCGTATTCTGCTTCATTATTGAAGGTGTTGAACACAAAACATAGTGCGCTGTTCACTCTGTGCCCCTTGGGGGAAACCAAAATAAGTCTAGCTTTGGCACCATTTTCGTTTGAAGATCTGTCCACAAACAACTTCCAGGCTGGTCCGACCACTGGGACACCTTCAGGATTTTCATGATTCCCCATGCAATCGATGATGAAATCGGCCAGTGCCTGACCTTTTATAGCAGTCCTCGGATGGTAGGTGATGTCGAACTGACTTAACTCCACCGACCATTTCAAAAGTCTTCCCAATGACTCTAGCTTTTGAAGGACTTGCCTAAGAGGATGGTTTGTGAGGACCTTAATTGGATGTGCCCGGAAGTAGGGTCTTAGTTTTCGAGAAGCCACCATTAGAAAAAAAAAAGTTAACTTCTCCATCAACGGGTACCTAGAATCTGCGTCGAGTAGTCTTTTACTAACCTAATAGATGGGGTGTTGAACACGGCCTTCCTCCCGCACCAAGGCAGCATTGATAGCATTCTTTGAGACAGCCAAATAGAGTAGGAAGGGTTTTCCGTCTACGGGCTTGGACAGAATCGAAGGATTTTCCATGTGCGTCTTGAGCTGCTGGAATGTCTGTTCGCACTCTTTTGACCTTTCGAATCTTTGACTTCCTTGGAGCACATTAAAGAAAGGGATGCACTTGTCTGTTGCCTTAGAGACAAAACGACTCAAAGTTGCGATCCTTCCTGTCAGGCTCTGAACGTCTTTATGCTTCAGAGGAGATGAAATTTCAATTAGGGCCTTGATCTTCTCGGGGTTTGCCTCAATTCCTCGAGAAGTGACGATGAAACCTAGGAACTTTCTGAAGGCCACCCCAAATGTGCACTTTTGGGGATTTAATTTCATTCCAAATCGGTGAAGCACCGAGAAAACCTCTGCCAAGTTGCCCACATGGTCGAGAGTTGTCCTAGACTTGACCAGCATGTCATCCACATAAACTTCCATGTTTCACCCTAGCTGGTTCTTGAACATCCGATTTACCAGTCTCTGGTAGGTGGCACCAACATTCTTTAGTCCGAAAGGCATCACGATGTAATAGTAGACACCCTTATCGGTCCAAAAACTAGTATGATCTTGGTTCACAACATGCATGGATATCTGATTATAGTCCGAGTATACGTCCATGAACAAAAACAGATCATAGCCAGAGGTGGCATCGACCATCTGATCTATCTTGGGGAGCGAGAAGCAGTCTTTCGGACAAGCCTTGTTCAGATCCAATAAATCAATGCATGTCCTCCAGGTGCCATTTCACTTTGGAATAAGAACAGGATTAGATAGCCACCTGGGGTATTGGGCTTCTCGGATAAATTTGTTGGTGAGGATCTTGTCTACCTCGGCCTTGAGAGCCTTTTTCCGAGTTTGATAAAATGTCCTTTGCTTTTGCTGGACGGGAGCAAAGATGAGATTGACATTCAAGACGTGGTAGATGATGTTTGGATCAATGCCAGTCATGTCGGAATGTGACCATCCAAACACGTCTTGGTTTTCTCAGAGGAAGTTCACCAATGCTCCTCGGACTTCCATCTTCAAGCTTCCCCCAACTTTTATTTTTCTATCAGGGGTGGAGGTATCAAGAAATATCTCATCCACCATCTCTATTGGTTCAATGACTCTCTCCTCTTGAATCCTCGGGTCCAATTCATTAGGCTCGGTCTCCTAGACTGCTTGTACTTCCAAAACCTCGGACTGCTCGAGGTCTGCTGCCTCCACCACCATCACAAGGGTCTTGAGAGATACATTGTAACACTGCCTCGCCTCTTTCTGGTCTCTGTGAATGGTACCAATCCCCGCCTCCATGGGGAACTTCATGCACAGGTGGCGGATGGAAGTGACGGCTCCAAACTCTACTAGGGCAGGCCGTCCCAGGATGGCATTATACGTCGAGGAGTAGTCTATCACCGCAAAGGTGTAGTATTTGAAGGCCTAGCGAGGAACTTCTCCAAGTGTTACAGAGAGTTTTATCTGCCCCATCGGGATGAGGGCTTCTCCCAAGAATCCGTAAAGAGTTGAGGCGCACGAGGATAAATCTGCAGTGGTTAGCCCTATTTTCTCGAAGGCTAACTCAAACAAGATGTTCACCAAACTCCCGTTATCCACCAGAATCTGCGCCACCATTTTGTTGGAGACTTGGCTCTCAATTACCGGCTCTCAATTACCAACGGGTCATGGTGTGGGAAGTGTACTCTCCGAGCATCGTCTTCAGAGAATGTTATGACTTGGTTAGTCATTTGGGGCATTTGGGCAGGCAACTGAGCCAAAGCAATCACCTCATCGTCATGATTTAAAGCTCACACATACCTGTTTAGCGAGCCTCGGGATGTACCCCCCAGGTGGGGCCCCCTAAAATGGTTCCTACTCGCTCATTCACCGGGGGAGGTCCTTGAACCACTAGATGTTGCAGGGCCACTAGAGCGACTGTTAGGACCTGTAGAGCAATAGGTGGCACGGGCACTCAAGCCGCGGGGAGTTATGCCTGACGCGCTCCACCCTTATCATATTGGTGGAGATGTCCCAACTTGATCTCATCCTTGAGCTGGCAGCACTCATTGGTGTGGTGCCCTATGTCGTTGTGAAAACGATAAAACTTGCCTGGATCTCACCTTTCCCTGTCCCTTTAAATGGGTTGTGGCTTTCGATAGTGAACATGTTGTTTCGTGGCCACGAAGATTTTCTCTCCGGAGTCTACCAAGTCAGTATACTCGGAGTACTGCGAGACATACTTCTCACCAGAGGTAGTTCCCTACTCGGCCTGTGCGTTTCCACTTCCCTTGAGCTTCTGGCCCTTGCTCTTGCCCCCGCATCTACTGCCGCGCGGGGGTTCGATTGGGTGTAGCAGACTGGGACAGAGCAAAAACTCTAGCATTGAATGCAGGCTTAAAAGCACTGTATCCAGTGGGTGTCACTCAGTATCCTGTCGGGGCCACGCTGAACCCAGGAGTCGACACGGCACTAAAACTTATGGGCGGGATGCTCAGGCTAGGCTGGACTCCCCCCAAGCCTGGTTGGACAGGAGCATAAGGGGAATATTGGATCCCTGAAGCCATGGAGCCAGATACGGTCAGAGCAAGGAAAGTGTCGGGTCCTCTGAACGCTCCAATCTGGGCATCCTCCCAGCTGATATACTCTTGTGCCCAATGAATGAAGTCGTTGAGCCATCGACATCCCCTTTGCTGGAGGTCATCCCAAAGCAGGGACCCCGCACGGATGCCAGCTTGCAAGGCCATCAATTACTGGCCATTGTCAACCCTCTTGGTTCTCGCTGCTTCCTCTTTAAAGTGTTTGATTTAAGCCTTGAGGGTCTCGAAGGACCCTTGTTTTATGTTGGCCAAAGCATTGACCTCAAAGCTCACCTTCCGAGCTCCTATGAATTATTTTTGGAAGGCAGACGACAGTTGATGCCATGATTGAATGGACCCTGGTCGTTGCTTCTTGAACCACTCATTTGCTGGTCCCGTTAGAGTGATTGGGAACATGTGACATTTAGCATCATCGGAAACGCAGTGCACCGACATCAATTTGTTGAACTTAGAAAGGTGGTCGGTGGGGTCCCAGCAACCATCATAGGGCGGTATGGTTGACATCTTGAAGCCATGCGGCAAAGGGGCCTCCATAATGTGGGGAGCGCATGGCTCCACTTCTTCATCTTCCGAGTCTGAGTCATGACCTTGCCGTCTGGCCATTCTTAGCATGATCCTTTTCAGACTCTCTAATTTCGCGCAGAGTGGGTCACGGTCTCGGTTGTCGTTGTGCGCCAGGTTATCTCTTCTTCGGGTGTTAATGTTATCCCGTAGGTCTGATAGACCTTTCCTGGCGGGCTCATGCCCATTGGCATTATTGCACCTTCGGGCATTAAGGTTGTCTCGCAGGTCAGTTTGACCTCGGAATGCACTATTATCCTCAGGATGAGCCACCTCGGTTTTTCCCTCGAACTCGATATTTTCATCATTTACTGAGACACTAATGCCACGTTCTCGGTTCATTGAGACGTTCCTTGGGCGAATCCCCAGACCGTTGTTCCTATGGGGTTGCCGAAGTCCCGAGGGGACACCACCTCTAGGCCTCGCATGATCCGTATGGGCACATCAGGGTGGAACGCCCCGAGCTCCATGGGCGCTGACAACCTGGCGGTGTCCTCGTGCCCCTGGGCCATTACCCTTACTAGCCTGCTTGGGAATCTGGTGGCCCTCAGGATCTTGACGAGCCTTCTTCTTCTTTGGAGCAGGATTATCGTCAACTTTTCCTTTGCCATGGTATTGTGGCGAAACTGGGGTTCCAACTCCAACTGATGCTTGGTGGGCACTCCAACTGGCGGATCTCGTGCCTCTTCAGTCCGGTGCTCGGTGGGCACTTCGGCTATATTGACAGGTGTCACTCCAACAGGGTGCGCAGGTGGCACGCCCGTTGGGTGCCCAGCTGGTACATTACCATTGGGGTCCACTCATATCCCTTGGGCTACAAAAGTGGCCTTCATGGCAAGTACCATCTACTGTAGGGCAGCGATGTTACCTTCTTGGGCATCAATCTTTTGCTGCTGGGTGGCCATCTGTTCACGGAGCACCACCACTTCTAGTGTCTCCTCTGCATCCATGGGCTGAGGGTATTCTTCCTCATAATATGCCTAGTCGCCACGGTCATCTTCGTCGTCGTACTCAGTGTCTTTGTCATAATCCTCCACCATCTCAGGCATGTCCTGACGTGACTGTCGACTAGTTTCCCCTCCTTCAACTCCAATAGGAGGGACTACGTCGTCTGTGACATTTCTTTGAGTGGTTACCATGGCTGTAAATGTTCTGAATGCTTTCTTCAAGCTCTCAATGAAAGCACCAAAATGTTGATTGTCTTTTTTGCTATCAACCTAAAGATGAGATATTAAATAAATAAACAATAAGAACACAACATTTTTTTACGTGGTTCAGGCTATAAAAGAGCCCTAGTCCACGAGTCTCTGGTATTAAGGAGATTGGAGCTTGTTAGGGCAAGCTCCAATGGAGTTTTCTCAGGGAGCGTTTATATTGATCTGGGTATAAGGTTATCTTTCTCTGAAAATTCCCCACCCCTTACAATGAGACTCCTAGCCTTATTTATAGAGGTTGGGTCATTAATGCTAATTATCTGTAATTAATACAAATTCTCCGCGTTATTGGGGTATTAACACCGCTTTAATGCATTGGGTTGCATTAATTGAAGACCATGGCCCAGGTGATATACGCGGGGCCCACTGCATAAAGTTACCTACTTTATGGGGAACATGCCCCTAGCACTGTCAGGGCGTGCTGTGCGTATTTCCTTGTAGGCGGCGTAGTGGGAGTGCGAATTGTCGAGTTGTACAATTGACAACGCTGTGGACGGATCGCCAAAAAGGTTGTTAGACGATCCTCTGACATTGCAAACCTGCATTGAGTGACACCTGGCTAGCCTTCTAGGTCCCGAGGACAAGATCCTTGACCTGAAAGGCAACTGCTTGTATTTTGGATTGTTAGATAATATTATACTTTGTTCTTCATTTTGCAAAACATAATATTCTTTGTGTAAGATGTGTCATTAAATTGTACACATCCAATGCTTAGAACAAAAATATTATGGTTTGCCTTATAAATAATGTTATTTGATTTTTTTTCACTAGGTTGATTCACATTAAATACTTTGAAATTATATTTTTTTGAAAAATGAAGAAAAATTCTTTCTTTTTAAAAATAATTTGTGCTTAAATTATAAATCTAATTGGAAAATAATAGTTTGATAACTATCACTAAAACTTGTGAATCAATATACTAATAAATATTATTAAACTTACATTTTGTGGATTCTAGTATCTTAATAATCTTTCTTTTACAACTTATTTACAAATCATAATTGGTTTATTTTTCTTCTCTTAAATAGCTTTATTTTCAATCTTTTATTTTATTTTCTTGATATTAAATCTGATCAATTTTTGGAGCTAGGTTATAATTTATTTAATTTTTGTTTAAAGTAATTTTTTTTTATTTTAGACAACTCATTTTGGTTCAACATCCTTGCTTACACAAACTCTATACTATATATACGATTCGTCCGCTTGCAATTTATATATTTAAAACATACCCATTTTAGGTCCATCAAGTATTTGGCCCCGTCGCTGGGAAGTTGCAAGAAAAGAAACAAACATTTTTCAAGGTTAGTCCCCATACGTCGAGCATCCACATTAGAACCAGCCTACTCCCATCTTCTCCGTTGCTGAGAACAATGCCCATTTATTAGATCCTTTGTCGTTGAGATCTGAAGCTCTCTCGTCGAAGCTAGATTCAAGCATTCTTTTTGTAAACCCATATCCAAGCATAATTCCTCCTCCAACCCTTCTTAGCCCAGCAAACAAACAAAAAATGAAGAATGGTGAAGAAGAAGAACGATGAAGGCCCAGATCGATTAGTCAATCTTTTTTTTTTTTGTCTTTTCATTTCCGACATTTGATATTTGTTTACTTTAATTTTTAATAATCAAATTAGATTTTATTCTTAAAAAAATTATTTTATTTTATTTTAAGGTTTAATTTTAATATTTAGATAAATTTTGTATTAAAATTATTATATATTTTTTAATTTTTATTGTGAATTATTTAAAATTGATTTTTTAATATTTAAATGAATTTATAGATAAACAATAAATGATATGGACTAATCAAAGACTGACATGTGTGCGTCTACTTGACATTTAACAGCCAGGTACCTACGACTGCCAATAAAATGTGATAGAAGGTATTTATGTCGTAAAAAAAACTTAGGTATTTAAGTGTTACAAAACGAAAAACTTTGATATTTTCGCCACCAATTACTCATAAAAAAAAATAATCTTTTAGGACGTAATTGATGCGATTTGGTAAGATTGGGGACCTAATGGATACAAAAATTAACCTCTGGGACTTAACTATTACAAAATGTAAAGAATAAAAACTGTAACTAAAAATATTTATTTAAAGAAATAAAAGTAAAATAAAAGAGCTCCACTGGTATTGACGCTTTTTCTTGATTTGTTGTAGAGTGTCAAACACCACAATTAATGGAGAGATTGTGACTTCTTCTTTGTCACCATTACTATCACCATCTTTTTTTTTTTATTAAATTTTGTGGATGAAACTCGACTACCATGATCAATGGAAGATCACGATTTCACGATTTCTTCTTCTTCTTCTTTATTTTTTATGGGTCTTTTAGGTTTTGTTGTTGATCTTTTAGAGATATATATATATATATATATTGTAAAGTAGTCTTTTAAGTTTTGTTGTTGATTTGTTAGATATATATATATATATATATATATTTTGTAAAGTAATGGATAATGGTCCCATTTTCTTACTAACCAATTTATGTTGTACTATTGCAAATATTAGTAACAAATTACCACAAAATCTAAAACTAAAAAAAATTGGTTACGAGTTACTCTGATGTCTTTTTTAAAATATTAGTAAGGGCGCTTACCATGCACTCTAAAACTTGTAAAAGCTGTAACTGGTTATTCTTATAATATTTTTTTTAAAATTTAGAATAAAGAACAACAATTTCATATTTTCTGTATGGTTCTATATTTTTGTTTAAATTTTGGGGTGCTTCTCCGGTACAACCCTACTTTTGGATGTACTGGTGCACCCCCTTCTATTTTCAGTATTTAGATGATTTTCTGCACAATTTTTTTTTATAATCGTGTACATTCTAGTAATTTAGAGCATTCTGCAAATTTTCAAAAAATTATGAATAATTTCAATACCGAAAATCGAGTTCAAACGTGCTACTTTTCATGAGCATAAAATAAAACAGTCACACGTGCAGCAAAATATTTGAATATTGTTTTCGACACTATATATTATTAAGAATTTCCTGAAAAATTTGCAGGTGCTCTAAATAACAACAATATATATGATTATAAAAAAAAGGAAATTTTACATGTGGCAACGTTTTTTCTAACTTAATTACAAAAATACAGTTACTTATTTAATTTACATTTTTACTATTTTGTATATACTGTTTTAATTAAATAATATAACATTTTAAAAGAAAAAAATATTGTTACTACTTTGTCTTTTGTCAAATCTCTCTCCCTCTCTCAACCGTTTTCTTGTTTTTTTTTTATGTTTCTTTATGTCTCTCTCTTCTCCTTAACTTCAAAAAACTTTTTCGACCACATCGCTAGTCGTTGGGCTCAAGAGTGGTACCATCGCAACCTACTCTTCAAGGTGATCATTTTGATATGTGGGAAGCATATATTTTTCCACCGTCGCTAGAGAAGATGATCAGAATAAAAATCAACCTTTTAGTTTCTTTTTTATATTTTTTTTAACCAAAAAGTAACTAAATTTAAACTTAAACAAATTTAATATACCAAAATTTGTATTCAAACCAACTTTAAAGCTATTTTAGGATATTGTTTGGTGACTTTTAAATAGAACATAAGAAAATTCTTTTGGGTAACTCACTAAGTTTGTTGGTTGCTTTAAATTTGTGGCATACCAAAAAATTTAATCATATATCAAAAGGTAACCAATTAATATCTTAAATGATTTTAAAAACAACGAAATGTAGTTTTTAAAAGTAACTATGCATTATACTAAACATCATCATTTTCTAATTAGTTATTCATGGTAACTTAGAATTATAGGAGTAGCTTTTTATAGTATATGATAACTAATTAGTTTCTAAAATAGATTTGAAGGTAACGTAAAAGCATCTTAAATAATAAGACATGTAAATTACATGAGTGATTAAAAAAGTCTATTAAAAGTTACCGTGTAGTACACTAAATTAATTTTTATTAATAAACTATAGAGTAAATACTCATTTGGTACCTTATGTTTTATCGAAATATACACTTGGTACCTTGTGTTTATAATAATGATCATTTGGTACCTTCTATTTGCAGTTCATCGGTACCAAATGATCATTATTATAAACATAGGGTACCAAGTGTGTATTTCGATAAAATACACGGTACCAAATGAGTATTTACCCTAAACTATATAATAACTTATTATACTATATGACAACTCATTAGTTTCTGAAATAAGTTTGAAGGTTACCAAAATGTATCTTAAATAAAAAGATACCATACTTTGGCATGATCATATGCACATTTGGGAAATTTAAAACTTGAAAACATACCAAAACATGTCTTAAACATGAGGCATGTTTGCATTTTTGTATTTTTTTCAAGTGTTACACTTAACAAATGTGCATATTAGAATGCCAAACGTGTAGATCTTGAAAAAAATACAAAAAATAAAAAAATAACCCAAAACAAACACTTGAGTAAAAAATGATGTCTCTTGCAAGAATTGCATAAAGCACCATCGGGCCACCATTGAGTTTTTGAATGAAAAATCATGATTTCGAAGGCCCCATCGAGCTGGCATTGAGGACCATCGAACCACCATCGAGTAATGTCAATTTTCTACAGATTTCGGAGTTTCAAATCTGAAAAAAAAAAACCCAAAAATCATGGTCAGATTTATTCGAAATGCAATATTTAGTATTTTAAGTGAAAGAAATATCATTATATTTGAGAAACAATTAATTACCCATAAATTTTTACTCAAAGAATCATCAAAATATATGAGTATATTGTGTTTATCTCTGCAAGGTGGCTGAAGTTATGGAGAATTTTCTGGTGTTGGTGGTGGCGTCGCTGTGGGTGGTGGCGCCGTGAGGAGAGAGAGAGAGAGTGAACGCAGAAAGAGAGGAAAGAGAGGAGAGAGATGTAAGAACTGAGGGGTAAATGATAAAGATATTTGGGTAGAGCGTCAAAGAGTGACATTATTTTAAAGAGTAATGATAAGTGCACCCAAAATATGCACCTAAACATTACACACAGTGACGTGTCACTGTTTTTTAAAAGAGTGGACCCCAATTTTAATAAATGTGATTGGCTAGACTAAACATTCACATTACTAATTGTAATGTTTGAGTATATATTTTGGGTGCACATATCATTACTTTATTTTAAAATCTTTAATATGCCTAATATTTTTTTTAATTATTTTAAATATGGGCCTAGTATGTTGTATAGAATGTGAAATTTCCCTTAATACCCTCAAGCCTCAACGTTCGTATTTGGTATTTCTTCGCAGGGTACACGTGTAACTTGGCTATCCTTTTCAAACAGCCGCGGAAGTTCTAAACCCTAATTCTTGCCCATTATAACGGAAGTTCAGAAATGGATAGCTGAAAAATGAAGAAGCCGTCAAAGCTTTCCTCGAAAAATCCTAGCAAGAAGAGAAAACCTCTCGGCCCTAGCAAAACAGACCTCAAGAACAAGTCGAAGAAGAAGAAGCAACGGCGTAGCAAGACCAACGACGATAACAGCAACTCTGATGGCCAAGCGGGACCCGGCGGCAACGGCAATACATCTGATGACGTCGTTGCAGCTCCGGCCTCAGCTTCAGCGCAGCTTAAGTTTTTTCTGGACCAGTTCCAATCCGCTAATGACATCCAACTCTCTTCCCTCGAGTTGGAATCCCTAAAAGGTATCTTTGTCTTGGTTTGTTATGTTCTAACTTGTTCTGATTATGGTTTGTTTGATTGATTAGAAACATGCTGGAGAAATGTATGAGAGAATTTTTTGTTCTAACCTAAATGCGCCACCATTCAACTCAACATGAGAAACAAGAAAATATGTGCTATACTATTCTAACTAATTCTCCATTGATCAAATGCTTAGTATCGTTGGTAATCTTCGAAATTGTCCGGTGGATTTTACGCGGTAAATTAGAAACTAAGATCTTCTATTGAGAATCTAGCTATTTGATTTTCTACTTGGCTTTGTCTTTTCTGAGTTTAGTGGTGTTATACTTTGCATCAGTTTATGCTTCCGCTGGTTGATGCTATTGCTCCAATACATGCCAACTTACTTTAACTCTCATATTTTCTTTAGAGTCAAATTTCTTTTACAATGTAAAAATTTGTTTATACTTCATGTGGCCTAAACTCTGGCCAGCGTGTAATTCGTCTTGTGATTTGTAATTATTGCAGATACATGCATTCTAGAACTAGCTCAATGTGCAAATCAAGATACAGAATCCTTAGGGAAAGATGTGATGGCTGCTTTTGGCTCATCATGGAAAGAAGTTCTTTGTGGAAAGCGGCTGTTGGAAGGGAAAGTTGATCCAGGGAATCCAGCTGTCCTTATAATTAGTGCATCTGCTTTGAAATCAATAGAACTTCTAAGGTGACAGCATTTTCGTTTCTTTAAACTTTAAAGGTTGAAGTAATGTATATTTGTGTGTTGTGTATATATTATATATACTTGCATTCAAGAAAAATAAGTCTGTTTGAAAGTATTGAATTCATTTCTTCTACTTGATATTGAATGTATGACCAAGTATTTGTTGTGTTTCTGTAGGGGTTTTCGATCACTTACTAAAGAATGCCATGTAGTAAAGCTATTCTCAAAGCATATGAAGGTTGAAGAACAGGTAATTCTTCAATTTCTTGACTCATCATTTCCTTAATGACTTATTACTATTTCTTAGTCATGAATCTGTTTTTGCTGAGCTAGGGCAGGGAGTTGATTGCATGATATTTGAAGGTTGTGATGAGTATAGCCATATAGATTAAGCGTTGAATGTTCAAATAATGTCTAGTAGGGGCCATGGTGCTGGGGTTAGTCAAGAATTAGTTTGTGGTAGTTGGGTTCTGTTGTGATAGAATCTTGAATGTACCATGATTTGAAATTGTTTTTGAATCTATTTTAAAGTATCTAGATTTTTGTTAGAAAAATATCTAATAGAGAAAGGAACTACTTGCTAAGGATACATGGTTAAAGCCAGTTAGTTATGAAAATAGGTTTGAGTAGCAGACTGCAGTTCTACTCTGTGAATCCTATTTAACTCTAAAAACATTGACTCTAATGCACGAACCTTTTTTAGAACATCTGCAAAGCCAAATCATGAGAGCCAATTTGACGCCTAGGTTATAGTTAGTGGGTTATTATAAATACACACTTAACATTTGTGTGCTTCTGAATTTACTCTAGTTTTTGTCATCTTTAGCATTAGTGATGTTTTTGAATTTAAGGATTATGTATTTTGGAAAACATATTTGCAATTTTTAGTAACTTTGAGTTTGTAACTCTTGGTCCCACGTCCTACAATCCTATCTTTTTTACTATGGTTTTCATGTTATGTTACTCTTCATTGTAGAAACTCTTGCTCCCATCCTATTTATATTTGGTTTTATTTATTTATTTATTTTTTATGTTATTGTATCCCATTTAAATTTTCCCTTCTCTAAGTTTTTGAGTTTTTTTATCTTAAACCGAAGTCTAGTTGTTTCTTAGTAATTTGGAAGATGATGACACAATACAAACAAATTAGCAAAGCACCCAGCAATGCTGAATAGTTCATTTTCCGTCAGTCCTATCTCAAATTTCATGAGATGTAGTTTTCATTATATTTTTATATATACGTATTTTTTTTTCTGAACTAAAGTTTTTTGTTCTTGTATCCCATTTGATTTTTTTTTCTTCATCTTAAGCTTTGGATTAGTTGTTTATGAATTTGGAAGGTGATGACAAACAATCAAATTATCAAAGCACCAGCAATGCTGAATTGTTTATTTGCACGTCAGTCTGATTCAAATTTCATGAAACAGGGTTTTCATTTCGTCTTTTTACCTGAAATTGACTATTTTTTTGGGGGGTCACTGTATCTTCATTTGAATTTATCTTTCGCAAGTTTTTAAGTTTTTTTTTGTTGGTTATTTTCATCTTAAGCTGGGGACTAGTTGCTTCTTAGGAATTTGGAAGATGATGACACAATACAAACAAATTACCAAAGCACCAGCAATGCTGAATTGTTTATTTGCACGTCAGTCTGATCCAAAGTTCATGAAATGTAGTTTTCATTTTATATCTTTTCCTGAACATAGTTTTTTTCATCATTGTCTCGCATTTTAGAGTTTTTTTTATTTATTTTATTTTTATCTTAAGCCAGGGGTTAGTTGCTTAGGAATTTGGAAGGTGATGACAAATAATCGAAATATCAAAGCACCAGCAATGCTGAATTGTATATTTGCACGTCAGTCTGATCCAAATTTCATGAAATGTAGTCTTTATATTGTATTGCATTTGCATTTGGGTTTTTTTTTTTTTCATCTTAAGCCAGGTTTATTGCTTAGGAATTTGAAATTGTTTATTTGCACGTCTGTCTGATCCAAATTTCATGAAATGTAGTCTTCACTTTATACCTTTTCCTGAATTTAAGATTTTATATCATTGTATTGCGTTTGGGGGTTATATTTTTTTCATCTTAAGCCAGGGGTTAGTTGCTTAGGAATTTGGAAGGTGATGACAAACAATTGAAATATCAAAGCACCAGCAATGCTGAATTGTATATTTGCACGTCAGTCTGATCCAAATTTCATGAAATGTAGTCTTTATATTGTATCTTTTCCTGAACTTCAGTTTTTTTTTATCATTGTATCGCATTTGGTATTTTTTTTTTCATCTTAAAGGCCAGAGGTTTGTTGCATAGGAATTTGGAAGGTGATGACAAACAATCAAATTATCAAAGCATCAGCAATGCTGAATTGTTTATTTGCACGTCAGTCTGATTCAAAATTTATGAAATGTAGCTTCATTTTATATCGTTTCCCAAACTTCAAGCTTTTTTTTTTCATCTTAAGCCAGGGGGTGATGACAAACAATCAAATTATCAAAGCATCAGCAATGCTGAATTGTTTATTTGCACGTCAGTCTGATCCAAACTTCATGAAACAGTTTTCATATCATCTTTTACCTGAATTCAAGTTATTTTTATGTTAATTGTATCCCATTCAAATTTTATCTTTTGTGGGTTTTTGAGTTTTTAATTTTTGTTATTTTCATCTAAAGCTGGGGAACTAGTTTGCTTGCTTCTTAAAAATTTGGAAGATGATGACTCAAAATAAAAAAAGTTACTAAAGCACCATTAATGCTGAATTGTTTCAGTTTCTTCTTAGGTTTTGGCCCATGTTTAAGTATTTCATTACTGTTAATCCAGTTGAATTTTTATTTTGTAAGTTTTTTTTTAATTAATTTTTTATTGCTATTTTCATTTTAAGGCTTCCCTCTACTAGTTGCTTCCTAGGAATATGGGAAATGATGACACAATACGAACAAATTATCAAAGCACCAGCAATGCTGAATTTGTATATTTGCACGTCAGTCTGATCCTAAGTTTTACTGCATGTACTTTTCAGTTTAGCTTTTATTATTATTGTTATTTTATTGCTGGTATGCCCATCGAATTTTGTCTTTTGTTAGTTCAATTTGTGTTCTTCACTTTGATTTTTTTATTATGTGAGATGGTTGGGCGCTAATATTTTTCCTTTGTGCTTTATGCAGGTGTCCTTGTTAAAGAACCGTGTAAATATTGCCAGTGGTACACCAAGCAGGTAAGCATCAATCTTCTACAGTATTTCCTTTTTAGTTGCTTTTATAGGGCGTAACTGTTGCTCTCACTAAACATAACTTGGAAATGTATGCCATAACTTGTCATTTATTATGCTTACTAGTAAAGAAGTTGCTTTGCTTCCTCTGAGAAAGTTTTCATTTTTATTTTATTTTATTGAGTAATCAGCCTTGAGCAAGATTTTGATGAATGCAAAAAAAGTAAAGAAAAGAAACAAATTACCTCCTTCTCACTCTATGTTTGCTTTCTGTTCGGTTAACTGCTAGGTTAGATTGTCAGAGTTCCTACGCATCAAACCTTCATCATTTTTTCCTTACATATAACACTTTTTTTTCGTGATTATTTGTTTGCATCAATCCCAGGATAAAGAAGCTAATAGACATTGAGGCATTAGGACTTTCAAGACTGGTAGTTATTGTACTGGACATACGGCCAGATGTCAAGGGCTATTCGTTGTTGACTCTACCACAAGTCAGGTTGGTCACTACTTGCTGAAATCTTTGTTATATTTTCTTGCCGTACGCATCAAGGCAGGTTTTTGTAGTTCTTTTGACTATCAGAACAATCTGTAATACAATACAAATGTCAAATATTGTATTACTAAATAACCTATCACCTCTACTTGTGTTTTTGACTGTATTTATTTATGGGAAGTCTAGCTTCAAGCATTGAGCTATATTGATAATGTTTTACTTGAATTGCCTTATTTTGAGATTTATTCAGCTAGCTGCACTGACCATGCTAAAACTACTGTAGAAAATGTTGTGTTATGTTCAGTTTTTTTTTTTGGATTTCTTTCTTGAAGCCTTTTAACGCTACATTTCTTTGTGAATCTTAATTGGCAGAGATGAATTCTGGGATTTATACAAGAACTATTTTCACCAGCGAGTTGTGGATGGTACTCTGCGTCTCAGTCTACATGGTTTATTACCAAATGGGACCATGTTGAAGGGGAAAAAGAAGAGCCATAATTATTGAAGTTTAGAATTGTTCAAATATGAATCTTGATCTTGAGTAATCAAAGTCTACTTTAAGCTAATATTTAAAGTTACTCTTTAATAGATCAATTTGTCTGTCTGCTCCCCACTTTTTCTTTTGTGGTAACAAAGGTAGATTTGTTTCTTCTATACTTCAATTCTTTAAAACCTATTCTGCCTGAAATGATTTCATCTGTGACCCAACATTTTTTTTTCAAAAAAAGAAGGCAAAGTTGACTTCTAATTTTGCATTTGTTCTAAAATTTCGTAGTATGTAAGAAGTCATACTAGACAATTGAAATTGCTAGTGAGAAAGAGCATTAAATAATGTAAAACTCTATCTTTTTAGGGAATATTAACACAATTGAGGAGGAAATAATATTTGTCATTTCCCTCCAAATTTTAGAGGGGTAGTGGGTGGTAAGAAAAGTAGTAGACACTTGAACTATTGTATCTTGTCAAGTACTCTTCTTATCTTCCCTTCACTTTATTTAGGAAAAACAGAAAAATGAGAGAAAAAATTTCTAACAAAAGACAGAAGAAGCACCAATTTATGGAAAGTAATTTTTAACCTTTTTTTTTTCTATTGCTAATTTGATACAATATATATACTATGAGTGTTTATTTTTTGGAACCAGAAAGCACTAATTAATTGTAGGTGGTTTATATTCACATCTTTAAAGCACATACTGTAGACCAAATATTTGAATGTTTGTATTTGTGTTTGGGTAACTACACTAATTAACCCTATTCAGCCCTATTTTTATAACTCTAACCCTTAGTTAAAGTTTTTCACATTTTGGACTCTTTAAGACAAAATTACCCATTTGTTAAACAAATAATTAGAAAGGACCCTATTTCAGTTTCACTCTTCTCATCCCCTTCCCGTTGAAAACCCTCCCTCCCAAACCTAACTATCTTCCCGTCGAAGCTGCGGTGGTGTTGTCGTCTCTGGCCAGCACCCACCTCGTCCCACACCGATGCATGTCCTCCCAGTTGCATCATCATCTCCACAGCCACCTTTTTTTCTTACCCATTTCGTTTTCAGCCCCTTTTACACTCTTCCTTCTCTCTCTCTCAAATCTACCACAGCTCCCATCCCCTCCGCTTGCTCCCGACCCCACGAACCCACATTGCTGCCTTGTCGTGCTTCGCAGCCATATCGTCGAGCCCATGTCGCCGGAGCCCAAGGTTTACAACACCTAAGACCCCTCACTCTCCTTGCAAGCCCGATACCTTAGCCCAAGGTATTGTTGTTGGGATCCCTTGTTGTTATATTATTTATGACTCCTTTGTTTATTTTGAATTTGTCATATTGATGCTTTGAGATTTGATGGTTGTGGTTGGAAACATGTTAGAAGAATGTAAGGTTTGGATTTTGGTTAAATTTCTAACTACTTGAGACATCTTTTATTTGGGAAATAAGGAGTGAATTTAGTGTGAATTTGGTGTGAAGTGAAGTTGTTGTGAACCATATGTAATTTCAGTGTGAACAATGTGTGAAATTGGTGTGAACCATGTGTGATTGTGGTGTGAATTTAGTGTGAACCATGTATGAAGTGAAGTTGGTGTGAACCATGTGTGATTTTAGTGTGAATAGCGTGTGAATTTGGTGTGAATAGTGTGTGAACGATGTGCGAACCATGTTTTGAAATTATGGTGAACAGTGTGAGAATGATGTATGAACCATGTGTGAATTTGGTGTGAATGGTGTGTGAACCATGTTCTGAACTTATGGTGAATAATGTGTGAATTATAAAAGGAAACTACACTAACTAACCCTATTATAAAACTGCACGGCCTCAATTTCTAGTGTGTATATATATCTTTTTGTTTATTGTAATAAATTTATTAGCATATTATGTATGATATATAAGTGAAAATTAATTGTGGAAGGAACTTGTAACTCAAATGCACTAGTTTGTTATCAAATATATGAATGAGTATTATCAAATGCCAAACATGCTCAAAGTAGCTAAAGAATAGGTACCATATTTATCTCCATTGTTTTTAATTGAATCCTTATGGAGTGTGTACTTCACAACAATTTATGTTCTTTTAATGTTTATATGTGAATTTAATTGAAAAACTAGTATCTTTTAATGATATAGAAAAACTCATTTGAAATATCATTTTATTTCTGTAGAATGTAAGTAATATTTTTTTAGGTTTTGGGTTTTTGATTGAGAAATATCTTAGCTCAAGCAAGACCAACAGTGGGATGGCTTATGGATTATTATGTGTATATATTTGTTAAATACTAACTTTGTTAGAATTTTGTGTGAACAGAGGTGAATTTAGTGTGAACTATGTCTGAATTTGGTGTGAATTATGTGTGAGGTTGGTGTGAATTTGGGTGAGCCATGTGTGAACTGTATGTGAAGAAAGTGTGAATATATCTGAGTTATGTATTAAGCGCTTATTTAATTTACCTTTTCAGATGTCACTCCTCATGCTTCCTACTGAAAGGCATTATCCAACAAAGGCTGCGTATAGGGGAGGGAGCATTATGAGTACAATAATAACGAAGTTCACGACATTTGACTTGTTGGAACGAGTGAAACAGTCACCATTCAAGCAATTCTTCTTAGCTCCGCCTCTACAATATTCTGGAGTTATTATTCATCAGTTACTGCTTAGGAGAGTTGTTGGTAGAGGAAAGAATGAATACTGCTTGAATTTTAATATTTGTGGTCAGAATACATGGTTTGGAATTAGTGAATTTGGTTTGATCACTGGATTGAATTGTGGAATTTCTCTGGATCTGGAAAAGTATAAAGAAATGACCAAGAGTAAAAGACTTCTCCAGACATACTTGAACAATAAAGAATGTTTGTCTTCTGAAGAGTTGGAAGATGGATTCAAAAGGTGCGATGTGAAAGAAGACGTATGGAAATTAGGTCTATGTTTTTTGGTAGACTCTCTTTTATTACCTAGTGAACCAAAGAAGAAATGCTTTATTGATGTCCTTTCCATGGTGGAAAATGAAGATGACTTCTTCAACTATCCTTGGGGGAGATTATCGTACGAGAAGACATTATTCGGCTTGACAAAAGATATGGAAAGGCTAAGGAATAAATACTTGAAGAATGTTGAGCAAAAGAGAAAAAGACCAGCACCTCAGTACACAATTTATGGTTATGCCATTGCTCTGCAATATTGGGCCTATGAAATTTTCACAAAGTTCCCTGCATTTGCTGATCAACAACCCCTTGCCTTTCCAAGAATGCTTAGCTGGTCAACGCATAAAATGCTGAAAGAGAAAGATATTGAAGGTGTATTTAAGAAAAAAAGTGTAAGTCGTTAAGATTTTATTTGAGTTTGTGATTTATAAGTAATGTTTATACCTTATTAATTTATTATTTTGTTGCAGAATCTTGTGAAGGCCACGCTCAATCCAAGACCCGAAGAGAAAGAATTTCATGACTCTATTATTCAAGGACCAGATGAACTACTCATGGGACTTGTTATTAGCTTTGTAGACGATGATGTGGAATTTGAGTTTGAAAGGGAAGAACGTGAGGAATCTCCCACAAAGCCCGATGTAGCAGATGGGCATTGTCACGAGCAAGACCAGAAAGAGATACCAAATCCAATTAACACCCACCACGAAAAGTTGTTAGCTGATATTGACACTTTGAAAAGTAACCAACAAAGAATGGAGGAGAAGTTGGATTATCTAATTGAATTAGTGCTCTCGCAACGTAAAGGTAGTGATTCTGAGGATTCATTATCATATGAGCATCTTGCTTCACCACACCGTACATTTATTATGGAGCACGTTGTTGGAGAAGATAGCCCTAGCTGTAAGGTGGTATCTCCTGAAGATATGGCTGGGGTGGAATTCAAGAGAAGGAGGGTTCCAACGAAAAGAATTTTTGGTTCCGAGTTTACTGATCCAACTAGGAAGAAAAAGAAAGCAAAGACAATTGTAACTGATCCTTGTGAAATTAATCCCCTACAGCCATATGACGAAAAGCAAATGAGACGTTTTAAGAAATGGGTAATTGGTTTAAAAAAGAATGATAAGCCTATTTCTCTCTTGGCTGGTTCGTGCACAGCGAAATGGTTTATTCAGCTACTTACACCACGTACATGGCTAGACGGACTGGCAAGACTACTAAAATAATTTTTTTTAAAAATATATATAATTTGAATGTGATGTATATATACTTATAATATTTGGCATGTAGCACATTGATGCAGCTTTAGGGTTGATGAAAGAACGAGTGTACACTTACAAGAAGACTTACTCCGAAAGATTCACCATCGTGGATTCTATGTTCCAACAGTTCTTCGAACCACATTGGGAACAATTCAACAAGAGGAAAATCAAATCAAGCTACATTTGGCCAAAAGAAGTGCTTGATTACTTGGTAGGTGATGATAACAATTTCAAAAGGAGTTGGAAAGACATTGACGATGTGTTTACCCCGATTAATTTTTTTGGGACACATTGGGTGTTGTTAGAGATATCATTGACAAGCTATCTTATAAAAGCTTATGACTCTGATATCACTGTGGTCTCCAACAAGGAGTTTGAGAATAAAATGAGCAGATGGGGAAAAATGCTACCATTTCTAATTCAATCCAGTGGGCTGTTAAGCCATAGGAAAGATATCCAACTACAAGCAGAGAAAGTGCGTTTTGAGTTCACAAGACTTGGCACAGAAAAAGTGCCACAGACCAAAACTAGGTATAACTCTGTTAACCATATTTATATTGCAAATAATCACTACGGTCTTCCAATAATTAAAAAACTTTATTTCCTTTGCAGTGGCGATTGTGGGGTATATGTCATCAAACATCTGGAGTACTTGCTAGCCAAAAAACCGCTATCCGAAGTAAATGACGACAACATGGATTTCTTTAGAAAAAAGACTTGTGTAGATTTGTTTTACCATGACTTACAACCATAGTTGTCTTTTATTTAAATATATGTATCGTACTTTTGGATGTATGAAGAAACTATGTCAACTTCATCTCATTAAATGGTATTGAATGACTTCGTTTATTTCATCTTAATAGTGGAATGGATAAATCTTTGTCACTTTTATCTTATTAAGTTATGTGCGAATTGGGTGTGAATTAAGTGTGAATCAGGATTGAAATATGTGTGAATTAGGATTGAAATATGTGTGAATCAGGTGTGAACTATGTGTGAATTAGGTGTGAATTAAGTTTGAACCAGGTGTCAATTATGTGTGAATTATGTGTGAACCGCGTGTGAAATATGTGTGAATCATGTGTGAACTATGTGTGAATTAAGTGTGAACATATACTACGGTCACATGATGTCATTCCTGCGGTCGCAGGAATGTCCTAGAAATGCCAAAACTTTTCTAGAATTGCGGCCGCAAGACACCCTTCCTGCGGTCGCAGAAATTGCTCCGAAACACCGTTTTCTACCAATTTTTGTCATTTTGTCAATTTTCCCCATGTTTCCACACCTAAGTCACCTAATCCCTTCGACACCTAATACTTTACCTGAAAAATACATAGATAAACAAGTCTAAAACTCATTTATCATGAATTAAGTGTGAACCAGGTGTCAATTATGTGCGAATTATGTGTGAACCGCGTGTGAAATATGTGTGAATCAGATGTGAACTATGTGTGAATTATGTGTGATTTACGTGCATGTATGAATTAGGTGTGTCCGAAACAACAAACTTTAACACAAAAAGTCGTATTACTGAACCAATCTAAAAATTCAAATTCCGTAATTGAAGAGTACAAAGTAAAACAATAAAAGTACAAACTAAGCATGTCTAGACGGCGGGGAACAAACAATGGTGCACGTCACTCGATTGTGGCCCAGGGCACCACATCTACTACATCTATGTTGTTTGCTATTCTTCTCACCCTTTGATAAACGTCGTTTCTTCTTTGGACGACCAGCCTTCTGCTTCACTAAAGGAGGAGCTATCATCATACTTCCTATGTCATTTGGTATCACCCAAGATTCTTCATTACCCAGCGTATATACAGATCCACCATAGTATGACAACCACACTTCAACTGTGTAGAATCTGGAGCATAAACTATATGGACTAATGCCACGATCTCGAGCACCAGCTAGAGCGTGTTCACAAGGAAGACCTGTCAAATCAAATCTTCTACAACTACATGTTTTCCTCCTCAGGTCGACATCTCCATCAAGATCACCATCCAATACTGTTATTTCATACTGACTAGACGGAAAAGGGAACGAGGTAGTGGACTTGTCTGCTAACTTTCGCAAATCAGCTTCCACTTCTGTGGCAAGAGGACCTGTAGCCGCTGATGCTGCAGTTCGACGCTCGAAAAACCATTTTTTAAAGTGTGCCTCATAAATTCCATGAGACAAATAATTGGCCACCCACGTGCCTCAGCAATGACATTGTTCCAGCTTTTGGCAATACCTGTAGTCATTAAATTATATCGATGACCAGGAAAGAAAGAACGAGCCCACTTTTCAAAACCCACTTGATTCTCTAAGTATTGAGCAATTGCAAGATCTTTGAATTTAATCTTCTCAAAATGGTGTAAAAACTCTCGCTTTCTATAAGCTTTCGCTGCAAGGAAGAATTCTTCATGGCAATGGTCAGTTTTGAACTTCGCACGGATATTCATGCTAACATGATGTATACAAGCACCGTGGTGTGCCTCAGGAAAATTTTTAGTCAAGGCACTTGCTATACTAGTATGTCTATTAGACACGAATACTAGATTCTCCACTTCACCAATCGCTTCCTTCAACCTCAGTAGAAAATACAACCATGAGTCATTATTCTCTGAGTGAACTACTGAAAATGCAATTGGATATATTTGCTTGTTAGCATCTTGTCCCATGGCACATAACAAAGTACCTCCACACCGAGTAGTCAAGAAGGTTCCATCTACACATATAACTGGGCGAATATATGTTTTAAACCCCATTATAGAAACACCTAAGGCCATGAAGCAATATTTGAACCTACCTTCATTGTCCATCTGCAAATGAGTAACAGTTCCAGGATTTTTTTGCTCCATCATGTATAGAAATGAGGGAAGTTTCTGAAATGATGATTCTGGTGTACCTCTTATGTAAGCCAATGCATGCTCTCGACACCTCCAAGCTTTAGCATAGTTCATATGAACTCCATATGATAAACTCATATCTTTTACAATTGACCTTGGCTTGTAATTAACATTATCACCCTCAAATTTTCTCCTTATGACATGTCCAATAAGCCATGGGGATGTCTGATGGTGATCTTTATGTCGAATATCCAATGAACATGTGTGTTCACCGAAAAATTTATGAACCTCGAACATATTGGAATTAACCAATTTTGTAGCCCTCAACCTCCATTTGCATTTATCATCAACACATACTGTACACCATATATTTTTCGCAGACTTCTTTACTTTAAACTCAAAGTTTTTATTTAATGCATAAAGATGGAGTTTCATCTTCAACTCTTGCTTGTTCTCAAATATTTGACCCTCTTTTATTTCCCACGAATTGATACTCGAAGAAGATGTCAGTAATTGAGCTGTTGAGGCTGAAGTAGAGCCTTTTTCCCCTTGATTCAACAAAAGTGAAGTACTCCATAGATTATCTTCACCAACCTGTCTTACTTTACGACCTCTATTATTTGAGGAATCATGGCTCTTCAATACTTCATTGGAGGTTGACTGTTGTAAATTATGCTTCACAAGTACATCATTGCAGGTAGGCCTATCAATATTTTCATTATCATCTGAGCTTATTGCATCATTATTATCATCATCACAACTGTCTTCATTGCCATCTGCATCATTATCATCATCATCACAACTGTCTTCATTGCCATCAATGCAAAAATCATCATTCACTTTGGTATCAACTGGAGGAATAGTATACAACTCACGTGTTTTAGTAACCAAAGGATCATTACTTCTCTTCTCTATAGTAGAAACACATAGGGGTGTCCGATGATTGATAGATGTTCCTATCTCATCAAGAAAAAAAGCAACATCATCATCATTACTAATCAAAGATGGAGGGATACCTTTACTTCCAAAATGATAGATTACATTTAAGTCAAGATCAATACGAGACTTGTCAGCTCCGATTAAAGTATACAATTGATCAACAAGACTATTGTAAGTGATAGTCTTTGGCACCTTCATACCCTTGCTTTGTTTAGCACTAAATGACCAACCTTCGTTCAAAACTTGTTCCCACGATCCATTATATAACACCACAATATTTATATGTGTTTGACCTGTATAACATATGACAAAAGGTTCGAAATCCAAAGGTTATTAGGTAAAACTAGCCAAAAGAAATAAGAAATAAATGTGTGAAGCAAGCATGTGTGAAGCAAGCATGTGTGAAGCATGTGTGAACCAAGTGTGAACTGTGTGTGAACCCAGTGTGAAGTATGTGTGAACCAAGTGTGAATCATATGTGAACCAAATGTGAATCATGTGTTAAGTACTCGTGAACCAAGTCTGAACCAAGTATGAATCATGTGTGAACAAAGTGTGAATAATGTGTGAACAAAGTGTGAACGCAGTGACCTAAATCACGAAAATGTGAACCAAGTGTGAATAATGTGTGAACAAAGTGTGAACACAGTGACCTAAATCGCGAAAATCATTCGAAAATTCGTCATCTCAACATAAAATTATTTCTTTTCACAGATTTTTTAGTGTATAGTACTTCCAAAATTCCATTTAAACTATTACACAAGACACCCATAACCTATAAATAAAACAAAACTTACTCATTATCAAATCAAATGTTCAAACTTCTTCAAGTTTGGGAGAATCTTCAATCTTCTTCAACTTGGGTGAGAAGAAAAAAATTATGATAGATTACATCATTTTCCAAAGCTTCGTGAGAAGAAAAATTGTGATGATTTCTCTTTGATGATGATTTGAGAGAGAGGGGGAAGGAAGAGTGTTTATTCTCTTTATGAGAGAGAAGGAAGAGAGAGAAGGGGCTGAAGACGAAATGGGAAGGGAAAAAATGGGAGGAAGAAGCCTAATGTTAATAAGGGTAAGCTAGTCTTTTCACATGGGTATAAGGTTAAAAATATGAGAAACATTAATGTGGGGTTAGAGTTAGTATTACCCTATAAAATAGGGTCATTTCATGGAGTTCCCCTTGTTTTTTTTTCAATCTTAGAGTTCTAAAGGAAAAGCTACCAAAAGTCAAGTAACCTGAACAAGTACCATCATATACATATATTAAATATATTTTAGTTAACTCTTGAAGTTTTTTTTTTTAAAATATTTTTTAAAATTTAAATTAGTGAGTCATGAGTTATATTGTTTTTTAGTGAGAAAAAATAGGTACTGATTAACTTCTTTTGACTTTAATTTATTTTATTTTTCATTTCCAATGTAATAACAGTATTTATATATATATATTCTAACATTTTTTTTCTTTCTTGTTAATAGAAATTGTCATTAATTATAGGTTAACGTTTCAAATTATACCGTGGGTTTGTGTTGTACCCTAATTTTAGCTTGAGTCATTCACTCAATTCGGATACAGCTGTCAAATAAATATACAGAGAAATAACCAAGGTAATGATATCTGCTTATTATCCATGTAAGCAACTCCAGTTTCACATGGGCACATGTGGTGTTAGGCGTCTTGGGTTTAACTTGAGCTACAGACACGAAGGTTGTGAAGTGTGAGCTCATAATATTCAAACGACATTCGAAATACGAGCTTGGAGGAGATGTTCAGCTCATGCTAACTCGAATGTATTGCATACTCAAGAATCCATGGAGACTCGGAATCCCATTATACGGTTATTTATGACCAGGCTGTCATATTTAATGTTCCAGATATTAGGAGAACATTTGTTGTATAATCAAATCATATCCCATTATAAATGGGAAATATACGTATTAAATGTAATAAATATGTATATGCTTGATTGACTCACGTGGTTACCCAAACCTGTCCATGGAATTTCTCTATAAATACTGAGAATGTTGGACAAGAAAATGGACCGATTATTCTGTAATACTGAAACTCTGCCAAAATAGAGAGAGAAACAACAATAATATAGACTCATGGACTAGGTGGATTTTAATCATCGAACCACGTAAAATATTTGTGCCCTTGTGAATTCATTTCATTTTTTTTTCATTACGATTTATTACTAAGCACTAATCTACCTTATTATTTCTTAATACACTGTTGGCAAAAAACCGCGTCTACAGTTTGGTGCTTTCATTGAAAGGGGAATTAGTGCTTTGTCAAACTCCCAGTCGAATCTCATCATGGTGCTCACTCGTTCAATGCACGACAATGAGATAGAACAACCTGGTGGGCAGGAGGCCCATCATATCGCTATTGCGAACGAGCATGGCCCTGAAGTCCAGCAACATTTGGGAAAACAACCGGCTGGTCATGGTGAAACTGTGAGTTCGGCGTCATTACCACATAATCCAAATCCAGACTACTTAACTGCCGTTGAGATGGAAAATATGTAGTTAAGAAGCCATCTCGCTAAGGCAAATAGGCAAATTGAGGAGGTTTCGGCTCGGTTACCCCTTCTCGCAACTGAAGTTAATGTCGGAAAGAGGCAAAGTGGGTCTCACAAGTCCCACAGGAATAACCGATCCAAACCAAGTCGATCAGTCAGAACTGCCACCCCAAGTTCTGTGCCTACATAGCGAGACCGCCAGAATGTCCATCCCAGTGGCCCTCGTAGGGGTAATTAGCATTTCAGTCGATCAGTTAGAACCGCAACCCCAAGTTCGGTGCATCCTTCACAAGCACCTATGAATGCCCATGGCAACCCACGAGGAGGGGTTGAGACAGGCTCACAGAGACAAAATGTTCCAGCAAACCCTCCTACACCACGATCGGATCGTCAGGTGCAAAGAGCTAGGAATAATGAGACAGAACAAAGGCGGGCTAATTTAGTTCGCCCTGATGGGACAAGGATTGCCTCGCCAGTTAGGCATCCCTCGTCACCCATAAGACATTTGATGCCACCTCGTCCTACACGGGACATTCCTACTTATGGAGACAGCAGGAGAAATCCTCCTCCGTCTGCCCATACCTATGTCCCACGGACACGTGTCAAAAATCCAGATCCTCGGCCTCAACCACGAGCTGTAAGCTTCGAAAATGAAAGTTATTGGATTGAAAGTCGTCGAAGTGGTAGGTCCGAAGGCGATCTGAGAAATCATATGAGTTTGGCACAAAACCCTCGATATGATTCACAGCCTAATCTACGTGATCGTCTGAATTCACAGAGAAGAAATTTAGCTCGGGATGAGGATGTTAGTTATACTCGTCGAGAGGGAGGTCCTTCCATAGTACGTGATAATGGGAATGCCCCACCAAACCAAGCTCGAGTTTGGAGGGACAATAACCCATCAAATGCGTATGATAGGATGGGAGCTGTTGAACAGTCCGCAGATAGCCTAAGGGCCAGGGACCAAACTCTCGAGAGGCTAGCTCAGATGGAAGAGAAAATGAAGAAGCTTTTATCTGGAAAAGATAAAGACGATTGTGACTCAGAGGATGAGCTCGAGCCTTTCGCTCCAAATATTGCGGCGACCATTTATCCGATGGGTTTCAGAATGCCACACTTGTCAAAGTTGGACAGAGATGGGGATCCATCTGATCACCTCAGGATGTTTAACACCATGATGATGGCCCACAACTTCGGGCTCGATCTAAGGTGTATTTTATTCCCCTCAACTCTGATTAGGCCAGCCAGCCAGTGGTTTAAACAGTACAAGAGGCACTATATAAGCTCGTGGAAGAGGTTTTCTTCCGATTTCAAGAAAGCATTCTGGGCTTCCCAGACAACTCGGGTTAAGGCTGATTCATTAGCCAATGTAAAATAGCAACTTGGCGAAACATTGAAGGCATATCTAAGTAGATTTGCCAATGTCTCTGCACGAGCTAGAGATGCTAATGACAGCTCCAAACTCATGGCAATGAGGACTGGAATCCTTGTTGGAGGCGACATGTGGCAGGATTTACAGAGAAAAGGAGTTAATAGTGTGGACGAGTTCTTGACACTAGCTCAAAGATGGATTAATCTAGAAGAGGCGCGAGCGTCTATCGCAGGAACCAGCCAAATCCATGTCCAGCCTGTTGGAGCGGTAACGGATGTTGCAGCTACGACTCAAACCGTTACCCAGAATAACCAAGGGGGAAATAATAAGAGGAAGGGAAATGGCGAGGGCGACCAGAGTGGAACAAAGAAAAATAAGTCCAGGAGAAATTCAAACCTGTTTACGCAACTTATACTGACCTCACAGATACTAGAGAGCGCATCTTCCTAGCCAATTATACTCACCTTCTTCCTAGCCAATTCTACTCGCCTGCCATGGATGAAGCCAAAACCATTGAAAAACCAAAGAGCGAAGAGAGATCCTTCAAAGTTCTGCCGATTTCACAATGATATCGGTCATAACACTGATGACTATAGACAGCTTAAGGATGAGATCGAGACTCTCATCGGGCAGGACCTTTGGCCCAATACGCCCGAAATCGAGTGGTCCCTAGTCAGCCCACTGGAAAAAACCCTCCATCAGCTCCCGAAGCTCCAGTGAATCAAGCCGGAGCTCAAGCGAATCAGGACGACCCTCCTCCGAGAATAGGGGGAGATATAGCTACCATTTCGGGAGGACCACATCTGGCAGGCACGAGCAGAGGTGCCTAGAAGAGGCACATTAACGAACTAAAATCCCATAACGGAGTGAAGTTCGTCTCGGAACAACAGTTATCAAAATAACAACGAGTGGAAAAACAACCAATCATTTTTACAGAAGAGGATGCTAGCCACGTCCAGTTCCCACATAATGATCCTTTGGTCATAATCGTTCAGCTCGCCAACCGGAGAGTACGGAGAACATTAGTAGATAACGGGAAATTTGTGAATCTACTTTTTAGGTCCAACTTGGAAAAAATGAGTTGTAACGCCCTGGATAGGCAAGGCCGCTACACTGTGTACTTATTAAAGTGTAGGACTCGCTAATCAAGTCATTTAATTAAAAACGTGACACTAACCATGAATGTGCTAGGGTTAAAAAAAGGGTTTGGTCTCAAAAGATTCAATTTATAAAATTTAAACAATTTTACACATGGGATCCCAAAAAGAAACAGTGTTTAAAATTTGGTTTACAGAATCTCCAAAATATAGACAACCATCAGCCATTCTAAGGCAAAACACACATTACTGGTTCCCCTGTTCCTGTTCTCCCCTCAACTATGGCGGCTGAGCAGCTGGTCATGTACATTCAGCTCGCAGAGCTCTCCTAGTCAGGGCTGATCGAGTTTGCCCTTGCCTTTACCTACACCATGTAGCACCCGTGAGCCAAGGCCTAACAAGAAAACATAATATGCATCACAAACAACAATAACAGACGAGTAATCCTTAAACATGTTCAAACACTCAATACTCTTATTAGCCACATAGCACGTATTCAGAATCAAAGATGTAACCAAGCATTAATATCAATCAAATTACATAATAATCAGGGGCAAAAACTTAGGCCGCACCCTCTGTTTACCCCACTGACTCCGGCTCGCGTAAACCGAGCTCAGTGCATAATAAGCTGTCCTCGGCTACCAGTGGCCAAGCCGCGCCCTGTGCGCTAGTGTAACCCTTGGCAATCTTAGGCCATTGATTTACTATTTACAAGGCATAATACCATCCTTTCAAGCATACATATTAGGGAGCCCTTAGTCCCATTACAAATACACAACTGGGTGTAGTTTTCTTACCTTTAATTTCTACGTTCACTGATCACGAGTGACGTCCCTTGAGCACGATCTGTTTCCCGAGCCCTAGCTTTAACACCTAGTCACAACCAAGGTAATGGATTCCATTAATATTCGAATAAAGGTTTATGAGTACAATACTAACTTCTGGGACATCGAATTCCACCAAGCACGGTGGTGAAATCGATCCCGAGAACCCTAGGTTAAATTCCGCGCTTAAAATCCCCAAAAGATCAGAAATACAGCTAAGGGCTGCGGCCCTTGAAACCTAGCCGCGACCCGCCCCTAAAACAGAGCCCAAGCCCCCCAGTGAGCAGACACGAGCCGTGGCCCTACCCTAAGGCGCTGTAGCGCTCTCCTTTGGCCGAGCCTCCCTAGCGCTCTTGCTTCGTAGGGCTGCAGCGCTCTAGAACAGAGCCGCGACCCTACCCTTCGTGCCCAGAAAATCCACCATTTCTAGCATCCTAACCTCATCCAAAACCATCCCAAAGCACCCTAACTCAAAACCCATTAATCACAAAACCTTTAACATGATTCTAACAACATAATCCAACAGAAATCCATCTTAAAAACCTACTAAAATTCCATTTTGATTTTTGAAACCAGGCAACTCTAAACACCAAAACCAGTCATGCAAAACTCAAATTTTAACCTCTAAATTACAAATTGAAGCCTACCTCTTTTGCTGAACCACTTCCTTGACAACCTCTGCGCTAAAACCCAAGCACTCAACTTCAATTCAGCCCTTAAACATCAAAATCATAAACACCTTAATATTCAGCAAAAATTCTTAGAGTTCTAACACCCAAAAACACAACTCAACTCTTACCTTAATCTTGGTTGAGTGACCCTTAGTCTGAACTAAGCTAAACCTTCAAGAATTCAGCTCAACCACACTGTTTTCCAGCTGATTTCCCTTAAATTTCAATGTTTTTCTTGAAAGAGAGAGGAGAAGGAAGAGAAGAGCTGAGGAGTTCGGTTAGTGTTTTTATTCTTCTACTTTCCATTAACTTAGTCTAATTTTAGCCAGTTAAGTCAATCCCAAGGCTCGGGGTACCGGAAACGTCCCCGAGGGCAAAACGATAAATTTCCCCAATATTCCCGCCTAAGCTTCCTATCCTCAAATATATCTCCATATCTTTATTTCCATAACTCGATAGTCTCAATAACTACCCGATACCTAAAATACCCCTAACTTATCCAAAGTCAAATGTTAAGCCCCGTTGTGACTTTTCCCGCTATCTAGCTCCCTAGGATCGCCTCAAGTCGCACACTGCAAATCTACCCACATAATAATGTGGTTCTCACAGATATAACATTTAACCACATTTACATTCATATAATCATACAAGCATGCTTATCATATAATCATGCATTAAATCCATAAATTCACACCTAAGCAATTATGCCTTCCCAACACATTAATCAAGGCTCTTAAGCCATATTAGTAATTTTGGGTCGTTACAACTATCCCCTCCTACTGAGAATTTCGTCCTCGAAATTTACTTGAATAGCTCGGGATATTGATCCCGCATCGCTGTCTCTAACTCCCAAGTCACTTCCTCGACCTTGCTATTTCTCCACTACACTTTAACGAACGGAATTGTCTTATTCCGTAAAATTTTGTCCTTCCGATCCAAAATCTGAACTGGTCGCTCCTCATAGGACAAATTTGTCTGTAACTCCAAGTCCTCATATTTCAGCACATGAGTTGTATCTAAAACATACTTCTGCAACATGGAGACATGGAATACGTCATGAACTCCTGACAGCGATGGTGGCAAGGCCAACCTGTAAGCCACCTGTCCAATCCTCTCTAGGATCTCGAAAGGTCCAACAAACCGCGGGCTCAGCTTGCCCTTTACTCCAAATCTCCTTACCCCTTTCGATGGTGAGACTCGCAGAAACACGTGGTCCCCAACCTGGAACTCCACATTCCTACGCTTAGGATTAGCGTAGCTTTTCTGTCTACTCTGCGAAGCAAGCATTCTGGCTTGAATATACACAATAGCCTCATTAGTCTCCTGAACCATATCTGGCCCTAAGTATCTCCTCTCACCCATCTCATCCCAATGAATGGGTGATCTACACTTTCTCCCATATAACATTTCATAAGGAGCCACTCCAATCGTGGATTGATAACTGTTGTTATAGGAGAACTCAATTAGTGATAGATACTTACTCCAAGATCCCTCGAAATCGATCACACACGCCCTAAGCATGTCCTCCAACACCTGAATCGTCCTCTCAGACTGTCCATTAGTCTGAGGATGGAAAGCTGTGCTAAACTTCAGCTGAGTCCCCATAGCTCTCTGCAGAGCTCCCCAGAACTTAGAGGTAAAGATAGGATCTCGATCAGACACAATAGACTTTGGAACGCCATGGAGACGAATTATCTCCCTCACATACAACTTCACATACTGTTCCACTGTATAGGTCGACTTCACTGGTAGAAAATGAGCTGACTTGGTGTATCTGTCTACTATTACCCACACCGAGTCACAAAGTCCCACTGTCCTGGGTAGACCTCCCACAAAGTCCATTGTAATATCTTTCCATTTCCATTCAGGAATACCTAAAGGCTGAAGCAACCCTGCTGGCCGCTGATGCTCAGCCTTTACCTGCTGACATGTCAAACATCTAGACACATACTTTACCACATCCTTCTTCATCCCGGGCCACCAATATAATGTCCGTAGATCCTGATACATCTTCGTGGTACCCGGATGAAGCGAGTATGGCGTAGCGTGAGACTCATCTAGTATCTCTCGTTTGATCCCCTCATCCGTTGGAACACAAATCCGCCCCTGGTATCGAAGCATACCAGTCTCAGAGACAGAATAATCCTTAGCTATCCCCGCTAAAACATGCTGCCTAAATTCCTGCAACTGCGCATCCACCAATTGTCCCTCCTTAATCCTCTCTACCAGGGTCGACTGCAAGGTAATTTTTGCTAACTGGCCCACCACCAATTCTATCTTTGCCCTGGCCATCTTATCTGCTAATTCTCTCAAGATCTGGGTGGAACTATACAATTTTCCTGGACCCCTCTGTAACGACCCAAATTCGCTAATAAGGCTTAAGGGCCTTGATTAGCGTGCCAGGAGGGCATGATGGGATTTATGTGTGATTTTAATTATTTAAATGCATGGTTATGAATTAAAGCATGTTATATGACTATTTGTTTATCTGAGATGCATGACTATGTAAGTTAGTGTGCATGTAGGCCCGGATCGTGTTAGAAGGGCATAATTGTAATTTTGGCCATGATTGGGCGTAACTGTGTTGATATGTGTTGATTGTTGAGGCCACAGTGGTATGTGAATGTATCTGTGCTTTGTGACTCGAGGCGATCTCAGTGAGCAGGCTAGCGGAAAGTGTTGACAGGAATTTATACCCAGCTCGGGGCGAGCCTGGGGGTATGAACAGGAATTCAGAGAATAGATTTAGATTTATTTTGATGATGGGGAATATTTATTTGGTGGTTAATCGAGTGTTGGAAAGCAACGAGAAAATATTAGGGACACTTGAGGATTAGCGGGAATTGGATAAAATGACTAAAACGGCCCTATTTGGACAAATGGATTGAGAATTAATAGGAAGGGCATTTTGGTCATTTGGCTTTTAGAAATTGATTTATGAGGCTTTACACTTAGTGGGATTTATAGAGAGTGTTGGCTGTGGAGAGAAAGAAAGAAAAGAAAGAAAAGAAGGAAAAGGAAAGAAAGAGAAGAGGGAAAAACAGGTGGGTTTTCCAAAGGGTCGGTTTGTGCATTTTTGCACCATTCCACTCCATTTTTCTTGGGGCAAAGCTTAGTGGAGAGCAAGGATAGGCTGAGCATCAAGGATCTTGGGTTAGACTTGAAGATTTGGCAAGAACACATCAATGTTTGAGGTAAGTTTTAGAGATTTTCGGTTTTAAGGGTTTTGATGGTTTAAGCTGTGTTTTGAGCTGAGTTGATGGGAATTTTAGGGATTTCTGGGCAAGCTTTGAGGGAGAGCAAGCTAAGGAGGCTTAGGGTTGATTCAAGGTCGAAATTTGCAGCAATGGTATGATTTCTAAGACTTTATGTTTGTGGTTTGCATGAATTTCTGGTTTAGGGTTGTTCATGGTAGATTTTGAGATTTGGGATAAATGATCTTGGGATTTGAGGATTTGGGATGATTGGGATGAATGGAGAGTGTTCATAAGCTTGATTTTGAGTTTGGTAAAGATTTGGGGAAGTTTGGTTTGAGATTGGGTGAAAGAAATCGCAGAAATGCGATTTTGGGATTTCTGGGCTGCAACTAGCGCTACAGCGCTAGTCAGTGGGCGCTGTAGCGCTAGTCCCTGTTTCTGGGGGGGTGCATTCTGCTTGTAGCGCTACAGCGCCCTCTTTAGAGCGCTGTAGCACTGCACTGTTCACAGAGGGGAATTTTTGAGTTTTGATGATGGATTTTGACCTAGGGTTCGGGGCTTGTTTCCGCCACTTTGTTTTGGGGATTTGGGACTTCCCGGGGGCTCGGGATTGGTCCCGAGGCTAGGTATTCGGACTTGGGGTTCGGTGTTGACTTTGACCTATGTTTGTGCCTAGGTGTGCGCTAAGGCTCGGGTGGGATCGTGCTCAAGGAGTCAGGTGATCTAAGCTATTGATTGGAAAGGTAAGAAAACTATAACACCCGTAGGTTAGGGCATGAGCCCATAGTGTGATTGCCGGGCATGGCCCTATATTGCATGTTGCATGATGAGATGATTGCAGGGCATGGCCCCAGATTGTATTATGTGCAAATGTTTAAACCTTAAATGAATCATGATGTGTGTGAATGATATTTCGAATGTACTATATGTGTGATTATGATGAAATGAGCGGCAAGGGCCGAGTACGGCGTAAGCCGGGGCGGCCGTGGGCCGAAAGTAACACCTAGCACATGGGATGCTATATTCAGGGTGGAACCCAAGGGATACATGAGTTATCCTCGCGGTGAGAACCGATACCCCAGGCTTCGGTAAGGCTCTGGGGCGGCATGGCCGTGTTTGCTTAGTCTAATGGTTGACTTGTTTATTTATGGATTATCTGATATGATTAACCATATATATTTGCATATGTTATGTTCTGCATGATTTTTCTTGCTGGGCTTCGGCTCATGGGTGCTCTGTGTTGCAGGTAAGGGCAATGACTGAATCAACCAACCATGAGTACGGAGAGCGTGAAGCGCCGCGTACATGTTCGGCCTGCCCGACTGCTTTGGTTGGGGGTTTATTCGAAAATGGCTGTAATAATCTATGATTTTATGATTCTTAACTGTAACCTTATTTAAAAAATGTAATTAGTTTTCAAACCTTATTTTGGGATCCCAAATGTTTAATAATAGAAGTTTTAATGAAACGACGCATTTTCAAAGATTACAGCCTTAACTTTTAATTAGTCACACTTTTGTTTCAAAACCTCGGTTAGCGAGTTCATTGCACACTGTTTTGTCTAAAAAAAAAAACTCACTTAGTAACGGCTCTAAGGAAGTAGGGCGTTACACCCTCCTACTCAACGCATCTGCCACTACATTGGCCTTCCCTAGGTGGTAAAGGATATCGCAATCATAATCCTTAACCAGCTCCAACCAGCTTCTTTGTCTCATGTTCAGACCCTTCTGAGTGAAGAAATATTTCAAACTCTTGTGGTCAGTGTATATCTCGCACTTCTCCCCATACAAATAATGCCACCAAACCTTCAGTGCGAATACAATTGCCGCTAGCTCCAAATTATGAGTACGATACCGCTGCTCATACTCCTTCAGTTGCCGCGATGCATAGGCTATAACCTTCTCATTCTGCATTAGCATGCAGCCTAAACCCATCCTTGATGCATCACAATAAACCACAAACTTTTCTTCCTCCGAAGGAAGACTCAGCACAGGCGTAGAGATAAGCCGTTGCTTCAATTCTTGGAAACTGTTCTCACACCTCTCCGACCAAACAAACCTCTGATTCTTTCTTGTCAACTCTGTCATCGGTGAAGAAATCTTTGAGAATCCCTCCACAAATCGCCTGTAATAACCTGCCAACCAAAGGAAACTCCGCACCTCCGAGGTGTTCCTTGGCCTCGGCCAATCTCTTATGGCTGCCACCTTGGACGGATCCACCTTAATCCCATCTGCACCGACTATATGCCCAAGGAAAGTCACCTTTGGCAACCAAAATTCACACTTCTTAAACTTGGCGTACAGCTGATGCTCCCTTAACCTCTATAAAACCTGTCGAAGATGCTGCTCATGCTCTGCCTCTGAACTGGAGTATACTAGAATGTCATCGATAAAGACAATGACGAACTGATCTAAGAAGTCCTTGAACACCTTGTTCATCAAATCCATAAAAGCTTCCGGGGCATTGGTCAAACCAAAAGACATGACCAAGCACTCATAGTGGCCATATCGCGTCCGGAAGGCCGTCTTCGATATATCCTCATCTTTGATCCTTAACTGGTGATAACCAGATCGTAGATCAATCTTTGAGAACACCGTCTTTCCCTGCAGCTGATCGAACAATTCATCAATCCTTGGTAGAGGGTACTTATTCTTGATAGACAACTTGTTCAATTCCTTGTAATCTATACACATTCTCAATGTCCCGTCCTTCTTCTTAACAAATAACACTGGAGCGCCCCATGGAGAGTAACTAGGCCTGATGAACCCCAAATCCAGAAGTTCCTGTAACTGTATCTTTAGTTCCTTCAACTCTGCTGGTGCCATTCTGTATGGTGTCCTTGATACTGGCTCTGTCCCCGGTGCTAACTCAATCTCAAACTGAATCTCCCTGCGCGGCGGCAACCCTGGCAAATCCTCAGGAAATATGTCAAAAAATTCACACACTAATCTGGTCTTTCCCGGCCCTACTGGCATAACCCTAGTGGTATCCACTACACTGGCCAGAAAACCTATGCATCCCCCTGCAACAAGTCTCTGGCTCTCAACGCTGAAACCATGGGTACGCGGGGTCCACATACCGCACCCACAAAGACAAAAGGATCCTCGCCCTCAGGCTCAAAAGTCACCATCTTCTTCTGGAAGTCAATAGTAGCCCCATATCTGACCAACCAGTCCATCCCCAGAATCATATCAGAATCCTCCATGTCTAACTCAATCAAATCCACTGAAAGTTCCCTATTATCAACCATCACTGGCAGTGCCCTAATCCATCTCCTAGAAATTACCAGTTCCCCTATAGGCAATAAAGTCCCAAACCCCGTAGTTCGATATTCACTAGGTCTACACAATCTATCAATCACTTTACTAGAAACAAAGGAATGTGTAGCACCAGAATCAATCAATATAGTATAAGGAGAGCCATCGCTAGAAAGCTGACCTGTCACTACCGAGGGACTAGCCTCGGCCTCTGCCTGTGTCAAAGTGAATACTCGAGCTGGAGTCAAGTTATCCACTTTCCCTACTTCACCTTTCTTCACTGTTGGGCAGTCCTTCCTGAGATGCCCCACTGTTCCACACACAAAACAAGCTTTGGCCCGACATTCCCCCAAGTGATGCCTTCTACACCTCGGGCACTCTGGATAGGTCCGCCATGCCTCGCCGCCACCCTGACCACCCCGACCCCTCCTATCAGGACCAGCAGCGGTCGAAGTGTCAGGAGCCTTTCTCTTGAAGTCACTGGGGCCTTCGCCCCTACCTGTCCTTGAATAAGGAGGCACCCCTTTGCGGCCCTCACGCCTCACCGCACTTTCCCTCCAAATCTTGTTCTCCGCTTCCTTAGCAGTAAGAGCCTTCTCAACGGCCTGGGCATAAGTTGTTCCTCCAGGTACTGTTGTAATTCTAACATCCCGGGCTGTCATAGCATTAAGCCCCTTGATAAATCTATCTTGACTAGCAGCATAAATAGGCACAAGATCTAGTGCAAACTTCGCAAGCCTATCAAATTTTAGGGCATACTCTGTAACAGTCATATTGCCCTGCACCAAACCCAAAAACTCATTAACTTTTGCTGCCTTGACGGCAACATTATAGTATTTCTGGCTAAACAAGTCTCTAAAACCTTCCCAACTCAAAGCAGTCACATCCCTAGTCTGTGATGCCACTTCCCACCAGATGCGGGCATCCTCTCTCAACATATACGTGGCACAGGCCACTCTGTCATGTCCCTCTATTCTCATGAAATCCAAAATAGTAGTAATCATGGTCAGCCATTCCTCAGCCTTCAATGGATCAGGTCCCCCTTCAAAGAGTGGAGGCTGTTGCTTCCTGAACCGCCTATATAACGACTCCCACCTGTTCCCAACCTCCCCAGATTGTACAACTGGTACCACTGCAGGTGGTACAATAGGGGCAGTACTCCCTGATGGAGCCTGCTGTCGCAGAAGACGAATCTGTTCATCCTGGCTTTGTAATCAAGCCTGCATATCTGCCATGAGTTGCTGCCATTTCTCAGGGACTGGTGGAGGAATCTGACTTTGGTCATCACCCCGGTCCTAGACCTAGTGCCGACTTGTCGCGTAGATTTTCTTGGACGCATAGCTATCCAAGTCAATCTGCAATCAATGACTCGGTAGTCAGACCATGATGACAGGGTAAAAGCTTCCCAAAATCCATCAAAGGAACATAGCCAACCACAAACTTTCAAAATATAGGCATTCATCCACATGCACCGACTGCTAATAAGCATGCCCCAACATTACCTCACAACAGTTAAGATAAAAGCATTCATCCATGCATAATATACAGTTAATCATTCAAATATTCATTTACATGCACTGCGTGCTAATAAGCAAGCCTTAATATTTTCACACAGCAGTCAAGGGCCAGGTCCTATCAGTGTCTCATACATCCTATTAATCTAATGAACAACGACATTCATAATTCATTCCAAGCATACAAGCATATAAGCATATAAGCACATATACACATTACCAAACCGTGAATCGAGCTTGTCTCTAGTAGCGAATGTACATGTCCAGCCAGTCTTCAGGAACCCTTAAACCTAGGACGCTCTGATACCAAGTTGTAACGCCTTGGATAGCCAAGGTCGCTACACTATGTACTTATTAAAGTGCAGGACTCATTAATCAAGTCATTTAATTAAAAACGTGACACTAACCATGAATGTGCTAGGGTTAAAAAAAGGTTTTGGTCTCAAAGGATTCAATTTATAAAATTTAAACAATTTTACACATGGGATCCCAAAAAGAAACAGTGTTTAAAAGTTGGTTTACAGAATCTCCAAAATACAAACAACCATCAGCCATTCTAAGGCAAAACAGACATTACTGGTTCCCCTATTCCTGTTCTCCCCTCAACCATGGCGGCTGAGCAGCTGGTCATGTACATTCAGCTCGCAGAGCTCTCCTAGTCAGGGCTGATCGAGTTTGCCCTTGCCTTTACCTACACCATGTAGCACCCGTGAGCCAAGGCCCAACAAGAAAACATAATATGCATCACAAACAACAATAACAGATGAGTAATCCTTAAACATGTTCAAACACTCAATACTCTTATTAACCACATAGCACGTATTCAGAATCAAAGATGTAACCAAGCATTAATATCAATCAAATTACATAATAATCAGGGCCGACAACTTAGGCCGCACCCTTTGTTTACCCCACTGACTTCGACCCGCTTAAACCGAGCTCAGTGCATAATAAGCTATCCTTGGCTACCAGTGGCCAAGCCGCGCCCTGTGCGTTAGTGTAACCCTTGGCACTCTTAGGCCGTTGGTTTACTGTTTACAAGGCATAATACCATCCTTTCAAGCATACATATTAGGGATCCCTTAGTCCCATTACAAATACACAACCGGGTGCAGTTTTCTTACCTTTAATTTCTTCGTTCACTGATCACGAGAGACGTCCCTCGAGCACGATCCGTTTCCCGAGCCCTAGCTTTAACACCTAGTCACAAACAAGGTAATGGATTCCATTAATATTCGAATAAAGGTTTTCGAGTACAATACTAGCTTCCGGGACATCGAATTCCACCAAGCACGGTGGTGAAATCGATCCCGAGCACCCTAGGTTAAATCCCGCGCTTAAAATCCCCAAAAGTTCAGAAATGCAACTAAGGGATACGGCCCTTGAAACCTAGCCGCGACTTGCCCCTAAAACAGAGCCCAAACCCCCCCCCCCCTAGTGAGCAGACACGTGCCGCGGCCCTGCCCTAAGGCGCCGCGACGCTCTCCTTTGGCCAAGCCTCCTTGGCTCTCTTGCTTCGTAGGGCCGCAGCGCTCTAGAATAGAGTCGTGGCCCTACTCTTCGTGCCTAGAAAATCCACCATTTCTAGCATCCTAACCTTATCCAAAACCATCCAAAGCACCCTAACTCAAAACCCATTAATCACAAAACCTTTAACATGATTCTAACAACATAATCCAACAGAAATCCAGCTTAAAAACCTACTAAAATTCCATTTTGATTTTTGAAACCCAACAACTCTAAACACCAAAACCAGTCATGCAAAACTCAAATTTTAACCTCTAAATTACGAATTGAAGCTTACCTCTTTTGCTGAACCACTTCCTTGACAACCTCTGAGCTAAAACCCAAGCACTCAACTTCAATTCAGCCCTTAAACATCAAAATCATAAACACCTTAATATTTAGCAAAAATTCTTAGAGTTCTAACACCCAAAAACAAATCTCAACTCTTACTTTAATCTTGGTTGAGTGACCCTTAGTCTGAACTAAGCTAAACCTTCAAGAATTCAGCTCAACCACACTGTTTTCCAGCTGATTTCCCTTAAATTTCAATGTTTTTCTTGAAAGAGAGAGGAGAAGGAAGAGAAGAGCTGAGGAGGTCGGTTAGTGTTTTTATTTTTCTGATTTCCATTAACTTAGTCTAATTTTAGCTAGTTAAGTCAATCCCAAGGCTCGGGGTACCGGAAACGTCCCCGAGGGCAAAACAGTAAATTTCCCCAATATTCCCGCCTAAGCTTCCTATCCTCAAATATATCTCCATATATTTATTTCCATAACTCGATAGTCTCAATAACTACCCAATACCTAAAATACCCCTGACTTATCCAAAGTCAAATGTTAAGCCCCGTTGTGACTTTTCTTGCTATCTAGCTCCCTAGGATCGCCTCAAGTCGTACACTGCAAATCTACCCACATAATAATGTGGTTCTCACAGATATAACATTTAACCACATTTACATTCATATAATCATACAAGCATGTTTATCATATAATCATGCATTAAATCCATAAATTCACACCTAAGCCAATTATGCCTTCCCAGCGCACTAATTAAGGCTCTTAAGCCATATTAGTGATTTTGGGTCATTACAGGGGTTGTTTGTAACCGAGCTGAAGGCGACCTCAATGATTCTATATGGGTTTTTTGTTGAAGGGTCGACTGCCATCGGAGCGATCGAATTAGTAGTAACATTGGGAGAAGGTTCACGAACTGTCTCCAAGCTGCTTGAATTCATGGTAATCGATTGTCCAGCCGCATACAATGCGATTTTGGGCCATCTTGAATTGATGGCATTTGAAGCCATAACCTCTATCTGCCACCTAACAATCAAGTTCCCTTCAGCTGCGTGAATATGCACTATCAGAGGCGATCAGCTCACTGCCAGGGAATGCTATAGCATTTCTATGAAGGGAAAATCACAACCTGGGCAGCAAGCTATGGCCATAAGTGACGGAGGTGAGGAGTCCCAGGAAGTGGAAGTTACTTGTGGGACGGAAGAACCTAATAAAGCAAAGGATAGCGGCGTCGTCCCGCGTGATGACATTGACCCATGAATGGGTGAGACAGGTCAGAGCTCTAGGCCATTGAGGAGCTTGAGGAAGTAAGTATAGACCCCAAAGAAGCTTCAAGAGTTGTTAAGATTGAAAAAAATCTTGATGATTGAAAGGAAGAAGGAGCTGATCAATTTCTTACAAGGGAATCTGGACGTCTTCGCCTGGTCACTTGAAGACATGGTGGGAATAAGCCCGCGTGTAATCATGCACACTCTAAACTTGGACAAGAACGTGCTTGGAAAATCCTAAAAACATAGGCGTTTGGGAACAGTCTGAGCTAAAGCACTGGAGGAAGAAGTAGCTCGACTGCTAAAGTACGGGTTTATTCATGAAGCAAAATACCCGATCTGGGTTGTGAATCCCGCGCTGGTCCCAAAGCTTGCCCCAAGGATTGCTTTCCACTGCCAAGGATTGATCAGTTGGTAGTTGCCACGACAGGTCACGAGCTCATGTCCTTCATGGATGCGTATTCTGGATATAACCAAATAGCGATGAATCCTGCGGACCAAGAGCATACTAGCTTCATGACCCCAACTAACGTATATTTTTATAAAGTCATGCCCTTCGGGCTGAAGAATGCCGGAGCTACATATCAACAATTAGTTAACAAAATGTTTGCTGATCAGATTGGTAGAAATATGGAAGTGTATGTCGATGATATGCTTATCAAATCCAAGACTGCCGATAACCATGTATCCGATATGAAAGAATGTTTTGAAATCTTAAGGAGGTATGATATGAGGATGAATCCCCAAGAGTGTACTTTCGGAGTGGCATCGGGAAAATTTCTGGGATTCATAGTCAACACGAGGGGGATAGAGGCGAATCCTGATAAAATCAGATCATTATTAGAAATGCCCTCACCCAGGTTGCGTAAAGAAGTTCAAAGTCTGACTGGAAAGGTGGTAGCTTTGAATCGTTTTATTTCAAAATCCATTGACAAGTGCTTGCCATTCTACAACTTGCTTAGAGGAAACAAGAAATTTGAATGGACTGAGGAGTGCGAGCAGGCATTCCTTGACCTAACATCGCACGTGGCCGAGCCCTCTGTATTGTCTAAGCCTATGTCTGGAGAACCTCTATTCCTTTATTTGGCCATGACGGAAAATGCAGTCAGTGCCGTGTTAGTTCGAGAAGAAGACCGTGTTCAAAAATCAATGTATTATATAAGCAAGAGACTTCTCGGAGCTGAATCACGGTAACCACTGATAGAAAAGATGGCATTCTGACTGATATTGGCTTCCAGGAAGCTCCAACCGTATTTCCAGTCCCATTCAATCAACATCATGACCGACCAACCTTTAAGGCAGGTGTTGCAAAAACTTGAAACGTCGGAATGTCTTTTAAAATGGGCAGCTGAACTTAGCCAGTTTGAGATATTGTACGTGCCACAAACTTCAATCAAAAGTCAGGCCCTTGCTGATTTTATGGCTGAATGCACCAGATTTCAAGAGGAGCTTTTGAAGGAACCGGTGCAAGAGTTGTGGAAAATATTCATAGATGGATCATCGAATGAGAACGGATCAGGAGCTGGGATCATATTAATCTCCCCAGAAGGGCATCGATTCCATACAACTCTAAGATTCAGATTCGAAGCATCTAACAATGAAGCCAAATATGAGGCCTTACTAGCTGGACTGAGAGTGGCGAAGGAGCTCAAAACGAAGGCCGTCCAGTGCTATAGCGATTCTCAGCTCGTGGTTCATCAGGTGTTGAGAGAGTATCAAGCTCGAGGCACCAAGATGGCGGCTTACCTAGCTAAGGTGAAAGGGGAGCTATCTAAATTTGAGTGCAGTACTATTGAATAGATACCTTGTGAGCAGAATTCTAATGCTGGCGCTTTGGCAAGGCTTGCCACCACCAAGGTAGCTAAGACCTTGAATGTGGTGCTAGTGAGTTTCTTGGAGAATGATCTCATCCCTGTGGCCATTTGTGGTGTAGGGAATCGACCTAATAGGGTCCCTACCTATGGGCAAGGGAGGAGTTCGTTACGTGGTGGTGGCAATTGACTATTTCATGAAGTGGGTAGAAGCCGAGCCTTTGGCAACCATCACTTCAAAGAGAGTCCTGGACTTTGTGGTGAAGAGTATTGTATGTTGGTTTGGGCTTCGTAAAAAGATTGTGTCAAACAATGAGACACAGTTCGACAATGATCTTTTCACTGACTTCTGTGAAAAATACGACGTTATTAAGAATTTCTCCTTAGTAGCGTATCCATAGGCCAATGGACAAGTCGAGGCAGTGAATAAAACCCTAAAGGCAAGCCTTAAGAAGAGGTTAGACGAGGCCAAATTATTATGGTTCGAACAGCTCCCGCAAGTACTTTGGGCATACCGAACTTCTCACAGGACCTCCATGGGACATACTCCTTTCTCCTTAACTTTTGGAAGCAAGGTCGTCCTTCCAGTCGAAGCCATGGTAACCACTCACAGGCAAAGGACATTCAAACATGAACAGAATGATGAATTACTTAACGCATCTTTCGACTTGATTGATGAGAAACAAGAGGAATCGCAGTTACAGCTCGCCCATTATCAACAAAAAATCATTCGTTACTTTAATTCTAAAGTCAAGAGGCATAGTTTCGCATTGGGCGACCTGGTTCTCCGAATGGTCTTTCTGGCGAATAAGGATCCCAAGGACGGTGTCTTAGGCCTGAACTGGGAGGGACCGTATCAGATCATGGAGGTTCTGCATGAAGGAACCTTCAAGATATCTCGGCTGAATGGGGAGATAGTCCCACTGACTTGGAACGACATGCATTTAAAAAAGTATTATCAGTAACACCATCATCCATGTAAGGCTTAGTTATAAAAAATTCATTTGATTAAATAATATATGGGTTATTAAATAATTTTTCTTGTTAAGGCAGTTTTAAATAGTTTTTCTTGTTAAGGTTGTATCAACTCATCTATTAATGTTTGTAAAAGCAACCGAGAAAGTTTCTACATTCTGGTTACTTGGGGGGCATATAACCTGAAGTTGGCCAGATTAAGATCACTGGATAAGTCTAAATTATTTAAAATCTTGGATACAACCAGGTCTAAAACTTAGAAGCTTGGAAAATTGATTATATGACAACCTTTTAAGAGCTCAAGTATTCAATAAACCTAGCGCCTTGGACGCAACTAGGTCCAAAATTTAGAAGCTTGGAAACATTGATTATTCAATGGATTTTTAAAGTCCGAATTTTCAATAAACCTAGCACGAACTAAATTTAAAATCATTTAAAACCCTGGACGCAACCAGGTCCGAAACTTGGAAAGTTGGGAAAGTTGTTTAATATCAAGGGCCTTTTAAAGCTCATGTTATCAATAAACCTAGCATGAACTAAGTTTCAATAGATTAAAACCCCCGGATATAACCGGGTTCAAGGCATAATTCTTAATAGGTATGATACAAATCAAACACACAAAACTTGGATATAACCGAGCTCAAAATATCTATCCCGATCTAAAAATCGATTCCTAAAATCTCGAATGTACAAGTCTAAGGATTCACAAACATAAAAGATAGTAAAGAAGAGATAAATGGATCAGAAAGTTAGATATATATTGAAACAAAGCAGGCATTATCCCGAGGAGAAAAACCTTGAACCAAGCTCGAAGGCAATTTTTTAATAAAAGAAAAAATGTTAAACAATTATAGACAAAAAAATAGAAGCTATCATTGAGCTCCACCAGTTCGCCCAGCCGAGTTGACCTCCTTGCCATCTCCCTCAGCTGCCCTGAAAACCTCACCAGTTGGTCTCGTTAAAATTAACACGCAAGTATTCGTGATCAAATAAAGTAATATATGATAAGTAAAGTGTCGATCCCACGAAGACTGATATTAATTACCAATAATTAACTACTGATTCTAATTAATTTAAATAATAATTTTAGAATTATGAGTAAAATAATTATTACTAAAATTAAGGAAACAATTAAGCACTAGAGAAATTCAGAGATAAAAATATGATTTAATTCAATGGATGTAAAAGTTAGGGTTTTAGTTTCATCAACCACCCACTTATGATTTCTAACCAATTTTCAATATTTCTTAATTCTATTGTGATAGTAGATTACAACTATATATTATAGTCTTGCTAGGATCTATAATTCTCTACAACATATTATTTCCTACATATTTGTGGTAAATCAACATATTGCAGGCTTTAAACATGTAATCCCTGAACTACACAATTCATAGAAGTACTCTCGTCTAATATAAAATTGTGATTATATACCTATAGCATAATTAGCCTTCTCTTTTCAAAGCATATGTTAAAATCATATAAACATGTAAGTGGTGATCAATCATTCACAAGCATTAAACATAAGATAAATAATTCACAATAGAAGAAAGAATTCAGAAAAACTGTATTAAGAAATCAAAAGCTTCAAGGAGAATCCACTAACACCCTAATAACAAGATTAGTTCAAAACAAACATAATGGAATCCATCAAATTAAAGATAAGCATAAACTCAAGAATAGAGAGAATAAAGAAGAGATCAAGAAATCAAACTCTCAAATCTTCATTGTTCTCCCAGGTCTCTAGTAATTTCTGAACATAAAAATTTATCAATCCCCTAATTAACTCTTAAAAACGTATTTAAATAAGAAACCTAAAATTGTTTTTCAAAATAAATGACGATTTCGCCCTTCTGATGGCCACGAAAAAATACATGCGCCGCGGCCCTGGTATTTAAGCGCCGTGGCCCGCCTCTCTGAATTTGCCAAAACATGGTCTCTGACTCTAGCAAGCGCCGCGACCCTTCAAAATTCCAGAAAATGGCTCTCTCTATTTTTCCCTTGCGCTGCAGCTCTTCATTTAAGCGTCGCGCCCATTCACATTAACCTCAAAACTTATTTCCAAATCCCCAAAATGAACAAGTCTCTCTGCATATGAATCCTCAACTGTCTTCTTGTCAACTTTTAGCATGAATTTCTCAATTGCTATGATTTTTCGCTCATTTCCTCAACTCTGTGTTTCCTTATTCTATTTCCTGCAAACATACCAAAACAAGCGTAATACCGCATAACATTCCACAAAATTGACTCAAACTTACCCTAAACACAGGTTAAAAACTATGCTAAAAACTGACTCATCACCAATCTCTGATGGTTCTTGCAAAAGCTGAGCCTTGAATTTTCAAGGAGCGGATCCCACAACCCGATTTCCATGAAAGAAAAGTTCCCATCTGGGTTGAAGGCCTAGCACTGGTATAACATCTCTTCCATGGAAAACAATGAGGACGCCTTTTCTTATTTAACTGTGGCCTTAGCCTCGAGTAGTTTGGTTTTGGCTTCATCAACCTCGGACTGAAGTTGTGCAGTTTAAGCATGGAGGGAAGACAATGCAGTCTTCGCAGCCTGCTCGCTTTCCTGGGACGAGGTAAGAGTGGCCTTAGCATCATGCTCACTCTTTTGAGCGGCTGCCAAGGAAGCTTTGGGGCTTGCTCGCCTTCTTGAGCAGCTATCAGGGCAGTGTTGGCTACATTTAATTCAGCCCGAGGTTCATCATTTCTAACCCTAGCTCGGGCTATGTTCCGGTATTGGGCCAGGACAGACTGCAAAATAACAAAACAAGTCAGAGATATACCCTTGATCACAATAATACGGAATTTTTCACCAAGGAAAGATAACTTACAGTGAGGTTCATCCCCATAGCTGACTATAAGACATTCTCCGGGCTGCGCTCTTCGATGAACCTTAGATCCCTTAAGCTGGCCTTATAGGCATGCCCCACCATATGGCTCGCCGTCTCATAAAGGATGCCCCGAAAAGCTTCAGGGATTTTTTCCAGATCCTGGGGATCTACTGGAATTCGAACGGTGGGGGCTGGAACGGTGGGGGTTGGAGGATCAACTTGTATTACTTGGTCCCGAGGAGGCGTAAATCGAGGTGGAGGAGGAGGAGGAACCCTAGCGGTAACAGTACTCACCGGAACTGATTCTCGGGTTGAGCTCGCGTCTTTCCCCTTGGCAAGGGATCTGGAGGTGTTACCCGCAGCAGGGAAGTTTTCTTTGAGATCCTAAGCCTCTTTACGGTGGGGCCCATGCCAGTTTTCTTTGTCTAAAAGGTGGTTTGGAGGTCAGGAGCTCCAGGTTGTTCCATCTCTTCGCCTGAAAAGAATAAAAAGGAATTAGTTCATAAATAAGGTTGTCAGAAACACACAAAGAAAGAATATAAACAAAGATCCTACCCCCCGAGCTGGGGGAGGAGTCTATTATCATGACCTCCAGCCTTGGAACTAATGGAGGAGAGGGAGAATCTATGGTTAATATTTTTGGGATCCTAAGGGGCTCAGACTCAGGTCCTTCTTCAGGGCTGGATTCTTCTACATATTGTCTAAATCCGGGGGCAAAGGCACCCTGGAGCAGAGAGGACCAGGACCTACGGTTGGTTCCATACTCCTAAAAAATGGCAAATCTAAAGTTTAAAGTGTTGTCAACAACTACTGTGCCCTTAGGGTAACTATTGTCATGGCGTACCACTAGGTGGTCTACGCATTGGAGCATGGTTACATTACGATGGTTATAAGGATGATGATGGATGAGATGATTTGGGTTAAATTGAACTAACCTAAATCGGCAACAACCCTATCTAATCCCCTATAGGGGTATAAGTTGCCTTGGCTGGAGGGGTTGGCTGCTGCCCCAGACGCAACTCGTTCTAAGTCAGGATCCCAGAAAATCTTGGGAGCCCTCCTTTTCTTCATAAGAGGCACCTCGTCCTCTTCTTCCTCCTCGCCTTCGGTGGCTGGGAAGGCCTCCTCTTGAGAGGGTGGGAGCTCCTAGATCACCGGAAGGGTAGCCTGGGTCCTAAAGGCCAGTGTTTGACCTTTGCCAATCAACTTACATGCCAGCATCGTGACATCATTCACGACCTGGCAGTAATCCTTCGCGCTGGGTGGAAGCCCAGACAATTTCTCTTATTGACCCTCGAGGGTCATGGACTTCTCCGTCCTCATAAATATGGCTGCACGAGAAACAAATTCAGTTAAGACATGTACAAAAGAAATACCTTGAAAGGAATAAAAAATGTCACGAGCTGAGGTTTCAAAAGTAAGGAACTTACGAGGACGGTTGAAGTATCTATGTTCGCAATTCCGGAACCCATTCGACATAAGGAACAAGTATTTGTAGTCGTTGGGGCGACTGGGAAGCTCGATGACGGGAGCAGAGTTGGGAAATCTTTTCAGATAGTAGAACCCGTCACCTCGCCCTCTCTGTTCTGGGTTGGCTTTAAGGCAGAAGAAGTATAATATATCTGCCAGAGTGGGGACCTCCCACTCATGTTTCAAAAACAAGTATTTCAGCCCCGCAAAAGCCTATAAGAATTTAGGGGGAGATGAAATGGTGCCAACTTCACGTGGTTCAGGAAGTCATCAAAATATTGGTCCAAGGGAAGGAAGACCCTCACCTTCAAGTGTTCATTGCTCCAAGCCGTGAAGTCATCTTAGAGAGTGGAGTAGCTCCGTTCCTCTTTGAATGCAGGTCGGGTCAGGAGAGTTTCGGTATCGACCTCAATGTTGTGGCTCAGCATGATTTTGTTTACCCTCCCCTGGGTCGTAATCTTGGATATGATTTTTTTGGCCTCGAAGTAGGCGTTGGGGTCAACCACTACCTCCTTCTCCACCACCAGACCGAAGTGGGGAATGGGGGATTCTGGGGTGATCGGTTTCCCCTTGTTCTTTTTTGCTAAGCAGACGAGCTGGTTGCGTTCTTCTTGGTTGCATTTTTCTTGGGAGCCATCTGATCGCCTGACGGATAGAACGACCTAGTTAGTAGGCGACCTAAGAGGATTTATATACTGACGCAGAAATACGAAGGGGGGACGGTCTACTTTTGTTATACGAGCTGAGGTTAGGCTCAGCTCCATCGCGTAATGCCACATGATACCCTAAGTTACGCGTCTCGGTTTCCTAATAGACCCCTGATATTTAGGGATCCGTGTATCAGACTGCCATACCACTACTGTCCTTAGGAAGCGGCTTAGTGCAAAACCGCCCAAAAAGCATGACCCCTAAGAAATCTGGTTTGAACCCTAAAAACCCTTCATCTCCTTTATCCTGAATGGGTATTCTTTAAATTGGTTCACCATCGAAATTACCCAGATTTACCCAAAAAATTTCCTAGTTTTATGAGTGTATTTCTAGAGCTATTTTAGGACCTACCCATTGAACCTAAGTCGAAGCCTATTCGCTAACAACGTTTAGAAATAGCCTAACAATTGACTACAGTGAATATTACGAATGAGCATGGTGAAGAACAAAAGACTAGTAAATTTTTTTTTCCAAACCAAGATATCAAAGGTACTTACAGTATGTTCTTCAACGATAAGACGTAAGATTTTGCAGAGGAAAGTTCTTGGAAAACTCATGAGTAACGGGGTACAGTGAATGAGATTTGGGGATTTCTAGAAAATGAGGAAGTTTCAAGAGTGCAGAAGAGGAGAAATTTTGAATGAAAGGTGGTGAAGTTTGAAATTTTCCCATCCTATTTATACATAAATCGCGTAAATTAATATGGGCCATCCAATTGGGTTAGTACAAGATCCAAGGGCCATGGTTAAATAGACAAAACGACAGCAAAAAGGTGACAATACAATTATTGTTGTCCTCGAAACCCGAATAGACGCCAATTGCAGTACACCATGTGTCCAGTACTCGAGTAGTGGGCAGACATGGTTTTGTGTAACAGAAGACTAAAAGCCCCTATTGTGTAGGTCAAAAAATGATGACGTCATACATGAGCAAGAGCTTGGGGGGCAAATGTTGTACCCTAATTTTAGCTCGAGTCATTCACTCAGTTCGGATACAGCTGGCAAATAAATATACAGAGAAATAAGCAAGGGAATGATATCTCCTTATTATCCACATAAGCAACTCCAGTTTCACATGGGCACGTGTGGTGTTAGGCGTCCTGGGTTTAAGCCGAGCTACAGACACGAAGGTTGTGAAGTGTGAGCTCTTAATATTCAAATGGCATTTGAAATACGAGCTTGGAGGAGATGGTCAGCTCGTGCTAACTCGAATGTATTGCATACTCAAGGATCCTTGAAGACTTGAAATCCCATTATATGGTTATTTATGACCAGGCTGTCATATTTAATGTCCGAGATATTAAGAGAACATTTACTGTATGATCAAATCATATCCCATTATAAATGAGAAATATACATATTAAATGTAATAAATATGTATATGCGTGATTGACTCACGCGGTTACCCAAACTTGTCCATGGAATTCCTCTATAAATAATGAGAATATTGGACAGGAAAAGGGACCGATTATTTTGTAATACTGAAACTCTGCCAAAATAGAGAGAGAAACAACAATAATATAGACTCGTGGACAAGGTGGATTTTAACCACTAAACCACGTAAAATATTTGTGTTCTTATGAATTCATTTCTTTTTTTTTTTTCATTACGATTTATTACCAAGCACTAATCTACCTTATTATTTCTTAATACACTATTGACGAAAAACCGTGTCAACAGTTTGGTAATTTATAGATTTAATTTTATTAATATGTCCTTAAAATATTTGTGTATATATATTTCTATTACAATTTTCATAATACACTATTTTATTTCTCTTATTCTCTAAAAGTGAAATTCTCTCATATGAATTCTTTCTTTAAGCATTTGGATTCAAGAATCAAAATCTTTCTTCATAATTTTGCTAGAAAGAAAAAATCTCCAGCCTCCAGGTTATATCATTCTTACTCATTTGTTTATAATATTTTATATTTTTTTTATTGTTGTTTTGTTATTTCTATCGTGTTATATTATTTTGATTTGCTTGCTAGTTTGCTTATTTTATGTAATAGTTTTAAAGTCAGAAAAAATATGTCTAACTGAAAATATGCTTCAAGGTATGAGAAACTAAAAAAGAAAAAAAAGAATAGAAAGTTTAGTTCAATCAAAAAAATGAGCTCTTCATAAATTTATGTTAAGTAGCAAGAATGATGCATTGAATTTGAGTAGTGAAACAATTGAAAAAAATAATTTGAAATCACTAGAGGATGAGGAAAGTATGGTAGAAAAGAACTTAGACAATGAGAATGATGATGTAATTGTTAATGAAGATGGTCAAGAAAATATTAATGAAAATGAAGTTGATATAGAAAGAAAAGATGTTCATGATAATTTGAATAGTGATGTTTCTTATAACATTTATGATCCCAGAAGGTGGAAAATTATTGATACTAAATTTAGAGATTTGTTAGTAGAAAAAGGTCCAATTATAATAAATGATATAATTTTTCCAAAAGATAAAAATTCTAGGCATTTTTCCACTTTTTTTTACATGAGAAAATTATCGAATGGAGATCCATATGATAGAAGATGGTTGGTATATTCTAAGGATTTTGACAAGGTGTATTGTTTTTGTTGCAAATGATTTCATTCTAATTCTACTAATAATATGAATCAATTAGGCAATGAAGGAATTAAGGAATAGAAAAATCTTGGTGCTAGGCTTAAAACACATGAAACAAGTAATGAGCATATAGTTAACATGAATGCATGGATTGACTTAGAATTGAGACTTGCAAATAATAAAACAATAGATAAAAGTTTGCAAGAACGAATTAATAAGGAGAAGAAACATTGGATGAATGTTTTAGTAAGAATAATTGCTATTGTAAAAAGTCTAGCTAAGAATAATTTGGCATTTAGTGGAAATAGTGAAAAGATCTATCAAGAGAACAATGGAAATTTTTGAGTTTAATTGAAATGATTGCTGAATTCGATCCAATTATGCAAGAACATGTTCGACGTATTCAAAATAGTTGATTCAATTATTAGCGAGTGAAGTGAAAAATACAATTTTGAAAAAAGTCAAAGAAGCAAATTATTTTTCAGTTATACTTGATTGTACTCCTGATTTAAGTCATCAAGAAAAAATGTCTCTTATATTGAGATGTGTAGGTATCTCAACTAGTCCAATAAGAGTGGAAGAATATTTTTTGGGATTTTTAAAAGTGGATGATACGTCAGGTCTTTTTAGTGAACTCACAAAATAAATTAAAAATTTGAAACTTGACATCAATGACATAAGAGGACAAGGATATGATAATGAATCTAACATGAAAGGAAAGCACCAAGGTGTACAAAAGAGATTATTAGTGTTAAATCCTAGAGCATTATATACACCTTGTGGTTGTCATAATCTTAATTTAGTACTTTGTGATGTTACTAATTCTTGTGTTAAAGCTGTATCATTTTTTGGTGTTTTACAACGTATATATTAATTATTCTCTTCTTCACCTAAGCGATGGACAATATTGAAAAATAATATATCTACTTTGATTGTGAAATCATTGTCTCAAACTCGTTGGGAAAGTCGTATTGAAAGTGTTGAGGCAATTAGATTTCAAACTCCAAAAATAAGAGATGCTTTGCTTGAACTAGCAGAAACAAGTGATGATCCTAAAATAAAGAGTGAAGCTAAATGTCTAGCAACCTATGAATTAGAGAATTTTGAATTTTTGTTAGGCATGACAATTTGGTTTGATATTTTGTTTGCTGTCAATTCAATTAGTAAAAATTTACAATGTAAAAAGATGGATATTGACAATGCTATAAATCAGTTAGATAGCCTTCTTTCTTATTTTGAAAATTATAGGAAAGATGAATTTGTTTCTGTTATGATTTCAGCTAAAGAAATTGCAAATGAGATGGAAATTGAGCCTAAATTTTGTGAAAAATGCGTGATTCGTAGGAATAAACAATTTGGTGAAATAATTGATGATATTAATATAGTAAAATATGCTGAAGAATCATTTCAGATTGACTATTTTCTTTTCATGATTGATCAAATTATTTGTTCACTTAGAAATATATTTGAACAATTTCAAGTGTATGCAAACATTTTTGGATTTTTATTCAATTTGAAGAAACTAAAAACATTGAATGAAGATGCTTTAAAATATCATTCTTTAAATCTTGAAAATGTTTTAAAATATAATGGATTTTCTAATATTGACGGTTTAAAATATAATGTAATGTATGCATTTGTTTTAAGTTTTTCCAAATGAAAATAGTAGTTCAATTGAAATACTTGATTACATAAAAAAGATTGATTCATTTCCAAATGCATACATTGCTTATATAATATTGCTAACTATTCCTGTAACAGTTGCTTTAGTAGAGAGAAGTTTTTCAAAATTGAAATTGATAAAGTCTTATTTAAGATCAACTATGTTGCAAGAACGATTGAGTAGATTGGCAATGTTGTCTATTGAGCATAATTTACTAGATAAACTTGAATACAATGATCTGATTAACAAATTTGCATCCCAAAAAGCAAGAAAGATACATTTTTAAATGAATCAATTATTGTTGTTTATTCTTTTTTAATCATTTTGTTTTAATTGATATTCTTGTTAGGTTCTATGGCTTGAAGATTGTTCGTTGTGAAAAAATTGGAGAAGAAAATTTGCTTATTGGAGAATTCATCTACAACCTCGAATAATAAATTTGTAGTACTTTTATTTAGAATATTTGACTTTATTAGTTGGATGTAAAAATTTTATTTAAATTTGGATGATATATTAATATTAAAAATATAGTTTTTTTTCTTCTTCTTCATCAAAGGCCCCAGTTTAAAATTTTGCCTAAGGCCCCAAAAAAGCTTAGGCCAGCCCTGAGTCACATGATATATTTTGGTTAGTTTTGGGTAGTCATATGATACATTTTGACATAGTTACAGTGAAACACAATAGATGAGAACAATACTTCAGCATGTAAAGTCATCTATAGATTGAACTGAAAATTATATAATGGTTGGAGCCTAATATTTATAATGGGTTAGTTTTCTTGGCAGTATATCTCTTCTTCTATATAAAAAGTGTGTAGATAACGAAATTTTTTGGTTTTAACAGTTATTTTATTAACTTTAACAAAATATTATAAATAGTTAACATAATATACTTTTAAAACTAATTAAAAATAGATATTTATTAATTATATTAATATAAATTCAAATATTATAAAAAAACATTATTATATTAATATTTAATATAAAACTACATATATAATAATTAAATTAATATAAATTTAAATTCAATTTTTATAAAATATAATTATTATAATATATATATAATACAAGTCTATATATTTAATAATTATATTAATATAAATTTAAATGTTATAAAATATTATTATGATAATAATATATAATCCTACTTTTTAACTAATTATATTAATATAAATTCAGATATTATAAAATATTATTAATATAATAATATTTAATACAAGATAAATATTTAATACTTATATTAATATAAATTTAAATATTATAAAATATCATTATGATAATATATAATACATAATCTTAATTTTTATTAAAAAAATTATCATTTATGTTTAAAAATGTTACCATATTATATATATAAAAATCATAAACAATTTGTTTTAATTTTTCATTTAATATATTTATTTGAAATTTATATCACAATGATACTGTTATCCACAAAAATTGGAGTTCGATGACGTGGCAATACATGGTCAGTAAAAGGCACATTAATAGTCAATAAATGTGTTGGCTCTTCGGAGTTGTGATAAAGTGATCTGACCGATCTGATAGAATTTATGTCTGACCGGTGAAGATTTTTGACTGACCAGTCAAGTGCAATGATAGACCAGAGAAGTGTCATGACCGACCAGCCAGGTGCTTGTCCGCCCAGTCATGTGCTTGTCCGCCCAGTTATGTGCTTGTCCGCCCAGTCAGGTGCTTGTCCGACCAGCCAAGTGTTTGGCCGACCTGTGGAGTGCTTTGGCCCTTTAGTTTTCCTCCTGGGTGTGGTGTGGAACGACTAACAGAGCAGGGCTACGCAAAAGATCCCAATTACGGCATCAACAAGAATCGGTCATACCTGCGCAGGAATCTCTCAGATATCCCGGAATAATAGCCATATTGTTGTAATATTAGATTTATTTATATTTTATTAATTAAAGTCTGATGGAAGAACCAAAGACCCGGTAAAAGGGAGATATTTGTGTACGATCCATGAGCCTTTAAATAAAGGGCTCATGGAATCATTTGGGGGGCTGATCTTTTTAGGCTGAGAAAACTCTCTTGTTTTGGGATTTTGGGGACTGTTACTTGGGGCATTCTTGGGGCATTTTCTGAGAGGTTAGAGAGATAAAGTTTGTATTCTCTAGAGAGAAACTCTATATTTTTCTACTTGCACTTAAGAAACTCAGTTGGCTCAAGTTCATCTGATCTTAAGTGTAGGCTAAATTTATCACAACTCCAAGTAGATTAGGCTATTACCAATAAATTAAGGCTGAACCACTATAAAATTATCTGTGTCGTACTATTCTCTTGAAGGTTCATTGTAGTTTTGACGTCTACTCGTCGTTGGCCAAAATCGTGGTCAACATTTTGGTGCTTCCATTGAGAGCCTGAAGAGAAGAAGCACATGACTATCATATCGAAATGGCGCCCAAGAATACCAATGTGGCATCCAAAAAGTCAGGCACGTCAAAGGAGCCTGCTAGATCTGAAGAGCCTGGACCGCAAAACCCAGAGACTGAGCCCAGGGTGTTTCTCGAGGAGACCACTCCAGAAGTTGAACAACTCCCGGAAGCAATAGGCGCTTTCCAAGAGGAGATGATGCAATTCAATTCTAGGCAGGAGTCTTTCGCTGAAGAGATGGCCAAGCAGAGAGCTGTGTTAGAGCAGCAAAGGCGCGATATGGAGACCAGGAGTGAAGAGCTCAGACAGCGACATGAGGAAGTCGACCGGAGACATCATGAAGCAGCACTTGCTCTAGAAGCGGCTACCCAATTGGCACTAGCCAATGCTCAAGCCGCAGCACGAGCAGCCTCCCAAGGAGCAAGAAATAATAATGCTGATCGGAGGACCACTGACAGAGTCAATTCTTGTGGACCAGACAGAAGTAGGAGTAACCTCCCTGGTCGGGAAGATGGTGGGGACCGATCCAGAACTACCTCGACGCAAAGGGAGCACTCTAGAAACCTCTCCAGGAGCCAACGATCAGAAAATTTGAGATCAGGAAGTCACCAATCGGGTAGTAAAAGGACTCCACCCAGGCAGGATCAGACCAGGACTCCTCGAGATAAGAGGACTTCATAATTAAAAGATGGGCATGGTCGTGATGAGGCTGATAGTCATCACACCGACCAGTCAAAGGAAAAGGAGGGCAACGACCAACAAGGAGGAAAATACTGCCCGGGGCGTATCGAAAAGCCTCCACTGCACCCTGGCCAGCAGCGTAGTAGGAGAGAGCAAGTCCTGCGTAGTAAGCCCTCTAAAAAATCGAAAAAGTACGGTGTTTGATCGGGCAGGAGAGCATGCTTCCCGGAAGGATCTGAGGGACGTTATCACCAACAAGAGAAGGACCGTCCCGGTCGAAGGGTAAAATCTGAACCGCCTTGCCAGTCAAATAGAAATACTTGACGACAGTGCACCAGATGGTAATGCCCGACCAGGCGGTCAAGACCTTGGAACTTCATCAGTTGCACCAGCCATCCAAGCCCAGCTTGACATGCTAACAGCTACAGTGCAAGGTTTGTCAAAACGACCTTCCAGGATTGATGCGATAGACCACTGAAGTGGCAGCCCATTTTGTGCCCGGATTAGAGCAGCCCAGCCGTTGGCAAAATATAAAGCACCGGTTCTGCCAGTATATACAGAAAAGGCAGATCCCATCAGACATGTTGGGAAGTTTGAGGACCAGATGGAATTGCTCGGAGTAAGTGACGATTATCGGTGTAGTGTTTTCCCGACTACTTTGTCAGATATCGCCCAGGAATGGTATTGGAAGTTTAAGCCAAACTCCATTACCTCTTGGGAAGCATTCATGAAGGAGTTTTGTAGACAATTCAACACTGCCCGGACTCCACCAGTTTATGCCAACCACTTGGCAGATATCAAACAAGGGAAATATGAGTCTTTAAAGAATTATATACAGAGATTCATGAGAGAAGCCAATAGAGCAACTGCTGTAGGAGACGAGGGGAAGATGGTTGCAATATTCGCTGGGATAACTTATCAGAGCCCTTTGTGGGATACCATACATAGAAATCCGATTTCAACACTTCAACAATTTCTTGACCGAGCAGACAAGTATATGAAATTGGATGATGCAATCGAGAAAGAGGAGAATGGCATAAACAATCTGGGCGGATCAACTGACTCTCCTAAGGATGGTGGAAAGAAAAGTGGAAATAACGGGTCTGACCACCATGAGGAAAAGAAAGCAAAGTTGAGTTCAAATGAAAAGCCAACCAAGTATGAGCCTTAATTTACTAATTACACCACTCTCTCGGCCAGCCGAGCAGAAATATATCTTGCTAGTCATGAAGAGGTTCCCTACAAGAAACCTCCACCCATCAGGAAAGAGATGAGGAAGAGAGACATGAATAAGTTTTGTCGTTTCCATGGAGATTATGGTCACGACACAAATGAGTGCAATCACCTCAAGGACGAGATAGAGTTTCTTCTCCGGTCAGGCAAGCTGAGAAAGTACCGGGCAGAGACACCCCAAGGAGAAGGAGGCAGCAACAATCCTGGGTTCAAACGACAAAGATCTCCACCCTTGCAGCCCGGACCTGTGGACTTTACCTTAGACACTATATGTGGAGGTCCACACTTGGCTGAGGATAGCATCAGAGCAAGGGAGAAGTATGCTGAGCGGGAGTGCTAGGATCAGGAGCCACCGGGAAGACGAGCGTCTGTGAATATATTATTTCTAAATACCACTTTCAGAGTGGTAGTTTAATTTCAAGTTGTTTAACTTGTTATTTAAATTTTCGTTTATGAGCTGGTTATTTGCTGACCAGTCATCTATTTTTGAACAATTTTTGTTGTTTAAGACTCGTTATTAGACACGTATTGTCCTTTTTTAATTTACGAGTAACAAAAGAGATTACGCGCAGCGTGGTCGATTCTTGCTACAAATGTGCATGTGTGTTAATTATTCGAACAGTGTTCAACTGGTCGATAAATTCAAGCAGTGTTCAACTGCTCAAATATTTTCAATATATTCTATGTGTTTCACGAGCAATTAACTGCTCGAACAGATTCGGTCAAGTAGCAAGTGACTAGGATCTTTCAACCCTCGATCGATTGGGGGGCACATGGGGTATGCTGGTATATAATTTAACACAGGCAATAAGAGCACAAGTTAAGATATCTGTTTTTAGGTTGAATAGTAAATTTTTGAAGTCCAAAAAGGCCATTAAGCTAACTTGTTTGACAAAGCTTAAGTAGCTTGGAATTTTTTAAAAATTTCAAGTTAGAAGCAGATATTCGTGTGACAATAAACATTATGCTCATAAAATGTTAGAGCAATAAGAATGTGAGAAAGTATACTTAGCATGGACTTATGAAATGTCTAGAATTTCAAAGTTAGAAAACTAAGTACTCATGCGAAAATATAAAGCATACATTAGAGTGACTTTACTATTCACAAAAAAAACTTATAAACTTTTTAAGTCTAAAAAGACTTAGAATGTTTTAAGTTAACAAAGAAAAGTAAAGTATAAATGCCAATAGCTCCGCTGTACGAGAAAAATATCAAAGTTGCTAAGCAACAATTGTTTTCACAAGAAAAAAGAGTAAACCACTGGCCAGGTACAAAGTTTAGCTGATCAGATGCAAAGTTTTCCTGGTCGGAAGAGCAGATACAACTTGCTTGGTAGGCTGAGCATATATCACTGGTCAGGTAGGAAACTCTGTTGTTGAGCATGACTAACAACAATGAGTCCCTGGAGTAAATCAAATAAAACACGAACAAATAAATGCAAAGAAAAAATATTTACTACCCAGTAAAATATTTCCTCTGAGCAGTAAAATATTTTACTACCTAGATAAAAAGTATGAGAGCAACAATAATAGTCAGAAATTTTTGGTGCCCAAATGCATGAACTATGAAGTTTTTTTTACAAACCTGAAAACATGCAAAACCGAAGCAACCAGGCGCGCGGCCATGCTGCTGCAAGTGCGTACCGAGTGGCCATGCTGTCTACTCGAGCGGATGGCCACGTTCCCGAGCGGCTGTGCGGTGTGTTCGAGCAGCAGGGGTGCTGGGCCGAGCGGATGCTGAGTATGTCCGAGTAGGCCCGCGTGCGTCCGAATGCTGGTGTCCGAGCAGCCAGGGCTGTGTTCGAGCAGACGGGGGCATTCGTCCGAGCAGCTGGGCTGCATCTGAGCGGTGAGGCTGCATGTGTCCGAGCGGCAGCGTGCGCGACCGAGCACCCTAGGGTCTGCAACCGAGCGGCCATGCGCGTGTCTGAGCGGATGGAGGAGCATCCGAGGGGCTGGCAAGTGTGTCCGAGCAGCATGGGGTCTGCATCCGAGCGACCATGCGCGCGTCTGGGCGGATGGTGGTGTGCATGTCCGAGCGGAGTATGCGTGTCCGAGCGGAGCATGTGTGTCCGAGTGGCTTAGACGCGCGTCTGAGCAGCTTGGGGCATACCCATTGTCCGAGCGATTAGATGAAAATGGCCAATTGGCCATACACATATTTTCCAACAAACCATTTATCACGTATGCATTCAAGGGCCAAAAAATAATGACCAATTGTCTATAAGGTCCGAAAGGACAATAAATCTCAAGGGCATGGGGCACAAACATGTTTTCTTACTCATGGGATACTACAACAAGATCAAAAAATAGAATTTGAAGAAATCAAAAGACAAGTTCAATCTTGGGTTTACGTGAAAGTTACTGACCGGATGTAAGCTTTTGGATGACCTCAAAAACATTTTGCTAGAGAAAAAGTTTACCATACGAGTAAATCGTATAATAAACTTGGGGGGCAAATGTTATCCCCAAAAATTGGAGTTCGATGACGTGGCAATCAGAAGTGACAAGTGGCAATACATGGTCAGTAAAAGGCACATTAATAGTCAATAAATGTGTTGGCTCTTCAGAGTTGTGATAAAGTGATCTGACCGATCTGATAGAATTTCTGTTCGACCGGTGAAGATTTTTGACTGACCAGTCAAGTGTCATGATAGACCAGAGAAGTGTCATGACCGACCAGTTAGGTGCTTGTCCGCCCAGTCATGTGCTTGTCCGCCCAGTCAGGAGCTTGTCCGCCCAGTCATGTGCTTGTCCGCCCAGTCAGGTGCTTGTCCGCCCAGTTATGTGCTTGTCCGACTAGTCAGGTGCTTGTTTGCCCAGTCAGGTGCTTGTCCGCCCAGTTATGTGCTTGTTCGACCAGCCAAGTGTTTGGCCGACCAGACATGTGTTGGCCGACCAGTCAAGTGTTTGCCCGACCAGTGGAGTGCTTTGGCCCTTCAGTTTTCCTCTTGGGTGTGGTGTGGACCGACTAAACAGAGCACGGCTACGCAAAAGATCCCAGTAACGGCATCAACAAGAATTAGTCATACCTGCGCGGGAATCTCTCAGATATCCCGAAATAATAGCCATATTGTTGTAATATTAGATTTATTTATATTTTATTAATTAAAGTCTGATAGAAGAACCAAAGACCCGGTAAAAGGGAGATATTTGTGTACGATCCATGAGCCTTTAAATAAAGGGCTCATGGAATCATTTGGGGGGCTGATCTTTTTAGGCTGAGAAAACTCTCTTGTTTTGGGATTTTGGGGACTGTTACTTGGGGCATTTTTGGGGCATTTTCTGAGAGGTTAGAGAGATAAAGTTTGTATTCTCTAGAGAGAAAATCTATATTTTTCTATTTGCACTTAAGAAACTCAGTTGGCTCAAGTTCATCTGATCTTAAGTGTAGGCTAAATATATCACAACTCCAAGTGGATTAGGCTATTACCAATAAATTGGGGCTGAACTACTATAAAATTATCTGTATTGTACTATTCTCTTGAAGGTTCATTATAGTTTTGACGTCTACTCGTCGTTGGCCAAAATCGTGGTCAACAGATACAAACTTAATAAATATAATTAATAGATTCTATAAATAAAACTAAGCAAACATGCATTGTACTTTGCTTGTATCTAGTATATATTTACGTGTGGAATGATTTAGATTTCTATTTTTATTTTAATTATGGTAATTGCAAACTTAATATCTTTATTTCCAAAACTACCATTTGTAGTTCTTTGTAGATTTTGGTGGTAAATGACCATCTCCCTAGAAAGAAGAGTTTTACATTATTTAATGTCAACAAGAGCTGGCTGCACATAGAGATAAGCTTGGGGACTGATTCACCAAGAAATAAAGTACATGGATTAATATGCCAAAAAGTTAAAAGGATGGGGACTTATGAGGTAAAAAAGCCTTTACAACTGTGGAGCACAATTATAAAAGTTGATGCAAATATAAGTATTTTATTAATGCTCATTTAATATTTATTAAAAATATAAAAAAGTAATTATTTTATTTTGATTTTATTATTATCTAAAAATTTAATTGTATAAAAAAAATATTCATTTACATTTAATGTTAGTTAATGTTATTGTAACGTCCTCCTAATCCAGGACCGTTACACTGTGTAATTAAATAGTGCTTAGCTTGCTAAACGAGTCATTTGGACTTAAATCGTGTAATTGAAACTAACCACAGGTTTAGGCACTAAAAATTTCGGCAAAAGTCAACCATTTCATTAAAAGCGTTTAATCTCAATATATGGGATCCCAACAGAGTTTAAAACAGTTACAACCCAAAACGTATACAAAAGTTGACCTAGTCGGCAAAATTAGGGTCCAACCTTAGTTCCAACTGATAACCTCGGCCGCGGTGGACGAGCAGGCCGCATATGTACACACTACCCCTGAAGCTCTCCAACTCATGGTTGGTCCAACTTTTCCTTTCCTTTACCTGCACCATTTAACACCCGTGAGCTAAGACTCAGCAATAAAACATAATCATGCTTATAAGCAGTACATCATTATATCACAGAATCATAAATAACATGCCTAGCAGTAATAACCTTACTCATGCAAGAGATCATTCCAGATAAGTGACTATGGAGTCACGCCAACGCCTACTGCCCAATTCCTCACATAACTAGCCTTAGAGCTGGCCAAGTGGGTCTGACACTTAACATTTTAGATGGCTTTAAGGCCGATCAAGCGTACATCTCGCTTCCAGGTTAGTTCAACCATATCGGCTGGTGCCTAGCACGCTATTGCTGCCGTTGACTCATAAGATGAGTCATTTAACTTTTGACTGATAAGTCGAGTCTTCTAACCTTCCACTAATAAGTCGAGTCTTCTAACCTTTGACTGATAAGTCAAGTCTTTTAACCTTCGACTGATAAGTTGAGTCTTTTAACCTTAGACTGATAAGTCGAGTCTTTTATCCTTCGACTATTAAGTTGAGTCTTTTATCCTTCGACTGATAGGTCGAGTCCTTTAACCCTCGACTGATAAGTTAAGTCTTTTATCCTTCAACTAATAAATCGAGTCCTTTTATAACAGGTATTTCCTTGACTATTAAGCCAAGCTTTTCATCAGATAACACAGACGAATCCTCGACTTATAAGCCGAGCTTCACAATTAGATAGCCAGATAAGTAGCTATTATTTAACACAGGTAAACATAGCTCAATTAACATGTTTAATAAAACATTCTTAGCATAGTAATAATCCTGTACTATAACCAGGATAGGCCCTAAACATAGACCTAGTGCAGTTTTCTTACCTCAGGTCCTGAGTAAATAGTGTTTGACGACCCCCGAGTACGGTCCTTTTGTCTAGAGCCTAACGGTTCACCCTAGTCACAACAATAACAATGAATAACTATCAGGAAATGAACTAATAAAGGCTTTCGGACCCAATCCTAGCCTCTGAGACCATGCATTTCACTAACTCGGTAGTAGAACTATAACGCCATAGTTACCCCAGAACAGTTACGGTGAACGGTGAACCAGAAATTTGACCTGCTACCCGAGTCCTTTGGTTAAAAACGTGTTCTAAGTATTATTAACAGGCTAAGGTGGAAAATCAATAAAAAGGAAATGATATATTTTATTAAGTATGTAAACTGTTCATGAGCTCATCAAAACATTTACAATTGTTTATAACACAAAATGGTCACTACTGTTTCAAATTTACAAACCCGCCGACCTAAGCGGCAAAAATAGGGTAAACCCCCTAGTTCCTCTGAGAACTCCTTGGCCGTGGTGGTCAAGCGGCCGCAGATGTACACATGACCACCTAAGATCTCCACTTAGGGCTGGGTAAACTTTTCTTTCCCTTTACCTGCACCACAAAGCACCCATGAGCCAAAGCCCAGCAAGAAAACACAGTATTGTATATAAACATTATCAAATGATTATCATTATAATCACACAGAGCTTATAGCTCTTAAACAGATGAGTGAATATCACTTAAGGTTCTAGTAAACCATACGGAGTGACTGACAAGCAAGTCACTAATTTAAACAGAAGAGTGGCTGCTGGGTAAGCCACTAGCCTTAAATAGATGAGAGACTGATGGGTAAGTCTCTAACTTATAGATGAGTGACTTATGGGTAAGTCACACAAGCGCTTATAGTTTTCATCGAACTTGAGGTCGGTCCGGAATTAATGCTCTTTGAGTCATCTAATGCAGTTATCGATTAGATCTAATCTTTATTGGCTTGCGTTGATCACGCTAAGGCCGTCCTGACTTATGAGTCAGCACTGTGTGACCAGTGTCCAGTACTACTGCCGAACCTGACTAATGAGTCACAGCTTCACAGTTGATACTGACACCTTTGCCAATTCTGACTAATGAGCAGTACCATGCACAAGTGAGCAAGATTTGCTAAGCATTCAATAATCAATCCAAGTCCACATTTACACAATCAACATGCTTCATGAATAACCACGAATGTTACATATGGGGTGCAGTTTCCTTACCTTTGGTTTGAGCGAGAATTAATAAAAGAACGACCCTTGAGAACGACCTGTCTTTTTTTCCCTTAGAGGTTACCAGGTCATAGACAATTATGGGATTCCATCAATAAAATGAATAACAAAGGGTTCCCAAACCAAAACCTAGCCTCCGAGACATCGAATACTACTAAACTGGGTAGTAGGATTGATCTCGAGGCCTAAGGCTAGAATCCCCAAGCCAAAAACTTATTTCTGGCCAAAATGCCACTAAGGGCCGCAGCCCTCCTTGGCCATGCCGTGGCCCGCCCCTCAAACAGAGGCGGCCTCCATCAGCACCCCTCAAGAGCCGCGGCCCAACCCACAGTTTAGCAAAAACTCTGGTTTTTCCTCCCTTGCGATTTTCCTTGGAACCAACCTTTCAAACCAAGCTCAAACACCACTCAAACATCCAATACAACCCCTAAACTTGATCTATATCACACCCTAATCAAAACCCAAGTTAAAGCCCAACCAAAACTTCCATCAATTCCCACTATCCACAACAAAATCATAAGTTGAAACTAACAACCAAAACAGAGCATACCAGAAAACTAGTGGCTAGAAACTCACCTCAAACTCAGGTTGTGATGCTCTTCAATGGTAGACCACTCTCCCAAACTCCCAAGGCCTACTTCCCAAGCTTAAATCCTCAACAAGTGCTCAAAAATCACAAAGAAGATAAAGGAGAAGGAAGGTACGGGCAAGCTTCAAGACTTGCTCTGTTTTCCCTCTGTTTCACAGCCATAAAGGTAGTTTATATCTATCCTAGGGGTAAAAAGACCATTATACCCCTAGGTCAATTAAGGGTTTCTAAAGGCTCCCAAGGGAAAAATTTTCCTTTCCAACCTATCTCGTTAATCATAATTAACGCTCTCCAATTCCCGCTATTCTCAATAATCTCAAACATCAATAATTTATATCCCGTTACCCTTTAATTCTCGGTAACGCTCTAATCATTAAAATCACCCCGAGACTCATCCCGAGCCTCGAACTTAAACCTGTTATGACTAGACTGCTAGTTAATATACCATGGTCGTCTCATGCCGAATGGCTCGAACAAACCCACATTATAATGTGGTCTCAACAATATACCATCGACATGCATACAAATATACAATTATGCCCTTTATGGGCCAAATTATCATCACACCGCTGTAATTAAAATGTTGACCCATATGCATGCATTTAACATCATATTATGATATAATTCACATAAACATGCATATTATCATTTAATGGCATAATTAAACAATTATGACCCTCCTGGCCTACTAATCCCACCATTAAACCACATCGGAGAATTCGGGGCATTACAACTATCCCCTCCTTACAGAAATTTCGTCCTCGAAATTTACCTGAACAACTCGGGATACTGATTCTGCATATCTGACTCCAGCTCCCAGGTTGCTTCCTCGACCTTGCTGTTCCTCCACAATACCTTAACCAAAGGTATCGTCTTATTTCTGAGGACCTTGTCTTTTCTATCAAGTATCTGAACTGGTTGTTCCTCAAAGGAGAGATCTGGCTCAATCTCCAGATCTTCATAACTCAAAATATGGCCTACATCAGATACATACCTCCGAAGAGCTGAAACATGAAACACATTATGCACGGCTGACAACGCCAGAGGCAAGGCCAATCTGTAAGCCACCTGACCAATCCTCTCCAGGATCTCAAATGGACCTACAAATCTAGGACTCAGCTTGCCTTTCTTCCCAAACCTTTTCACCCCTTTCCATGGCGAGACTCTAAGGAAAACATAATATCCTACCTGGAACTCCACGTTCCTGCGCTTGGGATCTGCATAGCTCTTCTGTCTACTCTGAGAAGCGAGCATTCGAGCTCTAATCTTCTCAATGGCCTCACTGGTCCTCTGAACTACCTCAGGACCTAAGTATCTCCTTTCACCTGTCTCATCCCAATGAATGGGAGATCTACACTTCCTACCATACAACATCTCATAAGGTGCAACTCCAATGGTAGACTGATAACTGTTATTGTAGGAAAACTTTATCAAAGGCAGATACTTACTCCAAGATCCACCAAAGTCCAGCACACATGCTCTCAGCATGTCTTCCAGAATCTGGATCGTCCTCTCAGATTTCCCATCTGTCTGAGGATGATAAGCTGTACTAAACTTCAGCTGTGTCCCCATGGCCTTCTGCAAACTCCCCCAGAACTTGGAAGTAAAAGTGGGGTCCCGATCTAACACGATCGACCTAGGTGCTCCATGGAGACGCACGATCTCTCTCACATAGAGATCTGCATACTGGTCAACTGTATAAGTAGTCCTTACTGGCAGAAAGTGAGCTGACTTGGTGTAGCGATCTACTATCACCCAAATAGAATCATGCTGACCAACAGTCCTGGGTAAGCCCACCACAAAATCCATTGTGATTTCTTCCCATTTCCACTCTGGAATATCCAGAGGCTGCAATAACCCTGCCGGCCTCTGATGCTCAGCCTTGACCTGTTGACATGTCAAGCACTTAGCCACATATTCCACTACATCCCTCTTCATCCCCGGCCACCAATACAACGATCTCACATCCTGGTACATCTTCGTGGTGCCTGGATGCAAAGAGTAAGGTGTAGTATGAGATTCATCCAGAATCTCTCGCCTCAAAGCAGTGTCCAGTGGAACACATATCCGCCCCTTATATCTCAACAAGCCTAACTCAGACACTGTATAATCTCTGGATGCTCCAGCCAGAACATCCTATCTGATCTTGATCAGCTGTGGATCACTCAACTGACCTTCCTTGATTCTCTCCAACAACGTAGACTGTAGCGTAATGTTAGCCAACTGTCCCACCAGTAACTCTATACTAGCTCTAGTCATATCATCTGCTAACTCCCTGGCTATCAGCCTCATACCATGAATCTGTCCCGGACCCTTCCGGCTTAAAGCATCAGCTACCACGTTGGCTTTTCCTGGATGATACAGAATCTCACAATCATAATCTTTTACTAACTCCAGCCAACGCCTTTGCCTCATATTCAAGTCTTTTTGGGTGAAGAAGTACTTTAGGCTCTTTTGGTCTGTATAGATCTCACACTTCTCTCCATAGAGATAATGCATCCATATCTTTAAAGAAAAACCCACAGTCGCCAACTCTAAATCATGAGTGGGATATCTCTTTTCATACTCCGTCAACTGACGAGAAGCATAGGCAATTACCTTCTCTGATTGCATCAGAACACAACCCAAACCTTGATGAGAAGCATCACAGTAAATCACAAACTTCTCCTAATCTATCGGGAGACTCAAAATCGGAGCTGTAATCAATCTCTACTTTAGTTCCTGGAAGCTGTTCTCACATTTATCTGACCACACAAATTTCTGGCTCTTGCGTGTCAGCTCAGTCAAAGCACTAGCTATCTTTGAGAACCCTTCCACGAAACACCTATAATAACCTGCCAATCCAAGGAAACTTCTGACCTCAGAAGCATTCTTTGGCCTTGGCAAATCTCTGACCGCTTCAATCTTTGCTAGATCTACCTTAATCCCCTCCTTACTGACAATATGTCCAAGAAAGGATACCTGAGACAACCAGAACTCACACTTCTTGAATTTAGCAAACAATCTGTGTTCCCTCAGTCTCTGTAGAACCAATCTCAGATGCTGCTCATGCTCTGACTCAGTTTGAGAATACACCAGAATATCATCAATGAAGATGATTACAAACTGGTCCAGATAATCCTTGAACACTCTGTTCATCAGATCCATAAAATCAGCAGGGGCATTAGTCAACCCAAATGACATGACTAAGAACTCATAATGCCTATACCTAGTACGAAAAGCAGTCTTTGGTATGTCTCCTTCCTTGACCCTCAACTGATGATAACCAGAACGAAGGTCGATCTTAGAGAATACCTTCTTACCTTGCAACTGATCAAACAGATCATCTATCCTTGGCAAAGAATACTTGTTCTTAATTGTTAGCTTATTCAGTTCTCTGTAATCAATACACATTCTCAGAGAACCATCCTTCTTCTTCACAAACAGAACTAGCGCACCCCAAGGTGAAAAACTAGGTCTGATAAAACCCAAATCTAACAGCTCTTGCAACTACGCTTTTAATTCCTTCAACTCAGCTGGGGCCATTCTGTAAGGCGCTCTAGACACTGGCTCCGTCCCTGGTGCCAGTTCTATCATGAACTCAATTTCTCTATGTGGTGGTAATCCTGGCAAATCTTCTAGAAACACATCCAGAAATTCACAAACAAGTCTAGTATCTTCTGGTCTCACTGGCATGACCTGAGTGCTATCAACCACACTGGCTAATAATCCAATTCAACCTCTTTGCAATAGATCCTTAGCTCTCAATACAGAAATCATAGGAATGTGAGGTCCATGCACAGCACCAACAAACACAAAAGGATCTTCACCTTCAGGCTCAAAGGTGACCATCTTCCTTCTGCAATCAATGGTTGCCCCATATTTCGCCAACCAATCCATACCCAATATCATATCAAAGTCAGTCATAACCAACTCTATTAAGTCCACTGATAACTCTCTGCCCTCCACTGTCATTGGCAAAGATCTGACCCATCTCCTGGATACCACTAACTCTCCAGTGGGTAACAAAGTACCAAACCCCACAGCATAAAAATCACAGGGTCTACACAGTCTATCAATAACACTACTAGCAACAAAAGAGTGTGTAGCACCAGAATCAATCAACACATTATAAGGGGTTCCAACACTAAGAAGCTGACCTGTAACAACTGGTATTAAATGATCAAATCAAAGGTACGCAGTGGAATATATGGAACATTTTTAATAAATATTAATACCTGCCAGGATCATATACATATATAAATATTAAATCACATACAAATAGATCAAGGATTACCTCTTGTAGCCTATCAAGTGTCCTTGAGTCTTTTTGTATAAATCAACGATCTTCCTATCCAGTGTTCTGAGATCTCACACCCTGATCTTCCATACCAATCCTTAAACACACAAGGACGTGTGTGGGCACGTAGGCTTCAAAAGGTTGATTTATGTGACTTTCTAGATGTACTCAACACATGAGATCTAGAGAGTTTTTGACATAGAGAATGTTTAGAATAATTTCCAGGTTTAGAGAAAACTATCGCTTTTTAGAGAGAGTCCGATCATTAAGCATTTTTTGAATATCACGTATATCAGATTTATAAAGATATTTAATTTGATTAAATAATCTTTATTTAATTAAAATATAATTCAAATTAAAATTAATTAGATATTTTCATTTAATTATCTATTTAAATCATATTTAAAAAGAATAATTAAATAACTGATTGAACAAATTTATTTGAAATTCAAAATTCAAATCCCAGGGATAAAATCCCTGATGCTAGGTGCCACACATTGTACTGTACAGTGTGTGTTGCCCAACCCTATTAGGGTTGCCCTAATTTTCTCATTTGTTTATTTAATCAACTTTTAAGACAATATATTTATTCTAACATAAATATTAGTTAATTCAAATTAACTTTATCTTAAAATATCAGTTTTAAATTAAATAAATAAATATCATATTATAAATAAGATATTTATTATTTTCTCTCTTCATATTAATCCAAACAAGATTAATATTAATATTAACCTATATTTTTTCAAAATAAAAACTATATAGTTAAATAATTAATTAATTCATATTTAATCAATTATCCATAATTATCAAATAATTATTTCCTTGCCTTGGAAAATTAATTCCTTTGCAATTTAGTCATTTATCTTAACAAACCTTTCTTTTTACATCCTTACCATTGACAGTGTAGGACAGAGGTAATCTGGGGACCATGAACCTATAGTATGAAGCTCCAATAAACCAAATTATTAATTAAACTCTTTAATCTAATAATATTTTTTATTAATTCCATGATTACTCTACTATAAATATGAAATTGCACTCTAAGTATTTATAGAATTATATTTATAGAGTTTTCTCTAGTAGTCCATTGATATAATCAATATATGTAGTTCTGTCCTCCATTATTTACCGTTTTAACCTTATAATTACCTCTTGATCCTTAAGTACCATTAATTCACTAGCAAATAATTAATCTATAATCTAATTATAGATTTGAGCTCAATAACTATTCAGTTCCAGAATCAACCCTTAAGGGAACCAATATTCGATCCATTAGGAAAGCATGGATTCCAATATTGTAATTCATGTTCCCATCCATCCATGATATTGAATCTCCAAAATAAAAGTCATTAGCCTCATTATTCTAAGAGAGCTTAACGAGTGAATCAAAAGATCCAATAAACATAAACATGAGTTCATGAATACTCGGGATTTAGACTGATCTACAAATGATCATCTATTATGACAAGAATGAAATCTTTACGTCAAACGACAAGTTTATAGAGATAATTAATTCTCATCGGTCCTGTCATATATAATCTCTATTATATACATCACCTTTACTAAGATGTTTATCCACATCAGGAATCCGAATCTAGATTACTTGCATCTCGTATGCTTAGCAAACCATACTAGTAACCATTCATTAAAGATTCCTTACTTTAATATGTTACTGACAATTTTATTCATTATATATGATCTTACTTCTCTCGTACTAATACAAGATCATATTCTCATGAATGAATAGGGAATTTTCTTAATATTATTACATAATTAATTCAAACAACAATTGTAACATTCAAATATAATAAAATTGTACTTTTATTTACAACTAATAAAATGTCTTTACATGCTTTTAGGGAATTAATCCTAACACTCAAGCCAACACCTTTGTCTCATATTAAGATCTCTCTGAGTAAAGAAATACTTCAAGATCTTGTGGTGAGTGTATATCTCATACTTCTCCCCATAAAGGTAGTGCTACCATACCTTCAAAGCAAAGACCACCGCTGCTAACTCTAGATCATGTGTAGGGTACCGCTGTTCATAGTCCTTCAACTGTCGTGATGCATAGGCAATCAACTTTCCCGCTTACATAAGGACACAACCGAACACTTGCTTTGACATATTGCCGTAAACCACAAACTTCTCCTGATCTTAAGGAAGACTCAGAATTGGAGTAGTGATTAACCGTCTCTTCAACTCCTAGAAGCTGTTCTCATGTCTATCTGACCACACAAACTTCAAGTTCTTGCGGGTCAGTTCTGTCAATGGTGTTGCAATCTTTGAGAACCCTTCCACAAAATGTTGATAATATCTTACCAATCCAAGGAAACTTCAAATCTCTGAAGCACTCCTTGGCCTTGGCCAATCCATGTTTGCCTCGATCTTGGTCGGATCCACCATAATTCCATCTATGCTAACTATGTGACCGAGGAACGTCACCTATGATAACTAGAACTCACACTTCTGAAACTATGCATACTGTTTAACCAAAAAATATTTGCTTGCTGATGTTGCACGATCGGGGTGCACGTGGATATCATGTGACTATTTAGTGATGATAGTCTGGTCGACCAACGACCAGAATAGAAGCTACTCGATGGATTCAAGAAGGATGCTGAACAGTATGACCAGGTCTGATCGTAGTAACGAAGCCAGAGTTCAAATACAGATATAAGTAGGATATTTCTAAGATATTTGACCTTCTTTATATGTAATTATTATGATTTCTATTATTATTGAAATATGTTTGTAACAAAGTTTAGAGACGGCCCACCGACCCATATGTATATCCTTGAGCCTATAAATAGGACTCATTGGATTCAATAAGAAAGGGAGGAAGCAATAATTTGTATTCAGAGAGAACTAGTGTGTTTTATACACGACTTTTGTATCCCCTTTTGGAGCTTGCGAAACTCAGTGAACCCTAATTGGCTGATCATAGGTTTAGAGTTTACATTAATTAAAACACTAAGTGGATGTAGATTATTACCAATCTCTGGGGCCGAACCACTATAAAATCCTTGTGTTATTTAGTTCTTGCATTCAACTTATACATTCGTATCATTTTTAGTGACTCCGTTTTATTGGCTAAATTGTCAGTCAACATTTTGGTGCTTTCATTGAGAGAACTTAAGACATTTAGGATAAATAATGGCGAAAACCTTCAGGAAAGCAGGTCAGACAGGGCAGACATCTAAAAGTGTAACGACCCAAATTTCCTAATAAGGCAGCCTTGATTAGGGGGCCAGGATGGAAAATCTTGGAATTATATGATTATGTGATATTTATGTGTATCATTATGTAATTAGGTGAGTTATATTATAATATGACTAGATATGCATGTTTAGGTGTATTAAATATGCATGTGGGCCCATTTCTGTTTAATTGGGCAATTTTCATATTTTGGCCATTTAGTGTATATTTGGCATATATGTGGTATATGTGGGGTGCTCTATTATTATTTGGTTATGCTAGGGTTACTCAGCACGAGACGATCCTAGGAGGTAAGCTAGTGGGAAAGTCACAATGAGATTCATACTTTACTCTAAGTGAGTTAAGGGGTATTTAGCACATTACCAGGATATTGGGTAATGCGAATAAATATTTGATGATAAATTGGGAGTTAGTGAGACCAGGGGAAATTTTAAAATTTTGACTATTTTACCCTCGGGGGCGTTTTCGGGACTCTGAGCATTAGGATTTGCTTGAGGTTACTTAAGCTTGAAGTAACTTCTCAGAAACATAAAAAGAACATTCAGAATGTTCTCTCTCTCTCTCTCTCTCTCCCGTTCCATTTTTGACACTGTTAGCATTTTCAAAGGAAACTTGAGTTTAAGGACTCGGATTCAAGCGAGGATCGAGGCATAACAATTCTAGGGAAGATTAGAAGCTTATTAGTCTGAGAATTTAGCGAGAAATGACATAATTAGAGGTAATTTAAGCTTTAAATTCTTGAGTTTATTCTATGTTCTTGGTGTTCTTGAGTTTTACAAACTCAAGACTTAGATTATGAGTTCCTATGGGGATTTTGGGTATTTGTTGTTGTTTTAATGTTGCTAAGAAATTGGGTGAACTGTTTAGGGGATTACAATGTTGATTTGAGGGGTTAGGGACCCATTGGGATCGGATTTGGAGTTTTGAAGCTCGAAGAACACGAAGTTAGAAACCAGAAATCTAGGTTGGGCGCTGTAGCGCTAGGTTGGTAGCGCTAAACCACTGGGTTGTCTATTTGGGGGATGAAGTTCTGCCTATAGCGCTGTAGTGCCCAATAGGTAGCGCTACACAGTCTTCAGAACTTGGTTTTTTGGTATTTTTTGGGGTTTTGACCCGAGGGCTTGGGGGATGATTTCACCACCTTGTATGGTGGGATTAGAGGTCCTGAAAGCATGGGATTGGTCCCATGATTGGGTTTTGGAACTTGAACTCATTGAAACACCATTTATTGTTGTGACTAGGTTATTGCTAGGGGCTTGGAAACAAGATCGTGCTCGAGGGTCGTTCATTGGTAACCTGTGCTTCGACCAAAGGTAAGAAAACTGCACCCAGTATGTGATACATGAGATGCATATGATACATATGGTTATGGCATGGCATGAATGTTTAATATGGAATTGATCAGAGCTTGAGTCTCTATAATTGTGCATGATTATGATTATCTTGTGATTATCGATTAAGCATGTTGAATGCCTTATATCTGGATGTTTGAATGTGCACAGTTATGATTATGCTGGTAATTGTTGTTGAAGCCTGTTGTGTGCTCTATATATGGACATTGATTGCATAGTAAATGCATAGCAGCTTTGCTTATCTATGTATGGTGCTGACTTATTAGTCAGCAACGGCAATGGTGTCAGTATTGATTGTGAAGCTGTGACTTATTAGTCAAGTTCGGCAGTGGTACTAGGCATTGGTAGTATGGTATTGTCTTATGAGTCAAGAACGATATTAGCGTGTTTAACGCAAGCCGAAAAGATTAGATCTAATAAACATAAGCATTATCAACATAAGTATGAAATGCTTGACCGACCCTAAGTTCGATGAAAACAAAAGCGCTTGTCTAGTCTAGAGGCTAGTTACACAGAGCTAGGGCTATAAGCTCAGGTGACTGATATGTCACATGGCTAGAAGGGCGTGGGACCTCAGAGATAAAATTATCAGTCATCTACTCAGAGATAGACTTATCAGTCATCTAAACAGAGATAGACTTATCAGTCCTCTATATAGAGATGGACTTATCAGTCATCTACACGTAGATAGAATTATCAGTCATCTAAACAGAGATAGACTTATCTGTCATCTACACAGGGATAGACTTATTAGTCATCTATGCAGAGTATGACTTATTAGTCGTCTATTCAGAGAGAGACTTATTAGTAGTCTACCTTAGAGAGACTTATTAGTCATCTACCTCAGAGCGAGAGACTTATTAGTCATCTACTCAGAGCACAGGACTCCACAAACATTTATTTGTACCTGCTTGCATGCATGAGTAGGATTATTACTGCTAGGCATGCCTATTATGATTCAGTGACATGTTATTACCTGTTCATGAGCATATTGAGTTTTTTTGCTGAGCTTCGGCTCACGGGTTCTATGTGGTGCAGGTAAAGGGAAAAGAAAGCTAGACCATCCTTGAGTTGGAAAGCTTAGGTGGCGATGTGTACATATGCGGCTGCTCGACCACCACGACCGAGGGTTTAAAGAGAAACTAGGGTTAAACCCTATTTCGCTGCTTAGGTCGGATGGTTGTAAATCTTTTATTGTAATTAACCTTTAAATTTAATTTTGGGATCCCAATGTATACAGTAAACGTTTTAGTGAAACGTTGTATCTTTGACAAAAAAATTTAACCCTAAACCGTTAATCATACTTAGTTACACGATTATGGCCAAATAGCTCGGTTAGCGAGTTGATCACTGTTTAAAATGCATAACGTAGCGATCCCTGGGTAGTAGGGCATTACAAACTTGATATTAGAGCGAGCCAAGGTTAAGGGTTCCTGTAGACAAGTTGGGCATGTACACTCGTCACTAAAGACAAGCTTCACTTAGGGTATGGTAACTATTTATGTAGTTATGTCCTTAACTGCTTAAATAGAATGTAAATGCTTTACTTGCATCTTGTAGTAGGGAGCTGATTAATGCTCAAAAATATCATTTTATTAGTCTTTAAAGTGTAAAATTAATTAAGTTTTAATTAATATTTTCATGGATTTATTGTCATATATTTTATATTTGAAAATATTAATTTTAATTTAATTTGTGTTTAATTTTCAGGAAATAAAATATATTTTTGACACAAAGAAAAAGAAAGGAGAAAGAAAGAATTAAAATTGAAGAAATCATGAAGAAAATTGTATTTTTGAAGGAGAAATAGGCCCAAAATCAAGCCCAAAATGGAGCCCAAACCCAGCCTATGGCTATTCTCACGCTGCCATGTGGCAGATCCTCATTCGCCCAGCCGAGCCGCGCCTAAGCCAAGCTGTTCCTCCAGCTTGCGACACGTGTCCCACCAGCAGCCGCCAGCCAGCCGCCAGACAGCCGCCACTGCCACGCTGACACGATCTGCCCCCTGACGCGCGTCTGACGCGCCTGCCATGCTCCCCCGTGCCCGACAACTTCTCTGACGCTGACGACTGACGCGCTGCCATGCTGATAGCTGCCACCTGACGCGCCTGACAAGCCAACCGAATTTCGCCACCTGTCCCTGTCGTCATTCTTTGTCTCCCACGGCTGAGCACCAATTTCCCCACTTTGCAGCTATTTTTCAGCCATTTCCCCATTATTTTATACACGATTTTTACACGTTTTTTTAGCTCTATTTACACTATAAATAGAGGACTAAATGGGGTAAAAGGAGATCAGATTGTGTAAGGAGAGTGTAGAGAGTATTGGAGAGAAAAACACTTACTTTTCCTATTTTTCTTTTACATTTTCTTGAGTGAAAACAATGCCTATTTTAGGCTAAATTTTCTTGTGGAAAGGCTAGAGTGGAGTTCATGTGTTACATTATTTTTTTTATATATTGATTCTTTATTTTGTTCTTCATTTCTATATATTTGTTACAATTAAATTTATTTTCTTCTAATTTTTGTTCTAAATTTATTATTATCTTTTACATAAGTCTAGTCATGCTCTTCTTATGTAATTTAGGTTTTTAATTTAATTTAGAATATTTGTTATATTATATGCTTTTTACTGCATTCTGCCAATGGTATTTTGTCGCTCTAAAGTATATAATATGATAGGTTTTTAAAATTAGAAGTTAGTATAATTTAATTAAAGAACATATTTTAAGGTAAGCTTTAATATATATATTTTCCAACTATAATTAATGGTGTAGAATTATAGTTGAGTATAATGAATCAATTTTATTAAAATATATATATGTTTGCATGAATGAAACTTATGCCTTCCATATTTTCTTTCTGATTCTAATTCCTCGATTTTATTCATTTAATGTTTATATTCTTTTTCAAATTCACATTTTTCCAAAGTTTATGATTTTTAATTTACTAATCTTTCTTTTAATTTTGTATTTTACCTCTCTGTGGATACGACATAGCCCGATTACTACTGCGACCGCTTAGGAGTTTATTGGGCGATATCAGGAGCATGCGATTCTGATAGAGCCAATCTCTTGATTATTGATATGATTATATGATTTCCTGCTTTGTGATTATATAAATTGTGATAATTGCATGCTGAAGTTTGAGGCATGGTATGTATGTTGGAAGAGCACGGGTTATGAATTGATGAACAAATGTTATGGGCATGTTTTTAACACTGCAGTGGTTTGTGAATGTAGTGTGGTATGATTGTTCTCGTGGGGAAGGCTTTTGAATATGCTCATCATGTTCAATGGGTCAAGTTATTGACTGCAGATTCGATTAGTAGGTATGTATCCAAGGCAGATAATGAGACCTGGTGGTGGTTATACCGAGGCTGGGAATTACAGCCAGGGTTTGAGTTCTTCATCTGCCCCTCAAAATTTCCAGCAGGTGTTTACAGATATGCAATTAAGATTGTTGAGGCAAGAGGAAGAGATTAGGTGTTTGAAATGATAGCAAAATATGTCAGGGAACACCTCTTCCTTTGCTATGATAGGAATGGCACTAGTATTGGCTCAGTCTAGGGTTGAGAACTGGTGGGAATTTCTTTGTGGAAGATTCTAGGAATATTACCCTCCAGTCTTTGAGGGAGGCCTAGATCCATTCAGAGATGAGCAATGGATGGGCATGATCAGTTCCATCCTCGACGGTATGGGGGTGGTAGGTCATGATAGGGTGATTTGTTCTACATATGTATTGCGGGATGATGCTTGGACGTGGTGGGAAGTAGTATCCTAGACACAAGATACAGCTGTGATGGACTTGAAATAATTTAGGCAGTTGTTTAATGAAATATATTACTGTGATGCAGTCAAGACTGCTAAGATGAATGAGTTTCTAAACTTCGTTCAGGGAAATGCAATAGTAACCGATTATGTTAATAGATTCGATGGGTTGGCCAAGTTTGCTTTTGATATGGTACCCACGTATGTAGCTCGGAAGGAGCGATTTATCAAGGGATTGAATCCCGGAGTAACTCAGGGTGTTAGGGTCGCCCCAGTGCATGAAATCTCTACCTACGCTCAGGTGGTAGGGAAGGCTCTTACTGTTGAGAGCATAGGAAATAAGATTATAAAGGAGGGTGCTGGAGAGCGTAGTACTCAAGTAGTGACACCTCCATTTATTGGTTCGAGCAAGAATAAGAATTGGAGACTTTTGCCAATATGCGCTCGGTGCAAGAGGCGTCATTTGAAGGGATGTCGACCAACGTTATGTTTCTTATGTGGGATACCTAGGCAACTCAAGAAGGATTTCCCAAGACGGAGGATAGATAAGAAAAAGGGGGTGGACAGCTCGACTCTAGCTCGAGTGTTCTCTCCGATGCAGTCAAAGACTGAGGCTGGTTCCTCAGTGGTGGCAGGTCAGCCTTCTAGTTCTAATTTTTGTATTGTGCTGACTGGTTTTGGTGCCATGTTGTTCTTTGTTTATTTTATCTAGAGAGGCATAGACTTGTTATGAAAATTTCATGGTTATGTTCTGATGAGTTAGATTATGGCAGAAAGGACTCATCAGTTGTCTTGATAGAGTTGGTCATGACTGACTTTAGTATGATCCTGGATATAGATTGGTTAGCCAAGTATGGGGCAATGATAGATTGCAAGGAAAGGATAGTAACTCTTAGGTTTGAGATTGAGAAACCCTTGCAGTAGTTGGCACTCTTGCATATGACATTTGTATTAAGAGCTAGAGATCTATTGCAGGAGGATGCATAGAACTCCTAGCTAATGTGGTGGATACCACAGTGGAATCAGGACATACTGGATTAGTCTGTGAGTTTCTGGATGGGTTTCCAAAGGATTTGTCAGGATTATTTTTACCCAAAGAGATAGAATGGTAATTGGATTGGTGTCAGGGACGGAACCAGGTCTAGGGCATTGTATTGAACAGTTTCAACAGAACTGTAAGAACTAAAGGCTCAGTTACTGAGTAAGATGGTATTCTCCAAAGTGGATCTTCGATCTGATTATTATCAGCTAAAGATCAAGGAGAAGGATAGATAGAAGACTGCCTTCTATATTAGTTATGGACACTAGAGTGCTAAGTTATGTTTTGATGGATTAGATGAACAGAGTATCCAAATATTATTTGAATTGGACTTGTGATCGTCCTGATCGACGGTATTGTGGTAAACTCTCAGTAGGATATTTGCCAAGGTCAAGGAATGCCTCTGAGGGCAGGAGTTTCCTTGGATGGACAAGATATTATATGTGCTTTGTGGAAGAGTTCTGAGTCTACTTATAGATCAAAATCAATTTGTAGGTTGTTATGACACCTTAGTGACAGGGAAAAGTGATTGCCTATGCATTATGTTAGTTAAAGGATATGACCAAAACTAGAGTAGAGTTACTAGTTGGCCAGGTGGCCAACATTATGTTTGATTTACTCTTTCAGAGAGGATCAAGGGAAAACAGTTAAGTGACCCATAGATGGAAAAATTGAGGGGAATGTCTTAGCTGGATTAACTAAGGATTATACAGTGTCAGGTATGGGTGTATTGTGGTATAGGGATCGGACTCGGGATCCGATGAACACATGGATTAATTGGGAGATTCTGGATGAATCTCATATTACCCTTTTATTCTCTTCATCCAGGCATCATGGGAGATGTAACAGAGTCTGAAAGCTTTATATTGGTGGCTTGGGATGGAGAGGGACGTAACATAATACGTGGCAAAAACTCTTAACCTGTTAGTAGGTCAAGATAGAGTATTAGGAATCAGTAGGGCCATTACAGCCTTTGTACATTCTTTAGTGGAAGGACATCGCGATGGGTTTTGCGGTGGGGCTGCCCAAGAAGTGGGCCAGCGTGATTTGGTTTGGGTCATTATGGACCAGTGTTTAAAGTGAGCTCACTTTTATCAGTAAGGACAAGGAGTATAGTTGTCTGTATACATACCTCTATGTGAGAGAGGTAGTACACCTTCATGGAATTCAAGATCTATCTTATTAGACGAGGACCCTGTTATTACTTCCAAGTCTTGAGGAAGGTTGCGAAAGGAAATGAGTATATAGTTGGAGTTTAGTATAGTTTATTATCCTCAGACTAATGGTAAATCAGAGAGGGAGTTATCCAGTTATTGGGAGGGCACCTTAGGAGATGCTATATGGTAGGGAATGTATATCACCCATTCATTGGAATGAGATGGGTGCGATGTTATATCTGGATTCTGAGGTAGTTCAGAAAACCATTGAGGTTATTGAAAAAATTAGAGCTTGGATGCTCGCTTCTCAGAGTAAATGGAAAAGTTACGTTAATTTGAAATGTAGGAATATGGAATTCCAAGTGGAAGACTGCATCTTACTTAGAGTATCACCATGGAAAGGGGTGAGGAAATAAGGGAAATTTTAGCCCTAGATTAGCAAGGACTGTTTGAATCCTGGATAGGATCGGTCAGGTTGCCTTTCGGTTGACCTTAGTTTTGGCACTGTAGGCTGTATACAATGTATTTTATATTTCCATGTTAAGGACATGGGTTAGAAGAGACTCATATGTTGAGTTATGAGAATCTGGAGATTGAGGCTAAGTTATCCTGTGAGGAATAGCCAGTTCAGATTTTAACAGAAAGAACAAGGTTTTGAGAAACAAAGTTTTACCTTTGATTAAGGTGTTATACAGAAACTGTAAGGTCGAGGGAGCGACTTGGGAACTAAAATCAGATATGCAGAATTTATATTCCGGGTTGTTCAGATAAATTTCGAGGATGAAATTTCTGTAAGGAGGGGATAGTTGTAACGACCTAAATTTCCTAATAAAGCTTAGGGCCTTAATTAGGGGGCCAGGATGGCAAATCTTGGAATTATATGATTATGTGAGTTATATTATAATATGACTAGATATGCATGTTTAGGTGTATTAAATATGCATGTGGGCTCATTTCTGTTTAATTGGGCAATTTTCATATTTTGGTCATTTCGGATATATTTGGCATATATGTGGTATATGTGGGGTGCTCCATTATTATTTTTTTATGCTAGGGTTACTCAGCACGAGATAATCCTAGGAGGCAAGATAGTGGGAAAGTCACAACGGGATTCATACTTTACTCGGAGTGAGTTAAGGGGTATTTAGCACATTACCGGGATATTGGGTAATGGGAATAAATATTTGATGATAAATTGGGAGTTAGTGAGACCAGAGGGAAATTCTAGAAATTTTGACTATTTTACTCCCGGGGGCATTTTTGGGACCCTGAGCATTAGGATTTGCTTGAGGTTACTTACGCTTGAAGTAACCTGTTAGAAACATCAAAAGAACGTTTAGAACGTTATCTCTCTCTCTCTCTCTCTCTCCTATTCCATTTTTAAAACTGTTATCATTTTTGAAGGAAACTTGAGTTTTAGGACTCAGATTCAAGCGATGATTGAGGCCTAGCGATTCTTGGGAAGATTAGAAGCTTATTAGCCGGAGGTTTAGCAAGAACGACATAATCAGAGGTAATTTAAGCTTTGAATTCCTGAGTTTATTCTATGTTCTTGGTGTTCTTGAGTTTTACAAACTCAAGACTTGGATTATGAGTTCCTATGGGGATTTTGGGTATTTGTTGTTGTTTTAATGTTGCTAAGCTTTTGGGTGAACTGTTTGGGGGATTAAAATGTTGATTTGAGGGGTTAGGGACCCATTGGGGTCGGATTTGGAGCTTTGAAGCTTGAAGAACACGAAGTTAGAACCCAAAAATCTGGTTTGGGTGCTGTAGTGCTGGGTTGTCTATTTGGGGGATGATGTTCTGCCTATAGCGCTGTAGCGCCCAATAGGTAGCGCTACACAGTCTTCAGAACTTGGTTTTTTGGTAATTTTTGGGGTTTTGACCCGAGGGCTCGGGGGATGATTTCACCACCCTGTTTGGTGGGATTGGAGGTCCCGAGAGCGCGGGATTGGGTTTTGGAACTTGAACTCATTGAAACACCGTTTATGGTTGTGACTAGGTTATTGCTAGGGGCTTGGAAATAGGATCGTGCTCTAGGGTTGTTCATTGGTAACCTGTGCTTGGACCAAAGGTAAGAAAACTGCACCTAGTATGTGATACATGAGATGCATATGATACATATGGTTATGGCATGACATGAATGTTGAATATGGAATTGATCAGAGCTTGAGTCTCTATAATTGTGCATGATTATGATTATGCTTGTGGTTATCAATTAAGCATTTTGAATGCCTTATATCTGGATGTTTGAATGTGCATGGTTATGATTATGCTGGTAATTGTTGATGAGGCATGTTGTGTGCTCTATATATGGACATTGATTGCATAGGAAATGCATAGCAGCTTTGCTTATCTGTGTATGGTAATGACTTATTAGTCAGTAACGACAATGGTGTTAGTATTGATTGTGAAGCTGTGACTTATTAGTCAAGTTCGGTAGTGGTACTGGGCATTGGTAGTATGGTAATTGCTTATGAGTCAAGAACGGTATTAGCGTGTTTAACGCAAGCCAAAAATATTAGATCTAATCGACATAAGCATTATCAACATAAGTATGAAATGCTTGATCGACCCTAAGTTCGATGAAAACAAAAGCGCTTGTCTAGTCTAGAGGCTAGATACATAGAGCTAGGGCTATAAGCTCAGGTGACTGATACGTCACATGGCTAGGAGGGCGTGGGACCTCAGAGATAGAATTATCAGTCATCTACTCAGAGATAGACTTATCAGTCATCCATACGGAGATAGACTTATCAGTCATCTAAACAGAGATAGACTTATCAGTCATCTATACAGAGATGGACTTATCAGTCATCTAAACAGAGATAGACTTATCAATCATCTACACAGGGATAGACTTATTAGTCATCTATACAGAGTATGACTTATTAGTCGTCTATTCAGAGAGAGACTTATTAGTCGTCTACCTTAGAGAGACTTATTAGTCATCTATCTCAGAGTGAGAGACTTATTAGTCATCTACCCAGAGCACAGGACTCCACAAACATTTATTTGTACCTGCTTGCATGCATGAATAGGATTATTACTGCTAGGCATGCTTATTATGATTCAGTGACATGTTATTACCTGTTCATGAGCATATTGAGTTTTCTTGCTGAGCTTCGGCTCACGGGTTCTATGTGGTGCAGGTAAAGGGAAAAGAAAGCTAGACCATCCTTGAGTTGGAGAGCTTAGGTGGCAATGTGTACTTATGTGGCTGCTTGACAACCACAGCCGAGGGTTTAAAGATGAACTAGGGTTAAACCCTATTTTTCCGCTTAGGTCGGTTGGTTGTAAATCTTTTATTGTAATTAACCTTTAAATTATATTTTGGGATATCAATGTATACAGTAAACATTTTAGTGAAATATTGTATCTTTGACAAAAAAATTTAACCCTAAACCGTTAATCATACTTAGTTACACGATTATGGCCAAATGGCTCGGTTAGCGAGTTTATCACTGTTTTAAAATGCACAACGTAACGATCCTTGGGTAGTAGGGCGTTACAGAAAGTATGCCAAATCAGCCTCCTCCACAAGATGTAGCAGAGGACGAGCCACAGGTGGAATGGAAGAGGAAGAGATGGATACTGAAACTTTGCGAACAACTTTGATTGTATTGCAAGAGGAATTAGCTACTCTAAAAGCTAATCAAGAGAATGTGGCTGAAATGATGGTGTTGCAGCAAAGGGAGATTGACCGGCAACGTCGAGAACTCCGACATGGATTGCCAACAGAGAGACGCCACAACAGCTTTAGAAGCAGCTTATTTATTTGGTTCGAGGACAACCTGCACCAACCTCTCAACCAGATCAACCACCAAGCTCTCACCCTGAACAAAATCCACAGTTAGAGCTTCCATCATAGTCCACCACACCCAAGGAGTCCTCAAGGACCAGAGCAACCTCCCGCTGCTCAGCAGGAAAGACCAGCCCAAAATCCTGACAGAATCAACAGGCAGCAACCATCCTCTCGATCTGGTCAAGATAACGTCCAACAGCACAGGCAGAATAGGGCCGAGCAGCATCCCAGAAGCCTCAGACACCAGACAGCTGGGGAACAGAACCCTCCTGGCAAGAGACAATGTCCCTCAGGAAGCAGAAGGCAAGTGGACTCAGGCTCTGCGGTCTGGTACCCCCCATGACATAGTAATGTCAGAGGACCTAACGACCAACACAGGCCTCCCCCTGTTTATCGAGACGTACCGGGAGGAAGAGAGGGGAACAATGCGTACAGTAGGTTGCACTCTCATAGGTCACAATTCAGAGATGGCCATGATTATAATGAGGCGAACTCTAGTAGGAGGAACATTGGTTGGCAACAGGAGGAGAAAGGCGGACAGCAAAATCCTCCACCAATGGAAAACCGACCAACGAGTCAAAATGTTGGGGGACAGCCTAAACAACCCAATGTCTTTGACCTACTAGGCGCAAGCAAGCAGAGATGTAGGGATGAAGATCTGAGAGATGTGTTCAATAGCTGAAGAGAAAGACATCACGAGTACTTCCTCCCAGAACTAGCCGCTCCAGCAATACCAGATGATGTACAGGCTTAGATAGATGCCTTGAATCAAACCGTGCAGTAGCTAGTTGGGAATAAAATGTCCCACATAGAGTTTGATCGAAGGAAGGGCACCTCATTTGTTAATAGAATTGTTGTGGCGAAAGTTCCGAGCAAATTCAAAATGCTAGTTCTACCCAACTTTACGGGAGGAGAAGATTCAGTGTCTCACGTGAACAAATTTGAGATAAAAATGGACATCCAGAAGGCGTTAGAAGATGCTCGTTGCAGGATTTTTCCTGCCACTTTGTCTTAATCTGCTCAAGAATGGTATTTCAAGTTCCCTCCAGCCTATATAGTTTCTGTTGGCTGGTCGAATACAACTAATAGAAGCTAATCTGCTGGTCGACATTCGAAAGAAGGAAGGAGAAACTCTCAAGGAGTATATCCAACGGTTTATGCGAGCGGCTACTCGGGCCAAAACTGTTGGAGACGAGGGAAAGATGATGGCACTCATGGCTGGAGTGTAACGCCATTCACCCCTCTAGAGTAGTCTGCATAAGAATGGAGTCAAGAGAACTCAAGAATTTCTGGATCGAGCATACAAATATATCAAACTCGAGGAGGCCATTGCCAATGAAGGAAATTCCCCAAAGGACGGCCAAGGTAAGAAAGAAGACCCGACCAAAGCCGCCAATGGGTCTGGTAAGCTCAACGACAATAGCAAAGGTAACCATAAGAATGGGGGATAAATAGTGAACACCGAGCCAGCGACATCTGATAGCAAGCCCCCCAAGCAAAACAGATATGAACCAAGGTTCACCAATTACACTACCCTGGTCAATTGCCGAGCTGAAGTGATCAGACTAGTCATACCACCGCTCCCTTTAGGCGACCAGCCCCGATCAAGAAAGACATATCCAAAAGGGATACGACTAAGTTTTGTCATTTTCACAACGACTATGAACATGATACCAACTAGTGTAACCAACTCAAGAACGAGATCGAGTTCCTTATTCGACAAGGACATATGAGGAGATATGTATGAGCTGGTGGAAGTTCTCAGCAGGAGGCTTACAGAGGCAATGAGCAAGCGCATGTACACCAATGCTCGCCTCCTCTACAGCCAACTCATGTTGCTGGTACATTGTTGACCATCTGCGGAAGACGACATACAACAGGTGACAGTGGTAAGGCGAGGGAGAGATATGCGAGAACCCTACGTCACGATCAAGACATTGAAATGCTGAACGTCGAGGAGCGAACTCCCAAAAAAGCTTGAACAGAGGAAGAATTACTAACTTTCTCCAAGCTGGACGCACAACATGTTCGATTTCCCCACTCAGATCCCCTGGTCATGGATGTTCAAATCGCCAACATAATGGTCAAACGAGTGTTGTTAGATACAGGAAGCTTGATCAACATTTTGTATAAGTCTTCACTGGAAAGAATGAAATTGTCAGTGTGAGATTTAGAGCCATGCAACCAAACCATCTATGATTTTTCTGGCGAAGGGCTAGCACCAACAGGGTTGATCAGACTCCCAGTCATAGCAGGAACTGCACCTGCAAACAGGACATTACTCGCCACTTTTATAGTAGTAGATTGTTCGTCTGCATATAATGTTGTGATCGTCGAGATGCAGTCACCTGCCAATGTTAAAGATGTACAAAGCCTGACAGGAAGAATTGTTGCCCTAAGTAGATTCATATCTAAGTCTACAGACAAGTGTGCCCCATTTTTTAATCTACTTAGAGGAAACAAAAAGTTTGAATGGACATAGGAATGCGAACAGGCTTTTCAGGCGCTCAAAGCCCACATGTCGCATCCGCCTATTTTGTCCAAGTCGGTCGAAGTAGAGACTTTGTACATCTACTTAGCAATAACTGAGCATGTTGCTAGTGCTGTTTTAGTCAGAGAGGAAGACAACATTCAAAAAAGCAGTGTACTACGTAAGCAAAAGGCTAGTGGGAGCAGAACTACGATATCCGCCTATAGAGAAATTGGCTTATTGCTTGATACTGGCGTCTAGAAAACTGCAAACCTACTTTCAGGCTCACCCCATAATAGTGCTTACCAACCAGCCACTATGACAAGTCTTACAAAAACCAGAAGTTTCTGGTCGACTACTAAAATGGGTAGTTGAGTTGGAGCAGTTTAAAATTTCCTATGCACCACGAGCAGCTATAAAGGGACAAGCCCTAGCCAATTTCGTTGCAGAATTTAATGGACTCCCTGCCAGTAAACCGATGATAAAGACCAATTTTCAAAATCAAACCCCTGCCTAGAAGCTGTTCATAGACGAATCCTCCAACAAGCACAAGGCAGGGGCATGGCTAATCTTAATCACACCCGAGGGACATCGGTTTCATTGTACGATCAGATTCAACTTTACAACCTCTAACAATGAAGCCGAGTACGAGGCTCTGCTCGCAGGATTAAGACTTGCCAAAGATTTAAACATAAAGTCACTAGAAATATATAGTGACTCCCAGCTAGTAGTTAATAAGATTATTGGAGAATATCAGGCTAGGGGTCTCAAGATGGTTGCTTCTTTGAACAAGGCGAAGAATTTACTAGCACAATTTGAGAAGTATACTCTCCAGCAAGTACCTCGCGTTAAGAATTCAAACACCGATACCTTAGCCAAGTTAGCAAGCGCCAAAGATGCTGACGCTTTGAGCATAGTACCGGTCAAATGTTTGTTGGCACCAAGCATTCAATCGGAAGAATCCTCACTAATAATACAAGTGTCTGACACATGGACGACTCCCATCATACAATATCTCGAACAAGGATTATTACCAGAAGATAGGAATAAGGTAATGACACTTCAGAGACAATCGACTCGATTTATTTTGATCGATGGAGTCTTGTATAGACGAGGATACTCAATGCCTTTATTACAGTGTGTCTCTAAGGAAAAGGCTAAGGAATTGATGCAAGAGTACATGAAGGTTTCTGTGGAGATCACGCTGGGGGGCAAAGTTTGTCAAAGAAGATTCTTTGGCAAGGGTATTTCTGGCCTACCATGATCGAAGATTCTATGGAATTTGTTAAGAAGTGTGATAAGTGCCAACGATTTTCCAAGATACCATGAGCAGCCCCAAATGAGATTAAACAGATGTAAAGCCCATGGACATTCATAGTTTGGGGGATTGACCTAATCGAATCTTTGCCTACAGGAAAAGAGAATGTCAAGTATGCAGCAGTTGTTGTCGACTACTTTACTAAGTGGGCCGAAGCTGAACCACTCGCAACAATCACAACTGAGAAAGTGTTGGATTTCTTCGTCAAAACTTTGTATGCCAATATGGGTTTCCGAAAAAAATTACCTCAGATAATGGCACACAATTTGACAACAACCTTTTCACCGATTTTTGCGAACGACGTGGTATCACGAAGAGTTTTTTTGTCAGTTGCTCATCCACAAGCCAATGGATAGGTTGAAGTTGTTAACAAAACTCTGAAGGACACACTGAATAAAAGGCTCGAAGAAGCAAAGAGAGCGTAGCCAGAACAATTGCCAGAAGTACTCTGGTCATATAGAACATCTCACCGAACAATAATAGGCCATACACCATTTTCCTTGGCCTATGGGTATGAAGCCATGTTGCTCGTTGAGTTAGACCCACCATCGCATAGAAGGCTAACATATGACCAGAGCACGAATAACTAGTTATTAATGGAGTCTTTGGACTTGGTCGATGAAAGGCGCGAGCAGGCTCAACTTCGAGTTGCAGCTTACCAACAAAAGGTCGCTCAATATTTTGACTATATGCGAAAGAAAGTTTTACGTAGGAGATTTGGTACTTAGAATGGTTTTTCTCAACACTCGCGACCAGGCTGCTGGAGTACTCGGACCAAACTAGGAAGGCCCATGTCAAATTGAATAAATTCTTCAACCAGACACATACAAACTTTCTCGCTTAAATGGAGATCTCGTTCCTCGCTATTGGAATGGAGAATACCTACGCAAGTATTATCAATGAACAATTATTTTTAAAGGGTTGGCTTGTATTAATTTTGCTTTTTACAAGTTTTTGAACAAGGGCTGATCAGTTAGATGGCTGGTCACTTATAAGTGTAAGATCAATTTTTGATCACTCGTACAGACATGAATCTTATCCATTTTATTACGAGAAATAAAAGGAACTGTGCGCAACCAGTTATTCTTGCCAATTATTGTATTTATTACAAGTATTTGTTCATTATGTGTGTTGTTTCGCTATATTATCATTGATTGTTTATAAGTACGCGAGCAGTAATGTTCGAACAGGTATTGGTCATGGAAAGTGACCGAGAACCTTAGACTCCTCGATCACTTGCGGGGCATATAAGATACTAAGTGAGCAAAGAATATCAACATAGACATATGTAAACACACGAGCAAATAAGGGAAAGCATACTACGACACTTAGAGTATTTTTCAAAAAATTTATTTAATTTTGTGAAAATCTTAATAAAGTGTTATGCTAAGTTCAGTCATACGAGCATATGTTATAATAGCAATGATAATATATTATAATATCACAATGAAATGTCTTTACACCGTGAGCAAGTACTTCTCGAATGTAATTAAAAATATTAAAAGAAAAGAAATACTGCCTTAGGCAGCAAATTGTCTTAACATCGCGAACTGTTGTTCGTGTGTTTTAATTACATAAATAAAAATTTTTACTGAGCATCTGAAGGAGGGTCCTGCTGAGGTTGTTGGTCGACTGAAGGTCCGACTTCTTCTTCAGCACCATCAATGCCTATCGCTAAGGAAATTTAACGAGAATCTAAGGCATTTTGATCATTTCTCTCCTCCTTTAAGCAAGCAGCACACTTGGCAAGTTTAGCTTGTTTTACCTGCTGGGGAAGATAGTCGAAGTTTGCCTCTGGATTGTTCTTCCAAAACATGTAGAAGCAGTTGAAGGTGGATCCTCAGAACCTCTCCAAGTTTTGGGAGTTTTTCTCCTCAAGCAACTTCACTCACTCCTACAGACCAGTGGCCTCTTTCATGCTCGCCTCCAGATCCTCTTGAAGCTTGGCCGTTTCCTTGTAGTTAGTCTCAAAAGCTTCCTTAAACTTCTCCTTGGCAGCAACAGCCTTAGCCAGATCTTCTTGGCTCCTCTTCAACTCCTCGGTTAAAATGGTGACTTTGTCTTCAGCCACCTTAACCTTGGCCTCCCATGCCATGATCTCCTCAGCACCCGCCTTATCCTTGGCCTCCCATGCCTTGATCTCCTTAGCATGTTTTGCATCGACCTCCTCAGCGCAATGCTAGTCATTGCTCATGGTCAAGATACCCTGCGAATAGTGAAAGAATGAAGCTTTTAGAGATAATGAAAGGAAATGTTGTTCGATTATAACACAATACAGAAGAAACTTACACTAAGGACTTCATTGAGCCTGCGAGCAAGGACTAGGCCGGGTTTCAATGAAGGGACACTGGAAAAGGCCTCCTGGCTGTGATGGTGCTTGGACAATCTCTACAGTTTTTCATTTGTTGAGTTATAAGCATTGCTCAGCAATTCTGTAGCCAAATATTTTCCTGCCTGGACGGTGGAAGGATTAGTGCGAGGCAAAGGAGGCATAGTTGATCTAGAAGGAATGGGAGCTGGAGGGTCCTCTGGTCGAGCTCTTTTTCTTGAAGGTTCCCTACTGCCTTCTCCAGGGTTCCTTCTGCTTGACTTCTTCTTGCTCACTAGAGCGTTTGCAGAAGCATAGATATCAAAGGCGTCGTCAGATGGCATGACTACAAAACAAAAACAAACAAGCAGATATGTCAAGAAATAGTTTGGCACAATAAAGAAACAAACTAAAAAAAATTCTAAGTAGCATACTCAAACTATTATTATTGGTCACTACATTATCTAAAGAGCTACTGCTACACTCACTATCTGCCTCGAAGAAGTCCAAGCTAAAACTACTGGTCGTAAATTTAAAGTTGTCATCCCTATCAAATAAATGACAAAGGATGGGAAGTTTATTTAAGAGTGAGAAATCTATATCGTTCTCGTCGGAAGATTCGAGTATGGGACCATTATATTCTGGTAGTTTTTGTTTTCCTCTCCCATATTGGGTAGGAGTATTAGCTGCTCGAGTATTGAGGGAAGCTTCTCGAATGGTCAATCCAGTTGGTCGACGCCTCTGAGGTTGTGACACATCCTGCTACTGCTCGGGGTTATCGTGTCCTCCAGTGCCTTCTCTAGTGGCACTCCCTGCAGTGGATTCCCTCACTTCCTGCTGAGGTTCTAAAAGGCCGACCAACCTTAAATTGCTCTCCGTGACCAACTCCTTGACACTCTTTTCTATATTTGTCGTGCTGGCCAGAGCTGTGGCTCTTATCTCTATTTCTGGAGTGGGGAATGGTCGGTGCCATTGACCTAGATACAACACAAAACAACTAAGGATAAGGAAAGATGAAAAAGGACTGGATAAATGTCGATCAGAGATTGAAAGTTTACCTCCTTGAGTGAAGGCCACGTTGTCGGCAACCAAGTCAGTTGTAAGGAAGTACTCTTGGAAGTATCTTCCTACATTGTACTTGTACGTAATGTCACTCAGGAATGTGCGAGCGGATTCCTGGTGGTAGAAATGGAAGAACCCTGTGTTGTTCTGATTGGGGTTGGATTTAAGATCGAACATATAGTTGATCTCATGCGGAGTAGGCACATGCCATTTTTTTGTGGTTGTGTAGGATATATAGTGCTGAAAGTACTCTATATCCATTGGGTGTTATTTGGAAAGGGGCAACCTCAAAATAATTGGCCACCCTTTGGAAAAAGTCATGCAAGGGCAAGATTGCCCCTGCTTGTATATGATACCTCGACCAGGCACTGTAGAAGCCTTCATGCACTTTTTCCCTCTGGTCGGGTGTAGGTTTGTATAGAGTAATCTTAGGAATCTCGTACTTCTTGAGATATTTTTCCACCATCCTGGTTGATATGACGCTAGGAGGGGCAATGTACTAGTCTACCTCTGCTCGAGGGCCATCACGGGGACAAGCTTTGGGCTAGATATCTGGTGGTGAAAAGTTTAAACGTTGAGGATCACTTGAAGGACCCTCTGCATTGGTTGTAGGCTGGTTGGAAGGTGAATCTGTTGTTTTCCTTTTTCTACGAGCAGTGTATTTGACATGACCCATGTTCGATTGGTTTTGTGACGAATTGTATGGAGGATTGGTCGTAGGGTTTGGGTGTAAAACCGAAGGCTCAGGAAAGGGCAAAGAAGGTTTTTCTTGATCCTTGAACAACAAAGTGAGAAGGTCTTCATCTATTGGTCTCTCACCTCCCAAGGGATCATGCATGAATATCTGAGAAGAGCAAAGGGGAAGTGAGAATCTATGACCAATAGATAGAAGAAAGAGAAAGGCTAGGATAACGTTGCTCGTGTATAAAAGTTAAGCTTTTATATGACCAGCATCATCATGATAAAAACACAATGAACATGCGAGCAGGTTGAAAAAATAGATCAAAAAGTGAATGTGAAAAGTTTTTTCGAAAAAACTTTTCAACTCCGAAAACAGGCGAGAAAAACCCAGTTTTTCTGAAATACTCAATCGAATTTTCACTTCGATTTTGGATCCAAAATCGGTATACCTATACCCCACATTGCTTTTTAAGTATTGTCTAGTATTTTATACTGCCTAAAATCCTTATTCTAGCATAATTATTCTATGTATGTTTGCCTAAACCTGGTTACCCAAAAAAATTCTCAAGAACAGTTGAAACCCAGTTACGGAAACCCGTGAATCAGGACCAGAATACAGGAAAATTGCTACAAAGGTAAGAGGATGGATTTGAAAACTTACTTGGAATACGGATTGTAGGACAAATCATGAAATTTTTGCTCAGATTTGCTCGAAGACGTCTCAAATCGCACTGGAGTCTTTGGGTTTTCTTGAAGGTTTTTTTGAGTATTCTTGAAGAGAGAGAAGGTTCAGGTAAAAAATGAAATAAAGGAGAAGAGGCTTATATTTATACTGCTCGGGGTAGTAATAGAAGGTAATGATGGGAATAGAGTTTCAATGCATGGGGAATCGTGATAACTGTCAAAACGTTTATGGGAAATTGTAAAAGTCATGATTACTTGCCTTTTCGAAAAACCAAGTACTGATAGATGTGGCAGGTTAGATGAATTGTTGGTCAAGTAAGTTTAATAAATGTTGATTGCATTAAAATAAACTTGGGGGGCAAATGTTTAACCAAAAAATATTTGATTGCTGACGTGTCATGATCAGGATGCACGTGGATAGCATGTGACTATTTAGTGATGACAGTCTGGTCGACCAACGACCAGAATAGAAGCTGCTCGATGGATTCAAGAAGGATGCTGAATAGTACGACCAAGTCTGATTGTAGTAACGAAGCAAAAGTTCAAATACAATTATAAGTAGGATATTTCAAAGATATTTGACCCTCTTTATATGTAATTATTATGATTTTTGTTGTTATTATTGAAATATGCTTGTAACAAAGTTTAGAGACGGCCCACTAGTCCATATGTACATCCTTGAGCCTATAAATAGGACTCATTGGATTCAATAAGAAAGGGAGGAAGCAATAATTTATATTCATAGAGAACTAGTGTTTTTTATACACAACTTTTTATCCCCCTTTGGAGCTTGCAAAACTCAGTGAACCCTAGTTGGCTGATCACAGGTTTTAGAGTTTACATTAATAAAAACACTAAGTGGATGTAGTTTATTACCAATCTCTGGGGCCGAACCACTATAAAATCCTTGTGTCATTTAGTTCTTGCATTAAGCTTATACATTCATATCGTTTTTAGTGACTCTGTGTCGTTGGCTAAATCTTTAGTCAACACATACAATTTGTGCTCCCTCAACCTCTATAATACCAACCAGAGATGCTGCTCATGCTCTAACTCCATTTGAGAATAAACTAGAATGTCATCGATGAAGACTATCACAAACCTGTCTAAGTAATCCTTGAACACCCTGTTCATCAGATCCATGAAGGTTGTTGGGGCATTAGTCAATCCAAACGACATGACTAAGAACTCATAATGCCCATAACTGGCACGAAAGCTCATCTTCAGAATGTTCTCATCTTTGATCCTCAGCTAGTGATAACCACATCGAATATCAATCTTTGAAAATACTATCTTACCCTGTAGTTGATCAAATAAATCATCGATCCTTGGCAGTGGATACTTGTTCTTGACAGTCAGCTTGTTTAGCTCTCTGTAATCAATACATATCCTTAGAGAGCCATCTTTCTTCTTCACAAATAAGACTGGCGCACCCCATGGTGGAAAACTGGGCCTGATAAAACCCAAGTCTAGTAGCTCCTGTAATTGAACCTTCAATTCCTTTAACTCTGCTGGAGCCATCCTATATGGTGCTCTAGATACTGGCTCTATCCCTGGTGCAAATTCAATGACAAATTCTATCTCTCTGTGAGGCGATAACCCTGGTAACTATTCTGGGAATACTTCCAGAAACTCACAAACTAACCTGGGCTCCTCAGGTCCAACTGGCACAACCCTAGTGGTATCTACCACACTAGCTAGGAATCCCATGCAACCACCTCGCAATAGGTCTTTAGCTGTCAACGCTGATATCATAGGAATATGGGGTCCGTGCACAGTTCCCACAAATACAAATGGGTCATCGCCCTCAAATGTAAAGGTTACCATCTTTTTCTTACAATCTATGGTTGCCCCATACTTGGCTAGCCAATCCATGCCCAATATCATATCAAAGTCTTCCATGAACAGCTCAATGAGATCTAATGATAGCTCTATCCTATCCATTTCCACCGGTAATGATCTTACCCATCTCCTAGAGACTACTAGATCCCCAGTAGGCAATAAAGCCCCAAATCCCACTGCATAGTATTCACATGGTCTTCACAACCTATCAATCACCTTACTAGATACAAAGGAATGTGTACCCTAGAATCAATCAAAATAGAATAAGAAGTGTTAGCACTAGAAAGCTGACCTGTCACTACTGAGGGTCGAGCCTCAGCCTCTAATTGTGTCATTCCGAACACTCAAGCTGGAGCCAAGCTGTCTGCCTTCTTTGCTTCTTCCTTCTTCACTCTTGGTCAATCTTTCTTGAGGTGCCCAACTGTACCACATAAAAAGCAGACCTTTGCGCGACACTCTCCCAGATGACGTCCCCTGCATCTGGTACATTCTGGATAAGTCCTCCAACTCTCATTGTCGCCCTGGCGGCCAACCTGTATACCCCGTGGCCTCCTGTCTGGGCCTGGAACTGTAATTGTATCTGTGATCTTTCTCTTCTGGTCACTAGGGCCTCCACCCCTTCCAGATCTAATAAAGGGAGACCCCACCCTCCTATTGTCCCTTATGGCAGCGTTCTCACACCAGATATTATTTTTAGCGCCCTCGGCAATAAGGGCCATCTCAACTACCTAAGCATAAGTCATCACTCCAGGTATTGAAGTAATTTTAACATCCCGGGCTATCATAACATTTAGCCCTTGAACAAATCTCTCTTTTCTTCTCACACCAGTTGGCACCGAGTCTGTAGCAAACTTTGCCAACCTATAAAATTTTAGGGCGTACTCTGTAACAATCATGGAGCCTTGCACCAGATTACTGAACCCATCTTCCTTTGCACCTCTAATTGTATTGCTATAGTGTTTCTCATTGAAAAATTCTCTAAACTCCTCCCAGCTCAGAGTCTTTACATCTCCGGTTTGGGATACCACTTCCCACCAGAATCGGGCGTCTTCCCAAAACATAAATGTGGCACATGCCACTCTATCATTACTTGCTACCCCCATAAAGTCCAGGATGGAGGTGTCCATACCCATCCACTGCTCATCTTGCAGCGGATCCGACCCTCCCTCTAAGGTATGAGGGTGTTGTTTCCTGAAGCGCTCATAGAGAGGCTCCTACTTGTTTTTAGCCCCTGGATGTTGCTGTAATACTGGTGCCACAACAGGGTGCACAACGTTCCCTGCTAGAACTTGTTTCTGTCTCAATACACAGATCTCTTCTTCCTGCCTTTGTATCATAGCTTCCATATCAACAAGCACCTGCTACCAGTTCTCAGGAGCTGGCGAAGGGTTCTGACCCTTGTCATTGTCTCTAACGTGACTTCCAGCGCTGGTTGGTTCATTTGATTTCCTTAGAAGCATACTTCCAAGTCTATCTGCAATCAATGACTCGGCACATCAGGCAACAATAACAGTGCCCAATACCACCCCACGGTCCAAGACCGAGCAATTAAGCATACAAATGCAATAATAGTGCTAATAAGTAGTTTGATAATCGTCACATGCAACAGTCTTGCTAATAAGCAAGTCAACTCATATTCATGCTAAATCAGGGTGCTAATAAGCACATTCTTCAATATTCATAGCAGTAATAGTGCTAATAAGAACATCTTTTATCATCCATATAACAGTCAAGGGCCAGCCCCTATCAATATAACTCATGCTTCCTAATCAAGCATGCAAATAAGACATTCATGTGTCAAATAGGCAGGAAAACACATATTAATATAAATAGTTATCGAACCCTGAATCAAGCTTGTCTTCAACGACGAGTTAACATGCCCAACCAATCTTTAGGAACCTATAAACCTAAACTATTTTGATACCAAGTTGTAACGTCCTCCTAATCCAGGACCATTACACTGTGTAATTAAATAGTGCATAACTCGCTAAACGAGTCATTTGGACTTAAATCGTGTAATTGAAACTAACCACATGTTTAGGCACTAAAAATTTCGGCAAAATTCAACCATTTCATTAAAAGCGTTTAATCTCAATACATGGGATCCCAATAGAGTTTAAAAAGATTATAACCAAAAATGTATATAAAAGCCGACCTAGGTGGAAAAATCAAGGTCCAACCCTAGTTCCAAGTAATAACCTCGGCCGTGGCAGACGAGTAGGCTGCGTATGTACACTCGCCCTTGAAGCTCTCCAACTCATGGCTGGTCCAACTTTTCCTTTCCTTTACCTGCACCATTTATCACTCATGAGCCAAGGCTCAGCAAGAAAACATAATCATGCTTATAATCAGTACAAAATTAGATCACAAAATCATAAATAACATGCCTACCAATAATAACTCTACTCACGCATGCGTTCAATCCAGATAAGTGACTATGGAGTCACGCCAGGGCCTACTGTCCAATTCCTCACATAACCATCCATAGAGCTGGCCAAGCGAGTTGGGCGCTTAACATTTCAGACGGCCTTAGGGCCGTTCAAGCATACATCTCGCTTCCTGGTTAGCTCAACCACATCGGCTGTAACACCCTGGTTACTCCAAGACCGTTACTATGATCTTTGAACCGTGCTTAACTCGCTAATCGAGTTCTTGGGTTATTAACGTGCATCTAGGTGTCATTAATAGATTAAGGTGGAAAACCAATCAAAAGGAAATGATATATTTTATTTAAAACATAAAACTGTTCATGGGCCCATAAAAACGTTTACAAGCTATCTACAATCCAAAATGGTCATTACAGTTTAAAATTTACAACCCGCCGACCTATGCGGCAAAATAGGGCAAACCCCCTAGTTCCTTTGAGAAACTCCTTGGCCGTGGTGGTCAAGCGGCCGCATATGTACACATCACCACCTAAGCTCTCCATTCAAGGTTGGGTGAGATTTTATTTCCCCTTACTTGCACCACATAGCACCCATGAGCCAAAGCCCATCAAGAAAACTCAATACTGCATATAAATATTAGCAAATGATTATCATTATAATCATACAGAGCTTATAACTCTGAACAGATGAGTGAATATCACTTAGTGGTTACATTAACCATGAAGGAGCGTATAGCTCTAATCATATGAGTGATTTAACACTTGAGGTTCTGGTAAACCATAATGAGTGACTGACGAGCAAGTCACTACGGGGCTCGACACCCATAGCCATGTGACAATTCAGTCACTTGGACCTTTTGGCCCTGGCTCCAATCAAATGAGTGACTGCTGGGTAAGTCACCCCAGGCTCAACACCCATAGCCATGTGACTAAACTGTCACTAAGGCTCTCTAGCCCTGGCTCTAAGTGACTAGCCTTAGGCTAGACAAGCGCTTTTAGTTTTCATCGAACTTGAGGTCGTTCCGACATTAATGCTCATTTGAGTCATTCAATGCAGATGTCACTAGATCTAATCTTTGTTGGCTTGTGTTAAACAGGCTAAAACTGTAATGCCCCAAATTTCCTAATAAGGTTTAGGACCTTGATTAGGAAGCCGGGAGAGCCATAATTGATTTATTATAGTATTTAATGATTATATGCATGTTTACCTGAATTATATTATTATATGACGGTGAATGCATGCATATGGGCTCATATGTTAACTATGAGGGTAATTTGGTAATTTGGCCACTGTGGGCGTAATTGTATATTTTGGGTGCATGATTGTGATTAATTAATATAGCCACATTATAAGGTGGATTGGTTCGAGCTAATCGACATGAGACGATCATGAGATGTAAGTGTTCGGTCTAGTCATAACGGGTTTAAGTTCGGGGCTCGGGGTGAGTCTCGGGATGAATTTAATGATTAGAGAATTACCGGGAATTAAAGGGTAATGGGATATGAATTATTGGCATTTGAGAATGTTGAGAATAGCGAGAATTGGAGAGCGTTAATTATAATTAACGGTATAGGTTGGAAATGACGAATTTACCCTTGGGAGTGTTTAGGAGCTTTTAAATTGGCCTAGGGGCATTATGGTCTTTTGACCTTAAGGATTTATATCAGCTTTGAGTGTTTAGAAAGATGTGGAAAACAGAATATGTAGAGTCCAAGAAATTTACTTAGCTAATTGTTTAGTAGTATTATAGTATGTATAGTATTATCTTTGTTACTGTGGATTTTTGGTTCAGACCGGGAATTATTTGGACACTCATAGTAGTACTTATAGATTTTCTAAGTTTAACCTATAGTTTAAGAATATTAAGTATAACCTAAGGTTTGATTAATGTGACTGATATTAAGGATTATATTCATTATATTATAAGGTTTAGACATCAACCAATAGGATTTTAAGCACATGTTATGAATGGTAATTAAGGATTAAGTATTTTTGAGGAATAAATTAAATAAGGAGTAAAGTTTGAATGTTATAGGGTCAGTCAGCAGCTTTGAATACGTTGAGGGCTTAGTCAAGGCTGTTTACTCCATTCAAACTTAGCTAAAAATGTGTAATTTCGTGGTTAATTATTCAGCGTGTGTCGATATATCGCCGCTTTAGGGGGCGATATATCGCAGCACGTAGATACGGAAAACATGAGACTATGCACGGTCGCCTCGGGCATACTGGCCCAGGCGATATATCGCTTACAGGGGGCGATATATCGCCTCCTTCAGCATATGTTCAAACGTTTTTGAATTCTTTTCCTTTCAGCCATTCAAACTCCTTCATAAGTCCAGCCTCTTTTGAGCGAGTCTTCAGCCTCTGCCGAACGATTATTCAAATATTTTTCACCTAAAAAGCTATTATTTTTATTCAAGTAAAATCAAGATCCTTTCGTCTCCAAACTCTATAAATAGGACCTAGTACCCAGCCATTATTCACCTTTTGCTCTAAGTTCAGAAGCTGCTAGTGTTAAGTGAGTGTGAGAGTGTAAACACCTGGTTTGGGAAAATCATAAGCTTAAACATCATAAGCTTATCAAATACTTTGGGAAGTGAGGTTCTATAGTATTTCGGTTGAGGTGTAGATTGGTCTTTCAAGTCTTTGAGGTAACCAAAACTCTAGTTCATTTCTGTATTATGTTATTTTCTTTCTCATAGTCTTCTACTCAATCTCTAACCTTAATCTTCATTTTGGTTAGGGAATCTAAGTTCTTGAGCACATAAGTTTCGGTAAGCATGATTCTCAAATGGTTTAGTCTTCCCATTTTCCTTTTCATCTCTTTTCTTCTTTCAACTCACTCTTGTTCATTATGATTATTAGGAGTGTTCCAAAAGTCCCAACTCAGTCCACATATCCCGGTAACTTTGGTAAGGAAAATAGGCTAGAATCAATATGTTATATGCTTATGTTATCTTATGTTTTATGTTATTAAACGTGTTATGATATGTATGCATGTATGTTTGTAGGCTTGGGCATATGACCCATATGACTAACAAGACCCCAAATGAGTTATGGGCATATGACCTACTTAGCTAGTAGGACCCCATTAATCCCATGGGCATATGCTTGTTTAGTCTTTGGGACCCCAAGTAATAATGGCCATTATAATAAGTGCATGTTATATGTATTATGTTAAGTCTTTACGTCTATTATGAAATTTATGTGTATGACTATGTGTTAGATTTTCCTTGCTGGGCATTAGGCTCATTCTTTTCTGTTTATGTGCAGGAAAATAAGCTTTAGAGGCGGTAAGATTCGTGACGCTTAGAGGATGTGTATCGATGGTGAATGGAGTCAAGGGGCCGAGCGTTATTCGATTCGAGGATGTAGTTTCTGTTTTATGTCTTTTTATATGTATTTTCCGCACCATTTATGTAATGTCTTTTATTTTAAATCATGTTTTGTTTTTAAAGACAATGGGATCCCATATCCTTCTTAGTATTCTATTTATTTGTAAGTAACTCTTATTTTACAAGTTACTCAATAAAATTATGGTATTTTCGTAAAAATGTAAGTTTTATGTATAGTTTCGTTAATGGTCCAAATAGTCTAGATTAGTGGGTCATTACAGAATAAAACAGAGTTTATCTTCATCTTTCTCCTTCTCTCCCGTACAAGGTTTCTCCTCCATCTTTCTTTCAAATTTTGAGAGCCATCTTGGGGTTTTGAGCTAGGAAATCAAAGGTGGCAGCTAGGGAACTAGTTTCAGCCGTTTAAGGGGAGTCAAAACCGTGTTTGAGGTGAGTTCCAGTTATGAATTTAGTGGTGTGCTCTGTTTTTAAACTTTGGTTTTCAGCTTGTGAATCTCTTGTAGAAAGTTTGAATTAATGGAAGTTCTTGAGTTTGGGAACTTGGGTTTTGATGAGGGGGAGTTATGGGTGATGTTTAGAGGTTTAAATGAGTGTTTGGAAGAGGTTTAGAGTTGATTTGAAGGGCTGGTTTGAGAGGAAAAACGCAGGGGAGTTTGCTGGTGCGTTGCTGATTTTTGGCTGATCTGGGTAATGAGCCGCGGCCTGGCTTTTGTGTGCCGCGGCCTAAGGTGGCTTTTAAGGCAAATATGACTCTGTTAGGGTGATGAGCCGCGGCATGGCTCTGGTGAGCCGCGACCCATCAGGGCAGATTTGACCAAAATTGTGTTTTTAGCCTAGGGATGCTTACCATAGGCCTCGGGGTTTATCCTAGTACCCAGTTAAGTGGGGATTGATGTTCCGGAGGCTAGATATTGGTTTGGAAACTTATTTTGACCATTTTTATTGATGGTACCTTATATTTGGTTATGACTAGGTGACCGCTAAAGGACTAAAAGCTGATCGTTCTTTTAATCGTTCTAGCTCGACTTTGAGGTAAGAAAACTGCACCCTGTGTATATGAGACATGCATGGCTATTATGATGCATGTTGGTTGATTATTGAGTATGACATGCGGGGTTATTATTGATGGATGTCGGTTGATTATTATGTATGACATGCATGGCTATACCTGATGCATGTTGGTTGACTATGAAACGTGACATGCATGGCTGTTATTGGTGCATGTTGGATTGCTGGATATATTGCATATGATGCATGAGAAACATGTGATTGGGACATGCTTTATATACTGAGTATGATATTGTTCAGAGCTTGAGCCTCTGTGTTTATGCATGGTCCTAATAGCACTAATACATGTTTAGTAAGCATGCTAAATGTCTCGTTTATGGATATGGAACATGAGATATATGAATGGTGGCATGTCTTACTTGTGAATGACACTGACTAGTCAGGGACCGACTCTAAAGTCGAGAATTACGCATTGAATGGCTCTATGGCATTAATGCTAGACCAACCCTAAGGTCGATGATTACGCATTGAATGGCTCTATGGCATTAATGCTAGACCGACCCTAAGGTCGATGATTACGCATTGAATGGATCTATGGCATTAATGCTAGACCGACCCTAAGGTCGATGATTACGCATTGAATGGCTCTATGGCATTAGTGCTAGACCGACCCTAGGGTCGAAGAACTTATAAGCGCTTGCCTGGTCTATGACCAGATGTTTATAGCCAAGGTATATGACCCCGGTGACCGTTTGTCACATGGCTAAGGGACGTTGTCCATAGTTTCGACTCTAGAGTCGTGAGGAAGGTTATGTTGGTGACTAATCACCTTGCACCTGTCCTAATCAAACTTATGAAAGGATCACTTATCAGTTAAGCCCTGGTGACCCTATCGTCACATGGCTAGAAGGAGCGATGCTCATTATTGTGACTTTTGGCTATAGTCACCTATTTGCTTGGACGGATAGTCCTGAATGGTTATTATGATCGTTGTTGATATTATATCAAGCTTTATTGGATTTTCTTGCTGGGCTTCGGCTCACGGGTGCTACGTGGTGCAGGTAAAGGCAAGAGGAAGCTGGACCATCCTTGAGTTGGAGAGCTTAGGTGATGACGTGTACATATGCAGCTGCTCGTCCGCCACGGCCGAGGTTTAAAGTGGAACTAGGGTTGAACCCTGTTTTGCCGCTTAGAACGGTCTGTTGTAAATATTTGCTGTAATAAACTCTGAAATTATATTTTCGGGATCCCGATGTATATATTAAATGTTATAGTGAAACGTTACATCTTAACCAAAATGTTTAATCCCTATACCGCTAATCATACTTAGTTCACAATTTTGGCCAAATGACTCGATTAGCGAGTTTAGCACTATTTACAAGGCACACCGTAACGGTCCCAGGAGTTGGGGCGTTACAACTTGATATCAGAGCGAGCCAAGGTTTATGGTTCCTGAAAACAAGCTGGGCATGTACACTCATCACTGAAGATAGCTTCACTCAAGGAGTGGTAACTATTTCTGTAGCTATGTGTATAACTGTTTGAATAAAATGTGAATGCTTTACCTGCATATTGTATTAGGGAGCATGAGATTCTAATAGAGCCTGGCTCTTGACTATATGATTATATGCTCCGTGAATATATATGTATATATGACTGTGATCATATGATTACCTGCTCCATGAATATATATATATATATAATTGTGTTATTGCATGCTGGGATTGGAAGCATGGTTTGAGTATTGGAAGAGCAGGGATTATGAGTAATGTATGAATGCCATGGGCATGTTAGTAGCACTGCAAGTAGTTTATGATTGTGGTGTGGTAAGGTTAATCCTGTGGGAAAAGCCCTTGATATGGTTATTGTGACTAATGGATCAACTTATTGACTGCAGATTCAATCAACAGGTTTATTCAAGGCAAATTATGAGGCCTGGTGATAGTTATACAGGGGCTGGGAGTTACAGCCAGGGTATCAGTTCTTCGTCTGCATCTCTGAATGTTCAGCGAACGCTTACAGATTTGCAATTAAGATTGCAGAGGCAGGAGGAGGAGATCAGGTATTTGAAGCAACAGCGAAGTTTGTTGGGGAGTACCTCTTCCTTTGCTATGCCAGGGGTGGCATCAGTTTCAACTCAGCCAAGGGTTGAGAACAGATGGGAATTTCTCTGTGGAAGATTCCTGAAGTTTTATCCTCCAATCTTTGAGGGAGACCTAGATCCATTCAGAGCTGAGCAGTGGATGGGCATGATCAGCTCCATTCTTGATAGTATGGGACTGGTGGGTCACGATAGGGTGATCTGTGCTACATGTGTACTGCGGGATGATGCCCGGACATGGTGGGAGGTAGTATCCCAGACACGAGATACAGTTGTGATGGACTGGAAAGAGTTTAGGCAGCTGTTTAATGAGAAGTATTATTGTGACGCAGCTAAGACTGCCAAGATGAATGAGTTTCTGAGTCTTGCCCAGGGCAATGCATCAGTGACCGAGTATGTTACTAAATTTGATGAGTTGGCCAAGTTTGCCTTAGACATGGTACCCACAGATGTGGCCCAGAAGGAAAGATTTATTCAGGGGTTGAATCCTGGTATAGCTCAGGGCATTAGAGTTGCCCCAGTGCATGAAGCCTTTACCTATGCTTAGGTGGTGGAGAAGGCTCTTGCTGTTGAGAGTATAGTAGTTGGGCAGCAGAGTGCTGGAGAGCATGGAGCTCAGATAGTGGTACCTCCACTTATTGGAACAAGTAATAAGGAAGGCCGGAAGACATATCCGGTATGCACTCGGTGCAAGAGGCATCACCTTGTAGTATGCCGAGCGAGGTCATGCCTTGCTTGTGGCATGGTTGGACATTTCAAGAGGGATTGCCCAAGTCGAGGGACAGAGCGTAAGCAAAGGAGGATAGACAGCTCGATTCCAACTCGAGTTTTTATTCTAGGGCAATCAGAGTCTGAAACCGAAACTAGTTCCTCGGGGATGACAGGTCAGTTTTCTAGTTCTGGCTGTGGATTATGTTGTTTGGCTTTGGCGCCATGTTACTCTTTTGTCGGTATATATATGGAGAAGGGTATATTGATGATATATATAGATCACATGGTTACGTTGTGATGGGAAATGTAATACGGTATTGGCAACTTAAGAGATAAGTTGGGTTATGGCAAGGACTCATCAGGGATTCTAATGAAGCTGGTTATAACAGGCTTTGGTTTGATCCAGGGTTTGGATTGATTAATTAATTACATAGCAGTCTTGAATGATAAGGGAAGTGTAGTAATTCTTGAGCTTGTGAGCGGAAAGTCTTGTGACAATTAGCACTGTGCATGGATTTGATATGTTTATGATACCGGATGTGAGAGCTGGAGTTTGTGCAGGGAGGTGCATGGAACTCTTAGCCAGTGTGGAGGATACCACTTAGATTGTGTTAGTGAGATCAGGACAGACTGGTTTAGTATGTGGGTTTCTGAATGTGTTCCCAGGTCGTCTGCCAGGACTCTTTTTTATGAAAAGAGACTAGAATGGTGATTGATTTAGTACCAGAGATGGAATCAGATGTAAACACTATTTCGAGTGGCTCAGTGGGGTTATAAGAATTAAAGAGTTCGTTGCTGAGTAAGATGGAATCCTTTAAAGTGGATCTTGGATCTGGTTAAAACCAGTTAGAGATCAGGGTGAGAAAATTATGTAAAGGATTAAGCTAGTATCAGATTGGAGCACCGTGAGTGCTGAATATATATATCTTGAGAATTGGCTTGATGCTAGGTGTTTGTAAGTCGGAGGAATAGAGCATTCAAAGGTTTACTTGAATAGGATTTGTGATCGTCTTGGACGATGGTATAGTGGTGTTTTCTCTGCGGAGTATTGCCAAGAGTGAAGAGTGCCTTGGGGACAGGAGTGTCCATGGATAGTAAAGGTATTTCAGGTGCCTTGGGGAGAAAGTGTTGGGTCTTTATAGACCAGGATCAGTTAGAGGGTTGTTATGACATCCTAGTGGTAAAGGAAAAGTGATTGCCTATGCAACATGTTGATTAAAGAATCTGACCAGGACTGGGTAGAGTTTCTGGCGGGCCAAATGGCCAGTTTATTGTTTGAGATTATTATCTCAAGAAAGATAAAAGGAAAGATGGTTAAGTGAGCCACAGATGGGCAAGGTTGAATGGGAAGCTTTAGCTGGACTAGCTAAAGGTTGTCAAGTGATAGACATGAATTTATGGTGATATAGAGATCGGATCTGGGATCCGATGGACATTGAGATTAACTGAGAGATTCTGGATGAATCTCATGCTATTCTTTTATTCATTTCATTCAGGCATTGTGAAAGGGTAACATAATATGGAAATTTTATAGTGATGGCCTGAGATAAAGAGACATATATTGAGGCATGTGTAAAGCTCTTACCTGTTAACAGATTGAGACAGAATATTAAGAAACAGCAAGGCCATTACAGCCTTTGGGTATTTCATAGTGGGAATAAGTGAGTATCGCGATGGGTTTCGCGGTGGGATTCCCAGGTTGATGGATCAGTATGAAATGGATATTAAGTCATTGTGGACTGGTAGTCCAAGTGAGTTTATTATATCAGTAAGGATAGGTGAATGGTACAGCTAATCTATATTGGAGTCTCCTTGTGAGAAGGATAGAGAGCCTTCGTGAACTCAAGGTCTATCTTATCAGATGAAGACTTTAGTGTGACTTCCAAGTTTTGGAAGGGTTAGAAGGCGATGAATATATAAATGGAACACAGTACATATTATCACTCTCAGACTGGTGGTAAATCAGAGAGAGAGGGTTATCCAATTATTATTGGAGGAACATCTTATAAGATGAGTGAGGAAATATATATATATATGTGTGTGTGTCTGGATCCTAAGGTGGATCAGGGGATTTATGAGATTGCTGAAGCTTAAATTTCGGTTGCTCATGTCTCAGAATAGACAGAACAATATTATTGAACTGGAAAGTAGGAATGTGGAATTCCAAGTAGGAGAATGTGTTTTCTCTAAAGTATCACTATAGTAAGAAGTGAGGAAGTAAGACAAGTTAAGCCCTAGTTTGTTTCAGCAGTTGGATCCTGGTTGGGTCTGAATAAGGTGACTCTGAATCTGTTTTTGCTCTTAGCACTGACAGTTGTATACAGTGAGTTATGTGCTTTCATGCAGTGGGCATGGACCGAAGGAACCTATGAGTTGAATTGTGAGGATTTGAAGGTTAGGTTAAGTATTCCGGTAAGGAATAGCCAGTTCAGATTGTGACATAAGTAATGAGGTTCTATTAAGCAGAATGTACCTTGGGTTAAGGTAAGGCTATCGAAATACTGAAGTCAGGAAATGACTTAAGGAAATTTATATCCAGTGAGTGGAACTCCGGTTCCGAGTTGTTGAGTAAATTTCGAGGACGAAATTTCTATAAGGAGGGGATAGTTGTAATGCCCCAAATTTCCTAATAAGGTTTAGGACCTTGATTAGGAGGCCGGGAGGGCCATAATTGATTTAATATAGTATTTAATGATTATATGCATGTTTACGTGAATTATATTATTATATGACGGTGAATGCATGCATATGGGCTCATATGTTAACTATGAGGGTAATTTGGTAATTTGGCCACTGTGGGCGTAATTGTATATTTTGGGTGCATGATTGTGATTAATTAATATAGCCACATTATAAGGTGGATTGGTTCGAGCTAATCGACATGAGACGATCATGAGATGTAAGTGTTCGGTCTAGTCATAACGGGTTTAAGTTCGGGGCTCGGGGTGAGTCTCGGGATGAATTTAATGATTAGAGAATTACCGGGAATTAAAGGGTAATGGGATATGAATTATTGGCATTTGAGAATGTTGAGAATAGCGGGAATTGGAGAGCGTTAATTATAATTAACGGTATAGGATGGAAATGACGAATTTACCCTTGTGAGTGTTTAGGAGCTTTTAAATTGGCCTAGGGGCATTATGGTCTTTTGACCTTAAGGATTTATATCAGCTTTGAGTGTTTAGAAAGATGTGGAAAATAGAATAAAACAGAGTTTATCTTCATCTTTCTCCTTCTCTCCCGTACAAGGTTTCTCCTCCATCTTTCTTTCAAATTTTGAGAGCCATCTTGGGGTTTTGAGCTAGGAAATCAAAGGTGGCAGCTAGGGAACTAGTTTCAGCCGTTTAAGGGGAGTCAAAACCGTGTTTGAGGTGAGTTCCAGTTATGAATTTAGTGGTGTGCTCTGTTTTTAAACTTTGGTTTTCAGCTTGTGAATCTCTTGTAGAAAGTTTGAATTAATGGAAGTTCTTGAGTTTGGGAACTTGGGTTTTGATGAGAGGGAGTTATGGGTGATGTTTGGAGGTTTAAATGAGTGTTTTGAAGAGGTTTAGAGTTGATTTGAAGGGCTGGTTTGAAAGGAAAAACGCAGGGGAGTTTGCTGGTGCGTTGCTGATTTTTGGCTGATCTGGGTAATGAGCCGCGGCCTAGCTTTTGTGTGCCGCGGCCTAAGGTGGCTTTTAAGGCAAATATGACTCTGTCAGGGTGATGAGCCACGTCATGGCTCTGGTGAGCCGCGGCCCATCAGGGCAGATTTGACCAAAATTGTGTTTTTAGCCTAGGGATGCTTACCATAGGCCTCGGGGTTTATCCTAGTACCCGGTTAAGTGGGGATTGATGTCCCGGAGGCTAGATATTGGTTTGGAAACTTATGTTGACCATTTTTATTGATGGTACCTTATATTTGGTTATGACTAGGTGACCGCTAAAGGACTAAAAGCTGATCGTTCTCAAGGGTCGTTCTTTTAATCGTTCTAGCTCGACTTTGAGGTAAGAAAAATGCACCCTGTGTATATGAGACATGCATGGCTATTATGATGCATGTTGGTTGATTATTATGTATGACATGCATGGCTATACCTGATGCATGTTGGTTGACTATGAAACGTGACATGCATGGCTGTTATTGGTGCATGTTGGATTGCTGGATATATTGCATATGATGCATGAGAAACATGTGATTGGGACATGCTTTATATACTGAGTATGATATTGTTCAGAGCTTGAGCCTCTGTGTTTATGCATGGTCCTAATAGCACTAATACATGTTTAGTAAGCATGCTAAATGTCTCGTTTATGGATATGGAACATGAGATATATGAATGGTGGCATGTCTTACTTGTGAATGACACTGACTAGTCTGGGACCGACTCTAAAGTCGAGAATTACGCATTGAATGGCTCTATGGCATTAATGCTAGACCGACCCTAAGGTCGATGATTACGCATTGAATGGCTCTATGGCATTAATGCTAGACCGACCCTAAGGTCGATGATTACGCATTGAATGGATCTATGGCATTAATGCTAGACCGACCCTAAGGTCGATGATTACGCATTGAATGGCTCTATGGCATTAGTGCTAGACCGACCCTAGGGTCGAAGAACTTATAAGCGCTTGCCTGGTCTATGACCAGATGTTTATAGCCAAGGTATATGACCCCGGTGACCGTTTGTCACATGGCTAAGGGACGTTGTCCATAGTTTCGACTCTAGAGTCGTGAGGAAGGTTATGTTGGTGACTAATCACCTTGCACCTGTCCTAATCAAATTTATGAAAGGATCACTTATCAGTTAATCCCTGGTGACCCTATCGTCACATGGCTAGAAGGAGCGATGCTCATTATTGTGACTTTTGGCTATTGTCACCTATTTGCTTGGACGGATAGTCCTGAATGGTTATTATGATCGTTGTTGATATTATATCAAGCTTTATTGGGTTTTCTTGCTGGGCTTCGGCTCACGGGTGCTACGTGGTGCAGGTAAAGGCAAGAGGAAGCTGGACCATCCTTGAGTTGGAGAGCTTAGGTGATGACGTGTACATATGCAGCTGCTCGTCCGCCACGACCGAGGTTTAAAGTGGAACTAGGGTTGAACCCTGTTTTGCCGCTTAGAACGGTCTGTTGTAAATATTTGCTGTAATAAACTCTGAAATTATATTTTCGGGATCCCAATGTATATATTAAACGTTCTAGTGAAACGTTACATCTTAACCAAAATGTTTAATCCCTAAACTGCTAATCATACTTAGTTCACGATTTTGGCCAAACGACTCGATTAGCGAGTTTAGCACTGTTTACAAGGCACACCGTAACGGTCCCAGGAGTTGGGGCGTTACAAAAACTGTTCTTGACTTATGAGTCCATACCATGTGACCAGTGCTCAGTACTACTGCCGAACTTGACTAATGAGTCACAGCTTCACAGTTAATACTGACACCATTGCCAATTCTGACTATTTAGTCAGTGCCATGCACAAGTGAGCAAGAATTGTTAAGCATTGGATATACAATCAATGTCCACATTTATACATTCAACATGCCTTAAGAACAACCATGCATGTCACATATGGGGTGCAGTTTTCTTACCTCTGGTTCGAGCGAGAATTAATAAAAGAATGACCCTTGAGAACGATCAACCTTTTAGTTCCTTGACGATCACCTGGTCATAACCACTTACAGGATTCCATCAATAAAATGAATAACAAAGGTTCCCGGACTAAAACCTAGCCTCCGAGACATCGAATCCTACTAAGTCGGGTAGTAGGATTGATCCCCAGGCCTAAGGTTTGAATCCCCAAGCCAAAAACCCACTTTTGGCCATAATGCCACTAAGGGTCGCGACCCTCCCTCACCATGTCGCGGCCCGCCTCCTCATCCAGAAGTGGTCGTACAACCTTTCCCCAGCAAGGGTCGCGACCCTCCTTCTCCATGTCACGGCCCAGCAGCTTCTCCCTTCCTCTTCAATGAGCTTGGGCCGCGGCACTCAAGAACAGAGTCGCGGCCCCACCTGAAACTCAGCCAAAAACCCTTGTTTTTCCCCTTTGAACTCATTCCAAAACCTCATTAAAACTCTCCCAATATCACCAAGCAAAGTCACCGACTATTACCACAACTTATCTACCATATAAGCATCAAAACCTAAGCCCTACACCAATCAAAACTTCATCAAATTCTCCATTTTAATGATCAAAACTCCAAACCTTAAAACCAGCACAAAAATAGGGCAAGACACTTTAAAATGGAACTAGAACCTTACCTTAAGCTTAGGTTGGATCCTCTTCAATGAGCTAAACAATAGCTTAGACCTCAAGCTTCAATCTCTAAGCTTGAATCCCCAAACTTGCTTCAAAATCCAAATGAAGGAGAAGAGAAAGATGATGAACGTGAGGAAGGAAACGAGGCTCTATTTTTGGTTCTGTTTTTACAACCTTCAACCTGTATATAGCCTAGGTCAAAAGACTAAAATACCCTCCAAGCTTAAATCCTCTCTTAACAACCCCTAAGGGAAAAACCGTCCATTTCCACCTGTCTCGTTAATCATAATTAACGCCCTCCAATTCTCGCTATTCTCAAATACCAATAAAATCATATCACATTACTTTTTAATTCCCGGTAATGCTCTAATCATCAAACCACCCCGAGACTCACCCCGAGCCTCGAACTTAAACCTGTTATGACCAAAATGATAATTTGTTATTCAAAGATCGTCTCATGTGTAATGGCTCGAACAAATCCACATTATGATGTGGCCTCAACAATAGTTCATCAACATGCATGAAAATACACAATTACGCCCTCAATGGGCCAAATTACCAAAATGCCCCTATGATGAAATGTGGACCCACATGCATGCATTTAACATCATATTATAATATAATTCACATAAACATGTATATAATAGTTTAATGGCGTAATAAATCAATTATGGCCCTCCCGGTCTACTAATCCAACCATTAAACCGCATTAAGGATTTCAGTGCATTACATCGACTGGTGCCTGGCACGCTATCTCCACCCTCGACTCATAAGTTGAGTCTTTTAACTTTTTACTGATAAGTCGAGTCTTTTAACCTTCCACTGATAAGTCAAGTCTTCTAACCATCGACAAATAAGTCAAGTATTTCAACCTTCAACTGATAAGTCGAGTCTTTTAACCTTCGACTGATAAGTCGAGTCCTTTAACCCTCGACTGATAAGTCAAGTCTTCTAACCTTCGACTAATAAGTCGAGTCCTTTTATCCTTCGAGTGATAAGTCGAGTCCTTTTATAACAGGTATGTCCTTGACTATTAAGCTGAGATTTTCATCAAATAACACATATGAATCCTCGAATTATAAGTCAAGCTTCACAATTAGATAACTAGATAAGTAGCTATTATTTAACACAGGTAAACACAATGCAATTAACATGTTTAATAAAACATTCTCAGCATAGCAATAATCTTGTACTATAACTGGGCCAAGCTCTAAATACAGACTGGGTGGAGTTTTCTTACCTCAGGTCCTGAGTAAATAATGTTTGACGACCCCCGAGTACGGTCTTTTCCTCCCGAGCCTAATGGCTCACCCTAATGGTTCACCCTAGTCACAACTATAACAATGAATGACTTTCAATAAATGAACTAATAAATGCTTTTGGACCCAGTCCTAGCCTCCGGGACCATGCATTATACTAACTCGGTAGTAAAACCATTCCCGGGCCCTTAGATTTGGGTTCCCAACTTCTAAAACCCAAATTTTCTCATTTCCCAAATTAGAGCCACGACGCCCCCCACTAAGGGCAGCGGCGCAACAAGTTAGAGAGCCTCGAGCCCAAAACCACAGGGCACGCGTCGCGACGCAACCTGCCTGGCGCTGCGACACCAAGGTGTTTCGAGGCACCTGCTTGTCCCTCTTAGTTCATAAGAGTCGCAGCGCCTAATAACAGAGCCGCAGTGCGACATGACGAACTCAGAAAACCAGCAATTTTTCAAGATCACCAATCCTCCAAAAACCATCCCAAAACATTGTTTTCACCTGTTTCAACCATAATAATTGTCCTAGCAGCTCATACATATCAAAACTAAACTTCAAACTCAATTGAACATCAAAATTCACTACAACTTCAAAAACTAAAAAAGTTAAACTCAAGAAAATGAGTTTACCTCAGCTGAAAACATTTCCCTTTCGTGTTCTCGACCTTTGGATTCAAAGTTTGACATTGATTCTCAATGGCAACTTCATTTTGTTGTCATTGGGTTGATGGTGGGTTTCTTTAGTGTTATCAAATGGTGGTGCTCTTGTGGATTTCTACCTTCGACTCAATGTGCGGTTTCAGAGTTTGAGGTGTGTGGTTGCAGATGATTGTATTTGGCTTACGCAATGGTTTTGTTTTCGATGATAGGAAAGCCTGGGTGGTGCTATTGGGCTTCCTTATTGTTTGTGGATTCTTTAGTTTTTGTTGCTACTCTATTGATGTCTTTGTTTTTTGTGTTTTGTAGTTGTTTTAGTTTTTAGATTTACGTTTCGTCTAATATGGTGTTTATCACCCTTATCCTTTGTTGGATATTTGGCTTTTGTCTAAGTTTTTGTTATACTCTATTTTCAAGTTGAATTTGTATTTGGTATTTTTACCTCTTCAACTACTTGGTTAGCCTATTCTGGTCATCTCTTTATGAGATTTGTAATAGCTTTTTGAGTTTTTTCGACCTATATCGAACTTTGTCCATTTAATAATGGAATATCTATATTCCTTTTAAATAAATTATGTCTCAATCTATAAAATAAAAAATACCACACCATTAAATAAGCATTAACTCATTATTTTATATTATTTTTTGTTGATGTGGCATTTTCTCACATAATAGAAAATATGTACTTTTTTGTAAGATTATTGTATTTTGTTGTAAAATGTATTTTATTTTGATTTTATGGAGGTTTGTATCGATTTATGTTGACTCGTTTTTTCTTCAACTTACACAAAGAAATAAATGAAGAGTTGTTTTGTATGTAATACTTCAGATTGGATCTTAATAAATGAATGAGGCAGAGATTTATAGTGATTCGGCCCAAAAAAGATGATCTACGTCCACTTTAGTCAGTATTATTTATGAACTTTGAACCCTCAAGAACAAGCTGAGTTTGATCTTGTTCTTGGGGAAGTAACAGTAATGGAGAGCAGGAGCTCTCTCCAAAAATGAACAAGTACTGACTTGTTTTTCTCTCAATAGTACAGATCTGATTCGTCTCTCTAATTGTTCAACTGCCCTTTGATGCATTTCGAATTGCACAATTTAATGCCTGGGAGATGTGAAGGGCTAACAGTGGCACCTTGTTTCCCGATCAGGCTAAATCTTGGTACACTTAGCTGGAGACAGGTTGTGTCTCACCAAAAATGGCAATTTGACGTGTTCTGTTCATTTAATGGTTGAAGGCGCACTCTTGTATGGAATGAGGCTTGGGTGGCGAGGGCCCTTGTCGATCGACGACTAGTGAGGGCCTCAGGACAAGATACGACTGATGATGACTTTAGCTAATCCTTGTGATGTGTGTTGGTACGACTTGTGCGTCTGGATAGAGTGATTGGCTAGGGCCCTTTTCTTCTTACGATTGAAGTTGGCGTGGCTGTCTAGGGATCATTTGGCTTCACGCAATGGGAGAAGTAGGCTGACACTGGCGAGTTTTGCCTCCTCTTGAGTAATGGGAAAGTGGCGAGGGCCACTCCTTACAACATCTAATGGTGACTGTTGTGTCCCAACACTTTGTCTTGACATGTCATTGCTTTGTGGGCCGCCATGTGGAAGTTTCGAATTTTGGGTATAACATCTTCCCCCCAGCGAACCCCAAGGTGGTAGGTCCTTCGGCTTCTCGCCCGGTCCACTCGTCATCCTGAGATTTTTGCGACACTACGGCACCTCCAGAAGTCGGCGCCTTGGAACCTTCTCATGCATAGGGGGAGTCTTCGTGATCCTCGCTGCACTTTTTTTTTCCTCTCAGTGGGACGAATTTCTGGCTGCTATCGCCACAGAGCTTATGTCGATGCCTTTCTTCTCAACTGACTCGAGTGGCCATGGGCTTAATATAGAGGATGAAGCGTTAGTGGGGTCCCTTTTAGGGAGTTGGGTTGATTCGAGTTCTCTTGATCCTCATCCAAGTGGAGGGGCACCTTCTAGTGGGCCTCCTTTCACAAACTCATTGGGTATTTAGTGCCCACCTGCTATCAAAGCTGTTTATTTGAGCTTATTTATGTGATGTCAAGATTTTTTTTATGCTTTGACTAACTGTTTGATGTCTGAATTGTAGGACCCATGGACTCATCATAATACTTTTCTCAGCCCTTGACTGTTCCAGAAGGAAAAAAGGATATGGCCTTTTCCCCAGAGACGATCATGTGGGAAAGCTAAGAAGGTTCGGATCCAACCTCTAGCCGTTATATCCGCTGGTCTCGCTCCATCAAACCCTCTCCCGGGGGGCGCTCCATATCCTGTGGTGTCGACTTCCTCAGATTTGCCACCTCCTGTGTCTCTTCAGGCAAGTATTAGCATGGCGAGAGGGATGCTAGAGTCCATAACACTGGGTCCTCTCATCCTCCGCAACTGGTCATTGGCTCTTCTCTAGACTTGTCTCGCCAACAGATGGAGAACACTGTTATGGTAACCATTTTGACTTGTCTCGTTTTCTTTCTATTATGAGTACGTCCTCAAAATTTTCTTGCTTTATTTTTCAGGCGGCACTGACTGTGGTGAACCTTCATCGCCAACTCAAGCGAGAGACTGCCCTTTCTGACCTTGAAAGCTCTCGTACTACCTTCGTTGACTCAGAGCAAGATCTCGTGAGGGCTCGTTCTGCCTATGAGGATGCCACCAGAGTTGTGGCATGCGCTCGGCAGAATGCCAAAGCATGGAAGATTTAGCATGACACCATTGACGTTCTCCTCATGGTTGAGCGTGACAAATCTCATCATGAGGTTGAGGCGGCTTGTAGAGGTGGTAGCGAGAAGACTAACAACGTATTGTTTTCTCTTTGGTACTTCAACCGCAACCTTGATTTCAGTTTCATGGGCGAGCTAGCTGCTACGAACACTTTGGCATACTATCAGACTCGCCTAGCCGAGGATACAAGGGAGGAGGATATTGATGATGGCTTCACCGAGGATTCATGGAACGTCGTTATTGAGGATGCTGATGAGGATGGCACTGATCAAGTGGCCCCGGAGCAAGGTGGTGCTAAGGGAGTTGCTCCTGTTGAGGACTTATTGACGAGGTGGCCACCGGTGAGGGCGCCACCAGCAAGGGAATCACCGGCGAGGGGGCCACTGGCGAGGGCTTCACTAGTGAGGGCGCCACTAGCGAGAGTGCCACTAGTGAGGTTGACTACTCCACCAACCCTACATAGGCTTCTCATTGCTATTTTTCTTTATTTTTGTTGGTCTATATATTGAGCTATGCTCTAGTCTGTATGAACATTGGCCTTGACTTGGTCGCCTTTTGATGTATATTGATGATGACTTCTGCTTTCTTTTTGCATCCATGCTTGATGTTGCTTCGCAAAAGTTTCTAAATTTTGCTTTTTGTTGTTGTTGTTTGTTTGCATGCTTCATTCTGAATGTGCCTTGCATGAACTTTACATGCTCTCTATTTTGTTCCATACGTACTTCTCTGAACTTTGCACTACCACTGCTTTGTTCCATGCGTATGGTATCCCATATGCCCCCCAGTGACTAGGAGAGCAGGGAGCCTGGTCACTTATTTTTCTCGGTCGCCTGTAATGACTAGCACAGAGGGAAAGTTGCTTTGTTGTTCTACCTCGGTCGCCTGCAATGGCTCTCGTGATAACGACCGGACCTAAGATCAGGTCGCGACCCCTTCGATCCTTTGTAAAATGTCACTTTCTCATGATCATCTATCCTGACTCAACATGTTTTGCCATTTGATATTAGACCTTATAGAGGACTTAGAGAAATCAAGATTGTCCTGAGGATGTCTATTTTGATTTCCATAAATTGTGGCCTACGGGCCATTACATGGAGGTCACCTGAGGGTGATGCCAAAAACTCAAAATAATAATATTAAGAGCAACCGCTTAAAGACTGGTCTTTGATTACAAAAGTAGGGCATCGGTCCTGTTATTGGTAGTACTTCAGGTGCTCTCCGTTCCAATGCCTCGGGACCGCTTCGCTATTGAACCTCGCTAGCTTGTACGTTCCTGGTTGCATGACCCCTTCTACCAAGTAGGGCCCCTCATAGTTCGGACCCAGGACCCCAGAATATGGGTCTCGCGTGTTGAAGAACACATGACGTAGGATGAGGTCACCAATGGAGAACTTTCTTCCCTTGATCTGAGCATTGAATTAGCGAGCCACCCTTTGTTGGTAGGCTGCCACCCGCAAGCTAGCTTGTTCCCGCCTTTCTTCAATGATATCAAAGGACTCGGCAAGCAATGCCTCGTTCCGCCCTTGATCGTAGTTCATTCTTCTGTGTGACGAGATGTTTACTTCATCGAATAGCATGGCCACGTATCAGTAGGCAAGCGCAAATGGCGTGTGGCATGTAGAAGTTTAGGCAGTGGTCCCGTAGGACCATAGTGTTAGGGTTTTATGCCCTAATTAAAACCCAAATTCTTTGTAATCTCATTTATTATCAATAAAAGAATAGAAATCATTTTTTGACTTGGTCAATCACTTTGCTCACATGTTTTATTTTCATGATTATTTTTTTAATATAAACTTCTATTAAATCCTGAGCATATAGCTAATCTTATTTATAGTGATGTAATCACAGTGGAATATAAATATGATTATATGTTCAAAATAAGTTTGTCCTAAGATTAGTCAGTGCACAAGATTTACACTGACTTGCCAATCTACGATATGATCTACTCACACATTATAGTGTTATGTTCTTTCCAGAACATTAGCAAAGTAGATAAGATCGAATGTATTTGTTACATCGCAATGGACCGATATTGACAATTGATAAGATAAGTAAACATAGTGTTATTATTTATTCTAGTCATATCATATAGTTGACCATAGGTCAATTCAATCTCAATTCTGAGTGGTTAGTATTCTAACTGGTTGTATTATTTGAGTTCTTTGACTTGTTCGTTACCAGCTTACCCTACGGACTAGCCCATACTTACATCTTGGGAACTCGGTAGTATAATTGAGTGGGAGTGTTAATCATAGATATGAACATCTATAGCTTCTAATGAAGAAGTGAAACGATGGTTTCCTTTTAGTTTGGTTCAAGGTGTTAAATGATAGAGATCTCATTTCAATAATTAAATTAGTTTATTGAAATATCATTTACAAGGAACTGAGTTTTTTAAGGATAAACTACAATGAGGGGTAAAACGGTATTTTAGTCCTATCTCATTGTAGACCGTCTATAGAGGATTGAGTGACAATTATGGTTGTAACAATGAATAATTAATAGCATATCTATATTTGTTATAGATCATTCTATGAATTCAAGAGTACAATTCCAAGTCTATAGTGGAGTCACGAGGAATTAATAAGTTAGTAAACTTATTTGTTAGATTTATGATAACTTATTGGAGCTTGATTTTATAGGCCCATGGTCCCCATTGTACCTTAGATAAAATCATCTAGGTAGTCTCAATTAATTGATTTAATTATCAATTAGAATTATCAAAGTTGACCAGATCAATTTTGGATAGTTTCACAGAGTTATGTAATTTAGAGAAGAAAAGAGAAATTAGGGCAGATTTATTAATTAAGATAAATTGGTATCTAAATTAATAAATAAGTTTAAATCAAGGTTCAAATTATTAATAATTAATTTGATAAAGGATTTAAATGATTATTTAATTAATTAAATCAATAGAAAATAATACAGGCCTTGATTTTAAGTTCAATGGACTTATAATCAAATGGGAAATTTCACGGGCCTAAAGCCCATGATAATTTCGACCTAGAGCTTCAAATTGGCTATTATTTTATTGATTTTTTAATTAAATTAAATGGCCTAATTGAGTCTATAAAAGGAGTGCTTAGAGAGAAGTCATAAGTTAAGATTTCTGAGACGACAGATAAGTTTAATCACTGGTTTTCTAATAGTTTTAGATTCTCTCTAAACACAAGTCATTTTCTAAGCCTCTATGTTATTTTCTCTTCTTCTCTCTATGTCTATCTCATGTGTTGAGAATCGCCCATACTAGTCTAGGTGATTCTAAGGATACATTGGAAGACTGTGAAGAAATAAGAAGAACGGTTCAGTTTCTTGATAATACTCAGCGACAGAAAGGATACGAGAGTAAGAGAAACTGAAGAAATGACTCTTTCATTCCACTGCGTATACTGTAAGTATTCTTATCTTTGTTTCTCTTTGAATTCAATTTTAGAAACATGTTCTAGGTTATCTCATATTAATTTGTTTAATATTAGATCTACATGAAAATAAATAAGAGCCTATATAAGTTTCCCAACAACTGGGGTAATCTTTATTTTCATGCATGAACATGTTAAAAGTTGGATTATTTGATATGTTTGAATAATTGGATGGATTTTCATGTTTTTATGAATCATATTGATTTTATGTGATTATTAGCTATTTTTAGGTTATTTTGTTGTGTTTTCTATGCTATTAATTTTTATATATGTTTTATTTTGTGTAAAACATGTTAAAAATTAATTAGAAAATAGTTTTGGTTTGAAAAATTGCTCAAAAAAAATTTTGGAAAAATTTGGCCCGCGCGCACCAACATCCAGCGCAGTGAACAGTACCACTGGTACTATTCATCCAAAAAAAATTTTAATTTTTTTTTAAATTAAAGAAAATTAAAATTTGTGAAAATTTATTATTTATAATCAAAGCCAAAAATATCAGATTTATTTTTGTGTTTAAATTTTTTTTTTTTTAAATAAGATATTTTTGTTAGTTAAGATTTAAATAATTTGATATGTTCTACAAAGATTCAAATTCAAATTTAAAAATAGACTAACAACTTAATTTTAAATTTTTTAATATATTAAAATATTATAATTATGATATTAGATATTTAAGATATTTTATTTTAAATTCTTGATATTTTTATTAAATCTTTATTTGAAAATATAAATATCTTTTTATTCTATAGTTTTTAATATTTAAATTATTTAAAATTTAATATAGTTAGTTAGATATTTTTATGGATATTTGAATTTGTTTAACTATTTTAAGATATTTTAGGTTTGTTATATCTATTAATATTTTTTTTTAATTGTTAAAATATTAGCTAATAGTTGTAACAACACAATATATTTTTGAAAACATTTAAGATATTGATTTTAAAATTTTAAATTGGTTAAATTTTGAAAAATATCATTTTTTTCAGCCAATTAATAACATATATTTTTTAATAAATGAGATTTAAATTAACTTTGGTTAATTGTTGATAAATCCTATTTAAATTAAATCAATAATTTTTTTTTTAAATTAACCTAAAACCAAGTTGATTGTTGATAAATGAAATTTAAATTAACTATTGTTAATTGTTGATAAATTTCATTTAAATTGACTTATTTTTTGTAAAAATTTAATTAATTTGAATTTTTTTTGATAAATTCTAGATAAGTAATTGTGGTATTTTTGCAAATGAAATAAATTGTGGTATTTTTGCATAAATTCATAGAATTGCTCATATAGTAACATGATTTGGCCCATCCAATTATAACATGTCTGTTTGCAGTATATGTGGTATTTTTGCAATTGGGCTTAGATGCATATAGTGGCTCATACGTTTGTTAGATATATGGATTTTGCCAAATAAAATATTCATAAAATGATATGTTTTATTTGGACCCATTAGAAAATGTAAAGTTTAAATTCCTCTCTTGTGGGTGATTCCACTTGTGAATGCTCATTTGTTTTGCATGACTATAGTGGGCATAATCAATTAATAAAACAAAGGTTTAAATTCTTGTCTTTTGGACCTTGTATGGAAGATTGGGGGCCTTTGTAGTGGGAACGACATACTGGACCCAACCCTCCTCCATACAAGTCCAATTGTTAAGGCTCATTTACCTGAGTTTGACTTAATTGTATAGGTTCATTATATTAGTTAAACTTAAATATTGATTAGCAATAAATTAATTCTAAATTATTTGAATTTGTTTCAATGTGACACTTTAGAATTAATAGAAAATTATAGGACTTTGGTTTTAAAAAATTTAATTTTTTTAATTTTTTTTTTTTTGAAAACCATAGTCATTAATTTTCTAAAAATAAATAATAAAAATACTATTTCATAATGAGCTTATTTTAAAAATTTATATTCGATCTCCACCATTGGTTTAACATAGTCAATAGCTTAATGGGGCCTCAAGGCGCTTTGATTCGTCCCCCTACGGAAGGTGTTCATTAGTTATTTTGACAAGGTTAGATTTCGAAAGATAGATAATTATAGGTCAAATTCTACTAGGCTCACCCCTACAGTGACTACTAGGACTAAATCTATGATTATTGAAACCGTGGGTCTAGCTCATAAAATAAGAGATTTTGTTTTCTTATTTTGATCGAATAGTAGGTTGTTAATAGTGGTGTCCATTATTAAATGAGTTTACAACTCTATTTAACTAGTGGTATTTTTTGACTCTCGCCAACCGGGACATGGATATCATAGATTAGTTAAAAACCTAAAGAAATAGAGATATGATTGTTTTTGGTATTTTTTTCTCATATCTTACATATTTTTGGTATATGTTGTGCTATTTCTTGAAATATGTGTGAATAGAAGTTTTATTGAGCAAATGTGATTGATTTCTATTTTATTGGTAATTTGTAGTTTTAAGTTAAGTAGTGTATGTGTCAACTCTCATCCTTTATCAACTTTCGATGAAGAAATTCACTGAAGAAAACTTCCTTAATTGGAAGAAGAACATCAACATAGAGTTGATTGGTGACAACTCCGGTTTCGTCATGATTGAGGAATCCCCAGAACGAGCAACGTATCCACATGTTCATGATGGCACCGTCAATGCTTGTGATAGCACCATAAATGCTTGGATAGCACCGTCTCTGCACGTTCGTAATGGCACCGTAAATTCTCGGATGGCATCGTGTTTACACGTTCGTGATCAACTCAACTATGGTCTGACGCAGCTCATGAATGAGCTTTAGACTTTTGAGTCTATCATGGGTGGACCTAGTAAAGGAGAAGAAAATAAGACTATTGTTGTTGCTGCTGATCCAGCTAAGGCTGAAGCTAACCAGGCTTCGTCTTCAAAAGCTTGAAACAGGAGGAAAGGTGGACAAAACAACAGCCCCAAGCCTGCAAAGGCTGCAAAGACGAGTGCACAACCAAGTGCAGAGACGCCTAAGGGGAAGAACAAGAAAAACAAGAAAGGTAAAGATAAGTGCTTTCACTGTAAAGAGAAGGGGCATTGGAAACGAGATTGCCCCAAGTTTCTAGCAGCTAAAAACAAAGGTAATGATTATAGTTCATTTATCTTAGAAACATGTGTTTTAGTGAATGATAAATCCATTTGGATTATTGATTCTGGATCTACCAACCATGTTTGCAACTCTTTAAAGCTTTTTGAATCGTGGGAGGAAGTGGACGAAGGCGGCTTAAAGCTTAGAGTTGGGAACGAAGCGTTCGTGCGGTCCAAGCTAGAGGAAGAGCTCGTCTGAAGTTCGGAAATAAATTTTTAATTTTAAAAGATGTCTTTTTCATTCCGAATTTTAGTAGAAATTTAATTTCAGTTTCCATGTTGCAGTTAGAACAATTTGTTTTGACTTTCACAAGTTTTAATATATCTATTTCTTTCAATGGATCACAATTGTGTATTACATGTTTGAAAAACGAGCTTTATATTGTGCGACCTAACGAACCCCTCGCTCTAAATAATGATTTATTCAAAGTAGCTAAACCTAGGACCAATAAACGTCAAAAGACCAATAATGATAATATGACGTATTTATGGCACTTGAAACTAGGTCACATTGGCTATGATAGGATTCAAAGACTTACAAAGGACAGACCTTTGAGGGAACTCACCTTAGGTGAATTACCTGTCTGTGAATCTTGTCTAGAAGGCAAACTGACCAAGCGTCCATTCTCGGCAAAGGGTGATAGGGCCAAAGAACCACTTGGTCTTGTGCATTCAGATGTTTGTGGACCTTTGAATGTACAATTCAGGGGTGGTTTTGAGTATTTCGTCACTTTCATTGACGATTACTCTAGATACTCATGTCTTTACCTAATGCATAGGAAATCATAAACATTTTCAAAGTTTCAAGAATTCCTAGCAATAGCTCAAAACCAATTAGGTAAAACATTAAAGATCTTGCGATCTGATAGGGGTGGAGAATATTTGGATATGTAGTTCCAAGATCATTTAACTGAACTTGAGATTTTATCACAACTTACTGCCCCAGGTACTTCGCAACAAAATGGTGTAGCGGAACGCCGGAACAGAACTTTATTGGAAGTGGTTAGATGCATGCTTAGTTACTCAACTCTACCAACTTTGTTCTGGGGACATGCAATTGAAACTGCGAACGAAATTCTCATTGTCGTGCCGTCTAAATCAATCCCCAAAACACCTTTAGAACGTTGGAATGGTCGTGAACCTAGTTTACACCATTATAGAATCTGGGGTTGTCTTGCCCATGTCCTGAGGAAAAATGAGGGAAAGCTAGAACCGCGAACTGAAGTTTTCATGTTTGTTGGCAATCCTAAAGGTACTCGGGGTGGACTTTTCTATATTCATTCCGAAAAGAAAGTGTTTACTTCTACAAATGCTACTTTTCTGGAAAATGACTATGTCCAGAACTTTAAACCTCGCAGCAAAGTAGTTTTAGAGGAGATGGTTAAAGAATTGACTCCAACCAATGTTCCATCGTCATCAACTTGAGATGATGATGAAATTCCCACTCTTCATGTCCAATCAACGCAAGTCGATTTAAATGAAGAAAGTACCACTATTCCTAAGCAAACAGTCACGGAGCCTCATCGTAGTGGGAGGGTTTCTAGGAACCCAGTTCGCTATGGTTTGGATGGTGAAGCCAATATGGTTGTTGGTGACACTAGTGATGATGATCTATTGTCTTTCAAACAGGCAATGGCTAGCCCTGAAAATGAATTATGGCTCGATGGTCGCCAATGGCTCTGCCTCACACCACTTTGTGAAATAGTTAACGGTGACCACTGTATACTTGACTCCGCCCCACCTTGTAGGAGGTTGGCATATCAAGTCAATCCCCCATACATCGAAAGGCCATGGGCTTTGCATCTAGTTTAGCTCATTTGGGGGGGGGGGGGGGGGGGGGGGGGGGGGGCTCTCGGGATTTTGGCGAACCTTTGGCATTTGTCGCACCTTCTTACGTACTGCATGGAGTCCTTGTTCATGGTTTGCCAAAAGTACCCCTGTCGCAGTTTCTTTTTGGAGAGGCTCTGCCCCCCAGCATGGTCGCCATAAATCCTTCGTGAACCTATTGCTACAAGGTTTAGGCCTCCTCCTTGGTAACACATCATAATAACCACATTGAATGTCCTTTTCGATATAGGCAACCATCTTGTATGACGTAGCGGGGTGCTTGGTAAAGCATCTTCCTTGCCGAGCTATGATCTGATGGGAGGACACCTGCACTTAGATATTTGATGATGGAGATCATCCATGTCTCTTCCTGATCAATTAGCATTGAGGTGTCATAATCGCCAAAGGCGCGGTTGTAACGCCCTGCTAATTAGGGACCATTACCAAGTGTGTTTAAAACTGGTGCTGGACTTGCTAAACAAGTCATTTGGACTAAACATGTGATAAAGCCACTAAGGGTTTAGATATTAAAATTTTTGATCAACTCACAAACATTTCCATTAAGTTAAAAACATGTTCTTTACATGGGATCCCAAAAACGTTAGTTTAAAAGTTTATTACAAAACTCAGATTACACAACAAGCCAACCTAAGCGGCAAAATTTGGGTTTAACCCTAGTCCCCCTGAGCATCTCGGCCGTGGTGGTCGAGCGGACTACATATGTACATACCACTGCTAATGCTCCGACTCATGGCTGGTTGAGCTTCTCTTTACCTTTACCTGCACAACAAAGCACATGTGAGCCAAAAGACTCAACAAGAAAACATAATCAACAGTTCACTGAATAACACAACCATTAAACAGTAATAACTGAAGCCAGTACATTCATCAAACCCAATTGGAGACCATAGAGTCTCACAAGTGCATGTTGCGCTTCTTTTCAAGTTGTTGGCATCCGAGCCAGTCAAGTGCATGTCGCACTCCCAGGGTGGCCCAGCCATGGTGGCCTGCACTCCACATGCATTATGCCAATCTTAACTTATAAACTAAGTTCCTTAAGCCCTTGACTTATAAGTCAAGCCACCACGTGCCTCCAACTTATAAGTTGAAGCCTTGGGACTCTCAACTAATAAGAATCTCCTAGAGCCCGTCATATTCTCAACTAATAAGTTGATCACCACTTAACATCCTGACAATACCCTAGTTTATAAACTAAGCTTCACAGTCATAACAGGCAATCACATATTTCATATAGCATACTTATCAAATAATCACACAATGCATTATAATACATTCACTCAGCAGTCATAAGCATAATCATAATTATGCACGTTACAGCGTACCTAATCAGACATTCGTAACATAATTATAGTCATGTTCATCACCTTAACTAAGCTATAGTCATGCATTCACATAACGTGTGCAGTTTTCTTACCTTTAGTCCGGATGCGGGTTACTAGCGACGACCCTCCGAGTACGATCCCCAATTCAAGCCCTTAGCGAAAACCTAGTCACAACCGCAATAAGGAAGTTCCCATCAATAACAAGTAAATAACAACTTCCAGACCAACTCGTAGCCTTCGAGACATCAAATTCCACTTAACAAGGAAGTAGAATCAATCCCAAGCCCAAATGGTTAGGTTCCAAATCTAAAAATCTCATTTAAGCCAAAATTCCCCTTAAGGGTCGCGGCCCCTCACACCCGAGCCGCGGCCCGCATCTAAATCCAGAGGCTCGGCCTCCCTGGGAACCAACGTGCGCCGCAGCGTGCCCCTGAGGCACCGTGGCCCACCCCTACCTCTGAGCCTTACTAGCTCAAAAATCCCTTCGCAGGCCGCGGCTCACCACCACGAACCCATAAATTTATGGGTTTTTCTTCAACCGAACCCAACCAAAACCCATCCAATTCCACCCTAACCTTCCAATTCAGTTCCCATAATTATCACAACCCTTTCCAAAAACAAAACCCAGCCATATATCATAATAAAACTTATCAAAATCTACAAACTCAACCTTCCAACTATCTAACATGCATCAACACCATAATTCTAAATTATTCAGCATAATTAACCATAACAACTTTCAGTTTAGAGCTCTTACCTCAGCTGAGTTGAACCACTTGAGCTAAACCTCTGCTTTCCCAAAGCCTAACACCTTGACTCCTAGACTTTACTCTTCAACTTCCCAAAAAAAAAATCCTCAAACCTCCATAGCACATAGAGAAAACGAGAGAGAGAAATGGAGCTGCTGAGTTCTTTTTTTTTTTCCTTTAGTTTCCCAAACCTTTTGATAATTTCCCAGGCATCTAGGTCCTAAACTGAAGTGGAAATGACTGAATTTCCCCCTTGCCCTTAGCTTATTCCTCAAATGCTCACAAGGGCAATTTTGTCCTTTGCCTTAAATCCCGCTATCCATAATTTGCATCCTATAATTCCCGCTACTTCAATATTCTCACACGGTTACCAATACATTCCCATTACCCACTAATTCCCGGTAATGTACTAAATTGCTAGAATACCCCTAAGCTCAACCCGAACCGGGTATTAAGACCCCGTTGTGACTTTCCCGCTAACTTGCTCATCGGGATCGCCTCTCGCCAAGTAACCCAAATATATCCACATAATAATGTGGTCTCAATCACACAAACACATATTTTCATTCATACCCCAAATGGGTCAAATTACTAAAATACCCTTCTTATAAGAAACAGGCCCATGTACACATATTTAATATCTCTAACATACAAGCATGATTATATTATAATATAATTCACATAATAACTCAATTATTGCCTCCCAGCACCCTAATCCAGGCACTAAGCCATATTAGGAAATTTGGGATGTTACAACTATCCCCTCCTTATAGGAATTTCGTCCTCGAAATTTTACCTGAACAGCTCAGGATCCTGACCCCGCATAGTTGATTCCAACTCCCAGGTCACCTCCTCGACCTTGCTGTTCCTCCATAGTACCTTCACCAGAGGTATCACTTTATTCCTCAGGACCTTGTCCTTTCTGTCTAATATCTGGACTGGCTGCTCCTCGAAGGATAAATCTGACTACAGCTCCAGATCATCATAACTCAGCACATGAGTCTCATCAGAAACATACTTTCGTAGCATCGAGATATGAAACACATTGCGCACAGCTGACAATGCCGGAGGTAATGCCAACCTATAGGCTACCTGACCAATCCTTTTCAGGATCTCAAATGGTCCTACGAACCTAGGGCTCAGCTTGCCCTTCTTGCCAAATATTCTCACCCCTCAAAATCCAGAACACATGCTCTCAGCATGTCCTCCAGTATCTGGATAGTCCTCTCAGACTGACCATCGGTCTGTGGATGATACGCTGTACTGAACTTTAGTTGCGTGCCCATTGCCTTCTGCAAACTTCCCCAGAACTTGGAAGTAAAAGTAGGATCTCGATCTGACACGATCGACCTCGGAGCTCCATGAAGACGTACTATCTCTTTAACATAGAGATCTGCATACTGGTCAACGGTAAAAGTTGTCCTCACTGGTAGGAAGTGAGCTGATTTAGTGTATCTGTCCACTATCACCCACACTGAATCATGCTGACCCACTGTCTTAGGCAATCCCACCACAAAATCCATTGCAATGTCTTCCCACTTCCACTCAGGAATATCTAAGGGCTGCAATAATCCTGCAGGTCTCTGATGTTCAGCTTTGATCTGCTGACACGTCAGACACTTGGCTACATATTCAGTTACATCACCCTTCATCCCCGGCTACCAATACAAAGTTCTTAAGTCTTGATACATCTTGGTGGTACCAGGATGCAAGGAATACGGGGTGGTATGGGATTCATCCAGGATCTCTCATCTAATAACAGCATCCATCGGAACATAAATCCAACCCTTGTATCTTAGCAGGCCCATATCAGATATAGAATAATCCCTAGCTGCTCCAGCTAAAACATCCTCTCTAACCTTCACCAACTGTGGCTCTTGAAACTGACTCTCCTTTATCCTCTCTAAGAGAGTAGACTGCAGGGTAATGTTGGCTAACTGGCCCACTACTAATTCAATCCTTGCTCTGGTCATATCCTCTGCTAACTCCCTAGATATCTGTCTCACACTATACAACTACCCTGGACCTCTCCGACTTAGGGCATCAGCCACCACATTGGCTTTACCTGGATGATAGAGAATATCGCAGTCATAGTCCTTCACCAGTTCCAACCACCGCCTCTGTCTCATATTCAAATCCTTCTATGTAAAGAAGTACTTGAGGCTCTTGTGGTCTATATATATCTCACACTTCTCCCCATAAAGGTAATGCCTCCATACCTTCAATGCAAAGACCACTGCTGCCAACTCCAAATCATGGGTTGGATACCTCTGCTCATAATCATTTAACTGTCGTGATGGATAGGCAATCACCTTCTCTGCCTGCATAAGGACACAGCCTAGCCCTTGCCTTGAGGCATCACAGTAGACCATAAATTTCTCCTGACCAGTTGGAAGACTCAAGACTGGAGCGGTAATCAAACGCCGCTTCAACTCCTGGAAGCTATTCTCACATTTATCTGACCATGTAAACTTCTGGTTCTTACGTGTTAATTCTGTCAATGGAGATGATATTCTGGAGAATCCTTCCACAAACTTCCTATAATAGCCTGCTAACCCAAGGAAGCTTCTAATCTCTGAGGCATTCCTTGGCCTTGGCCAATTCTTAACAGCTTCAATCTTAGATGGGTCCACCTTGATCCCATCTCTACTAACAATATGACCCAAGAATGTCACCTGCGGTAACCAGAACTCACACTTCTTAAACTTTGCAAATAACTTGTGTTCCCTCAGTCTCTGTAAGACTAACCTGAGATGTTGCTCATGCTCCTCCTCTGACTGTGAATAAATCAAGATATCATCAATAAAGACGATCATAAACTGGTCTAGATAGTCCTTGAACACTTTGTTCATTAGGTCCATAAAAGATGCTGGAGCATTAGTCAAACCAAATGACATAACGAGAAACTCATAGTGCCCATATCTAGTACAGAAAGTTGTCTTAGGTATGTCTTCATCCTTAATTCTCAACTGGTGATAACCAGATTGAAGAGCTATCTTCGAGAATACCATTTTACCTTGCAGTTGATCAAATAAATCATCTATCCTTGGTAGGGGATACTTGTTCTTGATGGTCAACTTATTCAGTTCTCTATAGTCTATACACATCCTTAGTGAACTATCCTTCTTCTTCACAAATAACACCGGCGCACCCCATGGTGAGAAACTGGGTCTAATAAAACCCAGATCCAATAACTCCTGTAACTGTACCTTGAGTTCCCTCAACTCAGCTGGGGCCATTCTGTAAGGTGCCCTAGACATTGGCTCTGTCCCTGGTGCCAGCTCAATAACAAAATCAATCTCTCGGTACGGCGGCAATCCCGGTAGATCCTCTAGAAACACGTCCAGAAATTCACAGACCAACCTAGTCTCTGATGGTCCCACTGGCATGACCTGCATGGTATCCACCACACTGGCTAGGAATCCTATGCAGCCTTCTTGTAGTAGGTCCCTAGCCCTCAGTATCGAAATCATAGGCATTCGGGGTCCATGCAGAGTGCCAACAAATACAAAAGGCTCCTCACCCTCAGGTTCAAAAGTTACCATCTTCTTTTAACAATCAATGGTTGCTCCATATCTAGTTAACCAGTCCATCCCCAAAATCATGTCAAAATCAGTCATGGCTAACTCTATCAAGTCAACTGATAGCTCCCTACCATCTACCATCACTGGTAAAGACCTAACCCACCTCCTTGAAACTACCAACTCCCCAATGGGTAACAATGTCCCAAATCCCACAGCATAATACTCACAGGGCCTACACAAACTATCAACAATCCTACTAGATACATAAGATTGTGTAGCACCAGAATCAATCAACACAGAATAAGATATGCCAGCACTAGAAAGCTAACCTGTGACCACTGAAGGCCTAGCCTCATCCTCAGCTTGTGTCAATGCAAATACTCAAGCCGGAGTCGCGCTATCTGGCTTCTTAAGTTCTTCTTTCTTCAGTCTTGGGAAATCCTTCTTAAGATGTCCCACAAGTCCACATACAAAACAGGCCTTCGCCCAACACTCACCCAGATGACGTCTCCTGCATCTGGCACACTCTGGATATGTCTTCCAGTTCTCATTACCGCCCTGACGACCAATCTGTGCACCCTATGGCCTCTTATCAGGTCTAGGAGCCAAGCTGGTGTCCGGGGTCTTTCTTTTCTGATCACTGGGGCCTCCGCCCCTATTGACTCCTGAGAAGGGAGGTCCCGTCCTTCTCATATCTCTCCTGGCTGCATTGTCACGCCAGATCTTATTCTCAGCACCCTCTGCAGTAAGGGCTCTCTCCACTACCTGAGCATAAGTTATCACTCCAGGTATAGTGGTAATTCTGACATCCCGGGCGATCATAGGTTGTAGCCCTTGAAGGAATCTTTCCTTCCTTGTCCCATCAGTGGGCACCAAGTTTGGAGCAAACTTGGCTAATCTGTCGAATTTTAGGGCATACTCAGTCACTGACTTATTCCCTTGTAAAAGTTTACTAAATTCCTCGGCCTTTGCAGCTTTGACGGCCTCATTGTAATACTTTTCATTGAAGAGGGTTTTAAACTCTTCCCAACCCATTATGGTTACATTTCTAGTTTGGGACACCACCTCCCACCAGATTCGGGCATCCTCCCGAAACATGTACGTGGCACATGCCACCCTTTCATTGCCCACAACTCTCATGAAGTCCAAGATGGATGTAATCATAGCCATCCACTGCTCTGCCTTAAGTGGATCTGCGCCACCCTCAAATACCGGAGGGTGTTGCTTCCTGAACCGCTCATATACCAACTCCCAACGGTTCTCCAACTCTGTCTACTGCTGTACGGCCAGTACTGAGACAGCAGATGGGGCCCCTGAAGCAGCGTTCCCAGCCGGAACCTGTTGTTGCCTCAATTGTAGTATCTCTTCATTCTGCCTCTGAAGTTGAGCTTGCAAGTCTGCAAGCACCTATTGCCAGTTCTTAGGGGCTGGCGGAGGGTTCTGACCCTGATCATTACTTTCGGCCTGATTTCCAGCGCTGGCTGGCTCATTGAATTGCCCTGGAAGCATACTTCCAAGTCTATCTGCAATCAATGACTCGGCTTATCAGGCAGTAATAACGATATCTCACATCAACCCACGGTTCAAAACTGATCGAATAAGCATCCACATGCATTGACAGTGCTAATAAGCATCCCAATAATTCACACTCAATAATCATGCTAATAAGCAGAGAAATTCATGGCATCATCTAAACAAAATGCTAATAAGCATATTCTTTGGCATGCATAACCACTTAACCATGTTAATAAACATTTTCCTTAAGCATACTACGACGCTAATAAGCATTCTCTATCTAGGGTACACATACAACAGCGCTAATAAGCGTTTCTGACATTCATCAAGTTCAATGATGCTAATAAGCAATCCTACAGCATTTACCAATATCTATCGTGCTGATAAACACGTTCTCAACCTACATACAGTAGTCAAGGGCCAGGCCCTATCAGAATAGCTCATGCTTCTTATTCAAACTAGCAGATAAAGCACACATAATTCATTTAAGCATATATACACATAACTATATTAATAGTTACCCAACCCTGAGTCGAGCTTGTCTTTAGCAGTGAATTTACATGCCCAGTCCAACGTCAGGAACCCTTAAACCTTGGCTGCTCTGATACCAAGTTGTAACGCCCTGCTAATTAGGGACCATTACCAAGTATGCTTAAAATCAGTGCTGGACTTGCTAAACAAGTCATTTGGACTAACATGTGATAAAGCCACTAAGGGTTTAGATATTAAAAATTTTGATCAACTCATAAACATTTCCATTAAGTTAAAAACATGTTCTTTACATGGGATCCCCAAAACGTTAGTTTAAAAGCTTATTACGAAACTCAGATTACACAACAAATCGACCTAAGCGGCAAAAGCTGGGTTTAACCCTAGTCCCCCTGAGCATCTCGGCCGTGGTGGTCGAGCGGACTACATATGTACATACCACTGCTAATGCCCTCCGACTCATGGCTGGTTGAGCTTCTCTTTACCTTTACCTGCACCACAAAGCACCTGTGAGCCAAAAGACTCAACAAGAAAACATAATCAACAGTTCACTGAATAACACAACCATTAAACAGTAATAACTGAAGCCAGTACATTCATCAAACCCAATTGGAGACCATAGAGTCTCACAAGTGCATGTTGCGCTTCTTTTCAAGTTGTTGGCATCCGAGCCATTCAAGTGCATGTCGCACTCCCAGGGTGGCCCAGCCATGGTGGCCTGCACTCCACGTGCATTATGCCAATCTTAGCTTATAAACTAAGTTCCTTAAGCCCTTGACTTATAAGTCAAGCCACCACATGCCTCCAACTTATAAGTTGAAGCCTTGGGACTCTCAACTAATAAGAATCTCCTAGAGCCCGTCATATTCTCAACTAATAAGTTGATCCCCACTTAACATCCTAACAATACCCTGGTTTATAAACTAAGCTTCACAGTCATAACAGGAAATCACATATTTCATATAGCATACTTATCAAATAATCACACAATGCATTATAATACATTCACTCAGCAGTCATAAGCATAATCATAATTGTGTACGTTACAGCGTACCTAATCAGACATTCGTAACATAATTATAGTCATGTTCATCACCTTAACTAAGCTCTAGTCATGCATTCACATAACAGGTGCAGTTTTCTTACCTTTGGTTCGGATGCGGGTTACTAGCGACGACCCTCCGAGTACGATCCCCGATTCAAGCCCCTAGCGAAAACCTAGTCACAACCGCGATAAGGAAGTTCCCATCAATAACAATTAAATAACAACTTCCAGACCAACTCTTAGCCTCTGGGACATCAAATTCCACTTAACAAGGAAGTAGAATCAATCCTGAGCGCAAATGGTTAGGTTCCCAATCTAAAAATCCCATTTAAGCCAAAATTCCCCTTAAGGGTCACGGCCCCTCACACCCGAGCCGCGGCCCGCCTCTAAATCCAGAGGCTCGGTCTCCCTGGGAACCAACGCATGTCGCAGTGCGCCCCTGAGGCGCCACGGCGCCCCCTTGCCTCCGAGCCCTGCTGGCTCAAAAATCCCTTCGCAGGCCGCGGTTCACCACCACGAACCCATAAATTTATGGGTTTTTATTCAACCAAATCCAACCAAAACCCATCCAATTCCACCCTAACCTTCCAATTCAGTTCCCATAATTATCACAACCCTTTCCAAAAACAAAACCCAGCCATATATCTTAATAAAACTTATCAAAATCTACAAACTCAACCTTCCAACTATCTAACATGCATCAACACCATAATTCTAAATTATTCAGCATAATTAACCATAACAACTTTCAGTTTAGAGCTCTTACCTCAGCTGAGTTGAACCACTTGAGCTAAACCTCTGCTTTCCCAAAGCCTAACACCTTGACTCCTAGACTTTACTCTTCAACTTTCCAAGAACAAATCCTCAAACCTCCATAGCACATAGAGAAAACGAGAGAGAGAAATGGAGCTGCTGAGTTCTTTTTTTTTCCTTTAGTTTCCCAAACCTTCTGATAATTTCCTAGTCATCTAGGTCCTAAACTGAAGTGGAAATGACTGAATTGCCCCTTGCCCTTAGCTTATTCCTCAAATGCTCACAAGGGCAATTTTGTCCTTTGCCTTAAATCCCGCTATCTATAATTTGCATCCTATAATTCCCACTACTTCAATATTCTCACACGGTTACCAATACATTCCCATTACCCACTAATTCCCGGTAATGTACTAAATTGCTAGAATACCCCTAAGTTCACCCCGAACCGGGTATTAAGACCCCGTTGTGACTTTCCCGCTAACTTACTCATCGGGATCGCCTCTCGCCAAGTAACCCAAATATATCCACATAATAATGTGGTCTCAATCACACAAACACATATTTGCATTCATACCCCAAACGGGTCAAATTAGTAAAATACCCTTCTTATAAGAAACGGGCCCACGTACACATATTTAATATCTCTAACATACAAGCATGATTATATTATAATATAATTCACATAATAACTCAATTATTGCCTCCCGGCCCCCTAATCCAGGCACTAAGCCATATTAGGAAATTTGGGATGTTACAGCGGTCACCAGTAGCGTGCTCGCCAACGGCATTGTCCGCGGTTGGGCTATGTTGGGCATCGCTAGGAACTCGATAGGAACAACATTAAGGGTCTTTGCATCTCTTGCACTTGCTAACTTCTCTAATGCATCAGTGTTTAAATTTTGTTCTCTAGGGGCTTGCGATCGAACTGGGCAAGCATGCATTTAGCTTTGTTGAGATAAGCGGTCATGCGAAGTTTGTGGGCCTGGTATTCTCCAAGGATTTGGTTGACCACCAGCTGTGAGTCGCTTCTGATCGTTAGGCACTTAGCTTTTAATTCCTTCGCCATGCGCAACCCTACTAGTAACACCTCATACTCGGCTTCATTGTTTGTTGCAGCAAAATCGAACCTTAATGCGCAATGGATACGGTGGCCTTCCAGGGTTATTAAGATTAGGCCTACCTCAACATTGTGTTCGTTGAAAGCGTCATCCACATAGACTTGCCAAAAGTATTCCTTTGGTTGCTGGTTGTTGTCCATAGCCTCTGGTCACCAATTGTATTCGACCATGAAATTGGCAAGGCCTTTCCCTTTATCATCATCCTTGGCTAATAGGAAATCTCGAACTATCCTAAGTCGATGGCCCATTTCAACAAGCGACCTGAGGCATCAATCTGCTATAATAATTGTCAGAGGGGTTGGTCTATCAACGCCTTGATCGAATGAGCATTGAAGTACGGTCGTAGTTTTTGGGATGCCAACACCAAATAGTAAGCAAGCTTCTCCATTTAAGAGTATCGAGTCTCAGCATCTATCAATCACTTGCTGACATAATAGACATGATGTTGTACGTTACCCTCCTCTTGAACTAATGTCGCACTCAATGCATGGTCGGAGACGACTAGATACAGGTACAAGTCCTCACCAATGATGGGTTTGGACAGTATGGCGGCTGTGCCAAATTCTGTTTTATCACATGAAAATCCTGGTCATATTCTTCTATCCATTCAAATTTCTTACTTCCCCTAAGGAGGCTGAAAAGCGAAATGCACTTATTGGTTGACTTTGAAATGAAGCAACTGAGGGCAGCGACCTTCTCGATCAAGATATGTATGTCCTTCATTCGCTTAGGAGACTCTATATCAATGAGGGCCTTGATCTTGTTAGGCTTTGCTTCGATTCCTCTAGATTTGACGATATACCCCAAGAACTTTCCGAAAGCGACCCCGAACGAACACTTTTATAATTTCAACTTCATGTTGTACTGGTGTAGAATGGCAAAAGCCTCTTCTAGGTCAGCAACATGCCCCTGGCCTTATTGTACTTTACTAGCATATCATCGACGTAAACCTCCATATTCCTTCCAATTTGATCCTTGAACATCTTCTTGACTAATCATTGGTAGGAGGATCCGATGTTCTTTAAGCCGAAGGGCATGACCCTATAATAATGCATGCCTATGTTTGTCATGAATGACGTGTGCTCTTGATCCGAAGGATGCATCACTATTTGATTGTATTCTGAGTAGGTGTCCATGAATGATAGCACTTAATGTCTGAAGGTGGCATCGACGAGCTAATCAATCCAAGGGAGCAAAAAACAATCCTTGGGGCACACTTTGTTGAGGTCGCTAAAGTCAATACATACTCTCCAGGTACTGTTTAGTTTGTGCACAAGCATTGGGTTAGCGACCCATAAGGTCTCTTGGATGAAACCATTCTCTTCCAACTTTACTTCTACTTTCAATGATTCATACCTCTCGACATCTAGGGACCGTCGCTTCTGGCCGACTGGGGGTGCCTTTGGATCTACATTCAGGGCATGGCTAATAACCTACAAACCGATGCATACCATGTCATTGTGGGACCAAGAAAAGACATCTTGGTTTTTTTCCAAGAAATTGATCAAGTCGGCCTTCACGTCACCACTCAAGTTCTTCCCGACCTTCACCTTCCAAGTGGGACACCATCTTTCAATTCCACTTCTTTGAGCTCTTTGACCAGTCCAACTAGTCTCTCTTCGTCCCCAAAGCAAGGATCCAACTCCTCCCCACTTTGGGGTTCGTTTCATAGGATAAGTGGACTGGGGTCGCCATCATTGTTGTCTCCTTTGGCGATGCTGCGATCGCTGTTGTCAGCAGCGTTGCTTCTGCAATCGGCGTTGGTGACCTCGCCCATCAGGGCCTCATCTCCCTCGACACATATTCTCGTGGCCTTGCCAATGTCAGCCTCTTCCATTAGGGACTCACCTAGTGAACTTGTCTCCATCATCGCAATGATCTTCTTGTCGAATAATTCTTTTAATACCTTGGACTCCTTGGTCTTCAAAGTTCATCTTGGCGCAAGCAGTGCTTCCCTTTCTAGCTTTTTTTATCGAGGCGGTGTAACATTCATGCGCCTTTCACCCAGCCAATGCCTTGTCTCGTGGGGAACTTAATGGTGAGGTGTCAAATGGATGTTATGGCGTGTAGGTCAATGAGTACGGGATGTCCTAGCACAACTTTGTACACCGACGGGCAGTCAATGACTACAAATGTTGCCATACAAGTCGCTCTCAAATGGGGACCAAGCCCTTGCCATTGAACCCATAGATTGTGGTTGAGCATGGTGCAAGGTCGCGAATGGAAAATTTCATTTTATCCAGACATGCCTTGTACAGGATATTGACGGAACTGCCATTGTCTACTAGGATTTTTAGCACCTTTAGGCTAGCAATCTGTGTTGCAATGTCCATGGGTCATTGTTCGGGTAATGAAAGTGTCTCGAGTCTTCGCTGGTGAAGGTGATGTCTTGGTCTTCCATGTGTGAGACCTTGCTTGGTCTCTCTTCGTTCGTCATTACTTCGTCTGTCTAATGTTGCAGCTCACATGCATACCTCTCCCGGCACTTATTACTAACCCCCGCGAGGTGTGGTCCTCCACAAATCATGACAATAGTAGCTATCACATTCGGTACCACATCTACGTAGATTGGCGACCACGGCTGGTTAGGCGACGACCGCTACCTTTTTCTCCCATCGTTTCGACCACCGTTCAGATTTTGGCCTTGGCGACAATTGACAAAACATGCCATATGTCCTTTTCTAACCAGGAATTCTATCTTGTCCTTTAGTTGACGACATTCAATAGTGTCATGGTCGTGTTCCTTGTGGTAGCGATAGTACTTAGTCTGGTCGCATTTACTTGGATCCTTCCTTATAAGGATAGGCTTTTTGTATGGCTCTTGGCCTTCGGTTGCTACGAAGATATCTTCATGTGTTCGAGCCAAGGCGGTGTAGTTGGTGAAGTGCGGCTCATACATGAGTTGTCTTCCCTCTTGCTTGGGCTTCTTGTGCTCATGCCCAGGCTTGTGGGACACTTGGTGACTGCTCGCTCTCTTCCCATTACCATTGTTCTCGCTACCCTTCCTGTCCTCACCACTCCTTCGACCATGGTTGCAAGTCTTTGTCGGGTCCACATTCTTTACCGCCTCATCTAACTTGATGAACTTATCCACTCGGTCAAAGAAATCATCAATCAAATTGGCTGCCATCTTGGTCAAGGTGTTCCATAGAGGGCTTTAGACTTTGATGTTGGACATGATCGCCATTAGTCGTCCCTCATCGCCAATGGTCTTGGCGCAAGCGGCTTTCTCTTGGAACCTCATAATGTAGTCCTTCAAAGTGTCATTTTCACCTTGCTTCAGGTTGGCGAGGTGGTAAGCCTCCCGAGGGTGGAAGTCTTGAGTGAGTTGTTCCAAGGATACAATTGATTTTGGAGGATACTTCCAGAACCATTGCTTCGTCTCTTCGATCAACATTTCCGGGAAAACCTTGCAATGTGAATTGTCTAACACCTTGTGGATCTCCTTCTGAATTTTGAAGTTGTTGATGTGCTCTAAGGGATCTCCTTTACCGTCATAGGTTTCCATCAGCGGCGTTCTAAAGTTGTCAGGTAGCTGTGCATCAGCGATGGTGGGAGAGTAGGTGTTGAGATTAGTTAAATATAATGGTTAAGGTTTACACGTTGAGGTGCAAAACACTTAACAGTTTTCACTTAAGGAGAAGTGAAAACATGAGAATGTGTGAAAGGCGTCTAAAAGTGATTTTTATGGGTCTAAAGTGATACAATGAGGTATCCAAACATTCCCAAAAAATTTGGTAGCATTTGGAACAATTTTAGGACTGTTGGAGGGGTCCAAAGTCAGAGGGGGGCGTAGCATCGCCAAAATGCGAAGGGCTTCAAAAGCCCTAGCAGGCGATACATCGCGTGGGCGGTCTTTTAGGTCGTACATTTACATAAAATGCTCCAGATGATGTGTTTTAAATGCTCTAATCCTATTGCTTAGACTAATGATGATGCATACACTATATATATGGGTTATTAGAGTTGTAAAGTCTTGATCACACTTTCCAACTCTCTCTAACCTCTCTCTCTCTCTAGTTCTCAAAGACCAAAGTTTTCTCCAAGAAACTCATCAAGCTTTGCTTGACTGGCATGAGTTTTAAGGCTTGTTAAATCTCAAATCTCATTCTACTTAGTTGAAGCTTCAAGTAATATGGAAGACTTGGAATAGAGATTTTGGACAATAATATTCTTATTGTGTATAAGCCTTAGAAGTTCCCAAAGTTTGAAGATTCAAGTTGCTCTAAATCAAAGGTTGTATCTATCTAACCCTAACTTTGTTTTGTGTTACTCTATTGTGTTTTTATTGTTAGTATTGATGATTAAATGTATCTAAGTTTGTCTTATCATCATTTAATCATTTAGTTTCTTATATTCAAGATTGACATTCATATGATGAACATGTTTATTTGATTATCAAGAATTGTATTCAAACTTTGAATAAGCTTCTTGCTTAGCATTTAGGGTTTTAAATATTGAACTATTCCCATTATTAATTGTTGATTTTCAAAGTGTAAAGTCATATATTCCCAACAATCAAAATCTCTATTTCTAATTACTTTTTGTGTTTTGCATAATCAATAATGAGGGAAATTGGTTCATTTTCTACAACCTTCAAATCCTTGCTTCAAGATTTGGTTTGTGTTGAACACATAACCATGAAAGATCAAAGAAAGTTCTATTTTGATATGCTCTACATGAATGGGGATATGGATTCAAAGTCTTCATCAACAAAGGATGAGACAACTCAATGAGATTACATACTTAAGCAGATTGGTATCATCAAATTCTTTATTTCCAAATGTGTAGATTTCAAGAATTTGAATGAAATGTGTTTGCTGCCATATTTTTGTGAGTTTAAGTTTATTGTTTATGTTAATAGTACAATGGTGAATGTTAATAAATAATTCAAGGGTTATTGTTATACTTGTTTTGTTTGTAAAGTTATTGATCATCATGTAAGATATGATAATTGTAAAATTCACAATAATGAGATTAGGGTTAAGGCAATTGATGTTGAGATCATTGCACTTCTAAATAAATTTAATTTTGTCACTTTAATTAATGATGAGATCTTTGTGACTTTGATTAAATTTAATGCATTTAATGGGAAATGCATTGTAACCCTAATTGAGAATAATGCATTTGATGAGGAATGTATGATAACCTTAAAGAGAATTGACATGGTTCATGCATGTAGTGATGAGACTAATGCAACCATAAGAGAATGTGAACATGTCAATGCAACTGATGATGAGATCATTGCTAAAGAAAGTGAAGATACTAAAGTCAATGCATTTGATGTTGAAAACATTGCAAACCTAAGTAAAGAGACCAAGTCCAATGCATTTGATGTTGAGATCATTGCAACCTTGAGTGAAGTTAATGCAACTTGTTGACGCGGTTTTTCATCAACAAGGGATTTAAAAATCCGAGACAGAGAGATTAGGCTTTTTGTAAACCGAATGTATTAGAAAATAACAAAAATCAATAACACGAAGCACTCACACGATTTTACGTGGTTCAGTGGTTAAAATCCACCTAGTCCACGAGTCACTCTTATTGATCTGATAATGAACTCTTGATGAAATTGACATAAAAAAATTCAGCAGAGTTTTGGCATACAGAATGTCGGTTCATTTTACAGTCCATTCCCTTTATATTTATAGGGGAAAATGGTGGACAATATTGGGTAACCGTTCATTAATATGGTAATTGACAAATTTGGGTAACCTCCCAATTACATAAATACATGACTGCCTAATAATTATATATTTGTTATATCGGATAATAAATACATACCAAAGTCTGGGCATTTATTAGGCGTTTAAGGAATCTCTGAGTCTTTTGGGATCACTCACAGTGCGTCAATCAGGCTTTCGCGAGTTGAACACAATCTTTGAGTTGGATGTTGTAAGACTAGTATAAACTGATGCGGGTCATGTCCAGAGTTTCATGAGGGCGATCTGGACGTCATGTACCTCGAACTAAGTTGTTGGCATAAGAGGCGATCTGGAAACCCTGGTTGTCACAGACTGCCAAGTAGTCTCATGCTACTCACTCCAGTTGTACTTCGGGCTAAGTAAGTCAGCCAGTATTTTTGGGGTACAACATTTGCTCCTCAAGCTCCTGCTCGTGCGTGACGTCACCTCTGACATGCATAGTACGGGCTTTTTGGCTTCTATTATGAGAAAGCGTGCCCACCCACTCACTCGAGTATGGGACACATGACTGTCTGTCATAGACGCATGTTTGGGTTTCGAGTACTGTCATAGTTGTCTTGTTAAATTTTTACCATTGTTTGGTTTATTTAATTTTGACCCTCAGATCTTTTTCTACTTTAATCGTGTGGCTCAGATTTGTCCGCAAAGTTTACGTATAAATAGAAGAGCAAAATCTGAGCATAGCCACATTTGCATTCGAAACTTTCCTTTTGCCTTTCTTCTTCTCAGAGCATTCAAACTTTCTGAAATCCCTTGCTTCCCAGAGATCCCCAGGTCCTCATGCTCAGATTTTTCAAGTACTTTCTCTTGACGGTGAAATCTCGTCAACGAAATTAGATCGGAAAACTCAAAGGTAAGTCGGGCGAAGTTTATATAAGAACTGAGAATAAACTTTAAGGAAAAGTAAACACAGATAAACAATGGAGCAAGCCTTAGTATATTTCTCAATAGCCTCTGCATACAATGAATTTTCCAACCCCCTCCCATGTGGGAGAGGGGTCCTTTTTATAGTAGGCTCTGATGGCCTGGGATACATGGTGGTCCAGGAGACCAAGTGGTACATAAGTACTCTATCAGGAGAGTGGTTTCAGAAGCTGAGGTTTTGCATCCAGTATAGGGGCAGGCGTCAGGAGGATGTCTCCACTACTTGTCCGTACCCATGTCAGTGGAGTGGGGACAAACATAGTGGCGCAGGTGGTAGTGGTGTCGACTCTGACTCCTGGCCGTAGATGTACGGGCCACAACTCTTATTCTAGCATTCCCACTCCCCCACTGGTACGGGTGTCCATACTTCGACATACAGGGTCTTAAGGGTCGTACCCAGTACTAGATCATACATGAATGTTCCATTCGACTCGTACCCGGACCTCTAAGCATTGGGGTCTTCAAGGCATAGGGAATGGGACACTTGGTGCATGCAGTGGTCGTGACGTGAGGCGAGGCTCTCAGGTCCTTGGCATGGGATGCCTGAAGCACCCCGAGGTCTCTCACGAGCCTGGGTAATGGGCATGTGGCCTCAATAGATGTCTAAGGGTGCGAGGCGAGACGCCTTCCTCGCGAGCCCCTTGTGGACGCGGCTCCCTTGGCGTGTGGTCCCATTCGCATGGCCACCTGGTGGCGTGGCTCCCATGCCACTCAAACTTTGAAGGCCATGGCATGGCTCCTATTCCTTCGTGAGACCTCCTTGGAAGGCATGTTGATGGTGTTGGGCGCGCGTGGGACACGTGGCCTCGCATGGTGCTGGGCGCGCGCGGGACACGTGGCCTCGCATGGTGCTGGGCGCGCGCGGGACACGTGGCCTTGCCTGGTGCTGGGCGCGCGCGAGGCGGGGGGCCTCGCCTAGTGCTGGCGCGCGCGAGGGGGTGGCCTCGCCTGGTGCTGGCGCGCGCGAGGGGTTGGCCTCGCCTAGTGCTGGCGCGCGCGAGGGGGTGGCCTCACCTGATGCTGGCGCGCGCGAAGAGGTGGCCTCACCTGATGCTTGGCGCGCGCGAGGGAAAGGGCCTCGCCTGGTGCTGGCGCGGGCGAGGCAACAGTGGCTCGGGGTCACCCCAACCCAGCCATATTTTTGGGCGTTTATGGGGCCTAAGCATACACTTTGATTCTTTTATGGGCATGGGGTATTGAGCATCCACAAAGGCCATACTTCATGGCTCACTAAGTGATGCTTCCCTTGGGACGATCTCCCAGTTTCACAAGACTTATAGGTCTGAGCCTGATAATGTGACTAAGTGACCTTTAGCCTTGTATTTTCACCATGTACTGGGGATTTTTTTCTTGGTGGATTTTTGGCATCCACACTTTCTATTCTTACTTCACTCATCACTTAAGAAACCCAATTCGTAAGTATGTTCATCCCTGGTTTAAATTTCATTTTCTCATTTTTCAACAAGTTTTATGAAAATTTTCCAATGTTTTTGCCTTATTTTGGTTCTATAAGAGTTTAGTGTGGGTTTTTGTTAGGCTAAAAACAATAGCACTAGATCTGATTAGAAATCATGCATAAAAAATGGGTGATTTTTTGGGTTCAAAGGATGAATATTTGAATTTTTGGGTTTGAAGATTCAAGGGTTTTAGGTTTAGTTTTAGGTAGCTTCAGGGTTATGGTATTGGGACGATTTTGCATTAAACCGCCCTTCAAAACCACTGTTGTAACGACCCGAATTTTCTAATAGGGCTTAGGGCCTTGATTAGCGTGCCTGGAGGGCAATAAATGATTTAATATGTTAATATGTGAATTTATGTGAATACGTGATAAAGATGCATGTTTAGCTGAATTAAATACGCATGTGGGCCCCGTTTGGATGTTAGGGGTATGTTTGTGATTTTAGCCTGTTGAGGGCGTAAATGTGATAAATATGATATGCATGTGATATATATTTTTGCATAGCACGATCCGAGACAGTCCTGGGGAGCGGTTAGCCAGAAAGTCACAACGGGGTTAAGAATCCGACTCAGGGCGAGTCGAGGGGTACTTTGGGTATTAGATGTATTATGGGGTTATCGGGTTATGGAAATAAATATTTGGAGATATATTTGAGGTTAGAATGTCTAGGAGGGAATGTTGGGGAAATTTACCATTTTTCCCTCGAGGACGTTTTGGTACCCCGAGCCTTGAGGTAACCACATAGATTAAGTTAAATAAAACAAAAAGAAAGAATCATTTAGAGACTTGTAGAAACAGACATTCTTCTCTCATTCTTAGCTAAAGTTAACTCTAGACCCTCTCTCTCCTTTTCTTCTCTAAGGCAACTCAAGGAGGCAAGTTAGTGAAAAAACCAGTCAAGAAGCTTTGGTGGAACTAGTCAAGAATTGAGGATTTTGGGCTGTTAGAGTTAAGGAGCTAAAGCTGGGCATTTGGGGAAATCAGTTCTGAGGCATAACTCAGCAAGGGTAAGCTCTAACTATGGGAATTATACTTGAATTTCAGCTATGTTCTTGGGATATGCATGTGAGTAGAATTTGATCTGTTCTTAGGTGTTTTAGTTGAGTTTTTGGAGCAGGGTTTGATGGGTTTTGATGTTGAAACTGGGCTAGAATCTTTGTGTTGATTATCTGGAATTGTTAGCTTGATTATTGGATGAGTTGGTCTGAATAAAATGCAGGAAAAGATGAAAAAATCTGGGTTTGGAGGTGAGGGCCGCGGCCCTAGGAGGGGCATGTCGCGGCCCGTGTGCGTGCACGGCCATGGAAGGCCAAGGAGTTGGATGCACGCCGCGGTGCTTGGCCAAGCGCGCCACGGCCCATGCGTGCTTCAGTGAAGTGCTAGCCTCTATTTCGAGGCTAGCCGCGGCACTTGTGGGTAGGGTCGCAGCTCTTAGTGCCAGTTTGTGTATTAATGTGTGTTTAGGCATGGGAACTCAAAGGTTAAGGCTCGGGATGGATTTTATCACCCGGATTGATAGAATCCAAGGTTTCGGAGATTAGAGTTATGATTCAAAGTTACTTAATGGACTAGAACTTGATGGATGAGTATTGTTGATGTGTTGTGACTAGGGTTCGGCAAGGCTCAAGTTAAGGGACTGTGCTTGGGATATCGGTGCTCGGGAAGCTCGGGACGCAGGTAAGAGAACCCTTGTTCCCATAGAGCTTGTATGTGGGGCTGAGCCCAATATGTTTGAATTGCAGGGCGTAGCCCTTTGGTTGAATTTGCTTGTGTTCAGTATTTGTTTATTATGCTATGAATGCTATTGTGTAAATGTTCGGCAAGAGCCGGGAATGGCGCAGGCCGAGATCGGCAGGGGCCGGGAACGGCAAAGGGCCGGAAACGGCAAAGGGTCAGAAATGGCGTTCGACACGTTGAGTGCCAGGCCGAGTACGGCAAGGGGCCGGGAGCAGCGTTGAGCACGTAGAGTGCGAGTTGCAAGGGCGAGACCCTAAAGGATACCTGGGATATCCTCACGGCATGGGCCGCGAACCCAGGGCCTGGTAAAGCGCCTGGGACGGCTTGGTCATGTATGTTTAACTTATTAATGGCCTGTTATATGCTAAGTGTTTGTTTTGCATATGTTATCTGTTTGTGGGTTTTGTTGCTGGGCTTTGGCTCACGGGTGCTCTATGGTGCAGGTAAGGGCAAGGAGAAAGCCAACCAACCATGAGTGTAGCAAGCATGAGGCGGCGTGTACATGTTTGGCCTGCCTGGCTGCCACAACCAGTGGATTTTGGGAGATGGTTGTAATAAAACCTAGATTTTGTCGTTTAGCCGACTTGGTTGTATTTATATGATGTAAATATTTCTAAACTGTATTTTGAGATCCCAAGTGTTAAACTTTTATGATTTTCAATGAAATAGGGTTATTTCTAAAATTTCTACTTTGTTTACGATTTAATTACACTTTTGCTTTAAAAGCCTCGATAAGCGAGTGATTGCACATTTTTAAACTCACTTGATAACGACTCTAAGGTAGTAGGGCGTTACAACTGCGTCTGACACGTGAATCCCAAAATTTTAGCACCTTCCCAAGATTCAGGCACGTGAACTATAGATGCGCGTGAAAAACACACGCTGGGACACCACACCCGTTCTTGACTCATAAGATGTCTTATGTCGAGTATTGAAGCCTTATAGCTTTATTTAGCCATTTCTTCCACTAATAGAGTTAGGTTATATTCCCAAGTCACCTCTAATGGATCATTTTGTAATTAGGTGAACTAAAATCTTTATCATGGCCCCTAAGAAAAACACAGTGACTGGCTCATCTTCTCAAGGTAAGGAGAGTTAGGTCACCCCGGAGACCCCCATCCCCCACTTCTGCCTAGTGGGGAGAGGGAGGTCGAGGTAGGATCTGATAGCTTTTATAAGGTCAAGGTGATCGTGTCTCGAATAGCAAATCAAGGCAAGGTCAACAAGATTATGCTGAGTCATGGGATAGAGATGACCCGCAAGTTTTATGCTCGACCTTCTTTGGAAAGTAAATGGAGTTATGCCCCATTGGAAGATGACTTTGGGGCTTGGAGTGATGAGCACCTGAGAACAGGTGCCTTCCTCCCGTTGGATCGGTACTTCGTAGATTTCTTGAACTATGTCAAGCTCACTCCATTCCAATTCCCCCCAAATTTATATCACCTATTTGTGGGGTTAAAATATTTATTCCTCAAGAACAAGTGGGAGGTCCCCACTCCAGAGGACATTATGTATTTCTTCTGTCTGAAAGTCAACCCAAACACTAAAACCCGAGGTGGCGATTTTTACTACTTCACCTGGTTTCCTAAATTTGTCAGTGTCATTAACCTCCCTAGCTACCCGAATGACTATAAAGACCAATTCTTTATGTCAAATGGGTTCAAGAATTGCACTCACCGGTACTTCAACTATCCGCGTAAGTTTCTCAGCTTTTCGAACTCTTGAATTCTTTATCTTAACCAAGTTAAAACTTATTCTGATCGAGTTTTTACCTTATGCAGCTATATATAAGAGAACAATGTGGTCTGAGACCCTCAAAGGTCAATGCCAGACTCTGGCCAGTGCTTCTGCTAAGGAGAAAGAGTTTAGGATGGCGGTGAATGATGCCACCATGGTGGCTTGTAAGCTGATCAAAGAGGATCAGACACTGGCCATCAGGGCCTGAGGTCCTCTCCTGGAGCTCCCTCCAGCTACTGAGGAGGTTAATGAAGAAAAGGAGGTCGAACCATTGGTGCGTAAGAGAAAAGTTCTAAAGATAAACAAGATTTTGGTCAAGGTCGTGCTGAATCAGAGGCAACAACCAGCACCTTCGGCCAAGGTAATCCATATAGAGAAATAAACTGGGCTACTGCCAGTTTTAGGCTAGTCCGATTCAACCCAAGGCAACTTGTGAGCCGACATTCGGTTGATTAGGACCTGGATGTGACCCTACTCCAGTGTGTTGACCAACTGGTCTTATGCCATGATTATGGTTACCCCAGATGTACTATAGTGGTAGATAATACCTTGCATTTTGGGTCCACTATTTTTTAATAGTATGGTACAAACCTTTTGTCATGACCTTCCCTATGTCATGGTATATTTACTCTGAATATTAGGCAGGCCGAGCATGAGTGTAGTCCAGGTGAAGAGCCTGAACTTTGTAGGTCCCAAAATGTAGTAATGCTAGAATCTCCCCCTCATTTGATAATCCAAGAGTTAGAGGTTTTACCCAGCCCAGTCCATAACCTAGAACTGATCATAGTAGTTTCCTCCTCTAGTTCGGAGGGTAGGGTTCATATTCTGTTACTCTTTGCTTTGTGTTATTTTTACTAACATTTCTTGGGTCTGACTTTTTTACCCGCTCTTTTGCAAACAAGGACATGAATATAAAGGAAGCCCTCAAAATTGGACCAGATGTAAAGAGGCAGAGGATTTTGAAGAAAACCACTCCCAAAGCTGAAGCTGCCACCAGGTCTCATGCAAAAACAAGAGTGCCAGCTCAGCCCAGAAGCAGCAACATTCTCAGCTCACAGTAGTCACGACCCTACTAGCTCCTCCTCCAGCTCCTCGCGACCCCACTCCTGTAACGACCCAAAATTACTATTAGGGCTTAAGGGCCTTGATTAGTGTGTTGGGAGGGCATAATTGGTATATGTGTGATTTTAATGATTAAATGCATGATTATTGTAACACCCTCACTTATTTTAGTTAAAACCATATCTTAGGGGTTACGTTTTAAAACTATATCATAATTACTTTCAACGGAAGTCTAGCTTTTTTTTTTTGAAAACTTATTTCACATTATTTACATTAAACATAAAGTGTGTCTCCAACATATTATACATAAGTATTAAATAACCCAATTTGTTTTCAAAACATAACTCCACACTTTATTACAACCATAAACACTGATAAATTGAAATAACCCACAAAAGGTCGATATATTCATATGTACAAATCAGGGTCAGGACCATGCTTCAGTTATCCTTTATCATTTACTCATTTCTTTCTCTACCTACAACACAAGACAATTGTGAGCCTAAAGCTCAATAAGCAAAGTAATGCATGCAATGCTAATGATTACCCAATGTCAATGGACATACACAACTTCTTTTTAAATTTTGGGCCCCTTAATATTGTGCACACTATTTGATTAGGCCAATGCCTACAGGGCTTGTTACACATATAATATAAAATACCATGGGTTCTCCTTCGGCTAGCCATCACCATAGTAGGGCACATTAAAACCTTATTCTATCGTTGCCCCCTCGAGCTCAAGAGTTAAGGCGGCCACACACTGTGGTGTCAATACATATAACAATAACTCATATGGAGGAGAAATAAAAATGGGAACATGGCAAACAATATAATTGGTTCACTAAAACCTAGCCCAAATTATTGGGCTGCCACTATGAGCCTAACTATAAGCCTCCATTTACACTTACTTACATTCTCATTTTCCTTTTCAAAATAGTGGCACTGAACATAAACTTCTTATTACAACTTACTTTTATGTTGCATAAAACTTGCCAAGGCATCACATAATTAATCATCATAATATCATGCATAGTCTTATATCATACAATAATTCACCATATCACTATTATGCCATGCATACAAATTTATGATGAAGTGCCAATGTATGTTAATACCACTTACTCACAACATATTCATATAATGCATACTTTCACATAACATGTAATTCTTGTGTTGCAGTTAAGTACTTTACTTACCTTCTGTCCAAAATATATTTCACCGTGTAACAAGTGGTGTCTTAGGTGTTGATATGCTTATCCTGATAATGGAATGAATTTCACATCATAATGATGGCAATAAGGCATTGAACTATCATTTAAAAATATCCATAAACTATCATATACAATCATGCCTAAATTGCCTTAAACTACTTAGATCGAGCGTTTGATTTATGTTAGATACTTGGAGAGATTTTGACAGGGCTTCCCCTTAATTTTAGCTATCCCCAAATATAAAAATCAATCAGTAATCAACATCAAATAACCTGCCATAACCACATATCCCAAATACTCATATAATTCATCACAAAGTTATCATATATCGATTTTGATAAAATTCTAATTTCCAAGATCATCACCCAAATTAAATGAGTCTCCATGTCTATTCAAACATTTATAAACATATCTACCCTCTTATAAACTCAATCAAATAACCAAAAATTAGTTTGTACTCCAAGAACCACAAAAACCTCATAAAACACAAAATTTCACTTACCGAGCAACTTTTCAGTGAAAACAATCTCTTCTAGCTTTTCTAAACCTCAAACCACTTGGAAACCACCAAGAAATATCTTAAAAAGGATCAAACACCATATGTAAGCTCTCAGAAAAAATCAAAAACGTTGTTTAACTTCCAAGTACAAGAACTTACCATAAAAAAGCTAGAACTAAGCTTAATTCACTTCTTTGGCTTTGATTTCACTTGGATCTCCTTAGAATCTCTTCAAGCCAGCCAAGAAATAGTTTTTGGTTTTATTTTATCTCTTTTTTTCAGAGTATTTGTCGTGGAAAGTGATAAAGTTGATGGCAATCCTTTATTTTCAATGATTTGGCCTTATTGTATCAAAATTTGACACCTTTCACCTCATCATTACACTTTTTGACTTATGAAAACCTTATCACTTCAATAATTTCAACTTAATCATCTGCTAGGCCCATTATCCTTATGTGTGAAACACTCACACCAAACCTTAGGTCCATATGAATTCATACCCAATAGTTATGCTTACCCGATTGAGCGTAGCGCACTTATGCTAAGCTCATTTTGACTTTGCGTCAACACCACTGATAATCCCATCAAGACTTGATCTAATGGTTGTAAAACGATTTTTAAATAATCAATGAGACCTTAATCATACCTCAATTATATGTGGTATATCCACTAATACTCAATTTTACACCGAAATACTAGTAATCGACATTGTACTATTTTTCACCACTTAACATCTTTTGCCTTCTCTATCTCACTTTTCTCACTTGATTTCATTCCTTGTCCATATATTTCATCCTTTCTTATATCTTGATCACATCAAACACCCATAAAAGATAACTCAAATGCCACAAGGTTAATAATGTTGAACATACACATAGACATCATATACACAACTTTTATACTTATACATGAAAACACTTATAAGAATATGCATATGCTCAAATTATACATATTGTATGATATGTAATGCAATGCAATCATGTGATTATTGGATATATTATATCAAAATAATGTGGGTGCTACAATCATATGATTATGTGAAATGAATGTTTCTGAGTATTAAATATACATGTGGGCCCTGTTTAACTTATAAGGGCATATTTGTAATTTTGACCTGTTGAGGGCATAAATGTTATTATATGTGATAAATTGTTGAGACCAGATTATTATGTGGATACATTTGCAGTATATGGCTCGAGACGGTCCTAGTGAGTGGATTGATGAAATAGTCACAATGGAGATTTATACCCGGCTCGGGGGAGCCTGGGGGTATTTTTGGTAATTTAGAAAATATATCGGGGTTTATTAGACATTGAATAAATAATTGGAAGTTAATGGGAGGACGGGATTAATTGATAAATGTTAGGAACACTTGAGGAATTAGTGAGAACTGGGAGCAAAATGACCATTATACCCTTAGATTGATTAATGGATTAATTAGTATGTGGAGGGGCAAATTGGTCTTTTCCAAAGAGGGGATATATTCTGATTTACTTAGAAAAAAACAGAAAACTATAGAATTATTCAAGGAAAGAAAGAAAAGTCTCTCAGCTCACTCTCTCTCATCTCTCACGTACTCCCTCTCTTTCACTCTCCCTTATGAAACGTTGAAGCTAAGGAAAAAGGGCTGAAGAATTCAGACTTAAGGCTGGGGTTTTGGAAGGAAATTCAGCTGGGAAAAAAGCTAGGAATTGAAGCTAGAATTGGTATGGTTTCAGCCATAGTTGAGGTAAGGTTTCCATTGTAATTTCTCTGTGTTAGGATAAGTAGTTTGGGGCTTGAACATGTGTTTATTATGGAATTTTGATGGGAATTTAAATAAATTGAAGCTCTGGAACTAGGGGTTTAAGCTCAAAATTTGGAGGTTGAAGCTTGTGAGAAGTTAGTTATAATTGAGGTAAAATTCTAACTTCTTACCTTTGGATTTTGATTGAGTTTCTTGGGTGATATTAGCTGATGAATTGGGATAATGACTTTGATTTTGTTGCTAAGATTTTGGGGATTAAAAATGGTTGTTATGGTGCTGAATTCGTAGCTGATTTGGGGTTGAATTGAAGAGAATTGTTGGGGAAATTCTGGGTTAGTTCTTGGTGTTCTTGGCTGGGAAGAATGGAGTGAAAACCAAGATTTTCTGGGTTCGAAAGGGGCACGCCGCGACCCAGCCTGGGGCGCCGTGGCGTGTGTGGCTATTTTGGCTTGGGGGTGCCTCTAACTTGGGGGCGCGCCGTGACTCACTAGGCCAAGTCCTGGCCCGCCTCCCATTTTGACTGGGGTGTTTGTTCTCTAACTTGGGGGCAAGTCGCAACCCACTAAGCCAAGTCGCAACCCGCCTGTGGTTTTTAGCCTTAGAATTGTTCCAAGAATTGTTAGGGCTCAGGGGTTCGAACCTGGGCACTCGGGACAATTTCTACTACCCGATTTAGTAGAAATGGAGGTCCCGGAGGCTAGTTTCTGTCTCCTAGGTATTTTATTTCGATTGGAAGTTGATGGTTATCATTGACCCTTGTGACTAGGTTTATCACCAAGGATCGGGGCTAAGGATCGTGCTCGGAACCATTTCACCTTCTCCGCTCGGAATTAAAGGTAAGAGAACTGCACCCTTTGTGTGGCTGTGTTGGGACTGAGATTCCCTATATTTGAATACAAATATTGTATGATTATGATATGCCATGTGAGCATGAAATAAATGACCTAAGAGTGTCGGGACTTGTATTTGCGCACAGGACGCGACTCGGCAACTAAGAGCTGAGGTCAACTAAATAATCACTGAGCTCGGCCTAAGCGAGCCGGAGTCAATGGGTTAAATAGAGGGTACCCTGAGTATTGTATGATGAGTATGATATGTTTATTATTGTTAATCTGATGTTTATGGCTTGTTGAATACTGGGATAAATGGTTTAATATTCGTTGATTTCCATCACTAATTATGTGTTTGTCATAACATTCTGAATACCTGGTTAACTGCCTTATGGATCATTTGATTGTCTGTATTATTTGTGCTATGCTATATGGTTTTCTTGTTGGGCCTTGGCTAACGGGTACTACGTGGTGCAGGTAAAGGCAAGGGTAGGGTGGACCAATCTTGAGTTGGAGAGCTCTGGGGGCGGGATGTACATAGTCAGTTGCTTGTCCGCCACAGCCGAGGGATAGTACAGGAACAGGAAAACCTAACATATGTATTTTGCCATTAGAGTGGCCTTTGCTTGTATTTAACTCTTGAAATTTCGTAAATTGTCCTTTAAACCCTGTTTTTGGGATCCCATGTACTAAACGTTTATTTAAATGAAAATTTATTTGTTTATGACCAAAATCTTTTAACCCTAACTCGATTATGACTTTAGGGTCACGTTTTCAACTAAATGACTTGAGTAGCAAGTCTTGCACAATTATAAACACACAGTGTAGCGGTCTTGGTTACCAAAGCATTACAACTCTTATCCCACAGGTCGCCTAAACTAAGGCCCCGACAGTCAATATCCCAGTTTGCCTCCTCGAGGTGGAGAAGTATCTAGAGCCTCTGCGCAGCTCATATCAGGAATTCGTGAGCCATTTGATGAAGCACCGGAGTGTGTTCAACGTTAAAGAGTTGCAGGCTATCGAGTTACGACCATCCTCAACTATGCGTTGGGGATGACTCTGACGATTAGTATTATACTTATCCTCTTCTTCTAGTTTCCATGCCTTTAGAAACTAACCCCTATTTATTCATTATTTGCAGTCGTGCATGGCTCAGATCTGTGGCATCACTCGGGTCCGAGCTAGCTTGATGAGGCCAGGCTGCCTTGGGGGAATCCAACACCATGAAGGTTGCCTTGGATGAGGGCAACAATGCCCTAAAGACCTCCCAAGAGAATGAGCGGATTGCCAAAGCACAAGCCTTGGAGGTAATCCGACAGCGGGACCAACTTCAGCTCGAGGTTACTGATCTTAAGCAGAAGCTTGTGGAGGTCGGCAGTCTCAAGCAGAGGCTTGCAGAGGTCGAAGCCAAGGCTAAGGACACTACTAAAGCGGAGAACTATTTAGAAGAAATGTTTTATCGGGTCTGGGTGTATAACCAAGAAGGGGATTTCTCGTTCCTGAACGTGGAGCTTTGGGGGGCGCTACCTCGCCAAGTTCCAGGATCGGTTATCAAAGGAGCCCGCAGATACAACCAAGGCTTCCAGAGCTACGGTAGGGGCTGAGGAGGAAGAGGTGTCATCCCGGGGGAAAGTTACCGGGGCTAAGGGATGAAGGAGGACCTCTTGTATGTGTATATATATATATATTTATTTTAGGCCTGGAGCCTTTTGTATGTGGGCCTTTTAGGCTGAGACAGTTTCCCTTGGGCCTTTAATTCAAGGTTATATTTACCCTCACTATAATTCACATATTTTGGTATATCTCTAATCTTTTTGTTTACCCTCCTTTTCTATCAAATATTTATGTTTGTGAACTTTCATCGTCCATATACATCCAAATAGTTATATGAGGTAATTTTAGATCGAGGTATTGTTGCCTGATGGCTCGCCCAGTTAATTTCTAGTCAATGACCTGGTTATTACCAGGAGTTTGATTGCCTATACGCGTATACCTGTTAGGGATCAGGCCTTGGACCTGGGTTAGTTCTAGGATTTTTGTACCTAGTTATGTTCTAAGATTTTGTTTATGATTTGAATTTTCTTAACTTAGTTCGTATTCAGAATTTCTTTGGAAACTCGAGCTTCAAGAAGCCGTAGAGTGACCAATTTTCCAAATTCTAAGTTGCAAAAACTTTGCTGAATTTTTCAAAGACTTTTCAAGGGTTATGTTCCCTCAAGCGATTAGAATTTATAAATATTCTATATCACTTTTACATAATTAACTCATGCTAAATTATGAGAATAAAGTGAAAAAACTAGTACCACGTTTAAAATATGTAGCAACCCTTTATTATTCGAATTTGAATAAAATGAAATGGCTTTTATAACTAAGCCTTACAAAGAATGAAACACATTAAATCTAACAAATACATCCTATCATTGATAATACTTTTTGAGATGTAGAGCGTTACAGGTTCGTGGAACCAATTCTCCACCTAACCGAGTTAGTTTGAAGGTTCCTTCCCGTAAGATCTCCACGATCTGATAGGGTCCTTCCCATTTCGGTCCCAATACATTGTCTTTAGGATCTTTGTTAGCCAAAAATACCCTTCGGAGCACCAAATCCCCCAGCTCGAGTCTACACCCTTTGACTTTTGAATTATAATACCAAACTACCATTTGTTGGTAATGGGCGAGCTGCAACTGAGACTCTTCTCTTTGCTCTTCAATTAGAACCAGGGATGCATTAAGCATGTCATGATTCTGATCTTGGTTGTAGGTCCTTTGCCTATGTGACGTCACTAGAGCCTCCACTGGGAGCATAGTCTCCGTTCCCAAAGGTCAGAGAGAAGGGAGTAGCTCAGTAGAGGTGCGATGTAAGGTCGTGTAAGCCCAGAGCACTTGTGGGAGCTGTTCAGGCCACAACCCTTTATCATCTTCTAGTCGCTTCTTTAAGCTCGCCTTCAGGGTTTTGTTTACTACCTCGACCTTCTCACTAGCCTGAGGGCATGCTACGGAAGAGAAACTCTTCATTATGTCGTATTTCTTGCAAAAGGTTGTGAATAGGTCGCTGTCAAATTAAGTTCCATTATCAGACAAAATCTTCTTTGGGAGTCCAAAATGGCATACGATGTTTTTCACGATGAAATCTAGCTCTCTTTTTTATGTTATAGTTGTCAGGGGCTCGGCCTCAACCCACTTAATAAAGTAGTCGATGGCAACAACCGCATAGCGAACTCCTCGTTTTCTAGTAGGAAACGAGCCTATTAAGTCGACCCCTCCATACACCAACTGACCAAGATGATGAAATCATGGTTATCTCCATGGGTGGTACTCAAGCAATAGTGGAAAAACGCTGGCACTTATCGCACTTTTGGACATACGAGGCTGAGTCTTTCTTGAGCGTAGGCTAGAAATAGCCTTACCTTAATACCTTTAGAGCCAAGTTTTGCCCCCCAGTGTAGTCTCCACAAAACCCTTCATGAATCTCTCAAAGGATGGTTTGTGCTTCCTCGGGTATGACACGCAGTAGGAGGGATAAAGAATGACCTTGCCTATAGAGAATTCTGTCGACCATAAATATTGTGAGACCTGATACAATAGCTTTCATGCATTCTTTCGATCTTCTAACAGTTTTCCAGACATGAGGTATTCAGCTATGGGATTCATCCAAGTCAGTTTTTCACAAATCATTCCAACCTCAACTGATTCTTCATCAATGCTTGGTTTATCCAAGAATTCTACGGGGACCACATTTAATGTGTCTGCTTCTTTGGTTGTGGCGAGTTGGGCTACAGCATATGCATTCGTATTTTTCTCGCAGAGGACTTGTTCAATGGAATAAAACTCAAATTCTGACAGTTCACCCTTAACCTTAGATAGATAAGCTACCATTTTGATTCCTCGAGCTTGGTACTCCCCTGATACTTGATTAAGCATGAACTGAGAATCACTAAAGCATTGAATTGTTCTTGCCTTCAACTCTTTTACTACCCAAACTCCAGCCAATAATGCCTCATACTCCACTTCATTATTGGAAGCGTCGAAACCAAACCTAAGAGTCATATGGAAGCAATGTCCTTTGGGTGAAATTAAAATTATTCCAACTCCAGACCCGTTCTTGTTTGACAATCCATCAACAAAGAGTTTCCACAACTCTTGTACAGGTTCTCTCATTGGTTCATCCTAGAACCTTGTACATTAAGCATTGAAGTCAGCGAATGCTTGTGTAACGCCCCAGTTACTCCAAGACCGTTACTGTGGACTTTAAATAGTGCTTAACTCGTTAAACGAGTCATTAGGTTATAAACGTGCATCTAGGTATTATTAACAGGCTAGGGTGAAAATCTTAATCAAAATGAATGGATATATTTTATTTAAAACTTTAAATTGTACATGGGCCCATAAAAGTGTTTACAAAGTTATTTACAATCCAAAATGGTCATTACATTATAAAAGTTACAACCCGTCGATCTAAGAGATAAAATTAGGGTTAAACCCTAGTTCCCCTGAGAAACACCTTAGTCGTGGTGGTCAAGTGGCCACATATGTACACATCGCCACCTATGCTCTCTACTCAAGGCTGGGTGAGCTTTTCTTTTCCTTTACCTGCACCACATAGCACTCGTGAGCCAAGAATTAGCAAGAAAACTTATTACTATATGTATATATTATAAATAATTGATTCTGGGACTTGCAACCCAAATCAGATGATGACTAATAAGTCATTTTGGGTAGATGACTAATAAGTCTCTCTGAATGGGTGACTAATGAGTCACTCTATAGATAGGTGACTAATGAGTCATTCTCTGGATAGATGACTAATAAGTCTCTCTTTGGGGCTCTGTACCCTAAACCATGTGATATTTCAGTCACCTGAGCCTTTTGGCCCTGGCTCTAAGTAACTAGCCTTTAGACTAGACAAGCGCTTTAGTTTTCTTCAACCAATAGGTCGGTCAAGCATTTAATGCTCATGTTGATTAAATCTAATCATTTTAGCCTGCGTTAAACATATTAATGCTGCTCTTGACTCATAAGCCAATACCATACAACCACTGCTCAGTACTACTGCCGATTATGACTGATAAGTCAAGACTTCACGACCAGTACTAACATCAATGTCGTTTCTAACTAATAAGTCAGTTCCATTCACAAATAAGCAAAGTTGCTAGGCATTTACAATACAATCAATGTCCATATATAGAGCACTCAACATGCCTCATCAATAACCATGCCTGTCACATACTGGGTGCAGTTTTCTTACCTTGGTTCGAGCGTGAAATAATAAAAGAACGACCCTTGAGAACGATCGGTCCTTAAGCCCCTTAGGAGTCACCTAATCATAACCAAGTATGAAATCCCATCAATAAAATAGGAATAAAAGGTTCATGGTCTAAAACCCCACTCCCGGGACCTCAAATCCTACTAAAACGGTGTGTAGATTCGATCTCGGGCCTTAAGAAATGAAAACATGCGCTTAAAACTCATAAAAACCCATCCTGGCACAAAAGGGCGGGGCGGGTCGTGACCTGCCCCTAAGGACCACGGCGCACCCCCAAGACAGCAAGCCCCTGTGTGGGTAGCCAGGGGTGGGCCGTGACTTGACCCTGAGGGTCGTGGCGTGCCTGCTACACAGAAACTAGGGGAGGCTCTGGAATGAATTCAAGTCGCAACTTGCATGAACTCGGTTGCGACTTGACCCCACGAACCCAGCTCCACTACCTATTTCTCAATTCAAACTCAGCCACACCTTCATCAAATCAATCCCAAATTCACCTCTAATCAACACCACAACATTACCACCACTCAAACCACAAAACCCAAGGTTAAAAACACTCAAAACATCACCACATATCCACTTCTAATATCAAAATCTCAAGCTTACAAACCAATTAAAAACATAGTAAATATTCACATTTTCAAGCTACAAAACCTTACCTCAATTATGAATTAAACCCCTTCTATAACGTCCTCCTAATCCAGGACTGTTACACTGTGTACTTAAAATTGTGTCAGACTTGCTAACCAAGTCATCTGGTTTAAAATGTGTAACTAAGGTTAATGTCAAGGGTTAGGGTTAAATTTTTTGGTCAAATGAACCCTTGACTTTTATATAAAAAGTTTCATACAAACATGGGATCCCAAAATATTATAACCAAGCTTTTAAAAAGGTGAATATTCATCAAAAATTACATTCAGCTGGCCTAAGCGGCAAAAACAGGGCTATGACCCTAGTTCCTTTGAGATAACCCCAGCCGTTGTGGTCGAGTAGCCACATATGTACACGTCACCACTGAAGCTTTCCAACTCATGGCTGGTCAAGATTTCCCTTCCCCTTACCTGCACCACAAAGCACCCATGAGCCAAGGCTCAGCAAGAAAACTCAACATGTGCATAAACAAATAATATAAACTTCCAACCACTTATCTAGCACGTCCAGTAGTAATAACCTACACATACAGCTATTTAATTACAAATAAATGGTCATTGGATCAATTTGGGGTCGCTGCCTTGAACAGTTGACCATAGAGTCAACCCCGGGGACCTATGCCCAAGTTACGTGACCATAGAGTCACCTGGGGCCTTTGCCTTTAGCTCTGAGTAACTAGCCATAGAGCTAGTCCAGCGTACCTGGCACTTTAATGATTCATCAACCATAGGGTCGACCAACAAAATAATACGTTGCGGGTTTAGGTCTAAGCCTTTTGACCAACGCGCAGCGCGCTATTGCCGTCCATGACTAATAAGTCAAGCCCTGATCCAGGAATACAGGCCTCAATACAGAAACAGATATGGATAGGCATATCCCAACAAAATAAGCACGCATGTATGTTAATCACATAACACCATCGAATAACCATTCTCGCTATACTAATAATACTTATTTAACGGGGCCTCATGCCCTAACCACGAAATTCATACAACAATTATGGAACACTTAAGCAAGTATCGACCAACATGTGAAGCATTAGCTTAAATATAAATGTTCTTGGGGCCCAAGCCCTAGTCATGATAATTGATAACAATCAGGCCAAGCCCTAATCACATATAACATGTATTGGGTGCAGTTTTCTTACCTCAGGTCTGAGTATAGCGTAAATAAGAATGACCCTCGAGCACGATCCCGGTTCCGAGCCCCTAACGATAACCTAGTCACAACCATAATATAGGATTCCATCAATAACGAGCAAATAAAGGCTTCCGGGGCCTCGAGTTCCACTAAACCGGGTAGTGGAATCAATCCTGAGCCCTAAGGAAAAGGTTCCCTTTTTAAAAAGCTTCCCAAGGTCAAAAATGCCCAGGCGGGTCGCAACACGCCCCTCCTATCAGCAAGCCCCCTCCTCTTTTTCAAGGGGCACGGGCCACGACTTGCCCTAGTAGGTCGTGGCGCGCCCCCTAGATAGAGACCTCCCAAGGCGCCTAGGCTCAAGTTGAGTCGCGACCCTCAAGAACACAGCCGCGACTTGCCCCCTCGAACCTAGAAATTCATCCATTTTCAGCATCCAAATCAACTCCAAACTAACCCAAAATTCCCCCAAAGCTATACTTCAATTACCACAATAGTTCTAACATGTTCCCAACAACAAAACCCAATAAAATTTCAGTCCTAAAACTTATTAAATCACCAATTCAATTCATAAGCTAGATGGTTTAAGAACACACTAAAACAACCATGGAAACACAGAATTTAATGACAAAACCATGGTCTGGAGCTTACCTCCACTGATGATTAATCCTGCAAACTACAACAAAATTAATCCCCCAAGTTTGTGCTTCAATTCTCTGATTTCTAGCCCGAAAATTCCTTAGTTCCTCAATGGTTTGCTTAGGAAAGCTTTGAGAGCACAAAAGTGGAAGAGAATGAGAGAGATTCAGTCCAAGCTTCTAAGTGTGTGTTTACTTGTTTTTCTTTTTGTGTCCTTAGTTCCCTAAGTTAAGTTACTTAAGTTAATCCCGAGGCTCGGGGTACCAAAAATGCCCCCGAGGGCAAAATAGTCGAATTCCCCAATATTCCCTATTAAACTCACTAACTTCAAATATATCACCAATTATTTATTTCCATTACCTGATAACCCAATTAAATTCCTTATACCTAAAATACCCCTTGACTCGCCCCGAGTCGGGTATTGGGTCCCGTTGTGACTTTCTCGCTAACTTGCTCCCTAGGATCGCCTCGTGCCAAATAACCCAAATAAACCCACATAATAATGTGGTCTCTCACATATATCACATAATCCATACAATTACAGTAAAATATAACACTTAAGCATGTAATTCCACATATTGCCATCTTGGCCCCCTAATCAAGGCCATAAGCCTTATTAGGTAATTTTAGGACATTACACCTTCCAATTGCTGAACATGGTCCTAAACTCTCAAGCCTTAATCCTCAGGTTTGCTTCAAAAATCCAACCCAAAAGAGAGAGAAAAGAGATGGTCGAAAGTGAGAGAGAGGGTACTTTGTTTTCAGCCTAAGACACTTCTACAGCTAGCCAACCTTAAGTCTATCTAATGACTAAAAGACTAAAATTCCCCTAGTGTAATGCCCTACTTCCTTGGAGTTGTTACTAAGTGAGTTTAAAACGTGCAATTAACTCGCTAATCGAGGTTTTAAGGTAAAAGTGTAGCTAAACCACAGACAAAGTCACATAATTGTAAATACGACCATTCATTGAGATTTATAAAGTGTTTAACATTCAGGATCCCAACACACTGTTTAGAAATATTTACAACTCAAAAATATAAATAAAGTCGACTAGGCGACAAAATCAAGTTTAATACAAACATCTCCCAAAAATACCCCTGGCCGTGGCAGCCAGGCAGGCCAAACATGTACGCGTCACTTCACGCTCTCTGTACTCATGGTTGGTCGACTTTCCCCTTGCCCTTACCTGCACCATAGAGCACCCGTGAGCCGAAGCCCAGCAAGAAAACTCACACAAGCAGATAACATATGCATATTTATCAATCAACATATAATCAAGCCGCCAACAGGCTAAACATATACGGCCATGCCGCCCCAGGTGCTTTACCAAGCCCTGGGTTCGCGGTCTACACCATGATGATATCCCAGGTATACTATAGGGTCTCACCCTGGCAACTCACACTCAGCGTGCTAAACGCTGCTCCTGGCCCCTTGCCGTACTCAGCCTTGCCATTCTCGGCCTTCGCCGATCCCGGCCCTCGCCGTTCCCAGCTCTTGCCGTTCGTTCGCATATATGCACACATAGCATAATTAAACAACTAATTAAGCAAGTATAAACATATTCAATGGGGTACGCCCTGCAACACAATCATATAGGGTCGTGCCCTGCTCTACGGGTACATCAGTTTTCTTACCTGTGTCCCAAGCTACCCGAGCACCGCGATCACGAGCAGAGTCCTCAACCCGAACCTTGAAGAGAGATCCTAGTCACAATGCATGAATAATAATCAACCATCACTTTCTAATCCATTAAATAGTTTTGAGACATAACTCTAATCTCCGGGACCTTGGTTTCTACCAAACTGGGTAGTAGAAACCTTCCCGAACCTTAACGATCAAGTTCCCGAGCTAAAATCCCTCATTTTGTCAAAAATCCACTTTTGGGCCGCGGCTCAACCTCCCTTAAGCGCCGCGGCGCGCCCCAAAGCAGAGGCGAAATTGCCTCTCATCTGACAGCCTAGAGCCGCGGTGCCCAAACTTGCGCCGTGGTGCCTGGGTAATTTTCCCGAAGTCCCTTCTAGCCTAAAAACTCAAGCGAGCCACGTCGCTGATGAACAAGGTCGCGGCTCAACCCTGAAACCCAGAAATTCCATGCAAACTTTACGAGCTAACTCCCCTTAAATCATTCTAAACACATCCCAACAACAGAATTGAGTCCCACACTCATACTAATACACTTTAAGCAGCACATTAACTTAGAGAAACCAACCAAAATCCTACCATAACTCAAACTCAATTGTCTAAGTTCTAACCCCTTAAACTCCAACAAAACAGAGGAAAATTAAACAGAACTTAAGCTTAGATCCTTACCTCTGTTGATGATTTCGACTTAGCCAACTCCAAATCTCCTCCTAGCTCTAACCCCTCAATCCACAAGCTTGCAAACCACCAAAACCTCAGCCCAAGTCCTCAAGATTTTCTTCAAAGCTTCAACACCCCAAGAGAAAAAGAGATAATCGGTGGAGAGAGAAAGGGAAGCCAAAACTGAGTTATGCCTTATCTTTTTTGGATTCCAGCACATTCCTAAGCTTGTAAGCATATAACCATTAGCTAAAAAGACTCAATTGCCCCTAAGCCTAACCTTAACCCTTTAATGACATCAAGGGCATTTCAGTCATTTGCCATACCTCGTTACGTCCCTGAGTAGTCTTATAAATCCTTATTAATCCTGACTTATCTCAACTATTACTTAATTACTACCCGCTATTTAATAATTCTTGAACACATTATAATATTCCCAAAATACCCCTAAGCTCCTCCCGAGCCGGGTATTTGACCTCGTTGTGACTTTCTAACTAAACTGCTCCCTAGGACTGTCTCGGATCGTGCATCACAAATATATCACCACTCACACGTGGTAAATATCACAATATTCACAAATATCACATTTATGCCCTCAACGGGCTAAAATTACAAACATGCCCCTAATAACCAGACGGGGCCCACATGCATATTTAATTAACTTAAGCATGCATTTCTAATCACATACTCATCAAATTCATATATTAACACAATTAATCAATTATTACCCTCCAGGCACGCTAATCAAAGCCTAAGCCTTATTAGAGAATTTAGGACGCTACAACTATCCCCTCCTTACAGAAATTTCATCCTCGAAATTACTTGAACAACTCGGGATACCGCTCCCGCATCTCCGATTCAAGTTCTCATGTCGCCTCTTCAACCTTGTTGTTCCTCCACAACACTTTCACCAAGGCAATTGTCTTGCTCTGCAACACTTTATCCTTCCGGTCGAGGATCTGAACCGGCTTCTCCTCATAAGATAAATCCTGGTCCAGCTCCAGATTCTCATAACTCATAACATGCGTCAAATCTAATACATACTTCCGGAGCATAGACACGTGAAAAAAATCATGAACCCTTGATAAGGCTAAAGGCATCGCCAACCTATAAGCTACCTCTCCAACCCGTTCCAGAATCTCGAAGGGGCCAACAAACCTAGGGCTCAGCTTGCTCCGAACACCAAACTATTTCACTCCCCTCAAAGGTGAAACCCTAAGGAACACGTGGTCACCGACCTGAAACTCTACACTCCTGCGTCTCAAGTCCAAGTAACTCTTCTGGCGACTCTGGGAGGTGAGCATTTGAGCTCTAATCTTGTCAATTGCCACATTGGTATTCTGAACCATCTCAGGGCCCAGATATCTCCTCTCACCCATCTCATCCCAATGGATAGGTGATCTGCACTTCCTCCCATAAAGCATCTCATATGGAGTCACTCCGATAGTCGCTTGATAACTGTTGTTGTACGAGAACTCAATCAAAGGGAGATACTTACTCCAAGATCCCCCAAAATCTAGCACACAGGCTCGTAGCATGTCCTCCAGTATCTGAATTGTCCTCTCAGACTGTCCATCTGTCTGAGGATGATAAGCGGTACTAAACCGTAACTGCGTGCCCATAGCCTTCTGCAGACTCTCCCAAAACTTGGAGGTGAAGGTGGGGTCCCTGTCGGATACTATCGACCTCGGAGCCCCATGAAGTCGAACAATTTTCTTCACATATAACTCGGCATACTGCTCCACAGTATAAGTCGTCCTGAGAGGTAAAAAGTGGGCGGACTTGGTATACCTATCCATAATTACCCACACCGAATCATGCTGCCCAACAGTCTTCGGCAAACCAACCACAAAGTCCATGGTAATATCTTCCCACTTCCACTCTGGAATCCCTAGAGTCTGCAACAACCCTGCTGGCCTCTGATGTTCAGCCTTGATCTGCTGACAAGTTAAGCACTTGGCCACATAATCCACCATATCCCTCTTCATGTCCAACCACCAATACAAAGCTCTCAAGTCTTGGTACATATTTGTCGTACCTGGTTGTAAGGAATAGGGAGTGGTATGCGATTCATCCAAGATTTCCCGCTGGATATCTAAATCCATCGGAACACAGATTCGACCCTTGTACTTCAGTAATCCCATCTTCGAGATAAAAAATTCCTTAGCCACTCTGACTAAGACATTCTCTTTGTTCCCTCTCAACTAGGAATCCTTCCCCTGCGCCTCCTTGATCCTCTCAAGGAGTGTAGACTAAAGGGTGATGTTGGCTAACCGACCAACCACCAACTCTATACCCGCTCTAGTCATCTCCTCCGCTAGCCTATCGGATATTTTTCTCGAACTGAACAACTGTCCTGGGCCTTTTTGACTCAATGCATCAGCCACTACATTAGCCTTCCCAGGATGGTATAGGATATCACAATCATAATCCTTAACCAACTCTAGCCACCATCTCCGGCGCATATTCAGATCCTTCTGAGTAAAGAAGTACTTCAAACTCTTATGGTCGGTGTATATCTCGCACTTCTCACCATATAAATAATGTCTCCAAATCTTAAGTTTGAATACCACCACTGCCAACTCCAGATCATGCGTGGGATATCTCTGCTCATACTCCTTTAACTGACTTGATGCGTAGGCTATCACCTTACCAGCTTGCATCAGCACACACCCTAAACCCTGTCTGGAAGCATCACAATAAACCACAAACTTCTCATTATCTATTGGCAGACTCAACACTGGCGCGGTGATCAGTCGCCGCTTCAACTCCTTAAAACTGTTCTCACATCTGTCTGTCCAAACATACTTTGTCTTCTTCTTTGTCAATTTTGTCAATGGCGTAGCTATCCTGGATAACCCCTCAACAAATCGCCGATAATACCCTGCCAATCCCAGAAAACTCCTAACTTCAGGAACACTACTCAGTCTAGGCCAATCTCTCACTGCCTCAATCTCACTTGGGTCAACTAGAATCCCCTCCTTACTAACGATGTGGCCCAGAAATGTAACTTGTGGTAGCCAGAACTCGCACTTGTTGAACTTAGCATATAACCTATGCTCCCTCAACCGTTGCAATACCAAACGTAGATGCTACTCATGCTCTGTCTCTGATTGAGAGTACACTAGAATGTCGTCGATAAATACAATCACAAGCTTATCCAAGTAGTCCTTGAAAACCCTATTCATCATATCCATAAAAGCTATTGGGGCATTGGTTAATCCAAAGGACATAACCAGGAATTCATAGTGTCCACACCTCGTGCAAAAAGCGGTATTTGGTATGTCCTCTTCTTTGATCCTTAACTGGTGATAACCTGACCGGAGATCAATCTTGAAAAACAATGTCCTTCCCTATAGCTGGTCAAACAAATCATCGATCCTAGGCAGTGGATACTTGTTCTTAATGGTCAACTTGTTCAGCTCCCTGTAGTCAATACACATCCTACGAGATCCATCCTTCTTCTTAACAAACAACACTGGAGGACCCTATGGCGAGAAACTCGGTTTGATGAACCCCAAATCCAATAACTCCTGCAACTGAATCTTCAACTCCTTCAACTCTGCCGGAGCCATTCTATAAGGTGTCCTAGATACTGGCTCCGCCCCTGGCGCCAAATCTATAACAAATTCAATCTCCTGCTACGGCGGCAACCCTGGCAGATCTGCTGGAAATAAATCTGGAAACTCACATACCAATATAGTCTCCCCCAGTCCAACCGACATAACCCTAGAGGTATCCACAACATTCGCTAGGAATCCTATGCAACCTTCCTGCATCAGGTTTCTAGCCTTCAGTGCTGAAATCACAGGTACTCGCAGTCCACTAACTGTCCCCACAAATACAAAGGGTACCTCCCCTTCTGGCTCAAAAGTCACCATCATGCGCTATAGTCAATCATCGCCCCATACCTCGATAACCAATCCATCCCTAGGATCATATGGAAGTCATCCATCGCAAGTTCAATCAGATCAACAGACAACTCCCTACCATCTACCTCTACTGGCAAAGCTCTAATCCATCTCCTAGAGACTACCAGTTCCCCAGTCGGCAGCAAAGTCTGAAAACCCCTAGCATACAAAACACTAGGTCTACACAGCTGATCTATCACTCTAGCAGATACAAATGAATGAGTACCTCCCAAATCAATTAATGTAGTATAAGAAAACCCAGCACTAGAAATCTGACCTGTCACAACCGAGGGGCTAGCCTCCGCCTCAGTCTGAGTCAAAGTGAACACCCTGGCAGGAGCGAGACTGTCGCCTTGCTTCAGCTCCTCTTTCCTGGCTTGTGGCAGTCCTTCTTCATATGATTGGCACTCCCACAGATAAAGCAGGCCCTAATCCTGCACTCCCCCTAATGTCGTCGTCTGCACCGAGGACATACTGGAAAACTCCTCCAGTTGTCACCTCCACCCTGACGGCCACTAAAAGCACCCCATGCCCTCCTATCCAAGCTAGGAGGAACAAAAGAATCTGGGGCCTTTCTCTTCTGCTCACTGGAGCCATTACCCCGACTAGATCCAATAAAAGGAGGCACCGTCCTCCTTGCATCGCGCCTCACCGCGCTCTCTCTCCATATCTGATCCTTGACCCCCTCAGCTGTAAGGGCCTTGTCCACGACCTGAGCATAAGTAGTAGTCTCTGGGTCTAAAGTAATCTTCACATCACGGGCGATCATAACATTCAACCCCCGTACAAATCTATCTCTTCTTGCCGCATCAGTCGGCACCAAATCTGGCGCGAACTTCGCCAACCGGTCAAATTTCAAGGCGTACTCTATAACTGTCAACCGGTTCTGAGTCAGGTTGATGAACTCGTCAACCTTTGCAGCTCGAACTGCTACACTGTAGTATTTCTCATTGAAGATATTTTTGAACTCTTCCCAAGTCATAACTGCCACATTCCTCCTTTGATTCACTACGTCCCACCAAATGCAGGCATCTTCCTAAACATGTAGCTGGCACAAGCTACCCTCTCATTCCCTACCACCCTCATAAAATCCAGGATAGAGGAAACCGTATTCATCCATTACTCTGCCCGCAGTGGGTCTGGTCCACACTTGAAGGTGGGAGGATGCTGTTTTCTGAACCTCTCATACAAAGGTTTCCACCTGTTCTCCATAACAGGCTGAACAAGCACTAGCACCACAGCCTGTTGAACTGACAACCTAGTGACCTGAGGAGGGGCCTGCTGCCTCAACTGTCAAAGTTCTTCCTCTATTAGTTGCAATCTTGCTTCCACTTTGGCAAACATCTGTTGCCAATTCTGTGGGGCAGGTGGAGGGTCCTAACCCTGGTTGTCATCCTCGACCTTACTGCCGCGAAGTCTCGATGATTGTCGAGGCATCTCAACAAATATGCCTGCAATCAATGACGCCGCTCATCAAGCATGATAACAACATCCAAAACCACCTCCTAGTCACATCAGCCAACCCTAACAGCAATCCACATAACATATAAATAGCATATAACACTCAACAGGCCATGCCCTAGCATCATGCATATGTTAACTCATTCATCATGCTCTATATAAAATAAGCAGGCAAACTAGGCATTTAAGCATATATTCAAGCATATAAGTCAATCATTACCAACCAACCCTGAGTCGAGCTTGTCATTGACAACGAGCGTACATGTTCGGTCAATCTCCAACCATAAACCTTGGCTCGCTCTGATACCAAGTTGTAACGCCCTACTTCCTTAGAGTCATTACTATGTGAGTTTAAAACGTGCAATTAACTCGCTAATTGAGGTTTTAAGGTAAAAGTGTAGCTAAACCACAGACAAAGTCACATAATTGTAAATACAACCATTCATTGAGATTTATAAAGTGTTTAACATTCGGGATCCCAAAACATTATTTAGAAATATTTACAACTCAAAAATATAAATAAAGTCGACTAGACGACAAAATCAGGTTTAATACAAACATCTCCCAAAAATACCCCAGGTCGTGGCAGCCAGGCAGGCCAAACATGTACGCGTCGCTTCACGCTCTCCGAACTCATGGTTGGTCGACTTTCCCCTTGCCCTTACCTGCACCATAGAGCACCCGTGAGCCGAAGCCCAGCAAGAAAACTCACACAAGCAGATAACATATGCATATTTATCAATCAACATATAATCAAGCTGCCAACAGGCTAAACATATACGGCCATGCCGCCCCAGGTGCTTTACCAGGCCCTGGGTTCGCGGTCAACACCGTGAGGATATCCCAGGTATACTATAGGGTCTCACCCTGGCAACTCACACTCAGCGTGCTAAACGCTGCTCCCGGCCCCTTGTCGTACTCAGCCTTGCCGTTCTCGGCCTTCGCCGATCCGGGCCCTCGCCGTTCCCGGCTCTTGCCGTTCGTTCGCATATATGCACACATAGCATAATTAAACAAATAATTAAGCAAGTATAAACATATTCAATGGGGTACGCCCTGCAACACAATCATATAGGGCCGTGCCCTGCTCTACGGGTACATCAGTTTTCTTACCTGTGTCCCAAGCTACCCGAGCACCGCGTTCACGAGCAGAGTCCTCAACCCGAACCTTGAAGAGAGATCCTAGTCACAATGCATGAATAATAATCAAACATCACTTGCTAATCCATTAAATAGTTTCGAGACATAACTCTAATCTCTGGGACCTTGGTTTCTACCAAACTAGGTAGTAGAAACCTTCCCGAACCTTAACGATCAAGTTCCCGAGCTAAAAACCCTCATTTTGGAAAAAATCCACTTTTGGGTCGCGGCTCAACCTCCCTTAAGCGCCGCGGTGCACCCCAAAGCAGAGGCGAAATTGCCTCTCATCTGACAGCCTAGGGCCACGGCACCCAAACTTGCACCGCGCGCTTGGGTAATTTTCTCGAAGTCCCTTCTAGCCTAAAAACTCAAGCGGGCCACGGCACTGATGAATAGGGTCGCGGCTCAACCCTGAAACCCAGAAATTCCATGCAAACTTTACGAGCTAATTCCCCTTAAACCATTCTAAACATATCCCAACAACAGAATTGAGTCCCACACTCATACTAATACACTTTAAGCAGCACATTAACTTAGAGAAAATAACCAAAATCCTACCATAACTCAAACTCAATTGTCTAAGTTCTAACCCCTTAAACTCCAACAAAACAGAGGAAAATTAAACAGAACTTAAGCTTAGATCCTTACCTCTGTTGATGATTTCGACTTAGCCAACTCCAAATCTCCTCCTAGCTCTAACCCCTCAATCCACAAGCTTGCAAACCACCAAAACCTCAGCCCAAGTCCTCAAGATTTTCTTCAAAGCTTCAACACCCCAAGAGAAAAAGAGATAATCGGTGGAGAGAGAAAGGGAAGCCAAAACTGAGTTATGCCTTATCTTTTCTGGATTCCAGTACATTCCTAAGCTTGTAAGCATATAACCATTAGCTAAAAAGACTCAATTGCCCCTAAGCCTAACCTTAACCCTTTAATGACATCAAGGGCATTTCAGTCATTTTCCATACCCCATTAAGTCCCCGAGTAGTCTTATAAATCATTATTAATCCCGACTTATCTCAACTATTACTTAATTACTACCCGCTATTTAATAATTCTCGAACACATTATAATATTCCCAAAATAACCCTAAGCTCCTCCCGAGCCGGGTATTTGACCCCGTTGTGACTTTCTAACTAAACTGCTCCCTAGGACTGTCTCGGATCGTGCATCATAAATATATCACCACTCACACGTGGTAAATATCACAATATTCACAAATATCACATTTATGCCCTCAACGGGCTAAAATTACAAACATGCCCCTAATAACCAGACGGGGCCCACATGCATATTTAATTCACTTAAACATGCATTTCTAATCACATACTCATCAAATTCATATATTAACACAATTAATCAATTATTGCCTTTCCAGGCACACTAATCAAAGCCCTAAGCCTTATTAACGAATTTAGGACGCAACACTTAGGGTCATTTAAAACCTTCACAGCCACCCAAGGGCAAACCTATCATTTCCCACCTATCTCATTAATCATAATTAACATCCTCCAATTCCTGTTATTCCCAATATCCTCAAATATTCATTAAGTCATATCCCATTACCCGTTCATTCCCAGTAATGTACTAAGCATCAAATTACCCCCAAACTCACCCCGAGCCCGATAATTAATCACGTTATGACCAAACCGCTCACTTGCAACCTAGGATCGTCTCATGCCGAATAGCTCGAACATACCCACATAATAATGTGGTCTCACCCATAAATTACATATATGCACATAAATATACAATTATGTCCTTAATGGGTCAAAATTATGAAAATACCCTTCTAATAAGAAGTGGGCCCACATGCATGGAATTATCATCATATCATAATATAATTCACATAACCATGCATTTAATTACATAATTGCATATTAACTCAAGTATGGCCCTCTTGGCCCCTTAATCCAGGCATTAAGCTACATTAGGGAATTTGGGACATTACAGTTTGGCATTTGATTGTTGTTAGTGGTTTGTATAATTTCTCAAACTGACTAAGTTTGATAGCCCACTTTAACAAATGTCCAGATGTCTCAGGTTTTTGCAAGACTTGCCTTAAAGGCTGATCGGTTAAGACGTGTATAGTGTGGGACTGGAAATACGACTTGAGTTTTCTCGAGGCCAGGACAAACAAAAAGCGAGTTTCTCAATCAGAGGATATCTGGATTCAGTTTCCAAAAGCCTCTTGCTCAATAATACACTGTTTTTTGCGTTCAGTTTGCCTCTAAAACTAACACATCGCTAAATGCATTTTCAGTTACGGCTAGGTATAAGTATAAACATTCCTCAGCAACTGGTTTTGATAACACGGGGGCTCCACTAGATGAGTCTTTAGATCCTGAAATGTATGTTCGCATTCTTCTTTCCATTCAAATTGTCTATTTCCCCTAAGCAAGTTGTAGAATGAAAGACATTTGTCTGTGGACTTTGATACAAATAAGCTTGATGGGTCTAAAGTGATACAATGAGGTATCCAAACATTCCCAAAAGCTTGGTAGCATTTGGAGCAATTTTGGGACCATTGGAGGGGTCCAAAGTCAGAGGGGGTGGCGATGCGCCGCCCCCTAAGTGGCGTAGCATTGCCAAAATGCATAGGGCTTCAAAAGCCCCAGTAGGCGATGCATCACCTATTAGTAGGCGACATATCGCCTAGGCGGTCTTTTAGGGTCGTACAGTTACATAAAATGCTCCAAATGATGTGTTTAAATGCTCTAATCCTATTGGTTAGACTAATGACGATGCCTACACTATAAATATGGGTTATTAAAGTTTTAAATTATTGATCACTCTTTCCAACTCTCTCTCTATCCTCTCTCTCTCTAGCTCTCAAAGACCAAAGTTTTCTCCAAGAAACTCATCAAACTTTGCTTGACTTGCATGAGTTTTAAGGTTTGTTAAATCCCAAATCTCATTCTACTTGGTTGAAGCTTCAAGCAATAAGGGAAGGCTTGAAATAGAGATTTCGGACAATAATATTCTTATTGTGTATAAGCCTTAGAAGTTCCCAAAGTTTGAAGATTCAAGTTGCTCTAAATCAAATGTTGTATCTATCTAACCCTAACTTTGTTTTGTGTTACTCTATTGTGTTTTCATTGTTAGTATTGATGATTAAATGTATCTAAGTATGTCTTATCATCATTTAATTATTTAGTTTCTTATATTCAAGATTGACATTCATATGATGAACATGTTTCTTTGATTATCAAGATTTGAATTCAAACTTTGAATGAGCTTCTTGCTTAGCATTTAGGGTTTTAAATATTGAACTATTCCCATTATTAATTGTTAATTTGCAAAGAGTAAAACCATATATTCCCAACAATAAAAATCTCCATGTCTAATTACTTTCCTTTTGTGTTTTGCATAATCAACAATGAGGGAAATTTGTTCATCTTCTACAACCTTCAAATGATTGTTTCAAGATTTGGCTTGTGTTGAACACATAACAATGAAAAATCAAAGAAAGTTCTATTTGGAAAAGCTCTACATGAATGTAGATATGGATTCAAAGTCTTCGTCAACAAAGGATGAGACAACTCAATGAGATTACATACTCAAGGAGATTGGTCTCATCAAATTCCTTATTTATAAATGTGTAGATTTCAAGAATTTGAATGAAATGTGTCTGCTGCCATTTTTTTGTGAGTTTAAGTTTATTATTTATGTTAATAGTACAATGATGAATGTTAATAAACAATTTAAGGGTTATTATTATACTTTTTTTGTTTGTAAAGTTATTGATCATCATGTGAGATATGGTAATTGTAAAATTAACCATAATGAGATTATTGCACTTCTAAATAAATTTAATTTGGTCACTTTAATTGATGATGAGATCTTTGTTGCTTTGATTAAATTTAATGCCTTTAATGAGAAATGCATTGTAACCCTATTTGAGAATAATGCATTTGATGAGCAATGTATGAAAACCCTAAAGAGAATTGACATGGTTCATGCATGTAGTGATGAGACTAATGCAACCTTAAGAGAGGGTGAAAATGTCAATGCAATTGATGATGAGATCATTGCAAAAGAAAGTGAAGATACTAAGTTCAATGCATTTGATGTTGAGATCATTGCAAACCTAAGTAAAGAGAGCAAGACCAATGCATTTGATGTTGAGATCATTGCAATCTTGAGTGAAATTAATGCAACCCAAGGAAAGGTGCAAGGATGGTGGTATGATACTTGTGCCACCATTCATGCAACCTACAGTAAAACTATTTTAAAAACCTTTGAAAGTGCTAAGGTGAGACTTGAAGTCCAAATGAGAAATGAAAAGAGATCCAAAGTACTTGGAAAGGGTTGTATCGATGTGTTCTTCACTAATGGAAAGAAAATTACCCTAATGTTTTCTATGTTCCTGCTATGACTAGAAACATTATGAGTGAAAGTCTATTAAGTAAATCCGATATCAAAATGGAGTTTGAATTTAGTAAACTTGCTTTGACTAAATTGGGCACTTTTGTGGGAAATGGTTATACATTTGATGGAATGATCAAACTTTGTGCTCGTGATAGTGACAATAATGATATGACATCTAAATCTTGCAATGTGGTTAATTCTAATTCTATTACCTTATGACATAATAGACTTGCTCATTTATGTTATAGCACAATTAAAAGAGTTGTTAAATGTGGATTGATCAATTGTGATGTGAATGAGCATGATACATGTGAATTATGTGTTAAATCTAAAATGGTAAAGAAACATTTTCCAAGTGTTGATAGATGTTCAAACTTGCTAGATTTAATACATAGTGATTTATGTGAATTGAATGGCATGTTGAGTAGAGGAGGAAATAGATACTTCATGACTTTTATAGATGATTGTTCTAGGTATACTTATGTGTATTTTCTTAAGAGTAAGGATGAATCATTTAATGCATTTAAAATTTATAAACCTGAAGTAGAAATCAATTGGAAAGGAAAATAAAGACTCTTAGAAGTGATAGAGGTGATGAATATTTTTCAAATGATTTAAATGTGTTTTGTGAACAACATGACATTATACATGAATGCACTGCACTATACATTTCACAACAAAATGGAATAGCTAATTTGTGTTATAATTTGTGGGGTGAATCTTTGCTTGTTGCGTGTCATATATTGAATCGAATTCCTATGAAAAAGAACAATGTATCCCCATATGAATTATGGAGAAGAAAGAAACCTAACCTAGGTGATATCGCGCAATAATTCACCTTGCAGTTGTAGTAGTAAATGGGCTATGTCGTATCCACAAAGAGACAAAACACAACTAAAGATTAGATAAAAATAGAAAAATGATAGAATTGAAGAGATGAGTTTTGTGAAATTAAATTGATAGATTGAAGAAATTGATCAGATAAAGAGCATGGCAATGTAGAGATGGGGTGCTGTAATTCCTATTCTAACATTGACATTAATTCAAAACACAGTTGCAATTCTACATATTAATTGCAACTGGAAGATATATATGTTAAAAGCACAAATTAATTGATCTAGATTAAATTGAATCTTACTTCTAATTCCATAGCATATCATATTATGTATCAAAGAGCGATAAAATACATACAGCAGCAGATTGCAATAAAAGACATACAATATAACAAATTGTTGACTGATGATTTAGCCAAGGACACGAAATCACCAAAACGATAAAGATTTATAGGCTGAATGCAAGAACTAAACAACACAAAGATTTATAGTGGTGCCCCATATATTGGTAATAACCTACTTTCACTTAGTGTTTTTATTGATGTATTATGAAACCTGCAATCAGCAAACTAGAGTTCACTGAGTTTCATAAGCTCCAAAAAAGGATACAAAAGTCGTGTATAAAAAGCACTAGTTCTCGCTGAATATCAATTATCCCCCCTTAAATGAATCTCTTGAGTCCTATTTATAGGCTAAGGATGTACATATGGGCCAATGGGGCGTATCTTTATTTTGTTACAAGCATATCTGAATAATAACATAAATCATAATCTTTACACAAAAATAGGGTCAGATATCTTAGAAATATCTGACCTATAACTATATTTGAACTCTGGTGTCATTACTACAACCAGACCTGGTCATACATGTCAGCACATCTTCTTTCGTACTATTCAGCATTTTTCTTGAATCCATCAAGCAACTTCTATCTCTAGTTACTGGTCGACCTGAATGTAATCACTAAATAGTCACGTGCAACCCACGTGAACACTGATTTTGCCACGTCAGCAAGTAAGTATTTTTCAGGGTAAACATTTGCCCCCCCCCAAGTTAATTTTAATGCGATCAACATTTAATAAACTTACTTAACCAGCAATCCATCTGACCTATCACATCTGTCAGTACTTTTTCGAAAAAGCAAATAATTATGACTTTTACAGTTTCCCAAAAATGTTTTGACGGTTATTATGATTCCCCACACATGGAAACCCTACTCCCATTGTTACCTTTTATTATTGCCCGGAGCAGTATAAATATAACCCCCTTTACATTTTTCATTTCTTTACCCGAACCTTCTCTCTCTCTCATCAAAAATTTAGAAAAACCTTCAAGAAAACCCAGAGACTTTAGGGCGATTCGAGACGTCTTCGAGCAACTCCTAGCCCAACTTTCCTGATTTCTCCTTCAATCCGTACTCTAAGTAAGTTTTTGAATCCATCCTCTTATTTTTGTAAAAAATTTCGTGTATTCTAGTTTTGATTCATGAGCTTCCGTAACTGGGTATTTGCTGTTCTTGAGAAATCTCTTGGGTAACCGGGTTTAGGTGATCATACATAGAATAAGTACGCTAAAATAGGGATTTTTAGGCAATATCAAATACTAGGCAATGCTTAAAAAGCTATGTGGGGTATAGGTTCACCAATTTCAAGCCCAAAATCGAAGTGAAAATTCGATTTTGAGTATTTCAGAAAAACTGGGTTTGTCCCACCTGTTTTCGTAGTTGAAAAGTTTTTCAAGTTTTTCTGAAAAAACTTTTCACATTCACTTTTTAATATGTTTTTCCAACCTGCTCACATGTTTATTGTGTTTTTATCAGGATGTCGCTGGTCGTATAAAAGCTTAACTTTTATACACGAGCAACGCTATCCTTGCTTTTCTCTTTCTTCTATCTATTGGTTGTAGATTCTCTCTTCCCCCTTTGCTCATCTCAGATATTCATGCATGATCCCTGGGGAGGTGAGAGACCAATAGACGACGATCTTCTCGCTTTGCTATTCGAGGATCAAGAACAACCTTCTTTGCCTTTTCTTGAACCTTCGTCTTCACACCCAAATCCTACGACTAGTCCCTCACACAATCCACCATAGAACCAATCAAACATGGGTCGTGTAAAATACACTGCTCATAGGAAAAAGAAAACCACAGATTCACCTTCCAACACCGAGGGTCCTTCAAGTGATCCTCAACCTTTAAATGTTTCTCCACCAGAGACACGACGTAGGTGGCCTCGACTAGGCTCGGCTAGGCTCGGTGCAGCTCAGCTGAGTGAACCGAAGGATGCCACGTGTCGGGAGCTAGTGGCAGGCTTTGTTTGGGCTGGGTTGGGCTCGGATTTGGGCCTGATTTGTCTTCAAAATGCCACTTTTTGTATTCTTTCTTCAATCATAATTTTTTCTTTCTTTTTCTTTGTGTCAAAATACATTTTATTTCTTGAAAATTGAACACAAATTAAATTAGAATTAATATTTTCAAATATACGATATATTACAATAAATCCATAAAAATATTAATAAAAACTTAATTAATTTTATACTTTAAAACTAATAAAATGATATTTTTGAGCACTAATTACAACCCCCAACCAGCTTATTGCTAGTCTCTAACAATTCAAGCGAAATGATGAATGTCAACATGATATATTTCATGTAAAAAGTTATAAAAGAACCTAAGTATTAACACAAAATATTAGCAACAAGTCAATAAGAGTTATCAAAATTACTTCGAATAAATCTAGAGTTGTGAGTGTGTGCACCAAATTTGAACATTCTTACCGCAAACCATAGCACATAAAGACTTTGAAAATTATGCCAAGTAAAAGTCTCAACTCCATTAACCTTTCATGTAATTGAAATATTTAAAGTTAAGGGTTTCACTCATGGAGTTGGAAATAAAGAAATGAGCACTCATCAAATGGATATATTTTTAGGGAAAACTTTTATAAATAACCATTGAAACAAAGATAGGAAATTAATTATTTGGACATGATAACTCTAGGAATTAAAGTTATTTTAATGCTTTTGAACTTATATTTTTATCAAGAAAAGAGTGGTTTATGGTGTTTTTATTATGGTTTTGTCAAATATTAATTATAATTAGATAATATTAAATATTAGATTAATGCTTGAAAATATATATCTTAAAATGTTGATTTTTGTCTTGACAGGTGGTTGATAAAGTTGTGGACATTTTGTGAAGGATTTGAAGCTTGAAGTGCAATCAGGATTTTGGGATGCCGCAGCATCGTAGCAGCATCACGTTGTTCCAGATATCTACTTGGAATGCCCATGTGAGAAATTAAATAGCTGACTTATCCAACTCAGCTTTTAGATTTGTTTGATTTGAGCTGAGCAGTAATTAAAGTGGTATTGGGCCCTTAATTGACTTTGGTCCATTGGCTTTGCAAGAAAAAGAAAAGAAAATGAGGCCCACGTGGGTAATTTTGGGAAGGAGATTGACCTAACTTATCATCATCATCTTTCCCAATTTTTTAGAATAGACACGTACAGACTAGAGATGAGAGAAAATGAGGCAGCCACCATTGAGAGAAAGTAGAGAATGAAGATGAAGAAAATGAAAAAGAAAGAAGAGGAAGGATTCAAGAGAGGAGGACCATGTTGGGAACATCTTTTTGGCTTGATTCTTTTACCCTTCTCCTTAATATTTTATTTTCTTTTTCTTGTATTTTCTAAACTATGATTAATTTTGTAATGGGTGTTTTTGAGATATTGATTATGAGCTAAACTTTTCATTGCTAGGATAATTAATGAACTCTACTATGTAATTTGGATACTTGTTATTGATGCTAAATGCTAATTGGGTTTTATTCATTCAAGTATTTTTCATGCTTAATGCTTGTTATTTCTTGATCACCTTTAGTTGAGTTAATTGTGGCTGCTGAAAAAGGGTTATAATTAATAGACATAAGACTTGAATGGTTCAAGATTAATTTCTTTTTATTTTGATTTTGTAATGATATAAACGTTTATTGTTACCTTGCATAATCTTTTGAAATTGCTGCTTGGGAATGTATTCTTGTAATTAGATTGGCATAGACATATGCTAGTTTAATTAGAGAATTTATATCATAGTAACTTCGACGGAAACCTGTGAACTAAATTAGAATTCTAGATTAATTATTCTCAATTTGCCGCAATATTACTGCAGCATTAGCATTAGATTTACATTTAGGAAGAATTAATTATTCTAGCTCATCATCATTGTCTTGCTCTCTCAATCATTTGTTTATTTTATTTACTTTCTTGTTTAGTTTTTAGGTTTAATCAAATCATTATCATTTGCTTTATTCCAATTTGTTAAGTGTTGATTTTACACAATTTATTGCTACCACATTCCTTGTGGAGACGATACTCACTTATCACTTTATTACTTGTTTTCCGACTGTATACACTTGCACATTTATATTGCTAATTAATTTCGCAACTGGACAACCACCATAAAAAGTACCACAAAACCAGCTTTTCGGGATTTCTACGTTAAATAGACAATATTTACATTTATTCTAAGAGCTATAAACAAACAAAACATGTAATTAATAAACACACATTTTTTTCTTGAACACAAGAGATATAATTGAAAATGATAGAACTATTGCTCATGTGCTCTTCCTTTTCTTTTTCTTTTTCTTTTTCTTCTTTTTTTTCATGAAGAACATAATAAAAAGGCTCTCTAATAAGATTTTTCTATAGAAAATATCATCCCTAAAACATCATTCATTCATACCACAATTCATTGTCCAAATAATTATAATCATTTCTAAGAATCAATGAGAATTCAAAAGTTATTTTTTCAAGTCTCACCTCTCACAACAAAGAATGAAATACTTAAAACATGGCAAATTTCTAAGCAAATATGTGCTAACAACCATCTTACGACAACGTTTGACATGTGCATTATATAGCTCTAGAGAAACTCTTAGTAATAAAGATAACAAAAATTAACTCAAAAGTAACATTTTGCAAGAATAAATAAGTAATTTTAAAAAAGATTGACCATGAAAATATTAATATGACAAAAATCAACATGAATATGCTCACCACCCCAACCAAAATCAGACAATGTCCTCATCGTTTAAAAATATAGACATGAGAAGCGTGAAATGAGAACACCTAGAGTGTGAGCTAATGCAAAATGATATGATATTGATTCATAGAAAAAGAAAAATATATGACAAGACAAACTATCATAATAAAATAAAAATAAAAAAGGAAAAACAAAATAAATAACAAAAATAAAATATACTGGAAATAAAGAAAGCAAGGAAAGATAGAACCTAATTAGTCTTGGCAAACTGGAGAAAAGTCTCATCAAGTTGGTTCACCAACTCAATATTCTTGACTATCTAGTATCAAAAATGAATTTTCTTTTATCCTGTGTCTCAAAAATAGAAGCATTAGTAACATTTTCAGGATAAATAAAATGTTTGTTTTCAGTATCATGTAAGAAATAGTGTGATTGATTCATTGAGAAAAGCTTGCAAATTTCCTCTACAATAAGGTTTATCACATCAGTATGATAACACTTATTTTCATTCGGAGTTGTTGAAAGATTTTCAGCATGAGAAATATTTTCACTATGAATAGTAATGGCATCATCCTCATCAAATTTGTATGAAATAAGATTAGAGGTTGGTGCCATTGTTTCCACATTGTATTGGAATTGGTTGAAATAATGTGAATTAACTTTGTCGGTCAATTCTGAAAATTGAGTCTGAATTTCTCTAAGTTCCTACATAATGTGTTTAGTAATGTTTCTTATGTGTTCATTAAAGTTTCTTTGTTCCTCCATAAATGTGTATAAAGTTTCCTCTAAGGGATCCGTATTAGTCTAGACATTATGTGTAGGTTCATGGTAAGAGTTAGAAAAATCGTGCTCAACATTCCTACTAGATGGTGCCAAATTCCCAACTCATCGGTGCACTGTAGTTGTGCTTAAACTTCCAACTTGAAGCAACGGGTTTTTCCAGCTAAGATTTATGTTCTTGTAGTAAGAATAGTATTGAAGGGCTTCCTCCCTATCCTTAAGAGTTGAGTAATCTTGAGCAAAAAATTCGATTCTTTCACAGCCAAAATATGGTTCATCATACTCTACCCTTATGACATTGTTACTTTCTTGACCATACTTAGCTTTCAAGTCTTCAAATTCTCTAGTCAAGAATTCTACTTCAGATTTAAGGTACTCTATTTCGCTAAGTTGGTGGGCACCTCTAAAATTGCTAGTACCCTCAGTAGCACTAGATTTTGGTTTGTTTTGAAGTGAAGAGAGATATATTGGAAAATAGTATTCAAAACACCGATGATCTTCTTCATTCATTCGTTATTTATTTTTATTTTTTTTTGTAAGTATTATAAGCGTAAGTTTGTAATAGTGTAACAAGTATACACCAAAAATGTTCCCATGCCAATTGGAAAGGCTAACAAGGTACAACTTTAGACCCAATAGTTTTTCTAGAACTCTCTGATGTTCTTAAAAAAGGTTGGAGGTGTAATGACCCACTAATCTAGACTTTTGGACCATTAACGAAACTATACATACAATCCTTAATAGAACTTACATTTGTGAAAATACCATATTTTATTAAGTAACTTGTAAAAATAAGAGTTCCTTACAAAATAAATACCAAGAAGGATATGGGATCCCATTGTCTTTAAAAACAAAACATGATTTAAAATAAAAAGACATTACATAAATAGTGCGGAAAATACATGTAAAAAGACATAAAACAGAAACTACATCCTCGAATCGAATAACGCTCGGCTCCTTGACTCCATTCACCATCGATACACAATCTCCAAGCATCCACGAATCTTACCGCCACTACATCTATTTTCCTGCACATATAAACAAAAGGAATGAGCCTAATGCCCAGCAAGGAAAATCTAACATATAGTTCATAAACATAAATTTCATAAGAAATATAAAGACATAACATAACACTTAATCATACACATACTATAATGGCCATTATTACTTGGGGTCCCATAGACTAAACAAGTCATATGCCCATGAGATTAGTGGGGTCCTACTAGCTAAGTAGGTCATATGCCCATAATCTATTTGGGGTCTTGTTAGTCTTATGGGTCATATGCCCAAGCCTACAAACATACATATTCATAACATATTTTATAACACATTTCATAAGATAAAACATAAGATAACATAAGCATATAACATATAGATTCTATCCTATTTTCCTTACCAAAGTTACCGGGATATGTGGACAGCGTTGGGACTTTGGAACACTCCTAATAACCATTATGAAAAAGAGTGAGTCTAATGAAGAAAAATAGATGAAATGGGAAGACTAAACCATTGAGAAACATACTTACCAAAACTTATGTGCTCAAGAACTTAGATTTCCTAACCAAAATAAAGATTAAGGTTAGAGGCTGAGTAGAAGACTATGAGAACTGAAAAGAACAATTACATAATTGAACTAGAGTTTTGGGTTACCTTGAAGACTTGTAAGAACAATCTACACCTCAAACCGAAATACTATAAAACCTTACTTCCCAAAGTGTTTGATAAGCTTATGATGTTTAAGCTTATGATTTCCCCACCCAAGTGTTTAACTCTCACACTCTCCTAGCACTTGCAGCTTCTGAACTTAGATCAAAAGGTGAATAATGGCTAAGTACTAGGTCCTATTTATAGAGTTTGGGAATGAAGGAATCTTAATTTTGCTTGAATAAAAATAATAGCTTTTTAGGTGAAAATAATTTGAATAATCGTTCAGCAGAGGCTGAAGACTCGTTCAAAAGATGCTGGACTTATGAAGAAATTGAATGGCTGAAAGGGAAAAGAATTCAAAAACGTTTGAATTATGCTGAAGGAGGCGATATATCGCCCCCTGTAGGCGATATATCGCCTGGGCCAGTATGCCCGAGGCGACCGTGCATCGTTTCGTGTTTTCCGTATTTACGTGCTGCGATATATCGGCACTCGCTGAATATTTAAACACGAAATTACACATTTTTAGCTAAGTTTGAATGGAGTAAACAGCCTTGACTAAGCCCTCAACGTATTCAAAGCTGCTGACTGACCTTATAACATTCAAACTTTACCCTTATTTAATTTAATCCTCAAAAATACTTAATCCTTAATCACCCATTCATAACATGTGCTTAAAATCCTATTGGTTGATATCTAAACCTTATAGTATAACAAATATTATCCTTAATATCAGTCATATAATCAAACCTTAGGTTATACTTAATATTCTTAAACTATAGGTTAAACTTAGAAAATCTATAAGTACTACTATGAGTGTCCAAATAATTCCCGGTCTGAACCAAAAATCCACAGTTACAAAGATAATACTATACATACTATAATACTACTAAATAATTAGCTAAGTAAAGTTCTTAGACTCTACAGGAGGGTAACACTAACACAAACCTTATTTAACAACCAATTTTTTAAGACAAATTAAGTTTGATTTTTTTTATTTCCAAAATTACACAAATGTTCTCAATATTTTTTAAAAATTTATGCTTTAAAATTTTATGATTCAAAGTTTTATGCTTTTTTCAAAAAAAAAAAAAGCCTACATCTAGAAAATAAAATTCTAAACCTAAAAGCGAGAGAAAGAAAAAAAATAACAAAAAAAAAAGAAATGAATAAATTAAAAAAAAAAACCAACAAAATTAACAAAATTAAGGCAATTAATAAAATGTTATAGAGACACTTAATTTTTTAGCTTTTTTGTAAGGATATAATATATGTAAATAAGATAAAAAAAATGAAAAGAAAATAAAGGAAAAAAAACATACAGTGTTGTTTGTTGTTGTTGTTTTTTTTAAGGTTCATGTATATAAATAAATTTAAACGATAGAAATAAGAAAAAAAATGAAGACTAAATAAATAAAAACTTAACCACTAACCTCTTGTAGTGTAATGCCTCCCGACAACGGCGCCAAAAATTGATATCGCCCAATAATTCAGTTTGCAGTTGCAGTAGTAAACGGGTTATGTCGTATCCATAGAGAGGCAAAACACAACTAAAGATTAGATAAAAATAGAAAAATGATAGAATTGAAGAGATGAATTTTGTGAAATTAAAATGATAGTTTGAAGAAATTTATCAAATAAAGAGCATGGCAAGGTAGAGATGCAGTGCTGTAAATCCTATTCTAACATTGGTATTAACTCAAAACACAGTTGTAATTCTACACCATTAATTGCAACTAGAAGATATATATGTTAAAAGCACAAATTAATTGATCTAGATTAAATTGAATCTTACTTCTAATTCAATACCATATCGTATTACGTATCAAAGAGCGATAAAATACATACAGCGACAGAATGCAGTAAAAGACATATAATATAACAAATATATTAAAATAAATTAACAATCTAAGTTACATAAGAAAAACATGACTGAGGTTATGTAAAAGATGCTAAATAATTTTAGAAAAGAAATTAAATGATGAGAAACAAAATAATTAATGAGATATGGAGATGAAGCACTGAAAATTATCAATATCACTATTAAGAATGTGAAGTACAAAAACTACACTCTAACCTTACCAATATTTCTAAAATAGTTCACTCATTTTTATCACCTAAAACAAGCAAAATTAAACTAGAAATAAGAAAAACAACACAATGACTAAGTGTATTTTTCTCTCCAAATCTCTATTTATGGTGAAAATAGGACCCAAAATGCGTAAAAATCATGTACAAAAGAAGTGGGAAAATGGCTCAAAAATCTGATAGAAGTGGGACAAGTGGGAGACAAGATGCAGCAGTAAAGGAGACACGTTTGACACGTGCCATGCACTGGTTGGCTTGACAGGCAAGTGACAACATGATGATGGTGGTTGAGGGGACAAAAGCCGACACGTGTCGCACGCATAGGGATTCGACAAGTGCGTGTCAGGCAAGTGGGGCCCCTCGCATCAACTGGTAGGCATAGTGGCCACACGTAGGTGGCCTCGGCTGGACTCGGCTAGGCTCGGTGCAACTCGGCTCAACGAACTGAAGGATGCCATGTGTCGACTGCTAGTGGCAGGCTTTGTTTGGGTTGGGCTCGAATTTGGACCTAATTTGTCTTCAAAAATGCCACTTTTTGTATTCTTTCTTCAATCATAATTCTTTCTTTCTTTTTTTTTTGTCAAAATACACTTATTTCCTGAAAATTGAACACAAATTAAATTAGAATTAATATTTTCAGATATATGATATATTACAATAAATCAATGAAAATATTAATTGAAACTTAATTAATTTTAAACTTTAAAACTAATAAAATGATATTTTTGAGCACTAATTACAACCTCCAACCAACTTATTGTTAGTCTCTAGCAATTCAAGCGAAATGATGAATGTCAACATAATATATTTCATGTCAAAAATTATAAAAGAACCTAAGTATTAACACAAAATGTTAATAACAAGTCAATAAGAGGTATCAAAATTACTTCGAATAAATCTAGAGTTGTGAGTGTGTGCACCAAACTTGAACCTTCTAACCGCAAACCATAACACATAAAGACTTTGAAAATTATGCCAAGTAAAAGTCTCAACTCCATTAACCTCTCATCTAATAGAAAATATTTAAAGTTAAGGATTTCACTCATAGAGTTGGAAATAAAGAAATGAGCACTCATCAAATGGATATATTTTTAGGACAAATTTTTTTAAATAACCATTGACACAAAGATAGAAAATAAATTATTTGGACAACCACTATAAAGAGTACCACAAAACAAATTTTTGGGGATTTCTAAGTTAAATAGACAATATTTACATTTATTATAAGAGCCATAAACAAATAAAACATGTAATTAATAAACACCTTTTTTTTTCTTGAACACAAGAAACATAATTGAAAATGATAGAACTATTGCTCATGTGCTCTTCCTTTTCTTTTTCTTTTTTTTCTTCATTTTTTTCATGAAGAACATAATAAAAATGCTCTCTAATAAGACTTATAGAAAATATCATCCCTAAAACATCATTCATTCATACCACAATACCTTGTCCAAATAATTATAACCATTTCTAAGAATCAATGAGAATTAAAAAGTTGTTTTCTCAGGTCTCACCTCTCACAACAAAGAATGAAATACTTAAAACATGGCAAATTTCTAAGAAAATATGTGCTAACAACCATCTTACCACAACGTTTGGCATGTGCATTATATAACTCTAGAGAAACTCTTAGTAATAAAGATAACAAAAATTGACTCAAAAGTAACATTTTGCAATAATGAATTGTCAAGTGGTGGAGTGTGAGGTGTTACCGGTCCTATCATTGAGGAGTACTTGGTTCAATCTCTTAGACACCAATGACTTTGATAAGGCTTTATATAATACTTTCACAAGGTAAAGTTAAAATCAAAAGACTTTATTTTATGCACCAAAATCGTTAAGCTAAGAAGAGAGGAATATATTTAACCAAGTGGGGGAATGTTGATATTGGTTAAATATAATGGTTAAGATGTTTACACATTGAGGGTGAAAAACACTTAACGATTTTCACTTAAGGAGAAGTAAAAACATAATATTGTGTAGAAGACATCTAAAAGTGACTTTTATGAGTCTAAAGTCATACATAGAGGTATTTCAACATTCCCAAAAAGTTTGGTAGCATTTTGAGCAATTTTAGGACTATTGGAGGGGTCCAAAGTCAAAGGAGGTGGCGATGCGTCGCCCTTTAAGTGGCGTAGCATCGCCAAATGCTAAGGGCTTCAAAAGCCCCAACAGGCAATGCATTGCCTGCTAGTAGGTGACATATCATCTGGCAGGTGATACATCGCTTGGGCGGTCTTTTAGGGTCGTACAGTAACATAAAATGCTCAAAATGATGTCTTTTAAATACTCTAATCCTATTGGTCAGACTAATGACTATGTCTACATTATAATATGGGTTATTAGAGTTGTAAAGTCTTGATCACACTTTCCAACTCTCTCTCTCTCTAGCTCTCAAAGACCAAAGTTTTCTCCAAGAAACTCATCAAGCTTTGCTTGACTTGCATGAGTTTTAAGGCTTGTTAAATCCCAAAACTCATTCTACTTAGTTGAAGCTTCAAGAAATAAGTATAGACTTGGAATAGAGATTTTGGACAACAATATTCTTATTGTGTATAAGCCTTAGAAGTTCCCCAAGTTTGAAGATTAAAGTTGCTCTAAATCAAAGGCTGTATCTATCTAACCCTAACTTTATTTTGTGTTACTCTATTGTGTTTTCATTGTTAGTATTGATGATTAAATGTTTTTAAGTTCATCGTATCATCATTTAATCACTTAGTTTCTTATATTCAAGATTGACATTCATATTATGAATATGTTTATTTGATTATCAAGGTTTGCATTCATACTTTGAATAAGGTTCTTGATTAGCATTTAGGGTTTCAAATATTAAACTATTTCCATTATTAATTGTTGATTTGCAAAGTGTAAAGCCATATATTCCCAACAATAACTCTTAAGTTCCCAACTAGATTTTTATTTCTATTGGGCGTACGATGATTGTTGTGACTAGGGTTTTGAAAGGCTTAAAAGGGGTTCGCACTCGAGGTCATCTCGTTTTGTCACCGGACTTGAGGTAAGAAAAGTTGACATATACACATAGAGCGGGCATTGGCCTTGTGTGGTTTGTGAATGGTTATGACCGTATAATTGAGCATTGGATTAGGGTTGTGTACCCTTATTGCTTATCTTAGTTTGTTATGCTTGTTTGTATTAAGCTTATTTGTAATTGATCGACATGGACTATATTCGGTTATGTTCATGTGGAATGTAGGTCGTGATGGCAGGGCCATTATGGGAGTGTAGTATGCACTCACTCGACATAGGTCATAATCATGGTGCTTAGAGATGCACATTATGTTGGTATTAAATAAAAAAAAATATCAAAATACGCAGCAGAATGTATAGGGAAGGATTTTCAAAAATCATTAATACCAACCAGGTTCATACATATATAGATATATTAAATAACACAAATAAGGAATAGAGATTACCTCTCGTAGCCTATCAAGTGTGCTTAAGTCTTTTAGTAAAAATCAAAGATCTTCCTATCCTTATGAAAGCTCACGCCTTAGCCTTCCAAGGCGTTCCTCTAACACACAAGGACGTGTGTGGGCTAGTAAGATTCACAAGTTGATTTAGGCTCTCTAGATGTACTCAGCACATGATATCTAGAGAGGTTTGAGAAGAGATAGGCTATAGAAACTTCTAGAATTTCAGGTTTAGAGAATTCTATCGTTTCATTTCTTTTGAGAGAATCTAATTGTGACAATCAAAATCCCGTGATCCGTATGGGGAAAGACTAGGTAAAAAGTTGTGCAATCCCACATCGCCTGGGAAAGGTCAAGTGTGATGATTCTAAGACTGTGTAGGTATGGGACTACACAGTTGAAGATGGCTTAAATGGATTGATGGGTACTACCTATGCCAACAAGATGCATCTTGTTTTTGGTAGCCCATCACTTGAGAACTCCAAAGTTAAGCGTGCTTGACCTAGAGTAGTCTCATGATGGGTGACCTCCTGGGAAGTTTTCCCATGAAGTGTGCGAGTGAGGACAAAGCACACTAGAAAGACTCGTGTTGGTTTGCAGGGCCAGTCGTCATTTTAGGAAGCAGCCATAGTGACATGGGGCGTTACAAATGGTATCAGAGCCTTGACCCACCTGGAAGTGTGGCTAACGGGGACGTTGGACCCCTAAGAGGGGGGTGATTGTGACAGTCATAATCTCGTGATCCGTAGGGGGAAAGACCGGGTAAAAAGTTATGCAATCCCACATCGCTTGGGGAAGGTCAAGTGTGATGATTCTAAGACTATGTAGGTATGTGTAATGCCCCAAAATCCCTAATGCAGTTTAATGGTTGGATTAGTAGGCCGGGAGGGCCATAATTGTTTTATTATGCCATTAAATTATTATATGCATGTGTTATGTGAATTATATTATAATATAATGTTAAATGCATGCATGTGGGTCCGCATTTCATCGCAGGGGTATTTTGGTAATTTGTCCAGTTGAGGGCGTAATTGTATGTTTGTATGCATGTTAGTGATCTATTATTGAGGCCACATTATAATGTGGATTTTTTCGAGTCATTCGGCATGAGACGATCGTTGAGTGCAGGTTAGCGGTTTAGTCATAACAAGATTAAGTTGAGTCTCAGGGTATTTTGGTGATTAGAGTATTGCCGAGAATAAAAGGGTAATGGGATATGAATTATTGGTATTTGAGAATTTTGAGAATAACGGGAATTGGAGGGTGTTAATTATGATTAACGAAATAGGCAGGAAATGACGATTTTACCCTTGGGAGTCTTTAGAAAACCTTAAATGACCTAGGGGCAAAAAGGTCTTTTCACCATATGATATATTTAAGCCATTGAAGGCTGTAAAAGGTTGGCAAAACAGATCATAAACACATTCCTCCCGTACCTCTTTTCTTCTCCTTTTTCTTTTGAATTTTTGAGTTGTTCTTAAGGATTCAAGCTAGGGAAGTGGATCTTGAGGGATTAGGATTGTATTCCACTATTGAAGAGGGTCCTAATCTAAGCTTGAGGTAAGTTTCTAGCCATTAAAACTCTAGCTTTGCTCTGTTTTTGCTATAGTTTTCAACTTGGTTTTCTTGATTGGTTTAGGGGAATTGATGGGAGTTTTTGGCTAGGGTTCTTGGGGTTGTGATGCCTAGGACATGTGGGGATGGTTGTTGGGTTCAGTTGGGACTTAAAATGAAGTTGGGAAGCTTTTGGTTCAGGTTAGAAATGGTGGAGTCAAAGGGAGAAGGTTCAGGGCATTTTTTGGTTAGGTGTAGCGCTACAGTGCCCACTAAGGGGCGCTACAGCACTACTCAGGGGTGTCTTTTTTGTCTTGAGCGTTGGGGCGTTACCCTATTCCATCAAATTCCAGTTTTGGCTGTTTTTAAGGGTTTTTGGCTCGGGGTTTCAATCCTTAAGACTCGGGATCGAATCTACTCACCGTTTGGGTACAATTCGGGGTCCCGAGAGTGAGGTTTAGGTGAAGACCCTATTATTATTGATTTTCATTCATGGAGGTTATAATTGGTTATGATTAGGTACCCGCTATGGAATCAAAAGGTCGATCGTTCTCAAGGGTCGTTCTTTTACTATTTTTCGCTCGAACAAGAGGTAAGAAAACCGCACCCTATATATATGACATGCATGGTTATTATTGAGGCATCGTGAGTGTTTAAATGTGGACATCGATTGCATATTTAATGCTTAGCAGATCTTGCTTACTTGTGAATGGCACTGACTTACTAGTCAGAATCGACAATGGTGTCAGATCCGTTTGTGAAGCTGTGACTTACTAGTCAAGTTCATCAATGTTACTGAGCACTGGTCGTGTGTTACTGACCTAAGAGTCAGGAGCAGCATAAGCATCATGAACGCAGAGCCGATGAAAGATTAGATCTAATCGACATCTGCATTGAATGACTCACTTTGAACATTAATGCCGGACTGACCCTAAGTTCGATGAAAACTAAATGCACTTGCCTAGTTCTATGACTAGTTACTCAGAGCTAGGGCCAGAAGGCCCAGGTGACCCTATCGTCACATGGCTAAGGGTACGGAACCCACAGTAATGACTCCATGGTCACTCCCTTGGTTTACATTGGTGACTCGCTCATCAGTCACATATCTTGTTAAAGCTAGTGATTCGATCACTCATTTGTAAGGGTGTGGAACCCACGTTAGTGACTTATACATCTGTCACTCATCATTTTAGGACTATAAGTCCTAGATGATTATCATGATCATTGTTTAATATTATATACATGCAGTATTGAGTTTTCTTATTGGGCTTTGGCTCATGGGTGCTATGTGGTGCAGGTAAAGGGAAAGAAAAGCTCACACAGCCTTGAGTGGAGAGCTTAGGCAGCGATGTGTACATATGCGGCCGCTTGACCACCACGGCCAAGGATTTTCTCAGAGGGACTAGGGGTTAACCCTATTTTTGTCGCTTAGGTCGGCGGGTTGTAAATTTACAATGTAATGACCATTTTGGGTTGTAAATAACTTGTAAACGCTTTTATGGGCCCATGAACAATTTTATGTTTTAAATAAAATATATCATTTCCTTTTGATTGGTTTTTCACCTTAACCTATTAATAACACTTAGATGCACGTTTATGACCATAGAACTCGATTAGCGAGTTAAGCACTGTTCAAAGTTCACTGTAACGGTCTTGGAGTAACCAGGGCATTACAACTTGGTATCAGAGCGTGCCAAGGTTTAGGATTCCTGTAGACTGGCTAGACATGTACACTCGTCACTGAAGTCAAGTTCGACTCATGGTTTGGTAATTATTTATGTAGTTATATATTTAACTACTTAAATATATTATAAATGCTTTACCTGTATACATGAGAAACCTTGATAAGGCTGTGCCTTGAATATTACATCATCAGTAAGAACGTGCTTATTAGTACTGATATTGCCAGACCATGCTTATTAGTATTGTTCATTGTGAACTATTATTTGATACATGTTAAATACTAAATTCTATGATCATATATCCATCTGTATACTTGTATAATTGTGGAATATGGTGGTTATCTGCTTGTTCTTGGACCGTGAGGCGGCAAGAGGTTTAGTTATTACTACTTGACTGGTCGCATTGACTGTTGCAGCACAGTATAAGCTGATAAGAATGATTCCAAGACAGACAAATTCCTCAGTTGGCCAGGGTGATTAAGGCTAAGAAAATAATCAAGGTCAAGAAAATGACCAGGGTCAGATTCCACAGCCAGCTCCTGAGAATTGGCAGCAATTATTTAATGAGCTGGAGGCTACAATATTGAGGCAGGGAGAAGAACTCCGTCTCCTGAGACAACAGCAGGTTCCTGCAGTAGCCAGTGTATCTGAGGCACCTCCTGTATCGGGCTAGCAGCGGATCAGTTGCCAGTGGTAACAAATGGGAGCCTTTTTATGAAAGGTTCAGAAAGCAACAACCTCCAGCTTTTGAAGACAGTGCAGATCCTGCCAAAGTTGAGCAGTGGATGAGCATGAATACTAGGGCTGAGCATAAAATCCGAAAAACCAAAAAAACCGTGTACACCGACCTACCGAACACCGAAAAAACCAAAACTGTTTAAACCGAAAACCGAAAAAACCGCCGATGGTGCAAACCGCCACTGTTCGGTCGGTTTGGAAATTTTGTGTGAACCGACCAATAAAACCGAAACCGACCGAACACAATAAAATAATAATATAATATTATATAATTATTAATTATTAAAAATTTTAATAAAAAAAAAAAAAACTTAGGGCACTTGTAAATGTAATTATGTTCTATATATTTATGTTTTAAAAACACACAAAAATGGATTCTAACAATCCAAAATTTTTAATTTTTTAACTAAAACTTTCAAAAAATAAATAAAAAATAAAAAAAATAATAATCAATTCGGTTTAGTCGGTTTAACCGACCAAACCGCGGTCCAAAAAGGTCGGTTTTTTTTTTAAACTGGTTTGGTTCGGTCAGTTTTTGGATTGCACCAATCCGAACCGAAAACCGAATTTTGGATTTTTTTTTTGTGAAAAAACCGCCCAAACCGACCGATGCTCACCCCTAATGAATACCACCATCCTGGACTTCATGAGGGTGACTGGTAATGAGAGGGTGGCTTATGCCACGTATATGTTTCAAGAGGATGCCCGAATTTGGTGGGAAGTTATATCCCAGACCAGAAACATTAATGCCTTGAGTTGGGAAGAGTTTCAGACTCTATTCAACGAGAAGTATTACAATGATGCCATCAGGGCAGCAAAAGCTGAAGAATTCATCAGGCCACTTCAGGGGAGTTTGTCAGTGACCGAGTATGCCCTGAAGTTTGATCGATTGGCAAAGTTTGCCATGGAGCTGGTACCCACTGATGGGACCAGGAGGGAGAGATTTCTCCAGGGGCTACAACCTAGATTAGCCCGAGATGTTCGCATCACCACTGTGGCTGGGGTTACTACCTATGCATGGGTGGTTGAGAAGGCACTCACAGCTGAGAGTGTAGAGAACAAGATCTGGCGAGATAATGCAGCCAGCAAGGAGTTTAGGAGAACAGGTTCTCCATTTTTGGGTTTTGGTAGGGGTGGAGGCCCTAGTGATCAGAAGAGGAAGGTTCCTGACACCTGTCCATTTTGGATTGTAAATTTACAATGTAATGACCATTTTGGATTGTAAATAACTTGTAAACGTTTTTATGGGCCCATGACCAGTTTTATGTTTTAAATAAAATATATCATTTCCTTTTGATTGGGTTTTCACCTTAACCTATTAATAACACTTAAATGCACGTTTATGACCAAAGAACTCGATTAGCGAGTTAAGCACTGTTCAAAGTTCACTGTAACAGACTTGGAGTAACCAAGGCGTTACAGTATGGGACTACACAGTTGAAGATAGCTTAAATGGGTTGATGGGTACTACCTATGCCAACAAGATGCATCTTGTTTTCTGTAGCCCATCACTTGAGAACTCCAAAGCTAAGCGTGCTTGACCTGGAATAGTCTCATGATGGGTGAGGGTAAAAAGTTGTGCAATCCCACATCACCTGGGGAAGGTCAAGTGTGATGATTCTAAGACTGTGTAGGTATGGGACTACACAGTTGAAGATGGCTTAAATGGATTGATGGGTACTAGCTATGCCAACAAGATGCATCTTCTTTTCGGTAGCCCATCACTTGAGAACTCCAAAGTTAAGCGTGCTTGACCTGGAGTAGTCTCATGATGGGTGACCTCCTGGGAAGTTTTCCCAGGAAGTGTGCGAGTGAGGATAGAGCATGCTGGAAAGACTTGTGTTGGTTTGCAGGGCCAGTCGTCGTTCCAAGAAGGTCACCCATCATGAGACTACTCCAGGTCAAGCACGCTTAACTTTGGAGTTCTTAAGTGATGGGCTACCGAAAAAAATGATGCATCTTCTTTTTGGCAGCCCATCACTTGAGAACTCCAAAGTTAAGCGTGCTTGACCTGGAGTAGTCTCATGATGGGTGACCTCCTGGGAAGTTTTCCCAGGAAGTGTGCGAGTGAGGATAGAGCATGCTGGAAAGACTTGTGTTGGTTTGCAGGGCCAGTCGTCGTTCCAAGAAGGTCACCCATCATGAGACTACTCCAGGTCAAGCACGCTTAACTTTGGAGTTCTTAAGTGATGGGCTACCGAAAAAAATGATGCATCTTCTTTTTGGCAGCCCATCACTTGAGAACTCCAAAGTTAAGCGTGCTTGACCTGGAGTAGTCTCATGATGGGTGACCTCCTGGGAAGTTTTCCCAGGAAGTGTGCGAGTGAGGATAGAGCATGCTGAAAAGACTTGTGTTGGTTTGCAGGGCCAGTCGTCGTTCCAAGAAGGTCACCCATCATGAGACTACTCCAGGTCAAGCACGCTTAACTTTGGAGTTCTTAAGTGATGGGCTACCGAAAAAAATGATGCATCTTCTTTTTGGCAGCCCATCACTTGAGAACTCCAAAGTTAAGCGTGCTTGACCTGGAGTAGTCTCATGATGGGTGACCTCCTGGGAAGTTTTCCCAAGAAGTGTGCGAGTGAGGACAGAACATGCTGGAAAGACCTGTATTGGTTTGCAGGACCAGTCGTCATTCCCGGAAGCAGCCATAGTGACGTGGGGCGTTACACTGATAACCTAGAAAAATTGACTTAGAAAAGATTCGCTTCTTTTCATGTTTATAAAGATAATTAAACTATTTTAATTAATCTTTATTTAATTAAAATGAAATTGATCAGTTACAACCTATTTTGAGTATTTAATTTAAATTATATTTAAAAAGAATAATTAAATAAATAAATTAATTTGAAATTCAAAATTCAAATCCCAAAGATACGATATACACACATGTGGCGCCACTCCTGACATAGTGAGTGGTGTGAGCCACATAGTGTGTATCCCTGATTTTCTCATTTGTTTGTTTAGTTAATTTTAAGACAATATATTTATCCAAAAATAAATATCAGTTAATTCAAAACTAACTTTATCTTAAAAAACTATCAGTTTTAAATAATTATCTTATAATAAGATAATAATTAAACTCTCCCAAATATTAATCCAAACACGTATGCTTATTAAATCGCACTAGTAACCATTCATTAAAGATTCCATACTTTAATATGTTACTGACTATTTTATTCATTGTATTGTTGGAAAAACTCATTACAGGATCTTTATTTATTTTCATGCAATTTATATATTATCAAAAAAACATGCAAATTCCTAGAACATGCTCCTATGAAATTGATATAAATACAGAGTAAAGTAAAAACTTACATTACGCAGCAGAACTAGAACAACTCCATCCTTCAATCTCTCTAACCCTTGATTCATTTCTGTAGCAGAGTATTATCAAGAGATTGAACAAGATCAGCAACACAGTCTTCCTCACCAAGCCTTTGATCAACCTAGAACTAGTGTGGGCTGGTTCTCAACACATGAGATAGAGATCTTGCAGAGAAGAAGAAGAGAGAGTGGCCAAGAAAGGTTAGACTGTCTAGTTTTTCACACTTACCCAAATCAACTGAGACTGACTTGCTTCTGAAAACCCTAGATATCATATTCCTTATATAGGCAACTTAATGGGATTTATTTAAATTTAAATTAATTAAAAATAATAAACAAAAATAAAAGCATTGGGCTGCCATAAATGGACTTGGGCCCAATCTCTTTGTTTTGAATTTAAATCCCAACTGGGCCTAAATTCAAAACCTTTTATTTATTTTATTTTTAATTAATTAATTAAATCCTTATTCAAATTAACTAATTATAATTTGAAACTTGATTTAATATTATTTATTTATATTGATACCAATTTATCAATATTAATAAATTTACCCAAAGATTCTCTTTTATTCTCTAAATCTCATATCTTTGTAAATTTTCCAAAATTGACCTAGTCAACTTTAAAAATCCTAATTGATAATTAAATCAATTAATTGAGACATTCTAGATGATTTACTCAAAGGTGATGCGGGGACCATGGATCCATGAAATCAAGCTCCAACAAGTTACCGTGAATTTATTTACGAATAATTTCACTACCTTATTAATTCCTCGTGACTCCACTATAGACTCGGAATTGAGTTCTTGAATTCATAGAACGTATTTTCAAAACCATAAATACGTTATCCATTGTTATAACCATTACAATCAGTCAATCCTCTATCGATGACTTACTAACGAGCTGGGTACAAATTACCGTTTTACCCCTCATTAGTATTTTATCCTTAACTCCCACTAAGTTCCTTATAAATAATATTTCCGTGAACTTAATCACAGAAATGAGATCTCAATCATTTAACCTTTTGAACAAAGCAATTAAGGAAATCATCTTTTCACTTCTCATACAGAAGTTATAGATTTCGTATCTATGAATAATACTCCCACTCAATTACACTAATAAATCTCCAAGATATAAGTATGGGTTAGACCGTAGGGTAAGCTGGTAACGAACAAGTCAAAAGATTTAAATAATATAATTAGCAGAATATTATCACTCAGAATTAAGATCGACTTAATATATGGTCAACGTTGTGACATTGATTAGATTTGATAACAACGATACTTATTTATCAATCAATAATCAATATCGGTCCTAGTCTGATGTAACTAAATACATCCGATCTTATCTACTTGGTCGATACCTTGGACAAGATATCACACCCTGAATGTGTAAGTAGATCATATCGTAGATTGCTTAATCAGTGAAAATCCAATGCACTGATCTAATCTTAGGACTCGTTCTTTTGAACATATAATTACAACTATAATCCACTGTGACCTAGTCACTATAATTGTAACTATCCATATGTTCGGGATTTTATAAATGTTTGTATTATTTCAATAATCATGTAATAAAACAAGCAAGCAACACAGTTGTCAAACTAAATGATTTCTACTACTTTTATTGATAATATGAAATCGTGCTACATGTCCGACATGGTTTTATAAGGGCATAAAACCCAACATGTATATGATCTTAATTCTCTCGTACTAATACAAGATCATATCCTCATAAATGAATATGGAATTTTCTGATATTTATACAAATTATTCAAATAATAATTATAACATTCAACTATAATAAAATTAGACTTTTATTTAAATCAATAAAATGTCTTTTTACATGCTTTTAGGGCATAAACCCTAACACCTTACGGGGCATCGGTCGTGCTAAATGTTATATACTTGAAATGAATGTGTTTATGATGTGTGAACCATGTGAGTTGATATATATGTTTATTGTGATTATTATTTACGCCATGTGGGACTATTCTTGTTGGGCCTTGGCTCATAGGTGTTCTATGGTGCAAGTAAGGATAAGGGAAAAGTAGATCAACCATGAGTTGGAGAGCTCGACGTTGAAGAGTACATATTCAACCTTCTCAACCTGCAGGGTTGAGACATCTGATGGACTTGAGTCAAAAATCTGAATTTTGTCGTTTAGGTCGACCTCTTTTGAGAACAATGATTGTAAATAAGTTTTGTTTAAACAATATTGGATCCCATGTAAACTTTTATAAACTTAATGAAGTTGTTTATACCTTTTTATCAATTTTGGCATTTTTACTTCCTATTTAGTTTTAAATCACACTTTTGAGTCCAAACCTATTGCTTAACAATTTAAGCACTATTTAAACACATGTGGTGGCGGCCCTGGAATAGTAGGGAGTCACACCTCCCGTCATGCCCCATTCAATAATGTTCGAATAGCTCTCGTCACGATCCAAGGACTCCCATACATGCATGGTCCAATCCTCAAGGCATCATGCCTTCACGCATGTTGGTAGGCCCTTAAGACTAGCTGCCAGACTGGTAGTACACACTTGACCTCCATCCTTCTCAAGCATAGTGCATCCTCCAATGCATGTATGCTATCAAGTCTCATGAATGACTACCCGTGCCATCTCGAGTCAAGGCTCGTGGACATGGCGCACTGTTAGGAGTGTGTCCTAAAAGCATGTAAAGACATTTGTTTTTTCTGTTAATAAATAAATACAATGGTTTATTATTATTGTCATATTTAGATTGTTAAATTATTGTTTGAATAATTTTGTAAATATCAGAAAAATTCCATATTCATTATTGAGGATGTGATCTTGTATTAGTACGAGAGAATTAAGGTCACATGAATGAATAAAAATAGTCAACAACAACAAATTAAAGTTATGGAATTCTTTAATTGGAGTTGTAAGTACGGTTTACTGAGTATCATAATGATACAAATAATCTAGATTCAGATTATTGATGTGGTAAGACATCTCGGTAAAGGTGCTTTATATAATATGATTATATATGACATGGACCGATATGAATTAGAGTCTTTATCCAAAAACCATTTAATAATAAAGACTTGTAATTTATATCATAACTGATGATCATTTATAGATCAACCTAAATCATGAGCGTTCATGAACTCCTGTTCATGTTTATTAAATCTTTTGATTCATTTGTTAAGGTCTCTTCAAAGAATGAGGCTAATGACTTTTGTTTTGGAGATTTAATATCATGGATGGCTGGGAACATGTATCAACAATACATAATCTAATCTTTCCTAACGGATCGTATATTAGTTCCCTTAAGGGTTAATTTTGGAACTGAATGATTTTGAGCTCAAATCTATAATTAGATTATAGATTAATTATTCACTAGTGAATTAATGGTACTTAAGGAATAAGAAGTAAATTAGAAAGGTAAAATGGTAATTCTTCCATTCTAATTTATGAACTAATTAATTAGAGGGTTGAACTATTGTAAGATGGTTATATCAATGGACAACTTAAGAAAAGATTTCTGTAAAAGTATATCTATAACATAAAGAGTGCAATTCTGAATTTATAGTGGAGTAATATCAGAATTAATAAATTAACTATTATAATTAAAGAGTTTAATTATTTAGTTTCAATTTATTGGAGCTTAATGTTATAGGTCCATGGTCCCCGAAATGGCTCAAACAATCACTGTCAAAGGCAAATGCAAAAATGGGCAAAAAGGACTTATGTGATAAGTAAAATATTTTTCTATGTATCAAACATAATTATTGTTTAATTATGTGTAATTAATTAATTATTTGATTTAAGAAAAATATAATTAATTTTGAATTAATTTATTTTTGAGATTTTTGGTATTTAAATAATAATAAAAATTGGGAAAAATCACATGCCTGCACAGGCATGTGGTACACGTGTGGCACAGTGCACAGGCACTGTGCTACACGCATAAGAGATGGACTTAGTCTCTTGATTCCACAATTTTAGTTATTTAAATATTAAATAAATAATGAGATATTTTAATATGATTAAAATATTATTATTTAAAAAAAATCTGATAACTGATCAGTTATTTTGAATTTGTTTAAAATAACAAATATTTTAATATATTGGATATTATTAAATATTGGATATCAGTTTTCACAGAACGTAACTTTTCAGGGATAGAAAAATATCTAGGATTCTCTCAGAGAAAAGAGAACAGTGACAAAAACAAAGGTCATTGTTCTTCACAAAACCTAGGTCCAAACTTTATCAGATCTCATGTGTTGAGAACATCTGATAAATAGTTATTGCCTATTATTTGTATAGCGAGCCCACACTCGTTCTTTGTGTGCCTGAGAACATTTTGGAAGATCTTGGTGTGAGATCTCGAGGATTCAGCCATACGAAAGGATAGCAGCAAGGAAGGACCTGAGGTAATTTTTCTATTCTTGTCCTTGATTCAATATATATATGAGTGTGAAGAATTAGATCTAGAAATCTTATGGGATTAATCTGACAATTTGATTGTTGTTCTACTGCGCATAATCTCTGATTTGATCAATAAAAACCAACACGCACCACAACATCTCTCGGAGGTTAGAGCCACGTTCCATGCAAGCGGCATGCCAGCAAGCCAAGGGAACAATGCCCATAAACCTCTGGCAGCACACTTCAACGCTCTACCATGGCGGCCCGACAATGTCCATGAGTACTTCTACTCATGGAGACATATGAGTCCCCTCGTGGGCCCAGCCTAATAGTTCTTCTAACTAGTAGTAGCTCACTTAGGCAGGGGGTGGTGGAGAGCTGACACTAGGTGCTCCCTCTTCAAAGAACCTTCTGGCTTTTAGCCTTCTACCAGGAACATATATGCTTTTTCATTGGGAGACATATTTGGCTCTCATCTCATCAATTCTCTGAATCTCCCAAATCCGATTGCACCATAGTGTCCATTGACCCTCCGATATGGGAATTACCAAGTCTCGTCCATTTTTAGGTAATATTGAAGATATTTACAAAAATACCACTACCGTACAAACTAGGCAATAACATCCCACCAACTTGAACCCTCACATACACATCTGGCCGAGCACCAACCTAGCTTGTAACATGCCTTCAAGGTCGACATGTTACACTAAGTATCAAAGGAATAAGTCTTTTATGGAGACTGAGTAAAAAATGTATGACTCTTAGTTCACGAAGGCAATCATCTAAACCAAACCCATTGTTTTGTCATATGCTTGTTGAGTTCTAGGAAATTGTCAAAGCATTATCTTAGCCAAGAACCCATGGGTTCCTTTCTTACTTGGTTTTAGACCATCCTCTTATGTAATGTTGATGGAATGAAAGTTTGTGATCTTTTCATTAATGCAATTACTCAGGATTATGCAAACTAAGACTCTTCTTTGATGAGGAAGAGGTTGGAGCCATATTGAAAATTGATATTTCATCCTTGTCCACTGCTAATTGATGGGTTTGGACCTTTTTGTTTTGTTTTGTAAAATTAGCTTATTGGAATCATACTCAACATCATGTACCCACCATCTCCATTAATGTTCAGAAGATGTGGAAGCACTTTTGAAAGGCCAATATATGAGTGACACAAAATACTTTGGTAGTGCATCTTCTTGCAAGTCTTGCCTAGTCGAACTAGACTCAATCAATTCTTCCTTAACCATAACAAATTCTGCCTATTATGTAGTTTTAGCAAAGAGTCTTATGACTATTTATTCCTCCATTGTGATTTTGCTCAATGCATTTGGCTAGCCTCCCCTTGAGCTGCAGTCCGAATCAACCTTTCTTCTATGTAGATTAAATCTCGACCATTTTGTCTATTAATTCACGTGACATTGATCCTGATAAAGTCCTTCTCAATGCCTCAATTGCTATGGATGCTGTTTGGAAGGCGCGCAACAAAGCTCTGCACAAAAGTTCCATTCCTAATCCTCAAGCTTGCCTCCTCCTAAGATTGGATCGAGATCAATTTTAAATATTTCCATTGGAAACTATTCTACCCTATGGTGGGATGGGATAGTTGTGGGACCATTCTTTTTGCCTTATTCAAGCCTCTCACTTATGTTCTTTCCAATTTTTGGATAAGGCAAATGAGCTCTTTTGTCTGTTTGTGAAGCGAAGCAAATAGGCTAGTCCAATTGCATTATTGAAGGAGAAAATCTTAATGTCATAGATTGCCTTAACAAGCACAAGCATCATTAGCAAAACCTTTTTATGTTGTAATTTTGTCCATGTTAATCGTTCATGTAATACTTTGGCGCATAATGTAGCCAAGTGGGCTTGTATTTGTAACTTTTTGGGAGACATGTCGGTTGATACAATCCCACCAGGGATGCAGGGTGTGGTTGGCATAACTTTTAAAAAATACTTTTATGTTTATTAAGCTTTAAAAGCTCTTTTGAGAGCTTGATTAGATATTTTAGTCAAATTGACTTTTAACTTTAATAAGCTATTTCTAGAGAAGATACAAAATGTAACTTCTTATAAAAGTATTTTTTTTAATAGAGATTTTTTCTTAAATACACATTTTTTTTTACTTTTTTACGATTGTTTTTTTCTTAAAAAATACGCACTCAAGTTTTCAAAAATATAATTTTCAAAGTTTCATAATTACAAAAATACAGTTTTTAGGAAATACAAGTTGAAAACAACTCATTAGACTAACTAAACATCAACAAAAAAAAAAACCATAAAAACAACGTGAAAATACAAAACAACATGAAAATACAAAAAAAAAAAAACCTAAAAACAACGTTAAAATAATACAAAAAAAGACAAAAGACAAAATTGTAAAATATAAAAATTTATTTAAAACTGTAAAATTGAAAAAGAAAAAAAATAACTATAATTTTTTTAGCAAAATTTAATATTTTATGTAATTTTTCTTTTTTAATAAGCCAAAGCTAACAACACAAATTTGGCCAAAGAAGCCCATAATCTCCCTTTCAATGAAGTATCATTTTCTAAAAAAAAAAAGAAAAAAGTAGAAATAGAATATGATGTAAATTCTTTGTGAATATTTTGTAAAAGAAAATTCTTTGTGCATATATTGGGCTGGACTTTGAATCTTGGACTGTAGTAAGGAGGAGTGGGCCTCACGGCAAAGAATCCCCAATAAGAGACCAACTGAGCTCGACACCAGTTTTCCTTCCACAACCCAAAACTGTCTCTAGGGTTTTAGAGGTTAGCTCTCTGTCTTTGATTGTTTTGGGGTTTAGAGAGAGAGATAACCTAACATTCTTTCTCTTTCCCTTTCTCTCTCTCTCTCTCCATTTTCATATTCACAGAACAACTGTGAGTTTTGTTTTTTCTCCTTTTCAATTTTTATTATTGTTGTTATTCAATAGAAGAAGCAACTCAGTGAGCAATTACCAAAACAATGGCGGCTCTTGCTCCCCCAACTACCGCTACTGCAATTCTTCCCGAGCCTGCCGTTCCCGAGAAGACCAAAGCAGATGAGAAGGCCGATTACTTCAATCTTCCATGCCCCATTCCCTATGAAGAGATCCATCGTGAAGCTCTCAGTAAGTTTTTTTTTGGTAAAAATAAAACGAACGATTTCAGTGTTTTCTACTTTGATTTAATTTGCACTATTCTGGGTATCTGTTGTTTTTCCGAGTATTGGATATTTTAAGCGCTTGTTATCATATGGTCAAAAGATTTAGGTTACAAGCATTAGAAATATGTGATCTTTTTTTCCCTTCTTCCGGAGAGCTTGTATTGTAGGTGGAACTAGGAGAATATATAATCAAAGGGAATTACTAGTTTTCTAATGTTACCAATTGTTATTGTTCTTTCCTATGGTGGAACTAGGAGAACATAGAATTAGAGGGAATTACTAATTCTCTTATGTTGTCAATTGTTTTTTTTTCATCTGATAGTGGCAGACAACTAAAGAGAGTGGTGAGTATGTGGTACTAATTTTGTGCGTTTGGGTGTCAATAGTGTCTTTAAAGCCAGAACTTTTTGAGGGGATGCGCTTTGATTTTACTAAAGGGCTCAATCAGAAGTTCTCACTCAGTCACAGGTCGTACCAGGCTCTCCTCTGCACCTATATATATATATATATATATTTTTTTTTTAAAAAAAAGAAATCTATTTTAAAGTGTTAATACCATTATTAACTGTATTTTGTCAACCCAAAACTAGTGTGTTCATGGGGCCCACTGAGGTTCCTTCCCAGTCGGCGGAAACTATCAAAATCCCTACTGCTCACTATGAGTTTGGAGCCAATTTTATAGACCCAAAGGTGAGTTACCCTTTTACTTAAATATCTTCTTAGATTTTGTTATTTTCATAAAAGAGTTCATCCTAAATTTTTAATTTGGATTGGTGTAATGCAGTTGATGCTTTTTGGAAGAATACTAACTGATGGGAGGTTAAATGCAAGAGTGAAGTGTGATTTGACCGAAAATCTCATTTTGAAGGCTAATGCACAGGTACTATTATAAAGAATAAAGCATTTCTGCGAGTAACATTTTTCATGCCTTGGCTAATTGGCCTTTTTTCTTTTTACTCAGCTCACAAATGAACCACATATGTCACACGGCATGCTCAATTTTGATTACAAGGTTAGATGCTGGTATTTTGGAACTATCTTTGTACTTCTAGTTTTTCTTTTACGAGAGGGTTGCCCTTTTCTGTTTTCAATTTCATTACAAAGAGGTTATTGTCTACTTATAAAAGAAATTGGGCTGATGATTGCTCAAATGCACATGCTCTATATCTTTAACCGTAGTAAAAACAAGGACAATCAGGTTAAGCAACATAACTTTACAAATTGATGGCATCGTTGATTCTAAATATACCTATAGTTTAATTTTCATGAATGATTGTGAAGAACTTTCTAGTATTACCAAATAATTGTTTATTGCATTTATTATGGTATTTGGAAATATTAGGAATTGCATAGGGGAAATCTTGGTTCAGCTTCATTTAATTGCATCATTTTACTTGTATAATTAGCTTAAATTACAGTAATAATTCTGGGAAAACAAACTATTGCATCAACCTTTTAATACAAACTAATGTGGTTGGTGAGTTGTCATTTTTCTCATGGGTAATTATCTATCGAAAATAGCATCTTACCGATTGCATCTAGCATTAGTTGTATTGAACATTTGTATAATTGTTGGTATACCTAGCATCATCCAAAATTAGGATAGAAATAAAAGAGTTTGTGTTGCTTTATTCTCTCCCCCGTATACTTTGAGAGTGGTGGTGCCATTTTAATCTCTTTGAACTTCTAATTTTATGCAATTATCAACCCCATGAGTATTTTATAGGTCTCCTAGAATTCTATTATGTTGGAATCATTTGTGTAAATTTGAATCATTTGAGGGACTCCTTTCTTGATCTTAGCAGGGATTGGGAAAGTTTTCTGTCATAATAGTTCTTAGCTGGTGTTTAATGATTTGCTGTTTTATTTAAATTCGAAAGTAGCTGTGTCTGTGGCTATTTCGAAGATCGATTCTGATCTTCTGTCTTTGTATTCATTATTATATTTGTTGTGATTTCTTACAACACAGACTCAGTTTTGCTATAGCAATATCACAGCAATTCAAACAATCAATATGATTAAACGAGAAATGAAATCAATTATAAAACAGAGAAAAAATTAAAGAGACAAGACAAAGAAATTTATCCTGGTTCGGATCTCAATGTGAGTCCTAATCCAGCTCTCCCTCAAGGAGTTTCTCCACTATCAAAAGATTGATTACAAACACCAATTCAAGCTATGTAATGTTACAACTGAACACCACTAATCTGACTTTCTTCTTGCTTGTCAATCCACCATGAATGCCATGGTTAAGTAGCACCTTTCTTCTTGAATCTTGGTCAGCTTCTCTCTCTATCTTTCTATCAATCTCTAGTCTCAGATATTTCTCTATCTCACATACAGTTTATAATGACTTAATAGCACAGCTTATATAGCTTTACAAAACTTAGCCAACCGACTTATGACTTCAACTAACAACTAACATATAACAACCTTTTTAACTAACTATTAAAACATAGTAACAGTAGTTCTATTTCAGATTTTCATATGGATTACACTTTACAAATTCCACCTTAATCCATGAAAATTAGAAGTATCTTCGTCCTTGAGGGAGTGAACCTGATTGCTCAAACAGGTCCAAGGTTGAGCAAGTCCAAACAGTGATTGAACTTGCTCACAGGCAGCACTTTGGTTCCTGCATCAGCAGGGTTCTCTTCAGTAGGCACCTTTTCCAAATTGATTTCACCAGCTTCTATCTTGTCTCTAATCCAAAACATCCTTATGTCAATGTGTTTGGATCTTTCATGGTAGACAGGATTTTTACTCAAATGAATTGCTGACTGACTATCTGAGAAAACACAAACACTTCCTTTCAGCATGCATATTTCTTGTAAGATTCCCTTGATCCATGTTGCTTCTTTGAAAGCTTCAGTAATAGCCATGAATTCTGCTTCAGTAGTGGATAAAGCAACAACATGTTGCTGCTGGGATTTCCAGTTTATGCAACATGAATTTAACATAAAACAGTAACTGGTCATTGACTTTCTGGTGTCTCTGTTGGAGGCATAGTCAGCATCTACATATCCTTCTAAGTTTAGATCATTTCCTCCCTTTTCGAATTTCAAACCATAATCTGAAGTTGTCTTCAGATATCTCAATAGCCATTTTAAACCTGTCCAGTGGTCTTCACCAGGGTTTGACATAAACCTGCTCAGAATGCTTACTGAATATGCAATGTCTGGCCTGGTGCTTATCATAGCATACATAACACTGCCAATTGCTTTGGCATAAGGGATTTCTTCCATTTTCTTCTTTGACTGATCATCCTTTGGTGATTGTTCTGTAGACAGAATAAAATGGCCAGCTAAGGGAATCTGAGTTTCCTTTCCACCTTGCATGTTGAATTTCTTTATTACCTTTTCAATGTATGATCTCTGAGTTAGCATCAGGCTTCTTTCTTTTCTGTTTCTTAAAATTTTGATGCCAAGTATTTTCCTTGCTGCCCCCATGTCTTTTATTTCAAATTCACTGTTCAGAACATGCTTGAGCTTGTTTATCTGATTTTGATCCTTTCCCATGATTAACAAATCATCGACATAGATTAGTAAGAAAGTAGCAGCTTGTGACTTCAAATTTGTGAAGTATAGACAAGTGTCAAAGTTGGATCTGACATAACCAAACTTAGTGATTACTGAATCGATTTTCTTATACCATTGCCTTGGGGACTGTTTAAGTCCATATAGAGATCTCTTCAATAGGCATACCAGCTCTCCTTCCTTTGATTTCACCTTGAATCCATCAGGCTGATCCATGTAGACTGTTTCTTCAAGTTTACCATTCAAAAATGCTGTTTTCACATCCATTTGCTGTATGTCCCAATCCAATTGAACAGCTATTGCAATCATCATTCTGATGGTCTTCATTTTAACAACTGGTGAGAATATTTCTTGGTAGTCCACCCCTTCAACTTGGTTGAATCCCTTTGCAACTAGTCTGGCCTTGTAAATTTTTGGTTCAGCTTCTGTTATACCATCTTTAACTCTGAAAAGCCATCTGCATCCAATAATCTTTTGCCTTTCTGGTTTCAAGACTAATGACCATGTTTCATTCTTCTTTAATGAGGCAATTTCTTCATTCATAGCTGATTTCCACTTCACTGAGTGCCTGCATTTTAAAGCTTCCTGATAGTTGTTTGGCACAGCTTCTTTTGATTCCTTTGCTATAGCAAAAGCATAAGCAATAATGTCAGCTTCACCATATCTGGCAGGAGGTCTTATTTCCCTTCTTGTTCTGTCTCTTGCTAACTGGTAGCCTTCTAAGTCCTCAGATTGACCTTCTTCTTCAATTTCTTGATCTACATCAGTGTGATCATTTGAATCTAAATTTGCATGCTGCAGTGGTTCCACCTCAATCTGAACTCCACTTTGAGAATTTGTACCTGAAACATCAGACAAGATACCTTTCTCATTTCTTTTAAAAGGGAAATCATTTTCATTAAACACAACATCTCTACTGACTATTACTTTGTAATTTTCAGTTGATAACAGTCTATATCCCTTGACACCAATTTGGTATCCTAGTAAGACACACTTAACAGATCTTTTGTCTAATTTATCTCCTACAACATGAGCATATGCAGCACAACCAAATGTCCTTAGATGCATTAATGAAGGAGGTTTATTATTCCATAATTCTTCTGGTGTTTTAAGATCAATTACTCTACTTGGGCTTCTGTTTATTAGATAACAGGAAGTATACAAAGCTTCACCCCAATATCTTTTTGGCAAACCAGAATTTAGTAAAATGCATCTAACCTTGTTAAGCAGTGTTCGATTCATTCTTTCTGCAACTCCATTCTGTTGTGGATTCTTTGCAACAGTTCTATGTCTCCTGATACCTGTTTCTATACACAGCTTATCGAATTCTTCATTAACAAACTCAAGCCCATTATCAGTTCTTAAAGTTTTAACTTTTCTGTCAGTTTGGTTTTCAACAAATATTTTCCAGTTTCTAAACTTTTCAAGGCATTCATTTTTGTGTCTCAATAAGAAAACCCATACCTTTCTGCTATAGTCATCTATAACAGATAAAAAATATTGATTTCCACCTGGAGTTTTGACCCTGCTAGCTCCCCAAAGGTCAGCATGTAGGTATTCCAGAATTTGCTTAGCTCTATAGTTGCTCCTGGAAAATTTAATCTTGTGTTGCTTGCCCTGCACACAGATCTCACAGAAAGGTAAGTTAGCATGTGTATAGTTTAGAAGCAAACCTTGTTTTGATAGCTCTACCAGTCCTTGCTCACTTATGTGGCCTAATCTTGCATGCCACATTTTCGAGTCTGTTTTGCATTTAGTAACAGCTGCAGCTTGTGCTGGAGTTATGGTTTTTCCATCTAGAAAATATAACCCATTTCTTTTGATGCCCCTCATTACCAGTAGTGATCCCTTAGTGATTCTCATTGTGCCTTTTCCTGTTCTGTATTCTAAGCCTTCATCATCTAATGTACCAAGTGATATTAAGTTTCTTTTCAACTCTGGAATGTGTCTAACATTGCTAAGAGTTTTAATGGTGCCATCATAGCTTCTGATGGATATCGAACCAATACCAATGACCTGACATTTATGGTCATTTCCCATCATGACCTTTCCACCATTAATCTTGGTATAATCACTAAACCAGTCTTTGTTTGGACTCATGTGGTAAGTACAACCACTATCCAGAATCCATTCCTCATTGTCTTTGTAATCTGAACTGGTACAAGCCTCTCCAAGATCTGAAGATTCTTTCTGATCTTTTATGGCTACAAAGACATCACCATCTGAGCTGTAGTTGTCATCAACTGCAGCATTAGAATCACTTCCTTTTTCTTCCTCATCTTTATTCTGCTTTCTTTTGTCTCTAAGTTCCCAGCAGTATCGAATTAGGTGACCTGTTTTGCCACAGTGATGGCATTTTCGAGTTTCTCTTGGTCTAGACTTTGATCTGCTATTCCCTCTTGTTCTTGAATTGTATCTTGGTTTAGAGTTGTCTCTGAATCTTGAATTTCCTCTTCTTGTTTGTCTTCCTCGAATTGTTAGTGCCTCCTCAGTTCTGGCTTCTTGTCTTGCTGCCTTTTGCCAATTCAATTCTGCATCCCTTGATCTCAGTGTGCTCATGATATCTTCGAGGGTGAGGGTGTCTCTGCTGTACATTATCACAGTTCTCATTTCTTTGAACTGATCTGGTAGAGCATTCAGTATGATCACAGCTTGGTCTTCTTCTTTGATTGTTTCTCCCATGTTGGTTAGAGATAAAACAATCTTGTTGAGGTCATCCAAATTCTGCTCTAATGAGATGGTGGCATTCATCTTGAAGCCATAGAATTTTCCTTTTAAGAATATTTTGGTGGCTGTCGACTTAGCCATGTACAATTGCTGCAACTTGTTCCATATCCCCAAAGCTGTTTTCTCTCCAATGACTTGCCTCAATACATTATCTGCAAGATTCATTATTATGGCTGATCTTGCTTGCTTCATGATTGTTTCTGTTTCACTTTTCTTTGTTGCATCAAGTTCCTTTTCTGTCTTTTCAATCTTTTCCTCTAATGCACAATCTAACTTTTGGTAGATTAGGATTGCCATCATCTTTTCTCTCCAAAGACTGAAATCCCCCGATCCATCAAACCTCTCTAAATCGAATCTGGTTGATGATGAGGCCATTGATCAACTCTTTCTTGATTCTTGGTTGTGTTGCAACTTGAGTCTCGGATTCTTCAAACCTGGCTCTGGTACCACTGTTGTGATTTCTTACAACACAGACTCAGTTTTGCTATAGCAATATCACAGCAATTCAAACAATCAATATGATTAAACGAGAAATGAAATCAATTATAAAACAGAGAAAAAATTAAAGAGACAAGACAAAGAAATTTATCCTGGTTCGGATCTCAATGTGAGTCCTAATCCAGCTCTCCCTCAAGGAGTTTCTCCACTATCAAAAGATTGATTACAAACACCAATTCAAGCTATGTAATGTTACAACTGAACACCACTAATCTGACTTTCTTCTTGCTTGTCAATCCACCATGAATGCCATGGTTAAGTAGCACCTTTCTTCTTGAATCTTGGTCAGCTTCTCTCTCTATCTTTCTATCAATCTCTAGTCTCAGATATTTCTCTATCTCACATACAGTTTATAATGACTTAATAGCACAGCTTATATAGCTTTACAAAACTTAGCCAACCGACTTATGACCTCAACTAACAACTAACATATAACAACCTTTTTAACTAACTATTAAAACATAGTAACAGTAGTTCTATTTCAGATTTTCATATGGATTACACTTCACAATATTAATACAAAGAAGTTTCTTTTTTAAAAAAAAAATGTATTATAGGGGGAGAGAATAATCTTTTTTAGGTGTTCACTAGTATTCTGTTTCTTCAGATTTCGAAAAATGCCTGGCTGACCACAAGTACTTTTGGTTAGGGAATTGGGAAGTTGGAATTTGACGAGTCAATCCGCTTCATGCACCTTTTGATAGTGTCTCCTTTTTATTAATTGGATAACGGATTGTTATGTCACAAAGACCAATACAATTGTTTCTCCACCAAATGTTCGTTTCATTTGAATCTATTACTATTTTTTTCCCTTGTTTATCTAGAATAAAATATTCTTAAGGTTGGTTGCTGCAGTTGAAAGTTATAGGGTTTATCAGTAGTACTTAGAGTGCATGGAATTACTGTCTAACAAAATTCAAATTCAAACTGTGGAGTCAAATGTTTGAGTGAGTGTTATAGTAGTCATTCTTGAGGTTTTTCTTTGGTTCTTTGAGTTTTAAAAAATACTAGTTAAAATTTAGTTTTGGAGCATTTCAGTGTGTTTCTCTCTTAATTCAAGTTCTTTTGTCTATTTTATTGTTTGGATGTGAATTATGGTTCTCTTCTTGATTTTGATTCCATTTTCTCGTGCAGGGTAGTGACTTCAGGACACAGTTTCAGCTAGGGAATGGGGCATTATTTGGGGCAAGTTACATTCAGGTACATTGTCTTTAAACCTATACCTAAGTTAACTTTAAACCTGTCTGTTCCCAACAACCTGAAATTTTCTAAAATCAGTTTCTTCTGCCTGGAGTGTTATTTCACAAGATTTTTTGAAACCACCGCCTGTTTTCTCATACCCTGACATTTCCAATGGTAATTGGGCCAACAACACCTGTACTTGATCTTTCCCAGGCCTTTAAACCATAAGTTAAGATTACACACCACTGAAGAATACACAGTTTTTGACTATAATCTGTCCTATTTAAGGCAGGAGTGGACCAATTTTCAGTTGAATAGTTCTAGTTTATTATTTGCACCAAAATCATTATTTTCAGGTTTCTTGACATTGGTCTTATTAAAGGCCTCTCTCCTCTATTAGCCCTTCGTTTTCTCCCTAACAGAACATTCCTGTTGTTTTTCAGAGTGTGACCCCACATTTTTCTCTCGGTGGTGAAGTATTTTGGGCTGGTCAGCATCGGAAGTCTGGTATTGGTTATGCTGCTAGATACAACACAGACAAGATGGTTGGTCTCTTGAATTTTTATATGATCATCCTTTTTATACTTGCTCATTTCTTTTTTAAAATTTCTCCTGAAGAAAAATTGTTTCTTATTAGTATTGAAATGAACTTCCTTGTAATTTTATATATTTTTTGTTCTCCAGAGTTTACACCTCCTAAATGTTCCTGGAGAATATGTTTTTCAATTCTGTTTTCAAATACATGTTCTGCTTTTTTCTTGACTATGATATGTTGCAGTAATTAAGTTACTAAATAAGTTTAAAGTTGAACTAGTCAGGAGTCTAACATCTACTCTGCAGGTTGCCACAGGGCAGGTTGCTAGCACAGGAATGGTTGCTCTGAGCTATGTTCAGAAGGTATCTGAGAAGGTGAGTAAACTTATCGGATTTTGAAAATTTTGCTATTGTTTATGTTGTGTGGCTGCTTATACTATTTTATCCCATGTATAGGTTTCTCTAGCATCAGACTTCATGTACAACTACATGTCACGGGATGTCACAGCAAGTTTTGGTTACGATTATATTCTTCGACAGGTGCTTTCATTTTTGTGAATACTTTCATTTTGTGAACGCGCTTTTCAATTTTTTTGTGTGCGTTTTGTTGCAGCAAAGGTTCAAGTAATGATTTTTGTTTTGCGCAAATTGTAGCCTGTTGCTGTTAGATGATGTAACCATCTATTTAGGTCACACCTCACAGGACATGAAATATTTTCTAATCAGATGTGGCATAACTATTATTGATGATGTAGTTACACTGATCTAGTGTTTTGTTTGATATGGAATAAAGTTTTCTGCTCCAAGTCATTGCTTGCATTGTACTCAATTCATTTACCAATCTAATGAAATCCTCCCTCTAACCCTCGGGTATATTAAATTAAGCAGCTGAAATCGTATTCATTAGAATGCATTTTCTTGGTTTGTATGCTGGTTTTTTGTTGTATACTGGCCTCCTATCTATGATGCTAAGGTTATGCAGCTCTTCCTATTTCCCTTTGCCTATCTATATTGTTGTAGGTCATTTACAAGTTGGAGTAGACTTCTCCCTTTCCACAATTGTTTGCTGGAGAATTTTATCCTTTTTACAAGGCAATGGTTACATTTCAAGTGATTGGTTGGGTAGGTGAGTGTGTGAGTGGACCTGGTTCAAGGTCCTGTAAGCAAACTAGTAACTAATGCCTCATCAATACATTACTGACTTGGAGCCTAATTAATGAGACATTGGCCAGTTCAGTTTATATTGTCTTCTGTTTATTTAGGAATTAAGAGTAATGATTGTGATACACAAAGTTTACACTCAAAACTTACACCCAATAATGTGGCTTAATGTTTCACTGATATTTTTTAAAAATGGCATCATAGATGGTTAGAATGATATGCCATGTTGTTAATTGAGTTTTGAATGTAAATTTTGTGTTCCTAGTGTAAGGTTTGAGTTTAAATTGTGTTTTTGACATTATGATTTATTCAAAGTTAAACCAAGTTGCTACAAGCCAACTGTTTGGTTTATTTCATGGTATTTTGGATATTACTTTCGTTCTTGTTCTGGTTATCATTGTAGAAAAATGGAGTCAGTGGTGTACAATTTGTTTTATTTATTTAATGTTGCTGAATATTTTGCTTTACTGTTGACTGTTGTAGCATCAGAACTAGATCTTTGAAGCTATCAGTATTTGATTGATCTATCATTATTACAGTGTCGCCTTAGAGGAAAGATAGATTCAAATGGCTGCGCAGCTGCTTTTCTGGAAGAGCGATTAAATATGGGTCTTAATTTTATTCTTTCTGCCGAGGTGAGGATAATCGAATATTTTCTGTGTACCTTCAAATTGGCAAACATTATTTTCAAGGTCTCCTAAGACTTGTAGATTTTAATAACATTTCTATATCAACCAGGGCTGGCAATTAGTGGTTAGATAATTCCATTAACAAAGTTTTGTGGGTTTATTATGCTTTGCAGCTAGATCACAAAAAGAAAGACTACAAATTTGGGTTTGGATTGACTGTTGGAGAATAGATTGGCTGGACCTAAAGGTGTTCTTTTTTCTATATTTTTTACCTGCCTTTTGCTGTCGCCGGCAACTTCCGCAAGTTCTTCTGCCTGATTTTTCTTGTGTTGAGTAGATTCAAAGTTTGTACTTGTGTAATTTTGGCAACATTGTTTCTGGGCAGCATTTGCTGCAGCCTCTCTGCTAGCAGCAGTAATTCATGGATTTTGCGTATACAGTTACAGAAGTTTATTTTAGAATAATGCAAATTGGATTGTTTAGCGGCAATATGTAGTCTACTTATTAATAGAAGAGATTTTTATTCCGTTTTGTGGCCTTCCAACTTTCAACATACTTATCTCAACCCAAAAATAAGAAAGGTTGTGTTTTTGTAGTTGAAACAAATTTATGGTTATTTATTTTTATTATTGCCTTTAAATTATCACCTTAATTTCGTCGTCCTTTTTGTATTAAATTGATAGCATTTAGAAAGCCATATTGTCGCATAAATCATTTTGATGGTGTGAGAAAATTTAACCCTTTAGTTTGAAATTCAGATTTTAGGGAGGAAAAAAATTATTCTGAAGGATTTCATTTTATTGTGTTTGGATCCAAATAAGAAATGAGATACATTTTTATAAAAAGTAAGTTCAAGTTAGTGAAATTTTATAAAATTTATGAGGGATATTTGCATATAAAGTATTAAAATTTTCATTTATTTTACATTTAAATACCAATTTTTTAATTTTTAATTTTATGGTGGTGGAAGTACTATAGCATTACTTTTTCTTATATTTTCATACCAATCGTTAAGTTATATTTTTGACTAGTTAATAGTCATGTGTTAGTGTTTGTTATTTAGTATTTATCCGTACCTAACCACAAAGTTTGAATATTTATTTTTAAAGGACAAAAATAAGTTTTATAATTTATGTTTATTTAATACTACTAATTTATTTTTTATTTTAATTAAAATAGATTTTTAATATATTTTTTCATTTTTTAAATATTTTTATATTTTAAAATGAGCAATTCTTTAGTCCTCTCGGATTTGAAAGATTAAGTCCCTCGTGGGATATGTGCATTTGGATTATATGATATGCATTCTAAGATGAGAATCTTTTTACAAAATCATGTTAAAATACTATATCACCCTTAGCATGTAAAAGACAACATGCACTGATGCACATAAGGCAGGAAATTGGCGGAGAGTGCTCCCCCCTTCCCCATTCCCATTTATAATTTTAATTCCCATCCCATCCCCCTTATTCTCTGTCGTGAATGGAGTGGGGAATCCCATATTGGGGCGGGGAATCCTCACGAGGAACATATTTATTTAAAAAAATTAATTTTTTTTAAATAAAAATAATAAATTATATGTAAATTAAAATATTACACAATACTTATGATTTAAAATACTAACATTATCTCAAATAAAATTTAAAATATTAAAAACGCTACTAATATACTACAATATCACATAAATAAAGATATAAAATACATATAAAATATTACCAAAATATATAACAATTTGGCCCCGTCGGGGCGGGGAGTGTCATCCAGACCCCCATTCCATTTAACATTAAGGGATTAAAAATTATCCCCGTCCTCGCTCTATTTCCTATTTAGATGGGAATTCCCCATCTCATTAGGGGCGGGTCTCCGCGGGTTGTTCCCATGGGGAAAATATGCATCTGTGCCTGCAACCGGTTACTTTTTTTTTTGGAATTTTAAAAAAATATGACTTTTATACCATCAATGTGAAAAATATATGGGAATTATACTTATTTTAATTTGTAACTTGTATAAGAAAATTTATTAAAGAAAAAATTAAAATATGAGAACACAATTAGTAGCTAACAAAAATTTGGAAATGCCACATTTTTTTTATCATAGTTGTATTTTATTTGATTTTGAAGGTAATATTATTTTATTTTATTTTTTTTTTAATTTTTCAATTAGTTTTTCAGTTACTTTTTCTTTCTTTTTTTTCCATATTTTTTCTTTCATTTTTCATTTCTTTTCCTACCAATTTTTTCCATCATCCTTTTTTTTCTTTCCATTTTTCCATTTTTTTTTGGAGTTCCCTGTTAAAGGCCCATCTCTTCCTTGACCCTGTATTCCCTATGAAGCTCCCTGACAAGCCCTTCAATCCATCTTCATCTTGGCTGGCCGCAAGCCCTTCAGAAAGACAAAAAAAAAGGCTTGGTTGCGGGAACCGACGGTGACGAAGGTTACCGCCAGCATGCCGGGAATGTCCCTAGCCTTTTTTATGGATATCCCTATCAAATGGATTTCCCTACAAATGGTTGTCTCCTTTTGGTTGCGATAATTTATTTGATGTGAAGCCACTTTCCGTTTCAGAAAACGGTTCCAATAAGACATCGATGTCTAATGGATCTTTAGGTCCCCTTTTTTCTTGTGCTTTCTGTTTGCCTCGCCTTCAGCAAGACCCGAGAAAGGAATGGTTGAGGCCAGCGTAAGAAAGGGTGTCGCTTGATGTTCAAATGTCTTTTTTCCTAGTTTTGCTAGCCGGGCTAGTGGGGGCCTATCTGGAGACATACTGAAAACCATGCCTTTCGAACCGAACGCAACGCCCGTCTTCGACTGGATCAGAGTAAAAGCCAATGTCGAATCAGGCCGCCCCTTGCCTTGAAAGAATTCACACGTGGCCACCAGCTTTCCCAATGAACGTTCCAAGTGCATCCAGCAGGAATCGAACCTACGAATTTACCCGGTTCATTTATCTATTTTATTTATTTATTTCATTTGTATTGTTTTGTTTTTTTTGTTCATATTTTTTCAGTTTTCTTTACTTTTGTTTGTTTTTTTTTTCTTCATTTTTATATTTATTATTTTCTCCTTCGATTTTTTTTTCTTTTTTCACACATATAAGCTTTTTTTCTTTTTTTTTCTTCTTCCATTTTTTCTTTTTTTTTTCTACCAATTTTTTTATTCATATTCTTTTTCTTTCCATTTTTCGATTATTATTATTCTTCTTCTTTTCATTTTTATTCATTCATCTGTTTTTTTTCCTTCATCATTTCCTTTGTTTTGTTTTTTTTTTTCATATTTTTTTAGTTTTCTTTCTTAAGTTTTTTTTTCCTTCTTTTTTCTTCATTTTTTATACTTATTATTTTCTCATTCCATTTTTTTCCTTTTTTCACACATTTTAATATTACATAATTATTTTAATATTTTTCTATTTATTATCTTTTATTATTGTAATTTTTTTTTATAGTTTTTTCCACTATATGTAAAAAAATTCAAATAAAATTTTTCAGCATTTTCTTTTTACTGTAACCCTTGTAGGAACACCAAAATTTGGAAATAAAACTAATAAAAATATAAAAATGTGAATGAGTAACCAGTTACCCTGATGTGAGCATTCAAATCTAGAAAAAAAATTATATGAAGAAGATGGGAGAGAAGGGAAATGGGGTGGATCTGATTTTTTTTCTATCTTCAGATTTGTGGTAACTGGTTACTTTCCCGTTCTTTGTGTATATTTCTGGGGGTAACTGGTTACCTTCACGTTCTTTGTATGTATATTTATGGGCTCTTTATGGTAACTGGTTACCTATGTTACTAAATCATAATTACTTCTTATTTCTTTTTTAATGAAGTGTTCTTCCTCTTTTTCCTTTAAATTTGATGTTTATTTTCATATTTAATATGAGTAACTCGTCACCCTTCTTATGGTAACTTGTTACCCTTCTTATGGCAGAAAGTTACTTATCTCAGGATAACTGGTTACCCCTCCTGGTACATATTATTTAACCTAGCTCTATGATTTTTTTACATAATTGTCAAAGATCAATCAAGTAACTGGTTACCTTATCCAAATTTTGAAAAAAGAAACGTACAATTTAAAAAAAGGAAAAAAATGTTTATAATAAATAAAAAATAAATTTAAACACAATTCGTATTAAAAAAAAATTGCAAAACAACCAAAAAAAATTTAATATAAAAAAATAAATAAGCTAAAAAAATAATAATCAAATTACAAACACAAAAATATGGGAGAATTTAAAAGTGAAATCTTAAAAAAAGTCATAAATTAACTTTTTTTTTTTTTGTTGAAAAAAACTATATCTTGGCAAACTCTATTAAAAATCCCATATGCATATGAAATGTAATTTTCTCTCTCTCTCTCTCTCTCTCTCTCTTTTTTATTTATTTTTTATTTATTTTTTATTTGGAGGGATCTACGCAAGTTTTCCTTCTCTCCTCTCCTTTCACCCCCTTGCACTATGTTGTATGCCAATTTCCTCTTGTTGCCGATACTCTCACATGTACGCTAATTCAATCTAAAATCTTATTCAGGTAACTCAACCCTCCATTGAAGTTTTTTTATCTCTCTCTCATTTTGGCGAAACTTTGTTAGACACAATGATCGTAATGCCTTTGATTAATTCTATCTTTACTTTCTGGGTTTAGTTTGTTTAAGATTGTCTTCTTCACCCCTTGTAGTTTCATAATCAGTTTCACTAATTAAAGAAAACCAGATGAAATTTTGTTTGGCGAGGGACATTGTGTTAGTTTCTGATTGATTTTGTGGGTTAGCGTTGCATGTTGGTATCAATGTTTTGTCTTCATTTTTGATATTGTAGTTTGCTATATAGCAACTGGTAAAAAAAATGGAAATGTGGTTTGTCATTATTTGCTTTGGTTTCCTCTGTTTTTGTCTATTTGGGTATTCATTATTTGCATATTTTGCATGCTTGTAGGTTGAAGTTGAAGATCAGCCTGTGAGATTTTATAGGGTTATTTTATTTCGGCTGTGCCATTCTTTCTTTGTCTTCTCTAATGTATGGTTTTTGTACTTGTTTTGTCAGAAATGTTATGGAATAGTATGCGTACTAATTAAGTCATGAAACTAAGATAAATTTACTATTGTAATGGAGTTTATAATAATGAATGTACCATTTTTTTTTTAAATGTCCGAAGATAATTTAAATTGAAGATTTTTTTTTTACTTGGGAACCATATTTTATTTAGGGATAGTTTCTTCGTTAGCTAGGGATAGTTCACCAATAACCCTATACTTCATTGTAGAAGAGTTGCAGGTTCTTTATGATTATGAGAATTTATCGTTTTTTTTTCTTTTTCAATAACCATATACTTATGTTTTGTTTGGAAATTATATTACAGAGCATTGTGTTTATGTGTTTGTTGTTTGGAACCTATTTGAGTAATTATTAAGATCTAGATTTGATTGACATAATGCATTTATTTATAGGTTTTAACTTGTTTGTGTGTGTGTTTATGACTTTATATAAAAAGTAATAACATCATGGAATGGAAAAGGTTATGCATTTTTAAGATGAAAAAGATAAACTGAGTTTGCTAATAGAAGAATCCAACAACACCAACAAGACTGCAAAATCATTGGTGTTATTTTAGTGGTAACTGATCTCTTCCTTTCCAACCCTTATCCCCTTAACATATTTCTCAGCTTTCTATCTTAACCCTTCCTTGTTTCCTTCATCAGCTGAAGCTATATCAGCTAATGAGCTTAATGAAGATGAAGATGACGAAGAAGGTAGTTGAGTAACAACAGCTGATATGGTTATTAGTGAGAATACTGGTCCAAATTATTGGTCTGCGAGCAGGCAAAGTTGAAAGCAATGCATAATCATATTGCTCTCATCATAGCAAAGCAACAAAGAGACGCTTGGATGGTGTGATGATACAGAGCAAAGTGTAGTAAAACATTACTAGGTGTTGATAGTGTTAACAGTTAACACTTGAAAGGATAGATGTTGATACTCCTTTCTATAATTGTAAACAATTTTTTTTAATTGAAAGGTGCTTTGCTTCTGTTTTGTTTGTGTGATTGTGTTTATCCAATTATAGGCAAGAGCCAATGATTTATATATAGTTTGCTTTTTTATTTTTAAGTGACTTGGATGATTTGCTTAATTTGCTTTTTATATTTAAGTGACGTCACTGGGCGTAATTATAAAATACTCACATATTTGGTTTATATGATGCTGCTGTATAACCATATTACTTGATGTTTGTTTTCAATGCATATAATCATTGATTTAAGGTGTATGATGCTCTCTCATAGAAATATTTAAGTATACAACAAAATGGCATGACATCAACTTCAAGTTATGAAATAAGAAAATACAATAATGTGGAGTGATGCATTAACCATTTATACACTATATAAAACTTGTAATTTGTGATGGTAGATATCAATCTTATATTTTTTATTAATTCATTTTAAAATTTATTAAATTATATGCATACATAATGGTAAGCATTAAAACTAATATTACTAGTTTAAGTAGTTTAGTTTTAAATTTGTAGTTCCTCAATTTTTACAGATAAAAAATTAATTAAATATAATTTTGTAGTTCTAAATCAAACTCACATAAAGGAATACACCAAGATGTTGATTAGAAAAATTAACTTACTTGTTCGGACAGTTGTCATTGCAATAGATCCTCAATCATTGCAAAAAGGGATTAGAAAAGTTTTAAATGAATAAAATGATTATAAAAAAATATATTATTGAAATCAGATTTTTATTATTTATGTTTTAATTTTAGATTTTAAGTTTTAATTTCAGAATTGAAGTGATACATTTAAAACAATTCAATTTAATCTAAATTATAGGTTGTTATTATTTAGGTCAAAAGTTTATGATTGACGCTAACCCGATGTAGTAGCTTACAACAACCTTAGCTAATTGTTAAATATTTTAGGCCTAATCAACGGTCGAATTACCATGTTCTAAGATTATCATACATATAAAGAGTGTTCCCATTGATTTAGTGGTCAAAAAGCTCTGATCGATATCAACCAACTTTGATGACACCCCCATTTAGTAGTTAGTGGCAACCTTAGCTAATTATATGGTATTTTGGACCTAAACAACGATCAGATTGCCACCAACAGTATTCCAAGATAAAAATCGTACTAATAAAGAGTGTTTATGTTAATTTAAGAGGTTAAAATGCTCATTTGACGGTGAGAACTCGTCAACGATGTTAGGTCGGAAAACTCAAAGCTTAGTAAGAAGAAAACTAAGTAAGAACTTAGAATAGACTTGAGGAAAAATAAGTGCAGACCAACAATGGAGTAAACATTCGTATATTGCTTTATAGCCTGAGTATACAATAAATTTTCCAACCTCCTTCAATGATGAAGTGAGGCCTTATTTAGGTGAGCTCTAATGGCTCTCGGTACATTGTGGTCCTGAAGAGACAAGGGCTGCATATCCAGGCTGTAGGTGGTAGTGGTGATGGAGGAGTGGTGGTCGGCTCCAGTATATGTCAGTGGTCTGCAAAAGTACTCCTGCCTTAGTACCGTGTCATACCTCCACTACTTGTTGGGTATGAACTTCATAGGCGTACTTGGGAATTCCTTACTATGCACCATTCTAGCACTGCCGCTACTTGTCTAGCATGGACACCATATCCGTGCTTTGTCTTCTTTTGGTTGATACATATGTTCCGTACCATTACGTGTTCCACGTGCCCCGTAAATGTTTCCACCTTTCCAAGATGTGCTTATGCCTCAAGCCACTCTATATTCTGCTAAGCATCAAACTACTTGTGGCCTTCGTGGATATATATTTGCGAAACGCGAGGGGCGCCCCGCGAGATCTTGGGCGCAAGGGGTGTATGTTGTGCGAGGCGTTGGTCAGGTGTGTGCCATGCAGACCCAGGTAGCTAGAGCCTTCGTGCGAGGCGCGAGGTGAGGTGGCCTCGTGGAGGCATTGGGCGAGACAGCCTCGCAGAGGCATGGGGCACGATGGCCTCACGGAGGCATGAGGTGAGGCGCGACGCAGCTGGGTGCATGCAAGATGGAGGGTCTCGCGAGGCTGGGGCCTTGACTCTGCGCAGGCGCGATGCAGCTGGGTGCATGTGCGAGACGGAGGGTCTCGTGAGGCTAGGGCCTTGACTCTGCGCAGGCGTGACACAGTTGGGTGCATGCAAGACGGAGGGTCTCGCGAGGCTGGGGCCTTGAATCCGCGCAGGTGTGACGCAGCTGGGTGCATGCGCAAGACAGAGGGACTCGTGAGGCTGGGGCCTTGGCTTTGTGCAGGCGCGATGCAGCTGGGTGCATGCGAGACAGAGGGTCTCTTGAGGCTGGGGCCTTGACTCCACGCAGGCGTGATGCAGCTGAGTGCACATGCACGAGATGGAGGGTCTTGCGAGGCGAGGGTCGTGAATCCGTGAGGCGCGATGCAGCTGGGTGCACACGCGCGAGATGGAAGCATCTCACGAGGGGCACGATTAGGAGCCATGCACGCGAGACGGAGGCATCTCGTGAGGGGATGCGGCTTGGAGGCATGTGCGTGAGACGGGGGCATCTCGCATTTGCCTCCCATGGGCATGGAATGACCTTGTGAGGCCTGGGGCCTCGCAAATGTGTGGCCTCTTTTGCCTCTATCACGTACTTGACGCCTTCGGTGCCCCTTAGCCGTTTACTTTAATAAGGGACCAGACCTTTTTTCCTTGGTGAATTTTTGGCATCCACACTTGCCCCCCAGTCTATAGGGAGGCCTTTAGGCGTTCTTGTAGACTCTTCTCTTTCTTTCTCTCTCTCTCTCTCTTTTCTTCTCTTTTTCTCTTTTTTTTGTGTGTGCCACATTTGTGACATTCATGGTGTGAGTGCATTTCTCCATTTACAAGATATGGAAAAACATATTTCATGAGTGGTGATACTTAGGACTCCTTTGAAGTTAAATCAATGCCAATCCTTCTTTTATATAGATCCCAAGGGTGTCATTGTTGTACAAATGTCAGGCCGCAGGAAGAAGCTTGAGGCACTCTACCCGAAGAGCCAAATAAGCATCATTTGGATAGGGTTCGCTCTCGTGTGGTGCTCTTAAGCTATTACCTTGGGTGATTTACGCGTGTCTAGCGCTTGTTAGATTTCAGAGTGAAGAATGCTTTAGCCATTCTTCCTTGTAGCCCCTTCGTCTGGTTGACTTCTTCTTTATTACCAACAGGTCGACTCGTCTAGGAAGTCTATCAGTACTTGCCATTGATTGATACCCTTGAAGTATAAGTGATGTCGATAAAAGATCTACCTTTGGTCGGGACAGATAATTATCGGTTTATTGCCAAGATTTGGGGACTTGAGAAACAGTTTGTCGAGGCCATACACAAGGTATGAGCGGTTGTAGAGAAGACTTCATCTCCGTCTAAGATTAAGAGAAGAGCGGAAGCTAAAGTTCTTATATGGAATAGAATCTTGGCTCCGACTTCTCCTCATTCGGTGAACGCAATGTTGCTAAGGTTGCCGAGTGGAGTGCTCGCGACGGGGAACCATGAAATTTTCTCGCCCCATCTTTCGATCCCATGTGTGGGCAACTTCTTTATTTTTACTTTGATTTGGTTGTCACGAATTATTTTACTTAAGAGGTTTTTTTGGATTTCATGTTTTCCTCATGAGGAACTTTTAACGAGTCTCGCTACGTCTTATGCTTATCTTGTGACAGAGCATTATGTGCCTTTATGCACGCATGTCTCTTACTAGCACCCCTTTATTTTGGAATAGGTTCCCTTTGAGACCTCTCTACTGCGTGTGATTCGTGTCTGTTGATGCACCTTGACTACTTGTAAGGATATGTTGGTCCCTTGGGCTCTTGCTATCCTTTTATATATTTTTACGCGCGAGTTTTATTTTTTGCGAGAAGCGTCCTTCTCGTCATTAGGCATAGTACTATTTTTGCAAGAGTCTTTTTTGAGGCCCTTTTCATAACTGTCTTCTTTGAGACCCTTTTTTGGTTTTTGAGGTGATCTCCCCTCGAGTTGTGACCCTTATAGGGAGATGGTCCTTGTGATACCTTGCGAACACCTATTTTCAAGGCCATTTTTCCCTTGGTAAGGCGACTCAGTCGATCTAGACTTGGGGATCTCTTTGGGCTCCCCTTTTGTCTTCTACGACGTGGTCTCTTTTCATGATGGGTTTGTCCATGAAGATGTCACTTTTGAGGGACCTTTTGACTTTTTTTAGATTTTATAAGGGTAGTTAGTCCTTATAGATTCAAATGTTGTCTCATAAGGTTCACCACTCTCACATATATGTATTATAAGTACTTTTATATATATATATGTGTGTCACAAGGCTAGACGCCTACTTCGCACTTGGCCAAGCACCTATTGAGGGTCGTGAGGCTAAGTGCCTACTTTGCACATGGCTAGGTATCTGTTGAGGCTCGCGAGGCTAGACACCTATTTTGCACATGGCTAGATGCTTGTTGAGGTTTGCGAGACTAGGCGCCTATTTTGCACATGACTAGGTGCCTGTTGAGGTTCGTGAGACTATGCACCTATTTTGCACATGGCTAGGTGCCAGTTGAGGTTCGCGAGGCTAGGCACCTATTTTGCACATGGCTAGGTGCCTGTTGAGGTTCGTGAGGCTAAGCACCTATTTTGCACATGGCTAGGTACCTATTGAGGTTCGGGAGGCTAGGCACCTTATTTGGATCTTTATGGGGGCTGATCGTGATGATTTGATGAATCTTACTAGCTTCTTATTTGGAGCCTTTTTGTAGTCCTCTTCCAATTTTCAACTTGATCAGCGACTCCTCTATCACGACATTCTCTTCTACATAGAATCTTCAGATGTATTGGTAGAAGGGTGATTGGAGGAAGGTTTGCTTCCCTCAACATACAAGTTCTTATGGCCCTCTTCCACATGTATATACTTCTGTGCTCTTTTGAAGAAGTCTTCTAAGTTTGTAACCTCTCTCTTGAGCATGTTATGTAACGCCCTGGGTAGTGAAGACCGTTACACTGTATGTTTATAAAGGTGCAAGACTTGTTAATCAAGTCATTTAATTAGAAACATGTTACTGGAACTACAATTGATCTAGGGTTAAAAGATTTTGGTCATAAAAGATACATTTCATTTAATTAAACATTTCGTACATGGGATCCCAAAAGAAATAGAGTTTAAAAGACAGTTTACAAAATTCCAGGTTGTAAACAACTACTGGCCACTCTAAGGGCAAAATAGACATTTAGGCTTCTCCCGTCCTGTACCACCCCTCGGCCGTGGCGGCCGATCAGCTAACTATGTACATTCAGTGTAACACCCTAAACTCCAGGGACCGTTACGGTGTGCCTTGTAAACAGTGCTAAACTCGCTAATCGAGTCATTTGGCCAAAATCGTGTAACTAAGCATGATTAGCGGTTTAGGGATTAAATTTTTTGGTTAAGATATAACGTTTGATTAGAACATTTATTGTATACATTGGGATCCCAAAAATATAATTTAAAGGTCTATTACAAGAAAATATTTACAACAGGCCGATCTAAGCGGCAAAATAAGGTTTAACCCTAGTTCCTCTTCCAACCCTCGGCCGTGGCGGTCGAGCAGCCGCATATGTACACGTCATCACTTGAGCTCTCCAACTCAAGGATGGTCCAGTTTTCTTTTGCCTTTACCTGCACCACATAGCACCCGTGAGCCGAAGCCCAGCAAGAAAACTCAACATGCTCATGAACAATAATAACATGTCATCGAATCATAATGTGCATGCCTAGCAATAATAGCTTCCTTCATGCATGTAAATAAGTTCAAATAAATGATTATGGGGTCCTGCATCTGAATAGAAGACTAATGAGTCATTCTCTGAGTACCTGCTTCTTGGATAGATGACTAATAAGTTGATCTCTGAGTGGGTGACTAATGAGTCACACCCTGCATAGGTGACTAATGAGTCACACTCTGTATAGATGACTAATAAGTCATGCCCTGCATAGATGAGTAATGAGTCCATCTCTGTCTAGGTGACTAATGAGTCACACTCTATATAGGTGACTTATAAGCCACACTCTGTATAGATGACTAATAAGTCTATCTCTATGTGGAAGACTAATGAGTCATACCCTGTATAGGTGACTAATGAGTCACACTCTGTATTGGTGACTAATAAGTCACACTTGGTATAGATGACTAATAAGTCAACCTCAGTGTGGATGACTAATGAGTCATACCCTGTATAGGTGACTAATGAGTCACGCTCTGGAGGTCCCATACCCTCCTAGCCACGTGACATGTAGGTCACCTTAGCCATTCTGGCTCTGACTCTAATTAACTAGCCCATAGACTAGACAAGCGCTTTTAATTTTCATCGACCTTGAGGTCGGTCCGGCAATAATGCTCATTTGAGTCATTCAATGTAGATGTCGATTAGATCTAATCTTTTATCGGCTTGCGTTAAACACGCTAAGGCCGTACTTGAATTATAAGTCAATCCCATGTGACCAGTGCTCAATACCACTACCAAACCTGACTAATAAGTCACAGCTTCACAGTTGATATTGACACCATTGCCAATCCCTGACTAATAAGTCAGTGCTTCCTCATTTAGGTAATACAAACAGACATATATCATATGCCAAATATTCAGATAGAAGGCATTTGGCATGCTCACTCAGTAATCAAAAGCATAATTATAATCATGCACAATTACAGAGACTCCAGCTTTGATCAATCTCATAATCAATATTCATAGCATGCCCTAATCACATGTTTCTCATGCATCACATGCATCGCATTTAATCACTCGACATGCCTCAACAATAACCATGCATGTCACATTTAACCATCCAGCATGCATCAAGAATAACCATGCATGTCATATATACACAGGGTGCAGTTTTCTTACCTTTGATTCGAGCGAGAATTAATATAAGAACGACCCTTGAGAACGATCAACCTTTAAGCCTTTAGCGGTCACCTAGTCATAACCAAATATGGGACACCATCAATAAAATGAACATCAAAGGTTCCCAAACCAAGATCTAGCCTCCGGGACATCAATCCCCACTAATTCGGGTAGTAGGAACAATCCCGAGGCCTAAAACCAAGTTCCCGGGGCCAAAACACTCAAACGGGCTCAAACCTGCCCAAGGGCTGCGGCCCTAACACCTTGGGCCGTGGCCCCCAGCCACTCCAGGAGCAAGGGCCGCAGCGCCCAGCAAGGCCAAACTTGCTCCACCAGCTTCTTCGAGCTAGGGCCGCGGCCCCCAACCCAGAACCAGCAATAAACCCGTTTTCCATCATCCCAAACACCCCAAAAACATACCTAAACACTTCCAAATCATCAAATCAAAGTTCCCAAGCTTCCCAATGATCCAAAACCATCAAATCCCGAGGCTCAAACGAACCAAAAACTCAACGATTCACAAAGTCCAATTCTAAGCTTAAAAACTTAAAAAACTTAAAACTTAAAACTTGAATTACCTCCAATTGAGTTGTTTCCAACTAAATCTTTCGGCTAATAAGCTTCTAATATTCCCTAGGATTGCTATGCCTCGATCCTCGCTTGATTCCGACTCCTAGAACTCGAGATTTCTTCAAAAATGCTTCAAACGGTAAAACGAACTAACGGAAAGAGAACGAGAGGTTTTCTAACGTATGGTTCTATCTGACAAGCTACTTCAAGCTTAAGTAACCTCAAATAAAACCTAGTGCTCGGGGTCCTAAAAACACCCCCAGGGACATTATAGTCAAAACTCCCGGAATTTCCTCCTGATCTCAATAACTCTAAATTTATCATCAAATAACATCCTCGTAACTCAATATCCCAATAAAAGACCCCCGTTATGACAAAACCGCTAATCAATAATATAAGACCGTCTCATGCCGAATAGCTCGAATATATCTCCATAATAGTGGGATCTCATTCACAAATCACAATATGCACCCAAATATACAAATATGCCCTTAATGGGCCAAAATATGAAAATCACCCAATTACTCATAAATGAGTTCACATGCATATTTAATACACCTAAACATGCATATTATCATTTAATAACACAATAAATCAATTATGGCCCTCCCGGCCTCCTAATCAAGGTCCTAAACCTTATTAAGAAATTCGGGGCATTACATTCAGCCTCAAAGCTCTCCAACTCAGGTCTGGTCCACCTTGCCCTTGCCTTTACCTGCACCACGTAGAACTCGTGAGCCAAGGCCCAGCAAGAAAGCCATAATACAGAGTATAAACAATAAACGACAGTCAGATATTTCACAAATCACCCATCAAATATACAACAAGTCATACAGCTCACATAACACAGTGATATCAATCTACAAGCCAATAATCAGTTACTCATATAAAAAACTCGTCACAATCATCAATTTAAACAACATTAAACATATCACGCCAAAATCCAGGGTCGGCGCCCTTAGGCCGCACCCTCTGATTATCCCACTGACTCTGGCTCACTTAGGCTGAGTTCAGTGATTATGTACTTAACCTCAGCTACTAGTGGGCGAGTCGCGCCCTGTGCAAAAATATTGATTCCGACACTCTTAGGTCGTTTATCACATGTCCCCATGGTCTAATACCATCTCATGACATCACATACAAATATAGGGAACTCTTAGTCCCGACATATTCACATAACCAGGTGCAGTTTCTTACCTTTGATTATGATAGCTTTGATTAGTGAAATCGACCTTCAAGCACGATCCCGCCCGAGCCCTAGCGTACACCTAGTCACAGCCATAAATTAGAACCATCACTAAACTTCAATTCCGTAACCTAACCTCGGGACCAATCCCGAGCCCTCGGGAAGCCCTAATTCCACCAAACAGGGTAGTGGAATCAAACCCCGAACCCCCGGGCAAAAACCCTAAGAACATACCCAAAAATCCACTTCTGAAGGTAGGGTAGCCTACAACTCCACAAGGTGGGCGCTACAGCGCTACAAGCAGAGGAAAAATCCCCCAGACAATCCAGGCATAGCGCTGTAGCGCTCTATAGCTAGCGCTACAACGCTACAGACAACACCTTCAGCACTCTGAGTTTTCTCCTTCAATTTTCCTCGAGCCAAAACTCCCTAAAACCCCTCCAAAACTCAACCACACACCAAATTGAACCTACCACTCACTACATCTCACCCCACATGGCCCAACACATCAAATTTGGCCACATGCACCAACAAACACAAAAAAAAAACAAGATTGAGCTTGAAGCTCAAGAACTTAACCAGAAACTCATAAATTCAAAACTTCAAAGCCAAAAATGGTTACCTTTAATGGGAGAATTCGACCTTAGGTTATTTCTATGCCCCTCTAGCCTTTAGCTCCTTAGCCCCCAAAGCTTAATTCCTTTAACTTCCATCCAAAACCCAAGTTTAGAAATCAATTCCAAAAAAACTCAGAAACTCAAGAACAACCTTTAAACTTTACCTTAATTGGGTGGCTAATTCCTGTTAAATCCTATAGCTTCACCAAGGACGCTAGCCCAAAGATCCAGCCTAAGCTTCCTCTGAGTTACAACTTCATAAATGCTCAAGAAATGGTGAAGAATGGGAAAACCGAGTGGAGGAGAAGGAGGTAAGCTAAAGTGTTATGTTTTCTCTTCTTTCCTTCTTCTTCTTCTTCTCTTTTCTTTCAGCTTCTACTACTTTCTACAAATCCTACTAAATCTATAAAGGAAAAATGACCCTTATCCCTTTTTAAATCAAATGACCATTTTTCCCTCCCATTAAAAGCTAAGCCTTTTGTTACACCCAGATTTCGAGCTATGTTAAATATGACCTCGAAATTTGGATTCGCAAACAAGTGGACTCATAAGGTTGGAAATATGCTCCAGGATTAAATATCGAGCCTGCAAGATTCGATATGACCTCGAATGTGATGACCTCAAAACGTTCACGATCCCGAAAGGTAGCTCCCTTAACACATCTATCTTCAGGAATGACCTCGGATCAGGGGGTCCGAGCTCGACGCACATACGATCTCGAAAGCCATGTGACCTCGGGAGATGTCTCTAGTTCGAAAGATGGCGGGAAACCTGGGAAGTTAAAGCCTTGGAGATACCTGATAACCACCTTGAATATATATAAGTGATGTCTATACGAAATGTAATCCTCATTTATTATTGTAAATCCCCTAGAATCGTGGGATATTATTTGGTCAGTTATACGTCCCCTAGTCTTCAGGGGACGTTTCCTTTTATATCTGATTATAGGCATTTAAAGCCATTTATTTGATTTACACAAAAAGAGTAACTACCCAAAATATGTGGGATAGTATTCTTCGGTCTTCTCTATAAATAGAGAGGCCATGCACCATTGTAAAGGACCGAAATTCTGAACCTGGAGAGAAAACTCTGAAGAATTCATTCCTTAAGAATTTTCAGAGATAATCTTGAGTTTAATAACAGAGACTTGTGGACTAGGCAGATTTAACTGCTGAACCATGTAAAAATCGTGTGTTTGTATTGTCTTATTTCAACTGGCCATTATCAGTTATTGTTTATGTGCTCTTCTTTCATTGTTTGACGAAAAACGGCGTCAACAGTTTGGTGCTTTCATTGAGAGCCTTAAGCATTCATCCCTGAGAGAGTCATGGCCACTAACAATCAGAACACACCTGAAGAAAATTACCCAAGACGTCCTGGAAAACAACCAATGGAGAACCCGGATGTTGAGGAGAGGAGTGGGTCTTCTGATTCCCGGGGACCACCGCCTCCACCAAGGGATGAGGATATGTACTACAATCCGGAGCGGTACGTTCCCATTGTGGAACTAGAAAACCGAAAGTTGAAGCAGCTGTTGGCAGAGGCCAACAAACGGAATGAGGAGTTGACAAGGATAGCCGCAGAGGCGCAGGTGGCTCAGCCCCCGCCTCCGCGCGAAAACTAAGTCCCTCCTCCAAGGGACGTGCATGTTCCACCCCGGAGACCTCGTGGGCGTCCACAGAAAGATGCTGCCACAAGGAGGCCGGCTCAACCTCCGGCACCAGCAGAGCCATCCGCTCCTCCTAGGCCACAGAGGAGTACTCGAGCTCGGGTCCCGCCTAACCCGCCTGTGGAAGTGCCTGCAGGAACTGAGAATAACCAAACCCCTGCAGAGGCTCGGACTCAGGTACCTGGGAGCGCACCGAATGCGACTGACCCATCTCGGGCAAATTCTGGACCCTCTAGGCCGCGACAAGGGTGGCAGCCACCGTCGCCTATACGGTTCCCTCCGTCACCCATAAGATATCCTTCGCCCCCACACAGAAACGCTCAACCTGTTCGAGATCAAGATCAAGGGCGTGCGAGGGAAAGACAAGGAAACCGAGAGACTTTCCAGGAGCGGAGAGGCGCTCCATCTGAGAGAAGTCAGACGTCTCGGTCTCGCACTGCGGAGACAAGGCGACGTGGAAAGAATTCATCGCGAAATAACCGAGCAATGAGTTTCACCAGTGATGAGTCCGGAGAGACCAGGTCCGTCAGTAAACACGACCGAGGTCGTAAGAATACTGGAAGTCGCAAGAATCGTCCCGACCTACGAAATCATCTGAATCAGAGTCGGGGGAATGGAGATCAAACAAATCCAGACCTGAGGGATCGCTTGAATAAACGTAGAGATCCCTTGCAGAGACGCGAGCCTGGAATCACTATCAATGACAGTCAATTCCAGACAGCACCTCCTACTGACCCAGTCCAAGAAAGAATCGATCAGCTCGAAAGAGCCTTTAGGCTTTTAAAGAATGAACGAGGAAATGGTCGATATGAGGACTCTGACGAGGAGCTCGAGCCGTTTGCTCCCCATATTTCTGACACTCAATTTCCTCAAGGGTTTCGGATTCCTCACGTCCCTACATTTGAAGGAAAGACCGACCCGTGTAGTCACCTGAGCACGTTCAACACTATCATGAGAGCCAGTAACGTGGGTTACGAGCTCAGGTGCATGTTGTTTCCAACATCATTGGCAGGACCTGCCAAAAGTTGGTTCGAAAAGTATAAGAGACACTCAATAACCTCATGGGAGCAGTTGTCTAAAGACTTTAAGAAGCAGTTCAGAGCAATGGTAGGGGTCAGACCAGAAGCATCCACCTTAACTAACGTCCGGCAGCAACCGGGCGAAACATTGAAGAGTTACTTAACAAGATTTAATCTGGAAGTAGCCCGAGCTCGGGATGTGGATGACAGTGGAAACCTCATGGCTATCCGAGCTGGCGTATTACCGGGAAGTGCCCTTTGGGACGACATGCAAGGGAAACTGGTAAGGTCAATAACCGAGTTTAACAGACGAGCGCAGATGTTTGTCAATGTAGAGGAAGCGAGGTCGACGCTCAAAGCGACCTCCCAGTCCGAAACTACAACGATAAACATCAACTCTGCCTCAACCTCGGCGGACCCAGCAGCTCCAAAGCCTGCCACGGAGAATCCTTCCAAGAGGAAAAAGAATGAAGGAAGTAACCTCGAAGCTGAGGGAGGAAAGAAAAAGAAAGGGGAAAGGTATTTCTCTGTGTATAAGGTATACACTGAGCTCAATGAGTCTCGGGAAAACATATACCTGGCTAATGAAAACCAGGTCCCCTTTAGACGTCCGGACCCGATGAGGAATCAAAAATCCAAGAGGGATTCCAGTAAGTATTGCCGGTTCCACAGAGACACCGGGCACACAACTGATGAATGTCGACAACTGAAGGACGAGATCGAAGGGTTGATCTTGAGAGGTTATTTCCGAAATTATGTCAAAAACCAGAGTACTGGACAGACGGCCGCGAGCTAGAGAGTAGCCGCGCCTCCGACGACACAAAATAATAACTCCCGATCTCGAGAAGAGGACAGGCCCCCCCCCCCCGATAGATGGAGAGGATGTAATAACCACCTCGGGAGGGCCTCATCTCGCAGGAGGGGGCAGAAATGCCCAAAAGAGATATGTTAACGAGCTGAAGACAGGGGACGGGTCTCCTTATGAACCCGAACCTAGGGCACCAAAAAGCCAGAGGATTGAAACACAACCAATAACCTTCATTGAGGAGGACGCCTCCCATGTTCAGTTCCCTCATCATGATCCCCTGGTTATTACTCTTCAGCTTGCCAACAAAAGAGTCCACCGAGTTCTCATAGATAATGGGAGCTCAGTCAACATTCTTTACAAAGCAACTCTCGAGAAAATGGGACTCTCCCTTCGCGACCTGAAGGCATGTGCAACTACTTTGTACAGCTTTTCAAGAGAAGGAACTGCCTGTATGGGATCCATTGAGCTCCCTGTGACCTTGGGAGACTATCCAGTCTCGGTGACCAAGATAATGGAGTTCGTGGTGGTAGACTTACCATCTGCCTACAATGTGCTGCTCGGGAGACCCGCCCTGGTCGGGCTGGGGGCAGTTTCATCAGTAAGGCATCTGGCTCTTAAGTTCCCGACCCCTAGCGGAGTCGGGACATTAAAAGGGGACCAACTGGCAGGGAGGGAATGCTATAGCATCTCCTTGAGGGGAAAGAAGCAAACGAGCGCTCAAACACTCGTTATCATACAAAATAAAGATGGAACGGTCTTAGAAATCGACGAGGAGATTGATCCGAGGATTGAGGAGAAAGTTGACCTCGAACCTCTAGAGGAGCTCGAAGAAATTCAGCTCGAGGAAGCTGAACCCTCGAAAAAAGTGAAGGTCGGGAAACACCTCCCAGATGAGACAAAATAGCAATTAATTTACTTTCTGAAGAAAAACTAGGATGTCTTCGCATGGTCACACTCAGATATGGTGGGGATAAGCCCGAATGTAGCGAGCCACGCACTAAACATAGACAAAAGCTTTCCTCCGAAGCAACAAAAGCGAAGACAACTGGACGAAGATAGAAAGAAGGCGTTAAAGGAAGAGGTTGACAGGTTAAAGGCAAACCAATTCATTAGGGATGCCTTTTACCCTGACTGGGTAGCCAATCCGGTGTTGGTCCCAAGGCCCAATGGGACGTGGAGAACCTGTATTGACTACTCAGATCTCAACAAAGCTTGCCCAAAAGACTGTTTTCCGTTACCAAGGATTGACCAGCTCGTAGATGCCACAGCGGGGCATGGCCTGATGTCGTTCATGGACGCCTATTCTGGATATAACCAGATTCCCATGCATGCCCCTGACCAAGAACATATGAGCTTCATCACGGATAAAGGGCTATACTGCTATAATGTCATGCCATTCGGGCTCAAGAACGCTAGAGCCACATATCAGCGGCTCGTAAACATGATGTTTTCAGAGCAAATAGGGAACAACATGGAGGTTTATGTTGATGACATGCTTGTAAAGTTTCAACTCAACAAGAACCATGTTGATGACCTCGAAGAGTGCTTCGGCGTGCTCAGGAAGTATAACATGAAGCTGAATCCTCAAAAGTGCACTTTTGGGGTATCTTCGGGAAAATTTCTGGGCTTTATTGTGAACTCCCGTGGAATCGAGGCTAACCCCAACAAAATAAAGGCCCTGATTGACATGCCTTCACCTCGGAAGCACAAAGATGTCCAAAGCTTGACTGGCAGGATGGCAGCCCTAAGCAGATTCATCTCGAAGTCAACGGATCGTGGTCTTCCATTCTTCAACTTATTAAGAGGAGGTAAGAAGTTTGAATGGACAGAGGAATGCGAGCTGGCCTTTCAGGAGCTCAAAAAGAACCTTGCGGAACCACCCATCTTGTCAAACCCTGAAACGGGAGAAATACTGTACCTATACCTTTCAACTACCGAACACGCGATAAGTGCGGTGCTCGTCCGAGAAGAAGAGAGGGTGCAAAGACCCGTTTATTACATCAGTAAAAGATTACTGGGGGTAGAGTCAAGGTACCCATTGATGGAGAAACTCGCGCTCAGTCTAATTCATTCATCCCATAAGCTCCGCCCCTACTTTCAGGCACATCCCATCCATGTACTGACTGATCAACCACTTAGGCAAGTCCTGTCTAAACCAGAAGCTTCAGGTCGACTTCTTAAATGGGCTGTTGAGCTCAGACAGTTCGAGATCACCTACCACCCGAGAATGACCATTAAGGCACAGGCATTGGCGGACTTTATAGTGGAATGTACTGGTATAGCCGACGACGAGGTAATAACCACGGCCCACGAGCTGTGGAAACTTTACGTCAATGGCTCGTCAAATGAAAATGGAGCGGGGGCAGGGATCATTTTAGTTACCCCCGCGGGAAGCAGATTTCATTCTGCCCTAAGATTTGACTTCAAAGCGTCAAATAATGAGGCCGAATACGAGGCTTTACTCGCGGGACTTTGTATAGCTAAGGAGCTCAAAGCTAAAGCTATACATTGCTACAGTGACTCCCAGCTAGTGGTTAATCAAATCTTGGGTGAATACCAGGCTCGCGGCACGAGAATGGCAGATTATTTGGAGAAGGCAAAATCAGCGTTAGAGTGTTTCGAATTCTATACAATCGAACATGTTCCCCGCGAGCAGAATTCAAACGCAGATGCCTTAGCTCGACTCGCTACGTCCGCCGAAAATGAAGAGCTGAATGTCGTACCCATAGAACACCTATCAGCGCCTAGCATTAACGAGCCAGGAGAGGAAGATGTGTGTATGATCGAAACAGAGCCGACCTGGATGACCCCGATAGTTGATTATCTCGAAAATGGAGTTCTTCCAAAAGATCGGAACCAAGCTCGAAAGTTGATGTATCAACTTCCCCGTTACACAATCTTGGATGGAAGGCTGTACCGAAGGGGATATTCCATGCCGTTACTCAGGTGCGTAACCTCTCCCGAAGCTAAGAAAGTCATTGAAGAAATTCATGAAGGGTTCTGCGGAGATCACACTGGGGGGCACAGCCTGTCCAAAAAGATCATACGCCAGGGATATTTCTGGCCAACCATTAAAGCGGATTCTTTCGAGTATGTGAAGAAATGTGACAAATGCCAGAGATTCGCCACGATACCTCGAGCCCCACCATCCGAGCTGACCATGTTGACATCCCCATGGCCTTTCGCGGTATGGGGCATCGACCTCATAGGCTCTCTCCCGACCGGCAAAGGCGGAGTGAAATATGCTGTAGTCGCCGTGGATTACTTCACAAAATGGACGGAGGATGAACCGTTGGCAACTATAACCTCAAAGAAGATCCTTGATTTCGTTGTAAAGATCATCATGTGCCGATACGGAGTGCCGAGGAAGATCGTATCCGACAACGGAACCCAGTTCAATTGCGACCTATTCACCAATATTTGTGAAAAGAACGGTATAATAAAGAGTTTTTCATCAGTGGCTCACCCTCAAGCGAATGGCCAGGTCGAAGCTGTGAACAAAACTCTCAAGAGTTCTCTAAAGAAAAAGTTGGAGGAAGCAAAGGGACGGTGGCCCGAAGAATTTCCCCAAGTCCTTTGGGGATACAGGACAACGGCTCGAACCTCGACAGGACATACCCCGTTCTCTCTAGCATACGGCTGCGAGGCAATGTTGCCCATAGAAGTCGAAATCCCAATGATCCGAACTCAGATTTACGATCAAAGTTCAAACCACACTCAGCTCGAAGAAACCTTAGACTTGATTGAAGAAAAAAGAGAAGAGGCTCAGCTGAGAAACACCGCCTACCAACAACGAACTACAAGATATTTCAACAAGAGGGTTCGAGATCGAAAGTTCGGAATGGGAGACCTGGTGTTGAGACGCGTATTCTTAGCAACTCGAGATCCAGCAGCTGGAGTGCTCGGACCGAACTGGGAAGGACCGTATCAGATAGAGTCGGTCATTCGACCTGGTGTGTACAAACTTGCGAGATTGGACGGGAGTCTAGTACCGCGAGCATGGAATGGCGAACACCTTAGACCTTACTATCAGTAGTGTAGGAAAAGTGTTGCCTATAACCATGAGTTTCTATTTGTATTAGCTTATTTGTTTTTGAATGTCATCAAATAAAAGATCCATTTCGTTCAAATATGTTATTTCTTTTTGCAATCTCTCTTAATTTAATAACCTATGGTCACACTCATAGGATATTAAGGGGGCATCATTGGTACATATACCATCAGCTTAAAAAATAAAATAACATATGCAAAAAAAAATATATAAAGTATTTGGATGTAACCAAATACGCGAGCCTAGATAGTTCGGATATAACCGAATTATCAAAAATATATAAAGTACTTGGATATAACCAAATACGCGAGCTGAGATAGTTCAGACATAACCGAATTATCAAAAACCGAAAACGTTTGGAGTTAACCAGATGTGCAAACTTAACAGGTTTGGAACAAACCAGCCAAAAGAAAAAAAAACTAATCAATGGTAAGTAGGAACCTAAACCTATTTCGAAATCGAGGCTGGAATATCTTAAAGAAAATAGTTTCGAACTCTTAACCTTGGAGCAAAAACCGAGGATGAGAAAAAGTGACTAAGCAAAAAAGATATAACCAAATCATCCACATTACATATCATATAAGTACTTTTGGGTTCATGGTTGAAGTAATATCCGACTTTGAAGAATAACGAGGTCGGAAGCGGATAATTTGAACAAACTGTGCATGAATGCATTGAGCTTCGAACCTAAATCCACAATATGTTTGTATGACTAAATAAACATAACTGATTCATCAATATAAAATGTGCCAAATATTTCGAGCCAAGAAATGTAAAGCATATATAAGTAATATTTAAAGAAATTGTATCAACCCCGAGGGCATAAATTAAAATAATTATAGAAATAAGGGGACGCAGCCCCAATAGATGGTTTCCCCGAGATCAGACTTGAGGAAGAGGAGTCTCCTTGGCCTTCTCAGCACCAGCAGCACCAGAGTCATCAGGACGAATAGCATGAATATCCTCCTGGGCTCCCTCCGAAACGGCGTCCCGAGCAGCCTTTTCCTTCTCGAGCTGATCAGCCTTCTCCTTCTCGAGCTGCTCAGCCTCTTCCTTCTCGAGCTGCGCATTCCACCTTTCAAGAAGCGGCGCCTCGTGAGGACCTAAGAAGCTAGTGTCCAGATCTTCATTGTAGGCCCACATTCGGTACATAGCAGAGTCAACGGCTTGATCCTTCTTCTCTTTGTACTCAGCAAGGAGGCGAGCTTTTTCATCCTCCATGATGTCGAAGGTAGCAGCCTTTTCCTCTTCAAGCTTCTTGTTGGTCTCCTGAAGCTGGGTGATCTCCTTCTTATGCTCCTTGAGCTCAGCTTTCAGCTTCCCGAGCTCGGTGGCCATGTCCTCACGTTCCTTGGCTCCTGCCTCAAGCTTCGCATTCGCCGCCTTCAGATCATCGCATGCTTTGAGCTGGAGATCCTTCGCCTCCTGAGCATGAGACTTACTCGAGTGGATCTCATTGTTCAGCTTATAGTTGAGCTGGGCAGTAAAGGCAAGAGCCTGAAAAAGGAAGAGACCACCATTAGCTCCAGGTCAGTGTGATTATAAGCAAAAAAGGAAGGACTATAGAAGGATACTCACCGCGGCAGTATGCTCGATACTCTTCTCGTAGAGACAGTGCAGTCTCGGGTGTCATTTAAGCACTGCCATTGGGGAGCTTTGAGACTGCCATAGCTCTGGCCGATCCGGGACATAACATCCGAGACCAGCGTAGATCCGTGGGACCCAGCGGCATTATCGACCACATATGCATCCATGTGGGTGGAAATTGATAGCTTCTGAGCTCGAGAAGCAGAAGGCCTTCTAGAAGGCTGACCTAAGGATGACTGACCTACCACAGGAGGTTGGGACTCAGCCATAATGGAGGGACCAACCAGCGAAGTCGGCGCCACAGCAGAGGCGACGACCTGTGAGGACGGTGCCGTTGTGGAAGCGCCGGCCTGGGAAGTCTCCGCAGCGATGGAGCTCGAAACCGGCGGAGCAAGGGGAGGTGTTTTCTTGGACCTCTTGGGGCCTTTGCCCGGCTGGTCAGTCTTAAATGACCCTGCTCTGGGACGCTTGCTCCTCTTGGCGCCTGCACCATCGATGATGTTGTCGAGGTCAGAGTCCATCTTGCCTGCACAAGTGACAACACATAGTGAGCCAGTAAAAGAGAAGCATACAAGTTGTTTCAGTATCACATACATATAAAGTGATGATAGAAGAAACCTAACTGGAACTCTCCCCCGAGCTCGAGCTTGGGGACCATGAAATTCCCCCGTCTTCAGAGGAGGCGGGGGGAGTACCTTCCCTATATGTAGGTGATAACCTCGAAAGGCCCCTATAATCGTTGGTCCCATACTGAACAGCTATCCCGTTCCACACCTCGTTCGTGGTATACATGGTGTCGTATTTCCCGAGCCCACTATCAAACCTATGGACACAGTCATCTACCCAACTCCATATGTAGAAGTGGTATCTATCCTGTGGGCACGAGACTAACCTATTGGGCCTGTGTTTTAGTAAGGTGGGGGACCACATTCTCGAGGTAGGGAGGACTTTACCTTCATCCGAATCCGAGCTCGAGGCTTCATCACTAGCCTCATTCCCAGACGGCGGACTCCTCTGGCGAACTGGAAGTGGTGGCCTCGTTTCTCTCCTCGGAGGGAGGGCGCTTGTGGGCAGGGGCACCTGCTCCCAGTGTTCATATTTTATATTGGACCAGTCAAAGGTGGATTGGCCCTCCTCCAAAAATCCACACTTTCAGAGCTTATCCTCGTGTAAAAGGTATAGGAGAGACCTCCTGCCACGGGGGAGTTGGAGCAGGGTTTCTCTATGCTCCTTCATTGTATCGTCAGGAGTGGGACGCTGAAAATTGGCTGAAAGATAACATATTTCTACTAAGTACGGATCTAAGAGCTAAAATCTCGAGCACAGAAATAAAGATAACAAGAATACTTACGAATCCGCCTGAACGAGTAGTGTCGAGACGGGGACAGACTGTCTGTCCAGAAGAAGGCCCTCTTGAAATCAGGCGGATGATTAGGAAGATCTCCAAAGACCTTCTTCTCCTTGGGATAGCTCGAGAGGTAATAAAAGCCATCCCTTCCCGAGCTCGGGAGGGGTTACTTTTCAGACAAAAGAGATACAAGATCTCTTGAGGCGAAGGTCCTTTCCACCCCATCTCGTGGTATAAGGACCTCAGGGCAGACAGTACCCTGTAAGAGTTGGTGTTGAGTTGGAACGGGGCCAACCCAACGAAATTTGTGAAGTCCTTGAAAAAAGACTTCAAAGGCAACAGAGCTCCTGCCCTCATATGTTCCTGGCTCCAGGCCGCGTATTTCACACTGGCGTCGCGGCCCCCAGGGGCGAAGCAGCTTCGTTCATGGTCGACCGGAGGTCGACACTTCAAGGAGCCTGACAGGCTAAGGCCGTGGAAAGCCAGGATGTCAGTTATCTGACTAGTTGTGGTAACCGAGCTCCAGTAGTGCTCGGCCTCAAACATTTCTCTCCTCGGCTGCGAGGAAGAAGGTTCCCCCATTAGTGAAAATTTGAGCTCTCCTGGATAGTACGCGACAGTAACCTTTAATGCAGGATCGAGAGGAATCGGCCTAGGTCCTGAATAGGATTCCGGATAGAGGGCCTCCTGAAGAACTCTCCTCTTCCCCTCTATGACTTCGTCTATCTGGCGGTGGTAGTGAGCCCGAATGTCCTCTTGCTCGCGCGCAAGCTCGTATTCTCTTATTCGACGTTGATTCCGGGCGAACAACGATTCTGGCCTCGGAGATTTTGGCTCGTAAGGGATTGCCAGCAACGACCCCCACCGTCTTTCCAGATTCTGTGACATCTAGCGAGAAAGAAAAAATGGTGAGGGCCATGCATGCAAGAGTTCCGAGTTCGAACTTACGAGCTCGGGGTTAAAGAGCAAAACAAGCTATATATTAAGACCCTTATTAAAGAGTCAGGACGTGCGTTCCACGGGAAAGGAAGGAGAGTGGAAATTTTTTTGAAAATCCCAAAAATCAAGGGAAAAGAGAGTGGCGGTTAACCAGGAAAGGCAGCCTTGGGTTTCGTGCATTTGTCAAGGCCCATGTTTTTTACCCGAAAACTTAGTGTACAAGAAACGTCGCCTACAAAATTTCAAAACCCAGAAAATAGGAACCTCACTCAAATATGAAAACTGGGTATAAGCCAGTGATGTAAATCCAGTATGGAAGTCTAAAAAGCATAAGAGCCTATCGGATCAAAACCTCCTGTCATATTATGCTAAGGATGTAAACTAATATATACACATACACAGCAAGAACAGCATGAATAAAAACTGACAAAATGGAAAACAAAGATTGCATACTTACACAATAATGGCGATTGCAGAGAGATTGTCGATTGAAGAAGAGGTTGCAAATAAGAACTCACGGACTCGAACAGACCAGGGTTTCTTTGTTTCTTTGGCCGAGAAAACATGCACAGAATAGAAACTTTATAAAGAGGTCTCTGGTTTCGTTTTTCTTCTTTTCTTGCTTTTGGTGAACGAAGGTAAAAATGAAGATGAAGAGTAGGGTCTCGTATATATAGACGGAAAAAGGGGGATTAATCCGGGGCATTGAATGAAATCCTTGCTAGATCAGACGGATGGGAATCAATGACAAGATGGCGCCGAAAAGGTGGCAGACGGATGATCGTGGGCATGTTTCCAAGGTACTCAAGTACCAAAAATGAGCAATACCCAGCTGACGCGTGTCCATTTTCAAAAGTGTGACGGTACAGTTCTCAAAGAAAGTAGTTCAAAAGTTTCCTTCTCTTAGGATTCGAACAAATACTTTTGAGGGGGCAAGATGTTACACCCAGATTTCGAGCTATGTTAAATATGACCTCGAAATTTGGATTCGCAAACAAGTGGACTCATAAGGTTGGAAATATGCTCCAGGATTAAATATCGAGCCTGCAAGATTCGATATGACCTCGAATGTGATGACCTCGAAACGTTCACGATCCCGAAAGGTAGCTCCCTTAACACATCTATCTTCAGGAATGACCTCGGATCAGGGGGTCCGAGCTCGACGCACATACGATCTCGAAAGCCATGTGACCTCGGGAGATGTCTCTAGTTCGAAAGATGGCGGGAAACCTGGGAAGTTAAAGCCTTGGAGATACCTGATAACCACCTTGAATATATATAAGTGATGTCTATACGAAATGTAATCCTCATTTATTATTGTAAATCCCCTAGAATCATGGGATATTATTTGGTCAGTTATACGTCCCCTGGTCTTCAGGGGACGTTTCCTTTTATATCTAATTATTGGCATTTAAAGCCATTTATTTGATTTACACAAAAAGAGTAACTACCCAAAATATGTGGGATAGTATTCTTCGGTCTTCTCTATAAATAGAGAGGCCATGCACCATTGTAAAGGACCGAAATTCTGAACCTGGAGAGAAAACTCTGAAGAATTCATTCCTTAAGAATTTTCAGAGATAATCTTGAGTTTAATAACAGAGACTCGTGGACTAGGCAGATTTAACTGCTGAACCACGTAAAAATCGTGTGTTTGTATTGTCTTATGTCAACTGGCCATTATCAGTTATTGTTTATGTGCTCTTCTTTCATTGTTTGACGAAAAACGGCGTCAACACCTTTAAACATACTAAGGGCATTTTGGTCATTTGCTCCCAATTCCCGCTAATTCCTCGAGTGTCCCTAATAATTACCACTTAAACCCCATAACCTAATTAATTACCAATTATTTTCCTCAATGTCAAATGGTCTCCATTATATTTCCCAGATTCCCAGAAATACCCACAGGCTCCCCCGAGCCGGGTATAAATCCCCACCATGAATTTTTCGCTAAACCGCTCACTAGGATCGCCTCGAGTCACAAGCTGCAAATATATCCACATAATAATGTGGTCTCAACAATTAATCACAAATATTTACATTTATGCCCTCAATGGGCCAAAATTACGAATATGCCCTTTTAATCTAATCAGGGCCTACATGCATACTAATACTCATAATCATGCATCTCATATATCCAAATAATCATATAAGCATGCTTATCACATAATCATGCATTTAATCATTTAAATCACACATAATCCAGTTATGCCCTCTTGGCACATTAATCGAGGCCTTTAAGCCTTATTAGTGATTTTGGGTCGTTACATGTTACCCCATAACTTGCTTCTTGGACAAACTCCGGCTGTAATAGCCATCTTGAGCTCCGCTTTAGTTGAACTTCCCAACTTTGTTGCTTCCATATTGAACCTATGGATATAGCTCTTCAGACTTTCGTTCTCGCCTTGTTTTATGTTAGCGAGGCTGGTAATTGGCAAAGCGTAATCACAGATTGCATGGTGTTGCTGAAGAAATTCACTAGAGAATTGCTGCCACGACTTGATTTTTCCTGGCCTTAACCTCTTGAACCACTTGTACGCAACTCCTTTAAGTGTAACGACAAAAGCAATGTCACTTTGCTTTGCTGTTGACCCCCTTAACCTCATCAAGTTATTGAAGGAGTCTAAGTGATACTTTGGATCCGTAGTACCCTCGTACATAGTCATGCGAGGCTCTTTGAAGCCGGTGGGGAGTTGTTCAACCTGGATCTCCCTTGTGAAGGGCGAATCATGGTCAAATTCCTCGTCATCTCTATGCCCCCCAGGTGCAGTGATAATCTTGCCTCGAGGGCTTTACATTCTGATGTCTGGTTCCCTCCTCTTTTTTCTTAAGGAGTCTTGTGGGTTCTCAGACTGAACCCTTGATTTGGTTGTGTCCCTCGGGGGAGTTGCGGGGGGTGTGGTTTTTACCTCGGACCCTCTTGAATTAAATTTCTCCCTCAAGTCAGGTGAAGCTCTTGTGGGGGTAGTCTTGGGCTCGCACTTCCAGTAGGTGGGGTTCGCGCCAGGTTTCGCCACTGGTGTACAATCTTCCTTGCATTCTGGGCGAGGGGTACAATAAGTGGAGAGCTGCGTTTTGTCATCATCCATTGGTATGGTGGTTTCTCCTTGTGCATGATTTTTTCTCCTATGCTGGGGAAGGGACATGCTTGACCTTCCTTGTAGCAGGTCATTCAACACCTCCTGCATGTTCTCTATTGTGGCTTTTAGCCTTTGATTTTTTATGCGCAACTCGCGTATCTCATTCTCGTAAAAGCGAGTTTTGGAGCTGGGACTCACGGAGTGCACCCAAAAACTATTGTCGCGCTTGTGCAAAGAGGGGCATGGATCCCGCTGGCTGGAGCGTGGTGCAATCGGTGGTTGAGGAGAAGGGTGTGCACTCAGGCCACCTACATGGGTCATAGATGGTTCACGATGACCTCCCCTAGGTTGGACTACCGGGAGTGTTACCTCCTTCTCCTCTCCAGGGGTTGAATGTTCCGCCAGCATGCCTCCATTCTCAGGTGGCAGAGGGTCTCTTTTGGAGGCTTTTAGTTAGCCTCCGTCAAGGTGGATCTCAGCATCCTGCGATTCTTGTAGGCGCTTTGAACGCTTGGCATTTTTTCTTGTCAAAATTGATGGAAGAACAACGACTTGATAGCCGTCCTTCCCACAGACGGTGCCAAGCTGTTGACAGTGAGAACTCATCAATGCTGTTAGGTCGGAAAACTTAAAGCTTAGTAAGAAGATAACTAAGTAAGAACTTAGAATAGACTTGAGGAAAAATAAGGGCAAATCAACAATGGAGTAAACATTCGTATATTGCTTAATAGCCTGAGTATACAATAAATTTTCCAACCCCCTTCAATGATGAAGTGAGACCCTATTTATAGGTGAGCTTTAATGACTCTTGGTACATTGTGGTCTCGAAGAGACACGGGCTGCATATCCAGGCTGCAGGTGGTAATGGTGATGGAGGAGTGGTGGTCGGCTCCAGTATATGTCAGTGGTCTGCAAAAGTACTCCTGCCTTGGTACCGTGTCGTACCTCCACTACTTGTCGGGTACGAATGTCATAGGCGTGCTTGGGGATTCCTTCCTATGTACCATTCTAGCACTACCACTACTTGTCTAGCATGGACACCATATATGTGCTTTGTCTTCTTTTGGTTGATACGTATGTTCCGTACCCTTATGTGTTCCACGTGCCCCGTAAATGTTTCCACCTTTCCAAGATGTGCCTATGCCTCAAGCCACTCTATATTCTGCTAAGCATCAGACTACTTGTGGCCTTCGTGGATATATATTTGCGAAGCGCGAGGGGCACCCCGCAAGATCTTGGGTGCAAGGGGTGTATGTTGTGCGAGGCGTTGGTCAAGCGTGTGCCATGCGGACCCAGGCAGTTGGAGCCTCCGTGCGAGGCGCGAGGCGAGGTGGCCTCGCAGAGGCATTGAGTGAGACAGCCTCGCGGAGGCATGGGGCACGATGGCCTCATGGAGGCGCGAGGCGAGGCGCGACATAATTGGGTGCATGCGAGATGGAGGGTCTCGCGAGGCTGGGGCCTTGACTCCACGCAGGCGCGACGCAGTTGGGTGCATGCGAGATGGAGGGTTTCGTGAGGCTGGGGCCTTGACTCCGCACAGGCGCGATGCAGCTGGGTGCATGCGCGAGGTCTTGCGAGGCTGGGGCCTTGGCTCTGCGTAGGCGTGACACAGTTGGGTGCATGCGAGACAGAGGATCTCGCGAGGCTGGGGCCTTGACTTCGCGCAGGCGCGATGCAGCTGGGTGCACATGCACGAGACAGAGGGTCTCGCGAGGCGAGGGCCATGAATCCGTGAGGCGCGACGTAGCTGGGTGCACACGCATGAGAAAGAGGCGTCTCGCGAGGGGCACGACTAGGAGCCATGCATGCGAGATGGAGGTGTCTCGTGAGGGGATTCGGCTTGGAGGCATGTGCGTGAGACGGGGGCATCTCGCATTTGCCTCCCATGGGCATGGAATGACCTCGTGAGGCCTGGGGCCTCACAAATGTGTGGCCTCTTTTGCCTCTATCACGTACTTGACGCCTTCGGTGCCCCTTAGCCGTTTACTTTAATAAGGGACCAGACCTTTTTTGCTTGGTGGATTTTTGACATCCACATGCTCCAATCAATGTTGATCATTGCCGATCTTATTTAAGGTAGTAGTTTATGGTAACCTTGGCTAATTATATGATATATTGGATCAATTCTACTATCCGTTCGCCACACATGATGTTCCAAGATCCACAATTGTAGTTATAAAGAGTATCCTATTAACTTTAGTGGTCAATAGTCTTATGATAAATGCTCAAAAATGTACATTTATTATTCTAAAAATTCAAAGTTAATTAAATTTTAACTAATATTTAATGAAATTAATGAGATATATTTTTATATTGAAAATATTAGTTTGGAATTAATTTGATATATTTTTGTAGGAATTATAGAACATTGTGGCAGATTTAAAATAGAAATTAAAAAGGAGCAAAACTTGGGCCATAAAAAATTGGTATTTTTGTAAACAAAACAATATCCAAAGTGCATTAGGCCCACAAAGCCCAAGGAGCAACCCAAATAGGCAAGCATGCTTTTTGCCTCCTTCTCTCAAGCTGCTTGGCATGTGTCAAGTTGCCCACTTCAACAAATAACATTTTGACATGTGTCAAGGCTGCCCAATTCAGCCAATCCAAGCGTGCCACATGCCAAGTTTGATTTTTTTTACTATTTTTAATTACAAAATTACTCTATATAATTTGTAATAAATTTTATTTCACTTTATTCATTTTATCTTTCTATAAACAAGTAATTATGTAATTAGAAAAATATACTGTTTGCACAGTATATGAGAATCAATTATAATCAAGCAACCATCTCATTATTATATCCTCATACTTAATTAGAGTACATTTAATAGTATTATTATTGTACTCTAATTATGTTACAAAATACTTGATTAAAAAATTACTTATCGAAATGCAAAGTCTTACGTACCTAATATCATATAATGGCCAAAATTCATACAAAATTAACGATAGAACCCTAAGCTACCTAATCAATGATAATTCATTCATCCAAGCACTAAAAAAATAAAACAAATTTCAAACATTTCATAAGACAATTCATTTGTTGTGAAAAAAAATTACTTCATGTTTTTTTATTTTTCGCTATAACAATATTACTTACCACTTAATTAAAAAATACTTATCAGCAACAAAAGGTTACTTACCCAATATCGTAAATAAGTTTGAATTCCATACAAATTTTACCATATTTCCCTAAACTGTAATTTTTTTGGACTTCAAATTACGATATTGTCATTTCTTTTCACAGCCACATCACTACTTCTTTTTCCATCCAGTTTAGATAACCGGTTCATTAGGTACAAACTTTAGAAATTAAAAATACCAAAAATGTTAATAACTTGACACTTGGAAAAATATTTGGGCTTCACATGTTGGACTAAGTCCTACGAGGGACTAAAGAATTCTCCTTTCAAAATATAATTTAATTATGCTATGAAAAACAAAATAGAAAAAAACAAACAAACAATAACTATAATCACGTTTTGAACCCCCAATTTATACTACAACCACCGTTATTGGATGTCAAGTTTTGAGCGTAATCAAGCATCATTTTTTTTTATTTTGGCTTCTCCATTTTTTAAATCCTATAGTAATTTTAAAATGAAGGGATATTTGCGGCAAAAATACCCAATGTTTACAGAATGTAGCATTTAAATACCCAAACTTTTTTTTTACGGGAAAAGTAATATAATTTTAATGATTTTTTATAACTTCAAATACATTTGTAATAATTTTTTTAATTGTTTGGGTAGTAAAAGTGCAATGTTTTAGCAATTTTGAATATTTTTGTCGCAAAAAAAAAGTTTGGGTATTTAAATGCTACATTTTAGCAACTTTGGGTACTTTTCGCGTCATAAAAAAGTTTGGATCTTTAATAAATGCTACATTTTGTAAACAATGGGTATTTTTACCACAAATATCCCTAAAATTAAAATAATAAAATATAGTTTAAAATTATAAAAACTATATGTTAATTGATTTTAAAATTAAAAAATATATTAGAAATCTATTTTATTTAAAATAAAAAATAATATGTATTAAAAATAAAAAAATTAAATCCTAAAACTTATTTTTGTCTTCTAGAAAATAAATAAGAGAAATTTGCAGCTAAAATACCTAAACTTTGTGTTTACTTACTGACAAATACGAAATATTTATTCGTTTGGTAGTGAAAGTACCAAAATGTGGACCAATCTTTAGTTGACACATGGCTGTTAACTGGTTAAAAGTCAGATTTAACGGTTGGTACAAAAATGCAAGAAAAAGTAACGTTTCGATACTTTAGACACAAAAAAAGTTTTGGTATTTAAGTGTAAAAAAGTAAAAAAAATTCGTATTTAGTAGCAAATATCCCAATTTAGAACAATTGCAAATGTATTCAAGAAGAGAAAGGATTAAAAAAAAAATTGTTTATAAAATTTTAGGAAAATATTTTCTCTTCTCTTCTTTTCATTGTTTTCCCTTACAAAATTTTTCTTTCCTAAAATATGAGATCCAAACATAACTACATAAATTAGTATTAGAGGATTTGAAAGAATCCAAATATATTCTTCTTCTAATGAGTGGCTACCATTTCTTATCTTTGTTGGAATTTTCTTAAAAAAAAAGAAAAACTAATGATTCTTGAAGAATTCAACCCTTCACACTTGTTATTTTCTACAATAGAGTGCTTGAAACTTCTTTTTTTTTTTGGAAATTACACTTCTTATAACTTTTTTTTGTCATTTAATTATTTTTAAGAGAATTTCAATTTATTAATGTTTTTCTTTAAGTTTTCAAATATATAACTTTTAAATTCTCATATAAATATAGAAGTTAACAAATAAACCACAATTTTTTAAAATATAATTTAGTTGTAAATTCTTAAACTTAATTGTTTAAAATGACATATTATATGTGTTATACCCAAAATTCGGCACTTCCACGTGGCAGCTCGCAAAGTGATGATGTGTCAAGACAAAGTGGCAAGACATAACAGTCGTCATCGGTCGCCGTGAAGAGTGGCCCTTGCCACTCTCACAACACTTACGAAGAGGCCGGACTCGTAAGAACTGACCTACCTCTCCCATCGCGTGAAGCCAAATGATCCTCAGATGGCTACGCTGACACCGATCGTAAGAAGAAAAGGGCTCTAGCCGATCACACTAAGTTGAACAAATACACACCACAAGCCCTAGCTAAGTCGCCAGGAGCCATTGCTGGTCTCTAGAGACCCTTGCCAGTCACCCGAGGGTGCTCGCCAGTCACCGGGGGGCACTCACCGCTCACTGGTGGCCCTCGCCACCGGAGCCTTCTTCCGCATCAGAGTGTGCCTTCAACCTTTAAATGAACACGTCAGATTACCATTTTTGCTGATCGGGAAACAAGTTGCCACTGTTAGCTCTTCCCATCTCCGCGACTAAAAATAATGCAAATCTAAATGTAACAAGGGTCTAAAAACAAGTCAGCAACTGTTCATTTTCTAAGAGAGCTCATACTCTCCATTACTGTAACTGCCCCAAGAACAAGATCAAACTCAATGTACTTGTTCTTGAGGGTTCAAAGTTCATCACAAATAATACTGACTAAAGTGGACATAGGTCATCTTTTTGGGCCGAACCACTTGAAATCTTTGTCTCTTTCATTTATTACTGCATTTATTTCTCTTTTCTATGGCTCACTGTTCATCATTAAGTTCCAATTTGAGATTTTACACACAAAACAACCCTTCATAAATTGCCATGTGCAAGTTGATGAAAAAATGAGTCAACAATATAAATTAGTTTTAAGAAAACCATATTTTAAAAAATTTCTCTTTTTTTTTTCCAGGTTTGATGAATATTCTGGAAATATATTCATCCAGGTATGATTTAACAACAAAAATTTGGAGCATGAGGCATGTTTTGATTTTCTAATTAATATCTTAATGATAAATTTTTAAGGCTTGATTGGTAGTGAATTCAGATTCAATTTATCATTTTGAAAACTTAAAATTTGTGGGATCTACGTAAATAAGTGATTGATAAACTGTTTTTGAAAATAAAATCCAGACCAGTATCCTAAATCTCTGTTGTAAAATAAAAAACAATAAAATCATGTTTTCTCCATTTGTTGATTTTTTCCCCAAATACCCTAAAACGATAAAAACTCTCTCCACTTCCTTTTATCCTCTTTCATGTAGCAGCTGACCACACTCCACCACCTCCAATTCGTCATTGCAATCTATACTTTTGCTCTCACTTTTCATCATTTGAGGTGAGTTCTCTCTCTTTATCTCTCTCTTGAATAATAAAAAAAAACTTACAATAGTCCCCGACAACGGCGCCAAAAACGTAATGTGTGTCGTAAACCACAAAAAATTTAACAATTATTTTTCTTTTAATACTTCTGTAATGACCCGAATTTTCTAATAGGGCTTAGGGCCTTGATTAGTGTGCCTGGAAGGCAATAAATGAATTATTATGTTAATATATGAATTAATGTGAATATGTGATAATGATGCATGTTTAGTTGAGTTAAACGTGCATGTGGGCCCCGAATGGATATTAGGGGTATAAATGTGATAAATGCTATATATATGTGATATGTCTGTGCAGCACGATCCGAGACAGTCCTGGGGAGCAGTTAGCCAGAAAGTCACAACAGGGTTGAGATTCCGACTCGGGGCGAGTCGAGGGGTAATTTGGGTATTAGATGTGTTATGGGGTTATCGGGTTGTGAAAATAAATATTTGGAGATATATTTGAGGATAGAATGTCTAGGAGGGAATATTGGGGAAATTTACCATTTTGCCCTCGGGGACGTTTTGGTACCCCGAGCCTTGAGGTAACCACATAGACTAAGTTAAATAAAACAAAGGGAAGAATCATTTAGAAGCTTGTAGGAACCGACACTTATTTTCCTTCCAGCTGAAGATAGTTCTCATCTTCCTCTCTCTTTCACTCTCTAAGACAAACTCAAGGAAAATTCTGGTGGAAGCTAGTTAAAACAAGGAATTGGGCTGGGAAATTTTAGGAGCTAAAAGCTTGAGGATTAAGGATCAAACTCAGAGACTAAACTCAGCAAAGGTAAGCTCTAACCATGGGAATTAAGCTTGAATTTATGTAGTGTTTTTAGGTTATGCATGTGGGTAGAATTTGATTTGCTCTTGGGAGTTTAGTTGGGTTTTTGGAGCAGGTTTTGATGGGTTTTGATGCTGAAAGTGGGATAGAATATTTGTGTTGATTATCTGGAACTGTTAGCTTGACCATAGAATGAGTTGGTCTGAAGAAAATGCAAGAAAGAGATGAAGAATTCTGGGTTTGGAGGAGAGGGCCGCGACCCTAGGAGGGCATGCCGCGGCCCGTGTGCGCGCACGACCATGGGAGTCCGAGAAGCTTGAGGCGTGCCGCGGCGCTTGGTACGTGCGCCGCGGCCCGTGTGTGCTGCAGGGAAGTGCTAGCCTCTATTTCGAGGCTAGCCGCAGAGCTTGTGGCTAGGGCCGCGACTCTTAGTGCCAGTTTGTGTTTTAAAGGGTGTTTAGGTTTGGGAATTCAATGGTTAAGGCTCGGGATGGATTTTATCACCCGGATTGATAGAATTCAAGGTCCCGGAGGTTAGAGATATGGCTCAAAGTTATTTAATGGATTAGAACCTGATGGATGGATATTGTTAATGTGTTGTGACTAGGGTTTCAGCGAGGCTCAAGTTAGGGGACTGTGCTCGGGACATCGGTGCTCGGAGAGCTCGGGACTCAGGTAAGAAAACCCTTGTTCCCATAGAGCTTGTATGCAGGGCTGAGCCCAATGTGTTTGAATTGCAGGGCGTAGCCTTTGATTGTATTTGCTAGTATTCTGTACTTGTTTATTATGCCATGAGTGCAATTATGTGAATGATCGACAAGAGCCGCGAATGGTGTAGGCCGAGGTCAGCAGGGGCCGGAAACAGCAAAGGGCTGGGAACGGCGTTGGGCATGTTGAGTGCAAGGTCGAGTACGGCAAGGGGCCGGGAGCAGCGTTGAGCACGTGGAGTGTGAGTTGCCAGGGCGTGTCCCTAAAGGATACCTGGGATATCCTCACGGTGTGGACCACGAACCCAGGGCCTGGTAAAGCGCCTGGGACGGCTAGGCCGTATGTGTTTAGCCTATTGATGGCCAGTTTGTATACTTGGTGTATGTTTTGCATATGTTATCTGTTATGGGTTTTCTTGCTGGGCTTCGGCTCACAGATGCTCTGTGGTGCAGGTAAGGGCAAGGAGAAAGCCAACCAACCATGAGTGTAGCAGGCATGAAGCGGCGTGTACATGTTTGGCCAGCCTGGCTGCCACAGCCAATGGATTTTGGGAGATGTTTGTAAATAAACCTTGATTTTTTCGTTTAGTCGACTTGGTTCAATTTATATGTTGTAAATGTTTCTAAATTGTGTTTTGGGATCCCAGGTGTTAAACTTTTATGATTTTCAATGAAATGGAATTATTTCTAAAGTTTTTCGTCTGTTTATGGCTTAATTACACTATTTGACCTAAAACCTCGATTAGCGAGTTGAATGCACATTTTTAAACTCACTTAGTAACGACTCTAAGGAAGTAGGGCATTACAACTTGGTATTAGAGCGAGCCAAGGTTATTGGTTCTGGAGATTGACCGAACATGTACACTCGCTGTCAATGACAGGCTTGACTCAGGGTTGGTTGGTGAGATTGACTAATATGTTTGAATATGTGTTTGAATGCCCTGTTTGCCTGCTTATCTTATTTAGAGCACGATGAATGAGTTAACATATGCATGATGCTAGGGCATGGCCCGTTGTGTGTTATATGCTACATGAGTTATTGCTTGTGGATGGCTAATGTGTTTGGGAGGTGGTTTTTGGAAGTTGTTATCATGCCTGATGAGCGGCGTCATTGGTTGCAGGCATATTTGTTGAGATGCCTCGACAATCAGCTAGACTCCGTGGCAGTAGGGCCGAGGATGACAACCAGGGTCAGGACCCTCCACCTGCCCCACAGAATTGGCAGGAGATGTTTGCCGAGATGGAAGCAAGAATGCAGCGAACAGAGGAAGAGTTGCGACAGTTGAGGCAGCTCAGGTTACTGGGCTACCAGTGCAGCAGGTTGCAGCGCCAGTGCCAGTGCAGTCTGCTATGGAGAATAAGTGGGAACCTTTGTATGAGAGGTTCAGGAAGCAGCATCCTCCCACCTTCGAGGGTGGATCAGACCCACTGCGGGCAGAGCAGTGGATGAATATGACTTCCTCAATTATGGATTTTATGAGAGTTCAAGGGAATGAGAGGGTAGCTTGTAGCTACATGTTTAGAGAGGATGCCCGCATTTGGTGGGACGTGGTGGTTCAGAGAAGGGATGTATCAGTTATGACCTGAGAAGAATTCAGAAACTTGTTTAATGAGAAATATTACAGTGTGGCAGTTCGAGCTGTGAAGGTTGATGAGTTTATCAACCTAACTCAGAACCGATCGACAGTGACAGAGTATGCTATAAAGTTTGACAGATTGGCGAAGTTTGCGCCAGATTTAGTGCCGACTGATGCGGCAAGAAGGGACAGGTTTGTGCGGGAGTTGAATGTTATGATTGCCCGCGATGTGAATATTACCTTGGATCCAGAGACTACTACTTATGGCCAGGTTGTGGATAAGGCCCTTACAGCTGAGAGGGCCAAAGATCAGATTTGGAAGGAAAGCGCTGTTAGGCGCGATACCAGGAGGACAATGCCTCCTTTTGTTGGGTCCAGTCATGGTGGTGGCTTTAGTGAGCAGAAGAGGAAGGCCCCAGATTCCTTTGTTCCTCCCAGTTCAGATAGGAGGGCACGGGGTGCTTCCACTGGCCGTCAGGGTGGCAGTGACAACTGGAGGAGTTTTCTAATGTGTCCACGGTGTAGGCGACGACACCAGGGTGAGTGCAGGATCAGGGCCTGCTTTGTTTGTGGGAGTGCCAGTCATCTGAAGAGTGATTGCCCTCAACTTAAGAAGGAGGAGCAGAAGCAGAGTGGCAGTCTTGCTCCTGCCAGGGTATTCACTTTGACACAGACTGAGGCGGAGGCTAGCCCCTCAGTTGTGACAGGTCAGATCTCTAGTGCTGGTTCTTTGTATACTGCATTGTTTGATTCAGGGGCTACCCATTCATTTGTGTCTGCTAGAGTGATAGATCAGCTTTGTAGACCTAGTGGTGTGTATGCTAGGGGATTTCAGACTTTGTTGCCAACAGGAGAATTGGTAGTCTCTAGGAAGTGGATTAGAGCATTGCCAGTAGAGGTAGATGGTAGGGAACTGTCTGTTGATTTGATTGAGTTAGAGATGGATGATTTTGATATGATTTTAGGAATGGATTGGTTATCAAAGTATGGGGCAACGATTGACTACAGGCGCAGGATGGTGACTTTTGAACTAGAAGGGGAGGTACCCTTTGTGTTTGTGGGGACAGTTAGTGGACCGCGAGTACCAATGATTTCAGCATTGAAGGCTAGAGACCTGATGCAGGAAGGTTACATAGGATTCCTAGCGAGCGTTGTGGATACCTCTAGGGTGGTTGCGGTTGGACCAGGTGAGACTAGATTGGTGTGTGAGTTTCCGGATTTGTTTCCAGTAGATTTTCCAGGGTTACCGCCGCAGCGGGAGATTGACTTTGTTATAGAGTTGATACTAGGAGCAGAGCTAGTATCTAGGACACCTTATAGAATGGCTCCAGCGGAGTTAAAGGAGTTGAAGATTCAGTTGCAGGAGTTACTTGATTTGGGGATTATCAGACCGAGTTTCTCGCCATGGGGTGCTCCAGTGTTGTTCGTTAAGAAGAAGGATGGATCCCTTAGGATGTGTATTGATTACAGGGAGCTAAACAAGTTAACCATTAAGAACAAGTATCCACTGCCTAGGATCGACGATTTATTTGATCAGCTACAGGGAAGAACGGTGTTTTCCAAGATAGATCTCCGATCAGGTTACCATCAGTTAAGGATTAAAGAGGAGGACATACCAAAGACTGCTTTTCGAACGAGGTATGGACATTATGAATTCCTGGTTATGTCCTTTGGATTAACCAATGCCCCAGCAGCCTTCATGGACATGATGAATAGGGTTTTCAAGGATTATCTGGATAAGTTTGTAATTGTGTTCATCGACGACATCTTGGTGTATTCTCAGTCAGAGGCAGAGCATGAGCAGCATCTGCGGTTGGTGTTACAGCGGTTGAGGGAGCATAAGTTATATGCTAAGTTTAGTAAGTGTGAGTTCTGGTTGCTACAAGTTACATTTCTGGGCCATATTGTCAGTAAGGAGGGGATTCTGGTTGACTTAAGTAAGATTGAGGCGGTCAGAGATTGGCCTAGACCGAGCAATGTTCCTGAAGTGAGAAGCTTTCTTGGTTTAGCAGGGTATTATCGGCAGTTTGTTGAGGGGTTTTCCAGAATAGCTACGCCATTGACAGAACTGACAAAGAAGAAGACAAGGTATGTCTGGACGGACAGATGTGAGAACAGTTTTAAGGAGTTGAAGCGGCGACTGATCACTACGCCAGTGTTAAGCTTGCCGACAGAGAATGAAAAGTTTGTGGTTTACTGTGATGCATCCAGATATGGTTTAGGGTGCATGCTGATGCAAGCTGGTAAGGTAATAGCCTATGCATTGAGGCAGCTAAAGGAGTATGAGCAGAGATATCCCACGCATGATTTGGAATTGTCAGCGGTGGTGTTTGCACTTAAGATTTGGAGACATTATCTTTATGGTGAGAAGTGAGAGATATACACCGACCATAAGAGCTTAAAGTATTTCTTTACTCAAAAGGACCTGAATATGCGCCAGAGGCGGTGGCTGGAGTTGGTTAAGGATTATGATTGCGATATCCTATACCATCCTGGGAAGGCTAATGTAGTGGCTGATGCATTGAGTCAGAAAGGCCCAGAACAATTGTTTAGTTCGAGGCAGATATGTGACAAGTTAGCTGAGGAGATGACCAGAGCAAGTATAGAGTTGGTGGTTGGTCAGTTGGCCAACATCACTCTTCAGTCTACACTCCTTTCGAGGATCAAGGAGGCGCAGGGGAAAGATTCCCAGTTGAGAGGTCATAGGGAGAGTGTCTTAGTCGGAGCGACTAAGGACTTTTCTATATCAGAGATGGGATTACTGAAGTACAAGGGTCGGATCTGCGTTCCAATGGATTCTGATATCCGGCGAGAGATCTTAGATGAATCGCATACCACTCCCTACTCTTTGCATCCGGGTACGACGAAGATGTACTAGGACTTGAGAGCTCTGTATTGGTGGTCGGGCATGAAGAGGGATGTGGTGGATTATGTGGCCAAGTGCTTAACTTGCCAGCAGGTTAAGGCTGAGCATCAGAGGCCAGCAGGGTTGCTGCAGCCTCTGGGGATCCCATAATGGAAGTGGGAAGATATCACTATGGATTTTGTGGTTGGTTTGCCGAAGACTGTAGGACAACATGACTTGGTGTGGGTGATTGTGGATAGGTATACCAAGTCCGCCCACTTTTTTCCTGTTAGGACAACTTATACTGTGGAGCAGTATGCTGAGTTGTATGTGAAAGAGATTGTTCGACTCCATGGGGCTCCGAGGTCAATAGTATCCGACAGAGACCCCACCTTCACTTCCAAGTTTTGGGAGAGTCTACAGAAGGCTATGGGCACGTAGTTACAGTTTAGTACTGCTTATCATCCTCAGACGGATGGACAGTCTGAGAGGACGATTCAGATATTGGAGGATATGCTACGAGCCTGTGTGCTAGATTTTGGGGGATTGTGGAGTAAGTATCTCCCTTTGATCGAGTTCTTGTACAACAACAGTTATCAGGCGACCATCAGAGTGGCTCCGTACGAGTTGCTTTATGGAAGGAAGTGTAGATCACCTATTCAATGGGATGAGACAGGTGAGAGGAGATATTTGGGGTCCAGAGATGGTTCAGAGGACCAATGAGGCGATTGAGAAGATTAGAGCGCGTATGCTCGCCTCCCAAAGTCGACAAAAAAGTTATTCAGACCTGAAACGCATGAGCGTGGAATTTCAGGTTGGTGACCATGTGTTCCTTAGGGTTTCACCCATGAGGGGTGTGAAACAGTTTGGTGTTCTGGGCAAGCTGAGCCCTAGGTTTGTTGGCCCCTTCGAGATTCTGGAACGAGTTGGTGAGGTAGCTTACAAACTAGCGATGCCTCCAGCTTTATCAGGGGTTCATGATGTTTTCCATGTATCCATGCTCCGGAAGTATATGTCAGATTCGACGCATGTTTTAAGTTTTGAGAATCTGGAGCTTGATCAGGATTTTTCCTATGAGGAGAAGCCGGTTCAGGTTCTTAACCGGAAAGATAAAGTCTTGCGGAGCAAGACCATCGCCTTGGTGAAAGTGTTGTGGAGAAATAGCAAGGTTGAGGAGGCGACATGGGAACTTGAGTCAGACATGAGGGAGCGGTATCCCGAGTTGTTCAGGTAATTTCGAGGATAAAATTTCTATAAGGAGGGGATAGTTGTAACGACCCAAATTTGCTAATAGGGCTTAGTGCCTTGATTAGTGTGCCTGGAAGGCAATAAATGAATTATTATGTTAATATATGAATTAATGTGAATATGTGATAATGATGCATGTTTAGTTGAGTTAAACGTGCATGTGGGCCCCGAATGGATATTAGGGGTATAAATGTGATAAATGCTATATATGTGATATGTCTGTGCAGCACGATCCGAGACAGTCCTGGGGAGCAGTTAGCCAGAAAGTCACAATAGGGTTGAGATTCCGACTCGGGGCGAGTCGAGGGGTAATTTGGGTATTAGATGTGTTATGGGGTTATCGGGTTGTGAAAATAAATATTTGGAGATATATTTGAGGATAGAATGTCTAGGAGGGAATATTGGGGAAATTTACCATTTTGCCCTCGGGGACGTTTTGGTACCCCGAGCCTTGAGGTAACCACATAGACTAAGTTAAATAAAACAAAGGGAAGAATCATTTAGAAGCTTGTAGGAACCGACACTTATTTTCCTTCCAGCTGAAGATAGTTCTCATCTTCCTCTCTCTTTCACTCTCTAAGACAAACTCAAGGAAAATTCTGGTGGAAGCTAGTTAAAACAAGGAATTGGGCTGGGAAATTTTAGGAGCTAAAAACTTGAGGATTAAGGATCAAACTCAGAGACTAAACTCAGCAAATGTAAGCTCTAACCATGGGAATTAAGCTTGAATTTATGTAGTGTTTTTAGGTTATGCATGTGGGTAGAATTTGATTTGCTCTTGGGAGTTTAGTTGGGTTTTTGGAGCAGGTTTTGATGGGTTTTGATGATGAAAGTGGGCTAGAATATTTGTGTTGATTATCTTGACTATAGGATGAGTTGGTCTGAAGAAAATGCAAGAAAAAGATGAAGAATTCTAGGTTTGGAGGAGAGGACCGCGGCCCGTGTGCGCGCGCGACCATGGGAGTCCGAGAAGCTTGAGGCGCGTCGCGGCCCGTGTGTGCTGCAGGGAAGTGCTAGCCTCTGTTTCGAGGCTAGCCACAACGCTTGTGGGTAGGGCCGCGACTCTTAGTGCCAGTTTGTGTTTTTAAGGGTGTTTAGGTTTGGGAACTCAATGGTTAAGGCTCGGGATGGATTTTATCACCCGGATTGATAGAATTCAAGGTCCCGGAGGTTAGAGATATGGCTCAAAGTTATTTAATGGATTAGAACCTGATGGATGGATATTGTTAATGTGTTGTGACTAGGGTTTCAGCGAGGCTCAAGTTAGGGGACTGTGCTCGGGACATTGGTGCTCGGAGAGCTCGGGACTCAGGTAAGAAAACCCTTGTTCCCATAGAGCTTGTATGCAGGGCTGAGCCCAATGTGTTTGAATTGCAGGGCGTAGCCATTGATTGTATTTGCTAGTATTCTGTACTTTTTTATTATGCCGGGAATGGAGTAGGTAGAGGTCAGCAGGGGCTGGAAACGGCAAAGGGCCGGGAACGGCGTTGGGCAGGTTGAGTGCAAGGCCGAGTACGGCAAGGGGCCGGGAGCAGCGTTGAGCACGTGGAGTGCGAGTTTCCAGGGCGTGTCCCTAAAGGATACCTGAGATATCCTCACGGTGTGGACCGCGAACCCAGGGCCTGGTAAAGCGCCTGGGATGGCTAGGCCGTATGTGTTTAGCCTATTGATGGCCAGTTTGTATACTTGGTGTATGTTTTGCATATGTTATCTGTTATGGGTTTTCTTGCTAGGCTTCGGCTCACAGATGCTCTGTGGTGCAGGTAAGGGCAAGGAGAAAGCCAACCGACTATGAGTGTAGCAGGCATAAAGCAGCGTGTACATGTTTGGCCAGCCTGGCTGCCACAGCCAGTGGATTTTGGGAGATGTTTGTAAATAAACCTAGATTTTGTCGTTTAGTCGACTTGGTTCAATTTATATGTTGTAAATGTTTCTAAACTGTATTTTGGGATCCCAGGTGTTAAAATTTTATGATTTTCAATGAAATGGAATTATTTCTAAAGTTTTTCCTCTGTTTATGGTTTAATTACACTATTTGACCTAAAATCTCGATTAGCGAGTTGAATGCACGTTTTTAAACTCACTTAGTAACGGCTCTAAGGAAGTAGGGCGTTACAACTTCCAATTATTTTAGTATAATAGCAAGCACAGGTCTAACCCACAATGACTATCATTCACTTTATTATTCAATAATTTGCACTACAACTTAAAATGGGATTTAGATTTCGAACTCAAACTTAAATAAACTAGAAAGCAAATAAAGATTGATATTACGATATTAAGAAATAGTTAAAGGTTAATCTCCACCCTCAACAATCATTCCCAATCACTGATAATAAATATTATTCAAATTTCTCAATTAAACTATTAACCCTGCAGATAACACTGAAGTAGATAATTATCCCAGTCTCCCTATTACAAGTAATCAAGGTGAAACGCTCAGTAATTAACTCTTTTAGCTAAGTAATAAATCTATGAAGCATATAATCTATTTAACTTAGATAAAGCATTAAGTCCTATGGAGACAAGTTAATCTAGGCAATAAATTAATGAAGCATATAATTCATTTAACCTAGGTTATATTTTTCATCACAATCAACAATTCTTTTGACATCAATATCAATTGCAGTTGATCACATACCCTTAGAATCCTAAACTACTAGGCGAGTAGTAATTCTAAGATGACAATTGAACAATGTAAAACCTTAATTAGTTGGCCACCTAACAAGAAATTTCAAAATTCATAACATTCAATTGGAAAAATAGAAACAATTTAATATTGAGAGAAATTAAAGAATAATATTCATTATCAACAATCAAGAATTCATGTCTTGGGTTTTGAATTAACCCTTAAACTAAAAAGAACCTAATCCATAATAGTAATCATAATCACAAACATAATTATAATTAAAATTAAAGAGATTACAGGAAAAAAAGAAACTAGATTGATGAACAATAGTGTTGTAGTGTTGTAGTCTTCTCTCTAGTCCTTTCTGAGTCTTTTTCTCTCCTAAACCGTAATAAAAACTTCATCTCAAATTAGCCCTAATAACCTATTATAGTATCCTTTAAATTATATTTAAAATGTAAATAAAATTATGAAAATAGCGTCGAAGGGCCGCAATCTGGAAAATGCGTGCCACAGCCTATAACAAAATATGTTCAAAATTGGTCACGCAGGCCGCGGCCTGAAAAAACTGAGCAATGGCCCAACTTCACTTTTCTTCATAGTAGGCAGCGGCCTGAAAAATCTGTGCAACGGCCCGTCTGGAACATAAAATCTGAAATGTTAATTCCAATTAAAGTGTTGCGGCCTGAATTTTATGGGCCGCGACCTATCTTCAATTTCTTCAATTCTCGACCTTAGATAGCTTGTACGCTGCCGCCACTTCAACATTTCAATCCTGAAAGCCTGGAATGCTCCTAAAACTTCATTTTAACCTCATTGATAACTCTACAAAATAGAGTTATTTTACTACTTTTTATGTGTTAATTGTTGCTTAGTTCTTGAGTTCTTAATTGATTTATTAAGTTTTTAAGTAATTTTGCATTTATTAGTCTTATTGTAATTTTCTAGATTTTTATAGATATTTTATTCTGTTATGTTGTAATTGAATTAGTTAAAATTAGTATTGTTAGTTTGAATGCTAAAAATATGATTTTATTGAAATTAAATGTTATGTAAATTAAATTTTAATTAATGTTTTCATGGGAGTTATATGGTATATTTTATTAATGAAAATAATTAATTTTAATTTAGTTTATGATTATTTTGTAGGAAACAATGTGCATTTTGCTACTTTGCAAAGTGAGGAAAAGAAGAAATAAAAGTTGTATTTTTGCAATCAAACCCAGCCCTCCTGGGCCTGCCCAAGCTTCCAGGCCCAATGCCTCACCCATTCAGCAGCCTGCCTCTCTTCTCACCAGCGCGCCAGGTGGCGACATATCTTCGCGCCGCGTGTCCTCCACTCCCAACTGAAGCTTCCCTCCAGCAGCTCCTTCGGCTCCCTGCTTCATCACCCACGTCTAGCTTCTCGTGTGCCTCTGCCCAGCCGAACCACTTCAGCAGCCATTTGGGCCAATTGCTCAGGCCCAATTCCAATCCAAAGCTCCTTAGCCAACAGAGAGCTCCTTTGCTACCTTTTCCCTTGCATCAACCGAACCCCCAGCCCCAACTGCCAGCAACAAGGCCCACGCCACAGCCAGGCCCACTCCATTCAGCACCCATTCGGCCACCCCAATCTGCCTGGCCCAATTCCCACCAAAAGCCACAGCAGCCTTCAGCTACCAACACAGCCACCAAGAGGCCAAAAAAAAAATTCATGTTTTTATTCCCAAAGTTTTTTTTCCTTTCACTCAAATATCAATTCACTCTTCCCTATTTTTTCTTACCTAAATAAACATTCCTAATTCATTTTTTTACCCTAGTTTTTCACTAATCTTCCATCCAACAAAACATTTCTTCTTTCCAATACCCTTACACTTACTCTATTTATCCTACCACTTCCCAACACAATTAAATTAATCAATTTATTTATTTTAATTTGATTAATTTAATCTCCATATTTTGCCTATAAATAGAGTCTTGTAAGACCATTTGGGGGGCTCTTCTTCATCTTTTCAATCTCTTCTACACTTCATATTTTTCTCTCTTCTTTTCACTATTTTCTCTCTACCATTTTCATCTTTTGAAGAGCATGTCAAGTATGTTATTTTGTAATTTTTATTTCAATCTAGTTATGAGCTTCTAATCTTTTTCAAGATTATTAAGATGATGATGAAGCAAAATGCAACTAGATAGTATTTTTTTGTTGTATGATGATTTCCCATTTGTGCAACATTGTTTATGGATTTTTTCTATCAAAGATATGCATTTTTCATCTATTATTGATTGTTAAAGCATATTACACTTAGTTCTTCATTATGTAAAAATATGATATTCTTTGATTAAATGTTTTTCATTAAATTGTTCACATCTAATTCTTAGAGCATAAGTATCATATTTTGCCTAAACATAATCTCTCTGGTTTTTTGTAGTTTCATTAGGTTGTAACACAACTAATGCTTAGAAATTATATCTTATATAAGTGAAGAAAAATCCTACCTTTTTGAAAGTAACTTGTGCTTGAATAGAAAATGTATTTTGAAAAAAAATATAGTGTGATTTATTTCAACTATATCTAAACTTGGGAATCAATATACTTATAAATACTATTGAACTTGCATTTTGTGGATTCTAATATCTTAATAATCTTATTTTACATATCTCATTTGAAAACCATTTTTCTATTTAATCTTAAATCTTTTTATTACTTGTCTTTTATTTTTCTAAAACAAAATCTCATCAAATATTTGGAACTAGGTTAGAATCTTCTTGCTTTGTTTGAAATAGTTTCTTTTGATGTTAGTCAACTCCCATGGGTTCGACCTCGTACTTACATGAACATTATATTCCGAAACGATTCGTGCACTTGCGAGTATAAATATTAAAACACCCTTTTTAGGATTCAACAAGTTTTTGGCGCCGTTGCCGGGGAGTTGCAAGAAAGAAACGATCTTTCTACAAGGTAAGTAACATTCTTCTACTAGTTATTTTATTTTTATTTGCACTATCATCTTAAAAAAAAAAGTAAAGTAAAAAATATATATATATATCTATAAAAAAAAATCGAAAAAAAGAGTAAAAATCGAAAAAGAAAGAAATTTATACATATATTTATTTATATTGTTATATATTATATTAAATATATTTCTTGGTAGTTGATGGCATTTAGTGCCTCCTACATACTTATTAGTTGAGTGCATTTGTGCCTCCTAACCCTTTTTTGTTTACTTTTTATGTTTTTTTTAGTTGAGTGCATTTGTGCCTCCTACATACTTGATAGTTGAGTGCATTTTTTGTCTCCTACATACTTGAACAATCTATCTCCTCTAGTGATGACATTAGTGCCTCCTAGCTTTTATTTTTGTTTATTATCTTAGTTGATGGCATTAGTGTCTCCTAAGTTTTATTATTATTATCATTATTATTATTAGTGTTGGTTGATGGCATTAGTGCCTCCTTTCTTTTATTTATTATTTTTTTTGTTGATCATTTAGTTGATGGCATTAGTGCCTCCTAATTTTTATATAACTATTTACTATTGCTATTGTCATTTTCTTCTTCTTCTTAATTATCGCATTTAGTTAGTTGTAATTTTATTGTTTAAGAAAATTCTTGAAAAAAAAACTAAAAAAACAAAGCTTGTTCTTTCAACATAAGCAATTTTTGCTTAAAGGAACAAGTTAAACCAAAAAACAATAAAAAAAATAAAAAATCATAACAAAATATATATATATATATAAATATTATAATCTCTTCTTGTTATAAGTATGCTCTGTGGTTGCGGTTCTAACTGATCTTCCACATCAGAAATTTGTTTTCTTGTGATTGTTTGTATTACTTGGTGAAATTTGTGACATTGCATGCATCATTGGCAACGTAATTCAAAAAATCGTCTGGTGAAAAAATTAGTGTCTTTACGTGAAATTGAAAGTGTTTTTGAAAGTTTAAGCATAATGGAACAATAACCTAATGTTGTGCAAGAAAAAACACTTCTTGAATACTTTTCACCTATTTCATCTAATGCTCCGTCATGCATTGTTTTGCCCACTACTAATGCCACTCATTTTGAACTTAAACCATCAATCATTCAATTGTTACCATCATTTTATGGTTTAGAAAGAGAGGATCCATACATGCATGTAAAAGACTTTTTAGAAATTTGCTCAACCTTTCGTTTTCAAATTTTTTCAGATGAGTCGGTTAAACTTAGGTTGTTTCCTTTTTCTTTAAAAGATAGAGCCAAAGCTTGGTTAAACTCACTTCCAACTGGAACCATAACTACTTGGGATCAACTTTTTAATAAATTCCTTGCTAAATTTTTCCCCATGTCCAAAACTGATAATTTAAGAAGAGAAATCTCCGAATTTTATCAAAAAGATAACGAAGAATTTTATGAATGTTGGGAAAGATTTATTATTAAAATGCCCCCACCATGGTTTTGAAAAATGGAGACTTGTAAAATATTTTTATGATGGTTTAACCCCTTCAAACCGACAAATGATTCAATCTATGCATACCGGAAATTTTTTAAAATTGCAAGGGCAAGAGGCTTGGGACGCTCTTGAAGAATTGTCTATTAATTCACAACAATGGAATTATTCTGAGCCCAGGTCTAGAGCCAAACCTTCACCGAAAAGAGAAGGAAAATATGAAATAAAAGAAGAAAGTGATTTAAGAACATCATTTGAAAAATTAGCAAGAAAAGTAGAAGCCTTAGTAATAAGTCAATCTATGAATTCTCATGTGCAACCTAAAAAAGATGTTTGTTCTTTATGTGCTAGTTCATGTCATAATGCTCAATCATGTCCTTCTTTTATTGAAACATTTTCTGAAGAGGCTAATGCTTTACATTCATATGGAAAACCTTCTTCTGATAGCCCATTTTCCAACACATACAATCCAAATTGGAGAAACCATCCTAATTTTTCATGGAGACAAAACCAACCACAAATGAATCAAGGAAACCAATTCAACATGCCAAATCCAAATCATGCCCAACCAAGTCAACCTTACCCTCCACAAAGAAAACCTTCCTTAGAAGACACCTTACAACGGTTCATGCAATCCACCCAACAAATCTTACAAAATCAGTCTCAATCCATTGCCAAACTCGAGACACAATTGGGTCAACTTGCTAATGCTGTAACCGAGAGAGAAAAAGGAAGATTTCCTAGCCAACCCATCCCAAATCCTAAAGGCCAATATGAAATAGGAGCTCCTAGTTATAAAGAAGAAGTTAAGTCTATTTCAACTCTTAGGTCCGGAAAACAAATTGTCAAACCCGATTACATACCTCAAGTTGAAAAAGACCAAAGCCAACCTCAAAGTTCCAACACAAATGACCTTTCAAAAGATGATGCTCAAATCCTTCCTTCCATCCCAAAAGCTCATTTTCCACAAAGATTAATTCCACTCAAGAAAGGCAACCAATATAGTGACATCTTAGAAGTTTTCAAACAAGTAAGCATCAACATTCCTTTCTTAGATGCCATTAAATAAATTCCTGCCTATTCTAAATTCTTAAAATACCTTTGCACTGTTAAAAGAAACACAAATGTTCCAAAAAAGGCATTTTTAACTGAACAAGTTAGCTCCATAATTCAACATAAAAGCCTTGTGAAATATAAAGATCCTGGTTGTCCAACAATTTCATGCATCATTGACGATCATTTTATTAACAAAGCTTTACTTGATTTAGGAGCTAGTGTGAATTTACTGCCTTATTCTGTGTATAAGCAACTTGGTCTAGGAGAATTAAAACCAACTTCTATAACACTTCAATTAGTCGATCATTCAGTGAAAATCCGTAGAGGTATTGTAGAAGATGTTTTAATTAAAGTGGATAAATTCTATTTCCCTGTGGACTTTATTGTTCTTGACACTCAACCTGTTGAAAATGCTCATGCTCAAATACCCATCATTCTGGGTAGACCATTTTTAGCTACATCTAATGCAATTATCAACTGTTGTAATGGTGTATTGAAATTATCTTTTGGAAACATGACTGTTGAATTAAATGTTTTTAATGTTGCTAAATCTGTTGAGTGTGAGGAAGTGCATGGAGTTAACATGATAGAGAGTATGTGTGAAGATGATGGAAATGACTTACTTGATTTTTGTGAAAAATACTTTGGTATGAACTTGCATATTGATGATTTTAATTATGATGTGAATTCTTTGTTAGAGTCTATACCCTTAAATGAAACCAAAGTTGAACCCGTTTCACCCTTAGATCATGTTCAATCAATTTCCGAGTCTCCAAAGTTAGACCTTAAACCTTTGCCAGAAAATTTAAAATATGTTTTTCTAGGAGAGTCTGAAACCTTGCCTGTTATCATAACATCTGCTTTAGATAAAGAACAAGAAGATAAATTGTTAAATGTCCTTAGAAAACATAAGGAAGTGATGGGTTGGACTATTGGAGACATCAAGGGAATTATCCCATCCATATGCATGCATAGGATCCATCTAGAAGAAAATGCTAAAACCTCTCGGGAATGTCAAAGAAGGTTAAATCCAAATATGAAAGAGGTCGTTAGGGAAGAAGTACTTAAACTGTTAGATGTAGGTATCATTTATCCTATTTCTGATAGTCAATGGGTTAGTCCAGTCCAAGTAGTGCCTAAAAAGTCTGGGATCACAATTATTGAAAATGAGAAAAATGAATTAATCCTTACTCGAGTACAAACGGGGTGGAGAGTGTGTATAGACTATAGAAATCTAAATAATGTTACTAGAAAAGACCATTTTCCTTTACCCTTTATTGATCAAATGCTTGAACGTTTAGCTGGCCATGCATATTATTGTTTTCTTGATGGCTATTCGGGATATAACCAAATCCCCATTGCCCCTGAAGATCAAGAAAAGACTACCTTCATTTGCCCTTTTGGAACCTTTGCATATCGTCGCATGCCTTTCGGTCTTTGTAATGCTCCCGCAACTTTTCAAAGATGTATGATTGCAATATTTTCTGATATGGTTGAACGAAATCTTGAAGTGTTTATGGATGATAAATCTGTGTTTGGAAATTCTTTTGATGACTGCTTGCACCATCTTTCTCTTGTTTTAATTCGTTGCAAAGAAAAGAATTTAGTTCTTAATTGGGAAAAATGTTATTTTATGGTTAAAAAATGAATTGTTTTAGGTCATGTAATCTCATCTGAGGGAATAGAAGTTGATAAAGCAAAAGTTGACCTTATTTCAAAACTTCCCCCACCTAAAACAATAAAAGAAATTAGATCATTCTTAGGCCATGCCGGTTTTTATAGAAGATTCATAAAAGACTTTAGCAAAATTTCACGCCCATTATGTCATTTGCTGGGAAAAGAAAATGCTTTTGTCTTTGATAATGATTGCCATGTTGCCTTTGAAAGATTGAAATCCCTTTTGACTAGTGCACTTATTATTTGCCCTCCTGATTGGACTATTCCTTTTGAAATAATGTGTGATGCTTCTGATTATGCTATCGGTACTGTTCTAGGACAAAGAATTAACAAGTTACCTCATGTAATCTACTATGCTAGCAAAACTTTGAACGATGCTCAATTAAATTATTCTACAACTGAAAAAGAATTGCTTGCTGTTGTGTTTGCATTGGAGAAATTTAGGTCTTATTTTTTAGGATCTAAAATAATTGTCTATTCTGATCATGCTGCATTGAAATATCTCTTGTCGAAAAAAGATGCTAAATCTCGCTTAATTCGTAGGATCTTGCTTTTACAAGAATTTGATTTAGAGATACGAGATAAAAAAGGTTCTGAAAATGTTGTTGCTGATCATTTGTCTAGAATTGTTGTTGAGACTAATAATGACTCCACCACTATAACTGAAACTTTTCCTGATGAACAACTCATGCATATATCTTCTTTGCCTTGGTATGCTGACATTGTGAATTATTTGGTCACTGGTGAAATTCCTTCTCATTGGTCTAAGCATGACAAATCTAAATTTTATTCTGAAGTGAAAATTTTCATGTGGGATGATCCTTATTTGTTTAAATATTGCCCTGATCAAATAATAAGGAGATGCATTCCAAATTGTGATCAAACTAAAATCATATCTTTTTGTCATGATCATGCATGTGGTGGACATTTTAGTGGTAAGAAAACTGCTTTGAAAATTTTACAATGTGGATTTTATTGGCCTACTATTTTTCATGACACTTATGTTTATTGCAAATCTTGCGAACGTTGTCAAAAGTTAGGAAGTGTAACTAGAAGAAATATGATGCCTTTGGATCCTATCCTTATTGTTGAAATATTTGATGTTTGGGGCATTGATTTTATGGGTCCATTTCCTAACTCTTTTGGTAACTTGTACATTCTTGTTGGTGTTGATTATGTGTCTAAATGGGTTGAAGCTGTTGCATGCCACACAAATGACCATAAAGTTGTGCTTAAGTTTTTGAAAGAAAATATTTTCTCCCGTTTTGGCTCACCACGTGCTATCATTAGTGATAACGGTACACACTTTTGTAATAGGTCTTTTGAGCATTTAATGAAACAATATGGTATTACACATAAAGTCACTACACCTTATCACCCACAAACTAGTGGTCAAGTTGAAATATCAAATAGGGAAATTAAGCACATCTTAGAGAAAATTGTCAATCCAACTAGGAAAGATTGGTCCTTAAGACTCATTGATGTATTATGGGCATATCGAACTGCATACAAAACACCCATTGGAATGTCTCCCTATAGACTTGTGTATGGAAAGGCATGTCACTTACTCGTTGAGCTAGAACATAGAGCCTATTGGGCAATTAAGCAATTGAATTTTTCCTTAGACAAAGCGGGTGAGAGAAGAAAGCTTCAATTAAATGAGTTAGAAGAACTTAGGCATGATGCATATGACTATTCCAAAAAATATAAGGATCGAATGAAGATTTACCATGACAAAAACATTTTGCGAAAATATTTCTCTCCCGGTCAAAAAGTCCTTTTATACAATTCTTGTTTGCATCTCTTCCCGGGGAAGTTACGCTCTAGGTGGGTAGGTCCATACATTGTTCGCACTTTTTTTCCACATGGAGCCATTGAAATTGAAAATCCTAATAATGGTAATGTATTCAAAGTGAATGGACAAAAATTGAAACCATTTTTAGAATTGAAAACTACTAAAGTGGATGAAATCCTTCTTGAAGATCCTATTTACCATGATCCTTGATCGCTCTCATCAATTATTGGTAAATGTGTGTTTTATTTATGTTTTAGGTTAACTTCTTTTGATTTTTGTTTCCTTTTTGTTGCACTCTTGACAATGCTCCATGATGAGGTATGACCATTCTAAACTCTAAACTCTGTCACGCTTCAATTTATATTTGTATTTTGATACATTGAGGACAATGCATAAATTAAGTTTGGGGGTAGTGGGTTTATATGGTTACTTCTTTCATGTGTTTGAAAATGGTAGAATTTCTTTTAAAAAAAAATAAAAAAATTGGATGGTAGAGTATCTATTTTATATATTAATTATAAAAAAAAACAAAAAAAAAAACTCCTTTGGTGATATCCGTTTTTCCTATGATAATACCCTTGATTGAGTTTGATTTTAGTTTAAAAAATATATGAATCTTTCTTAAGCTTTGTGTTTCATTCTTGGGTCAATTTTGCTTAAAAAAAATGAAATTTTGAAAAAAAATTATTCATCATAATATGTGAAATAAATAGTATTACAACAAATTTTCCAAAATTCACATAATAACTTGATAAATAGTTTTGGACTTCTAATTTAAAATATATCTTCAAAGCAAGATTGACTATGGAATTAATTATATAAGGTTAATTTTGATTCATATTTTTTAAAATTATTTTCAATGTGCAATCTTTGAGGACATTTTTGTTATCCAAAATAAAAAAAAAGTGTATTTTAATTTTTCTTTTGCTTAAGGACTAGCAAAACTTTAAGTTTGGGGGTGTGATAACTCATCTTAGCAAATCTTTTTTCATCCTATGATTCATAACCTATACTTGCCATCAAAATGTCATATTTATCATCATAAAATGCAATGTAGAAAATATGTTGTAGATTCACGAAACTATGTTAAAACTACTAAAAATGCTATCATAACACCATCTAAGTATGGAGAAACTTATAAAATATTAATACAAAAATGACCTTATTAGAATCAATACTATGAATTTAATCAATATATTAATTTTGAATTTTATTTAAATAAATTTATAAGTAAATAAAAATTTAATATAGATTTTTTAAAGAAGATAAATTTAATTAATTCAAAATAGTCTTTATATTCAGCTCGAGCAATCATATATTCAGTTTTAGTTAACATACATTGCAACCAATTACATTTTCATAAACATATTTTCACACATCTAATATAGATTCTTATTTCACAATCAAATGTTTTAAAAATATAATTTTTTTATCGCGAACCTATCAAGCTTTTAAAATTTCTAGGTAATGTTCGATGTGCATTCTTTGGTAATTCAAACTCAAAAAATTGAATCTAAAATGTTAAAAATTTTAAAATTCATAAATTCGTGTGATGTTTCCTAATAGAATTGGTGTGGAGATGACATTAGTGTAATAATTTAGCCCCGCTCCTAAAAAATGTTTTTTTTAGGGTACAATTTGATTATTCCAGTCATTGGATGTACTTCTTGAGTAAATATTTAATAATAAAGGTGTTGTTTGGTAACCATTAAAAAAATAGTTTTTTATTTAATTAATTAAAAATTTGACAATTAAACATAAAATAGTGTTTGGTAACTCTATTTTTATTTCTTATTTTTTTTAAATTTTAAACAAAATTTATTAAATTTTGAAAATAGAAAATTTTCACTTTCAAAATTTTTTTAAATTGTTTTCTACTTTTAGTTTTTTTTTCTTCTCTTCTTCAAATCACCACCTCATTTTATATTGCTAAACAAAACATAAAAATAAAAGTTATCAAACGAATTTATTATTTTTTATTTTTAAAAACAAAAAACAAAAATAGTTATCAAACATATTTTTATTTTTTAAAAATAGAAAACAAAAATAAAAATAATATTTCTATTTTTGTGTTTAAAAAATTCAAAAACAAAAATTTTACCAAACACAACCAAAGTATGTTAAGTTTTAGGAGTAGTTACAGTATGAGAATGGTAAGCATTTAATTTGAGTTATTAAATTAATTAAATAATGATGTTAATACACTATTTGATTAGATTTATTTCCACCTTTTCTTGGCTTTTACATTTCGCTATTAAAGAATGGCTTTGATTTCACAGCTACCTTGAACTACGACTCCTGACCCACGACTTTGGCTTGGTTAAGGGAGAAAGATTGAGAGAAAGACATACTCTAACTTGAGAATTTATCATGCTCTAACTTTTTGGCATTGGTATGTTCATGTTGGAGAGGTGGGAAACATCGAGGAGGAAGTTTGATGTGAATAGGAATACTTAAGTGTCTATTTGGTAATGTAGATTTTTTCCTTAGACTTACGAGATCACTTCGTTACTGTTTAAATTGGTTCATGGTTGCTTGATTTATTTCAAATGTGGATTGTCTTTGTAACGCCTTGGTTAGACAATACCGTTACACCGTGTGTTTGAAATGGTGCTTAGCCCGCTAAGCGAGTCATTTGGACTTAAATGTGTAATTAAAAGTAAACAAGGGTTATGTATTAAAAATTTCGGTCAACGAAGTAATCATTTTGTTTTAAAAGTGTTTAGTTTATACACGGGATCCCAATAGGTGTTTAAAGACTAATAAAAGATAAATAAAATACAAACTAGCTGTCCTAAGCGGCAAAACATGGTTCAACCCTAATTCCTCCCAAGCAATCCCAGCTGTAGCGGTTGAGCAGGCTGCATATGTACACATCGCCTCTGAAGTTCTCCAACTCATGACTGGTCAACCTTACTCTTTGCCCTTACCTACACCACAAAGCACCCGTGAGCCAAGGCCCATAAAAAAAACTTAACCAAATAAGATAGATATTCAGATAAACATTCCTATCAATAGATGCTTTATAAATCATATCCATTTATACATGGATAATTCAACAAGTATAACGATTCATCCTGAATAGACGCACATCGCTTCCCTATAATGGTCCCACCACTATGGCTTGGCCCAACCACAATGACCTACATTATGCATGTAGTGCCGATAACGACCTCCAGGCCGATAAGGCCCCACCACTATGGCCTACCTTACACATATAGTGCCGATAACGACCTCCAGGCCGATAACGATCTCCTGACCGAACAATCAGTACAAACAAGTATATCAGAATAGATTCAAACACAGTAGACATTCAACTATAAATGTTTTCATGACATAGTCATTCCCGTTCCCTATAATTGGGGTGCACGCCCTACACTTGGTGCAAGAGACGATTTTCTTACGTCAAGTCCTGAGCGATAAGGTAAAGCGACAACGAGCACGATCCTTTCCTCTTGAGCCCTGCGGTACCCCTAGTCACAACATATTAAAATATATCTATCAAGAACTAAATCAATTAAGAGCTTCAAGATTGATTCCTAGCCTCCGGGACCTCGAATTCTACTAAACGGGGTAGTAGAATCCTTCCCGAACCCTTAGGTTCGAGTCCTCGCAACTCAAACCCTCATTTGGCCACTTTTCCAAATTAGAGTCCCAGCCCACCTTGAAGGGTCGCGACGTGCCTCTAGGCAGAGAGCCTCAAACCTCAGAATCACAAAACACGCGCCGCGGTGCAGCCTACCCAACACTACGGCGCCAAGGTGGTTCAAAGGAACCCCCAAAGCCTCTAAGTTCATGCGGGTCGTGGCACTCCTAGAACAGCGTTGCGACGCAGCCCTGTGAACCCAAATTTTTTAGTGATTTTAGAAATCACAATCTCATCCCAAACACAACATGACTTGATTTCAACCCAATACCAACCACCAATTTAACTTCAGCAACACAACCACACATGATACACCCATCAAAAACTACTAACACACTTCAAACCCAAAGTCCAAGAATTCACTAAGAACACAAAAAGGAAAACTAAAAGCTTAAAGGAATTCATAGAGAAAGGCTTACCCCCACTGTAGATGAGATTCACAGCAGAATTCCCCCACCTAGCAGCTCCTAATCCCTCAACAATAAGCTCTAAATCCCACCTAAGATTGCTTCCAAGCTTGAAATTATTCAAAGGTTTCAAGACTCCCTTTACTTAGAACCAAGTAGAGTGAGAGGGAGAGAATGAGAAAATGTAAGGATGAGTTTACCTTAGATTTCCTAAGTCTTGAATTAGGCCCCTAGGAAAAGACTATAATGCCCTTGCCTAGTAAGCCTCTCATCAAAGCCTTCAAGGGCATATTAGTCATTTGACACCAATCTCCACGAAACCTCAAAATTTCACGTAAAATTTCCAATTAATCCCACTAATCCTTCAAACACTAATATTTCCCCCCCTAATTATGACTCATACTCCAATACCCCCGGTAATTCACCAAATTACTAAAATACCCCTAAGCTTACTCCGATCCGGGTATTAATCCCCGATGTGACTTTTCCGCCAAATTGCTCACTAGAATCGTCTCGTGCCACACATCTCAAATATATCCACATAATAATGTGGTCCCACCCACAAAACATATATAATTACAGATATACCATCAGGGGGTCAAAATTACGAAAATGCTCTTTTAACAGAAACGTGACTATAAACACATTTAATTCACATAAACATGCGTAAATAGTCATATCATGATATAACTCATATAATTCATATATATAATCACAATTAGATCATATTAACACATAAACATCCAATTATGCCTTTCTGGCCCAGTAATCAAGGCACTAAGCGGTATTAGAAAATTCGGTACGTTCAGTCTTCTTGGTCTAAATGCACTTTTATTTTGTATTGGGATAATATTGGTTTCTTTTCAGTTTGTTTTCATAGACTTTGGAAAACACTTTACTAGTGTTTAAATTAGTTCGTGGTGCTCTGGTTTACTTCATATGTAGATGATCTAATTGGATTCTTTTTTTTTTTTTTGGGGGGGGGGGGGGGGGGTTGCCTTAGTTTATTAGTTAGGATATTTTGGAGAATATTTTAAATGTGTACAGGAAATGGTATCAGAAGTTAGTAAAAACATACTTGTGATTGTTAAGATTTGTTAAATATATTGGTTAAGTTGTTTTAAATAATGTGGTGCAAAAACACTTAACAATTTCACTTAAGTTGAAGTGAAAATACGAGTTTGTGTTGTAAACATATATCATTGACTTTTTTTAGCTCTAAAGTTATATAATGAGGTATCTAAGCATTTCTAAAGGTTCATTACAAGAAAATATTTACACCCAGCCGATCTAAGCGGCAAAACAAGGTTTAACCCTAGTTCCTCTTTCAACCCTCAGTCGTGGCGGTCAAGCAGCCGCATATGTACACATCGTCACCTAAGCTCTCCAACTCAAGGATGGTCCAGCTTTCTTTTGCCTTTACCTACACCACATAGCACCCGTGAGCCGAAGCCCAGCAAGAAAACTCAATATGCTCATGAACAGTAATAACATGTCATCAATCATATCTGGCGTGGCTAGCAAATATAGCTCTAATCAAGCATGCAAATAAGTTCAAATAATGATGGGGTATCCAGGATAAGGAATCCTGCCCTCCTGAGTGGATGACTATCAAGTCAATCCTAATTAGATGAGTGATTTAACATTGGTGGTTCCGTTAACTATAATGAGTGACTGACAAGCAAGTCACTAGGGGCTCAGCACCCACAGCCATGCAAATGATGATCATTATGATCATACAGAGCTTATAGCCCTGAATAGATGAGTGAATATCACTTTGAGATTCTGTTTAACCATAATGAGTGACTGACAAGCAAGTCACTACAGGGCTCAGCACCCATAGCCATGTGACGAAATAGTCACCTGGGCTTTCTGGCAATGGCTCTAATCAGATGAGTGACTGACGAACAAGTCACTACGGAGCTCGGCACTTACAACCATGAGACGAAACCGTCACCTGGTCTCAACACCATAGCCATGTGACTAACAGTCACTGGGGATCTCTGGCCCTGGCTCCAATCAAATGAGTGACTGCTGGGTAAGTCACTCGGGCTTAACACCCATAGCCATGTGACTAAACAGTCACTGGGGCTCTCTAGTCCTGGCTCTAAGTAACTAGCCTTTGGCTAGACAAGCGCTTTTAGTTTTCATCGAACTTGAGGTCGGTCCGACATTAATGCTCATTTGATTCATTCAATGCAGATGTCAATTAGATCTAATCTTTATCGGCTTGTGTTAGACACGCTAAGTCCGTTCTTGAATTTTTAGTCAATACCACGTGACCAGTGCTCAGTATTACTGCCGAAGTTGACAAGTAGGTCACAACTTCATAGTTAATACTGACACCATTGCCAATTCTGAATAGTTAGTCAGTGCCACGCACAAGTAAGCAATGCTACCACGCATATATCATATGTCAAATATCCAATTGTAGGGCATTTAGTATGCTTACTTAAAAATTTCTAGCATAATTATGATCATGCACAAACACAGAGACTCCAGCTCTGATCAATCTCATATTCAACATTCATGGCATGTCCTAACCACATGTTTCTCGTGCATCACATGCATCACATACTGGGTGCAGTTTTCTTACCTTTGGTCCAAGCACAGGTTACCAATAAACGAGCCACAAGCACGATCCTGATTCCAAGCCCCTAGTGATAACCTAGTCACAACCATAATTTATAACCTCATCAAAATGAGTAAACAAATACTTCCAAACCAACCCAAGCCTCCGGGACGTCGAATCCCACTCAACAAGGTAGTAGGATCGATCCCAGGCTCTTAGAGTTAAGTTCCCATAATCAAAACACCATTTTAACCACAAATGGCCTCAAGCGCTGCGGTCCTACCTCCCAAGCGCCGCGGCCCTCAGGCCTTTCAGTAACCTCCACTTTCTTCATCGAGCCTGGGCCGTGGCCCCCAAGAACAGGGCCGCGACCCAACCACGAACCCAGCCATTTTTCATTGTTTTCTCCATTTAACCTATCCAAACATCTCCAAATCCCAAAATCAAAGTTCCCAAACATCCCCATGATCCAAAACCAACAAAACCCAATCTTTAATTCAATCAAAAACTCGTCAAAACACAAAGTCCAATTCAAGCTTAAAACTTTAAAAACTTAGAACTTAAAACTTGAATTACCTCCGATTGAGTTGTTTCCCAACTAAATCCTCCTGCTAATAAGCTTCTAATCTTCCCTAGGATTGCTATGCCTCGATCCTCGCTTAAATCCGAGTCTTAGAACTCAAGTTTCGTTTGAAAATGTGATCGAGAGACGGAAATGGAACTTAGAGGGAGAGAGAACTTATTGAACGTTCTTTTTATTTCTTAAGAGGTTACTTCAAGCTTAAGTAGCCTTAAACAAATCCTAACGCTCGGGGTCCCGAAAACGTCCCCAGGGGCAAAATAGTCAAAACCTCAAGAATTTCCCCTGATCTTATTAACTCCCAATTTATCATCAAATTCTTATTCCCATTACCCAATAACCCGGTAATGCTAAATACCCCTTGACTCACTCCGAGTCAAGCATAAATCTCGTTGTGACTTTCCCACTAGCTTATCTCCTAGGATCGTCTCGTGCTTAGTAACCCTAGCATAACCAAATAATATTGAAGCACCACACACATATCACATATATGCCAAATATGCCTGAAATGGCCAAAATATGAAACTCACCCAATTAATCAAAAATGGGTTCACATGAATATTTAATACACCTAAACATGCATATTATCATTTAATAACATAATAAATCAATTATGGCCCTCCCGGCCTCCTAATCAAGGTCATAAATCTTATTAGGAATTTTGGGGCATTACAACTATCCGCTCCTTACAGAAATTCCGTCCTCGAAATTTATCTGAATTGCTCGGAATATAAATTTCGTACAACTGATTCTAGTTTCCCAGGTCACTCCCTCGACCTCACTGTTTTTGCAACATACCTTAATCCAAGGTATAACTTTGTTCCTCAGAACCTTATTCTTTTTGTTTCATATATGGGCTGGCTACTCCTTACAGGATAACTTAGCCTCAATCTCTAGATTCTCATAACTCAACTCATGAGTTTCTTTTAACCCATGCCCTCAGCAAGGAAATACCTAATACATTGTATACAACTGACAGTGCCAAAGATAAAGCCAATCTAAAGGCAACCTGACTGATCCTATCCAGGATTCAAACAGTCATATAAATTTAGGGCTCAACTTGCCCTTATCTCCTCACCCCTTTCCATGGTGATGCTTTAAGGAAGATACAATCTTCTACTTGGAAATCCATGTTCCTGCTTTTCAATTCAATAAAACTTTTCCATTTACTCTGAGAAGTGAGCATCCAAGCTCTAACCTCTAATACTCTCAATGGTCTCCTGAACTACCTCAGGATCCAGATATAAACTCTCACCCATCTCATTCCAATGAACGGGTGACAAACATTCTCAAACATACCTCATCTCATAAGGTACCTTTCCAATACTGGGTAACTCTCTCTCTCCTCTCTCTGATTTACCATCAATCTGAGGATAATGAATTGTAATAAATTCCAACTATATACTCATCACCTTCCTTACTCCTTCCAAAACCTGGAAGTAAAAATAGAATCCTCATCTGATAAGATAGACCTTGAATTCCATGAAGGCGTACAATATTTCTCATATAGAGATCTGAATACCGATCAATTGTATTACTTGTTCTCATTGATAGAAATGAACTCACTTGGAATACTGGTCCATAATGACCCAATGCCAACTCATATTGGCCCACTATCCTGCGCAGCCCCACCGCGAAACCCATCGCGATGTTTCCTTATTTCCACTATAGAATAATCAAAGGCTGCAATAGCCTTACTGGTTCCTGATACTTTGTCTTGACCTGCTAACAGGTTAAGAACTTTACCACATATACCATTATACCCCTCTCCATCTTAAGCCACCACTATAAAATTTTCAAACTTTGGTACACTGTCACGATGCCTGAATGAAGAGAATAAAAGTGTAGCATGAGCTTCATCCAGAATCTCCCAAATAATCCCAATTTCCATCGGATTCCAAATTCGATCCTTATACCTCAAAAAATTCATACCTGACACTGATTAGTCCTTAGCTAATCCAGCTAAGACTTTCCACTCAATCTTTCCTATCTGTGGTTCACTTAATTATTTTCCTTTTTAATACTCTTTGAGATAGTAATCTCAAGCATAAAACAGGCCACCCGGCCCACCAGAAACTCTACTCTAGCTCTGGTCAGATCCTTTAACCAACATGTTGCATAAGCAATCACTTATCCCTGTCACTAAAGTGTCATAACAATCTACTAACTGATTCTGATTTGTAAGAAGACTCAGAACTCTTTCACAAAGTACATGTAATATCATGCCCATCCAAGGAAACTCCTGCCTACCGAGGCGTTCCTTGACCTTGGAAAATTCCAATCAAGAATATATCACAATACCATCGATAAAAATGATCACAAATTTAATTAAGATAAACCTTGATTACTCTGATCATTTAATCCATCCAGACATAACTTAACGTTAACCAAATCCTCAAAATATACTCAGCACTCCCAGTGCCCTTATCTGCTTTTGCATATCTTTCTCCCTGATCTCTAACTGGTACTAACAAGATCTAAGATCCAACTTAGAGAATGCCATCTCACCCCATAACTGAATCCCTTGGGTCTTACAACTTTCCCAAAGCCGTTCAAACAGTGCCCTAGATCTGATTCCATCCCTGGCACTAATCCACTTCACCATTCTATCTTTTCACATAAAGGAAACCCTGGCAAGTCCCCTGAAAGCACATCCATGAACTCACAGACTAATCCAGTCTGTCCTGATTCCACTGGCACAATCTAAGTGGTATCCACCATGCTAGCTAAAAGTTCTATGCATCCCCCTCCAATAGATCTCTAGCTCTAGATACATATGTCACAAGCATACGAAATCCATGCACAATACCAACTGCCACAAGGGCTTCCCACTCTCAAGCTCAAGAGTTACTATCCTTTCCTTACTATTTAACATTGCCCCATAATTACTTAACCAATCCATATCCCAGATCATACCAAAGCCAGTCATAACCAACTTTATCAAAACCACTGATGAGTCCTTTTCATCATAATCCAACCCATCTCTTAAGTCACCAATACAGTATTACTTTCCCATCATAACATAACCATGCAATCTGCATAACAACTCTATGCTTCTCTAGATGCAACAAGCAAAGAACAACATGGCACTAAGCTAGCCAGCACAATACAAAATCAAAATTAAAAAGCTGACCTACCACCCCTGAGGAACTAGTCTCAGTCTCTGACTGCCTCGGAATAAACACTCGAGCTGGAGTCGAGCTGTCTATCCCCTTTCGCTCATCCTTTCTTAGCCTTGGGTAATCCTTCTTGAAATTCCCAACCATGTCACATAAGAAACTTGCCTTTGCTCGGCATTCTCTCAGATGACGCCTCTTGCACCGAGTGCATACTGGATAAATTTTCCAGCTTTCATTCTTGCTTGCTCCAATAAGTGGAGATACCACTATCTGAGCTCCGTGCTCTCTGGCACTCTTCTTCTCATTTCTTATGCTCTCAACAACAAGAGCCTTCCCTACCACCTGAGCATAGGTAGAGATTTCATGCACTGGGGCAACTCTAATGCCCTGAGCTATTTTGGAATTCAATCCCTGGATAAACCTTTCCTTTCGAGCTACATCTACGGGTGCCATGTCAAAAGCGAACTTGGCCAACCCATCAAATTTGTTAACATACTCAGTTACTGTTGCATTTCCCTGAAAGACATCTAGAAACTCATTCATCTTAGCAGTCTTGGCTGCATCACAGTAATACCTTTCATTGAACAACTGTCTAAACTCCTTCCAGTCCATCACATCTGTGTCTCGAGTCTGGGACACTACTTCCCACCATGTCCAGGCATTATCCCGCAATACATATGTAGCACAGATCACCCTATCGTGACCTACCAGCCCCATACTATCGAGAATGGAACTGATCATGCCCATCCATTGCTTAGCTCTGAATGGATCTAGGCCTCCCTCAAAGACTGGAGGGTAAAACTCCTGGAATCTTCCACAGAGAAATTCCCATCTGTCCTCAACCCTAGGCTGAGCCACAGCTAGTGCCACTCCTGACAAAACAAAGGAAGAGGTGTTTCCCGACAGGTTCCGCTGTTGCTTCAAACACCTAATCTCTTCCTTATGCCTCTGCAATCTTGATTGCAAATATGTAAACATCTTCTGAAAATTCATAGGAGCAGGTGAAGAACTAAAACCCTGGCTATAACTCCCAGCCTCTGTATAACCACCACCAGACCTCATTATTTGACTAGAACACACACACTTGCTGATTGAATCTGCCGTCTATAACTTGACCCATTAAACATGATGAGCATATCAAGAGCTTTCCCCATGGGAACAATCTTACCACACCACATTCACAAATCATTGCAGTGCTAAAAACATGACCATGACATTCATACATCAATCATAATCCCTACTCTTCCAATATTCACCTCATGCTTCCAACTCCAGCATGAAAATATCACATTTATATATGTTCATGGAGCAGGTAATCATATAATCACATTCATATATGTTCACGGAGCATGTAATCATATAGTCAAGAGTCAGGCTCTATCAGAATCTCATGCTCCCTAATATAATGTGCAGGTAAAGCATTTACATTCTATTTAAGCAGTTAAGCACATAACTACAGAAATAGTTACCATTCCTTGAGTGAAGCTATCTTCAGTGACGAGTGTACATGCCCAGCTTGTCTTCAGGAACCCCTAAACCTTGGCTCGCTCTGATATCAAATTGTAATGCCCTAAACTCCAGGGATCGTTACGGTGCGTATTTTAAACAGTGCTAAACTCGCTAATCGAGTCATTTGGCCATAATCGTGTAACTAAGTATGATTAGCGGTTTAGGATTAAAAATTTTGGTTAAGATATAACGTTTCACTAAAACGTTTACTGTATACATTGGGATCCCAAAAATATAATTTAAAGGTTCATTACAAGAAAATATTTACAACCAGCCGATCTAAGCGGCAAAATAGGGTTTAACCCTAGTTCATCTTTCAACCCTCGGCCGTGGTAGTTGAGCAGCCGCATAAGTACACATCGTCACCTAAGTTCTCCAACTCAAGGATGGTACAACTTTCTTTTGCCTTTACCTGCACCACATAGCACCTGTGGGCCAAAGCCCAGCAAGAAAACTCAATATGCTCATGAACAATAATAACATGTCATTAATCATATCTGGCATGCCTAGCAAATATAGCTCTAATCAAGCATGCAAATAAGTTCAAATAATGATGGGGTATCCAGGATAAGGAATCCTGCCCTCCTGAGTGGATGACTATCAAGTAAATCCTAATCAGATGAGTGATTTAACACTGGTGGTTCCGTTAACCATAATGAGTGACTGACAAGCAAGTCACCAGGGGCTCAGCACCCACAGGCATGCAAATGATGATCATTATGATCACACATAGCTTATAGCCCTGAACAGATGAGTGAATATCACTTTGAGGTTCTGTTTAACCATAATGAGTGACTGACAAGCAAGTCACTATGGGGCTCAACACCGATAGCCATGTGACGAAACAGTCACCTGGGCTTTCTGGCAATGGCTCTAATCAGATAAGTGACTGACAAACAAGTCACTACGGGGCTCAGTACCCACAACCATGTGACGAAACCATCACCTGGGCTCAGCACCCATAGCCATGTGACTAACAGTCACTGGGGCTCTCTAGCCCTTGCTCCAATCAAATGAGTGACTTCTAGGTAAGTCACTTGGGCTCAACACCCATAGCCATGTGACTAAACAGTCACTAAGGCTCTCTGGCCCTGGCTCTAAGTAACTAGCCTTTGGCTAGACAAGCGCTTTTAGTTTTCATCGAACTTGAGGTCGGTCCGGCATTAATGCTCATTTGAGTCATTCAATGCAGATGTCGATTAGATCTAATCTTTATCGGCTTGCATTAGACACACTAAGTCCGTTCTTGACTTTTTAGGAAATACCATGTGACCAGTGCTCAGTATTTCTGCCGAAGTTGACAAGTAGGTCACAGCTTCACAGTTAATATTGACACCATTGCCAATTCTGACTAGTTAGTCAGTGCCACGGACAAGTAAGCAATGCTACCAGGTATATATCATACGTCAAATATCCAAATGTAGGGCATTCAGCATGCTTACTTAACAATTGATAACATAATTATGATCATTCACAAACACACAGACTCAAGCTCTGATCAATCTCATATTCAACATTCATGGCATGTTCTAACCACATGTTTCTCGTGCATCACATGCATCACATACTGGGTGCAGTTTTCTTACCTTTAGTCCAAGCACAGGTTACCAATAAACGAGCCACAAGCACGATTCTGATTCCAAGCCCCTAGTGATAACCTAGTCACAACCATAATTTAAAACCTCATCAAAATGAGTAAATAAATACTTCCAAACCAACCCAAGCCTCCGGGACATCGAATCCCACTCAACAAGGTAGTAGGATCGATCCTAGGCTCTTAGAGTTAAGTTCCCATAATCAAAACACCATTTTGGCCACAAATGGCCTCAAGCACCATGACCCTACCTCCCAAGCGCCGCGGCCCTCAGGCCTTTCAGCAACCTCCACCTTCTTCATCGAGCCTGGGCCGCGGCTCCCAAGAACAGGGCTGCGGCCCAACCATGAACCAGCCATTTTTCCTCGTTTTCCCCATTTAAAAACCTTCCGAAAACCTATCCAAACATCTCCAAATCCCAAAATCAAAGTTCCCAAACATCCCCATGATCCAAAAACAACAAAACCCGATCTTCAATTCAATCAAAAACTCATCAAAACACAAAGTTCAATTCAAGCTTAAAACTTTAAAAACTTAGAACTTAAAACTTGAATTACCTCTGATTGAGTTGTTTCCCAACTAAATCCTCCTGCTAATAAGCTTCTAATCTTCCCTAGGATCGTTATGCCTCAATCCTCGCTTAAATCCGAGTCCTAGAACTAAAGTTTCCTTCGAAAATGTGACCGGGAGACGAAAATGGAACTTAGAGGGAGAGATAACTTACTGAACGTTCTTTTTATTTCTTAAGAGGTTACTTCAAGCTTAAGTAGCCTCAAACAAATCCTAACACTCGGGGTCCCGAAAACGTCCCCGGGGGCAAAATAGTCAAAACCTCCAGAATTTCCCTTTGATCTTATCAACTCCCAATTTATCATCAAATTCTTATTCCCATTACCCAATAACTTGGTAATGCTAAATACCCCTTGACTCACTCCGAGTCAAGCATAAATCCCGTTGTGACTTTCCCACTAGCTTATCTCCTAGGATCGTCTCGTGCTTAGTAACCCTAGCATAACCAAATAATATTGAAGCACCACACACATATCACATATATGCCAAATATGCCCGAAATGGCCAAAATATGAAAATCAACCAATTAATCAAAAATGGATTCACATGCATATTTAATACACCTAAACATGCATATTATCATTTAATAACATAATAAATCAATTATGGCCCCTCGGCCTCCTAATCAAGGTCCTAAACCTTATTAGGAAATTTGGGGCATTACAGTACCCATGAGCCAAGCTCAACAAGAAGAGTTGTGTAGGACACAACCCCCAAAACCCAAAACATAACAATACATGTAACATAATAACATTAACTAATCATGCTTCACAAATGCATTTAATCAACATGTTTACAATATCACATCAACGTACCATAACCTTATTACCATAACCATAACCATAACCATAACCTTAAACATGCCATACCATAAAATATGTCATACCGTCTTTGCAACAACCTATTGCCCTTATGACAACCCATTGGATTTTACTGCATACCAAGTTAAAAGAATATGTATCCTCACTATCTTTCTGTTGGTATTAATTTAGAAAATCAGGGACACAATTGAAGGGGGTGGTGGTTTTAAAAATTATTAATACCGAGCCAGGTTTAATACATATATTTATACATTAAGTCTACACACAAAATAAGAACAGAAGAATACCTCTTGTAGCCTATCAAGAGTCTTTGAGTCTTTTTGTATAATCAAATGATCTTCCTATCCACGCGAAGACTCACACCAAAGTCTTCCAAGCTGTTCCTCAAACACACAAGACTTGTGTGGGCACGTAAGATTCACTAGTTTGATTATTTAGGATCTCTAGATGTTCTCAACACACGAGATCTAGAGAGTTTGAAGAAGAGAAGACTTTAGAGAGTTCTAGAGAAATTTTCAAGCTTAGAATATTCTATCGACTTATCTGACTTAAGCGTTTGATTAAAGATTGCTTTTTTTTTTTTATATATATATAAAACTTATAAAGATAATAAAATAATTTTATTTATTTTTAAATTTAATTAAGGGAAAATTCTCATTTGGTACCCTGTATTTTATCGAAATACAAACTTGGTACCCATTGTTATGATAATTTTCAATCGATACCATCTATTTGCAAAAACTACATAGTTTGGTACCCTCTATGCGTTTAAATTTTTAATATTCCTATATTACCCATCATTTTAATGATTTATTTGATTTTAAATTGTTTTATTATTTTTAAATAATTTAAATATATTTTAAGAACTCATAAAATAACATAAAATAAAATAAATATTTAATTATACTTTAAAATAATTTTAATTAATTAATAAAATTAAATTAAAAAATTAAAAAACAAATTAAAAATTATTAATTAACTTTAAAACAACCTAAATTTTAATTTAATTCATAATTCAATCTAACTTTGAAACAAAAAAATGTAGGTGAGAATGAGAGTGTGAGGAACTGAGATGGTGATGGTGAGATTGAGTGAAATATTAGTTTTTTTTCATTAAATAAATTAAAAGTTAGGTTTATTTAAAGTTAATTAATAAAATTTTAATTATTTAAAAAAAAAATTTAAGTCCATTTTTTTGTTTTTTAATTAATTAAATTTATTTTAAAAATAATTTTGTTCATTAAAATTATTTTAAAGTTTTAATTAAACATTTATTTTATTTTATGAATTCTGAAAATATATTTAAAATTTTAAAAATAATAAAACAATAGAAAATCAAATAAATTACTAAAATGAGGGTGATATTGAGAGGGTGGGCAAGTGAGATGGTGATGGTGATGGTGAGACCGGATGAAATATGATTTTTTTTCATTAATTAAATTAAAATTTAGATTTATTTAAAATCAATTAATAAGATTTTAATATTTTAATTCCATTTTTTTGTTTTTAATTAATTAAAATAATTTTAAAGTTTTAATTAAACATTTATTTTATTTTATAAATTTTGAAAATATATTTAAATCATTTAAAAATAAAATAAATCACTAAAATGAGGGGTAATTCGAGAATATTAAAAATTTAAACACGTAGAGGGTACCAAACTATGTAGTTTTTACAAATAGAGGGTATCGATTGATAATTATAAAAAATAGATGGTACAAAGTTTGTATTTCGATAAAACACAGGATACAAAATGAGTATTTTGTTAGATTTTTATTTTAATTATTTATTTTATTCAAATTAAAATAATAATGAAATAATTAAATAAACAAATAATATTTGAATTTTAAACAATTCAAAATTCAAATCCTAGGAACACATGGCACAGGAGTGTGGCGCCACTCACTGTGTGTAGCGCAGTCCTGTGTCCATAATTTTTCTCAATTGTTTGTTTAATTATAAAAAAGACAATATATTTATTAAAAAATAATATAAATATTATTTTGATTCAAAATTAACATTATCTTAATTTATCAGTTTTGAATAATTATTTTATAGTAAGAAAATATTTAACTCTATAATATTAATCCAAACATTGATTCACATTAATTTCAACAAATATAAAGTTTTTTTTAAAATAAAAACTAATTAGTCAAATAATTAATTAATTACACATAATTATCACTTAGCCTTGGAAAATTAACTCCTATGCAATTTATTCCTTTTCTCCATTAATCTTGCATGTGATATCTTTACCCTTGACATTGTAGTACAGAGGCGACTCAGGGACCATAGATTTATATTACTATGTTCCAATAAACCAGACTATTAATTAAACTCTTTAATTAAATAATCTTATTTATTAATTCCATTATTACTCTACTATAAATATGAAATTGCACTCTTAATAATTATAGAATTATATTTACGGAGTAATCTCTTGTAGTTCATTGATATAATCAATATATGTAGTTCTATCATTCATTTATTGGTTCGTTAATTAGAGTTGGTCAATAATTACAATTTTAACCTACTAATTACCTTTTGTTCCTTAAGTACCATTAATTCACCAGTGAATATTTAATCTATAATCATATTATAGATTTGAGCTCAATAACTATCCAGTCCCAGAATTAACCCTTAAGGGAACCAATATTCGATCTATTAGGAAATCATGGATTCCATTATTATAAAATCATGTTTTGAGCCATTCAAGATATTGAATCTCCAAAACAAAAGTTACTAGCCTCATTATATTAAGAGACCTTAATGAATGGATCAAAAGATCCAATAAACATGAACAAGAGTTCATGACTACTCATGATTTAAACTGATTTACAAATGATCATTTTTAAGATATGAATTAAATTTTTATGTCAAACGGTAAGTTTATATAGAAATTAATTCACATCGGTCATGTCATATATAATCATAATTATATAAATTACCTTTACCAAGATGTCTATCCACATTAGTAATCTGAATCTAGATTACTTGCATCAAACTATATGCTTAGTAAACTGTACTAGCAACCATTAATTAAAGATTCCGTACATTAATATGTTGTTGACAATTTTATTCATTATATATGATCTTAATTATCTCGTACGCATACAAGATCATATTCTCATGAAAGAATATGAAATTTTCTGATATTTATGTATAAATTATTCAAACAATAATTACGATAATCTAATATAATAAAATTGTACTTTTATTTAAATAAATAAAATATGTCTTTTCACATGCTTTTAGGGAACCAACCTTAACACTTTCCACATAACGATAACATGATATACAAAACAAATATTATAAACTTTTACCATGTCCACACGTGTCAACTATTTTTACCTTAATCGCAGCAACGATCCACACACACCAACATGTTCCTCTCAAGTTTTCTTAGCGAACCCTAACCAAACAATCATCATACATGCATTAATATCACCATCATTAAATTAACACATGAAAATATTATTTAAAACCTTATATGATCCAATTAACCCTTAAAAACCGCTTACACTAGCCCTAAAGACTCAAAACCAAAAACCTCAAAACTTAGAAATCAAAATCAATTGTTTTCTCAAAAATACCCCCTTCTCTGTGAGAAGCAGATCAACCGGGTAATGTAGGCCGGTCGATCGGGTATGCTTAAAATTCTAACCTACAATTTAATCATAGGCCAGTCGACCGGTGTAACCCAGTCACGCCGATTTCTTATAATTTCGACCTAAATTGTAAAGTTAAACACCCATAACATGTTTCTAATCCTTAGGAACCATAAGTATAGAACCTAAGATGTCTATACACACTTAATAACCGAATTTACCATTCCTTAAATCAAATTATCAATGTTGCATATTAGAAACCATATATCTATAATCAAACTTAAAAAACAAGATTCAAAACTTTACCTAACCAATATCTCAGCCACAAATCCTCGAAGTTTCCCTTCTTCTTCTTCTTGCGAATTTTAAGCTACGCAAGTATACGTAATCGCAATTTGTAATAAATCTTGGTAAGAATGAGTATCGTCCCACAAAATTTGATTTATCAATTACCAAATAATTAATTTCTAGTTTCTATTTGTCTAACGAATTTTGATTGGTAAAGTTTGGAATGAAGAAAACATAAACCAATGTAAATTGCAAAAATAAACTAACAAAAAGAACACGAGTTTAACACTGAGATTAAAGAAACAAAAGAGAATTACTTCAATAAATAACGAATTAGGGAATTTAATATCCTCTTTTATCCACTCTACTATTTCATTAATGTTAGATTTCATTACCACTCTGTTAGGATTATAAAAATACACTTAAGCAACACACATAAACATTAGTATTCAAAATAATATCCCAAATGTCAATCATGTTACTAAAAGTGCATAAATGATAAATCATAAAACATATTTCTATATAACCTTTGCTAAATTAAAGAAGAATAACACAAGAGTGGAAGCACTAATCTGAAGCCATTGATGGAGATAGTACAGAAGGTTTTGATCTTCCAAGAAATCAATTTCTCTCTGTGTATTTCTCTGTGATGGGGAATGAGAGAATACGAAAGAATGTGTTTCTTGGGAACCATTACCTATTTATAAAAAACTGATTATTAAATCAATTTTGGGTATTTATAATTTGGCCCCTCATCAAATTATAAATACAACTTATGGTATCTACACATTATTTCCATGACATTTTAATACCCTATGATACTTGAAACATAATTGGTCACTTTATTTTGTATCAAACTTTATAATAGCATCATACATTAATACATATGTGCCCATAATAGGATTTTAATCCAACAATCTCCCACTTGGGAAACATATGTTTCCTTATGAATGTATAACCTTATGAGCTCAAAATTTGCTATCATATAAAGGTATTCTTTAACAATCTTGTCCATCAACCATATCCACATAGGATCAAAGCAGTCTTTATCACATTAATCATGACTAAACCCATCAATGGTCACACATACAAATACAGTCAAATGACATAGATCAATCATGGATGCGTAGCATGGAAATTACATGCAATGTGAACCAAACATGCCTACTCCCAACTGGTCCTACTTAAACTTTAGTGAGGTCATAATCAAATATGACAAAACAGAGTGAATAAACTGAATACTTCATTTCTGATCAGATAATAACTCAATACATAAATGTCTAAAACAAACATAAAGCAAATAAAATATACAAACTCCCACTAAATCATGATATCCTCAACCAGCATAATACCCATATGAGCAGTGTGCTCATGAAACACCTTGGGTGGTAATCCCTTTGTGAGTGGATCCACTATCATGAAGTTTGTCCCAATGTGCTCTATGGATATCTGTCCACTCTGCACTCTTTCTTTCACAACTAGGAACTTTATGTCAATATGCTTTGACTTGGATGAGCTCCTGTTGTTGTTGGAATACAACACTGCTGTCTTATTGTCACAAAATAACTTGAGTGGTCTTTCTACATTCTCCAAAATGCGCAGCCCAGTGACAAAGTTACGCAGCCATATTCCATGATTTGATGCCTCATAGCATGCTACAAATTCTGCTGCCATAGTGGAAGAAGCTATGAGTGTTTGTTTGACACTTTTCTAGGATATAGCTCCTCCAGCTAACAAATAAATATAGCCTGATGTAGATTTTCTGCTATCTTGGCACCCAGCGAAATCAAAATCAGAATATCCTATGACCTCCAAATGATCTGACTTCCTATATGTGAGTGTATAATCTTTTGTTCTCTGGAGATATCTCATAACCCTCTTGGCTGCTATCCAATGGTCCATACCAGGGTTGCTCAAATATCTGCCTAGCATGCCAACAATATACGCAATATTCGAACGCGTACATACTTGAGCATACATTAGACTCCCAACAACTGATGCATAGGGAATCTTTTGCATTTCTGGAATTTCAAGGTTACTTTTAGGGCACTGACTAAGACTAAATTTATCTCCTTTCGCAACAGGGGTATCTCCTGGTCTACAATCTTGCATGCCAAATCTTTTGAGCATTTTATCGATATAGCCCTGTTGTGATAATCCAAGAATACCCCGAGAATGGTCTCGATGTATCTAAATTCCTAATACAAAAGAGGCATCCCCAAGATCTTTCATCTCAAAATTCTTAGATAAATCTCTTGGTTTCGTGCAATAAGCCTATATCATTTGTGGTAAGCAATATGTCATCGAAATATAGAACCAGGAATATATACTTACTCTCACTGAACTTGTGATATACACAATCATTAACAACATTCATCTCAAAGCCGAATGAGATAATTACTTGATGAAACTTGTGATACCATTGACGAGAAGCTTGCTTGAGTCCATAGATGGATTTTGTCAATTTGCAAACCATATTCTTTGGGTCTCCTGACACAAAGTTTTCTGGTTGCACCATATAAATTGTCTCGTCAATGTCTCCATTGAGAAACAATGTTTTAACATCCATCTGATGTAGCTCAAGATCAAGGTGAGCTACAAGTGCCATTGTTGTCCTAAAAGAGTCTTTCGATAAAATTGGAGAGAAAGTCTCTGTATAATCAATGCCTTCATTCTGAGTACAACCTTTAGCTACAAGATGCGCTTTATTCCTATCCACATTACCCTTTGCATCCCTCTTGGTTTTAAATATCCATTTACAACCAATTGATTTTGCACCTTCAGGTAATTGGACAAGTTCCCAAACTTTATTGTCTTGCATGGACTTGTACTCCTCAGGCATCCATCCACTTTTGAGAGTTAGAACTTTTCATGGCCTGATGAAAGTTGATTGGGCCATCTTCCATCATTCCATTGCCATCTTCATGTTCTTGGAGAAATACAATATAATCATCTGAAATAGAACTTCTTTTTTGTCTCGTGGACCTCCTTAATGACACTGGTTCTTGAGATTGTTGAGTTTGTTATTCTGGAACAATTGCCTCATTTTGAATAGGGGGTTGTTCAACATTGTCTTGTTGAGGTTCTAGATTCACTTCTTGATGAATAATAGGTGTAGGAACCTGAATATTGTGAAAAGTGATAGTAGAAATTGGGTTTGAATTCAATTCCTCTTCAAAAGCAATGTCTCTAACTTTATTTCTCCCCCCAAACTCAACATCCTCAAAAAATGTTGCAGTTCCCGTCTCAAAAATATTTCTAATTGTGGGATCATAAAACTTATAGCCCTTAGATCGCTCAGAATAACTAATAAAGTAGCTGCTCACTGTTTTGAAGTCCAATTTCTTTTCATGTGGCTTATAAGGCCTTGTTTCAGCTGGACATCCCCAAATGTGAAAGTGTTTTAGACTAGGCTTTCGACCTGTCCAAAGCTCATAAGGTGTTTTTGCAACTACTTTAGTTGGTACTCTATTCAGAATGTAAGCTGCTGTCTTTAAAGCTTCTCCCCAGAGGGACTCAGGTAAGGTAGAATGAGTAATCATGCTCTTTACCATATCCTTAAGAGTCCTATTTCATCTTTCAGCAACACCATTCATGCTAGGTGAGCCTGACATGGTGTACTGTGGGACAATACCACATTCCTCTAGGAATTTAGCAAACGGTCCTAGACATTGTTCGCCTGAGTCATCATATCTACCGTAGTACTCACCACCATGATCAGATCTGATGTTTTTAATCCTTTTGTTGAGTTGATTCTTAACTTCAGCTTTATAAGCTTTGAACACGTCCACAGATTGAGATTTTTCATGAACGAGATATAGATACCCATAACGTGAGTAATCGTCTATGATTGATATAAAATATTGTTGACCATTCCAAGATGCCGTAGGGAATGACCCACAAATATCTGTATGAATCAATTCTAAGACATCTGAAGCTCTGTTGGCACCTAATCTCTTGGTTTTGGTCTGTTTTCACTTAATGCAATCTACTCAAACATCAAATTCTGTGAAGTCAAGAGACTCTAAATTGTCATCAGACACAAGACGCTCAATTCTACCTTTTGAGATGTGACCTAAGTGTTTATGCCATAGTGACGCTGAATTTTCTTTATTTCATTTGCGTTTAGTACCACATGATTCCACATAAAAGGTTTCATTATAGGATACAATTGTTTCTAGCAAATAAAGGTTGCCATAAGCATTCAAATAACGAGTTCCAACAACATTTGAATTTAAAGACAAACTAAACTGATTGTTTCCAAAAGAACAACAATATCCAAATTTGTCCAACAAAGAAACAGAAACTAAATTTCATCTAAAAGATGGTACAACAAAAGTGTCTTTCAAATCCAAATAAAAACCAGTTCCTAACAACAACCTAAAATGCCCAATTGCTTCCACTTCCACCGATTTTCCATCGCCCACGAAGATGTGTCTTTCACCATCACTTGGCTTTCGGTAGCTCAGGTAACCCTGCATAGAAACACTTATGTGAGTAGTAGCACTGGAATCTATCCACCAAGTGTTTCTAGGTACAGAAGCTAAATTAACCTCAGAACATACCAAAGTAAGAATCATACCTTTCTTTACACGCCATGCATGATACTTGGTACAATTTTTCTTCACATGTCCAGACTTGTTACAAAAGAAACAACCATCTAAATCCTTCTGTTGTTTCTTTTGGGCTGGACCCTTAGCAGCTTCATTATCAGATTTCCTTTTCTTGCCCTTATGTTTAGAGGCATTGGCCAAGTGAGCACTTTCAGTTTTATCTTGCTTCAACCTTTCTTCCTCTTGCACACAGTGAGAAATGAGCTCATTTAGAGTCCATTTCTCCCTTTGACAGTTATAACTAATTTTGAATTGGTTAAACTGTGCAGGAAGCGATACCAAAATCATAAGAACAAGCAAATCCTCAGAAAGCTTGATCTTAAGTGCCTTAAGTTTTGAAGCAATTTTGTACATTTCCATAATGTACTCCCTAAAATTTCCTCGACCCTTATACTTCATGGACATCAAGGAAGCCAGAAAGGAAGTCATTTTAGCCTTATCATTTCTAGCGAAACGTTTCTCAATTGCATCGAGAAAATCCTTGGCCTTAGTGTTCTCTTCAGATTCTGTGCCTCTGAATGCTTCTGGAATGCATTGTTGCATGATCATTAAACTCATGCGATTAGAACGGTCCCACTCTCAAACTCTGTCTTTTTATCAGGAGTGTTTTCTGCAGTAAAAGGTGAATGTTGTTCTTGCCTTAATGCATAGTCTAATTCCATGCAACCAAGTTTTACAAGTAATTTCCCTTTCCAATCCTTGAAATTTGTCCCATTATGCATAGGAATAGAGTTAAAGTTGGCAGTTATTGTGGCTGGAGTAGATGAATTAGCTGAATATAGAACAAAATATCAAAACAAGCTCACATAAAAGTTCATAAAAGCAATAAATTCAAATAATGGTTAATGCCATCTCAAGATACCAAACACAACATTAATATCAAGTCTTTGGACAGTAATATTAATTGTAAACGATACTCTTGTTGTAGCAATCAAATATTTGGACAGTAATATAAATTATGTCAAACAATATGTCAATCTTTGGATAAACATATTACTCACATGCAATATCTTACAATTGTCACACATTTATCACCTCATATTTGCATGAAATTTGGCCAAATATTAACTTACCTTTGGGTCAGTTAATAAATGCATGAATTACAAAGACACAAGCATCTTGATATTTTAAATAAATTAATTTACACAAAAGAGATCACTTCGGTGACATATTGTTTCAACTAACTTAAAAAAATATTAGATATTATTAATAAAATCCTTAACCAAAATTTGAATTTAATTGTCATTGTATTATGATTATTATTACTAATATATATTCAATAAAAATAAATAATAATAATAATAATAATAATACAAAACTGAACATAAAATGAATCCATATGTGTATTCATTTTTTATTATTATTATTATTATTTTTTAATCTATATATGTATAATACAATGGTGATAATGGCTATAATCTCATAAAAAGTCAAAACATTCAAATTTGTCAACAATTATCGTCTATACAAATATGCACCGAAGCCAACGTGATGACATAATCGATACAATCATCTATTAAAGAATTGTGCCAAAACTTCAATCATATAAATAAATAAATATATATATATATTCACAAAACAATGAAACGATACTTAAAGTTGAAGCGTATGATATATTACGAGAATTTTCAATGGCACATAATAGTCACAAAAGTATTCAATCAATTTATATATGCATATTATATCGAAACATAAAAATATGCACATAAATGTGATCAAGAATAACAGAAGCAATAATATTATCTGATAAACAAAACTCTAATTTTTTTATAAAAAAAAACCCCAAATTTCTTTCAATAAAATCATACAATCTTCAATTAATCTAGCAAAGATAGCTCTGGTACCGCTTGTTAGGATTATAAAAACACACTTAAGCAACACACATAAACATTAGTATTCAAAATAATATCTCAAATGTTAATCATGTTAGTAAAAGTGCATAAATGATAAATCCTAAAACATGTTTCAATATAACCTTTGCTAAATTAAAGAAGAATAACACAAGAGCAGAAGCACTAACCTGAAGCCATTGATGGAGATAACACAAAAGGCTTTAATCTTCCAAGAAATCGATTTCTCTCTGTGTATTTCTCTGTGATGGGGAATGGGAGAATACGAAAGAATGTGTTTCTTGGGAACTATTACCTATTTATAAAAAAATAATTATTAAATCAATTTTGGGTATTTATAATTTGGCCCCTCATCAAATTATAAATACAACTTATGGTATCTCCACATTATTTCCATGACATTTTAATACCCTATGATACTTATAACATAATTGGTCACTTTATTTTGTATCAAACTTTATAATAGCATCATACATAAATACATATGTGCCCATAATAGGATTTTAATCCAACACACTCTTCTTATTATGATAGCAAGTTTACAAAAGTATTTTATATTCAGATTAAGATATATAAAATTCGACATAGATATGAATTTTCTATATTTCTATGATGAACTTACACATAAGAAGCATTAAGATCAAAATATCAAAACTACATAAATTATATTGACACTCTCGTTCAATAGTAAAATTTATGTCCAATCAATTATAGCATGTTTAAATCTCACCTTTCAGATTTTGACTCAAACTCATGTGGATTATGTAAAAGATGGCCAATCAATCACATATAATAAACACAAATTGAAAGGATCGTAAAGAAGAAAGAACTATAAACTTTGTATTAAATCATAGTAAAGTTTCAAGAGATTCAATTGAAAACCCTAAGAATAAAATTAGTTCATCAGCATGGCAAGGAAATCCAGAATACTAGAGTTTAACATAAAGAAAATTAAAGAAGAAGAAAAAAATTGTAGATTCAAACCCTGAAATTGATCCCAAAATGTTCTCCTTACTTCCTTTGATAAAAAACCAGCCTCTTGCCTCCTTCCTTGTTTTCTATCAACTTTTTTTTTTTCAGAACGTTCTTTTTTTAAAAAAAAAACTCTTTAACCCTAATCTTTCCTGTTAAAAGTCACAATTGCCCTTATTTTCAAAACACGTACTGTAATGCCCCAAAATCCCTAATGAGGTTTAATGGTTAGATTAGAAGGCCGGAAGGGCCATAATTGATTTATTATGCCATTAAATGATTATATGCATGTTTATGTGAATTATATTATTATATGATGTTAAATGCATGCATGTGGGTCCACATTTCATGATAGGGGCATTTTGGTAATTTGCCCCGTTGATGACATAATTGTATATTTTCATGCATGCTGGTGAATCATTGATGAGGCCACATTATAATGTAGATATGTTCGAGCCATTCGGCATGAGATGATCTTTGAATACTAGTTAGCAGTTTGGTCATAACGGGGTTGATTTCGGGGCTCGGGGTGAGTCTCGGGCTAATTTGGTGATTAGAACATTACCAGGAATTAAAGGGTAATGAGATATGACTTATTGGTATTTGAGAAGATTGGGAATTGGAGGATGTTAATTATGATTAACGAGATAGGCGGAAAATGACTGTTTTACCCTTGGAAGCCCTTAAAGGACTTTAAATGACCTAGGGGCAATATTGTCTTTTAACCTAAGGGATATATGTGAACTAAGATGGCTGTAGAAACTTAACCAAAACAGAGTATGTTTTCTTCTTCTCCCGAGAACCATTTCTTCTCCTTTTCTCTTTGGATTTTTGAGCTCCCTTTGAGGAATAAAGCTAGGGAAGTGAGTCTTGAAGGCTTAGGGTTGTGTTCCACCATTGAAGAGGGTTCCATACTGAGGTTGAGATAAGTTTCTAGCCATTAGAACTCTGGTTTTCTGCTCTGTTTTCATTTGGTTTTCAGCTTGATTTCTGGATTGGATAGTGAGAATTGATGGGAGTTTTTGGCAAGGGTTGCTTGGGTTATGATGCCTAGGACTTGTAGAGAGGATATTTGGGTTCAATTGGGAGTTTGAATGATGTTTGGGAGCATGTTTTTAAGGTTGGAAATGGAAGAATCGAAGAAGGGAAAAACCAGGGATGATCAGCCTGGTCCTAGCGCTACAGCGCCCAAGGGAGGGCGCTACAGCGCTAGCCAGGGCCATTTAACCCTGCTTGTATCGCTGGGGCGCTAGGGGGGAAGCACTGTAGCGCTACCCTGTCTTTCCTGATTCCTATTTTGAACACTTTTGAGGGTTTTTTGCTCGGGGTTTCAATTCCTAAGGCCCGGGATCGAATCTACTCACCATTTGGGTACTATTCGAGGTCCCGGGAGTGAGGTTTAGGTCATGAACCTTTCATTGCTCATTTTCATTGATGGAGGTTATATTTGGTTATGACTAGGTGACCACTAAGGAATCAAAGGAATCGATAATTCTCAAGGGTCGTTCTTGTATTATTTCTCGCTCGAACCAGAGGTAAAAAAACTGCACCCCATATGTGACATGCATGGTTATTCATGAGGCATGTTGAGTGAAGTATATGTGGACATTGATTGCATATCAAATGCTTAGCAAATCTTTCTTACTTGTGTATGGCACTGACCCATGAGTCAGAATTCGACACGAGCTGTATGGTATTGGCTTAAGAGTCAAGAACGGCATTGATGTGTTCAACACAAGCTGAAATCATTAGATCTAATCAACATAAGCATTGAATGACTCCTCATGAGCATAAATGCTTGACCGACCCTAAGTTCGATGAAAAAAAAAGCGCTTGTCTAGTCTAATGGATAGTTACTTAGAGTCGGGGCCAGAAGGCCCAGGTGACTGCATCGTCACACGGCTGTGGGTGCTGAGCCCAAGTTCGTGACTCACACATGAGCCACTTATCTGATTCAAGTTAGTGACTTACTCATCAGTCACTCATCTGGTTTAAGTTAGTGACTTACTCATCAATCACTCATCTGATTTAAGTTAGTGACTTACTCATCAATCACTCATCTGATTAGGGCTACACTTCCCAGCATGATTATTAGAATCTCGATATTATCTAATTAGGGCTACAAGCCCCAGCATGGTTACCAAAACCTTGAAGTGATATTCACTCATCTGTTTGGAGCTATAAGCTCTGTATGATTATCATGATCATCATTTGATATTATATACATGCAGTAATGAGTTTTCTTGCGGAGCCTTGGCTCACAGGTGCTATGTGGTGCAGGTAAAGGAAAAGAAAAGCTCACCCATCCTTGAGTGGAGAGCTTAGGTGGCGATGTGAACATATGCGGCCACTTGACCACCACGGCTATAATGACCCAACTATCTCTAAGACCTTGGACCATTAAAACTAATAGACATAGCTACTACTTTGAAGAAAACATACATAAGAAATAATCATAACTTTATTAAAACTCCAAAATGTTGTGCAAATTACAATATAAATTATAAAATGTGGTATGGGTACCCATTGTTTAATAAAACACAAAACATAACTTTAAATCATTTGTTCAAAACTAAATACGGAATTATAAAAGAAAACATAATTCAAAAACTAAAATAAACGTCATCCTCGATCGACTCGCAGCCCATTCATTCCATTCATCCTCAACACACAAGTCAAGCCACCAAGAATCCTTCCGCCTCCGTATCTAGTTTCCTGCATCACACTAAAAAAAATAAAGGAGTGAGCCTAATGTCCAGCAAGGAAAATCTACTAACAACATATAACATAAATCATATACATAAGACTATATCATAAACATTTACTATAAAACATATATCATATAAGACTATAATGGCCATCATACTTCTTGGGGCTTGATAACTAAGCAAGTCATATGCCCATAGATTTGTGGGGCTTGCTAGCCAAGCAAGTCATATGCCCATAAATTATTGGGGCTTGCTAGCTAGACAAGTCATGTGCCCAAGGACTATAAACATACCATACATAATGTAAATATAACATAACATAACATAACATAAGCATAACATATCATATAAACATATAAAATCTATCCTATTTTCCTTACCAACACCGGAACATTTGAGAACAAGAGCGGGATTAGAACACTCCTAAAACCAAAAGTAAGAATGGTGAGTTTCTAAAGAAAAGAGATGAAAAGGAAAATAAACCATCAAAGAAGAAACTTACCGAGAAGAACCTTAAATCAAAGAACTTAAACACCTAACCACAAAACCATAAACAAGAGTTAGGATCTGAAAGAAACTTAAGGAAAACTAAGGAATCATAAAGAATAGAACTTATGAATAATATTACATTGGATGAACTAGAACCGATCTACACTTCAATATCGAAAACACACTTTATCTCACTACCCAAGTGTTTATAAAGCTTAAGATGATAAAGCTTTTATCCCCAAAACCTAAGTGTATCACTCTATAGAAATCTTAGCAGCTTGAAGGCTCTGAACATAGCTTGAAGAATGAAGAAAAATGGCTGAGTACCAGGTCATATTTATAGAGTTCAAGGAATGAAAATATCTCCTTTTTGGCTTGAATAAAATAATGAATATTAAATGAAAAATAATTGAATATTCAGTCAACAGATGCTTAAGACTCGGTCAAAAACGTTAAGAGGCAAGTCAAGAGGTTAAGGGATGAATCAAGCTCAGATTTCTCAAAGTTCGAAAAACTACACCTAGGGCCGATATATCGCCTGACCCTATATCCTGAGTGTTCGTGGTTTCGTTTGTGCAAAGTCAACGTGTTTTCCGTATCTCCTGTGTTGCGATTTATCGCCTATAAGGCTGCGATATGTCAGCATATGTAGATAATTTAAACGTGTTGTTGCACGAATTTAGGATAATTAGAGTTAATTAATCAAGTGTAACTGAGTAATACGTGATTCCAGCAAGTTCTGGAAGGGTCTAGAGCTTCTAGAGACTTCTATTATTGAATTATCCATTTAAAATGCTTAAATCCTCAAATAAACAAGATTGTGACAAGTGTCATGCTCTTAATGGTTCTATCTAAACCTTAAGTTATAATTAAAATATTTCTATGACCAAAAATATTAATCAAACCTTATGTTATAATTAATATTTCTAAACTATAGGTTAAACTTATAAAATCCATAACTATTGCTACGAGTGTCCTACTAAGTCCCGGTTTGAACCAAAATCCACGAAATCTAAAATACTACAAACTACTACTAACTATCTAGCTAGCTAAGTAAACATTCTGGGACTCTACAATTCTCCCCTACTACAAAGAATTTCATCCCCAACATTTACTTACCAAAAAATTATGGATACCGAGTTTGCATGTCCTCCTCCAACTCTCACGTTGTCTCCCATTCAGAACTATTACTCCATAGGACTTTGACTATCAGAATACTCTTAGACCGTAATTCCTTCATCCCTCTATCTAGGATGCTAACCGGTCGTTCCTCATAACTCAAGTCTTGCTGGAGTGCTATCGTATCATACTTGAGGACGTGAGATGAGTCTGACACATATCTATGCAGCATTGAGATGTGGAACACATTATGGCTATCTGCTAGAGCTGGCGGTAGGGCTAATCTATATGCAACTGCTCCCACTTTGTCCAATATCTCAAAAGGACCTATAAACCTGGGACTAAGCTTGCCTTTCTTCCCGAACCGCTTCACACCTTTCATAGGAGATATCTTTAAGAAGACTTGATCTCCGACTTTGAATTCCACATCACGTCGCTTGGCATCCGCATAACTTTTCTAACGGCTCTGAGTAGCGAGCATACGCTTTCTAATCAGCGTTGCTGCATCCTGAGCTTCTCTAACAGCTTCGGGTCCAAGTAGTTGCCTTTCTCCTACCTCGTTCCAATGTAATGACGATCGACACCTCCTTCCATAAAGTAGCTCATAGGGTGCCATCTCGATTGTTGATTGGTAGCTATTGTTGTAGGAAAATTCTATCAGCAGCAAATACTTATTCCATGATCCTCCAAAATCAAGTACACAAGCGCGCAACATATCTTCCAAAATCTGTATGGTACGCTCGGACTGACCGTCTGTCTGAGGATGAAATGTCGTACTAAAAATTAACTTGGTACCCATGGCTTGCTACAAGCTTCCCCAAAATATCGATGTAAACACCGTTCCTCTATCGGATACTATTGTCTTAGGAATTGCATGCATTCTTACTATTTCTTAAACATAAATGTCTGCGTATTAATCTGTTGTATATGAAGTCTTGACAGGCAAGAAATGAGCTGACTTGGTTAATCTATATATTACTACCCAAGTTGAGTCGTGCTGCTTATTCGTTCATGGAAAACCCATCACGAAATCCATGGCTATATCGTCCCATTTCCATTCTGGAATGCTAAGTGGTTGCAATAAGCCTGCAGGCCGCTGATGTTCTACTTTCACTTGCTGGCATACTAAACATTTAGACACATATTTCGCTATATCTTTCTTCATTCCTAGCCACCAATACATTGCCTTATTGTCGTGAGTGATCTTGGTCGACCCTGGGTGAACTGAGTATGGGGTATTGTGCGCTTCTTCTAAAATCTTCATCTTAATACCTTGATCATTCGGCACGTATACCCGATCCTTATATCTCAATAACCCCTGTCCTGATATTGAGAAATCTGTGGCCTTGCCTTCTTTAACTACATCCATATGTACCTACTAATGTGTCATCATGCCCTTGCCCAATCCATATTTCTTCTAACAGACTTGACTGGATAGATAAGTTAGCCAGATTACTGATGACTACTTCTATTCTGGCACTGATCAGCTCCTGCTGTAGCGGCTTTTCTAATCCAGCTAATGACACTAAACTTCCATAGCTCTTCCTACTTAGCGCATTAGCAACTACGTTTGCTTTTCCTGGGTGGTATAGGATTTCGCACTCATAATCCTTCACTAGTTCTAACCACCTGCGCTGCCTCATGTTGAGCTCCTTTTGCGTGAAGAAATACTTTAAGCTTTTGTGGTCCGTATAAATGTCACACCGTTCTCCATAAAGGTAATGGTGCCAGATTTTCAACGCAAATACCACCGCTGCCAACTCCATATCGTGTGTTGGATAGCGTTGCTCATACTCCTTCAGCTACCTTGAGGCGTAGGCTATCACCTTGTCATTTTGCATCAGCACACAACCTAAACGTTGCTTCGACGCATCACAATAGACTACAAACTTGTCGTTGGGTGTTGGTACACACAGTACTGGTGTTAAGCACAACTTATCTTTAAGCAACTGGAAGCTTTCTTCACACTTATCAGTCCAGTTGAACCTCTGCTGTTTCCGAGTTAGGTTGGTAAGCGGAGTGGCTATCTTAGAAAAACCCTCTACAAACCTCCGATAATAGGCTGCTAGTCCCAGAAAACTTCTTACCTCTGACGCGTTCTTTGGTCTTTGCCAATCCTTCACAGTCTCTACTTTAGATGGGTCTACATCAACTCCTTCCTTGGATACAATATGGCCGAGAAATGCTACTTGTGAAAGCCAAAATTCACACTTCTTGAATTTTGCGTATAGTTGATGCTCCTTTAGTCGTAACAAGATCAATCTTAAATGTTCCTCGTGCTCGTCTTCGTCCTTTGAGTACACCAAAATATCATCGATGAACACTACAACGAATTTGTACAAGTAATCCTTGAAGACCCTGTTCATTAAATCCATGAATGCAGCTGGAGCGTTGGTAAGACTGAAAGACATAACTAGAAATTCGTAATGCCCATAACGAGTTCTAAAAGATGTCTTAGGAACATCCTCTTCCCGTACCTTGAGCTGATGATACTCGAACCATAGATCGATCTTTGAAAACACGGTGGCTCCTCGAAGTTGATCAAACAAGTCGTCAATTTGGGGTAACAAGTACTTATTCTTAATCATCACTTTATTCAGCTCGTGGTAATCTATGCACATCCGCATATTTCTGTCCTTCTTCTTCACAAATAGAACTGGTGCTCCCCATGGTGAATGGCTCGGTCTAATGAATCCCAAGTCTAAGAGTTCTTGTAGCTGCGTCTTTAACTCCTTGAGTTCGGTAGGTGTCATCCGGTATGGTGCCTTGGAGATAGGCTCGGTGCCCAGTACTAGTTCGATTGTGAAGTCAATTTCCCGAGTCGGCGGCAATCTTGGTAAGTCGTCAGGAAATACTTTTAGAAATTCCTTTACAACGTGGACACAACCTTTAGTGGTGTTTCCTTTACCATATCCGTGACGCTGGCTAAAAATGCGTGACATCCTTTTTCTATCATCCTCTAAGATTTGAGAGATGAAATAAGCGGTTTGTGTAGCCCTGAAACCTTTCCCATAAAGCATAGTCTCTAACTGTCAGGAGTCTTGAACATCACTTGCTTACGTCTGCAGTCGATGGTTGCGCCATGCCTTGCTAGCCAGTCCATTCCCAGTATCACGTCAAAGTCTTTGATCTCCAATTCTATCAGGTCTCCTTCTAGTTCTATGTCCTCAATTTTGATCGGTACGCCTCATACTATCCGTGATGATAGGACTATTTCACTCGAAGGAAATTCTGTTACAAACCTAGTTCTAAATCTTTCACAAGGTTTGTCTAATTTTTCTATCATTCCTAACAAGATATACGAGTGAGTGGCTCCCGAATCAAATAATACAGAACATACATTATTGAGGATAGGAATCTGACCTATGACCACTTTATTGCTAGCGTCAGCTTCTCCTTGGGTTAAGGCAAAGACCCTAGCAGGAACCATCTTATTGTCCCTTTTCTCCTCTGTCCTGAGCTGGGACATTCTCTCTTCCAGTGTCCTTCCTGACCATAATTGTAGCATCCCTTGGTATTTGCACGACACTCACCAGGATGTTTCTTTTGGCACTTAGCACATTGCGGGTATTCTACATAACCCAGCCTATTACCTCCATTGTTCGTCCGTGCCCTTTTATTATTATCGGACTGCTTATTGTCAGGATGCCATCTCTTCTGACCATTATTGTTCCTAGACTGATGGTTGTTGTTTCGACCATTCTGAGGTTGACTTTGCTGTTTAGGCTCAGGTTTACTGGCCTCCTCTTTACTAACATTTTCCTGAAGCCTTTTTACTTCTATAGCCGTTTCTAGAACATCGACATAAGTAGAATTTCCTGGGTTTGCTAGCTTAACCCCTAACTCAATCTTTGGTCTAAGTCCTCTGACGAACTTGGTGACCCTCAGAAAGTCAGTTGGAACCATCTCTGGTGCAAATTTGGCTAGTCGGTCGAACTATCGAGCATACTCTGCTACTAATAAGTTCCATTGCTTCAGACCAGCGAACTCCTCGAATTTTGTAGCGATGACAGCTGAGTTGTAGTACTTTTTGTGGAACAACTCCACAAATATGGTCCAAGTAATGGTGGTGACATCGTGAGTCTGCTGAACTAAGTCCCACCATATTCTAGCATCCTTCTTGAGCAGAGATGAAATGCAAGATATGCAGTCCGCATTGCCGAGATTCATGTGTGCTAGGATCGGATCTACATTTATGAGTCATTCTTTTGCCTCGAAGGGGTCTGTTGTCCCTTCAAAGTTCTGAGCGTGTTGCTTACGAAACCGCTCGTAGATTGGATCCATGTGCTGAGTTGGGTATGGCGCATAGTTTTCCATTGGCCATCCCCCATATGGACTAACTTGTTGGGGTGTTGGATCCATTTGCTGAGGCTGTGGTTGCAGCGGAGGCGGAGGCTATGTCTAAGTCTGTTGTCTCTATTGCTGTAGTAATTCCTCAACTTGCTGTCATAATCTGGAAATTTCTGCAGTGTTGTCAACCGGCGGCGGCGACGCACTTTGGTTAGTAGTAGTATTGGTAGCACGCGCTCCCCTTCTGCGAACTGGAGAGGCTTCATTGCTCTCAAGAGCGGTGTTGGAGGCATTGGCATTGGTGCAAGCAGACCTTCTGAGCGACATCTGCAGTAGAGTTCTAACAGTCGAGAAAAACATGTTGGAACTTACCCTAATAGGCTCTAAGGCAAAAACTTAATCTAAGCAAACATAAATCAGACCTATTAATTATGATTTCTTATGAAAAAGTTATATAAGCCTTCTTTATAATTAGGGTGTGTTTCTATACTTAGAAAATAAGCCATCTTTATTATTTTCTAAGTGTGTTTCTAATCATCCTATATGACTTAATTCTCAGGCTCGAAACTTGTCGTTGTTCCAAAGTTAACCATATTGAGGGAGGGCTGGGATCAGTAAAATCGTTCCCACTACTATGGCCCCCTAACTCTCAATATAGAATCCGGTCCATTGATTTGTATCCACTCTCACTGAACTTGGTCATTATTTATTATGATTGTAAAAAAAAATCAAACTCATACATGTCATCAAAATAACAATAAAATTTATTTGGAAAAATGTTTTCGCTAAATACAATCATAAAAGAAAATATAATAAATAAAATAAATACATAAACTAATCTATTCTAAAAATTGAGATCTTCTACATCTGATCCTTCATTTAACATATCATCATCTATCTCCTCATAATCATCATTTTCGTGAGCCTCAAAATTTCCTCTAGGAAGATTCGTAAAGATTCTATTTTTTTGTTCTTTTGTGAATTGGAATTCCATCTTAGAGGTAAACCTAAGTATGAGAAAATAATATCTCATAGCTACTGCTAATTCATCTTCATCATCTATAGTCTCCCATATTTCTTCTAAAGTTGCAATTACAATAGGAAAATCTTTAAAAAGTCTAATCACTAAAACATATTGCTATGTTGCTCTCATCATGATTTGTTTAATTATTTGGAGGTGACCAATCTCATTGTGGAATAAAAGTAATCTCTGAGTGATTGTTTCTAGCACTCCTACTGTATTTCTTGGTTCTCTAATTCTTTTCAAGGCCTTAATGGCTCGAATATCCTCATAGGTCAAGGCTCCATCCATTCTTAACTGAAAACATAAGGCTAAAACGTTAGCTAAACACATAAACATAATAACTAAAACATAAACACTTACATTGGCGGTTAGATTTGGAGCTTGAGCGTGTGTATCAAGGAGAACTTCATGTAAATGGACTGTTGCTCTGATACCAACTGTAATGACCCAACTATTTCTAAGACCTTGGACCATTAAAACTAATAGACATAGCTACTACTTTGAAGAAAACATACATAAGAAATAATCATAACTTTATTAAAACTCCAAAATGTTGTGCAAATTACAATATAAATTATAAAATGTGGTATGGGTACCCATTGTTTAATAAAACACAAAACATAACTTTAAATCATTTTTTCAAAACTAAATGCGGAATTACAAAAGAAAACATAATTCAAAAACTAAAATAAACGTCATCCTCGATCGACTCGCAGCCCATTCATTCCATTCATCCTCAACACACAAGTCAAGCCACTAAGAATCCTTCCACCTCCGTATCTAGTTTCTTGCATCACACTAAAAAAATAAAGGAGTGAGCCTAATGCCCAGAAAGGAAAATCTACTTACAACATATAACATAAATCATACACATAGGACTATATCATAAACATTTACTATAAAACATATATCATTTAAGACTACAATGGCCATCATACTTCTTGGGGTTTGTTAACTAAGCAAGTCATATGCCCATAGATTTGTGGGGCTTGCTAACTAAGCAAGCCATATGCCCATAAATTATTGGGGCTTGCTAGCTAGACAAGTCATGTGCCCAAGGACTATAAACATACTATACATAATGTAAACATAACATAACATAAGCATAAGCATAACATATCATATAAACATATAAAATCTATCCTATTTTCCTTACCAACACTGGGATATTTGAGAACAAGAGCGGTATTAGAACACTCCTAAACCAAAAGTAAGAATGATGAGTTTCTAAAGAAAAAAGATGAAAAGGAAACTAAACCATCAAAGAAGAAACTTACCAAGGAGAACCTTAAATCAAAGAACTTAAACACCTAACCAAAAAACCATAAACAGGAGTTAGGATCTGAAAGAAACTTAAGGAAAACTAAGGAATCATAAAGAATAGAACATATGAATAATATTACCTTGGATGAACTAGAACTGATCTAAACTTTAATATCGAAAACACACTTTATCTCATTACCAAAGTGTTTATAAAGCTTTTATCCCCAAAACCCAAGTGTATCACTTTATAGATTTCTTAGCAGCTTGAAGGCTCTGAACACAGCTTGAAGAATGAAGAAAAATGGCAAAGTACTAGGTCCTATTTATAGAGTTCAAGGAATGAAAATATCTCCTTTTTGGCTTGAATAAAATAATGAATATTAAATGAAAAATAATTGAATATTCGGTCAACAAATGCTTAAGACTCGGTCAAAAATGTTCAGAGGCAAGTTAAGAGGTTAAGGGATGAATCAAGCTCGGATTTCTCAAAGTTCAAAAAACTACACCTAGGGCCGATATATCACCCACCCTAGGTGATATATTGCCTGACCCTATATCACGAGTGTTCGTGGTTTCGTTCGTGCGAAGTCAACGTGTTTTTTCGTATCTTCCGTGCTGCGATATATCGCCTCTAAGGCTGCGATATGTTGGCATACATAGATAATTTAAACTCATTTTTGCATGAATTTAGGATAATTAGAGTTGATTAATTAGGTTTGACTGAGTAATATGTGATTCCAGCAAGTTCTGAAAGGGTTTAGAGCTTCTAGAGACTTCTATTATTGAATTATCCATTTAAAATGCTTAAATCCTTAAATAAACAAGATTGTGACAAGTGTCATGCTCTTAATGGTTCTATCTAAACCTTAGGTTATAATTAAAATATTTCTATGACCAAAAATATTAATCAAACCTTATGTTAAAATTAATATTTCTAAACTATATATTAAACTTATAAAATCCATAACTATTGCTACGAGTGTCCTACTAATTCCCAGTTTGAACCCAAATCCACGAAATCTAAAATACTACTAACTATCTATCTAGCTAAGTAAACATTTTGGGACTCTACAACGGCCAAAGAGTTTCTCAGAAAAACTAGGGGTTAACCCTATTTTTGCCACTTAGGTCGGCGGTTGTAATTTTTACACTATAATGACCATTTTGAGTTGTAAATAACTTGTAAATGCTTTTATGGGCCCATGTACAGTTTTATGTTTTAATTAAAATATATCATTTCCTTTTGATTAATTTTTCACCTTAGCCTATTAATAACACCTAGATGCACACGTTTATAACCAAATGACTCGATTAACGAGTTAAGAACGATTCAAAGCTCACAGTAATGGTCTTGGAGTAACCAGGGCGTTACAACTGGGTATCAGAGCATGCCAAGGTTTAGTGTTCCTGTATACTGGCTGGGCATGTAGACTCGCCACTGAAGACAAGCTCGACGCATGGTTTGGTAACTATTTATGTAGTTATATATTTAATCGCTTGAATAAAGTATAAATGCTTTACCTATCTACATGAGATACCTTGATAAGGCTGGGCCTTGACTACTGCATCATTAGCAAGAACGTGCTTATTAGTACTGATATTGCTAGAACATACTTATTAGTATTGTTCATAGTGAATTTATCAATTGATACGTGTTAAATGCTAAATGCTATGATCATGTATCCATTTTTCTATTTGTATAATTGTGGAATGTGGGTGATTATCTGTTGATCTTGGACCGTGAGGTGGCAAGAGGATTAGTTATCACTGCTTAACTGGCCGCATTGATTATTTTAGCATAATATAAGTTGATAAGAATGATTCCAAGATAGACAGATTCATCAGCTAGCCAGGATGATCAAGGCCAGAATAACAGTCAGGGTCAAGAGAATGACCAGAGTCAGATTCCATAGCCAGCTCCTGATAACTGGGAGCAGCTATTTAATGACTTGCAGGCCAGAGTTTTGAGGCAGGAAGAAGAAATCCGCCTCCTGAGACAGCAGTAAGTTCCTATAGTGAATGTTTTGCCTGAGGCACCACCTGTAGCGGTGTCAATAGTTGAGCAGCTGCTTGAGGCTAGAAATAAATGGGAACCTCTTTATGAAAGGTTCAGGAAACAACAACCTCCAATATTTGAGGGCAGTGCAGATCCTGCTAAAGCTGAGCAATGGATGAGCATGATTATCACCATCCTTGACTTCATGAGGGTGTCTGGTAATGAGAGGGTGGCCTGTGCCACTTACATGTTTTGGGAGGATGCCCGAATTTGGTGGGGGGTTATATCCCAGACTAGAAACATCAATGCCCTGAGTTGGGAAGAGTTCCAGACTCTGTTTAATGAGAAGTACTACAATGATGCCATCAGGGCTGCTAAAGCTGAGGAGTTCATCATGTTACTTCAAGGGAGTTTATCAGTAATTGAGTATGCCCTGAAGTTTGATAGATTGGCAAAGTTTTCCATGGAGCTTGTGCCCACTGATGGGACCAGAAGGGAGAGATTTCTCCAGGGGCTACAACCTAGATTAGCCCGGGATGTTTGTATCACTATTGTGGCTGGAGTTACTACTTATGCACATGTGGTGGAGAAGGCGCTCACAGCTGAGAGCGCAGAGAACAAGATTTGGCAGGACAATGCAGCCAAAATAGAGTTGAGGAGGTTAGGTCCTTCGTTTGTGGATTCAGGTAGGGGTGGAGGCCCCATTGATCAGAAGAGGAAGGTTCCTGATACCTTCCCAACTCTAGGTCCTGATAGGCAACCACGTGGTATTACAATGGGTCGTCAGGGTGGCAGTGAGGCCTGGAAGACTTATCCTGAGTGCCCTAGGTGCAAGAGGCGCCATTTGGGAGAGTGTAGGGCAAAGGTCTGCTTTTTATGTGGGGTAGTGGGTCATTTCAAGAAAGACTGCCCAAAGGTAAGAAAGGAAGAGACTAGAAAAGCGGATAGCTCGGCCCCAGCTCGAGTGTTCGCATTGACACAAGCAATAGTTGAGGCTTCACCCTCAGTAGTTACAGGTCAGCTTCTTAGTGCTGGAACCCCTTATACTATTTTGATTGATTCTTGTGCTACACATTCTTTTGTTGCTAGTAGAATTATTGATAGACTGTGTAGACCATGTGATTATTATGTTGTGGGGTTCGGGACCTTATTACCCACTGGGGAGTTAGTAGTATCTAGGAGATGGGTCAGATATTTGCCAGTGACAGTGGAGGGCAGAGAGTTATCAGTGGATTTGATAGAGTTAGTTATGACTAACTTTAACATGATTCTTGGTATGGACTGGTTAGTGAAGTATGGGGCAACCATAGATTGCAGGAGGAAGATGGTCACCTTTGAGCTTGAAGGTGAGGATCCTTTTGTGTTTGTTGGTAGTGTGCATGGACCTCACATACCTATGATTTCTGTTTTGAGGGCTAGAGACCTATTGCAAGGAGGTTGCATTGGATACTTAGCCAGTGTGGTGGACACCACTCAGGTCATGCCAATGAGACCAGACTAGTCTGTGAGTTTCTGGATGTGTTTCCAAAAGATTTACCAGGGTTGCCACCACACAGGGAGATTGAATTTATGATAGAACTGGCACCAGGGACAGAGCCAGTGTCTAGAGCACCTTACAGAATGGCCCCAGCTGAGTTAAAAGAATTGAAAGTACAGTTGCAAGAACTGTTAGATTTGGGTTTTATCAGACCTAGTTTCTCACCCTGGGGTGCGCCATTTTTGTTTGTGAAGAAGAAGGATGGTTCTCTGAGGGTGTGTATTGATTACAGAGAACTGAATAAGTTAACAATTAAGAACAAGTATCATTTTCCAAGGATAGATGATCTGTTTGATCAGTTGCAAGGTAAAAGGGTATTCTCAAACATAGACCTTCATTCTAGTTATCATCAGTTGAGGGTCAAGGAGAGAGACATACCAAAGACTGATTTTCGCACTAGATATGGGCATTATGAGTTCTTAGTCATGACTTTTGGATTGACTAATGCCCCAGCTGCTTTTATGGATTTGATGAACAGAGTGGTCAAGGATTATCTGGACCAGTTTGTGATCGTCTCCATCGATGATATTCTAGTTTATTCTCAGTCAGAGTCAGAGCATGAGCAACATTTGAGGTTGGTTCTATAGAGACTGAGGGAGCACAGATTTTTTGCAAAGTTTAAGAAATGTGAGTTCTGGTTATCTCAGGTATCTTTCCTTGGGCACATTGTTAGTAAGGAGGGGATTAAGGTAGATCCAGACAAGAAAGAGGCAATCAGAGATTGGCCAAGGCCAAAGAATGCTTATGAAGTTAGAAGTTTCCTTGGGTTGGCAGGTTATTACAGACATTTAGTGGAAGGGTTCTCTAAGATTGCTACTTCATTGACTTAGCTGATGCGTAAGAATCAGAAGTTTGTGTGGTCAAGCAGGTGTGAGAACAACTTTCAGAAGCAGAAACAGAGGTTGATTACAGCTATAATTTTGAGTCTTCCAATAGATCATGAGAAGTTTGTGATTTACTGTGATGTCTCACATCAAGGTTGGGTTGTGTCCTGATGCAGTCAGGGAAGGTGATTGCTTATGCCTCACGTCAGCTGAAGGAGTATGAACAGAGATATCCCACTCATGATTTAGAGTTGGCGGTTGTGGTCTTTGCTTTTAAGGTGTGGAGGCATTACCTTTATGGGGAGAAGTGTGCAATCTATACTGACCACAAGAGCCTGAAGTACTTATTCACGTAGAAAGACTTGAATATGAGACAAAGGCATTGGCTGGAGTTAGCAAAAGATTATGATTGTGAGATTTTGTATTATCCAGGAAAGGCCAACGTGGTAGCTGATTCTTTAAGCCGGAAGGGTCTGGGACAGATTTATAGTGCGAGGCTGGTAGCTAGAGAGTTAGCAGAGGATATGACTAGAGCTGGTATAGAGTTGCTAGTGGACCAGTTGGCCAATATTACGCTACAATCTACGCTGTTGGAGAGAATAAAGGAGGGTTAGTTGGGTGATCCATAGCTGACCAAGATCAGAGAAGATGTTTTAGCTGGAGTATCCAGAGATTATACAGTGTCTGATTTGGGCTTGCTGAGATACAAGGGTTGGATATGTGTTCCTTTAGACACTTCTTTGAGACGATAGATTCTGGATGAATCTCATACTACTCCTTAATCTTTACATCCAGGCACCACGAAGATGTATCAGGGTGTGAGATCATTGTATTGGTGGCCTGGGATAAAGAAGGATGTAGTAGAATATGTGGCTAAGTGCTTGACATGTCAATAGGTCAAGGCTGAGCATCAGAGGCTGGCAGGGTTATTGTAGCCTTTGTATATCCCAGAGTGGAAATGGGAGGACATCACGATGGATTTCGTGGTGGGGTTACCCAGGACTGTTGGTCAACATGATTCAGTATGGGTTATTGTGGATCACTACACCAAGTCAGCTCACTTCTTACCAGTGAGGGCTACATATACAGTTGACCAATATGCAAATCTATACGTGAGAGAGATCGTGCTCCTCCATGGAGCACCGAGGTCGATCGTGTCATATCGGGACCCCACTTTCACTTCCAAGTTCTGGGGGAGTTTACACAAGGCCATGAGAACACAGTTGAAGTTCAGTACTGCTTATCATCCTTAGACAGATGGACAATCTGAGAGGACGATCCAGATATTGGAAGACATGATGCGGGCATGTGTACTGGACTTTGGTGGATCCTGGAGTAAGTATCTACCTTTGATAGAGTTTTCCTACAACAACAATTATCAGTCAACCATTAGGATGGCACCTTATGAGATGCTGTATGGTAGGAAATTCAGATCTCCCATTCATTGGGATGAGACAGGGGAAAGGAGATACTTGGGTCCTGAGGCAATTCAGAGGATCAATGAGGCCATTGAGAAGATTAGAGCTCGGATGCTTGCTTCTCAGAGTAGGTAGAAAAGTTATGCAGATCCTAAGCGCAGGAACATGGAGTTCCAAGTGGGAGACTACATTTTCCTTAGAGTCTCGCCATGGAAATGGGTGAGAAGATTTGGGAAGAAGGGAAAGTTGAGCCCTAGATTTGTAGGTCCATTTGAAATCCTGGAGATGATTGGTCAGGTGGCTTACAGGTTGGCCTTACCACTAGCATTGTCAGCCGTTCATAACGTGTTTCATGTTTTAGCTCTTCAGAGGTATGTATCTGATGTGACTCATGTCTTGAGTTACGAAGATCTGGAGCTTGAGGCAGATCTCTCCTATGAGGAACAACCAATTCAGATACTTGATAGAAAGGACAAGGTCCTCAGGAATAAGATGATACATTTGGTTAAGATATTATGGAGGAACAGCAAGGCCGAGGAAGCGATCTAGGAGCTGGAGTCAGATATGTAGAATCAGTATCCCGAGTTGTTCAGGTAAATTTTGAGGACGAAATTTCTGTAAGGAGGGGATAGTTGCAATGTCCCAAAATCCCTAATGAAGTTTAATGGTTGGATTCGAAGGCCGGGAGGGCCATAATTGATTTATTATGCCATCAAATGATTATATGCATGTTTATGTGAATTATATTATTATATGATGTTAAATGCATGCATGTGGGTCCACATTTCATGATAGGGTCATTTTGGTAATTTGGCCCATTGAGGGCATAATTGTATATTTTCATGCATGCTGGTGAATCATTGATGAGGCCACATTATAATGTGGATTTGTTCGAGCCATTCAGCATGAGACGATCTTTGAATACTAGTTAGCGGTTTGGTCATAACGGGGTTGATTTCGGGACTCGGGGTGAGTCTCGGGCTAATTTGGTGATTAGAACATTACCGGGAATTAAGGGTAATGAGATATGACTTATTGGTATTTGAGAATATTGGGAATTGGAGGATGTTAATTATGATTAACGAAATAGGCGGGAAATGACGATTTTACCCTTAGAAGCCTTTAAAGGACTTTAAATGACCTAGGGGCAATATTGTCTTTTAACCTAAGGGATATATGTGAACTAAGATGGCTGTAGAAACTTAACCAAAACAGAGTACATTTTCTTCTTCTCCCGAGCACCATTTCTTCTCCTTTTCTCTTTGGATTTTTGAGCCCCCTTTGAGGAATCAAGATAGGGAAGTGAGTCTTAAGGGCTTAGGGTTGTGTTCCACCATTGAAGAGGGTTCCATAATGAGTTTGGGGTAAGTTTTTAGCCATTAGAACTCTAGTTTTCTGCTCTGTTTTCATTTGGTTTTCAGCTTGATTTCTATATTGGATAGTGAGAAATGATGGGAGTTTTTGGCAAGGGTTGCTTGGGTTATGATGCCTAGGACTTGTAGAGAGGATATTTGGGTTCAATTGGGAGTTTGAATGAGGTTTGGGAGCATGTTTTTAAGGTTGGAAATGGAAGAATTGAAGGAGGGAAAAACCAGGGCTGATCAGCTTGGTCGTAGCGCTACAGCGCCCAAGGGAGGGTGCTACAACACTAGCCAAGGCCATTCAACCCTGCTCGTAGCGCTACCCTATCTTTCTTGATTCCTATTTTGAGCACTTTTGAGGGTTTTTGGCTTGGGGTTTCAATTTCTAAGGCTCGGGATCGAATCTACTCACTGTTTTGGTACTATTTGAGGTCCCGGGAGTGAGGTTTAGGTCATGAACCTTTCATTCCTCATTTTCATTGATGGAGGTTATATTTGGTTATGACTAGGTGACCGCTAAGGAATCAAAGGAATCGATTGTTCTCAATGGTCGTTCTTGTATTATTTCTCGCTCGAACCAAAGGTAAGAAAACTTCACCCCATATGTGACATGCATGGTTATTCATGAGGCATGTTGAGTGATGTATATGTGGACATTGATTGCATATCAAATGCTTAACAAATCTTGCTTACTTGTGTATGGCACTGACCCATGAGTCAAAAATCGGCACGAGCCATATGGTATTGGCTTAAAAGTCAAGAACGACATTGATGTCTTCAACACCAGCCGAAATGATTAGATCTAATCAACATAAGCATTGAATGACTCATCATGAGCATAAATGCTTGACCGAACCTAATTTCAATGAAAAACAAAAGCGCTTGTCTAGTCTAATGGCTAGTTACTTAGAGCCGAGGCCAGAAGGCCCAAGTGACTGCATCGTCACATGACTATGGGTGTTGAGCCCAAGTTCGTGACTCACACACGAGCCACTTATTCGATTCATGTTAGTGACTCACTTATCAGTCACTTTTCTGGTTTAAGTTAGTGACTTACTCGTCAGTCACTCATCTAATTTAAGTTAGTGACTTACTCATCAGTCACTCATCTGATTAGGGCTACACGCCCCAGCATGATTATTAGAATCTTGATATTATCTGATTAGGGCTACAAGCCCCAGCATGGTTACCAGAACCTTGAAGTGATATTCACTCATCTGTTTAGGGCTATAAGCTCTGTATGATTATCATGATCATCATTTGATATTATATACATGCATTAATGAGTTTTCTTGCTGAGCCTTAGCTCACGGGTGCTATGTGGTTCAGGTAAAGGGAAAGAATAGCTCACCCAGCCTTGAGTGGAGAGCTTAGGTGGCGATGTGTACATATGCGGCCGCTTGACCACCACGACCAAGGAGTTTCTTAGAGGAACTAGGGGTTAACCCTATTTTTGCTGCTTAGGTCAGCGGGTTGTAATTTTTACACTGTAATTACCATTTTGAGTTGTAAATAACTTGTAAACGCTTTTATGGGCCCATATATAGTTTTATGTTTTAAATAAAATATATCCTTTCCTTTTGATCGAGTTTATAACACCTAGATGCACGTTTATAACCAAATGACTCGATTAGCGAGTTAAGCACGGTTCAAAGCTCACAGTAACGTTCTTGGAGTAAGCAGGGCGTTACATGTACAGACACAAGCGTTGTGACTCAGCTTTCATATGTCGCGGCCCTAGTACGATAGCCCCAAATCGAGGAGCCTCTGACTTCGATGGCGCCGCGAGCTAGCATTCTTGTGTCGCGGCTCAAAAGGATACCATCGCGGCCCAACATTGAAACACCGCGGCTCAAAATCTGGGAATAACAATCTTTCTAACTAAGCCATCGCCACGACTCAAAATAGATTTTTTTTTGTGTGTAGAAAATCAACTTTTAAAGCTTCCTTGCGACCCTCAATCTCTTCTAATGTGCCCCAACACGACCAAACACTGATTAACGCAAGAAATCCACCATTTATCTTCGAATTATTCTTTCGTTGTACCACATCCACACCAACCCTTGAGTAATCACTAAAACCTGAAAACACACAAAACACAACATAATTCTACACCAAAACAACTTAAAAGATTAAAAACAGTCCCTTAAAACCTACTCTAAAACAGTACTAAAATAGACTTATCACTTCTTCTTCTTCTTCTGGGACCACGTTTAATGCATCCGCTTCCTTGGTGGTGGCGAGTCGGGCTAAGGCATCAACATTAGAGTTCTGCTCGCGGGGTACCTGCTCAATGGAACAGAACGTGAACTCAGACAACTCACCATTAACCTTAGCTAGATAAGCCACCATTTTGATACCTCGAGCTTAATACTCCCCCAATATCTGATTAACCACGAGATGAGAATCACTATAACACTAAATTTCCTTTGCTTTCAGTTCCTTTGCCACCCGTAATCCTACCAATAGAGCTTCGTATTCTACTTCATTGTTGGATGCATCGAACTTGAACCCCAGGGCTGTATGGAATCGATGTCCCTCAGGTGAGATCAGAATTATCCCAGCTCTAGATCCGTTTTCATTAGATGACCCGTCAATGAAGAGTTTCCACAACTCTTGCACTGGTTCTCTCATTGACTCGTCCTGAAAACCTGTACCCTAAGCCACAAAATCAGCGAACACTTGACTCTTGATTGCTGTGCGTGGAATATACAATACCTCAAAATAGCTGAGTTCGATGGCCCACTTAAGAAAATGTCCTGACGTCTCAAGTTTTTGCAAGACCTACCTTAAAGGTTGATCTGTTAAGACGTGGATGGTGTGGGACTGGAAATACGGCCTAAGTTTTCTTGAGGCCAAGATCAAGCAGAACGTGAGTTTTCTATTAAAGGATATCTGGAATCAGCTCCCAGAAGCATTTTACTCACGTAGTACATCGGTTTCTGGGTCTGATTTTCCTCTCGAACTAATACGGTGCTGACTGCATTTTCTATCACAGCTAGATATAAGAGCAAACATTCTCCAGCTGCCGGTTTCAATAGTATGGGGGGTTCAGCCAGGTGAGTTTTCAGATCCTGAAATTCCTGCTCGCATTCTTCGGTCCACTCAAACTTTTTGTTTCCTCTAAGAAAGTTGTAAAACAGGAGACATTTATCAATTTATTTTGAAACGAAGCGGTTCAGGGCCGCTACTTTCCCAGTTAGGCTCTGTACTTCTTTACGCAACCTAGGCGAGGGCATCTCTAATAACGATCTGATCTTCTTTGGGTTTGCCTCTATCCCCCTTGTGTTGACTATGAAGCCCATAAATTTTCCCGATGAAACCCCAAAGGTGCACTTCTGGGGGTTTAGCTTCATGTCATATTTCCTTAGCACGCCAAAACATTCTTCCAAGTCGGATACATGGTTACTGACAGTGTTTGATTTAACGAGCACATCATCGACATACACTTCCATGTTTTTCCCGATCTGGTTAACGAACATTTTGTTGACTAGCGGTTGGTACGTTGCACCAACATTCTTCAGCCTGAATGGCATAACCTTGTAGCAGTATACGTTATGCTCGGTCATGAAGCTAGTGTGCTCTTGGTCTGCAGGATTCATTGTGATCTAGTTATACCCAGAATATGCGTCCATGAAATACATGAGCTCGTGACCAGCTATTGCATCTACCAACTGATCGACTCTAGGTAGTGGAAAACAATCCTTACGACAAGCCTTATTGATGTCGGAGAAGTCAATGCAAGTTCTTCACTTTCCATTGAGTTTTGGGACCAAAACAGGGTTAACAACCTAGGTCGTATATTTTGCTTCCCTGATGAATCCACACTTAAGTAAGCGAGCTACTTCTTCTTCTAAAGCTTCTGATCACTCCTTCCCCAAAAGCCTTCGTTTCTGTACCTTTGCAGGCACATTCCTGTCCTGATTCAAAGTATGCACTATTACATTCGGACTGATTCCCACCATATCTTCATGTGACCAGGTGAATACATCCAGGTTATTTCTCAAAAACTCGACCAGCTCCTTCTTCCTTTTGGTTCCAAATTTTTTTTCCAACTTTTACTACCCTTGAAGGTACTTATGGGTCAATATTGATTTCATTGAGCTCTTCCAACGCTTTGAGCTCAGACCTGTTTTTGCTTAATCTTGGATCAATGTCATCTTCCTGGGTGACCTTATTGCCTCCTTTCCGAGGTTCTTCCACCACATGGGAAATTTTCATTACCCGAGGCTCCTCTCCTCCCTCAATAGTGACCATTGCTTGCTGCCTGGGTTGTGATTTTCCCTTCATGGCAATGCTATATCATTATTTGGCAGTGAGCTAATCTCCTCTTATAGTACATATTCCTGAGGTTGAAGGGAACTTCATTACTAGATGTCAGATTGCGGTGATAGCCTCAAAAGTCATTAGCGCGGGTCGTCCCAAAATTGCGTTGTATACGGTTGGACAATCAATTACAACGAACTCGACTATTTTAGAAACAGTTTGCGTATCATCCCTTAGCGTAACTACAAGTCCAATTGTCCCTATGGCGGTTGTTCCTTCTCTTGAGAATATGTATAGGGTCATCGAGGTCGCCTTAAGATCGGTTACGGACAACCCCATGTTTTCTAGGGTGGACCTGAATAACACATTTACCGAGCTCCCTTTATCAAATTATATCCTCCATATTCTTCGATTTGCGAGCTAAACAGTTATCACCAGTGGGTCATTATGCGAGAACTGGACGTGGCTAGTGTCCTCTTTCGTGAAAATGATTGGTTGTTTCTCCAACTGCTGTTGTTTTGATAACCTTTGCTCCATAATAAATTCAGTATCGTTGTGGGTTTTTAGCGCCTGTATGTACCTTTTTTGGGCCCCATTACTCATGCTCGCCAAATGGGGTCCTCCAGCGATAGTGGTTATATACCCTCCTTGGAGGGGGGATGATTTGGTTCCCCTGATCTGTTTGAGCCCAGGGTTGATCGACCGGAGTATTTTGCCCGGTTGACTGATTGGAAACTACTCGATTTTGGGCATACTGGGCTAACGGTCTAGCCCGGATGAGAGTTTCAATCTCGTCCTTTAGCTAACAGAAATCATCAGTATTATGGCCGATGTCGTTGTGATATCGATAGAACTTAGCGGGGTCTCTCTTTGCCCTCTGGTGCCTTAAAGGTTACTTCTTCTATGGAAGGCGATTAGAGTTCGCCAGGAAAATATGCTCTCACGTATCAGTCAGGTCAGTGTAGGTGGTGTAGATGGGCTCGAAATTTTCTCTGGGCTTGTTCTTCTTGGTTCCATTCTGGTCGCCCTCACCAGTCCCCTTTCGCTTATTGTTCCCTGCCTGGTGATTCTGGGTAGCGGGTTGAGCCATAGCTGCAACATACACCACCGCTTCAGCGGGCTGAATAAGGGTATGGTTGGTTCCTGCGATAGTAGATCGTGCTTCCTCCATTTTATCCATTCCTGAGCCCGAGCCAGGAATTCATCTACACTTTTTTCTCCTTTTCGCTGGAGTTCTTTCCATAAATCACCTCCTACCATGATCCCTGTCTTCATTGCCATGAGCTTGGAGATATCATCAACATCCCTAGCTCGTTCAACTGCATTGGTGAACCAGTTCAGATATTCCTTCAGGGACTCACCAGGTTGTTATTTTATGTTAGCCAGCGAATTGACTTCAATGCAAGCTTCCTTCGAAGCTTGGAATTGTTTCTTAAATTTGGAAGACAATTTCTTCCACGAGGCGATTGAATGTTTTTTGTACTTGTTGAACCACATTCTAGCCAGTCTGGTTAGAGTTGGGGGGAACAAGATGTTGGAAAAACATTCAGAGCACACAACGAAATTGGCGTGGTGGGCCCATTGTTTAAAAACAACAACAATCAAAAAATTTCATCACTCATATAAACAGTTTATATATATAAGAAAGCAATCCAGAAACATTAACATACAATATTATTATTCATGCAACATATATATAAATTTACAATATATTTATATATAGTATATAAATATATAAACATATAAGAACATGAACTTTTACCTCTTGAAGCCTAGAAAGTGTCCTTGAGTCTTTTTGTATATTTATCGATCTTCCTATCAAAAGCTTTGAGCACTCAAACCACGATCTTCCAGGGTGTTCTCTACACCTCAAGATGTGTGTGGGCACATAGAGAACATGGGTTTGTATTTTTAGGAATCACAAGTATTTCTCAACACATGAGAACTTAGATTATGGTCTGAGAATGCCTAGAATAAAGAAGAAGAAAGAAAGAGTTTTTGTCTAACAAAAATTCTAAGAACTTTTCTGAATTGCATATGTGTAGTGTATTGTGTTCTCTACTTTTTTCTTTATTTTATATCACATATATATAGAGATATTTCTCTTGCCTTATTATTCCTAATAATAATAGTAATATAAAAAATATCATAATGATGATAGGATTTGATTTAGGCAAATATCTAACTTACCAAATTTGAAAAAACTATTTCTAAATTATTAAATAATTAAATAAATAAAATAAAAACTACACTGATACAATATCAGTATATGTAGTAAATGCATAACAGTGTCTCTGGACTGTGTCATGCGTGACCCACTATTCCCTTTTCAAGGATTTTGCATTTTACTTTTATTTAATTAAAACAACCTCCCACAAAATAATGTATTAAATATTTTAAGGAAAAGATGACAACCATATTTCAAGATTTAAATTTTAAATTCAAAATTCAAAATTCAAATTGATGATCATCATTATCATCTTTTGAAATTCAATAAATCAAAAACTATTTTTTGACTTACCAATTTTATTTTCTCCCACTCAAATAAAATAATTAATTTCAAAAATTAATTTGTTCATTTATATATATGAAATTTAAAATTTACATATTTAAATTAATAAATATATTTTTTGAAAATTAATAATTAATTCCAAATTAATTATCAAACCTCAATTATCATAAAATTGCATACTTGACCCGAAGAATAAAATTCTTCTCAAATTCCCAAATTATAGTTATACCCTTGTATCAACTCTTACCTTGATATGGTGTTGATAGAGCCACCACGGGGACCTATGGACCTATAATATCAAGCTCCAATAAATATTACATTATTAATCAAAGCTCTTTGATTAAATAATCATATTTATTAATCTCGTGATTACTCCACTATAAATATGAGATTGAACTCTCGATAATTATAGACATATATTTATTGAGTACTTTATTTAAGAATAAAGTGTCCATTGATATAATCATTACATATAGCGTTAATCCTCTATTAATGGTTAATAATTAAAAGGGAATAAAATAATCGTTTTACCCTTTTAGCTATATCTTGTTCCTAAAGTACCATTGACTTTACTAGTGAAGGTTGTGTCACAACAAGTTTGCGACGTGAGCGCTCATAACATTTTCAGTTCCAAAAGCCAACCCAATAGGGAACCATTATTTAGTATATAAGAGGTATAGATTCCATATTTGTTAAACTACGTCCCCAACCATATATATCATTGAGTCCCCAAAACAATTGTTCTTAGCCTGATCATTCTGACAAACCTTAACGCATGAATCAAAGGATCATATGACATATATAGGAGTTCATAGCAACCTCATGATTAAGATCATCGTGTATATGATCATCATTTGATGTGTTTGATTAATACTATGAAACAATATTTAAACAAGTATTACCAAATCACATTTGGTCCAGTTCTACATACTCTCAGTATGCAAAGTGCCTCCACTAAAGTGTCATACTACACTAGTCACCCGAATCTAGGTCACATGTATTCATAATACTAGTGGACCGTAGTAGCAGTAATTAATCTAAAGATTCTATAACTTTATTTTACTGCGAACTATTTAAGTTTATTATCTCAATCTCAATCCTCTAATACCAATATAAGATTGAGACCACATAGGTAAACTTTGGAATTTTCTAATATTCACTTAATATTATCATATAATATCAGACATATTCTATATATATAATAATTCAATTATTTATTTCATTTAAAATATTTATCAATTACAATTGCTTTAAGGGCACTATTCCCAACACAAGATACATCTTAAGTCGAACTTGACGTTGTGGGCCATCATTAATGTGTTGAACATCCTGAGGTGGTTGGACGGGTTAGTGTTTCCCTCATATGCGGGCATGGTTGGCATCCTAAAACCAACAGGATATGGAACCGCCACAATGTTTGGAGCAAAAGGCTCGAGTTCCTCATCAGAATCACAGTCATCGACTCTTTTTCCAGATAAGAGTCTCTTCATCTGTTCTTCCATTAAGGCTAGTCGATCGAGGGTTGTATCCTTGGCCTCTAGGTCATTTGGGATCTGATCATCAACCTCCATCCTATTGTATGCGTCAGATGGGTTATTTTCCCTCCAAGCTTGAGCTCAATTAGGTGGGACATTCTCATTGACGCGTACGATAGACGGATCTCCCCTGTGGTGAGTATAACTCAAATCATCATGGAGAACTGGATATATTCTTTGTGAATTTAGATGATCACACAAGTTGGGATGTGGGTCAGAATGAAGACTTTGTGCAGAGCTCAAGTGATTCCTCAGATTGCTTTGAAGCCTGCCTCTAAGCTGACTCTTCGTCCAGTAACTTCCATTACCGAAGATTACATCTCGTGGGTTGGATCGAGGACCTGGATTATTAGCGCGAGATCGTGGGATATAGATTCCCTCTGAGGGAGGAGGATTTCTCTTGTTATCCCATCGAGCTGGAGCGTTCCTTTGTGTGTGAGGTGGCGTTGGATGTCGAACCGGTGATGGCAGATGTCTTATTGGTGAAGCTATCCTTGTTCCATCGGGACGCACTAGGTTAGCTCGTCCCTGATCTACCCCAATCTCCTAGGTTGGAGGTAGGACCAGTCCATTTCTATGTGCCAGAGGCTCTGACCATGGCACGAATGGATTTTCTGGGGTGTTTCACCTTCTCGAATTGGTCTCAGCTCGCCTTGTTGGGTCGTTCTGAGCATTCCATGGGATCTGTTCAGAAGGCACGAAGCTCAGGGTCACAGTTTGAACAGATCGACTGACATGGATTCGATGGTTCCTATCAGTATTTCACTGATTCCGCTATGAAGGTATAGAGGTCGGAGTTGCAGTTCGAACAAATCGACTAAGATTGGGTCAATTATTCCTGTGGGACCTATGGGACCCACTTTGCTTCCTTCCGATGTTAACATTGGTTGCAGAAGGGGGTAATAGGGCCAAGCTCTCCTCAATATGCTTGTTAGCCTTAGCGATATGGCTCCTTAACTGGGCATTTTTCATCTCGATAGCCATTAGATACCCTGGATTGGGATTTGGTGGGCGTGATGCTGAGCTCCCAATATCGTTTTGGCCTAAATGTTGCTTTCGAGGATGGTGTTGAGCAACTGGGCATTCTCCAGTGGGGACGGCCACACAATGCACCTCCTGATCACCAGGTTGTTCCATCTCATTTTCATGCATAGATCGGGTGACCACCATGGTGAGTGTTCGGTGAAACTTGTGTGGGGGATTAAGCAATAATAAGCTCTCAGCGAAAGCACCAATCTGTTGATGCAGTTTTTCGGCAACAGTGGATTAAGAAATCTGACAATAGAGATATTAGGATTTTTTTACTAAACCGTGATTAAACAAATGAAAGATATCACAAACACTCAACTTTTACATGGTTCAGTGGTTAAAATCCACCTAGTCCACGAGACAATCTTATTAATCTCTTTAGGGCTCTGAGTGAAATTGTCGAAATCAATTTCAACAGAGTTTTTGTATCTCAAGAATCGGTCCTTTTTTCAATCCATTCCCCTGGTATTTATAGAGGGTTTTCCTGGATAGCTTTGGGTAACCACGTACATAAATATGGTAAATAATAAATTTAGATAATCTCCCATTTACATAGGGATATGATTGCATATGGAATTTACATCTATTATCTTAGGTAATAAATGTGTAATAAAATCTGGGCATTAATGTAACGCCCTACTACCCAGGGACCGTTACTATAATGCCCTGGTTACTCCAAGACCGTTACTGTGAACTTTGAACCGTGCTTAACTCGCTAATCTAGTTATTTGGTTATAAACGTGCATCTAGGTGTTATTAATAGGCTAAGGTGAAAAATCTCGATCAAAAGGAAATGATATATTTTATTTAAAACATAAAACTGTACATGGGCCCATTAAAGTGATTACAAGTTATTTACAATCCAAAAAGGTCATTACAGTGTAAAAATTACAACCCGCCGACCTAAGCAGCAAAAATAGGGTTAACCCCTAGTTCCTCTGAGAAACTCCTTGGTCGTGGTGGTCAAGCGGCCGCATATGTACACATCGCCACCTAAGCTCTCCACTCAAGGTTGGGTGAGCTTTTCTTTCCCTTCACTTGCACCACATAACACCCGTGAGCCAAGGCTCAGCAAGAATATCACTTCAAGATTCTAGTAACCATGCTGGGGCTTGTAGCCTTAATCAGATAATATCGAGATTCTAATAATCATGCTGGGGTGTGTAGCCCTAAACAGATGAGTGACTGGTGAGTAAGTCACTAACTTAAACCAAATGAGTGACTGATGAGTGAGTCACTTACTTGAACCATATGAGTGACTGATGAGTGAGTCACTAACTTGGGCTCCACCCCCTTAGCCATATGACGATGAAGTCACCTGGCCTTCTAGCCCTGGCTCTAAATAACTAGTCATTAGACTAGACAAGCGCTTTTGTGTTCATCGAACTTAAGGTTGGTCAAGCATTTCATGCTTATGATGATAATGCTTATGTCGATTAGATCTAATCTTTTCAGCTTGCGTTAAACACGCTAATATCGTTCTTGACTCATAAGCCAATACCATACGACCAATGCTCAGTACTACTGCCAAACTTGACTAATGAGTCACAACTTCACAGTTAATACCGACACCATTGTCGATTCTGACTAATGAGTCAGTGCCATTCACAAGTAAGCAAGTTTTGCTAAGCATTTGATATGCAATCAATGTCCACATATACATCACTCAACATGCCTCAATAATAACCATGCATGTCACATATGGGGTGCAGTTTTCTTACCTCTAGTTCGAGTGAGAAATAATAAAAGAACAACCCTTGAGAATGATCAATCCTTTGATTCCTTAGCGGTCACCTAGTCATAACAAAATATAACTCCCATTAATGAAAATGAGCAATAAAAGGTTCTTGACCTAAACCTCACTCCCAGGACCTTGAATTGTACCCAAACGGTTAGTAGATTCGATCCCGAGCCTTAGGAATTGAAACCCCGAGCCGAAAACCCTCAATAGTGCTCAAAATAGGAATCAGGAATAACAGGGTAGTGTTGTAGCGCTGCCCCCTAGCACCATAGCGCTACAAGCAGGGAAGTTTGCCCTGGCATTCACTGTAGCACCCTCCTTTGGGCGCTGTAGCGCTACAATCAGGCTGAACTGCCCTGGTTTTTCCCTCCTTCGATTTCACCACTTTCAACCTTCAAGAATTGATCCCAAAATCCATCCAAACTCCCAAAAGAACCCAAAAACCAAACATACAAGTCCTAGTCATCATAACCCAATAAAGTTTTTCCAAAAACTCTCATCAATTCTCAACTATCCAATCTAGAAGTCAACCTGAAAACCAAATGAAAACAGAGCAGAAAACCAGAGTTCTATTGGTTAGAAACTTACCTCAAGCTCAGTATGGAACCCTCTTCAATGGTGGAACACAACCCTAGACCCTCAAGGTTTGATTCCCTAGCTTGATTCCACAAATGAAGCTCAAAAATTCAAAGAGAAATGGAGAAGAAAAACTGTTGGGAGAATAAAGAACTATGCCCTGTTTTGGCAAGTTTCTACAACTTTTTATGGATGATATAATCCTTAGGTCAAAAGACAATATTGCCCCTAAACTTAAATAAAACCCTTAACAACCACCAAGGGCAAAATTTTCCTTTCTCCCCTATCTCGTTAATCATAACTAACGCCCTCCAATTCCCGTTATTCCCAATATTCTCAAATGCTAATAAATCATATCCCATTACCCTTTAATTCTCTGTAATGTTCTAATCACCAAATTTCCCCGAGACTCACCCCGAGCCCCGAAATTAACCCTGTTACGACCAAACCGCTATCTTGCATTCTAAGATCGTCTCATATCGAATAGCTTGAACAAATCCACTTTATAATGTGGCCTCATTCATAGTTCATCAACATGCATGCAAATATACAATAATGCCCTCAACGGGCCAAATTACCAAAATGCCCTTATAATGAAATGTGGACCCACATGCATGCATTTATCATCATATAATAATATAATTCACATAAACACGCATATAATCATTTAATGGCATAATAAATCAATTATGGCCCTCCCAACCTTCTAATCCAACCATTAAACCTCATTAGGGATTTTGGGGCATTGCAGTTACGGTGTGCATTTTAAACAGTGCTAAACTCGCTAATCGAGTCATTTGGTCATAATTGTGTAACTAAGTATGATTTTAGGGTTAAAAATTTTGGTCAAAGATACAACGTTTCACTAAAACGCTTACTGTATACATTGGGATCCCAAAATATAGTTTAAAGGTTAATTATAAGAAAATATTTACAACCAGCCAGCAAAATAGGGCTTAACCCTAGTTCCTCTTTAAACCCTTGACTGTGGCGGTCGAGCAGCCGCATATGTACACATCGTCACCTAAGCTCTCCAACTCAAGGATGGTCCAACTTTATTTTTCCTTTACCTGCACCACATAGCACCCGTGAGCCGAAGCTCAGCAAGAAAACTCAATATGCTCATGAACAAGTAATAACATGTCACCAAATCATATTAGGCATGCCTAGAAATAATAGCCCTATTCATGCATGCAAATAAATCCAAATAATGATTGTGGGCCCTGCCTTTTGTATGGATGACTTATGGGCCCTGCCCTTTGTATTGATGACTATCAATTCATAATGAAAATAGATGGCCAATGTGTCCATCTAAAATAAGTGACTCAAATAAGTGACAATTAAGTCACGCACTGGGGGTCCGTACCCTAATCAGATGAGTGAATATCACTTTATGATTTTGGTAATCATACTAGGGCTTGTAGCCCTAATTAGATGAGTGATTAACACTTTAAAATTCTGGTAATCATGCTGGGGCTTGTAGCCTTAATCAGATGAGTGAGTCACACTTTGGGCTCCGCACCCTAATCAGATAGGTGACTAAAAAGTCACACTTTGGGCTCCGCACCCTAATCAGATAAGTGATTGATGAGTGAGTCACGAACTTGGGCTTAGCACCCATAGCCATGTGACGTTACAGTCACCTGAGCCTTTTGGCCCTGACTATAAGTAACTAGCCTTTATACTAGACAAGCACTTTTAATTTTCATTGAACTTGAGGTCGATCAAGCATTAATGTTCATGATGATTCATCAATGCTTATGTCGATTGGATCTAATCATTTTGGCTTGTGTTGAACACATCAATGCCGTTCTTGACTCTTAAGCCAATACCATACGACTCGTGCTGATTTCTGACTCATAGGTCAGTGCCATACACAAGTAAGCAATGCAACTAGGCATATATCATATGTCAAATATCAAAATGTAGGGCATTCAACATGCTTACTTAAAAATCACTAGCATAATGATGATCATGCACATTTACAGAGATTCAAGCTCTGATCAATCTCATATTCAATATTCATGTCATGCCCTAATCACATGTATCTCATGCATCACATACTTGGTGTAGTTTTTTTACCTTTGGTTCGAGCGAGAAATAACAAAAGAACGACCCTTGAGAATGATCAATCCTTTGAGTTCCTTAGTAGTTACCTAGTCATAACCAAATATGGGATTCCATCAATAAAATGAATAATAAAAGGTTCCCAGACCAAGACCTAGCCTCCGGGACGTCGAATCCTACTAAACCGGGTAGTAGGAACGATCTCGAGGCCTAAGGTTTGAGTTCCCACGACAAAAACACACTTATGGCCAAATAGGCCATTAAGATTCGCGGCCCTACTCCACCATGCCGCGGACCACCTTCTAAACAAACACGCCAGCCTCCCTGCCTTCAGCACGCACTGCGACCAGCCTCTCCCCATGCCGTGGCCCCAAGGCCCTTCAGCACCACCCCTTCTTCTTCATCAAGCTTGGGTCGCGGCGCTCTAGAACAGAGCTGTGACCTCATCTGAAACCCAGCCAAACACCCTTGTTTTTCCTCTTCAAACTCATTTCAAAAACCTACTAAAACACTTCCAATTCCACAAAGTAAAGTTCTCAATTATTACCACAACTTATCCATCATATATCCAACAAAACCTAAGCTTTAAACCATTCAAAACCTCATCAAATTCAGTCCCAAAATATCAATTAAAAACCAAGCTAAAACATAGCAAAACCAGAGAAAATATGGCTGAGATTCTTACCTTCAACTCAGAATTGAATCCCCTTCACTGGTTGAACACTAGCCTAGGACCTCAAGCTTCAATTTCCAAGTTTGAACCCTCAATCTTAGCTTCAAAATTTCAAAGAGAGAATAAAGAAGAAGATGATTGTGGGGGAGGGAAAGGAGTGCTCTATTTTGCTTCTAAGGTTTCTACAACCATCCTTAAGTTAACATATATCCCTTGGTCAAATGACCAAAATGCCCCCAAGCCTATCTTCTTTTCTTAATAGCCCCCAAGGGCAAAGATGTCATTTCCCACTTATCCCACTAATCATAATTAACGTCCTCCAATTCCCATTATTCTCAATATCCTCAAATAATTAATAAATCATATCCCATTACCCTTTAATTCCCAGTAAGGCACTAATCATCAAATTACCCCGAGACTCACCCCGAGCCCGGAAATAACCCCGTTATGATCAAACCGCTAATCTTGCATTCAAAGATCGTCTCATGCCGAATAGCTTGAAAAAATCCACATTATAATGTGGCCTCATCAATAATTCACCATGGCCTCATCAATAATTCACCAACCTGCATGAAAATATACAAACATGCCCTCAACGGGCCAAATTACCAAAATGCCCTTATAATGAAAAATGGACCCATATGCATGCATTTATCATCATATAATAATATAATTCACATAATCATGCATATATTCATTTAATAGCATAATAAATCAATTATGGTCCTCCCAGCCTCCTAATCAAGGTCCTGAGCCTTATTAGGAAATTTGGGTCATTACAATTAGTGAGCGTATAAAGAATTTTCGAGTCTTTTGGGTTCCTTCCCTGTGCGTCATGACGAAGCTTTCGTGAACTGGTCACTTCCTTTGAGCTGAATGCCTTAGAACTAACCTATCCTAACACAGGCCAAGCTAAGTTTCACGAAGGCGATCGGGCCATCGCGCATCTCGAACTAAGCTATTGGCACAAGAGGCGATATGGAGACTATCTGGTTGTCGTAAGCTGTCAATTTTGACTCGAGCTGATCACTCCAGAGTTAGCTAGATGTTCTATTCATACACTTTCTTCATATGCTTGTCTGCCAGCTGTACCCCATGCTGAGTAATTCAGTTCGTATTTATTTTGTGGTACAATAGGGTTCTTATGAGTTAATTGATGAATTGATCACTCACATTTCTCTCTCTAAAACCCTCTCTCTCTCTAGCTATCAAGATTGCTAGCTTTCTCCAAGAAACTCATCAAGCGTTGCTTGACTTGCATGAGTTTTAAGGCTTGTTAAATCCCAAATCTCATTCTACTTAGTTGAAGTTTCAAGCAATAAGGAAAGGCTTGGAATATATATTTTTGACAACAATATTCTTATTGTGTATAAGCCTTGGAAGTTCCCCAAGTTTGAAGATTCAAGTTGCTCTAAATCAAATGTTGTATCTTTCTAACCCTTACAATCTTTTGTATTACTCTATTGCATTTTTTTTATTGTTAGTATTGATGATTAAATGTTTCTAAGTTCATCTTATCATTATTTAATCATTTAGCTTCTTAAATTCAAGATTAACATTCATATCATGAACGTGTTTCTTTGATTATGAAGAATTGCATTCATACTTTGAATTTGGATCTTGATTAACATCTAGGGTTTGAAATATTGCATTAATTCCATTATTAATTGTTGATTTGCAAAGTGTAAAGTCGTGTATTCCCAATAGTAACTGTGAGGATGTATTGGCCTCCTAAGCCTTTATCATCCTCTTTTGTGTGTAAGGGACTTTGATAAGCACCTCCTTTTATGATGAATTGCTTATGTTTTCTTTGGCCTGATGACAATAGTCTTTTTGGTGCACCTTGACTATATTTTCTTTTGAAAGGACATATTAACCCTTTGGGTTTTTGGCATCCTTTTACAATCTTTGCGTATGCTTGTTATTTTGTGTGGGAAGCATCCTTCTCGTCATTATGCATAGTACTATTTTTACAAGGGTCTCTTTTAGGACACTTTTTGGCTAGACGACTTGGTAGCCGCTTTAGGCTTATTGGTTGACGTTCTCCTTAAGGCCTTATCCCTCGTGGAGATATTAGCCTTTATTAGGAGGTTATCCTTGTAATACCTTTTGACTCCCTTGATATCCATAAGGGTAGCTAATCCTCATGAATCCAAGAGATAGCTTGCAAGGTTTCTTTTTTTTTTCTTTTTCCATGTATCCTGCCCCCAAGTGATTGGCGAGATTTATCTCGTCGGACACTTTGATCATTTTGCTCTTTTATACACTTTGAAAATTTCAATTGGAAATGGGTGCATAAGAGCTAGATATGTGCTTGTATGAAGAAATATAATAAGCAAGATAGAAAACATATTCATTGATAACGAGTAGAGTACAAGGGCACATATGGCAATATTGTATCTACTACATTATGAGGGCAACTGGGCGACCTCTTTGATTCAATGCATGACTTGTACTTAATTACTTACCGCTATGTCAGAAGCTCAACGAAGGTGACCTCTTTGATTCACTGCTGAAAACAAGAAAGTCTTACCAGAGGAACTCCATGAGATATTCAAAATTTTGAGCACGGGTGCCAAGGAGGGCTCAAACGTGTGAAGGATTAGGCATCGCATAAGAGGGGCTCAAGGGGTCTTCAGTGCGCGATCGACCTCTCATTGTGCGAGGGGGTCATCCTAATGTAAAGGGCTCCTAAGTTGGCATCCTCATGTGGCCAACTTATTTTTGTGGTCTCTTTAGCATATCGATATCTACCTTTTCTTGAGTCTCTGCCATATCCCGTCCCTTCAAATATTGCACTGACCTCCCTTTGGACTTCTAGGGCTCACTCATGGGTGCGAGGTGAAGCTGGTTGATCACCTGGTCTCTGATTATTTATCCTCACATACCTACCAAGATACCCCCTACAAATGAGCTCTTCAATCTCGATCTTGAGATGGGTATACTTTGCGGTGGTATGGCCTATTTCTTTGTGGTATTGATAGTATATTCTTGGGGTCCCTCGTTGACCTATCCTGCCTTGTAATGACCCAACTATTCTAGACCTTGGACCATTAATAACTACTATACTAATCTTAAGAAAACGTACATATGAAAACACCATAACTTTATTTAAAACTGTAAAGTAAAGGTTTAAATACATAAATATTTCACTTAGGATATGGGATCCCATTGTTTTGAAAATAAAACAAAACATAACTTAAATAAAATGGTTACAACATTAAGTGCGGAAAAATAATACATAGAAATCATAACTAAAAGACTTAAAAACTTCATCCTCGAATCGTACACGTAATCCATCGATTCCATCCTGCCTCAATACACATCCCCAAGCTGCCAAGAACCTTCCCGCCGCCAAAACTATTTTCCTGCACATATAAAACACAAAGGAATGAGCTTAATGCCCAACAAGGAAAATCTGCTACAAGCATGAAACATATACATACGCATAAACTATAAACTATAATCATATAACTATATAAATACAACATCTATTATAATGGCCATCATACTTCTTGGGACTTGCTAGCTAAGCAATCATATGCCCATAAATTTACGGGGCTAGTTGTCTAAATAAGTCATATAAATTTATGGGGCTGTTATCTAAACAATCATATGCCCAAGGAATCTACTATTGGGACTTGTTATCTAAACAAGTTATATATTTGTTATCTAAACAAATTATGTGATTGTTATCTAAACAATTCATATACTAAAACAACTAAAAACATACCATACTCATAACATAAACATATATAAAAACATACAAATCTACCCTATTTCCCTTACCGAAAACCAGGATGTGAGAACAAGATCGGAACTTTGGAACACTCCTAAAAACCATAATAGAGAGGTGAGTATACTAAGGAAAAGAGATGAAAAGAACAAACTACACCATCGAAAAGATACTTACCAACAAGAATCTTACATTCAAGATATTAGATGCCTAACCAAGAATAGAGAATACGAGTTAGGATTTGAGTAGAGAAAAACTATAAGAATCAATACAGAAAGGAACTAGAATAAGAAATACCTTGAATGCTTCTATGACCGAACTACACCTCGAAACTGAAATATACTATAAACCTTACTTCCCAAGTGTTTATTAAGCTTATAACCCCAACCCAAATTTTTAACACTCTAAAATAACCTAGCAGGTTGTAGACTCTGAACTCAGCTTGATGAATGAAGAAATGGCTGGGTACTAGGTCCTATTGATAGAGTTCAAGAATGAAAATATCTTTATTTAGCTTGAATAAAATAATGGCTTTTTAATTGAAATTTTTTTGAATAATCGTTCAGCAGAGGCTGAAGACTCGGTCAGAAAGATTCTGGACTTATCAAGAGGTTAAGGATTAAAATGAGCTCGGTTTCAAAATCGTTTGAAAACAATACACCATAGCTGATATATCGCCCATGCTAGGCGATATATCGCCTGTACTAATGCTCCCGAGGCTCGTCGAGGTGGTCGTGCGAAGCTATGTGTTTTTCGTATCCCCGTATGGCGATATATCGCCCCCTAGAGCTGCGATATATCGGCATACGCTGAAATATTATACACGTAATTACACTTTTTCAGCCTAATTTGAATTAAGTAAACAGTCTTGACTAAGTCCTTTAATGATTTCAAAGCTGTTGGCAGACCCTAGGATGTTCAAATATTACTCTTAATAAATTTATTCCTAAAAAATTCTTAATTTCTTATTAAACACACACATGACAAGTGTTAATATCTTATTGGGTCTATCTAAACCTTATAGTATAATAATTATCATCTCTATAAGCAGTCATATTAATCGAACCTTAGGTTATAATTAATATTCTTAAACTATAGGTTAAACTTATAAAATCTACAAGTGTTACTACGAGTGTCCAACTAAGTCCCGGTTTAAACCAAAATCCGCAGTAATAAAAATACTACAACTATCACTAGCTATTACTATTACTACTACTATCTAACTAGCTAAGTAAAGTTCTTGGACTCTACATGCCTCATGGGTAGTGGCTTCTTGAACGGGACCCGATTCTCATTGGTGACAAATATATGTTCCCTCGAGTTCATCAATTACATGTAAAATGTATATGGGGGAGGTCAAGGCTCATTTCCATGCCTACTCTTCTTTGAGCGGCCATCTCTTGGGTTGTCATGTGTCCTTTTCTTCACGTCATCGGAGGTGTCTTGAGGTGAAGAGTTTGGTAAGGGTCCAGTCCTTCCAACCTTGAGGTTCTCATGCCCATCTTTGACTCTAATGTATTTCTACACTTTTTCATAAAAATAATCCAGGTCTGCAACTTATCTCTTGAGCATTTTGTCCCAAAGTATACTTCCAGGACATACTCCTACTAGGATGGCCATTTTGAGTTCACCCCTTGACAAGCTCCCTACCTTTGTTGTCTCCATATTGAACTAATGGATGTAACTTTTCAAACTCTCATTCTCGCCTTGTTTCATGTTGCCGAGGCTTGTACCTGTCATAGTGTAGTCGCAGACAACGTGATGCTGTTGAAGTAACTCGTCGGAAAGTTGTTGCCATGAACTGATGGTTCCCAACCTCAGCCTCTTGAACCATTTGTATGAAGTTCCTTTCAGTGTTACGACAAAACAGAGACATCTTGCTCTACTATTGACCCCCCCCCCCTTAACTTCATCAGGTCGTTGAAGGCACCAAAGTGATACTTAGGGTCCGTAGTGCCCTCATACGGAGTCATGTGAGGCTCCTTGAAGTTAGTAGGGAGTTGCTCAACCTGGATTTCCCTTGTGAAGGGCGACTCATTGTAACGTCCCAAATTTTCCTAATAAGGCTTAGGGCCTTGATTAGGGGGCCAGGAGAGCCATAATTGATTTAATATGTGATATGTGATTATATGCATGATTATGTGAATTATATTATTATATAATGATATTTGCATGCATGTGGACCCACTTCTTATTAGAATGGCATTTTCGTAATTTTGGTCATTGAGAGCATAATTGTATATTTATGTGCATATATGTGATATTTGGGTGAGCCCACATTATTATGTGGATATGTTTGAGCTATTCGGTATGAGACGATCCTACAAAGCAAGTTAGCAGTTTGGTCATAACAGGGTTAGTTACCGGGCTCGGGGTGAGCCTGGGGGTAATTCAATGCTTAGTATATTACCGAGAATGAACAGGTAATGGGATATGATTTATTAATTATTTGAGGATATTGGGAGTGATGGGAATTGGCAGATGTTAATTATGATTAACGGGATAGGTGGGAAATGACAATTTTTGCCCTTGTTGACTTTGAGCAATTAAAATAGCCCTAGAGGTATTTTGGTCATTTTGACCAATGGATATATTAAGCCAAGGAAGGCTGTGGAATATTCAAGCAACAGAATAAAAATAGAGTTACTCTTTCTCTCTCTCGATTACTTCCCTCTCTTTCTCTCGATTGATTTTGAAGTTTGAACTTTAGGAGATTTTAAGATTGAGGACTTATGATTGTATTGCAGCAATATAAAGGTTCAATTCTAGGATTGAGGTAATGATTTTTCAGCTTGAATCTCTGGTTCTTACTCTGTTTTTAAGGTTATGTTTAAGCTTGGGATTTTGATCTTAGAAGTGAATAATTGTTGAGCTTTTAAGTGTTTCTACACTTGGGTTTTGCTATTAAAGTAGTGATGATGTTGTGGTGATGATTAATTATGATATTGGGATTGGTTTGATGAGTTTTGATTGAGGTTTAGATAGAGAAAAATGCAGAGGGGTTGGGTTCGCGGGGTCAAGTCATGACCGAGTTCATGCAAGTCACGACTTGAATGTGTTCCAGAGCCTCCCCTGGGCTCTGTCAAGTCACGGCCCGCCCCTAGCACTTAAATAGAGGACCTCTCTATGTTGGGGGCGCATCGCGACCCTTTGGGGCAGGTCGCGGCTCGCCTGTCATCTTTGTGCCAGGATGGGTTTTAGCCAATTTTGGGCGCGGGTTTCCAATTCTCAAGGCTCGGGATCGAATCTACTAATCGTTTTAGTAGGATTCGAGGTCCTGGGAACAGGGTTTTAGTCCATGAACCTTTTATTACTTATTTTATTGATGGGATTTCATATTTGGTTATGATTAGGTGACCACTAAGGGCATAAGGATAGGATCGTTCTCAAGGGGTCATTTTTCATTCATTTTACGCTAGAGTCTAAGGTAAGAAAACTGCACCCAATATGTGAGGCATGTGATGTATATGATACATCTGGTTATGGCATGTCATAAATGTTGAATATGGAATGGATCAGAGCTTGAGTCTCTGTAATTGTGCATGATTATGATTATGCTTATGATTATTGGTTAAGCATGTTGAATGCCTTATATCTGAATGTTTGAATGTGCATGATTATAATTATGTTGGTGATTATTGATGAGGCATGTTTAGAGCTCTATAAATGGACATTGATTTCATTACATATGTCTGGCAACATGGCTTATTTGTGAATGCCACTGACTTATTAGTCAGAAACGACATTGGTGTTTAGTATTGGTCGTGAAGCTCTGACTTATCAGTCATGGTCGGCCGTAGTACTGAGCATTGGTCGTATGGTATTGGCTTATGAGTCAAGAGCGTCATTAACATGTTTAACGCAAGCCGAAATGATTAAATCTAATCAACATGAGCATTAAATGCTTGACCGACCTATTGGTCGAAGAAAACTAAAGCACTTGTCTAGTCAAAAGGCTAGTTACTTAGAGTCAGGGCTAAAAGGCTTAGGTGACTGAAATGTCACATGGCATGGGGTGTAAAACCCCATAGAGACTTATTAGTCATCTATTCATAGAGACTTATTAGTCATCTGTTCAGAGAGACTTATTAGTTATCTATCCAGAGAGACTTATTAGTCATCTACCTCAAAGAGACTTATCAGTCATCTATGTCAGAGTGACTTATTAGTCATCTACCTCAAAGAGAGACTTATTAGTCATCTAACCCAGAGAGAGAGACTTATTAGTCATCTACTCAGAGTGCAGGAGTCCATAATCATTTATTAATACTTTCCTGCATGCGTGAATAGGGTTATTATTGCTAGGAATGCTTATTATGATTTGGTGACATGTTATTGTCTGCTTACTAGCATGTTTGAGTTTTCTTGTTTAGCTTTGGCTCACGGGTGCTATGTGGTGCAGGTAAAGGTAAAATAAAGTTTGACAATCCTTGAGTTGGAGAGCTTAGGTGACATGTGTACATATGTGGCTGCTCGACCACGACCGAGGGTTTAAAGAGGAACTAGGGTTAAACCCTATTTTGCCGCTTAGGTCGGCTAGTTGTAAATCTTTTATTGTAATTAACCTATAAAATATATTTTGGGATCCCAATGTATACAGTAAAGGTTTTAGTGAAACATTGTATCTTTGACAAAAAATTTTAACCCTAGACTGTTAATCAGACTTAGTTACATGATTATGGCCAAATGGCTCGGTTAGCGAGTTTAGCACTGCTTAAAATACACAACGTAACGTTCCTTGGGTAGTAAGGCGTTACAGAAAGCCTCCCCCAGATATTTGTAATCCACCCCCTTGTTGCGCACTCAAAAGTCATAGAAAGTACTCAGGCCAAAAGTCTCTAGGCCGCGACATCAGCAGCCCTGCCAGCCCTCTCTTCATCAATGGCCTTCGCTAGTTCATCTCTTTCTTCCTGAACGACTCTCCCTTTGGAAGCATTCCACATGGAAATATCCTTCAGCTCCTCCACCCTTCTCTCTATTCGATTGACGTCAAGGTTCCTCTGTTCGGTGGCAGTCTTGAGCTCCTCGTTTTCTTTGGAAATCTGCTCGGTGGTCTGCTGAAGATTTCAGACCTGCTCGGTCATTTGGGCAACCTGAGAGGCTTTGTCCTCAGACTCTTTCAATAGACCAACTACATGTTTGCTTACCCCCTTGGCTCGGTGATGAGCGTAGCTGAGAGCCAGCATACCCTGCAATATGAAATAAATAAATTCAGAACAAATAACAAGAGAAGAAAGACCACTCTGAGATTGAACAAATTTATTACTTACTCTGGTAACATTCTGGAGGCCAGTGCTAGTAATGAAGTCCAGAGATTTGCTACTAAGAGTATCCATGAATTCAGTTTGGGAGGTAGACACCTTTTTTATGTGTCCTTGTTTGATAGCCAAGGCTTTATTCAGGGGCCCATGGACCTCCTCGGCAGGATCCTCAACAGTGCCATCAGGAGCTTTGCTCGGGCTAGTCAACTCTGGTGCAGTGGCCATATGGGTACTATCCTCAATAGATAATCCTTTGCCTTTGCCCGATTTGCGCGAGGGTGTGGGCGCCTTTTTCTGATAAAAGGCCTTATCATGGATCTTCTTAGCTTGCTCGGTAGTTCCGACAGGAGGATTGGCTTTTTGACACTTGGCTGGGGAAACCTCACTGCTAGGACCACTTGTGTGCTTCTGGGAAAATTTCTTGAAAAATACAGATGATATATCTACAAAATGAAAGCAAAGGATTAGCAAAAGTGTCAAGCAGGGTCGAAACAAACAAACACAAAATCATCATAATTAGGAAAAAAGTAAAAGTAAGTTGTGGAAAGAGAGTTAGATCACCTTCTTCAGCTCCCCCCAAGCAGCCGGCTGCCTCAAACGGAAGACCCCCATCACTATTTGATGAGTCCAAGTCGATATGCTCTACAGCAACCTCCTTGCCCCTACCAGACTGGGGGTGGTGGTAGCTTTGGAAGTGCCATGCTCGGTAGGCTCCTTGATGACAACTCCAGTTGAACTCCTGGTTCGATGAGCCATGCAGGGTCTGAACGGGGGGATTGACGCTCTAGTTTGCTTCTTATTGGGTGGTAGGTTAGGCGGTTTAGAAATGGATGAAGGTTTCTTGGGCGATTGCTTGTCAGTGGTGGCATCCTTGGCCCTCATCTTGGGGTCAGGGTAAAGCCCAGCAGATATAAGTCTTGCTGCAGTGGTCAAGGCCACTAGATTTTTGTCGCAAGGGTCCATAGTAGCTAGTTTTCTAGCCCTTATCTCCATTTCCCTAGTGGGGGTTGGACAACTAAAGGGACCATTGCGATAGAATGACAAGTGATTGACATCAATATTGTCCATGACAAAGTATTGTCTGGAGTACTCCCCAACTTTGGAGATACATTCAGTATTCGACAGGTAAATATTGGAGTCCTGGTGGATTACTAAAGATTTGTTTTATTTAACGGGTGGGTATAAGGCCGTAATTTCTTTGCTTTGCTGCCTACGTTCTAAAGGCTCTTGTCGGGAAGAATTTCAGTAGAAATACCCTGACCTGCCTTGGCGAGGGCTGGATTTGAGATCAAAGAGATAATTAATCTCGTGTGCAAAAGGTAACAGCCAGTCTAAAGATTGATACAAAACATAAAGGGTTGAGAGGAATCTGATGCCCTTAGGGCTAATCGGGGTAGGGCAAAGCCCGAAGTAATCTGCCACACTGTGAAAGTATGGCAAAAAAGGAAGGGTGGCGCCCGCGTTCATATTGTATCTGCTTCAGGCACAGAATTGAGCCCCAGGGTGTTCAGTGGTTTGTACAACTACAGGTTTGAAGATGGAAACATCTGCAGGTTTGAAGATGGAAACATCTCCGAGATTGAAATGCTCTCTAATATTTTGCAGCTGCTTGTCAGAAATCGTGCTTTTAGGAGCTACGTACAGGGGGCGTCTTCTATCTCTGAGGTGGGGTTAAGGACGACCTCGGTATGGATCTTCGTGGCGTAGTCGAGTTCAGCTTCCCCCTCTTGCCCTAAAGAGCCCGGCTCTTCCTCAATGGATGGGTCCCCCTGTGCGACCCCAATGGTGGCACGGCATGCCACATGGGGGTCTTCTTCTTCTATCCCACGATTAATATGTTTCATGCAGGCCATCAGTCATTTCAAATGATGTCTTACAACACATTTCAGTGGTCTCCTCCCTTCTGCGCATACAAGAAAAAGGGAAAGGTGAGGCGAGAACACCGAACAATGATGGTTGGTAGGGGTTCATAGATTATACCGACCAGCCCAAAACAAAAATAGAGCGGCATGATGAACAAGGGGTAGATCAGGTTAAAAATAAAGGAACTCAGGAAAGTGGAAGATTTGTTCCAAAACAATTTTTGAGTGGTGTTCTCCGTGTTTTTTCAAGAACCCCGAACATAAATCAACAAAAAAAGGAAGTTAAAACCTAGTTTGTACAAAATCAGAAGTTCAAAAAAGGCTATCCTGGCCAAGAGCCACTCAAAATGGTCATCTAGTTACGGATTCAGGAAGCACACATTCAAGAAATCTAGGGATTCATCAAGAAAATTACTCACAATCACAATGTAAAAAATGTAGCCTTAAAAAGAGAGCATCTTGCATGAGTTACAGAAATTATAAAAAGAAAAGCCTAGAAAACTTACTTGCTGCGGTATTTTGGCGCTGAAGACAAGTTCGTGGAGCGATGGTAGTGTGATGTAGGGATCAAAATATAGGCTAGCTCTCTCGGATGGATTGGGAAATGGCGATTAGGGTTTTCCCAGGACGACTCTGGCTTATTTGAAGTAGAAAAGGAGAGGAAAAGAAAAAGCACCCCTATTTATAACCAAGGGAAATGAGTTCCTCCCTGCAGGAATTCAATGTGTTCGTCCACTCAGTAGTCCCCTTAGCCACCATAGACACATCTCCCTAAACAAGTCAGCACGCCCATCCAATCACCTTGCCTTAGCCACCAAATATATCAGCCACTATTTGGTAACTGCGCGGTACACTAAATGGAGGGCTATTATGATGCTTTATGGTTCCAAAAAGTGGCGAGAAGAACTGAAAGGTCATTTCTTTAAAAATACAAAGGCTATTAACTATACTCGATGTTATGCCACGTAGCGACAAGCATGTACCCCTGACCAGGCTGGACGGGGTGACCTTCAAAAAGTTTCCATGCTACTTGGCACCATTGCAAACTTGAGGGGCAGATGTTATCCCAAAAATTGGCATAATTTGACGTGGCGCTAAACTTGGACACATAGAGCAGACTAGGTAAACCCTCCGACAGGTTGGTCAGTGTATACCTGCAGGTCATACGACAAGTTACTGCTCGACATACTATCTCTAGAGGCTCAGCTGCTCGGCAGGACCACCAGAAAACTTGCTGGTCAGTGTGACAGGCAGGCTGGTCGGAGTACACTTAAGAAATGAATAACTGTCCTTGCTCAACACGATTTCCAGGAGAACATCTGGTCAGTTTGACGAACAAACATACCTGCTTGGATGGGAGTAGTTACACTCTCCATTAGCACTCCGCAAGGATCATGCAACCACCTGCAAAGAGCACCTGACAACCCTGAAGACTCGGTCAAAGCACCTGAAGAAGAGGACAACAACTTCCTGCCAGAAGAGAGGGATATTCTCTATCAGTTAGGCATAGGGGTAGCCCAGGGGCGAAGGGGACAGTATAAATACAAACTCTCCACCACAGTGGTGGGGTTCGGAACAATAGCCTACCGACCAGCGTTAGGAACATACCGAGAAGTTTGGCTCGATACTTAGCAGTGACTCTGCCGTGTTGTATTGTCTTTTACACATAGAAATCCACTTGTAAACCCTTGTGATCTTGTGTAAGCCTTTGAGAGTAATACAAATCTAAGAGGACGTAGGTCATTACCAGTCTTTGGGGTCGAACCTTTATAATTCCTGGTGTTCTCTATTATTTATTGCTCATTATTACTAGGTTCTTGACTCATTTATAGTTCATTGATTGTCTAATTGAAAGCTTTCTAATTAATTATTTGACTCCGCGTCAGTTGGCTAAAATTCAAGTCAATACCCCTGTTTGTAAAAAGCTTTGCTGTATTTTTCTAGTACTTGAAAAGTACTTGAATTTAGGCTTTATAAAATCTTAAAAAGTTGTTGTAAAGCTCAACTTATAAGCATTTTGGGAAAATGGTTTGAACTAGGGAAAATCCTAGTAGTTTGCATTGTCCAGTATGTAAAATTATTTTGGAAAGGTTTTACATGTTCAAAAAATTATGAAATTTTGTGGGATGATTGGTAACATAATTATAAAGGTCTCTGAAAAATTTAGGGTAAAATACGTTGTGGTTTAAGAGGAATAAGTTTTCTAAGTTTTCCCAAAAAATCTGGAACTCTCAAATAATTGACAATAAAATGTTAAGGTTTTGGAAAGGTTGGTTCTCCCAACCTATAATGAATTTTGACATGGGATTTTTGTGTAGTTCTATTCCTTATGATGAGGTTTAAAATCGTAAAGTTTAAAGGAGTGTGGTTCTATATAGATAAAATGGTAGAGGTTGAAAGTTAACAAATTATCACTAAATTGTTAGTTCTAGAAAGAGAAAAAAGAAGTTAAAGAAAAATACTTTTCTAGATAAATATTGGATAAATTAACACTAGACATGGAAATAATTTTATAATTAATTAAAAAGGGATTTTTTGGATGGATTCAAATAAATTAGGGTCCAATGCCCTACTGTGCGCATGGTGGGTACGCAATGCATGAGTAAATGTTGGGATAGAAATGTCTAGAGTATCAATACTAAGTGAAGGCCATAGATTAATCTGAGTGTACTATATCATTTACATTATTTTATAAAGGGGGATAAAGGTCAATAGTGACCCAAGGAATTCATCTAGGAGCTAAGTAATCCAGGTAAGTTAATCTTGACTTTGTTGGCTACAACATGAAACATGCTAGTGTATTGTCTGTTATAGTTATTTACACTAGATTGATTAAGGGCTGAATTAGAAATGGCTAGGGGGTACTAGTAAGTGTACATAATGTTCCAATGAAATCCAGTGATTACTAGAAAATACTGGTATTCGAGCTGGTGACCATGGTAGGGAGAAACATGGTTGAATGTCTGCTGATTTGTGACCGGGGCATGGCGAAGCACGGTTGATTGACTATTTATTAATGACCGAGGTAAGAGAAGCATGGTTGAATGTCTATTGATTTGTAACTGGGGTACTCAGGGGGAAGTCTGGTTTGTGTGTGATTTAATTATAGATATGTGAATCCAGCTAGCTACTAGGATGATTAATTTTTGTATTATTGCAAAATCTAGTGTGTGTACTGGGACCACACTATTGTAAATCTAGTGATTACTAGGTAATACTGGAACTCAAGCTGGTCATCATGGTAGAGGGGAGTACAATCGGTCAATGAAATGTTTAAACATGTAGTAAGTACTCTGTGAATTTAGTGGTTGTGATCTAAGAGGTGTCCGAACACCTCATTATATTTTTTTAGATCTTCAGTGATTTTTGCAACCATTGTAGAATGGTGTTATGCATTTATATCTTATATTTTCTTATTCTAGGATTTTCTGCGTGCATGTTCATTTTGAATTTAGTTGGTTGTTCGAAACAACTAAGCTAATGATCTGGTTTTAATTATTAAACCTTGTTTGATAGGATTTTGAAGTTATCTGATACCCTAGTGACTTATGCTTCGGTTACTCTCAGTAGAACCCCATCCTTGGGTCGTAGTATGTTTTTGTTTGAAAGATTATCTTGCTAAGCTTAATTGCTTACCTAGTTGTTCATGTTGTAGGTAAGGGCAAGGTGCAGTAGTGAGCGCCGGAGTCTGCTTGTCAAAGTGTACATGTGGCCCGACCTTTGGGATTTGGTTCTTTTGGGAAATGACTTTTGGAAAACTCTTTTTTTTTATGGGCACTATTTCTATTTATTCAAAACAAATGTTTAAGTTTATGAAGACAATGTAATTGTCTAAGTGTGCGCACACGAATTTTTAAAAAAAAAAATTATGTGGATTTTTGAAGACAATTAAAATTTAAAAATGTTATTTTCCGTGTTATTTGGGTCTTTACAAGTGGTATCATAGCTCGAGTTGAGCCGGTTCTGTAAACAAACCCACATGTACATTCTTCAAGAAAGACCAACACTCACTATAAGTATTGTTCCATATATCATTTATGTTGATCTCTTCCATTCACCTTTGTTTCTATAAATTGTAGGTTAGTATGCCTATTCATAGTAAGGGAGTTTGTCATAGCCTACCTGTTCCACCCATGTCATATACTCGATTACAGACCTTGCATTTTTATCAATGTTTCATGAGAAGGAAGCCTCACCCAATTCACGACATGTACCCTTTTGACTCAGACTATAAGCCACAGAAGATGTGCAGTTGGACTAGTTGCATCAACTATCATCTACTACGGGCAGATGTTCCAAGGTGTATGTGGGTGAGGTTTGCAGTGAGTAGATTCTGAGGTGTGGTGATGGCTTGGTATAGGCACACGCGACGAACACAGACTTTCATTATCTGGCTCGTGCTTCGAGAGGCACTGGAGGTAAAGTTTGGGTCGTCTCTTTTTCGATCAACACGGTTATGCCAGTACTGGGCGGACAAGTGGCTTCAGGCGGTGGTAGACACGAAAGGTGGTCGTGACCCTCTAAAGGCTCACTTTATTTATTATGATTCCAACACTAAGACCGAGTTCGATAAGAAGGATCAAGGAGACGATATGGACATAGACTAGGCCGCGACACTAGGCACCATTAGTAGGATAGTATCATTATTCTCTTTTGTACTCGCAAGACTATATATAGAAGTCTTCTTTTCCCTTTTTGTGTGTACCAAGGTACCCCAAAGTGGAACCTTTAGGCCAGTATAGGCCAACTTTTGTTATGTTGTATGTGGTGATATCAGATGTTTAGGCGTTGAGTCGCCAATTGACATATATTTTATGGTTATTTGCTTGCATTAGAATGGTTTGTCTTTCGTTTTCCTGCTTTAGAACTGCGATCGATTGTTTTGTTTTATTAGTAATATTTCCCCTACTACGTTTGTTATATAGGAAGTTGAGATGGCTCCCAACACTGGAACCAGGGGAGACTGAGCTGCTAACCCGCAGGCCCCAGCTGGGGTGGCGCCTGATGACCAGGGTAGGGAAGAGGCCGAGGATGGGGAGAGGCTGAGGTCGGGGTAGAGGTCGAGGCTAGGGGGCACGTCCAGAGCTGGATCTAGTGGCTTAGATGAAGGACTAGGGACGCACTATGCACGAATAGAACACCGCCCATGACCAGATGTTCCAAACCCTGCTACATAGATTGTCAGGGGTGTCAGACAATCAGGTACCCCAGGTAAACGACGAGGGGTTGCCAGAGCAGCCAGAGGAGGTGGAGCAAGTTGATCCCCCAGTGGGAGCTGAACCACCAGTAGGAGTACCAAGGACCAACCTGCCTAAGTCGATCTCTGAAAGGTTCAAAAGACAGAACCCACCAGTGTTTGAGGGGACATCTGATCCATTAATGACGGAAGAGTGGATTAGTGTATTGGCAAGAATATTTGACTTTATTGAAGCCACAGAATGAGAAAAGGTTATATGTGGAGTGTACATGTTGAGGAAAGATGCACATACCTGGTGGGACATTGCTAAGAAGGGACACAATCTCGCACAAATGGAATGGACCAAATTCTTAACCCTATTCAACGCCAAGTACTACAACAAGACCGTAATGGACCGGAAGGTAGATGAATTCTCAAATCTGGTACAATGTACCTCGAGTGTGCAAGAGTATGTATGTAAGTTTGACCAACTATCAAGATTTGCTCTGGATTTGGTAAATACTGAAGCCAATCGAGTACGCAAATTTATGAAAGGACTGAAGAGGGAGATATCTCAATTTATGGATACCGGAAAGACAAGTCATGATACCTATGAAAAAGCAGTGGAAAGGGAAATTTGTAAGGAATCCTGGTTAGTGGAAGAGAAGAAAGAAACCCAAAGGATTGAGGGACGACCCTATGTCTCTAATGATCGAGGCAGGTTCCCTAATAACCGGCACAGGTCTACTGGGAGGTTCACTCCCAAGTTCAATCAGAGTATGGGAAGGGCCAACCCCCATAACAACTTAAGGTCCCCAACCAGGGGAAACAATAAGAGAAGGATGGATTCACCAAATCAAAGGCCAAATTTTAGCAAGCAACCAAGGAGGGACTTCGAGTCTTGGCCACACTATAACAAATGCAACAAGTGCCATATAGGCAAGTGTAACAGCATGATTTTTTACAACTGTGGGAAGACTGGACATTACTCCTGGAACTGCCCAAGATATGGTGAGAAGGGTGGAGACGGCCAACAGAAACCAATTGGAGCTCCACCGCATGTCTATGCACTTACCCAGGGCGACAAGGGAGTTGACTTCAGAAATGGTGTAAGGTCAAATTCCCATTGCTAATACCTCAGCATATGCATTAATGGACACTCATGCATCCCATTCTTTTATTTCTGCTTCTTTTGCTGAAAAGATAGATAGGAAACCTGAACCAATATCAAATATTTGTGGGGTATCCTTACCTTCGGGGGAGGATATGTTGGTACGGTCGTGGGTTAAACTTGTACCAGTCTGGGTAGGAGGCCGTGAATTGGCAGTAGACTTATTAGTACTAGATTTACATGAGTATGATGTTATATTTGGTATGGACTGGCTGACAAAGTACAAAGTGGCGGTGAACTGCAAAAGAAGGAAGGTAACCTTCAATCCACCCGGGGCACGACACGGGAAAAAAAAATTGTTGTGATATCTGCCCTAAAGGCAAGAAAGATGTTAAATGAAGGATGCATTATAGATCTGGCAAGTGTGGTGGACACGAAAAAAGAGACTATGTCACGACTTGCAAACCTAGCAGTGGTGTGCAAATTTCCCAAAGGATTTCTAGAAGATCTTCCAGAAATACCCCCAGACCAAGAAGTGGAGTTTAAGATCAAAGTGATTACGGGCACCGCACCAATCTCGAAAGCACCATATAGAATGGCACCAGCGGAGCTTCAGGAATTGCAAATGCAACTACGAGATTACCTGGATAAGAAATTTATAAGACCAAGCCATTCTCCATGAGGAGCCCCTATCTTATTTGTGAAAAAGAGAGACGATTCCATGAGAATGTGCATAGACTATCGGGAACTTAATAAAGTGACAATAAAAAATCGTTACCCACTGCCCAGAATCGATGACCTATTTGATCAATTACAAGGAGCCTCAGTGTTCTCCAAGATCGATTTACAATCTGACTAAAAGTCAAGGATTCGAATATTCCAAAGACAACAGTCCAAACCCGCTATGGTCATTACAAGTTTTTGGCAATGTCATTCAAACTCACCAATGCACCCGCAACATTCATGGATCTTATGCATAGGGTGATGGGTGAGTATTTGGACAAATTTGTGATCGTGTTCATTGACGACATACTCTTCTACTCACAGAGTGAAGAAGAGCATGCCAGCCACTTAGAGCTAATCTTACAACGATTACGAGAGGAGAAGCTATATGTCAAATTCTAAAAATGAGAATTCTAGCTAAATCAAGTGAGTTTTCTAGGACACGTGGTGTTAGGGAACGAGATTGCAGTTGACCCAACTAAGATTGAGGTGGTAAAGTAACAGAAGGCTCTAAAAAATGCATAAGAAGTCTGTAGTTTCTTAGGGTTGGCGGGTTATTTTAGACAATTTGTGGAGGGTTTCTCCTAGATAGCCAAGCCCATGACTGCACTCACCCGTAAGAACATCAAGTTTGAGTGGACGGACAAGTGTGAACAAAGCTTTCAAGAACTAAAGACCATACTGACAACGGCTCCTGTACTCATTATTTTGAATGGTACCGAAGGTTTTTCCATTTATAGTGATGCTTCATGTCAGAACCTAGAAGTGGTGTTAATGCAACATGAGAAGGTGATCACTTACGCCTCTTGACAGTTGAAAAATTACGAAAAGAACTACCCAAAGCATGACTTGGAGTTAGCAGAAGTGGTATTCGCGTTAAAGATATGGAACCACTACTTATATGGAGTTCACTGTGACATCTTCACTGATCATAAAAGCCTTAAATATTTCTTCACCCATAAGGAATTGAACATTAGACAACGAAGATGGTTATAATTGTTTAATGACTATGACTGTGACATCTTATACCACCCTGAGAAGGCGAACAAAGTAGCCGATGCGCTAAGCCGACAACCTATTGTTGGAAAAACATTCAGAGTACGCAGCAAAATTGGCCTGGTGGGCCCATTGTTTAGGATCAACAACAATCAAAAAAATTCATCACTCATATAAACAGTTTATATGAACAAGAAAACAATCCAGAAACATTAACATACAATATTATTAATCATGCAACATATATATATAAATATACAATATATTTATATATAACATATAAATATACAATATATTTATATATGACATATAAATATATAAACATACAAGAACATGAACTTTTACCTCTTGAAGCCTATCAAGTGTCCTTGAGTCTTTTCGTATATTTATTGATCTTCCTATCCAAAGCTTTGAGCACTCAAACCATGATCTTACGGAGTGTTCTCTACACCTCTGTAACGCCCTGGTTACCCCAGAATAGTTACGGTGAATAGTGAACCGGAAATTTGACTCATTGCCTGAGTCCTTTGGTTAAAAATGTGTTCTAAGTGTTATTAATAGGCTAAGGTGAAAACTAATAAAAAGGAAAGGATATGTTTTATTTGATACATAAAACTGTTCATGGGCCCACAAGAACATTTACAAGTTATTTACAACTCAAAAAGGGCATTACTGTTCCAAAATTACAACCCGCCGACCTAAGCGGCAAAAATAGGGTAAACCCCCTAGTTCCTCTGAGAACTCCTTGGCCGTGGTGGTCAAGCGGTCGCATATGTACACATCACCACCTAAGCTCTCCACTCAAGGCTGGGTGAGCTTTTCTTTCCCTTTACCTGCACCACATAGCACCCATGAGCCAAAGCCCAGCAAGAAAATATAGTATTGTATATAAACATTATCACTTGATTATCATTATAATCACACAGAGCTCATAGCTTTCAAACAGATGAGTGAATATCACTTGAGGTTCTGGTAAACCATACTGAGTGACTAACAAGCAGGTCACTAATTCAAATGGAAGAGTGGCTACTGGGTAAGCCACTAGCCTTCAACAAATGAGAGACTGATGGGTAAGTCTCTATTTTAACAAATGAGTGACTGATGGGTAAACCACACAAGCGCTTATAATATTCATCGAACTTGAGGTCGGTCCGGCATTAATGCTCTTTGAGTCATCCAATGCAGAAAGTCAATTAGATCTAATCTTTATTGGCTTGCATTGAACACGCTAAGGCCGTCCTGACTAATGAGTTAGCACTATGTGACCAGTGCCCAGTACCACTGCCAAACCTGACTAATAAGTCACAGCTTCACAGTTGATACTAGCACCTTTGCCAAACCTGACTAGTGAGTCAGTACCATGCACAAGTGAGCAACATTTGCTAAGCATTCAATCCATGTCCACATTTACACAACCAACATGCCTCATGAATAACCATGCATGTCACAAATGGGGTGCAGTTTTCTTACCTCTGGTTCGAGCTAGAATGAATAAAAGACGACCCTTGAGAACTATCAACCTTTTGGTCCTTTAGCGGTTACCTAGTCATAACCAATTATGGGATTCCATCAATAAAATGAATAACAAAGGGTTCCCAAACCCAAACCTAGCCTCCGAGACATCAAACACTACTAAACTGGGTAGTAGGATCGACCCCGAGGCCTAAGACTAACATCCCTAAGCCAAAAAGCCATTTCTGGCCAAAAAGCCACTAAGGGCAGCGGCCCTCCTTGGCCATGCCGCGGCCCGCCCCTCAAACAGAGGCGGCCAACTTCAGCACTCTTAAAGGGTCGTGGCCCTCCCTGGCCATGCCGCGGCCCAACCTCCAGTTCAGCCAAAATTCCTGTTTTTCTTCCCTTGCGATTTCCCTTGGAACTAACCTTTCAAACCAAGCTTAAACACCACTCAAACCTCCAATACAACCCCTAAACTTGATCTATAACACTCCCTCATAAAAACCCAAGTGAAATCCAACTAAAACTTCCATCAATTCAACTATCCACAACAAGATCACAAGCTGAAAACTTAAACCAAAACAGAGTAAAACCATAAAACTAATGGCTGAAACTCACCTCAAACTTGGGATTAAACCCCCTTCAATGGATGAACCAACCCTATGAACTCAGCTCCTTGATCTCCTAGCTTGATTCCTCACTTTGAGCCCAAAAACTCCAAAGGTAAACAAAGAGAAGGTGATGTACGGGAAGGAGAATTCTTTGCTCTATTTTGTTCTGTTTTCTACAGCCAACTAAAGCTTCATATATATCCAAACCAAATGACCTAAATGCCCCTAGGTCATTTAAGGTTTCTAAAGTCATCCCAAGGGCATATCTATCCTTTCCAACCTATCTCGTTAATCATAATTAATGCTCTAATCATTAAAATCACCCCGAGACTCCTCCCGAGACTCCTCCCGAGCCTCGAACTTAAACCTGTTATGACCAAACCGCTAATTAACATACCATGGTCGTCTCATGCCGAAAGGCTCGAACAAACCCACATCATAATGTGGTCTCAACATATATCACCGACATGCATACAAATATACAATTTACCCTCAACGGGCCAAATTACCGTCACACCCCTGTAATTAAAAATATGGACTCACATGCATGCATCTAACATCATATTATAATATAATCCACATATACAGGCATTTTATCAATTAAGAGTTTTGTCTGACAAAAACCTTGAGAACTATTCTGAATTGTGTATTGTTGTGTGTCTGTGTGTTGTGTCTTTTCTTCTTCTTCTATATCATATATATATATATATAGATTTATATTAACTTATTATTCCTAATAATAATAGTAATATAATAATAATGTCATAATGATGATAGGATTTGATTTAGGTAAATATCTAACTTACCAAATTTGAAAAAACTATTTTCAAATTACTAAAGAAATAAAATAAAAACAACACTGATACAATATAAATGCAGTTGGTACATGCATGGCACGGTCCTTGGACAGTGTCATGTGTGTACTGCTATATCATTTTTCAAAGATATTACATTTTTCTTTTATTTGATTATTTAATTATAAATCAATCTCCCACAAAATAAGGTATTTATTTATCTTTTTAAGGAAAAGATGATAACCATATTTCAAGATTTAAATTTTAAATTCAAAATTCAAAATTCAAATTGATGATCATCATTATCATCATCTTTTTAAAATTAAATAAATCAAAAGCTATTTTTGACTTACCAATTTTATTTTCTCTCACTCAAATAAAATAATTAATTTCAAAAATTTATTTATTTATACATATGAAATTCGAAAATTTATATATTTAAATTATTAAATGTATTTTTGAAAATTAATAATTAATTCCAAATTAATTATTCAACCTCAATTATCATATAATTGTATACTTGACCCGAAGAATAAAATTATTCTCAAATTCTCAAATTACAATTATACCCTTATATCAACTCTTACCTTGATATGGTGTTGATAAAACCACCCTGGGGACCTATAATATCAAACTCCAATAAATGTTACATTATTAATCAAAGCTCTTTGATTAAATAATCATATTTATTAATCTCATGATTACTCCACTATAAATATGAGATTGAACTCTTGAAGATTACAGACATATATTTACTGAGTACTTTATTAAAGAATAAAGTGTCCATTGATATAATCATTACATACAACGTTAATCATCTATTAATGGTTCATAATTAAAGGGAATAAAATTATTGTTTTACCCTTTTAGCTATATCTTGTTCCTAGAGTACCATTGACTTTACTAGTGAAAGTTGTGTCACAACAAGTTTGCGATGTGAGCGCTCATAACATTTTTAGTTCTAAAAGCCAACCCAATAGGGAACCATTATTCAATCTACAAGAAGGTATAGATTCTATATCTATTAAACTACGTCCTCAGCCATATACATCATTGAGTCCCCAAAACAATTGTTCTTAGCCTGATCAGTCTGACAAACCTTAACGCATGAATCAAAGGATCAGATGACATATATAAGAGTTCATAGCAACCTCAGGATTAAGATCATCGTGTATATGATCATCGTTTTATGTGTTTGATTAACACTATGAAACAATGTTTAAACAAGTATCAACAAATCACATCTAATCCAGTTCTACATACTCTCAGTATGCAAAGTATCTCCATTAAAGTATCCTACTACACTAGTAATCCGGAGCTAGGTCACATGTATTCATAATACTAGTGGACTGTACATGCAGTAATTAATCTAAAGATTCCATAACTTTATTTTACTGCGAATTGTTTTAAGTTTATTATCTTATTCTCGATCCTCTCACACTAATATGAGATTAAGACCACATAGATAAACTTTGGAATTTTCTGATATTTACTTAATATTATCAGTATAATATCGGACATAGTCTATATATATAATAATTCAATTCAATTATTTATTTAAGTTAAAACATTTGTAAACTATAACTTCAAAACTGTTTCTTACAAAACTATTACAAAAACTTTGTTAGACAAATTCGGTTAGGAGAATATGATTGAGATATTAAAAAAGATGCATCAATTTGCTTTAGGGCAAGTGGGAGATTGTTGGGAATAGTGCTCTTAAAGCAATTATCTTTAAGATCATTACATCAATTATGTAAAATTGTCTTGAATTAAATGATACTTTATTTCATGTACTTTATCCTCTCATGATTTCTAGTTCTTCTAGAATACTTGCATCTCCATTGCTTTTGTAATGAGATACTAGCTGTTTATTCTAGTCTGAAACCATTTCCAAAATGACTCAGAACTCAACTAAATCAAATAGCATATTTAACTACTCGTAGCTGTCACATTTAAGCTTTTGTGGTGAAACATATAAATCTGAAATGTCTAACACATTTCTATATTAATGTGTCTGTTCCACAATTATGGAAGCTGGTCAATCTTTGAAGATTTAAAATCAGTTCATCCTTTGGGATTCAGGTCTCTACCTAAATGTACATACATATAATCTCTATTATATTCAAGATACTCAAAATTAAGTCCTTATAATTATTCAATGACTTGATCCATAATGGATTGAAAATTGCTAACCATTCCCACCGTTTAACAAAGGTCAAAACATAACATTCGATACATTAAATAGTCTATCACTGAGTTTTAGGAATACCTGTCTCATGTCCTCCTTTTCTAGTAAAAGAATAAATTGACATTTATTATTTAGATAATACATCCTACTGACCGGGAAGGCAAAAAGCATTTCTTGGATTTTGTAAACTAAGGCATTTAAGCTTCTCATCTATATAAGTTGCTTGAGACAGTGGCTAAACGTTGAATGTAAAGAACATTCTTGGCTTTTCTAAATCTAATATAATATTATGAAACGTTCATCTAACCATTCATTTTTTATTGACGACATCTTTACATCATTCTCAATGATTAGAACGTTTTCAATATTAAGAATAAGAATCACAACAGAATCTTTCTAGTCGAGATCTTCAAATGATTTTGTCATGTCAGTCATTCAACAAAGACTACTTAGACATCCATTTAAATTAATCTCATAATCTATGCATAAAGCAGTGGATAAGAGTATGTAAACAGATTAAAGTTTGGTTACAGTAGAAGATATTTATTCAAGTAATAAATTCCTCTTTTTAATCATAGCCTTAGGCTATTACTTTGAAAAGTCTGTACTTTCCTCTATTCTCCTCTTCATCTTGAATATCCTGTTTCAAATTGAAGTTCAATGAACTTTAGTTTGATGTTCAAGAATCCAGATGACATAGAATTCTAAATTCCATTTCTAGATTCACGGTGTTTCAACCATTGTTTTCTGTAAAAACTTTTTCATTTCATATACTAGTATGTGAATGAAGTATAGTTAGATTGTGTTACACACAATTTAATTATCTTTACATTTGTAATAAAGTAGTTACTAACTAATGCTCCCACTACAACAATGTTTTATAGAATTTGTGATATTCTTTGGTTTTATCATTGTTTAATTATCAATAACTTGCTTACTTGACTTGCAGTCATTATTTCTAGTTTAACTTAACTAGAAAATATAGTGATTATAATAATCATGCTTCAAACTTTTTTTGTAATCTTTTATGATTATTAAATTGTTTCACTAAATGACTTCATAGAAAATTTTCAATTTATTCACATAACCACTTGTGAATCCCAACTTCTAAGTCTTTGATGTTGTACAATAAAAAATGTACAGAGTATAACAAGTGTTAAAATTATAGAAATAAAAAAGAAGATAATGATTGCTCATTATCTATTTAATCTTATCTAATATGATTATATTCCATTTCTAAAATACTAATTATGCTTAGCATTCTAGTTGTATGTGAGTTGGTTTTGAATTCCAAGTTCACATGCAAATTACTTGAATTCCAAATTCGAGTTTAGACTTCCTTTTGATCAGATCAAACAAGCCTCTAAGTGACTTTAATTTGAATGTTGCATGAAAATTTCTAGAAATTTTCTTTGCATTTGATCAAAGTTAAACATATCTAAAATAATTGTCAATCAATATTGACTTACTATTTATTATCTCTTTTAGCTTTGAACATTAAAAGGTTCAACGTACATCTCTATGTATTAGCTAAATAATTATGTGATTTTTGAGTCTTAATTAGAGAAAGGTCTTTTGGTTAACTTTAATTAACATACTATATAAACAGGGAGAGAACCATTGAATGGTTGCAATAATATGTTTCTCTTAATTGTGGTTGGAATAAGATATCTTATTAAATCTATGATTTGCACAATAATTCATAATTATCATTTATACTCATTGATGAAATAGGTGGAACAAGTATATTTCAAAAATAACAACTGTCTTTATTATTCAAAATAAATACTAAACTTGTTCATTCATCAAATAAGGGAATCTAAAACATAGTTTCTAGAAAGAATTCTAGAACTAATTTAAAGAAAAAGAACTTATCAATTTCTTTCATAATGAAAATCATTGACAAAAATTTAAATTGTTTTAATCTAAACAAAATAAATTTTTAAACTAATCTTTTTTTTATCCAATTGTCTTCATCATTTCCTCTTCGCTTTGGTTTCAATGCAACTACTCTTTTTCTCAAAAGATTTATGCATTCCTGAAAACAAGAACATATGAAAAATATTATTAGTGGAATAATTTTGAATCAAGCATTCAAAAATATTAAAGAAGAGTTTTTGAGTAAATCGAATTTACCCCGTATTTCAAAAGTTGAGCATGTGTTATAGCATCATTCTTTATCATGGCCCACATCTCGTATGTAGTTTCAATAATCATATATCTTTCTTTAATGTCGTCATGCATGGTCGATAACATGCATTGACGTACTAGGTGATTCGATCTTATCCATTCACCATATTTTTCATGTTCATAAAAGCTGGATGAAAAGTTTAGGACCTCTGGTGGTAGATCATAGATCGTTCCATACAAGTTTTGTGTTCTGAAGACAATGTGAATCCCATCTTACAATCTTCTCATATGGTTAAGATTAAATGAAATCTTTTCCAAGAGTTTGTCAATGAGGTAGGTTTGATTTCCCAAATTTTCAAGTACATGATCAGGATTAAGAGAATTAACCATTGTTGCTGGAAATAAATAAATAAATAAAATATAATGAATTAAAACATATAATAAATAAAAGATTTTATTTGGAAAAGTAAATATGATGCATGAATGCAACATATAAAAACACATAAAAATATATACTAATCCACGATAAATTAATTTGAAAATTAATGAACCATCTTAGGGTAGGTCAGAATAACTCCAAATTAATTTTGAGACAAATCTCAATTTCATAAGTGAAAACTTAAAATCCCCTTTTTCTCTTTTGACTTATGAACTACCGCTAGTTTGGTCAAGATGCACTAGTCGTGCTCGAAAGCCTAGATACACCTTTGGAGTGTAACCCATTATTTTCAATCAATGACTTAACTCAAGAGTGTGCCTTAGGGTCAGTCAAACTTGAAATACATCACTAATTATATTCTCATAAGATAAGGCAACCTTGAGATAAAATAAACATATTCGGAAGGCTTTCCTTAGGGAAGCCACAAACGGAGGCGACACGAGGCTCGTCATATGCATCTTGGTGTTCAACCAATAATGGAGACCATGAGACTTATTGTCATAACTCCCTCTCCCACTCACTATTTTGGAAAAGTGTATTTTTTACAAAATCAATATTTTTTAATTTAGTTGTAAAAATAAATTTAATGATTTTTTACCAAATGATATTCTAATAATTACTAATCCAACTAAGCAAAACAAAACAAAATTGTGCCCTTAATTCTAGTTCCAATTTTGCTTTAATTAAGAGAATATCATTTTGATTTTAATAAAATATTTTTCATTAAAACAACAAATTAAACAACTTTAATTTTGATTTACCATCTTAACTAATTAAGACTAAATTAATTATTATATGAATTATCATATATAAACATGTGGATATCGAAATTTTAGTCGCACAAGACCCTGACTCGTGAACCTCAGGGTAAAGACCTGGAAGGCGAGTAAACAAGGTCGACCTTGTACCCTACGCCAAGGGCCTTGTAAGGCATGCACCCCTCTTATAGAGCCTCGCTTCATGCACAGGCACAGGCAGGATCACCCTTCAAAATTAACGGTACGTCTCGCACTGAAGGTCCCAAGGAAGCGGATATGCCTTTCTAGCAATGGACCACCTCACCTCTAGGCATCTCGCAAGGCACGGCCTCGCCAAGGCGCCTCGCGCCACTAGCGTCTCGTGAGGCACGGTGTCCCCCATGAACCTCCGCCACGCACAAGTGTCTCGTGAGGCACGGTCTTGCCAAGGCGCCTCACGCCACCAGCGTCTCATGAGGCACGGCGTCGCCTACGAACCAACGCCTCGCGCCAACGTCTCGTGAGGCATGGCATCGCCTGCGAACCTCAGCCTCGCCCCTAGGCGTCTTGCGAGGCACGGCCTCGCTAAGGCACCTCGCGCCACCAGTGTCTCGAGAGGTACGACGTCGCCCAAGAACCTCGGCCTCCCCCCTAGGCACCTCGCGAGGCATGGCCTCGCCCAGGCGCCTCACAGCACCAGCGACTCGTGAAGCACGGCGTCGCCCACGAACCTCCGCCTCGCACAAGCGTCTCACGAGGCATGGTCTCGCCCATGGACCCACGCCTCGCGCCAGCGTCTCGTGAGGCACGACATCGCCCATGAACCTCGGCCTCTCCCCAAGGCGTCTCATGAGGCACGGCATCACCCACGAACCTCTGCCTCGCACAAGCGTCTCGCGAGGTTCTTGCCTCCCTTGCATCTTGGGACCATGTCCTCCATGATGACCTATAACAACTTCAATACCTGGAGGTCATAGGAATAAGGTGCCTTGTGAGGATAAAAACCTACGCATAACTCAAAGAGATCATATAGGTACGAAGTACTGAAGTCCCTAGGTGTTTGATCATAATCTCCATGCCAGACAAGTAGTGGTCGTACGAGTGAGGTACCTATTGTGGTCCTCATTAGCCAATCTTTGACACTCGTACCAAGCAAGTAGTGGAGGCACAATCGAGTACTAAAGTGGAGGTGCTCCCACATACTCTGACCATGTACTGAAGCTGACACCACAACCACATGTGCCACTACGTCTGATACCACTCCCCTGACAATGTACTTGTGAACAATCTGGTCCTCTAAGACCATAATGTATTAGGGGCCATTAGAACCCACTGTAAAGGGAACCTCACTTCATCATTGAAGGGGGTTGGAAAAACATTGTAGCTTTGAACTAAGAGGAATACAAGTTATTTTCCCCATTTCTTTCTATAACTATTTTCTAAGTTTCTTGTTAGGTTCTTGAAGTTCTTCATTTATAAGCTCGACACTTTGATTTTTTCTGACTTAACATCGTTGACAAGTTCTCACCATCAATAGTTTGGTGCCGTCTGTGGGAAGGATAAGTGCCAAGCCACTGTTCTTCCATTAACTCCGGCAAAAAGAGATGCCAAGATGCTCTAAGTGACTGAGAGAACCACGAGAGGTGGAGGTCCACCTCAACGGAGATCAGCTGAAGGCCTCCATGAGGAATCCCCCACCACCCGAAGATGTGGGTGCACTAAAGGAGCCAGGGGTTTCTGAGGTTGAAAAGGAAGCCTTGTCCCCCGCCACCCCGCTTGATGAGGACCGTCCAAGGCCGACGGCCGCTCCTGCAAGAAATGCCGGAAAGTTCCTGCCCTTGAAACTGCCACAGGCGCCTAACTCTGGCCAACAGGATCCAGGTCCATCGACACGCAGGCCTGACAAGAACCCCCGAGTCCATTCTATAAGCACGAGCTCTAGGTCATGTTTTATGAAGAGGAGATACGCGAATTACACCGAAAGAACCAAAGGCTAGAAATCACCTTAGAGAATATGCAAGAGGTGTTGAATGGCCTGTTACAGGGGAAATCGAGCATGTCTCTTCGTATGCGAATAGAGAAAGGCCAAGAGGGGCGAAAACCACAGTTCTGGTGGATGACAGGAGGACTCGGCTCTCCACTAGAGATACCCCTCAGGTGAGGCAGCATGAACATCCCAGGCAATCTGAGCCACCCCAGAGGCCCGAGCGGGAGAACAAGGCTGACCCTCGTAATGAGGTCGAAGTCACTTCAAGGAAGACACCCTCTAACTTAAGGGAGGAGCTCAATAAGAAAAGGACGTAAGAGAGTACTACACCTCCTGTAGCTCCCCAAGAAGATAAAGGGAAGGGAAAAGCCAACCCGTCCACTCTAAGAGACTCCTTGAATAAAAGGAGACAAGACCTAGACACAGAAATGAGGAGCCTCCGGAGCAAGATAATCACCGCATCCGGAGGGCAAGCCGTTGACGACGAGTTCGATTACGAGTCACCCTTCATAAAGGAAATCCAAGTTGTCTAGCTCCCAACCAACTTCAAAGAGCCTCACATGACCCCTTATGAAGGAAATACGGATCTCAAATACCATCTGGACGCCTTCAACGACCTGATGAAATTAAGAGGAATTAGTAGCAGGGCGAGATGCCACTACTTCACTGTCACGCTAAAGGAACCTGCATACAAATTGTTTACGAGACTCCGGCCAAGGTCCATCAGGTCTTGGCAACAATTTTCTGACGAATTTCTCCAGCAACATCACGTTGTGCGTGATTACACCATGCCAGGCAGCCAAAGGGTTAACATAGTTAGCACCCCAACAGCTATGAATTGAGGGGTAACTTAGATGCCCCGATAGGTAGTAAGAACATTGTCACCACAAATATCTATGTATTCTTCTTATTATTAATGAATATGTTTCTTATTGGCATGTCACACTCCTCATTTACGTGAGCACGTATCTAACTCTTGTGTACCAATCACCAATTGGAATTATCAAAGTGCATAAGCAAAATGATCAAAGTGCTTGATGAGTTAAATCTCGCCAACCACTTGGGGGGCAGATTACATAGCCAGAAAGGATCTTAAAAGAGACCCTTATAAAAAAAAACTAAGGAAGAAAACCTCGCAAGGCATCTCTCGAGTTCACAAGGATTAGCTACCCTTGTTAACATCAAGAGGGTCAAAAGGTCCTGCATGAAGAGCCTCCTAATAAAGGCTGAAACCTCCATGAGAGGAAAGGCCTCAGGAAGAGCCTCCTAGTAAAGACTGATACCTCCACGAGAGGAAAGCCTCAGGAAGAGCATCCACCGATAAGCCTAGAGCGGCCACCAAGCCGTCTAGCCAAAAGGGTCCTAAAAGAGACCCTTGCAAAAATAGTACTATGCATAATGATGAGAAGGACGCTTCTCGCAAGAAATAATAAGCGCGCACAAAAGTATATAAAAGGATGGTAAGAACCCAAAGGGTCAACATATCCTTATAAATACAATCAAGGTGCACCCAAGAGAGACCTATCAAACCCCTTTGCGTGGGCTGCAAAGGATCTCAAGCATGATAAATAAAAAAGTATATATAAAAAAAGACCTATTGAACCCCTTTTTCCAGGCTCAAAAGAACCTCAAACATAGAGGAACAAAAGCAAATAATCACATATATATATAGAAAAAAGGAGTTGCGATAATAGAGCAGGACTTATAAAAGTTCCAACAAAATAAAAAAAATGATAGGCTCAAATGAGCATACAGCAAAATCAAATTAAATGATAGTGTTGCAGAAGCAAAATCTCAGGGCCTCCCGCCGCGAGCATTCCACTCACCACCCTGGCGACGGCGTGCTCACCAAAGGAGGAGAAATCAAAGTTGGGATGTTGCCTCCACACTCCATAGAGGGCGCGCTCTATGGATTTGTACTCGATTTCATCCAAATTTGCCTCTAGGAGAGTGACCCTCTCCTACAACATTGCGACCTTAGCTTCTGCTCCCCCAAGATCGACCTCTAGGCGAGCAACCCTCTCCTGCAGCATCATGGCCTTGGCATTTGCCCTCTTCTTCTTTTTCGACGATGAAGAGGCCTTCGCTAGGGCCTTCTCAAGCTTAAGCTTGGTATAGTGAGTTCCCTCTCGAGCTCCTGAACCTTGACCGCTAGACGGTCCCTTTCGACATTCGACGAGGAGAGATCCTCTTGAAATAAGTAAGGACTCCAAAACCACTAAGCAAAGGAGATAAAGTGTAAATAATAGGCTAGATAGGAAGGCCTATTTATAAGAACCATAGTCTCATCTTAGCCATCAAATTTGATGCCTGATCAATGGTCAAAGAGGGGGCTTGGCACTCGCCTTGGGATCCGCAAAGCACAACAATAGGCTCACCTTCACTCTCAACATCTCATAATAGTCTCCACCTCCAAAATGTGTTTTTGTATGCCACCAAAGTAAAGAAACACACAAACACCACCTACGCTTTGAAGACACCATACCAAAAAGTCTACCAGAGAGCCTAAAGACCCTCCCATAGACTGGGGGCAAGTGTGGATATCGAAATTTTAGTCGCACAAGACCTCGACTTATGAACCTCAGGGTAAAGGCCTGGAAGGCGAGTAACCAAGGTCGGCCTTGCACCTTGCACCAAGGGCCTCGTAAGGCATGCACCCCTCTTATAGAGCCTCGCTTCATGTGCAGGCACAGGCAGGATCACCTCTCAAAATAAACGACACGTCTCGCACTGAAGGTCCCAAGGAGGTAGATATGCCTTTCTAGCAATGGACTACCTCGCCTCTAGGCATCTCACGAGGCACGGCCTCGCCAAGGCGCCTCGCGCCCCAGCGTCTCGTGAGGCACGACCTCGCCCATGAACCTCTACCCCGCACAAGCGTCTCGCGAGGCACGGTCTTGCCAAGGTGCCTCGCGCCACCAGCGTCTTGTGAGGCACGGCGCCGCCCACGAACCTCCACCTCGTACAAGCGTCTCGTGAGGCACAGTATCGCCCATGGACCCACACCTCGCGCCAGCGTCTCGTGAGGCACAACGTCAACCATGAACCTTAGCCTTGCCCCTAGGCATCTTGCGAGGCACGACCTCACCAAGGCGCCTCGCGCCACCAGCGTCTTGAGAGGCACGGCTTCATCCAAGAACCTCGGCCTCGCCCCTAGGCACCTTGCGAGGCACGACCTCGCCAAGGCGCCTTGCGACACCACATCCAGTGAAGCATGGCGTCGCCCATGAACCTCCGCCTCGCACAAGCGTCTTGCGAGGCACGGTCTCACCCATGGACCCACGCCTCGCACCAGCATCTCATGAGGCATGGCGTCGCCCACGAACCTCGACCTCGCCCCAAGGCGTCTCGCGAGGCACGTTCTTGAAGTTTCTTGAAGTTCTTCATTTATAAACTCGACACTTTGATTTTTTCTGATTTAACATCGTTGAGGAGTTTTAGCCGTCAACAAAATATAAAACAAAAAAGTATAGGACATTCCTAACAGCATGTTTCTGCACAAATGTAATGCATGCTAGTTGCATATTGTGTGGGTATATGAAAATATTAAACATTTTAATCACATTCACACATTTATAATAAGTAAATAAAAGCGGGTATGGTAACTTTTGGGTATTTGTAGAAATATTACAACACTTGCAAAAATATACATGAAAATGTAACATAGACTAACTAAGGCCTGATAAAGAGCACTTTGATCTTCAACCTTGAGATGTAGTCTTGTTGAGCCAATGCCACCCTTCTCTATATCCATTTTGAATTATACAACTTTTTAATTATTTTAAACAAACTTTTAAAATAATTAAACTTTGGGTTTAACACCCAAAAGTTTCTAAGGCCCAATTTGAATTTGGATAATTTAATTCAAAAATAAAATTAAACAATTTAATTTTAATAAATTAAAATTCAAGAGAATTTTAATTTTGGATATTTTAATTAAAACAATCTTCATTATGGAAGATAACAACTAAAATATTTTTAATTAAGGAAAATAATCAACATTATTTCAATTAAAGAAATTTCCAAATTAAAACAATTTTAATTCAATTTCTGATTTTTAATTAAATGAATAATTAAAAATTATTATGGTAACAACATACTAGGGTTTTTTTGACACAAACCCTAGGTTGTACCAAAGGTGCGGCGACTGGGAGGGTGGTCCAGCGGCTGGAGGTACGACTGGGGCGCATGCTCGCCTGGCTCGGTGCTGCAAGGGTGCGCGGCAGCAGGCGCAAGGGTGCGCTGACTGGGCAACACGGTTGGGCGTGCGGCTAGTGCACAGGGGTGCAGACTGGGCAGTAGGCAGGCGCAGTACCTGGCAAGTGCGTACGGGCTGGTTGGAGGAGCTTGGGGCTCGGACTCCAACAACTGAGAATTTTTAAACAAAAAATTACAAAATTCCTATGCCTCAAAATGACTTACATTTTTCATCTAGAAATTTTAAGAACAATTCCTAATCCCAAAAGCACCATTATAAGCAACCCTTAAGAATCTATCATCATGAAAATAAGCATCCATCCATTCAAACATATATCACATATAATATAAAAATGCATATAACCCCACGCAGCAATAAATAATATGTATAAATTAATGACCTGCTCTGGTACCAATTGTTTGAAAAACATTCAGAGCACGCAACGAAATTGGCGTGGTGGGCCCATTGTTTAGGAACAACAACAATCAAAAAAATTCGTCACACATATAAACAGTTTATATGAACAAAAAAACAACCCAAAAACATTAACATACAATATTATTAATCATGCAACATATATATAATATATAAACATACAAGAACATGAACTTTTACCTCTTGAAGCCTATCAAGTGTCCTTGAGTCTTTTCGTATATTTATCGATCTTCCTATCCAAAGCTTTGAGCACTCAAACTACGATCTTTCGGAATGTCCTCTACACCTCAAGATGTACGTGGGCCCATAGAGAACATGGGTTTGCAATTTTAGGAATCACAAGTGTTGACACGGTTTTTCACCAACAATGTATTATGAAAATTAGTTGGAATGAACTAGTGCTTAAGGATAAATCGTAATGAGAATAATCACTCTTTAAGGTACTTAGAATGATCTAGTAAGAACACTCGTTCCTTTTTTACGTAGTTCGGAGGTTAAAATCCCCCTAGTCCATGATTCAATATTATTGTTGTATATTTCTTTCTATTTTTACAGAGTATTTGCATTACAAGAAGAATTCAACCCCTTGCACTACCCAGGGTTTTGGTATTTATAGGAGAATGATCTCTGGGTAGGTGTTGGGGTCATCCCGTAATCTATTGATCCTTCACATCATCTCTGTGACTTTGATGATTAATATCTAAATTTTATATTGAAGTGTGGTCTAATCAATAGGTAAAATGGATAATGGGCCGCATGGCCTAAATCAGGCGTGTGATGTCTGATCACGTACATTTATATTGCGTAGCCAAATTTATAAAGATCCTGGGGTACGTCAGACCTCTGGCGTACCACGAGCTTAACGTAATGTTAGCTCGTGCCTTTTGATGCCATATTACACAAAATGGTTCCAGGTGGTAAGTTGCTAAATGACTCATCAACTCGAGCTATTTGTCTAGGGGGATTGCACTGAATTTCCTCGGATGAAAGGTCAACACGTGGTGCATCAATTATGGATTTTTGCTAGTTCGTTGTACCTGAGCTGCTTCAACAAGGTACATGCTGATTTTCAGGGCTTACATTTTCCCCCCAAGTCCCTGCTCGTGTTCTATGACGTCACTTCTGACCTTCACGGTAGGGACTTGTAAACTTCCTTTGCGATTATCCAGTCCCTGCCCACCATTTGAGTACTGGACACGTGGAACGCCGTGATTGGCGTCTGTTCGGGTTTCGAGGATTGTATTAAATGGCCTGGCCACCTTTTTTCCGCCGTTTCATCTTTCGAATCATGACCCTCATATCTCGCATTATCTTGATCGGACGGTCCTCGTTTCCTTATGCCTTTTACATATAAATAGGGCTGGCAATTCTCAGTACTCATCACCTTTCGTTTGAAATTTTTCTTCCTTTTCTTTCGTCCGAGTTTCAAAAATTCTTCTTCAACTTTTGATTAAAATCCCATAAATCCCCATATTTTCGCCACAAAAACCCTTCAGAAGCCCACTCTTAAAGATTCCTTCAGGACTCCTACATCTACGTTGCTTGCAACTTCGCGTGGAGAACATACTGTAAGTTTCTTGTTTTTTGTGTTTCGATTTCCTTCCTTTTTCTTTGTCATGTGAATCTAAATTTCATAGTCACAAACAGTAGGTTGCTCTTGAATAACTTTGGTGCATAGGTTTCGATTTTAGGCATATTGGGTAGATCCTAAAACATGTCTAGGATTATGATGTTCATAACTAGGTAATTTCTGGGTGATCTCTGGGTAAATTTCTGGGTGAATTTAGGAAATACCCATTCGGGATATGGAAAACGAGAGGTTTTTAGGGTATAAAACCGGGTAGCTTAGGGGTCACGCTTCTTGGGCGGTTTTTCTTTAAAACCCTCTTCCCAAGGCAAGTAGTGGCCTGACTCGCCTGACACACGGATCCCTGAATATCAGGGGTCTGTTGGAAAACCTAGGCGCGTGGCACAGGCAACGCGTGGCATCACACGGGCTAATATTGCATCATCTCGCGTGTTAGGGCCTTTGTTATTTCTCCTATTCAAAAAGAATCTATGTCGCCCACTAAAAGCTTCGTCGTTTTTATTCGATAAGCGAGCTGATGGCACCTAAGAAAGGCGCATCCAAGAAGAACGTAGCTGGCTCGTCGTCCCAGCAATCTCGCAAGGAAAAGTTGGTCATTCCTGATTCCCCTCTGCCTAAGTTCGGGCCCGTGGTGGAGAAGGAGGCCGCGGTCGCTCCTGATGCCTTTTTCGAGGCCGAAAGGATCGTCTCAAAGATAACGACCCAAGGAAGGGTCAATAAGATCTTGTTGTCCCATAACATTGAGGCTGGGACGGGGGCTCTCATCGCCCTACCTCCCTACGAGGGGGAGCAGAGATGCACACCACTCTAGGATGATTTCGCGGCCTGGAGTGATGAACACTTAAAGGCTAGGGCCTTCCTCCCCCTTGACAAATACTTCATGGACTTCCTCAACTATGTGAGGTTGGCGCCATTTCAACTTCCACTGAACTCCTATTGTCTACTGGCCGGGCTGAAATATCTCTTCCTGAAGCAGATGTGGGAGGCCCCCACTCGACAGATATCCTTTACTTCTTCTGCCTCAAAGCCAGGCCGGACCAGAGGGGGCGAGGTGACAGGTTCTACTACTTGACCTGGTTCCCGAACTCGCCTTCGGTCATCAAGCTGCCCAGTCATCCCAACGACTTCAAAGACCAATTTTCCATGTCGAATGGGTTTCGCAATTGTGAATACCATTACTTCAACCGTCCTCGTAAGTTTCTTTCCTATTCTCAGCTCGTGAAATTATTATTATTTTTTTCTTTATTCATAGATTTTCCGTGTGTATACTGATTGGAGCATCACCGTTCAGCCATTTTTGCAAGGACGGCCAAATCAGTGACCCTTGGTGGTCAATATGACACCCTGGCGGGACTTCCACCTAGTGAGAAGGACTACTGCCAGCTCATGTCTGATGACACGATGTTGGCATGTAAACTAATTTCCAAAGGCCAGATTTTGGCCCTGGGGAGGATGTGGGCTACTTACACAGTAGCTCGCAAGCTAGCACCCATCCCCGAGGGAGGCGCCGCTGTCGTCGATGGCAATGAGCAGGAAGAGGAACCCGTGGTGCCACTTGTATGAAAGAGGCGAGCTCATGAGATCGCTTGGGAGCCTGATGTGGCCCGAGATCAATCAGGGGCAGCAGCCGGCCCCTCCGGCCAAGGTAACCCATACCCTTTTCAGGACCTAGATAGGGCAACCGCAGACCTTAGGCTAGTTAGGTTTAACCCAAACCAGCTCATGCATCGTCACCAAAATGACCCTGACCGTAATATAACCTTACTCCAGTGCGTCGATCAATTAGTACTACGTCACGACATGGGCCGCCCTAGGGGTACCGTAGTAGTAGATAACACCTTGTCTTTTAGGTCGGCCTTCTTTGAGGAGTATGGAACCAATCTTAGGTCGTGGCCATTCCTTCTCTAGGGTGTTGTAGCTCCTGAACTTAGGCAATACGTAAAGGACTCCAGTCCTGAGGTAGAACCTGATCCGGAACCTCCCCTAATCCAAGACATGGTCGACTTAGACTCTCCTTCCCCTATAGCAGTTCTTAGGCCGGAGGTCGTGGAAACAGACTCCTCTAGCTCGAAGGGTAGGATTTTTGTTACTTTATACGCATTTTCTTGGTAAACTGATCGTACACACATGCTTATCATATTTCTCATTCTTTTTCAGGTGAGGAGATGGCACAACGAGGGGAACCTGACATCCGCTTGATGTTCCAGGAGGGGAGATCCAATGAGGGTCTCCTAGTCAAGAAACTTCAGCCCACGTTAAAGAAAACGCCCCCCTCGGTCGTGACTACTTCCAAATCCCTGGCTAAGGGGAAAGGCTCGGGCTCAGGAACTCAACCCGTCGCAACCCCAGAGAAGAGAGGTCTGGCTGCACCCCCTCCTCGCTTTCCCCCACCTCCTGCTCGGGATCCGGTAGCACCGGTTGGTCCTCCAGCTCCAGTGGTCCCTACGGCCACTGTTTCCATCCCCGTCAACCCCCAAGATCTGGAGCTGATTCCAAACACTTTTCGGGGGACCGTCTACGAGACGGTGAGCTACTCGGTGGAGAATATCTATAAGGCCAAGCCCAACGACCTAAGGGCAATCAAGGAAAGGAGCCCGGAGAATGCCATGGAGTTTGCTTTGGGGATGAACCTCACAGTAAGTATTTTCCCTGACCTAACTTTTATTATTTTTCCCTGGTATGTGCCTAACTGTTTCTTTGCTTTTTGCAGGTTGTCTTGGCTCAACACCGCAGCATATCTCGGGCCAGGGCCAATAATGAGGAACTCAAAACCGAGCTGGTTGCGGTCCAAGCTGCTCTCACCACCTCTCAACAAAGTGAACAGGGCACCAAGGCTGCTTTGGCAGTGGCCCAAGCGGGTGAACAAGCGGTGAAGGCTTCCTTAACCACTGCTCAAGATGGCAAGCAGGCGGCGAAGGCTGCCTTGGTAGCCCTTCAGGCCGAGCTCGAGGTGGCCAAGGCCAAACAACTAGAGGTTGAGGCGGCAATTCTGGAGGAGAAGAAGGCGTCGACATCCTCCATGGAGAGCATGTTGTACCATTGCTGGGCCTTCAATCAGGACGGCAACTTCTCTTTTATGGCCTCTAACGTGTGGGGGCACTACCTCGAGAAGTTCAAGGCTCGGCTACAACAGGAGCTGCCGTCTGAGACCAAGGAGGCCTCTGTTGCTGGCGGGCAGGAGACCGAGGAGGTGACGTCCTCAGAGTGGCCTGGGGGGTCTTAGATTTTTTTTTTTACTTGTCTTGTATTTTTCATTTGTAAACACTAAGCACGAGGTTATTTACCTCGAGACAATTTATATATATTAATTTTAGTTATCTAAGTTTTATTTGTTCTTCAATCTCTTTCTCATACTTTATGATGTGCTCGGTAGAAACTTAGTTCGCGTTATTTTTATTGAATACTCCGCTTTTTCTTTAGAAAAAACGCTGTTAATCAATTTTACCAACTTCTAAGTTTCGGAACCTGGTCATGTCCAGGGTATTTAATTTAAAAATTTAGTTCGTGTTAGTTTTATTGAATACTTCACTTTTTCTTTAGAGAAAAAGAGAAACATTGTTTATCAATTTAACCAACTTCTAAGTTTCAGAACCTGGTCGTGTCCAGGATATTTAATTTAAAAACTTAGTTCGTATTAGCTTTATTGAATACTCCGCTTTTTCTTTAGAAAAAACATTGTTAATCAATTTAACCAACTTCTAAGTTTCGGAACCTGGTCGTGTCCAGGATATTTAATTTAAAAACTTAGTTTGTATTAGCTTGATTGAATACTCCGCTTTTTCTTTAGAAAAAACATTGTTAACCAATTTAACCAACTTCTAAGTTTCGGAACCTGGTCGTGTTCAGGATATTTAATTTAAAAACTTAGTCCGTGTTAGCTTTATTGAATACTCCGCTTGTTCTTTAGAAAAAACATTGTTAATCAATTTAACCAACTTCTAAGTTTCGGAACCTGGTCCTCGGGTTGTCTGCCCCCCAAGTAATCAAGAAGTGGACTTTCTGGGTTACTTTGAACTAACATGCAGATGAAACAATACAAAGACACGAATATACCATAAACATTTTTTTATATACTTCTAAAATTAAATGGCTTTTATATTCAAGTCTTTCATAGACAGGTCGTTTGATCATTGATAATACTTTTTCAAATGTATAGCATTCCAGGTTTGTGGTACCATTTCTCCACTAAGTCGGGCCAATTTGAAAGTACCTTCCTGTACGATTTTGAGTATCTGATTGGGCCCTTCCCAGCTTGGGCCTAAGGCACCATCTTTGGGGTCCTTGCCTGCTAAAAACACCCTTTGGAGTACCAGGTCTCCTAATCCAAAGACACGCTTCTTGACCTTTGAATTAAAGTAACGAGTGATTTTTTTTTTATAATGCACGAGTCGTAGCTGTGAATCTTCTCGTTTCTCATCGATTAGATCGAGGGATGCGCTGAGTAGTTTGTCGTTCCGCTCTGGGCTAAAGGTCAGGAGCCTATGTATGGCTACCTTTGCTTCGACAGGGAGGACGGCCTCACTTCCGAAAGTTAAGGAGAAAGGGGTATGCCCCGTGGAAGTTCGGTGGGAGGTCCGGTAAGCCCACAGCACCTGGGGGAACTGCTCAGGCCATACTCCCTTGGCCTTGTCTAACCTCTTTTTAAGGCTTGCTTTGAGGGTTTTGTTTACAGCCTCGACCTGTTCGTTGGCCTGCGGGTAGGCCACCGAGGAGAAGCTTTTGATTATGTCGTGCCTTTTACAAAACTCAGTGAAGAGATCGCTATCGAACTATGTCCCATTGTCTGACACAATCTTTCTTGGCAGTCCGAAACGACAAACAATATTCTTGACCACGAAGTCGAGGACTCTCTTTGCGGTGATTGTAGCCAGGGGCTCCGCCTCCGCCCATTTTGTGAAATAATTGATAGCCACTACCGCATAGCGAACACCTCCTTTCCCCGCGGGCAGGGCTCCAATTAAATCGATTCCCCATACGGCGAATGGCTAGGGGGATGATATCATTTTTAGCTCGACCGGAAGAGCTCGGGCAATGGTGGCAAACCGCTGGCACTTATCACACTTTTGGACATAGGAGATGGAGTCCTTTGATAACGTGGGCCAAAAGTACCCCTGCCGTAATATTTTCAAGGCCAGGTTTTGCCCCCAAGCGTGATCCCCACAAAAGCCTTCATGCACCTCCTACAAAATAGTTTTGGCTTCCTCTGGCAGAACACACCGTAGTAGAGGCAAGGAGTGGCCACGTCAATACAACATCCCGTCTATGATTATGTACCTTGGAGCTTGATAGAGTACACTCATCACGTCTTTTCGCTCGCCAGGCAATTTTCATGTCGTAAGATACTCTATTATGGGAGTCATCCAGGAAGGTATGATATCGATCATCTCGACCTCCACCGAGCTTTCTGCCATGCTCGAACTCTCTAAGAATTCCACTGGTACTATGCTAAGAGTCTCGGCTTCTCTGGAGGTAGCGAGTCTAGCCAGGGCATCGGCATTGGCATTCTGCTCGCGGGGAATTCGCTCGACTAAGCTATATTCAAACTCGGATAGCTCCTTCTTGACCTTGGCTAGGTAAGCTGCAATTTGGGCCCCTTGAGCTTGATATTCCCCCGATACTTGGTTTACCACGAGCTGGGAATCGTTGTAGCAGTGGATGGCCTTGGCCTTCAATTCCTCCACCACTCTAAGCCCGGCCAAAAGGGCTTCGTATTCGACATCATTGTTGGATGCCACGAACCCGAACCACAGTGCGGAGTGGAAACGGATTCCTTCCGGGGATATTAGGATGATTCCAGCTCCGAACCCGTTCTCATTAGATGATTGGTCTAGGAAGATTCTCCACAATTCCCGCACTGGTTCTCTCAAGGGATCTTCTTAGAATCCAGTGCATTCAGCCATGAAATCAGCTAAGGCTTGGATTTTTATCGCAGTTCAGGGTACATACAGTATCTCAAACTGGCTGAGCTCGACCGCCCACTTCAACAAACGTCCCTATGTCTCAGGCTTCTGCAGCATCTACCTTAAAGGCTGATCGGTCATGATGTGGATTGAATGGGACTGGAAATATGGCCTAAGCTTTCAGGAAGCCGTAATAAGGCAGAACGCCATCTTTTCCATTAGAGGATATCGAGATTCTGCTCCGAGAAGTCTCTTACTTATGTGATATACTGGCTTTTGAACTCGGTCCTCCTCCCGGACCAACACGGCGTTGGCCGCATTTTTGGTCACGGCTAAATAGAGGAGAAGGTGCTCTCCTGCCGTTGGTTTAGATAACACCAGTGGCTCGGCCAAATGTGTCTTCAGGTCGATGAAAGCTTGCTCACATTCCTCAATCCACTCGAACTTTTTGTTCCCCCGAAGCAGGTTGTAGAATGGCAAACACTTATCGGTGGATTTAGAAATAAGCCGATTGAGGGCCGCCACCCTTCCTGTCAGACTCTGAACATCTTTATGCGACCTAGGTGAAGGCATCTCTAGCAGCGATCTAATTTTGTCTGGGTTCGCCTCTATACCCCTGGTGTTGACTATGAATCCCATGAATTTTCACGAATCCACTCCGAAAGTACATTTTTGGGGACTTAGCCTCATATTATATTTCCTTAGAATTCCAAAACATTCCTTCATATCAGAGACATGGTTATCGATAGTCTTTGACTTGACTAGCATATCATCAACATACACTTCCATGTTTTTTCTGATCTGATCTGCGAACATTCTGTTAACCAACCTCTGGTAGGTCGCCCTAGTGTTTTTCAGCCCGAAGGGCATGACTTTATAGCAGTACACATTGGTTGGAGTCATGAAGCTAGTGTGTTCCTGGTCCGCAGGGTTCATGGCGATCTAGTTATATCCAGAGTACGCATCCATGAAGGACATGAGCTCGTGCCCCGCGATTGCGTCTACCAACAGGTCAATCCTTGGCAAGGGGAAGCAATCCTTGGGACAAGCTTTATTTAGATCGGAGAAATTGATGCAGGTCTGCCATTTTCCATTTGGCTTTGGGACCAGGACAGGATTGGTGACCCAGATCGGATACTTAGCCTTGCGGATAAAGTCGCGCTTCAAAAGCCTAGCTACTTCTTCCTCCAGGGCCTCAGCTCGAGTCGCTCCCAGACGCCTCTGTTGTTGCAATTTCCCAGGCATGCTTTTTTCCAGATTTAGCGTATGCATGATGACACTTGGGTTGATTCCTATCATGTCTTCATGAGACCAAGCGAAAACGTCTAGGTTTTCTTATAAAAAAGCAATTAGTTATGCCTTTTTGTCGGTGTCAAGATTTTTCCCGAGCTTAACGACCCTCGAAGCATCTTTGGGACCAATGTTTACTTCTTCGAGGTCTTCGATAGCCTGGAGTTCGGATCTATCTTCACCCATCCGAGGATCAATATCCTCACTCGGGTTGATTCCCCTACAACTGACCTAGGTTCATCCATCCCAAGATTATCTCTGACTTCCTGGGATTCCTCTCCTCAATCCTGTACGGCCATAGTCTGCTGCCCAGGTTGTGATTTTCCCTTCATGGAAATGCTATAGCATTCCCTAGCAGCGAGTTGATCACCTCGGACAGTACATATTCTCGTTGATGAAGGGAATTTGATCACGAGGTGGCGGACGAAAGTTATAGCTTCGAATGCCATCAGTGTGGGCCTACCCAAGATTGCATTGTATGTTGTTGGACAATCCACGACCACAAATTCGAGCAGCTTAGAAATAGTTCGTGGTCCTTCACCTAATGTTATCACCAACTCGATCGTTCCGATAGCTGTCGAACCTTCTCCAGAAAACCCGTACAACATCATGGAGATTGCCTTTAGTTCGACTACAGACAATCCCATTTTCTCCAATATGGACCTAAATAGTAGGTTCACAGAGCTCCCGTTGTTGACCAAGGTCCGCCTAACTCTCCGATTGGCGAGCTGGACGGTTATGACTAGTGGGTCATTATGCGGGAACTGGACATGACTAGCATCTTCTTAAGTATAACTGATCGGTTGTTTCTCCAAGCATTGTTGTTTAGATAAACGCTGCTCCGGGACGAACTCAATTCCATTGTGAGACCTCAGCTCATTGACATACCTCTTCTGGGCATTTTTTCTCGTGCCTACCAGATGAGGGCCTCCAAATATGGTGGTTGTTTCTCCTCCTATTATCAGAGGAGGGGTGTCCTAACTCACCTGGGTTCCGGCCTGATTTGCGGGAACTTACAGAGCTGATTGAATGTTTTGCCCAGTGGGCTGATTAGGAGTGACTCGATTCCTGGAATACTGAGCCAGGGGCCCGGCCTTGATGAGCGTCTTGATCTCATCTTTCAAATGCCTGCATTCATCGGTGTTGTGACCGATGTCATTGTGGAATCGAAAAAATTTTGAAGGGTCCCTCTTCGCCCTTTGATTTTTTAAAGGCTCGGGCTTCTTCCATGGAAGGCGGGCAGAGTTCGCCAAGAAGATGCGCTCCCTGGTATCCGTGAGATCAGCGTAAGTCGCGTAGACCGGTTTGAATTTCTCCATGGGCATATTTTTCTTTGAACCATTCTGGTCGCCTTCGTCATTTCCCTTCCTCTTGCTTCCTCCCCCATGGTTATTCTGGGTAACGGTTTGAGCCGTGACTGCCATGTCTGTTACCTCTCTAACGGGCTGGTCAGGGACTTGGCTGGTTCCTGTGACCGAAGCTCGTGCCTCTTCCAGGTCGATCCATCTCTGAGCCTTGTTTAGGAACTCATCCACTGTGTTGACGCCTTTTCTCTGGATCTCTTTCCACAGCTCGCCTCCAACAAGGATTCATGTTCTCATCGCCATAAGCCTGGAGCTTTCATCCGCGTCTCTAGCTCGCGCAACGATGTTGGCAAACCTACTTAAGTAAGCTTTCAATGGTTCTCTGGGCTGCTGCTTTACGTTAGCCAGGGAGTCTGCTTTTATTTCAGCTGCTTGAGAAGCTCGGAATGCCCTCTTGAAGTCAGCAGAGAAACTCTTCCACAAGCTGATAGAGTGCTTCTTGTATTGCTTGAACCATTGCCTGGCTGTTCCGACCAAAGTCGAAGGGAATACTAAGCATCTTAACTCGGGTCCGATGTTATGGGCCATCATTAGGGTATTGAACATCCCCAAGTGGTCGGACGGGTCTCCATCTCCGTCAAACTTTGACAAATGGGGCATCCTGAAACCTGGTGGGTATGGTGTTGCTGCGATGTTGGGGGCGAAGAGCTCGAGCTCGTCCCCTGAGTCGTACTCATCTTTTTCCTTTTCTGATAGGAGTCTTTTCATTAGTTCATCCATCTGGGCTAGCCTCTCGAGGGTCGGGTCCTTGGTTCCCTAGGGCTGTTCAACAACCGTACGCATTTGACGGGTTATAGCCCCTCCAAGCTCGAGCTTGGTTTGGTGGGGCGTTCCCGTTGTCACGTACCTCAGAAGGACCTCCCTCGTGATGAGTGTCGCTGACTCCATCGCGAGTCGGATTGGTCCTTTGTGAATTTAGGCGATCTCTAAGATCGGTATGTCGATCAACCCGAGGGTTTTGAGCTGAGCTCAGCTGATTCCTCAAGTATGTGCTGGTTCTACCACTTCGACGATCATCCGTCCAATAACTTCCATTAGAGAAGCTCAGATCTTGCGGTCGAGGATGAGGATCTGGAGCATTCCTACGTGCTCATGGGGCATGAGCAGGGGTAACGGGGGGAGGATTCCTCCTGCTGCTATCGTAGGTAGGGACGTCTCGAGTAGAACGAGGTGGGGACGAACGCCTGATCGGCGATGGAGGGTGTCTGATTGGTGAAGCAATTCTTGTCCCATCAAGTCAGATCAAACTAGCCCGTGGTTGATCTGCTCCACCATTTCTGGTCCCTGTGCATGGCGATCTGATCGCGGTACAGGGGAGTCGGTCGGGACACGCCGTCTTTGTGAGTTTGTTCTTGACCGTCTGCGTGGGTTGCCATGAACATTCGACGGTGGCACTGAACTCGGAGTCAAGGTTCTGACCGACCGGCTAACACGTTGGTGATCCCGGGGAAAATCATCAAACAAGGTTTCTTGATGATTGGGCGACACAAGAGTAGAACTTGGAGTTGAGGTTCTAACCGATTGACTTGGCCTGTGTCGACTATCCCAGCAAGACTTACGAGTCCCGCCTTGCTTCTTTCGACGTTAACGTCGGTTGCAAGAGGGGGTAGCCATGCCAATACTTCCTCGATTTTCTTGTTGGCCTTGGCTAGATGGATCCTCAACTGCATGTTCTCCATCTCCACCACAGTCAAGTAATTCGGGTTCGGATTCGGCGGTAGAGGTGCTGAACTTCCGGTGTCGCCGTGGCCCATTGATTGTTTTCTCGATCGCTGCTGGATCTCCGGGCCTTGCGCGTCAGAAGCAGTGATATGGTGAGCCTCCTGCCCACCATGCTGATTCGTTTTGTTACCGTGCCTCGAACGAGTGACCACCATGATGAACTTTTTCTTGAATCGTTTTCAATGGCACTAATTCGCAGCTCTCAATGAAAGCACCAAACTGTTGACACGGTTTTTCGCCAACAACGTATTACAAAAATTAGCTGGAATGAACTAGTGCTTAAGGATAAATGGTAATGAGAATAATCACTCTTTAAGGTACTTAGAATGATCTAGTAAGAACACTCGTTCTTTTTTTACGTGGTTCAGATGTTAAAATCCCCCTAGTCCACGAGTCAATATTATTGTTGTATATTTCTTTCTATTTTTACAGAGTATATGCATTACAAGAAGAATTCAACCCCTTGCACTACCCAGGGTCTTGGTATTCATAGGAGAATGATCTCTGGGTAGGTGTTGGGGTCATCCCGTGATCTATTGATCCTTCACATCATCTATGTGACTTTGATGATTAATATCTAAATTTTATATTGAAGTGTGGTCTAATCAATAGGTAAAATGGATAATGGGCCGCATGGCCTAAATCAGGCGTGTGATGTCTGATCACACACATTTATATTGCGTAGCCAACTTTATAAAGATCCTGGGGTACGTCAGACCTCTGGCGTACCACGAGCTTAATGTAATGTTAGCTCATGCCTTTTGATGCCATATTACACAAAATGGTTCCAGGTGGTAAGTTGCTAAATGACTCATCAGCTCGAGCTATTTGTCTAGGGGGATTGCATCAAATTTCCTCATATGAAAGGTCAACAAGTGGTGCATCGATTATGGCTTTTTGCTAGTTCATTGTACCCGAGCTGCTTCAACAAGGTACGTGCTGATTTTCAGGGCGTACAACAAATATTTCTCAACACATGAGAACTTGGATTATGGTCTGAGAATGGCTAGAATAAAGAAGAAAAAGAAAGAGTTTTTTCTGACAAAAACTCTGAGAACTATTTTGAATTGTGTATTGTGTTGTATTGTTGTGTCTGTGTGTTGTGTCTTTTCTTCTTCTTCTATTTCATATATATATATATATAGAGAGAGAGAGATTTATATTACCTTATTATTCCTAATAATAATAGTACTATAATAATAATAGCATATTGATGATATAATTTGATTTAGGTAAATATCTAACTTACTAAATTTGAAAAAACTATTTTCAAATTATTAAATAATTAAATAAATAAAATAAAAACAACACTGATACAATATCAGTGCAGTTGGTACACGCATGGCATAGTCATTGGACTGTGTCATGCGTGTACTGCTATATCATTTTTCAGGGATATTGCATTTTTCTTTTATTTAATTAAAAATTAATCTCCTACAAAATAAGGTATTTATCTTTTTAAGGAAAATATGACAATCATGTTTCAAGATTTAAATTTTAAATTCAAAATTCATATTGATGATCATCATTACCATCATCTTTTTAAAATTAAATAAATCAAAAGCTATTTTTGACTTACCAATTTTATTTTCTCTCACTCAAATAAAATAATTAATTTTAAAAATTAATTTTTTTATTTATATATAATTAGAAAATTTATATATTTCAATTAATGAATATATTTTCAAAAATTAATACTTAATTTACCTCAATTATCATATAATTGTATACTTTACCCGAAGAATTAAATTCTTCTAAAATTCCCAAATTACAGTTATACTATTGTATTAACTCTTACCTTGATATGGACCTATGGACCTATAATATCAAGCTCTAATAAATATTACATTATCAATCAAAGCTCTTTGATTAAATAATCATATTTATTAATCTCATGATTACTCCACTATAAATATGAGATTGAACTCTTGATAATTATAGACATATATTTACTGAGTACTTTATTAAGAATAAAGCGTCCATTGATATAATCATTACATACAATGTTAATCCTCTATTAATGGTTCATAATTAAAAGGGAATAAAATTACTGTTTTACCATTTTAGTTATATCTTGTTCCTATAGTACCATTAGCTTTACTAGTGAAGGTTATGTCACAACAAGTTTGCGACGTGAGCGCTCGTAACCTTTTCAGTTCCAAAAGCCAACCCAATAGGGAACCATTATTCAATTTATAAGAAGGTATAGATTCCATATCTGTTAAACTATGTCCCCAGCCATATACATCATTGAGTCCCCAAAATAATTGTTCTTAGCTTGATCATTCTGAAAAACCTTAACGCATGAATCAAAGGATCAGATAACATATATAGGAGTTTATAGCAACCTTAGGATTAAGATCATCGTGTATATGATCATCGTTTGATGTGTTTACTTAATACTATGAAACGGTGTTTAAACAAGTATTAACAAATTACATCTGGTCATAAGAAGTGTCTGATCATTTATATATCGGTTACTTTATCATTTTCTCGAACATATATTTTTATATGTTTTAACTTTTACAAATATGGAAAAATATTGTGATTTAACTAGGATATTGATTTTACTTTTTTAAATACTTTAATTTAAAGCTATTTATATTTATATTTGTGCTTATTTTGATTTTTTATTTAAATATTTTAATCTTAAATATATTTTTTGATTGAGAGCACCAAAAGGTGCTTCAATTTTTATTTTTAAAAAAAACAATAAATTATAGAGGAGGATTTTTTTTTTATTTCATAAAATTATTTTAATTTTTTTTTTATAAAGGTGCTTAAAAAATTTATAAAATTTATTATGAGGAATTATTAAGAAATGGGTAAGGAGAAAGTGGAAAAAAAATACATATAGAAGCCTCCTACCATAAAATTTTATACTTAAACCTATATAATAATCTTATAATCTTTCAGTTAATTTATTCATAATAATATATTCTTATTTGTTCAGTATTTATTTCTTAAAGCTACTTTTATTCTTTCAAAATTAATATTTTATAGTAATTAATCGGTATAAGAGATATAAAATACAAATATATGGAATATATATGTAGTTGGATATTACCCATTAATATAAAAGAGTTTATACTATTAAATTTTTTAATAATGACACAGTAAGCACAATAAATTCATGCATTATATAATGGAAATCTTACACCCTATAATGTTTTTATAAAACTATTTACAGTAATAACGTGCACAATTGTTATAACGCCCTGAATAGCCAAGACTATTACACTGCGTATTTTAAATAGTGATGTACTTGCTAATCAAGACGTTTTGATATAAACATGTCACTAAGGATAATTAATGGATTATGGTTAAAAGATTTTGATCATAGGTGTTGACGCGGTTTTTCGCCAACAGTGAATTATGAAAACAGCTGGGATGGATTAGTGTTTAATGGTAAACCGTAATAAGAAAATGATACTTAAAAACACTAGAAACGAAATATCAAGAATACTGGTCCCGTTTTATGTGGTTCGGGGGTTAAAATCCCCCTAGTCCACGAGTCTATATTATTACTGTTTATCTCTCTCTAAATTTTGACAGAGCTTTTGCATTACAAAGAAAAAAAAAACCCTCCCTCTCCCTATCCAAGGTCTTAGTATTTATAGAGAAAAGCTCTGGATATGCATTGGGGTCATCATGTGAATCCAAATCCCTCGTGTGACCTTTCTCACACTAGTGATAAATATTACAATTTATATTAAGGTATGGTCTAATCATTAGGTAAAACTGATCATGGGCCATCAGGGATAACCGGACATGTGATTTCTGATCATGCACGATTATATTACGTGTCCGAGATTTCAAGGATTTGTGGACATGTAATGTCTATCCACGCACGTCCATATAATGTATCCAGGTTTATAAAGATCCAGGGAAATGGCAGATCTCTAGCGTACCCCAAGCTGAGTGTAGCGTCAGCTCGTGTCTCGGATGCTATGCTTCATAAGTGTTTCCAGCTCGTGCATATTGCTTTATATTCATCAACTCGTGCTATTTACCTGAGGAATCCCGCTGTCTTTACAGAGGAAAGATGAACTTGCAGATCCTCTATTACAGTTCTTGGCTAGCCAGCTGTATCCGAGCTATCTAAAAGACTCGTTCTGAATTTTAGGACGTACATTTGCCCCACAAGTCCCTGCTCGTGTTCTATGACGTCATTTTTTTACTTACATGGTGGGGACTTTTAAACTTCTGTCGCAATTAGAGGTGTAAATGTGGGCCGGCCCGGCCCGGCCCACATTTTCGTGCCTCCGATAAATTCGGGCGGGGCCAGGCCTGGCCCATATTATTTTCGTGCTGGGCCGGGCCGGCCCATTTTTTAAAGAGTAGGCCCGGCCCATGTCGTGCCGTGTGGGGCCCAAGTCGGGCCGGCCCACTTTCTATATTCGGGCCCAAATTTGGGCCCACTTTATTTTTGCCAAAAAATGTGAGGATGGAGAATTGAACCCTCCACCTCCTCTTTAACCATCAATGGACTTACCACCAAACCAAATATATTTCTTTGTTTAAATTATAATTTTAGATATTTTTATATACTTTTTAACAATATTTTACACAAAATTATATCAAAGATAATTATTAGAATTTTAATACCTACTAATAAATGCTAAAAAATTTAACTCACAAATCTTAAAATAAATTAATATAATTATAAAAATATAAACATTGAGAAAATAAGACTTCTATTATCATTTTAATTTATTAATAATTGACAAATAAAAATTTATTATGATTATTAATGTCAAAATATCGGTCTTTTTATCGTGTCATGCTTTCGGGCTAGTTTGTTCGTGCTTTCATGTCGTGCTTTCGAGCTTGTCGTGTCGTGCCGTGCTCAGGCCCATGTCGTGTCGTGTCGTGCCATGCCAATTTTCAATTCATGTCATGCCTGGCCCAGGCCCATATTTTTTCGTGCTGTGCCGTGCTCGTGCCTCCCGGGCTCGTGCCGGTTTCGTGCCATGCTAGAAATCCCGGCCCGTATTTACAGCTCTAGTCGCGATTATCCAGGTTTGCCCATTACTTGAGTATTGGACACGTGGAACGCCATGATTGGCGTCTGTTCGGGTTTCGAGGATTGCATTAATGGTCTAGCCAACTTTTTGCCGTCGTTTCTTCTTTCGAAACACTATCCTTGGATCTTGTATTAGTTTGATCGGACGGTCCACGTTGTTTTATGCCTTTTACGTATAAAAAGGGACAGATTAATTTCACAATTCACCACCTTTCATTTGAAAATTTTCCTCATCTTCTTTCTTCTGTGCTTTCATACCCTCTTCCTTTCCAGAGAAAGGAAAAGCTTTCAAAAACCCCTTGTGCCCAGAATCTTCCAAAGACCCGGTCGTTCAGCTGCCCACGAGTGAGTTTTCCAAACTATACGAAGTACATCTCTTGCATCGACAATCTTACTGTAAGTCATAACATTCCTTATGAGTTTTTCCTTTATAGATTTCTGCATTTTTCTTGCCATATTTCTTTATGCTTCACCATAGACGATATTAGGGCGCCTTCTTGTTTTTCTGGCACATAGGTTTCAACCTTAGGATTGTACAAAGATTTTGAACTTCTCCTAATGTTGCAACCCTTATGGCATAGGATATTTTCTGGGTAGATTTTAGGAAATACCCATTTGCTGCATAGAAGATGATAGGTTAGGGTACAAAAATTTGGTTGCTTAGGGAACACACTTTCCTTTGTGGATTTTCTATAAACCGCCCCCAAGGACAATAGTGGTCGGATCTTCTGACACACAGATCCCTAAACGCCAGGGGTCTGCTAGGAAACCTAGGCGCGTAGCGTAGGTAGCGCGTGGCATCACGCTGCGGGCTGAGATTACCTCAACTCATGCATTAAAAGCCTCAGCCTTCCTTCGTGCTTTCTTGCCTTTATAAAAATTCTAGGTCGCCTACTAAGTGTTCCATCATTCTTGTTCGCCAGGCAATCTAATGGCGCCCAAGAATAGCATTCCCAAGAAGAGTGCAGCCGGCTCATCATCCCAATGAGCCAACAAGGGAAAAGAGGTCGCCTTCAAATCCCCTATCCCTCAGTTTGGCCCCGTGGTGGAGGAGGAGGAGGTCGTGGTCGGACCTGACGCATTCTTCGAGGCGGAGAGAATTGTCTCCAAGATTATGACCCAAGGAAGGGTCAACAAGATTATGTTGTCCCATAATATCAAGGTCGGGACTGGCGTCCTCATTGCTCGACCTCCATATGAAGGGGAACGGAGCTGTGCGCCACTCCAGGATGACTTTGCGGCCTGGAGTGACGAGCACTTAAAGGCAGGGGCCTTCCTTCCCCTTGATCAATATTTTGCTAACTTCCTTGATTATGTGAAGTTGGCGCCATTTCAGCTCCCCCCGAACTCGTATCGACTGCTGGCGGGGTTGCAGTATCTTTTCCTGAGGCACGAGTGGGAGGTCCCCACCCCGGCAGATATTCTCTACTTTTTCTGCCTCAAGGCCAATCCAGATCAATGAGGGCGAGGTGATGGGTTTTATTACTTAACCCGATTCCCAAACTCGCCCACAATCATCGAGCTGCCCAGCCATCCCAACGACTATGAAGACCAATTATTTATGTCGAATGGGTTTCGCAACTGCAAACATTGGTACTTCAACTGTCCTCGTAAGTCTTCTTTCCTTTCTTAGCTCATGAAATTATTCTCTTCGTATCTAGAGTCTTCTCGCATGTATACTAACTGAGTAGTATCTTCGTGCAGCCATTTTTGCGAAGACGGCCAAATCTGTGACCCTCGGGGGTCAATATGATACTCTATCGAGGCTTCTGCCTAGTGAGAAAGATTACCGACAGCTCGTGTCAGACGACACGATGTTGGCATGTAAGTTAATTGTTATATAATATATATTATTGCTCAATGGAAATATGAAAAAACCAAAATACAACTCTATGCAAAAATACAATGGACAAGATAATTGATTAAATAAATATTACAACTCAATTGCTCAAAATACAAGTAAATAGAAAGAAGTAGAAGAAGAAGAAGATTACAAACTCAATACTATAATAATACAAGTAAATAAGAAGAAAAAAAGAATGAAAACACAAACAAACTCTCACACAACCAAAGTGTAGAGTAGTGGGGATCACCAACTTAAACAAGGTTCAAGACCTTTGTCCAAAAGCTTATTTCCCCCTATTCTCTAAGCACTAAGGGATCTCTTTAGGAAATAGCTCTCTGGAATTATCAATTTGGTGTATTTTCCAGCCAAGTTCTTTGTGGATGGAAAATGGTGTGTCTTACAAGTGAGCATTAGGCTTCTATTTATAAAGTTTTGAGACACCCTTTGAATTTCAAATTCCACCAACCCCATGGCTGTTACCAATGATTAATTTGATGTTTTATGGAATTAAAATAGAGATTTGAGAGTTACTTGGCTGTTGGAAATGTTCAAAATTGGATAAAAACCGAATTTGTATGAAGCTGTCAGCCACTAGGGCCACGGCGCTTGTTTCAAGCGCCGCGGCCCTTGGTCATTTTCAGCAACCAATTTTTTAGTTTTTTTCCAAAACGTTCCAATTTATTCCCACTTGATTTTGTAACTTCCATACACAATAAGGGAGTTAAAATCACATCTCTATCAGCCATTTCTCATATGGCTTTATGAAATTCAATCTCAAATGTGTAACATATAATATACACATTATTGGGTAATATTTGGGAGTTACAAATTTGTAACTGATTTTGTAACTCCAAAATATGTCACATTTAGGCACACACATGTGTCCAATTTTGTGACTCTCAATAATATGTTACAAGGTGTGACAAATCACATTTTGTCACATTATTTAATCTAATATTATATTATATGAAATAATATAACATTCCTCCACTAGATTAAATAATCACTTTTGTAACACTTATTTAATCAATCAAAAGTTAAGGCTCGGGATGGATTTTATGTTAGAGAATATATATTATTGCTCAATGGAAATATGGAAAAACCAATATACAACTCTATGCAAAAAATACAATAGACAAGGTAATTGATTAAATAAACATTACAACTCAATTGCTCAAAATACAAGTAAATATAAAGAGGTAGAAGAATAAGATTACAAACTCAAAACAATAATAATACAAGTAAATAAGATCAACAAGATCAAAAAAATGAAAATAAAAATTAATAAAAAGAACAAACTCTCACACAACCAAAGTGTAGAGTAGTGGGGATCACCAACTTGAACAAGGTTCAAAACCTTTGTCCAAAAGCTTATTTCCCCCTATTCTCTAAGCACTAAGGGATCTCTCTAGGAAATAGCTCTCTGGAATTATCAAGCCTCTATGGTGTATTTTCCAGCCAAGTGCTTTATGGATGGAAAATGGTGTGTCTTACAAGTGAGTATTAGGCTCCTATTTATAGAGTTTTGAGACACCCTTTGAATTTCAAATTCCACCAACCCCCATGACTGTTACCAATGATTAATTGGATGTTTATGGAATTAAAATAGAGATTTTGGAGTTACTTGGTTGTTGGAAACGTTCAAAATTGGATAAAACCGAAGTTTGGAAAATGTTGTCAGCCGCTCAGGCCACGACCTGAAAAACACGAGCCGCGACCCACGGTGTGTTTTTGCCTATTTTTGCCTCTTGGGCTGCGGCCTGAAAAACATAGGCAGCGGCCCAAGTCGTTTTTTCAACAACCAATTTTCCAAATTTTCCAAAACGTTCCAAATTCATTCTCACTTGACTTTGTAACTTCCGTACACATTATGGGAGTTAAAATCACATCTCTAACAGCCATATTTCACATATGGCTTTAAGACATTCAAATCAAAATGTGTAATATCAAATCTATACATTATTGGGTAATATTTGGGAGTTACAAGTTTGTAACTCCAAAATATGTCACATTTGGGCACATACATGTGTCCAATTTTGTGACTCTCAATAATATGTTACAAGGTGTGACAAATCACATTTGTGTGACAAATCACATTATGTCACATTATTTAATATAACATTATATTATCTAAAATAATATAGCATTCCCCCACTTAGATTAAATAATCACTTTTTGTAACACTTATTTAATCAATCAAAACATTATATTAAAATATAATATTCCCCCACTTGATTAAATAATGACTCTCTATAGAAACCTTTGCATTGGTGCATAAAGTAAAATGTCTTTCGACTTGAATTTTACCTTAGTGTAATTATCACAAAGTTTGTTGAAATTTTGGTTGCCGAAGCATTGAACCACTATCCCTTGATAACAAACCGGTGATAACACACACCTTTGCTATGTTCACTTGAGACCTCAATGTCTCGCTTTTGCACCGTTAATGGCCATGTGCACATTCCATTCATAAACTTTTCTTGAGAATAACTCCCAATTCTCATGAGGGGCGGCACCACCCCTAGGTCTATATAGGTAGAACTCTTACAGTATTTTGTTACCCTAAAATACTTGTCTACTATTCACTTGATTGACTTTTTATTACCTATTGAACCTAATACTAGTTTGGTGACTAGTATTAAGATAGGTTACCATCAACCGTGAATTTCTTTAGGGGGTCTAAGTCCCACCCCTTGAGATGTAGAAATGATTCCATTTGAATCATTTCTTTTCTCATGTAAGCATACTTAGACAATCTCATTATTTTATTCAAACTTTGTTGCTAGCCATAGTTTGATTAAAATAGTTACGCCTTTAAAATAGTGATTTTGACCATAGTCAACACCCCCACTATATTATAGTTTTATATCCAAGATAAACATTTGAATATTAATTCTAGAAACCTATTTGTTTCTAGAATTCTCCTTTATGTTTTAAATTGATTCCTTCTTGAATCAAAATATTGCAAACAATAACATTAGACACCAAGCATGTCTAGATTTGTTCATTCTATACACATTTAGCCAATGTGATTTGGAATGTGAAATTCCAAATCACCTATTTGATAGGATGACCAAATTAATCAATTGATTAACAACAAAATAAATTGATTAACATTGGAGCATCACCCCCACATTTCTCACATAATGATAATAAAATATCACTTTAAAATAGAAATCTCTTCATTTCTATTAAGTCATTTATCCTCCAAGATAAATCTATGTTTCTCAAAGTTCATCATGAGTCCTCTATGCCACATGATAAACTCTCAAGATAAAACCTCAATGTTTATCTTGATTTATTTACTTGCTAAAGTAAGAAACACTTATTTGAAAGTAACTTTCACTTGGTTGCTTTCTTTTATATATTTCTCAAAATAAAATGCGAACACAAATGTAATGTGAGAATTTCTCAAACAAATAATCACAAAATTTCATTTTTTAGTTGTCTAAATAATCTCAAAATCACTTAAATAACTTTTGTGTATTTCTTAAGAGTCTCTTTGAGATTCTTTTGAAGACATCAATTAGACATCCATTGATTTTCTCATCAAAATCAAAATGAAGATGTCAATTTTTAAACACTTTAAATCAAAGAAAATAAACCCTCATTGATTTATTTAAACACTTTGATTTCTTATGTTTTTGTTTAAAATTATTTCCTCATTGAGATTAATTTAAACATATCACCATCTTTAACCAAAATGAATAAAGTTATCTTTTATTCACCATTGGTGTAAAGATTCAAAATTGCTTCTCCAATTTTGAAATGTCTCCTCATTGAATATTTAAGAATTATTGTCACTAAATAATTCTCAAATATATTTCATTTGACCACACTCTAGACTATAAGTCTATTGAGTCAACATGTCATCCCACAATTTTTGAATCCACCTTGATCCATTTTTGTTGCAATGGCAAGACACAACCATTAAAATATGTAACCCCCTTAGGTTCATCTTTTCTTATCTCATAAAATGGGATGGTCAACACTTAAATGAGAAATTTAATTTCTCAAATAATTCTCTTTATTTACCAAATAAATGGTAACTCATCACATTTCAATAATATATGATAAACATATTTATATTATTATCACCTTAATAATCATATTACATGGCACACCATAATAATCATGATAATTCTCATGTATATATCAAAATAAATTTATATATTAACATAATTATGTCTCAAAGAAATTTCATACAATTTGTCAACATATATCCATTATAATAGCATGCATTGTTAATCTCATAATAATATTGTAAATATATCACAAATATCATACAATAATTCACATATCCACATATTGATATATTCTATTGATTCACAAAATCAATATATAGGCATGTCATATAAAACTCATAAATTGTCATCTCAATAATTTATTATTATCTCATAATAAGACAATTCTATAACATGCTTATCATATTACCCAATAATCTACTAGATTATTTACATATTAATCACATATAAAAAAAACTCAACATATTGAATTATCTTCTAATCTAACCACTATATTTGAAAAACAAAGGAGATTAGAAAAAAATGAACCTCATTTATAACATTTTCTTCTTCTCATTTCTATCACTATAAGAAAACCATTAGATCTTCTAAGAAAACCAAAGAAGAACATTACCTTATCTTACCATCTTTGGATCCTCACAACATCTCTATGGTTTCTCCTTCCATTGAAAAGGAAAACTAAGCTTTTGATTGTTAGAGAATATATATTATTGCTCAATGGAAATATGGAAAAACCAAAATACAACTCTATGCAAAAATACAATGGACAAGATAATTGATTAAATAAATATTACAACTCAATTGCTCAAAATACAAGTAAATAGAAAGATGTAGAAGAAGAAGATTACAAACTCAATACTATAATAATACAAGTAAATAAGAAGAACAAAAGAATGAAAACACAAACAAACTCTCACACAACCAAAGTGTAGAGTAGTGGGGATCACCAACTTGAACAAGGTTCAAGACCTTTGTCCAAAAGCTTATTTCCCCCTATTCTCTAAGCACTAAGGGATCTCTCTGGAATTATCAAGACTTTTGGTGTATTTTCCAGCCAAGTGCTTTGTGGATGGAAAATGGTGTGTCTTACAAGTGAGCATTAGGCTCCTATTTATAGAGTTTTGAGACACCCTTTGAATTTCAAATTCCACTGTAACGACCCAAATTTACTAATGAGGCTTAAGGGCCTTGATTAGTGTGCCGAGAGGGCATAATTGGAATATATGTGATTTAATAATTTAAAAGCATGTTGTATGGCTATTTGAATATTTGAGATGCATGACTATGTGTATTAGTATGCATGTAGGCCCTGATTAGGTTAGAAATGGCATAATTGTAATTTTGGCCCGTTGAGGGCATAACTGTATATATATATGTGTGTGATAATTGTTGAGACCACATTATTATATGGATATATTTGTGATCTATGATTTGAGACGATCCTAGTGAACAGGTTAGCGAAAAAGTCACGGCGGGGATTTATACCCGGCTCGGGGCGAGCGTGGGGGTATAAATGGGAATTTAGAGAATATATTGGGGTCTATTTTGATATCTAGGAATATAATTGGTGATTAATTAGGTATTGGGAAGCAAGCGAAAAATATTAGAGACACTTGAGGAATTAGCGGGAATTGGGTAAAATGACCAAAATGCCCCTAAGTGGGTTAAAGGGTTTAGAATTAAAGGGGAGGGAATTGTGGTCATTTGGCATTTAAAGATAGGCATAACTGAGGCTTTGTGCTTAGTGGGGTTTGTAGAATGAAGTAGAAGTCTGAGGAAAGAAAGAAAAGGAAAGAAAGAAAAGAAGGGAAAGAAGAGCAGGCCATTTTGTCAAGGTCGGTGTAGGTTTTCTTCATCAGTTCTTGAGGTATTTTGGAGCAGAAACCCAGGGGAAGCCAAAGTAAGCTTGAGGCAAGAGTTCTTGGTCTGGCTTGAAGATTTGGCAAGGGTTTAGCAAGAACAAGCCATTTAGTTGAGGTAAGACTTTGAGTTTCTTCAGTTTTTGGTTTTGGTATTGAACTATGGTGTCTAAGCTGAATTTGGTGGGAACTCTAGGGCATTCAAGCCAGGGGTTTGAGGAGGAGTAATCCAAGGAGGTGTAGAAGTTGACTTAAGGTCGAATCCCCATTGAAGGTATGAAATTCTAAGCTTTAAATTCTGAGGTTTTGACTGGTGCGCTGAAATTTCTGAGTTTGAGGTTCAACCATGGTGAATTTTGAGATTAGGGGTGCATGTGATTGGGTTTTATGTATTTGGGATGCTTGGTATGAGTGGAGTGTGTTGATAAGCTTGTTTTTAAGTTTGGTTGAAGATTGGAAAAGTTTTGGTAAGGGTTGGCTCGGGGAAATCGCAGGAAGGAAAAATGCAGGGGTGATGGTTCTGTAACTAGCACTACAGCGCTAGCCTTTGGGCGCTGTAGCGCTAGGGTTGGTTGTCTGGGGGATTTTGGTTCTGCTTGTAGCACTGTAGCACCCTCCAAAGATCCCTGTAGCCCTACCCTGCTTCCAGAAGAGGGTTTTTGAGTTATTTTCAAGGGTTTTTGCCCGGGGGTTCGGAGTTCGATTCCACCACCCCGTTTGGTGGAATTGAGGCTTCCCGAGGGCTCAGGATTGGTCCCGAGGTTAGGTTTTGGACTTAAGGTTTGGTGATGACTTTGACCTATGGTTGTGACTAGGTGTGCGCTAGGGCTCAAAGGGGATCTTGCTCAAGGATCAAAGTGAACAAAGCTAGCAAATTTAAAGGTAAGAAAATTGCACCCGGTATATGTTTGTGATGGGACTAAGTGCTCCTGATATCTGTATAATGTCATAGATGGTATCATGCCATGGGACATGTGATAAACGGCCTAAGGGTGTCGTATACAATATTTGCGCACAGGGCGCGGCTTGGCCACTGGTAGCCGAGGATAGCTTAATATTCATTGAGCTCGGTTTAAGCGGGCCGGAATCAGTGGGATAAACAAAGGGTGCTGCCTGAGGGCGCTAGCCCTAGCTATCATTTGAAAATTGGTGATTGATATGAGTTGACATGTTTAGTATGCTGAATACTTGATTATCATGAATGTTTATATGATTGAGAACATGCCTATGTGATATGAGATATTGGATTGTCTGTTGGTTGCTTATGCTCTGTTATTGTGTTTTCTTGCTGGGCCTTGGTTCACGGGTGCTACGTGGTGTAGGTAAAGGCAAAGGCAAGTTGGACCAACCCTGAGGTGGAGGGCTGCAGGGCAGAATGTACATAGTCAGCTGTTCGGTTGCCATGGCCGAGGAGTGATCAGGACATGGATTGCTTAACTGTCTATTTTGCCTTAGTATGGCTAATACTGTAATCAAATCTTGAACCTTTTGTAAATGGTTTTGATTCTATTGATTTTGGGATCCCGTGTAAACAGAGAACGTTTTATTTATAAGAAGTGTTGTTTTTAAGACCAAAATCTTTTAACCCTAGTTCCACAATAGTTTCAATAACACGTTTTCAACTTAACGACTTGATTAGCAAGTCTAGCACTTTTGTAAACACACAGTGTAACGGTCTTGGCTATCCAGGGTGTTACATCCACCAACCTCATGGTTGTTACCAATGATTAATTGGATGTTTTATGGAATTAAAATAGAGATTTGGGAGTTACTTGGCTGTTGGAAACGTTCAAAATTGGATAAAAACCAAATTTGTATGAAGCTGTCAGCCACTAGGGCCGCGGCGCTTGTTTCAAGCTCCGCGACCCTTGGTCATTTTCAGCAACCAATTTTTTAGTTTTTTTCCAAAACGTTCCAATTTAGTCCCACTTGATTTTGTAACTTCCATACACAATATGGGAGTTAAAATCACATCTCTATCAGCCATTTCTCATATGGATTTATGAAATTCAATCTCAAATGTGTAACATATAATATACACATTATTGGGTAATATTTGGGAGTTACAAATTTGTAACTGATTTTGTAACTCCAAAATATGTCACATTTAGGCACACACATGTGTCCAATTTTGTGACTGTCAATAATATGTTACAAGGTGTGATAAATCACATTTTGTCACATTATTTAATCTAATATTATATTATATGAAATAATATAACATTCCCCCACTAGATTAAATAATCACTTTTGTAACACTTATTTAATCAATCAAACATTATATTAAAATATAATATTAATTACTGAAGGCGAGACTCTGGCCTTGAGAAGAACACGGGCTAACATCCCGATAGTCTGTGAGCTCCCGCCTATCCCCGAAGGGGGTGCTGAGGCCGATGAAGGTGAGGAGCAAGAAGAAGACAAGGTACCTCTTGTGCGGAAGAGGCGAGCTCCTGAGGCTACTCAGGACCCTGATGTAGAGCGAGCTTCATCGGGGGCAGCAGCCGGCCCCTCCAGCCAAGGTAACCCATACCCCTATAGGGACTTAGATAGGGCTATCTCCGACCTTAGGTTAGTCAGGTTTAATCCAAACCAGCTCGTCCATCATCACCCCAATGATCCCGACCGTAACATAACCATGCTTCAGTGCGTGGATCATTTAATGTTACATCATGACATGGGCCATCCTAAAGGCACCATAGTTGTAGACAACACCCTATCCTTTAGGTCAGTCTTTTTTGAAGGGTATGGAACCAACCTTAGGTCGTGGGCCTGGTCCTGTCCAATATTTTTTATTAAAACTTAGTTCGTGCTAATTTTATTGACACCTCGTGTTTTTTAGAAAAAACATTGGTTAATCAATTTTACTAACTTCCAAGTTTTGGACCTGGTTGTATCCAGGATAGTTTTGTACCTGGTTATATCCAGGATTTTTAATGATTTAAAACTTAGTTCGTGCTAGATTTATTGACACCTTATGTTTTCTTGAAAGAAAACATCGGTTTATCAATTTTACTAACTTCCAAGTTTTGGACCTGGTTGTATCCAAGATAGTTTTGTACCTGGTTATGTCCAGGATTTTTAATGATTTAAAACTTAGTTCGTGCTAGATTTATTGACACCTCGTGTTTTCTTGAAAGAAAACATCGGTTTATCAATTTAACTAACTTCCAAGTTTTGGACCTGGTTGTATCAAGGATAGTTTTGATCCTTCTCGGGTTATATGCCCCCCAAGGAACCAGAAAGTGAACTTTCTAGGTTGCTTCGGACAAACACTATCACACGAACTAATACATAAACGAAACTATATGAAAGGCAAGAAATACACAATGATTCCTTTATTTCTTAACCAAACGACTTTTTTAACTAAGCCTTACATAGACGGGTGGTATCATCATTGATAATACTTCTTTAGGTGCATAGCATTCCAGGTCTGTGGGACTGTTTCTCCATTAATTCGAGCTAATTTGAAGGTTCCCTCATGTACGAACTCCACTATTTGATAGGGCCCTTCCTAGCTCGGACCTAAGGCGCCGTCTTTGGGGTCCTTGCTTGCCAAAAATATTCTTCGGAGTACCAGGTCGCCCAAACAAAAGATACGCCACCTGACTTTGGAATTAAAATAACGAGTGATTTTTTGCTGGTAATGTGTGAGTTATAGCTGCGAATCCTCTCATTTCTCATCAATTAGGTCGAGAGATGCACCGAGCAACTCATCATTCTGCTCCTGGTTGAATGTCTGGAGCCTATGCGTGGTTATCTTTGTTTCGACGAGAAAGACGACCTCACTTCCGAAAGTCAGGGAGAAAGGGGTGTGCCCCATAGAAGTTCAGTTGGAGGTCCGGTATGCCCATAGTACCTGTGGGAGCTGCCCAGGCCAGACTCCCTTGGCCTCTTCTAACCTTTTCTTAAGGCTTGCTTTTAGGGTCTTATTCACGGCCTCGACCTGTCCATTGGCTTATGGGTAGGTAACCGAAGAGAAAATTTTAATTATGTCGTGCCTCTCACAGAACTCGGTGAAGAGATTGCTATAGAACTGAGTTCCATTATCCAATACAATCTTCTTAGGCAGTTTGAATCGGCACACAATACTCTTGACTACAAAGTCGAGGACTCTTTTTGAGGTGATTGTTGCCAGGGGCTCGGCTTCTGCCCACTTCGTGAAATAATCAATGGCTACCACCGCATAGCGAACTCCTCCTTTTCCCGTGGGCAGAGCTCCTATTAAATCAATTCCCCATATCGCGAATGGCCATGGGGATGAGATCATTTTTAACTTGACTAGTCGAGCTCGGTCGACTGTGGCGAACCGCTGGCATTTGTCGCACTTTCGGACATAGGAGGTGGAATCATTTGATAAAGTGGGCTAGTAATATCCCTGCCTTAGTATTTTTAAGGCCAAGGTTTGCCCCCCCAGCATGATCCCCACAGAAGCCTTCATGCACCTCCTGTAAAATAGGTTTGGCCTCCTCTGGAAAAACACATCGTAGAAGAGGCAAGGAATGGCCACGTCGGTACAACGCTCCATCCACGATTACATATCTTGGAGCTTGATAGAGTATCCTTCTCGCATCTTTTTGTTCATCATGAAACTTCCTTGTTGTAAGATACTCTATTATGGGAGTCATCCAGGTTGGCCTAGTGTCGATCATCTCGACCTCCATCGTGTTTCCTGCCACACTTGGGCTCTCCAAGAATTCCACCGATACCATGCTCAGAATCTTGGCTTCTTTGGAGGTAGCGAGTCTCGCCAAAGCGTCAGCGCTGGCATTCTGCTCGCGAGGGATCGGCTCGACTAGGCCATATTCAAATTCTAATAGTTCTTTCTTCACTTTGACTAGGCCATCTTGGCCCCTCGCACTTGGTATTCTCCTGACACTTGATTTACCATGAGCTAGGAATCACTATAGCACTGGACGACCCTAGCCTTCAATTCCTTTGCCACTCTAAGCCCAGCCAACAAAGCTTCGTACTCGGCTTCGTTGTTGGATGCTTCAAACCCGAATCGTAGCGCGGAGTGGAATCGATGCCTTTTTGGAGAGATCAAAATGATCCCAGCTCCAGACCCGTTTTCGTTAGATGAACCATCCACGAAGATTCTCCACAATGCCTGTACTGGTTCTCTCAACAGCTCCTCCTGAAACCCGGTGCACTCAGCCATGAAATCAGCTAGGGCTTGGCTTTTGATCGTAGTCTGTGGTATGTACCGTATTTCGAACTGGCTGAGTTCGATTGCCCATTTTAAGAGACGTCTCGATGCTTCAGATTTATGCAATACCTACCTTAAAGGTTGGTCGGTCATGACGTGGATTGAATGGGATTGGAAGTACGGCCTAAGCTTCCTGGAGGCTAGAATAAGGCAGAACGCCATCTTTTCCATTAAGGGATACCGCGATTCAGCTCCGAGAAGTCTTTTGCTTATATAAAATACAGGTTTTTGAACTCGGTCCTCTTCCCAGACCAGCACGGCACTGGTTGCATTTTCCGTAACAGCCAAATAAAGTAGAAGAGGCTCCCCCGCCGCTGGTTTAGACAATATTGGTGGCTTGGCCAAATGTGTTTTTAGATCGAGAAATGCCTGTTCGCACTCCTTAGTCCATTCAAACTTATTATTTCCTCATAGCAGATTATAGAATGGCAAACACTTGTCAGTGGACTTAGAAATGAACTGATTAAGGGATGCCACTCTTCCAGTCAGACTTTGGACATCTTTACGCGACTTGGGTGAAGGCATTTCTAATAACGACCTAATTTTTTCTGGGTTCACCTCTATCCCCCTTATATTGACTATGAATCCCATAAACTTTCCTGATGCCACTCTGAAAGTACACTTCTGGGGATTCAACCTCATGTTATATCTCCTTAAGATCTCAAAACATTCCTTCAGATCGGGAACATGGTTATTGGCAGTCTCAGATTTGACCAGCATATCATCAACATACACTTCCATGTTTTTCCCAATCTGATCAGCGAACATTCTGTTGACCAATCGCTGGTAGGTAGCCCCTGCGTTCTTCAGCCCGAAGGGCATAACTTTATAACAGTAAACATTTGTTGGAGTCATAAAGCTAGTATGCTCCTGGTTCGTAGGGTTCATCGCGATCTGGTTATACCCAAAATACGCATCCATGAAGGACATGAGCTCATGCCCTGCAATGGCATCCACCAACTGATCAATTCTTGGCAATGGGAAGCAATCCTTAGGACAAGGTTTGTTTAGGTCGGAGAAATCGATGCAAGTCCGCCACTTTCCATTTGGCTTTGGGACCAGGATAGAATTTGCGACCCAGATCAGATATTTAGCCTCGCGAATAAACCCGCATTTTAATAGCCGAGCTACTTCTTCTTCCAGGGCCTCAGCTCGGGTTGTACCCAGACGACTTTGTTTCTGGGATTTCGCAGGCACGCTTTTATCCAAGTTCAAGGTATGCATGATCACACTCAGGTTTATCCCTACCATGTCTTCATGAGACCAGGCGAAAACATCTAGATTCCCTTGTAAAAAATTTATCAGCTCCGCCTTCCTTTCATCACCAAGATTTTTCCCGAGCTTAACGACTCTCAAAGCATTTTTGGGATTGATGTTTACTTCTTCGAGCTCTTCAATAGCTCAGAGCTTAGATCTATCTTCGCCTACCCGCAAATTGATATCATCACTCGGGGTAGTATCCCTGCCACTGGCTTGCTGAGGTTCTTCCATACTAGGAACAATCCTTACTTCCTGGGATTCCTCGCCTCCGTCCTGTATGGCCATCGTTTGCTACCCAGGTTGTGATTTTCCCTTCATGGAAATGTTGTAGCATTCCCTGGCAGCAAGTTGATTGCCTTGGATAGTACATATTCTTGCAGATGAGGGGAACTTGATCACAAGGTGGCAGACAAATGTTATGGCTTCGAACGCCATTAACGTAGGTCGACCCAAGATTGCATTGTACGCGGTCAGAAAATCGACGACCACAAACTCGAGAAGCTTGGAAATAGTTCGTGGTCCTTCACCCAAGGTTATCACTAACTCGATTGTTCCGATAGCGGCCGATCCCTCACTGGAAAACCAATACAGCATCATGGAGGTTGCTTTCAGCTCGGTTACGGACAATCCCATTTTTTCTAATGTGGACCTGAATAGTAGGTTCACAGAACTTCCATTATCCACTAGTGCCCTCCTAACCCTCCGGTTGGCAAGCTGGACGGTTATGACTAGAGGATCGTTATGCGGGAATTGGACATGGCTAGCATCTTCTTCAGTAAAATTGATTGGTTGTTTCTCCAATCACTGTTGCTTGGATAAATGTTGCTCTGGGACAAACTCAACTCCGTCGTGAGATCTCAACTCATTGATATACCTCTTCTGGACACCTCTGCTCATGCCTGCCAAGTGAGGGCCTCCAGAGATGGTTGTTATTTCTCCCCCTGTTATGGAGGAGGGGTATCCTAATTCACCTGAGCTCTGGTCTAATTCGCTGGGGCCTCCGGAGTTGATGGAATATTTTGTCCAGTGAGCCGACCCGGAGTTATTCGATTCTAGGCAAACTGAGCCAATGGTCCGGACCTGATGAGCGTCTTAATCTCATCCTTCAAGTGCCTGCAATCATCAGTGTTGTGACCAATGTCATTGTTGAATCGAAATTTTTTTGAGGGATCTCTCTCTGCCCTTTGATTCTTTAACGGCTCTGGCTTTTTCCACGGAAGGCGGGCAGAATTCGCCAAGAAGATACGCTCTCTAGCACTAGTGAGGTCAGCATAAGTCATATAGATTGGCTTAAACTTCTCCACGAGCTTGTTTTTCTTTAAACCGCTCTGGCCGCCCTCACCATTTCCCTTCCGCTTGTTATTTCCCCCTTGGTTATTCTGGGTAACGGTTTGAGCCATAGCTGCAACATCCGTTACCGCTCCACCGGGCTGGGTAGGGACTTGGTTGGTTCTTGCGACTGAAGCTCGTGTGTCTTCCAAGTTGATCCACCTTTGAGCCTTGTTCAAGAACTCATCCACGGTGTTCACCCCCATTCTTTGGAGTTCTTGCCATAGATTGCCCCCAACAAGAATTCTTGTTATCATCGCCATGAGCCTAGAACTTTCATCCGCGTCTGTAGCTCGCGCAGCAACATTAGCAAATCTACTCAGATATGCTTTTAGAGGATCTCCGGTCTACAGCTTTACATTTGCAAGGGAGTCCGCCTTAATGCGAGCCACCTGAGAAGCCTGGAATGCCCTCTTGAAATCAGCGGAGAAACTTTTCCACGAGCTGATAGAATGTTTCTTGTATTGCTTGAACCATTGTCTAGTCGACCCGACCAGAGTCGAGTGGAATACCAGGCACCTCAGCTCGGGTCCAATATTGTGGGCCATCATCAGAGTGGTGAACATTCCCAAGTGGTTAGATGGATCTCCATTTCCATCGAATTTTGACAGATGGGGCATTCTGAAACCCGACAGGTATGTTGTTGCTGCGATGTTTGGGGCGAAAAGTTTGAGTTCATCTTCTGAGTCATATTCGTCTTTTTCATTCTCCTATAGGAGTCTTTTCATCAGCTCCTCCATCTAGGCTAACATTTCGAGGGTTTGGTCCTTGGTACCTTGGTTGTTATGTGGCTGTTCAACAGCTCCCATTCGGTCGTACGCGTTCGGTGGTTATTGTCCCTCCAAGCTCGAGCTTGGTTTGGCGGGACATTCCCGTTGTCACGTACTTCGAAAGGGCCCCCCTCGTGGTGAGTGTCACTGATTCCATCATGGGCTGGATTTCTCCTTTGTGAGTTTAGGCGATCTCGTAGATTAGTCTGTGGATCAACTTGAGGGCTCTGAGCCGAACTCAGCTGATTTCTCAAATCTACACCGGTCCTACCACTTCGACGACCCTCACTCCAATAACTTCCATTAGAGAAACTTAGAGCTCGCGGTTGAGTATGAGGATCTGGGATATTCTTGCATGCCCGTGGGGCATAAGCAGGGGCAGCGGGAGGAGGATTTCTCCTGCTATCCCCATAGGTAGGAACGTTTCGTGCAGAACAAGGTGGCGTAGGATGTCTTATGGGCGATGGGAGTTGCCTAACTGGTGAGGCAATTCTTGTCCTGTTAGGGCAGACCAAATTAGCCTGTGGTCATTCTGCTCCGCCATTTCTGACTCTCTGTGTCTGGCGATCTGATCGTGACATAGGGGGGTTGGCTGGAACATACCATCTTTGCGAGTTTTCCCTAGACTTCCGCGTGGGTTTCCATGGGCGTTTCCAGGCGCATTCGACGGTGGTACTGAATTTGGTGTCGAGGTCCTAACCGACCGACTGACTTGTCGATGACCCCTGGGAAAGCCATCAAACAGGATTTCTTGGTGATCTTGCGTCATGGGCGTAGAACTCGGGGTCGAGATTCTAACCGACCGACTTGGCCTGGGTCGACTATCCCGGCAGGACTTATGAGTCCCACCTTTCCTCTTTCCAACGTTAATGTCGGTTGCAAGAGGGGGTAGCCGAGCCAAAACCTCATCGATTTGCTTGTTTTCTTTGGCCAAATGGCTCCTTAACTGCATGTTTTCCAACTCTACCACAATCAAGTAATCCGGATTCGGATTTGGCGGTAATGATGCTGAACTCCCAGTGTCACCGTGGACCATCGGTTGTTTTCCTGACCGTTGCTGGATCTCAGGGTTTTGTTCATCGGAAACAGCGGTATGGTGAGCCTCCTGCCCACCATGCCGATCTGTTTCATTATCGTGTCTCGAGCGAGTAACCACCATGATGAACTTTGATCTGAATATTTTACAATAGCACTAATCTGCAGCTCTCAACAAAAGCACCAAACTGTTGACGCGGTTTTTCGCCAACAGTGAATTATGAAAACAGCTGGGATGGATTAGTGATTAATGGTAATCCGTAATAAGAAAATGATACTTAAATACACCAGAAACAAAATATCAAGAATACTCATCCCTTTTTACGTGGTTCGGAGGTTAAAATCCCCCTAGTCCACGAGTCTATATTATTACTGTTTATCTCTCTCTAAATCTTGACAGAGTTTTTGCATTACAGTGAAAAAAAAAAACCTTCCCTCTCCCTATCCAAGGTCTTAGTATTTATAGAGAAAATCCCTAGATAGGCATTGGGGTCATCACGTGAATCCAAATCCCTCGTGTGACCTGTCTCACACTAGTGATAAATATTACAACTTATATTAAGGTATGGTCTAATCATTAGGTAAAACTGATCATTGGTCATCATGGATAACTGGACATGTGATGTCTGATCATGCACGATTATATTACGTGTCTGGGATTTCAGGGATTTGTGGACATGTAATGTCTATCCATGCACGTCCATATAACGTATGCAGGTTTATAAAGATCCAGGGAAATGGCAGATCTCTAGCGTACCCTGAGTTGAGTGTAGCGTCAGCTCGTGTCTCGGATGCTATGCTTCATAAGTGTTTCCATCTCGTGCATATTGCTTTATATTCATCAACTCGTGCTATTTACCTGAGGAATCGTGCTGTCTTTACAGAGGAAAGATGAACTTTTGTATCCTCTATTACAGTTCTTGGCTAGCCATCTGTATCCAAGCTGTCTAAAAGACTCGTTTGGAATTTTAGGACATACAATAGGAATAGTTGTTTTCCATTAAAAAGTGTGAGTATGTACATCGAATCCCAAAAATAAGTGTTTACAAGGCATTTACAACTCTCAAAATAATTACAACTTAAGCCAGCCTAAGAGGCAAAATTAAGTTTGGCTTTAGTCCCTGTTGATCCCTCGGCCGTGGCGGTTGAGCAGTTGCTGATGTACACACTGCCCCTAAAGTTCTCCAACTCATGGCTGATCCAGCTTTCCCTTTCCCTTACATGAACCACATAGCACCCGTGAGCCAAGGCTCAGCAAGAAAACTTAAATCAACGAATACAAATGAGCAATAACATATAAGCAGTAAACTTGAATCGACAAATTCAATAAGCAACCAGATATGAGCAATAAGCTTTGCAGTATTCATCTGCTCAATCAAATACATAACCCAATCTCAACAATCAATACAGTTAGTTAAGTGCAATCGACACTTCTATTTATTTAAGTGGCGTTCAGGTCCGACACCCTTAGGTCGATTCCTCTGGTCTCATGGTCGACCTCGGCTCGCTTAGGCCGGGCTACGTTTTGCACGCTTAATGTCGGCCCTGGTTCCCTTAGGCCGGACTTTCAGCATAGATATAATCACATATATATTGCACAACACACAACTAGATACAGAATATACAAGGATGCCTAATTGAGTAATAACAATTATAATAACAGTCATATCCATTTATAGGGGTCCAAGCCCCGATCACAACCAAGGTGCAATTTTCTTACCTTGAGTTTCGTGCGATAGACGATATGACCTCGAGTACCATCCTGATCCCGAGCCTTGCAATAATCTATTCACAACATAAACATACTCTTATGAGGGATTAACTCCAAATCCCGAGCCTCACTCCAGACCTTACACTTAAGATTACTATTCCTGGTTGTTAGGACATTAGAAACGTCCCCCGAGCCCCCAAGTGGCCACCAAATGGATTCCTGAACTCCTCGAGCCCTAATTCTAAAATAAGAAAAATCACATTTCGGGCCATCTGGTCCAGTCGTGCCTGTCCTTAGCGCAGTCGCGCCTATAGAAATTTTGGACTTTCTGGGGTACTGGCACGGTCGCACCACTGACTTCGAAACCCAAATCGAAACCAATTCCTAAGGTTCTAAGACTCTAGCGCGGTTGCGCTAGGCCACCAGAAACCTGAAAACAAGCCCAGAAACTTGGTGTTCTTCCCCAATTCAAACTTATGACTTCTCCCTGAATCTTAGACCCAAAACTCGACCCCAAATTAGTATTTCAGCAGATTTACGACCACAAAACATCCTTAATAGCCTAAATAAACAATAACCCATAACAAGGTACCCCAAATACACACTTAAACCCCAAATTTCAAAGATTCTACCTTGTGGAAGTTTGAGTTTAAGAGCTTACCCCAAATCCAAGAATTTCAGGTCTGAAATGCAAATTGAAACTAAATTCCAAGCCTCCTAGAGCCTCCTAACACGTTTCTTCTTGCAAAATCTATACTAAAAATCCCCAGAAACCTTAATTTCATCAGAATCTATCTTAACCTTAACTTAATCAAGAACACCAAAATTAAAATGGCAAAGCAGAGACAATGAGTCCTTACCTTCTCTGAATTTTGAATCTCCTAGAGTGAGGATGATTATGCAGCCCCTTATTCCTCCCCAATACCCCAAACTTCCAAGGAAATTTCCTCAAATTCCAGCCTTTGTGCCTTGTGTTCTTGGGAGAGTGCTTGAGAGTAACCAAAGAGGAGAGAGAGAGCTTACACATGAATGGGAAGGGCTGCAGTTGCCTTGGGTCTAAACCAAGGGTTAATTGACCATTTTACCCCTTGCCCCACTAAAACTCAAAGCCTAGTCCCTTGTGCAATTTGGTCATTTGCCATTAATCCCACTAAACCTCAATTTACATTCCTAATTTCCCCATTCAAGTACTAACCCTCCAAATATAAATATCTCCTCCAATAATGCCCCAACATTTCCCAACATACACAAAATTACCCAAAATACCCCTTGGCTCCCCCGAGACGAGTATAAGTCCCCGTTGTGACTTTTTTGCCAAATCGCTCTAAAGGATCGACTTAAGCTTGTCATGGAAAATATATCCACATAATAATGTGGTTCTAATCACATAATACATATAATTACAATTATACCCTTATCGGGTCAAAGTTATGAAAATGCCATTTTTCACAAAAAGGGGCCCACAATCACATTTAATACATATAAGCATGCATAAATAATTATATCTTAATATAACGCATATACTTTACATAATCACAGATATATTCAATTAAGTTCATGTAATAATCCATTTATGCTCTCCCAACATGTTAATCAAGGCACTAAGCCCTATTAGAAAATTCGGGACGTTGCAATTGTATTTAGAATTGTACCGTTTTTTTAATACCATATTTGCAAATGTAACGTAGACAATCTTTAATTGTAAGTGTGTTTAACGTTTCTCTCTCTTCACATAAGGTGCCCATTTGTTTAAAAAATGTTTCTTTAAAAATCTTTTTCGACCACATCGCTAGTCGGTTGGGCTCAAAAGTGGTACCATCATGACCTACTCTTCAAGGTGGTCATTTTGATATGTGGGAAGCATATGTTTTTTCGCCGTCGATGGAAAATATGACCAGAATAAAAAGTTACTTTTTAGTTTCTTTTTCATATTCTGTTAACCAAAAAGTAACTAAACTGTAAACTTAAACAAAATTTAATATATCAAAATTTGTATCCTTATTTTACATTTAAAAGATACTATATGGTTTTCTAAAAAAAACTTTAAAGCTATTTTAGAAACATTTCAAGTAACTTTTTTAAAATAGATTTTTTAGGATATTGTTTGGTAACTTTTAAATACAACATAAGGAGACTCTTTTTGGTAACTCACTAAGTTTCTTGGTTGCTTTAAATTTGTGGCATACTCAAAAATTTAGTCATGTATCAAAATGTAACCAATTGGTATCTTAAATGATTTTAAAAGCAACAAAAATGTAGCTTTTTTAAAAGTAACTATGCAATATACTAAATAGTATCATTTTCTAATAACTTATACATGATAACTTGGAATTATAGAAGTAATTTTTTATACTATATGATAACTAATTAGTTTCTAAAATAGACTTGAAGGTAACATAAAAGTATCTTAAATAATAAGACATGTAAATCACATGAGTGACTAAAAAAGTCTATTACAAGTTTTCATTTAAAAGTTACCGTATAGTATACTAAATTAATTTTTATTAATTAACTATATGGTAAGTTATTGTACTATATGACAACTCATTAGTTTCTGAAATAAGCTTGTAGGTTGCCAAATTGTATCTAAAATAATAAGATATCATAATTTACATAAAAATAACTAATGGGTATATTAAAATATTTACAAATGAGTTTCGGAGGTAACCAAAAGGTATTGAAATAATATGATTTAAATATAAAGCTTTTAATAAAAAAAAAAGTGACCACTTGGCATCTTATTGATATTGTAAGCAACCAAAAGGTAATTTTTTACAACCTAGAAAAACAAAAAAATTCGGGGGGCGAAATTTCCCAATTTTTTTCAAAATCTAGTATGCTATGCTGATGTGACATCGGTATTCATGTAAATAGTTTAGTTGAAGGTATTTTTATAAATACTTTAGATTTTAGGTATATAATTGTAAAAGGGAAATTTCAAGGTCTATGCATAATAACATAGTAAAATTTTTTAATATGGCAACATAAAGATTCCTCCCAATTATGTGCCCCTACCATATTTTGGACAAAAATACTCATTTCATTTAAAAATATCATATTCAACATCACACACATATATCTCTCTCCCTCTGTGTGTGTGTGTGTCCATCACGCACGACCATTTTTGCATACTGAACCGATCTGAAAGTTTCATTTTATGTGAAGAAATTGTCATTCTTAGTATTTTTTAAGAGAAAAAACCATGGGTAAGTATCCTCTCATTCTAACTACTTGTGAATATGAAATGTCATGGTTAGATTGAGGTTTCGTACTGTTATGGTGTTGAGTGTGGTATTGTTTCTGCATTTTTTTATTTGTTCTTTGGATCTGAAAGATCTAGAAATATGTGGGTTGCCATTCAAAATCGATGATAAATCGATACCAAATCGATGGTAAATCGATGACAAATTGATACAAGTGCTCAAAGTTGCTAGACGCAATGCCACATCAATGCCCTACTGATGCCCCATCGATGTTATTTCGATGCTGAGATGAACATATAATTTGGAGATTATTTTCAATATAATATCGATGGTATATCGATGCTGAATTGATGCCATGTATGTTGGTGTGTTTCAACATCAAAATGGCATCGATATACCATCGAAAATGCATCACGTACAGATGCCAGCCAGCAACATCAATTATGCATCAAAATGTCATCGATGTGGCATTGCAGTGCAAATAGCATTATACTGGCAACGATTTTTCATCGATTGATCATCAATTTTACTATATTTTATAACTTTCTTAGGTTTTTTTTGTAAATTTGCAGGTTCCAGAGTTAATATATTTGTTTCTTACAATGGTGTTTGGGAATGGAAAGGAGAGAAATGTAATCTCAAAGGTGGTTTGAACACTATAATACACGTACCAATTGATGTTAGTTGCATAGAATTATTGGATAAGTTGTATTCAAAGATGAAAGTGGATAGGTCATTGTTTGACTTAAAGTTGGACGTGTCGTTTACATGCAATGATTTTAGCTTAGATCTTATTGAAATCACGGATGATGAAGGAGTGAGTGCTCTTATTCTTGATAATTCAAAGTCCTTACAACATCAGGTTCCTTTATGCGTCAGTTCGATTGCAAAGAACATTGCTCTTCTTGATCCATCTCCTAGAGCGAGTGTTAATAAGGGTAATCATAATCATTCTTGCACGGTTGTTCCACAAACAGCTCCTGAGCCAAGTGTATGCATCGGAGGTCCTAGTCAAAATGAAACTTTTTTTCCCCAAACAAATCCCCCGCATGATGATGGGAATGAGTACAATCCTTATGTCAATGACGATCCAGTTGCCTATTTAGGTGATGATGATGAAACAGCTGAGGGTTGCAATAGTTCTGATGATAACTTCGAGGATCGGTTACCCATGCTACATATGGAGCAAGTGTATGATTTAAATGTACGACCCTTGCCAAGACGTCAATAAATCTAAGGACGTAGGACTCCTGTCTCAGAGAGCAGTCATCCAACTACACAAGATGAAATAGATGGAGTTCTTCGACATATACTGCAAAAGATATCGCATGCCCCTCTTATGTTATCCCCACGTTATCTGGAGTGAGTTGTGTAGTAATAAAAGTTGGGAAGGTTTTTTAGAATAAGTTAGAGATGAAGCGATGAATCTAGTTTGTGGTGAAGAAGTCAGGTTTGGTATATCACTTGCAAGGATCCTAATTGTGGGTGGAGATTGAGAGGGAGGAGAATGCATAAATCTGATATGTTTGAGATAACTCATTTCTCCAATAAACACACTTGCTCACTTGAACTCCGACATAAAGGCCATCGCCAAGCTGCACCTTGGGTTATTAGTCATTGTATAAAGAAAAAATATCAGACTGGATCAAATGCGTACATGGCGAACAACATAAGAGAAGACATTAATAATGATTATGGCATTGAGCTGTCATATGGAAAAGCTTGGAGATGTCGAGAGATGGCTCTGGAGTATGTCAGGGGGACACTGGAAGCATCCTACGAAAAGCTACCATCGTACATGTTCATGCTTCAACAGAAAAATATCAGGATGTTGATAGATTTTTTCATTGAGTATGATCGGTTCAAATATTGCTTTTTCTCAGTAGGACTTAGTAAAAGAGAGTTTCGTACATGTTGTCCTGTGTTATGTGTGGACGACACTTTTTTAAAGACAAAATACGGTAGGCAGATGTTATGTCTAGTCGCTTTGGATGCAAATAACCATATGTATTTAATTGCATTTGCTATTGTGGATAGTGAGAATCATGATTCTTGGAAGTATTTCATGTCAAATCTAAAGAAAGCGGTTGGGGAAGTTGAGGACCTGTGGTTTGTATCTGACAAGCATGCGAGTATTACACATGCCTTGGAAACTATTTTCTCCGATGCCTATCACTGTGCTTGCTACCACCACATTAGTATGAATGTGATTGCTAAATTCAAGACTGATCATTGTCATGTGTTGATGTATAATGCGACATATGCTTTTAGGAAGTCTGAGTTTCATGCTCACTTCAACAAAATCAAATCAAAAGACCCAGCGATCGCTCAGTACCTAGAAGACATAGGGTCCCGAGCTTACTTTCCTGGAAATAAGTATGTCATTGTGAATTGTAATTTATTTTATGAAATCTTTTAAATGTAGATTACTAGTAAATGTTAGTTTTCCCGGATACTAGGTACAATATAATGACAAGCAATTACGTTGAAAGTTTCAACAATAAGACCCGGGACGCAAGGAGCTTTCCGATAACTACATTCGTTGAATTTATTCGCTTCACACTTCAGTCCTGGTTCTGTGATAGGAGAGAAACTAGCAAGAAGACTACTACAACTCTTGCACAGACATACGAGAAAGATTTGGTGGATATGGTTTAGTGTACTAATGGACTTTGATGGACTTCTAATTTGTGTAGTAATGGGCTTTGTTTTCCTTTTAATTTGACATATAAAAATGCCTTCAACACAAAATTTTTAAAATATTAATTTGCAATTTTCTTTGATATACCATCGAAATGTCACTGGTTGTGCTACGTTATTGTTTTACCATCAATACACCATCGAAATGGCATCGACATGAGTAAAAGAACTGGTTTTAAATGATTTAGTGAAATGCATCGATGTGGCATCGAATCACCATCGATGTGGCATTGAAATTATGATATGTAATCCATAAAAAGGAACCGCCATTGATATACCATCGAATGGAATCGATGTATTATATAACAGTTTTAATTACAAAATATATACCATCAAATTACCATTGATTTTCCATCGAAATGGCATCAGTGTGGCATTGTTTATATATAAAACTAAGCAGAAATCAAAATAATTGTTCCTAGGAGCAGGAGCAAGAAGAAAGGGTAAATATGATTTGCTCATCCCCTTTTAATATATTTGAATAGTTGATTCAAATTTTTTATGCCACCATATTTTTTTGTCTTGTTTTTTCAGGAACGCATAATTCAAGAAAAGAAAAGAATGCGAAAGAAAAACAAGAAAATGATTGCATATTGGGAGACTAAGAGATAACTGACATGGAAATTAATTTTTTCATTTTCAACTTTGTATTAAGTTCTTCTTCTTTAAAAAGTAGTTCTAGAATTCTTTCTAGAAACTATGTTTTAGATTCTTTTATTTGATGAATGAACAAGTTTAGTATTTTTTTTTAATAATAAAGTCATATATTATTTTTGAAATATACTTGTTTCACCTATTTCATCAATGAGTATAAATGATAATTATGAATTATTGTGCAAATCATAGATTTAATAAGACATCTTATTCCAACCACACTTAAGTGAAACATATATGTGAATTATTTTTTAGATTGACTTTTAATTAATTAGACACATAAAACAAATAAAAGACAGTCTTTTATTACAACCATTCAATGGTTCTCTGCTTGTTTATATAGTCTTTTAATTGAAGTTAACCAAAAGACCTTTCTCTAATAAAGGCTCAAAAATCACATAATCGTTTAGTTAATACATAGATTGGTATGTTGAACCTTTTAATGTTCAAAACTAAAAGAAATAATAAATAGTAAGTCAATATTGATTGACATTTATTTAAGATATGTTTAACTTTGATCAAATACAAAGCAAACTTCTAGAAATTTTCATGCAACATTCAAAGTAAAGTCACTTAGAGACTTGTTTGATCTGATCAAAAGGAAGTCTAAACTCGAATTTAGAATTCAAGTAATTTGCATGTGACCTTGGAATTCAAACCCAACTCACATACAACTAGAATGCTAAGTAAAATGAGTATTTTGGAAATGGAATATAATCATACTAGATAAGATTAAATAGATAATGAGCAATCATTATCGTCTTTATTATTTCTATAATTTTAACACTTGTTATACTCTGTACATGTTTGATTGTACAACATCAAAGACTTAGAAGTTGGGATTCACAAGTGGTTATGTGAATAAATTGAAAATTTTTCATGAAGTCATTTAGTGAAACAGTTTAATAATCATAAAATATTACAAAAAAAGTTTGTATCTCTTTAATGTTACTTTAATGAAGCATGATTATTATAATCACTATATTTTCTAGTTAAGTTAAACTAGAAATAATGACTGCAAGTCAAGTAAGCAAGTTATTGATAATTAAACAATGATAAAACCAAAGAATATCACAAATTCTATAAAACATTGTTGTAGTGGGAGCATTAGTTAGTAACTACTTTATTACAAATGTAAAGATAATTAAATTGTGTGTAACACAATCTAACTATACTTCATTCACATACTAGTATATGAAATGAAAAAGTTTTTACAGAAAACAATGGTTGAAATACCATGAATCTAGAAATGGAATTTGGAATTCTATGTCATCTGGATTCTTGAACATCCAACTAAAGTTCATTGAACTTCAGTTTGAAATAGGATATTCAAGATGAAGAGGAGAACAAAGGAAAGTACAGATTTTTCAAAATTAGGTTAATAGCCTAAGGCTATGAACAAAAAGAGGAATTTATTACTTGAATAAATATCTTCTACTATAACCAAACTTGAATCTGTTTACGTACTCTTATCCACTGCTTTATGAACGGATTATGAGATTAATTTAAATGGATGTCTAAGTAGCTTTTACTGAATGGCTGACATGTCAAAATCATTTGAAGATCTCGACTAGAAAGATTCTGTTGTAATTATTATTCTTAATATTGAAATCGTTCTAATCATTGGGAATGATGTAAATATGTCGTCAATAGAAAAGGAATGTGTTGACGGCGTTTTTCGTCAACAGTGAATATAGAACACGTAAACAATAATTAGATATGGCCAGAAAAATATAATAACACAAACAAGATTTTTTACATGGTTCAGCAGTTAACTCTGCCTAGTCCACGAGTCTTTGTTATTAGAACTTAAGATAATTTCTGGAAATTCTTCAAGAATGAATTCTCCAGAGTTTCTCTCAAGATTACCAAATTTCGGTCCTTTTCACGGGTACAGGACTTCTCTATTTATAGAGGAAGTCTCAGGATACTTTCCCACACATTTCTGAGAAGTTATCTTTTACATTAATAAACTTAATGGCTTTAACGCCTGTAACTCCTATATACAAGGAAACGTCCCCTGAAGACCAGAGGGCGTGTAACTGACTAATAAATATCCCTTTATTATAGGGAAGTTACAACAACAATATTTCTTGAATGCATAGACTGGGTCCCTTCAAGTGATCTATTAAGCGACTCGAGATCAGTGATCGGCATCATGCCCGTCTAGGTCTCTGAATGAAGAACGAGTTGCCTTGTTTTCTCAAGATCAACTCGGAAAGGGTGAATATCACCGAGGCTGCCTTTCCCCGAGCTTACACTCCTGCCCAAGCTCGGGCCAATTGATCCGAGGTCACCCCCGAAAACGGACGCCTTCCAATGTTAGTCTTTCGAGCTTATAAGAACTTCGAGGTTGCCACCATTGTGAAGACTTGATGCTTAGGCTGCGAACACGTATTCTAGATATTGTGAGCTCACACCTGACGAATCCAGCTTTCGATATCACAATTCTCAGAGCTCGAAATCTGGGTTAAATTCAACATTGACATTTACACAAAAATATATAAATATAATTAGTCAATTGCAATTTTATATTATGTATTATTCATAAATAACAAAAATTCTCATATCATATCATTCGGATTAATGAAATCTTCATAGTTTATATTTATTCTTTATTTTTCATTTATTACAATATTCACATTCATATCTAAACCCAAACCTAACACGTGCACTGCAGGTGCTTTTTTTTATTCGTGTAAAGGACGGAAAGGAAAGCCATGGGCGGGGTCAAAGGAGTGGTTTTTTTTCTTCTTCTTCACAATCACGTATCTCTCCACATAATTTCTCTTCTTTTTCTTTCTCAGAGAAGAAAAAAACGCTCACAGATTCAGAGCTATATCACTTTGTGCATCTTTACTGGTCGGCCATGGCTGCCGCGATGAGAATTATCTTCGGACTACTAACATTCGTCACTATCGGAATGATTATAGGTACACACTCCTACTTTCAATTTTCCACTTCATGTGATCTTTCGAGTTTCGTTTATCGGGAAAGCTAATGCACTGGAATGAAAATTGAAAAATCAAGTTGTTTGTATATTTTTATTTGTAAAAAGTATATCCGTGTTAAGTTTCCTCCATTTTCCCGGGAATATGTACAGAAGGTAATGTGTAAGAGCTCTAAATGTTGAGTTTGGCTTTGGCATTTGGTTCTTAAATCGATGATTTGTTTTGTTGAACTAGTATCAGAGTGACGATGAGATCTTCGAGCTCCATTCACTTGGCTTAGTGAGGAATAAGAACAATAGCCAATTAAGTTCTATCTCCATGAGAAATTAAGTGTATTGACACAATGTTTTGGCTAATGATTACATTTTACGCATATTATTCCAGCAAAATCGTGTGCTTCTTTGATCCTTCCCAAAAATATAATTAATAATAAAATCCTACTCTTTTTAGAATTGCAATTTTGGAATAATTGTTATGGTATATATGATTGTTATCGTCTTCATTTGGCACTGCTGTTAATATCTATTAATACTGAGATAAACAATTTAGGCTATGCTAGATCATGATTGAAAAGGTTAAAGGGTATTTAGATGTTTGAATGATTAGTTGATCTGACCATACGAATTTTGTAGCTGTGTGTCTCGTTCCGGTCACCAATCCATAATAAGGTTTTTAGCATTGTCTAAGTTTCAAACTAGAGTTCCTTATTTTGAGTACGTTACAGCAAAGTTCTCTGCTCTTATGCTATTGTCATAAGCACAAGTGTTCCTAAATTGTAGCCAGAATTTTCTTATTTTGCCTTTCTATAAAGGTTGATATTGATTAGTATTATCCATGTTTTAAGTGCTGAATCGATAAGATATGTTCTTAAGAACAATCGATTTCAAGAGGGAGTTCCCTTTAAGGTGAGTTGGGAACTTGGCTTGGACTTTTCCTTTTACTAACTCTTTTCTATTAGAAAAAGGAGAGGGAAATTTTTAAAAAATAAAAAAAATGCCTTAAGTTTCAGATAACTGAAAGGCTCACATGTTTGCTATCTTTGGTTTTCTGACATAAATTCATACCTAATGTGCAACTATTTATCTGATGTTGAATGGTTTCGTCCTTCATACCTTGTCTTTTAATCCTTCATGTTGATGTTGAATGTTTCTAATACAATAAATAGACAAATAAACCACAAATTTTAGGGATTTCAAGTGTATTAATATTTTTTTCATATGGAATTGCAGGTGCTTTGTTTCAATTGGCATTTATACGAAGACTGGAAGATTCATATGGTATCTATTGAATGATAAATTTCCTATTCGAGATGAACTCTTCTAATTTAAGTTATAGTTATATTTATATCGCATTCTTGACGAGATCAATTAATTTATGGTAGGGTTGGGTTTAGATCCTTTTGTCAGTGGGTTAGCATAGATTCCTTTAATCAAGTATTATTTTTCTTCATATATATAATATATATTTTCTTTTTCATAGTGTAGTTTGTTTTGGTGACCTTAATTTCTGGCATGTTGAAAAATAAAAAAGGATGTTTCACTAATTGTTTTCAATCCCATATTTAAATTATTTAGCATTTTTCTCTCACTTTTCTCATGTTCTGGTGCTATTTTCCCTTAAATCTCTCTCTCTCAGTGTGTGTGTGTGTTAGGAATGAGTTGTAGTAATAGTAGGACAGCTGTCATGTTGGAAATGGCTGGGTTGTTAGTAGGGGTATTTGGGTGGTTAGAATAATATATAAATGTGGGGATGGGGTGAGAAAAGAGGTAAGAAATGTGTGAATGAGTTGTGGTGTGCTTTGAGCTCTTGGGAGGTTTTCAGGCCCCTTGAAGAACCTGGCTAGTTTTTTTGTATTTCCTTTCAATTTCAGTGATAATATTCCCTATTTTAGCTTACTGTTTTTCTGTCTTTGGCTCCAATCACTATATCTTTTATTCTAATTTGTATAATTTTGGTTTAATTTCCTTATTATTGCAACAATGATTCATGGTCATATTTTTGCATTAAGTACTGTCTCATTTTTAAATTTTCTCTCTCTTCTTTATAGTAATATATTTGTTATGTTTTTGCAATATTATGTAACTCATGCTGTCAAGTTATTGTATGTTTATCATCATCTTGATACTATAAGATTTTTTTCATACTCCTAATTTGCATGTCAAAATGTGTCATGTAATTTTTCTGTGCTCTCTGTTCAACTTTTCACAAACTGTATCTTTTATTGGTTCAGATTTTCCTAATTTTCGAACATCACAGAGGCGTCAACTTGATAGCTATATTCAGTTGCCCAGAGGTAGGTATGGTACCCTGTATGGGGTCAGAGATATACATATAGATTTACATATGTTTTTTCATTTGATGGGCTTTTTTTCCTCATTGTTTAGGTATTCATCATTGGAATGATGACAAAGAGACAACAGTTTTACGACTTGGATATGTATGTTAGACATGTTTATTTTTAAGCTTAAGTTTTTGATTCCTAAGACAACTTCCTATGCATCAATATAATATTTAAAATGCTGTTCTTGAATTCTCAAAAATAAAAGATACCTATGTGAGAACATCTAAAATGTATTGGTTTCACTCTTATGGGTTGGAACCTTTAGTTGTCCATAATGTTGATTTCGATTTCTGATGCTCTTTTGAAGTTTCTTTCATTTATTTGGGATTATTAAGTCAGCGAAGGGTTTCCTTAACCACCTTCTTTACGTACTGCTTCCTTTGTAATTAAATTTCTTTGTTGGTAATACATGAAGTTTTCTTTGAGGGACCGTGATTATTTTTGGACTGCTAAAGAATACTAGGTCTTACCATGTTTGTGTTTTAGTTCATACATTGATATAAGAACAGTTAAATTGAACTTTTAGGGAGGGTAATTTCATGTACTGATGTGTCATCTTGTCATATATGTAGGTTAAACCTGAAGTAATTAGCTGGTCACCTCGTATCATCATACTTCATAATTTTTTGAGCATAGAGGTATGCACTTTCTAATATAATATCATCAAGTCAACCTTCTCTTTATCTGGATGATCTTTCTCTCTTTTTTTTTTGGTACTTATTATCCTTACGCCAAATCCTACTATTTTGTCTTTAAAATTAAGTTAAGCCTGATGTGCTTGAATTTTGAGGTAATAAATTTTAATATAATGATTGGCAGAGAAGAGTTATGTGCTAATCTAGAAGTCCATTGAGGACTGAAAGTGAAGAGGAGAGAATTTATTATTGCAAATTTTAAAAGTGGAACTCAAGTTAATTTGTTGATAATTAGAAATGATGAACACACGAAGAATAAAATCTAGTGGCTTGCCCACAGGGCATTGGTGTAGCAGCAAGGAAGATACTTGAGAAAGTTTAACTATGGCAAACGTCTCAAGTGGTAAAACTCTCTCCTAACAAACTAGCCTATGAGAGGAGGGTGCCCTAGTGGTAGTAAACTGCCAACCAATCTCATACTCAGGCGATATGGGATCCTAGCACTGTGGTGGGATTAGTTGAGAAGGGGACCGGATATCAATGGTTATAAAAATAAATCTTGTGGTTTAAAGACATTTCTTGGACATTTGATGTAGGCTTTCCTATACAATGTTTTTGAATGACTAAGTTGCTTAAAAAATTCGGACAAAAGGAAAAGAGAGGTAGTTCGAATTTTTTGATGTTTTTTCTCCATGAAACTGAAGAAATTATAGTAAATTTGGTCAAAATTAAATTAAAAATCTAACAAAGAGAAACATGTTGATTCTAGTTGAATAGAAGGCAGAATGGAAGGAGAAATATGTGCTATTTTTCTAGTTCAATTTATAAAATAAATATCAAAGGCTATACGTATCAGTTCATCATTTGTCTTATCAATTTGGTCTCTGTGCGTTGTTTGGATAGTAGCTTCTCCATAGATGATTAATTTCAAGCTACAGAGGCTGCCTGGCAGTGTTGTTAGGCAATTGGTAGTATGTGTTATTTTTTCTTCACCAAGAGAAATTTCGAAGATTCTTTGTTTTAACTTATGACTGGTGGAATATTCTAATTGAAAGTGAACTGGATTATATTGTTTTAAAGTATAGAAATCTATGTTTCTTACAGGAATGTGATTATCTTAGAGGTTTAGCCCTCCCCCGTCTTCATGTTTCTACTGTGGTGGACACAAAAACAGGGAAGGTATGTATGACAGCATTGAAGTTTCTCTGTTCTTTTTTAATTCTTGTTTTGTAATTAACTATGAAAGATCTCTGTGATGATAACAATTCAGAGTTTCTAGCTATATCTACCTTAAGTTGAAGACATATTTATACAGTATCTTCATTTGTTTGCAATCAAGTACATGATTGTTCTCCTCTTTGTTTCAATTTCAGGGAATAAAGAGTAATGTTAGGACAAGCTCGGGGATGTTTCTAACTCCTGAAGAGAAAAAGTATCCAATGATACAAGTTAAATCTTCTCTCTCTCTCTCTCTTGCATTTTGATCCTTGAGCCTTATAATTTTTTGTCTTGCAAGTTTTCCCATATTATACTGCAAATTTTCTAATGTATCATGTACAATCTAATTAAATTAAATTGAACTAACTTGTTTACAGAATAAAAAATAGTGCATTATTTTATCTTTTCTCATTTTATTCCTTTTTTTATCCTCTTGTACATGTTTCTTCTCTACACCATCCTGCCATCAGGCTATTGAAAAGCGAATATCTGTCTATTCACAAATACCTGTGGAAAATGGGGAGCTGATTCAGGTCTTAAGGTGGGAATGCAGTTTATCAACTAGAAATTTAATGTTTATGAAAAGATATATTAATATCTTTTAATTATTAAGGCTAACATCTGCAGCAGTACAGGTATGAAAAGAGTGAGTTTTACAAACCACACCATGACTACTTTTCTGATACTGTAAGCTTCTCACCATGACTTGACAAATATCATTACTTCATTACATCCATTCTTTTGTTGCATATTCTTCCAAAGATATTTATCACTTGCTTTTGTAATGTGAGAATTCTTTTATTTTTATCTGTTGAGGCAGTTTAACTTGAAGCGTGGTGGTCAGAGAGTAGCAACAATGCTAATGTATTTAAGTGACAGTGTTGAGGGTGGAGAGACATACTTTCCTATGGTAATGTTATCCTTATAATTAATTTGATTGTATTATTGCCTATACAGCTATCATTTGATGCAAGCAATCACTTTTTATTTTGCAACATTTGGACTCTAGTTTGCTTACATTTGTATGATGAAAAGGAAAATGTGGAACTTCACTATACCTCATTCATATATTCAGAATTGCATATGATGCGTGCTATGTGATTGCTGTTTGTGGATTCAACCAACCCTTCTTTTTTATGATTCTTGTATAATTGATGCAAGCAAACTTTGTTGCTTCAAGTTACGTGTAGGGAATTTATGAACTGTAAGTGGTGTCTGTTGAGCAAAGTAATTATTTTTTCCTGTTTTTGTACTCACTCATACAAGAGAAAATATGAGATTGATCAAAAAACCCTTGTAAGAGGGATTGATTGAGGATCTTTTTTTGGTATGTTGTTTATGAACTACTTGCAACTTGCAGATTAGTATTCTCTCATTTAGAAATGCCTTATGGCATAATGTTTTCATGTTTAGTTCTCTAAGGTGTTTATTAATTTTCCATTCGTACATTGAGAAGAATTTTCCAAACTTTAAAATATGTGTTTGCTGTTACTTCTCAGGCTGGTACAGCTGACTGTAGCTGTGGTGGAAAAATAATGAAAGGTTTATCTGTGAAACCGGTTAAAGGAGATGCTGTTCTCTTCTGGAGCATGGTTTGTTTTCTAAATAATTCTTTTGAAATTAACTAATCTTGATAAGTACTCTTCTTGAACATCAGCTCCAAAGTTTTAGGGCCTATAGTTTAAAGTCTAGAATGTCTTGGGGATTTGTAATTGCTGCCCTTTACTTATGGTGCTAGTGAAACAATGATACACACCTGCATTCTCACTTGACAACTATAGCAACTTGTGCGGCATAAGTAGTTTTAAAATGTTACGGGTATGGTTCACTTTGTTTTTGAATTATTTATGAACTTTAAGAAGCAAGAATTAGAACACATGTTGAGATAACTTCAATATAGAGTACACCTCTGCCTCTTGATTCTTTTAGTTACAGATAAGGCCAGCTTTCCTTTAGTTTTGGAACACAATTATTAGTTACAATTTTAATATCGATAAGGGAACTTCATTTTATTTATTTATTTATCTTTCTTATGTTTACTTGGTATATTTCAGGGTCTTGACGGACAATCTGATCCAAATAGCATTCATGGCGGGTGCGAAGTACTTTCAGGGGAAAAGTGGTCAGCTACAAAATGGATGAGGCAAACAGTTACCTCTTGAAATAAATTTGGTGAAGTTTATATATTCTTTACAAATGCAGTCAGTGCTCAGTCCAGTTTTCTAATATATAGGCATAATTACATCTTACATAATCCCCCTTGCAGTAAGATAGGAGCGTATAACTCTTTTCTACTGAGGCTCCGGTTAAATTATATATGCTTTTTCTTTCTTTCTCAAGTCTTAAAAGAGAAACTATAGGGTAGCGGTAGTTGAAGTTGGTTATAGAAAGAAATGCCCCCTGCTGTGTTTAACATAGATGTCTTCTGTATAACTTCACATTAGAACTTTCAATGGAGTGCTCTTATCCCTTTTCATTTTTGGCTTTATACTTGTTTTTTGGGGAATCCAATTCTTTATTGAAATTGGAAATTGTTACGTATATGCTTTAGTAACAGACGAACGGAAAATTCTGAGAGATATGGTATGAAAAATTATACTTGACTAATATGTTCCCATTGTGTCATTTGAACTAAGATATTGTTTTTAAAGGAAGAACAGTAATAAATTCTCAATGCAATGTCACATGTATGAATATTGGTGGTTTTCATTTTTGATTGAAATGACTAGGGACTACCATATAACTGGGTTTGTTCCTATGAAAGAATCACTTAGTTGTGTTGAAGTTAAAATCTAAGTAATTTATTAAGGTTTTTTTATTTAAAAAAAAAATTATTCTGATGTCAAATAGAAGTGTTTGACATTATTGTCAAACGAAGAAAACAAATATTATTACTCATCATTCTTTGAAAGAAAAAAAGTTATAGATATCTCTACTCTATATAAACATATATTTTTTAAAATTTCTTATTATTTTCTCAATTATTCGACTTTCTTTCTTATTAATACTTCTCATATTGTTTTGTCAAAAAAAAAAAAAATTTCTCATATTGTTTATTCTTCATAAATTTATCTCATTATTTTATAATTTTAGAATTTCTTTGTCTCATTTGAAATAATTATCATTTTTTTCTCATTATTATCTCTCCTCGTTTAATTTTATTATTTTCTCCTATTCATTTTCGCTCATTATTTCTTTCTTACTTACTTTATCTTTAATCACTTTTTCTCTTGTTTTTCTCGTTAATTTCTATCGTCACTATCGTTCTTCAATTTTTTTTGTCACTCTATCTCACAACGTTCTCTTTGAATACATTTTTCATATAATTTTTCTGATGATGATCTTTCTATTTTATTTATGGATATTCTCTCTTTGGATTTTTTTTCTATTCAAGTTATGTTTTTATTTTATCCTTTAAGAATTACTAGCCAAACAGTTTTTGTATTTTGAAAACAGCAAAATAATTTTATATTTTTATTTTTTCATACATTTTTTGAAACAATAAATAAATAAAAAAATCCTAACAGTCTCATTTCAGGAGAAAATTAATGTTCTCAAATTTGTTTATATATATATATATGATAAACTAATTTGGTCAAAATTAACCACTAACATTTGTTAATTTAGGGAAAAATATCATTTTGGTCTTTTTTATTTTTATTTTAACTGAATATTAGATTTAATTATCTATTTTTAATGATTCCATTTTTTTTACAGAAACACACCAAAATTAATATAAGTTCGATTTCGGATAAATTTGCACTTTAATGACTCTTTTATCTTCTTTCTAATATAAGTGTAAATGTTTTCATAAGTTGCATGAAAAAAATGATCAATATTATAAAATTCGAGAACATATAGAGTTAAATTTAGTATCTAAAATGATATATTTTTATATTATATTTAATTAAATACTTTTATTACTTTATTTATTCTTCAAATAAAAATTCAAACTCAATGTTATAAAATTAACTATTTTATATATTTGATAGTAAAAAATATTTGTCAAACTAAAAGTGTTTATATTTTGGTACATTTTAGAAAAGTATTATTTCAATAGTGAACACTTGTAAAAAGTTGTTTCAAATTTAACATAAAAAGATAACATGACTGAATTTGGCATAACAATAACTTTAATTTTTTTATTTACTATTAATTATTATGATATATTAATTCACTATTAAATTTTTTGAGCACATGCAATTACATAAAATATATTGGAGTCCTTATTATAGACAACAAAATATAAAATTGTATATTATAAATAAATATTAAATGACCACTAATTATAGTTAATTTTTTTACTTAATTTGTACATTGTACAAACACAATTACAAATATTAAGTCAAATACGACAGTGATTTATTTTAATGTTAAATTTGATACAAAATTTACACCGTGTCGGAGACAGTATAAACTTATTAATCTTAAAATTATCTTATTTTTGCATAAAATTTGCATACAAATAGTATAGATTGGCAACTAACTTTTCAAGATGGAAGTATTGGTTTATGGAGTTTCATAATTAACAACGGACATTAGGGGTGTTCATAAAACCATCCACACTGCACAAACCGCCCACACCATACCGCACCGCAATTTGCAGTTTAGAACCCTTCGCGGTGCGGTTGCGGTTTGTATTTTTGCCAAACTGCGCGGTGCGGTGCGGTTTTAAATTTTATAAATGCGGTTCAAACCACACCGTACCGCATCATTATATATATTAACTTTTTTATATTATTTTTTTCAATTTTACTACATTTCAAGTTAATGCATAAATATGTATATAGTATAATATAATATACATAATATCTAGAAAGAAATATAATGTTTCATATGATATTAACACATATTCTACTTCAATCTAAAGATATTCATCCTTAATTAAAATAATATTTACTTTTATATTACATTTTTTATTTGGTATTAGTTTGTTATATTTTTATTGTTTTGCTTAAAGTTTATTAGCTTGTTGTACATTTAATTATTTTGTTAAAAACTCTATGGTTATGAGATTTATTATGAATCTTTCTTAATTATAATATTTAATTGTTAAATTATTTGGCGATAGGCATAAACCGCCCACACCGCACCACACCACTCCGCATTTTTGCGGTGCGGTTAATGCGGTTTGAGGTCTATGCGGTGTGGGTTGCAGTTTGGAAAATTGTTCAAACTGCATATATGATGCGGTCCAAAAAATTAGAGAAAAACTGCATCACGAACACCCTTAACGGACATGAGGAAGTGGAACTGTGATTAGACCACCTAAATCATTATCTTATTCTAGACAAACTCAAAGTAATTATTATTTAATTTACCAATAATATAGATTGACAACTTCAACTTTCCAAAATGGAAGTATTGGTTTCTAGAGTTCCATAACTATCTACACACAAAATTAGCATGCACAACTATATTATCTCTTATAGTACCTTGGGGAAGCACTTGGAAATCAATGTTAAAAATCTAGTTGAGAAAATTCCATACCATTAGAATTAGGTCTATGCAATCATGATGTTGGTTGTTGGAATGCTATTGTTGGACAAGAAGGCATTGAAGCCTTAAACATTCTTTCTTTAATGCTAAGTAGAGGCATAAGCATCAATTGGTTTTATCTTTCCATTTGTATGATAGAGTTTTCTTTAAAATATAAAATTTGTATTGAATAGCAATCTATCACATTATTATTATTATTTTTAAAAGGAATCTATCACATTATATAGAATATAATTTTTGTACACTTTACTACAATAATCTTTCTATATTTATAAAATATTATTCATCACTCTAAATATTTTTAATTAATTTTTCGTTATTATTTTTATTTTTCTTTCATATTCTTTTTAATTTAAAATAAAAAAATTTGTCAAAAAAATTAATAAAAAATATATAATATAGAGAAACTAAGTAGAAATGGGAGAGAGCAAGGTGAGAAATTAATTTATTTCTAAGATGAGAAATCCAAATCAAGTTTGATAGGGCATTTTCATTTATTGTGGATGCTCTTTCTCTCTTTTAAATAAAGATACATCATTTAATAACTACGATCAACTGTTACAGGAAAACATAAAAATGCGGACTATTTTTTTGTCCAAATACACTAGTAACATAAGAAGCAAGCGTGTGGGTCACACCATTCGTAGAATGTCAAAAGGAATGACAAGAACCACCACCTACAACATTCAATAAGTTAACATCTGAAACAATGGGTCCCAAAGAATGAGAAGAACACCCTTTAAAAACTTACGAACAAATAACAATAGACTCACATTAAAAAAAAAAAAAAAATCAAAATTAGAACAGCATTAAAACCAGCTCGAAGCTCCAATAATTCAACAACATTAACCGAAAAAAGATATGGAATACTAATAGCCCAAGCAGCCCAAACAATGCCCTTTACATCCCAAATCACTCCCCAACATCATAATTAAGCTTATACAAACCCATATAGGAGGCATCCATTTCAAAATGTAACCGACCCTTCTCCCATACAGAGATCCATGCAACCCCGACGTTGAGCATTTTGAAACTCTGACAGACCCAAAGAAGCTAAATCGACATCTCGCTCAATACGAGACTCCACCTTACCACATATCATTGCTTTTCTATCCACCTTAATCCAAATATCTCAAAACTTTTTATTTAACTATTAATTGACATTGAATTTATTTGGTATGATTGGTTAAATACATAGTGAAATTGGTTAGGCACGAAGAGGTGCAAAAACCATAATGGTTTCACTAAAGTCAACATGTGAGAGTTGACTTTCAATATAGGCATTTATAAATCATCTTTTTTGGGTCCAAAATATTTATTTGGAGTATATAATAATACCCACAAATTTTGGGAGCATTTAGGGATGTTTTGAGACAAGTTTTGGAGCACCAAGTTAAAGGGATCAACGTTGTGTCACCTCTAGGAGGCGACTCATCGCTCGTCTTTGAAAATGACGTATTTTTTGCTCCAAAATTCAAATTAAAATGTTATAATATCATTGGTTGAGCCTAATGAGGGTTCCTATACTATATAAAAGGGTCATTTGAGTTAATTGGTGAATTGATCACTCACCTTTCTCTCTCTCTCTCTCTCTAGCTTTTCAGATTACTAGTTTTCTCCAAGATCTTCATCAAGAAAAATTGTAACGCCCTGGTTACCCTAGAATAGTTACGGTGGACCAGAAATTTGACTCGCTACCCGAGTCTTTTGGTTAAAAACGTGCATCTAAGTGTTATTACCAGGCTAAGGTGGAAAAACAATATAAAAGGAAATGATATATTTTATTAAATACATAAAACTGTTCATGGGCCCATAAAATCTTTTACAAGTTATTTACAACTCAAAATGGTCATTACTGTTTTAAATTTACAAACCCGCCGACCTAAGTAGCAAAAATAGGGAAAACCCCTAGTTCCTCTGAGAACTCCTTGGCCGTGGTGGTCAAGCGGCCGCATATGTACACATCACCACCTAAGCTCTCCACTCAAGGCTGGGTGAGCTTTTCTTTCCCTTTACCTGCACCACATAGCACCCATGAGCCAAGGCCCAGCAAGAAAACACAATATAGCATGATATAATATCAACAATGATCATAATAATCATTCAGGACTATCAGTCCAAAACAGATGAGTGACAGTCGCAAAAGTCACTAAAATGGGTACTGCTCCCTTAAGCCATGTGACGATAGGGTCACCAGGGCTTAACAGGTAAGTGAACCTTTCACTAGCTTAAACAGGATAGGTACATGGTGAATAGTCACCAACATAACCTTCCTCATGACTCTAGAGTCATAACTATGGAACTCTGTTCCCTAGCCATGTGACAAGCAGTCACCTAGGCTTTTGGCCCTAGCTCTGAGTAACTAGTCTTAGACTAGCCAAGCGCTTATAGGTTTCATCGACCTTAGGGTTGGTCCAGCATTAATGCCTTAGAGCCATTCAATGCTGATATCGATTAGATCTAATCTTCATTCGGCCCTGCGTTCAGGACGCTTGTGCCGTTTCTGACTCTTAGGTCAGTGTCCCTGACTAGTCAGTGTCATATACAAGTAAACAATATTCGCCAGCATTTAATAAGCAATCCATGTCCACATTTATCAACCAACATGCCTCAATAACAATCATGCATGTCACATACACATGGTGCAATTTTCTTACCTCAGGTTCGAGCGAGAATTACTATAAGAACGACCCTTGAGAACGACTTGTCTTTTTGTCCCTTATCGGTTACCTGGTCATAACCAATTATGGGATTCCATCAATAAAATGAATAACAAAGGTTCCCAAACCAAAATCTAGCCTCCGAGACATCGAATCCTTCTAAACTGGGTAGTAGGATCGATCCCGAGGCCTAAGGCTAGAATCCCCGAGCCAAAAACTTATTTCTGGCCAAAATGACACTAAGGGCCGCGACCCGCCCCTCAAACAGAGATGACCTCCTTCAGCACCCAGCATGAGCCGCGGCCCAACCCATACTTCGGCCAATACTCTGGTTTTGCCTCCCTTCCGATTCCCTTGAAACCAACCCTCCAAACCAAACCAAAACACCACCCAAATGTCCAATAGAACCCCTAAACTTGATCGACATCACACCCTCATCAAAACCCAAGTTAAACACCAACCAAAACTTCCATTAATTCCAACTTCCCACATCAAAACCATAAGCTGAAAACTAAAACTAAAACAAAGCAAACCAGGGAACTAGTGGCTAGAAACTTACCTCAAACTCAGATTGTGATGCTCTTCAATGGTAGAACACTCTCCCAAACTCCCAAGGCTTACTTCCTAGCTTGAATCCTCAACAATGGCTCAAAAATCACAAAGAGAATGGAGGAGAAGGAAGGTACGGGTAAGCTCTTGAATATACTCTGTTTCTCTTCATTTCTACAGCCAAAAAGGGCTTATATCTATCCTAGGGGTGAAAAGAGAAAAATACCCCTAGGTCTAATAAAGGTTTCTAAAGGCTCCCAAGGGCAAAATTGGTATTTCCTATCTATCTCGTTAATCATAATTAACGCTCTCCAATTCTCGCTATTCTTGATAATCTCAAACACCAATAATTCACATCTCGTTACCCTTTAATTTCCGACAACGTTCTAATCATTAAAATCACCCCGAGACTCATCCCGAGCTCCGAACTTAAACATGTTATGACTAGACCGCTAGTCCATATTCCGAGATCGTCTCATGCCGAATAGCTCGAACAAACCCACATTATAATGTGGTCTCAACAATATATCACCGACATGCATACAAATATACAATTATGCCCTCAACGGGCTAAATTACCAAAACACCCCTGTAAATAGAATGTGGACCCACATGCATGCATTTAACATCATATTATAATATAATTCACATATACGTGCATTCTATCAATTAATGGCATAATTAAGCAAGTATGGCCCTCCCCGCCTACTAATCCAGCCATTAAACCGCATTAAGGATTTCAGGGCATTACAACTACCCCCTCCTTACAGAAATTCTGTCCTCGAAATTTACCCGAACAGCTCAGGATACTGACTCTACATATCAGACTCCAGCTCCCAGGTCGCTTCCTCGACCTTGCTGTTCCTCCACAATACCTTAACCAAAGGTATCGTCTTATTCTTGAGGACCTTATCTTTTCTGTCAAGTATCTGAACTGGCTGCTCCTCAAAGGAGAGATCTGGCTCAAGCTCTAGATCTTCATAACTTAAAATATGGCTCACATCAGATACATACCTCCGAAGAGCTGAAACATGAAATACATTATGCACGACTGACAACGCCGGAGGCAAAGCCAATCTGTAAGCCACTTGACCTACCCTCTCCAGGATCTCAAATGGACCTAGAAACCTAGGACTCAGCTTGCCCTTCTTCCCAAACCTTCTCACCCCTTTCCATGGCAAGACTCTAAGGAAGACATAGTCTCCCACTTGGAACTCCACGTTCCTGCGCTTGGGATCTGCATAGCTCTTCTGTCTGCTCTGAGAAGCGAGCATCCGAGCTCTAATCTTCTCAATGGCCTCACTGGTCCTCTGAACTGCCTCAAGACCTAAGTATCTCCTTTCACCTGTCTCATCCCAATGAATGGGAGATCTGCACTTCCTATCATACATCATCTCATAAGGTGCAACTCCAATGGTAGACTGATAATTGTTGTTGTAGGAGAACTCTATCAAAGGCAGATACTTACTCCAAGATCCACCAAAGTCCAGCACACATGTTCGCAGCATGTCTTCCAATATCTGGATCATCCTCTCAGATTTCCCATCTATCTGAGGATGATAAGCAGTACTGAACTTCAGTTGCATCCCCATGGCCTTCTGCAAACTTCCCTAGAACTTGGAAGTAAAGGTAGGGTCCCGATCTGACACGATCGACCTCGGCGCTCCATGGAGGCGCACAATCTCTCTCACATAGAGATCTGCATACTGATCAACTGTATAAGTAGTCCTCACTGGCAAGAAGTGAGCTAACTTGGTGTAGCGTTCTACTATCACCCAAATAGAATCATGCTGACCAACAGTCCTGGGTAAGCCCACCATGAAATCCATTGTGATGTCCTCTCACTTCCACTCTGGGATATCCAGAGGTTGCAATAACCCTGTCGGTCTTTGATGCTCAACCTTGACCTGTTGACATGTTAAGCACTTAGCCACGTACTCTACCACATCTCTCTTCATCCCCGGCCACCAGTACAATGATCTCACATCCTGATACATCTTCATGGTGCCTGGATGCAAAGAGTAAGGTGTAGTATGAGATTCATCCAGAATCTCTCGCCTCAATGCAGTGTCTAACGGAACACATATCCGTCCCTTGTATCTCAACAACCCCAAATCAGACACTGTATAGTCTCTGGATGCTCCAGCCAAGACATCCTCTCTAATCTTGATCAGATGTGGATCACTCAACTGACCCTCCTTGATCCTTTCTAGCAGCGTAGACTGTAGCGTAATGTTGGCCAACTGGCCCACCAGCAACTCTATACCAGCTATGGTCATATCATCAGCTAACTCTCTGGCTATCAGCCTAATACCATGAATCTATCCCGGACCCTTCCGGCTTAAAGCATCAGCTATCACGTTGGCTTTTCCTGGATGATACAAAATCTCACAGTCATAGTCTTTTACTAACTCCAGCCAACGCCTTTGCCTCATATTCAAGTCTTTCTGGGTGAAGAAGTACTTCAGGCTCTTATGGTCTGTATAAATTTCACACTTCTCTCCATAAAGATAATGCCTCCATATCTTTAGAGCAAAAACCATAGCCGCCAACTCTAAATCATGAGTTGGATATCTCTTTTCATACTCCTTCAACTGACGAGAAGCATAAGAAATTACCTTCTCTGACTGCATCCGAACACAGCCCAAACCCTGATGAGAAGCATCGCAGTAAATTACAAACTTCTCCTGACCTGTCGAAAGACTCAGAACCGGAGCTATAACCAACCTCTGCTTCAATTCCTGGAAGCTGTTCTCACATTTATCTGACCACACAAATTTCTGGCTCTTGCATGTCAGCTCAGTCAATGCACTAGCTATCTTTGAGAACCCTTCCACGAAACGCCTGTAATACCCTGCCAATCTAAGGAAACTTCTAACCTCAGAAGCATTCTTTGGCCTTGGCCAATCTCTGACCGCTTCAATCTTTGATGGATCTACCTTAATCCCCTCCTTAATCTTTGAAAAATTTAAAGGTTTTGTGGGAAATTTTTAATATGTTTTGAAAATGCAACATTTTGGATTTTATTATATTTGTTTGACTAGGGTTGGTGGTATGACAATTTGAATTTGATAGAACTTGCATTATTTGGCTTTTGAGGCGAAATCCTTGATGACATGTGTTTTGAAAAGTGATTTAGGCATTTTTATTGGATCGATTGTGCTTTTCAAGCCAACCTTGATTTAATTTTCCCTAGATACCCTCTTTGAGCCTAAAAGTCTACCTTTTATTGTTAAACACTTGTTTTGAGCTTAACCGAATACTTTATTATTTTTCAGTTCCTAGATTTGTACCATGAGCTTATAAAATAAAAAAGGGGATTGATTTATAATGGGTGTTACTCTTGTGTATTGGTGTTGGCAATAGAAAAAAAATTCATGAAAAGATTGAGAAAGAAAAAAAAAAGAGATTTGAGAGAAACTACTTTTCTTTCGATGTCCCCATTAAAATGCATAAGTTTGGGGGAAAGATAGTATATATAAAAAAAAAAAAAAAAACTCTCTAGTGTTTAAATTTCTCAATCTTTGGAAATAAAGAGGATCTTTGGGTCGTGTTAAATTGTGTTGTGAATATCAAGATTAGGAGTAAAGTTTATATGCTTATGGTAATGTTGAGCCTAAATGACAATTTCATCTACCCTTGCCTAAGCCTAACGCTATAACCCGTGAAAGTCCTTTTGATTTCAAAACACGTGTTATTGACATTAGTGGAGAAGGTCAAGTAATGCAAGCATATTGAAAAATTGGTTTGTGGAATTGTCTGGAATGAGTTGAGCATATATGATAGAGTCCAAGTGTTGTAGTCATTTTCGTGATATATTATTGATTTCCCTAATTGAACTTTACAAATTGGACTTTAAGGCAATTGAGCTGAAATTCTGGTTATTAATATTGCAATTGAGATTTCATGAGTTTTGGCAAAGCAGTGTAGATGGTAATGATGGTTTAGCTTGTTCATTTTGTGTTTGTTTCTTTTTGTTAGTTTAACTTGGTCTTTACTCGAGGGCGAGTAAAGGTTAAGTTTGGGGGAGTTTGTTGAGTCTAGTTTTTGTCATGTTTAGGTGATGTTTTAAGTAGTCTTTTATTTCGTTTTTCTTTCATTTAGTGCGGGTTTATGCTTTGTTTGTTTGTCTTTGTGAATATCAGGAAGAATTGAGCACTTGGAGGAAAATGTCAAAGAAAGAGAAGAAATAACCAAGTTTTTCTACATATTTTGAGAAAGAATGGATCTCAACATAATTTGGAAGTGTTGGTGAATTTTTGGGATGAAAACTTGAAAATTTGAGAAATCCCTTAAGAGCCACGGCATGAGCAAAGTAGAGCCGCGGCTAGGTGGTGAAACAGAACCACTGTTTTGAAGGAGATCCTCGGGCCGCGGCATGGCTAGAGAAGGCCGCGGCATAGATGGGCATCAACCCAGAATTCGTCGACACGGGCCGCGGCATGGCTGACTAATGCCGCGGCATGGAGAGAACATTTCACCCATGAATTTTGACACGGGCCGCAGCATGGTGCATGTAGGGCCGCGGCCCGCCTCCTTTAAAAATTGAATCCTAGGTTTTAATATGGCGAAAAAAAGAGAAAAGAATGACATACGGATTGGGGAGAAGTTCTTGCTTGAAGGCTGAAGACTTGGAGTATTTTTTACATGTTTTTCTTCTTCTTCCTGATGTTATCTTTTATTTTTGTTGTGATTAGCATTATGATTATGAACTAATTTTCTGTTAGGATGTTTAATTGAATCACTTGAACCCTTATTATGAACTAATGCAATTTCAATTCTCTTCTTCTTCAATCTTATTCAATTCCATATAACATGTTCTTATAGACTGATTATTGATTGGCCATCTATAGTCAGACATACATGTTTTTAAGTCAAAATCTGAGAAGTGAGATTTAAATCTGCTGTGGTTATATTGGACATAATTCTAATTTAGAACGAAAGTATCTGAGTTAATTATGTAACTGTTTATTAAGTTGTCAAGATTAATGCTACCTTTGTGGTTCAATTTACCATAGAAATATAGGAAATTGTCACCTAGGTTGAGTTTATAATTCATAGTATGATTATAGGCTGCTGTATCAACTTGTTAATTGAATTAGGTAAAAAGAAGAAGAACTCATACTTTGCATTAGGGAATAATAGGGAGTATAGTTGATGAGATTAAATATCCTAATTGTTTCTTCAGTGGTTAAATATCAAAGATTTTACTATTAGTTATTATTCCTTTTAATTTTCAATTATTGTTTCTGCACTTTATAGTTTCTCTTGCTGTATTTACAAAAATCAACAAATTTTAATTGATCAAATAGAAAGAGAAATTAATTGACTGGTAATTGATAAATCAGTCCTTGAGGACGATACTTGGTTTTTACCATTTTATTACAAATTACGACTGTGTGCACTTGCATAGCAAAAATATCGCAATAGTGACCATCTTCCTTCTGCAGTCAATGGTTGCCCCATACTTTGCTAACCAATCCATACCCAGTATCATATCGAAGTCAGTCATAACCAACTCTATAAGATCCACTAACAACTCTCTGCCCTCCACTATCACTAGCAAAGATCTGACCCATCTCCTGGATACCACCAACTCCCCAGTGGGTAACAAAGTACCAAACCCCACAGCATAGAAATCACAAGGTCTACACAACCTATCAATAATACTACTAGCAACAAAGGAATGTGTAGCACCAGAGTCAATCAATACATTATAAGCGGTTCTAGCACTAAGGAGCTGACCTGTAACAACTGAGGGGGAAGCCTCAGCTTCTGCCTGAGTCAATGCAAACACTCGAGCTGGGGCCGAGCTGTCTGCCTTCCTGGGTTCTTCCTTTCTTGCCTTAGGGCAATCCTTTTTGAGATGACCCACTGCTCCACAAGAAAAGCAAGTCCTAGCCCTACACTCTCCCAAGTGATGCCTCTTGCATCTAGGACACTCAGGATAAGACCTCCAGGCTTCATTACCACCTGAACGACCCACAGAAATACCACGGGGCCGTCTGTCAGGACCTGGAATTGGGAAGGTGTCAGGAACCTTCCTCTTTTGATCACTGGGGCCAACACCCCTACCAGAACCCACAAATGGAGGACCTGGCCTCCTGAAATCCCTTCTGGCTGCATTGTCACGCCAGATCTTAGTCTCTGCACTCTCAGCTGTGAGTGCCTTCTCCACCACCTGTGCATAAGTAGTAACTCATGCCACAGTGGTGATACGTACATCTCGGGCTAACCTGGGCTGTAGCCCCTGTAAGAAACGCTCTCTCCTGGTCCCATCAGTGGGCACCAACTCTTTGGCAAACTTTGCCAAACAGTCAAACTTTAAGGCGTACTCAGTTACTGATAAGCTTCCCTGAAGTAGCCTCATAAATTCATCAGCCTTCGCTGCTCTAATAGCGTCATTATAATACTTTTCATTGAACAAGGTCTGAAACTCCTCCCAGCTCAAGAGATTAACATTCCTAGTCTGGCCAATCACTTCCCACCAAATCCGGGCATCTTCCCGAAACATATAGGTAGCACAGGCCACCCTCTCACTACCAACTACCCTCATAAAGTCAAGAATAGTGGTAATCATGCTCATCCATTGTTCAGCTTTGGTAGGATCTGCACTGCCTTCAAACACAGGGGGTTGTTGCTTCCTGAACCGCTCATAAAGAGGTTCCAATCTATTTCCAACCTTAGGCAGTTGCCCAGTAACTGGCACTGACACAGAAGGTGCCTCTGCAACACTGGCCACTACAGGCACTTGCTGCTGTCTTAGGAGACGAAGCTCCTCTCCCTGTTTTAACACTGTTGCCTGCAATTCCTCAAACATCTGTTGCCAGTTTGCAGGTGCTGGCTGTGGAATCTGGGATTGGTCATTCTCTTGACCCTGACTGTTATTATTCTGGCCTGGATCACTCTGGCCAGCTGACATGTCTGTCTGTCCTGGGTTCATTCTGTCACTGATACCTTACTGAAACAATAATCAATACGGCCAGTAAGGTAGTAATAACTAAACCTCTTGCCGCCTCACGGTCCAAGAACAAACAGACAATTATCATATCCCACAGTCATTCAATATTCACAAGCAGATACATGTTTATGGCATTCAGCACTCAGCATGTATCACATAATAACGCATAAACAACCATACTAATAAGCAGGTGCCAGCAATCTCAGTACTAATTAGCACACATTTGCTGAAGATATAATATTTCAGGGCACAGGCTCAACATAGTATCTCATTCGCACAGGTAAAGCATATATATCACATTTAAACAATTGTACATGTAACCACATAAATAGTTACCAAACCATGAGTCGAGCTTGACTTCGGTGATGTGTGTAGATACACAGCCAGTCTACAGGAACCTTAACCTTGGCATTGCTCTGATATCAAGTTGTAACGCCCTGGTTACCCCAGAACAGTTACGGTGAACAGTGAACCGGAAATTTGACTCGCTACCCGAGTTCTTTGGTTAAAAACATGATCTAAGTGTTATTATTAGGTTAAGGAGAAAAACCAGTAAAAAGGAAAGGATACATTTCATTAAGTAAATAAACTGCTCATGAGCCTTTCAAAATGTTTACAAGCTGTTCATAATACAAGAGGGTCGCTACTGTTTCAAATTTACAATCCCCGCCGACCTAAGCCGCAAAAATAGGGTAAACCCCTAGTTCCTCTGAGAACTCCCTGACCGTGGCGGTCAAGCGACCCAATATGTACACAACGTCGCCCAAGCTCTCCACTCAGGGTTGGGTGAGCTTCTCTTTCCCTTTACCTGCACCACATAGCACCCATGAGCCAAGGCCCAGCAAGAAAACACAATAAAGCATGACATAATATCAACAATGATCATAACAACCATTCAGGACTATCAACCCATAACAGATAGGTGACAATAGCCAAAGTCACAAAAGATGGGTACAGCTCCCTCTAGCCATGTGACGATAGGGTCACCAAGGCTTAACTGAAAAGTGTTTCTCTCATAAGTTTAATCAGGATAGGTGCAAGGTGATTGATCACCAACATAACCTTCCTCCCGACTCTAGAGTCGTAACTATGGACAGCGTCCCTTAGCCATGTGACAAATAGTCACCGGGGTCATACACCTTGGCTATGAACATCTGGTCTTAGACCAGGCAAGCGCTTATAAGTTCTTGGACCTTAGGGTCGGTCCCACATTAATGCCATAGAGCTATTCAATGCGTGTTCATCGACTTTAGGGTCGGTCCCTGACTAGTCAGTGCCATAAACAAGTAATTAGCGTTCACTAGCATTTAATATGCAATCCATGTCCACATATATCAACCAACATGCCTCAATAACAACCATGCATGTCATATACCTATACAGGGTGCAACTGTATTCATACACTGTTTTCTTACCTCTGGTTCGAGTGAGAATTATTATATGAACGACCCTTGAGAACGATCAACCTTTAAATTCCTTGACGGTCACCTGGTCATAACCAAAATATAGGATTCATCAATAAAAATGATAACAGAGGGTTCCCAAACCAAAGTCTAGCCTCCGGGACATCAGACACTACTCAACCGGGTACTAGGTTCAACCCCGAGGCCTAAAGTTTGAATCCCCAAGCTAAAAACATGATTCTGGCCAAAATTGCCCTAAGGGCCGCGTCCCTCCCCAGTTGCGCAGCGGCGCGCCCTTTAGACAGAGGCAGACCTCCCTGCCAGACGCCAAGGGCCGCGACGCACCACAGTCGCGCCACGGCGCCCAGCCCAGACCAGGCAAAAATGACAGCACGCACACCAGATTTTCCCCTGCGTTTTCCCCTTGGAACCAAACCCTCTAATCAGCTCCAAACCTCCTCCAAACACCCAATTAAACCTCTAAGCATCACCCATAAATTCCCCTCATCAAAACCCAACCTAAACATCAATTAAAACCTCTTAAAATCCAAACTTCCAACAAGAATCAAAAGTTGAAAAACTTAAGGGAAAAACAGAGCACAACCTGAGTTCAATAACTAAAACTCACCTCTAAACCAGCTTTGAACCTTCTTCAATGGTTGAACCAAGTCCACCAACCTAGCCCTTGAATTTCCTAGCTTGAAACCCCACCTAGAGCTCAAAAACACCAAAGGAAGAATGAAGGGAAGTGATGTACGGGGAAGAGGAAGAGAAACCCTATTTTTGTTCTGTTTTAATATATAACCTTCTATAGCCAACTAAAAGGTAATATAAATCCTTCCAAATGACCAAAATACCCTTAAGTCAATTAAGGCTTCTAAAACCATTTCAAGGGTAAAATTGGTACTTTCCACTTATCCCGTTAATCATAATTAACGCTTCCTAATTCCCGCTAATCTCAATATTCTCAAACATTAATAATTCATATCCCGTTACCCTAAAATCCCCGGTAACGCTCTAACCATTAAAATCACCCCCGAGACTCACCCCGAGCCCCGAGCCCCGAGCCCCGAGCCCCGAGCCCCGAGCTCAAGCCTGTTATGAGCAAACCGATAAATCATATTTAAAGATCGTCTTATGCCGAGATACTCGAACCAATCCACATTATAATGTGGCCTCACAATATATCATTGACATGCAAACAAATATACAATTATACCCTCAACGGGCCAAATTACCAAAACACCCCTGCAAACGAATGTGGACCCACATGCATGCATTTAACATCATATTATAATATATTTATCATAAACATGCATAAACACATTTAATGGCATAATTAAACAGTTATGGCCCTCCCGGCCTACTAAACCAGCCATTAAACCATATTAGGGAATCCGGGGCATTACAGAATTGGTAATAGCCTAATCCACTTAGTGTTTTTATATATGTCAACCTACACTTGAGATCATATGAACCTTGGCCAATTGAGTTTCCCAAGTGCAAATCAGAGAATATTTCAACATAGTTTCTCTATGGAGTCAAGTTTTAAATCGAAAATCCCCCAAATGAAGCCATGGGCCTTGTATTTATAGGCTCATAGATTGTACACAATAGGCCTTGAGTCTTGACCCAGTCATCAGCCGTTTCAACTACATTTAATTAATAAAATAATTAAAAATATTAATCAAATTCAAAATACAACAAAATGGGCTATTATTTCAGGATGTCTGAGAAAAATCCTCCAGCAGTTACAGACTTTTCTTGTTGGAGATGTTGCTAAGATTCTTCTAGAGAAGTTACTGGCCAGTAAGTTACTGAGATGCTGCTAGGGAACTTACTGGTCAGTAAGTACCTGAGATTCTGAAGTCTCTGGTCGACATATTTTCTGAGATGCTCTTTTGAAGTCTCTGGTCGACATGTTTTCTTAGATGCTCTTTTGAAGTCTCTGGTTGACATGTTCCCGACCAGAGGTAACCACTCCTGCAACCATTGGCTAGTAACTTTCTGACCAGTAATGAATTATAAACTTTGCCCAGTAGGTCATTTCCTACCCCTTTACACTCCCTCTGGTCGGTACATTTTTTTATCATCAATGCGCCACCTGGTATAAATGTATTTCCATTTGTCACCTCAAATTGCCACGTCATTACATTTATTTTTTGGGGATAACATTTGCCCCCCAAGTTTATCATATGTATTTAGCATATGATGAACTTTTTCCTGGGTAGTAATTATCCGAGTAGTCTAAGAACACTATGTCCGACTAGCAACTTTGAAAAGTAGTGAATGTTCGAGTAGCAGTCTTCATGAAAAAATCTCCACGTGGTCATACCCCATTAATTTTGGTACCTTTTGTGTTCCAAATTCCCAAGAATGGCCTTTAGTATTCTCTCACCTTTTTTTATACTACATGATTGCATTTTTTGGTCATAGAAATAGAGGTTACACGTTTCCCAATTGTGGGATAATGTGAGAGAGAAAATAAAAAGGCTTGGGTAATGATTTTTAATCTCATAAATAGGGCCTCCGATGGCTATCTATACTTCATTCTCTCTTCAAGAAACAAAAAATAACCTCTCCATTTTGTCAAAGCTTCCCAAACCCGAAGGTGCCCAATTTTTTTTTTCAAGCTTCTTTGATGCATCTTTCACGAAACCGAGGCTTCCATCATCCTTTTGGGCATGTTTCTTAAACTTTGTACTTATTTTCAAGCATGTTTAACTTAAAAATTTAGAGAAAAGTTTCTAGATACCTCTAAAATTCGAAAACCCCTTTTTCAAAATTTTTGAAAAATTCATGGACAAACCTGTGTAAACATATGATTTTGTTGTTGATTTGATGTAGCCTAGGCTTTGGGTTAGTCAGTTTTGCCTCTGATTTGTTGAAATTTTGTGAAAAAATTATCCAAAATCTCAATTTTAAGTTTTCGGGTTCTTGAGACTTTAAAGAACACTGCAGCTTCTTTGAGAAGCTTTGTAAAACCTTTGAAATGCCCTTTTTGATCCATCTTCGGGTTGATTATCATGTTTTGCTACCACCGAGCAGCAAAATATTTTATTTATAAAAACATCCTGCTTGGTCAAACTTCGCTTAACGTCGTACTTGCTGCTCAGGTAAAACTAAAATTTTCCCACCGAGCAGCTAGTTTTCGTTATAGAAAAATACACACTGCTCGAGAAAAACTAAAGTTTTTCATTGGGCAATAATTTTTCTCTTACGAAAGAAAAGATACACACTGCCTAGGCAAAACTAAAATTTTTCTCCGGGCATCAATTTTTTTTTTTCAATTTGCACACACTCTCTGTTTGGTTAACTCACCTCCCCCTATTTTTTGTAGATGAATCGTTACGACTATAGGGGGTGATAACCAAACAGACTCCGACTCCTTCCACCCTGAGCCAAGTGATACTCCTCCAAGTAGTGATTCTTCCTCATCAAAATCTCTGAGCAGAAGGGCTCCCGAAGATCGTCTTCATCGTCTAAAGAAGATTCTTTCCCTATCAACCTTGTACTTACTCCACGAAGATCAATTCCTTCAGTAAAAAAATAAACACTATCTGATGAGAGTGAAAAAGACTACTCGACTACCTCAAGAGCAAGACCCTTAGATAGCTCTCCAGGCAGTAAAAAAAATAGTAGAGCAGGAGCCTTACGTTGAAGAACAACCAGTAGAAGTGGTTGAGACTCAAGCTTCTTCAAGACCTTCCACCTAGTGTGAAAAGTTAAGAGATCAAGGAAAAAGACTGCCCTAAAAATTGCAACAGAAATTTAGAATGTTGCTGTGCTCAAACCGAGAAAGAAAGAAGACCAAGTGCCCTCTTGGTTTGTGGCCAGGGCCTTCAAATTGACCTCGAAGGTTTTCGAAAGGTATTCTCATTCTTTGGGCCTTGAAGGAGTGAACCTAATATATCCACGCTCTGACTAGAGAGCCAACAACCCCAGAGGAGTTTATTGAGCCTGGTCGAGGTATCACATTCATGCTGGAGCTACCATCCCTCTGCATCCTTTCTTTCGATCGCTGGCTGATTATTTCAACGTTTCTCCGTTCCAGATAGCTTCAAATGGGATACAAGCTTTGTCTGCCCTGTACATACTTTACCATCTTTAGAAATGGATTCCACCAACTCCTCACGAGGGCACTATTTGTTTGATTTTAGAGCCAACCCCAACCATAAGAACACATGTTTTTTCCACTTTTTTCATAGGCAGAAAGGGATTAAGTACTTTCATGGTATCACCTTTAAATCAAACCCTGGGAAGTATTGCACAGGGTACTTTCTTACTTTAGATATTGAAGCTAATAACTTGATCTTTACTCATGCGGGACCTTTTTATCGACCTCTCTCGACCAGAGAAATGCATGTTAGGTCGGCGGGGTTGTTGAAAGAAGACCAAGAGGTCGGTGTTGGAAGTACAACTGACGAAGTTAATATGACTGACCAGTTCTCCCCTAAGTCGTGTTCCCAACTACGCTGACCGGGTGATCTTGTTACTAGAGAACCCCTTCTCAAGGAGACCCGTCGTCCAATCCTTCTTACTCGGCATGGAAAAGGAAAAAATCATTGAACTCCTAAGGGAAGTCAGTTCTTTCTCGAAAGATGATGATAATTTCCTCGACGAAATTCTCAATTCAGGTTCCCCTACAAATAACTACCATAGTTCATCATCTTCTTTGCTTGTTCATCATTTTTGTGTTGAATCTGAAAAAATTAATTGTAATAAAGTAGATTTCATAGAGGCCTATAGTCATAGTAGAATCTTTTCTATACTTGAAACTATTTCTTATTTTTCTGATCGATAAGTTGTATTACTTTTTTACAGATTCAGACATGTTCAAGCAATTTAATACTCCTTCTACCCAAAAAAGGAAAGCTGAGGAGGGAAGTACTGCAAACTCTCAGAGCAAAATCTCTAAGATTTTCCTGACCGACCAGTTAAGATTATCTGAATAGGATGGCAACTTAGCTCACTCAACTCCTCAAACTGTCCCGCCTCCTGCTCCAAAGAAAACTGTCCGACCAGGAACAGGCATCGGGGGCCTAAGTGAACCTCTTCGATTTTCTAGTGAGTATGGTAGGGAGCTTCTTGACCAGACTCTTAACCATGAGAGGATGACTCGTACGTTTGACAATCTTCCTCAGCAGAGTGTTGAAGTTGTCCTCAACAGAGGCCTTGCAGAAGTGATGAGCGTGAGTATTTTAACATAACAATGTGTATTTTCCTATTGATTGGACTCATACTAACTACCCTCTTTATTTTTTATTTTCAGGGACTTATCACAATCAGTCATGCTCAACGCTGAGCAGTGGATTATAAGGAGCTGGTCAGGGTGTTGAATGATCAGCTGGTGCAGGCTCGGGCAGAGAATGAAGGCTTGGTCAAGTCTGAAAGAGATCTTCGAGAAAAAGCTGAGTAGGTGGAGAAGACAGTTGCTGACCGGGATAAATCTTTGAAGGACTTAGTTGATGAGAATAGCAAAAAAACCCAAGTCATCAAGACTTTAACTAATCTATTGGAGAAGAAGAATCAAGAGATTGAAGAGTTGAAACAAGACAAAGATGTTGATCTGGCATGTTATGAAGAAATTTGATTCAACTGCTTCTATCAGATATGGAAGCTGAACAAGCCTCTCAATCTTGACTTTCTTTTTGAGGAGGAAAAGACCGAGAAGCTTGCCAAATGCGAGGCTAAGGCCACATAGGAGGCAGCTCTTCCTGCTAGTGTTGTGCCTTCTTCTCCTACCCTGTCATTCCGACCAGAAGAGGTTCTAGGTACTGATGATGGAATTGACCAGCCAACCACAAACGTACCCGACCAGTAACTTTCCTTCTGTCGCAGGCCAGTATCATTTGTATCCGACCAATTATTTTCTATTTTGCTTGTATGGCCGAGCTGTTAGCATTTAAACTTTACGTTTCTTTTTTTTTTAATCTTGAAATATTCTAAGTCTTTCTAGACTTAAAACATTACAAACTTTTTTTGCAAATAGTAAAGCTACTCTAGATTATGCCTTGTAATGTTTTCGCATGAGTACTTAGTTTTTTTTTTTAAAAACAAAACTTAGAAATTATATCCATTTCACAAGTTTATACTAAGTATAACTCCTCACACCCTTATTGCTCTAAATTTTTATGAGCAGAATAATTGTATTCACACAAATATTTGTTTCTAACTTCAAATTTTCTATAACCAAAAACACTCAAAGTTACTCAAGCTTTGCTAAATAAGTTAGCTTAATGGCCATTTTCGACTTCAAAGATTTACAAGTCAGCCGATTTTTTTTTTTTAACTCATGCTCTTATTTCCTGTGTTGAATTATATACCAATATACCCTATGTGCCCCCCAAGTGATCGAGGGTTGAAAGATCCTTAGTCACTTGCTACTTGACTGAATCTGTTCGAGCAATAAATAACTTGTAAAACACATAATATATATAGTGAATTATCCAAGCGGTTGAATACTGTTTAAAACAAACTGACCAGTTGATCACTTGTCCAGTTTGACTAACCAGTTGAATCTTGCTAGAATATACTGGCCAACTGAACACTGCCCGATTTTACTGACCAGTTGAACACTATTCGGGTATAAAAATAATTAACACACATGCAAAATCTACAGCAAGAATTGACCATGCTGCACGTGATATATTTTATTACTCATAATAAGAAATGATAAAACGTGTCTAGAAACGAGTCTTAACCAAAAAAAAAAAATTGATTAAATAAATAAGCGACTGGTCACCTAATGACCAATCCCTTAACAAACTTAAATAACAGGTTGAATACTTGAAACTAAGCTACCACTCTGCAAGCGGTATTTATTGATAATACTTCCTCAAATGCTCGTCATTCCAGTAGTTTCTGATCAACTTTCCATTTAGCCTAGAAAATTTGTAAGTGGCAGGAGGAAAAACTTGTTCGATCTGGTATGGTCCTTCCCAATTTGTTTTGGGGGAGAGTGAGATAACACCATCACAAGAAATAGAATCTACACAAAAAAATGGGTTGACAGAGACTTAAAAAAGATTGAGAAAGAACATGCAAACCCAAGTAGAACAATAGGGTTGTTTAACTTTGATGAAGCTTCAAAACCCTAAGCAAGATCACCACTTTGAGCAAACCAAAAATAAACTGAGGCTTATACACGTTGGAAAATGCTGTCCTAATACTCTATTTCCCAGCCACCATTGATGCTTAAGGCCTTCTCTTTGAGGAAATGAGGATTGAGATTGAACAAGCCTTCAACTCTCAAAGTGAAGCACTTTCTTGGAGAGTTCTTGGAGAAAACTTGAGATTCTTGGATCTAGAAATAGAGGGAGATTGGAGAGAGTGATCAAGTCTCCCAAAACACTATTTTTGACCCTTATATAGAGTAGGCATCGTCATTATGTCTAACCAATAGGATTAGACTTGAAAAACACGTCATTATGAGCATTTACCATATTTCACATAATACAGTAGGCAACGCGTCGCCTGCATGCAGGCGATGCATCACCTGTTAGGGTTTCTTGAAACCCTAGGTTTCAGGCGATGTCTCGCCTCTTGGGTGGCGACATATAGCCATCCTCTCTAACTTTGGACACTTCCAAAGGTCCCAAAAATTATCTAAATGCCACCAAACTTTTTGGGAACCCTTAGATACTTTCATGTATCATTTTGGACCCAAATTTGCATTTTATAAGTGCCTACAATTGAAGCTCAAATTTACATCTTCATTATGTGAATTCTACTAAGTGTTTACACATTGCTTGTATTTTAACACTTATCATTTGTATTTAACCAATCATAATAGTTTAGTCCTAGCACTCCAGCTGCTGGGTCTTTGATGAACACCTTTCTTAGAACCAAATCGACGACCTGGAACTTCCGATCTTTAACTCTGGGATTAAAGCAGCGAGCCACTTTTTGTTGATGAGCAGCAACTCTCAAACACACCTTTTCTCGTTTCTCTTCGATAAGGTATAAAGACTTTGTGAGCAATTGGTGGTTCTCCGTCTGGTCATAAGTACTCCTTTGATGGGATAGGAGGTCAATCTCGACTGGCAACATGACCTCATATCCATATGCCAAGGAAAAGGGAGTATGACCAGTTGTTGTTCGTGCAGTAGTTCTGTACGACCAGAGACTTCTGGTAATTTCTTCTGCCCAGGAACCTTTAGCTTGTTCTAGGCGCTTCTTTAAAGTGTCCTTCAACATTTTTTTTAATGTTTCAACTTGCCCATTTGCTTTTGAGTGAGCTACCGAGGAGAAACTTTTTGCTATGCCATGTCTAGCGCATAAATCAGTAAACAAGTCACTATCAAATTGAGTACCGTTGTCTGACACTATAAACTGCGGTAGACCATAGCGACATATAATGTTTTTCACTACAAAGTCTAACACTTTCTTTTAGGAGATTGTTGTTAGTGGTTCAACTTTGGTCCACTTGGTGAAATAATCCATTGCAACTACTGCGAATTGTACTCCTCCTTTTCCTTTGGGTAACCTCCCAATAAGTTCAATTCCTCATACTACAAAAGACCACAGACTTTGCATCTATTTCAAAACATTTGGTGGTGCTTGGGGTATCTTAGAAAATTGCTGACATTTATCACATCTTTTCACAAACTCCATGGAGTCTTTGTTCATTGTAGGCCAAAAAAATCATTGTCGCAAAATATTTTTTGAAAGACTTTGCCCCTCGGCATGGTCTCCGCAAAATCCTTCATGCACTTCAGCTAGCAAGTGTTTTGACTGGCCGGGTGTTACACATCTTAGCAGTGGCAAAGTGTACCATCTCTTGTACAACACTCCATTCATCATGACATACCAGAAAACTTGTCTCAACATCTTCTTTGCATCATTCCGGTTGTCCGGTAGAGTGCCTTGTTCGATATATGAAATTATGAGTGTCATCCAAGTGTTAGAGATTATGATGGGCAATGCTTCCTGCTCAGTGATATTTGGATTAGCTAAGTATTCGATTGGTACAATGGTTAAAGTGTATGCCTCTTTTGTGCTGGCTAGTTTAGCTAAGGCATCTGCGTTGGAGTTATGCTCTCGTGGTACTTGTTTGATGGAGTACTTTTCAAATTGTGCTAGCAGATCCTTGGCTTTATTTAAATAGGCCACCACGCGCAATCCTCTAGCTTGATATTCCCCCAAAAATTGGTAGGCAAGTAGTTGGGAATCACTATTTATTTCGATCGACCGAGCATGAACATCCCTGGCTAGTCGCAACCCTGCCAGTAGAGCTTCATATTCTGCCTCATTATTGGAGGCATGAATCTGAATCTTAACGTGCAATGGATTCTATGCTGCTTCAGTGTGATTAGTATAAACCCTACCCCTGAATGATGTTCATTTGATGATCCATCTACAAAAAGTTTCCAAACAGGAATATTTTCTCTTTGCCCAGACGTATCCAAAGTTTCTTGCTGGTTGGGAATATCAGGGATTCCGGTACATTCAACAATAAAGTTGGCCAAAGCTTGCCCCTTAATGGCTGACCTAGGCCGATACACAAGTTTGAATTGGCCTAACTATACAGCTCATTTAAGTAGCCGACCAGAGGTTTCGGGTTTTTGTAAAACTTGACATAATGACTGCTCGACAAGTACTTTAATGGGATGAGCTTGAAAGAATGGGCACAATTTTTGAGAAGAAAGCAAGAGACAGTATGCCAACTTCTCGATCAGTGGGTACCGCGACTCTGCCTCTCTCAGCTACTTGCTGATGTAGTAGACCAGAAATTGCAATTTATCTTCTTCTCAAATTAGAGCAGCGCTGACAACGTGTTCTGTAACTGCTAAGTAGATGAAGAGATCCTCCCCATCTATTGGTTTTGAGAGGACTAGAGGTTGGGCCAAGTGTTTCTTTATTTCCTGAAAAATATTTCTCACACTCCTCCGTCCATTCAAATTTCTTGCTTCCTCTAAGTAAGATGGAAAATGGGACACATTTGTCCGTAGATTTGGAAATAAACCTACTTAGAGCGGCAATCCGCCTGGTCAAACTTTGCATATCTTTAGTTATGGTCAGCGACTTCATTTCCATCAATGCCTTGATCTTATTAGGATTGGCCTCTATTCTACGTGAGTTAACAATAAACCCGAGAAACTTTCCAGAACTTACTCCAAACGAGAACTTTAGAGGGTTTTGCTTCATGCAATACTTTATAAGTATGGTAAAGCACTCTCCCAGGTCTTGTACATGCCCCCTCAACTTCTTTCGACTTGACAAGCATGTCATCAACATATACCTCCATGTTTTTGCCGATTAGGTCTCTATACACTGGTAGGTGGCACCCGCATTCTTCAGAACGAATGACATGACCTTATAATAGCATAATCCCACATTTGTCTGGAAACTGGTATGCTCCTCGTTGGGAGGGTGCATGCTTATTTGGTTGTACCCAGATAATTCATCCATGAAAGAAAGAATTTCATGACCAAAGGTTGCATCGACCAATTGGTCTATCCTAGGCAGAGGGAAATAGTCTTTGGGAAAAGCTTTATTTAAGTCAGTAAAGTCCACGCACGTTCTCCAATTTTCATTGGGTTTGGGTACTAACACGGGGTTAGAAACACATGTTGGGTAGTAAGCTTCCCTAATGAATACATTCTCCCTTATGCGTTTGACCTCTTCCTTTAAAGCCTTTGATCGATCATTGTCAAGCAACCTTCTCTTCTATTGCATTGTTGGGTAGTTTTCATTCATGTTAAGCACGTGAATGATCACAGTTGGTGATATACCCACTATATATTTATGGGACCAGGCGAATACATCTTGATTTCTTCGTAAGAATTCTACTAGCTGTGCACTCACTTCCACCTTCAGATTCTTCCCAACCTTGATTACTCTGGTTGGGTCATTTTCATCTATTGGGACCTCATCTAAATATTTGACGGGTCCTACTCCACTGTCCAAATCCCCAAAGCGAGGATCAATATCCTCTCCCTCGCTTTGATCAATGCCTTATTTGGTGACTTTATCACCAGATGAGGTTTTCTGCTTGGTAATGTCTGAAGTTCTTTCTTGATCGATAACTTCTGAAATACCTTCCTGGTCAATAACTTCCATAATATCATCTTGATCGATTTCCATCTCTCCAACCACTTCTTCTTTCTCTCCACACACAATCATGTTGTTCTCCTTGAATCCCTTTCGTGTGTTAACCACTGAAGCATTATAACACTCTCTAGCTTCCCTTTGGTTCCCTTGCACACATCCCATGCCCGCACTGGTTGGGAATTTTATGGATAGGTGACATATGGACACTGCTGCATGTAGAGCCATAAGAAGTGGTCGACCAATCACTACATTATATGCTGACGAGCAATCTACTATAAAAAAATATGTCATCACTATTTCATGCCTAGGGGCATCTCCGACTGTGACCGCTAACTTGATTGTACTGGCTAGCGCTAATCCTTTCCCAGTGAAATTGTAAGTAACTTGAGAGCAAGGCTTCAAGTCATTGACTGACAACTTCATCTCTTCAAAATATGACTTTTAGATAATGTCCACGGAGCTTCCAGTATCGACCAGACACCATTTTACTTTCATGTTTGGAATTTGAATTGCAATGACGAGCGGGTCATTGTGTGGATACCTGACATGCCTAGCATCATCCTCTGTGAAAGTGAGGGCCTCACTTTCACAATGAGGATTCTTTGGAGATCGCTCCTTAATAGCCATGACTTCTGATGATGCATCGATCTCTTGACAAAGTGTTTGGGCACATCTCTCCCTTGCTTTGTTACTATCACCGCCCAGGTGTGGCCCTCCACATATGGTATCTAAGGTAAAGTACACAGGCTCAAATTGTAAGGGTGTAGATCGTTCTCATTTAAACCCAAGATTGTTGTTGCTTCCCCCTCCTTGAGTCTTCTTTTCCATGTACTTTTTCAACTTGCCCAACCAGAGAAGAAATTCTATCTCATCTTTAAGGTGGTTGCATTTGTTTATGCCGTGACCATAATCTCCATGGAAATGACAAAACTTATTCATATCCTTCTTACTCATTTCTTTCTTGATAGGTGGAGGTTTTCGGTAGGGAACTTCTTGGTGAGTTGCAAGATAAATTTCTTCTCAGCTTGCAGCTAGAGTTGTATAATCTATGAACCGAGGTTCATACTTGGTTGTTTTTTTTTCGTTTGGCCCCGACTTGGCCCTCTTCTCTTCATTGTGATCAGACTCGTTATTCCCACGTTTCTTTCCACCATTACGGTTGTTCCCACCAGCCTTGGGGGGATCAGATGAGCCGCTTGGATTGTTTATGCCTTTATCATCTTTCTCAATAGTATCGTCCAATTTCATATACTTGTCCGCCCGGTCAAGAAATTGCTGAAGTGTTGAGATTGTATTTCGATGAATACTATCCCTCAAAGGGCTTTGGTAAGTTATTTTAGAGGAGATGGCAACCATCTTTCCTTCATCTCCCACAACGGTCGCCCTGTTAGCTTCTCTCATAAATCTCTGTATATAATTCTTCAGAGATTCATCCTTTCGTTGTTTGATGTTTGCTAGGTGATTTGCATAGACTGGTGGGGTTCGGGCAACACTAAATTGTTGACAAAACTCCTTCCTGAACATGTCCCATGAGATGATGGAATTTGGTTTGAATTTCCAATACAATTCCTAGGCAGATAATCACTGCTCACTCCGTGAAATTCTATCTGATCCTCGAACTTCCCAACATGCCTGACCGGATATTATTTTCCAGTATATACTGATAGCACATGAGCTTTATACTTTGCCGGTGGTTCGACTGCTCTGCTGCTCTGATCCGAGCACAAAAGGGACTACTACTCCTATCACCCACTTTGTCCAACCCAGTAGGTCGTTTGGCCAAACCTTGCATTACAGCCGCCGGTGCATCTAGTTGGGCTTGAATGATCAATGTGACTAATGATTTTCCAGCATATCGACCCCCTGGTTGGGAATTTCTAGCCGGTGCACTGCCATCAAGTATTTCTACTTGATCGTTAAGGCGGGCAGGAACTTGCCCTTCGACCTGGGCGGTCTTCTTTTTATTGCTGACGACATCTTGCAAATCCCTTCGGGAAGCATGTACTCCTAGCCGATAGAATACTATAATTTTTTATCTTTCCTTATTAGAAGGCTTGTTGCGTGGGACCTACTCTTTTCCACTACGCTGCTGGTTGGGATGTCGAGGTGGCTTTTCAAGATGAGCTAGGTGGTCTTCTCCTTCCCTTTGGTTATTTCCTTCTTGATCATTTGACTGATTAGTCTGATGACTGTCAGCCTCATCTTAACCATGTTCGTATTTGTACCGAGAAGCTTTTTTTTTATCTCGAGGAGTCTTAGCTTGATTGTTCCAGGAAGGGATTGCTTACTTCCCGACCGGTGACTTCTTGATCGGGGAGTTCCCAATCGATGACTTCCTGAAGAAGTTCTAGAATTTTCTCTCTGTGTGGACGCAGTTCTAGAGCAGAGGTCATCATCCATCCGATCAGGTGGCTGTAACACCCTGGTTACTCCTAGATCATTATTGTGAACTTTGAACTGTGCTTAACTTGCTAATCGAGTCATTTCGTTATAAACGTGCATCTAGGCGTTATTAATAGGCTAAGGTGAAAAAATTAATCAAAAGGGAAGTATATATTTTATTTAAAATATAAAACTGTACATGGGCCCATAAAAACGTGTACAAGTTATATACAATTCAAAATGGTCGTTACAGTGTAAAATTACAACCCGCCGACCTAAGCGGCAAAATATAGGGTTAACCCCTAGTTCCTTTGAGAAACACCTTGGCTGTGGTGGTCAAGCAGCCACATATGTACACATCACCACCTAAGCTCTCCACTCAAGGTTGGGTGAGCTTTTCTTTCCCTTTACCTGAACCACATAGCACCCGTAAGCCAAGGCTCAGCAAGAAAAATCATTACTACATGTATATAAAATCAAATGATGATCATGATAATCATACAGAGCTTATAGCCCTAAACAGATGAGTGAATATCACTTCAAGGTTCTGGTAACCATGCTGGGGCTTGTAGCCCTAATAAGATAATATCGAGATTTTGATAATCATGCTGGGGCGTGTAGCCCTAATCAGATGAGTGACTGATGAGTAAGTCACTAGCTTAAATTAGATGAGTGTGTGATGAGTAAGTCACTAACTTAAACCAGATGAGTGACTGATGAGTGAGTCACTAACTTAAATTAGATGAGTGACTGGTGAGTGAGTCTCTAACTTGGGCTCCACACCCTTAGCCATGTGACGATGCAGTCACCTGGGCCTTCTGGCCCTGGCTCTAAGTAACTAGCCATTAGACTAGACAAGTGCTTTTGTTTTTCATTGAACTTAAGGTCGGTCAAGCATTTCATGCTCAGGACGATAATGCTTATGTCGATTAGATCTAATCTTTTCGGCTTGCGTTAAACACGCTAATACCATTCTTGACTCATAAGCCATTACCATACGACCAGTGCTCAGTACTACTGCCGAACTTGACTAATGAGTCACAGCTTCACAGTTAATACCGACACCATTGCTGATTCTGACTAATGAGTCAGTGCCTTTCACAAGTAAGCAAGTTTTTCTAAGCATTTGATATGCAATCAATGTCCATATATACATCACTCAACATGCCAAATTAATAACCATGCATGTCACATATGGGGTGCAGTTTTCTTACCTCTGGTTCGAGCGAGAAACAAGTTAAAAGAGCGACCCTCGAGAATGATCGAACCTTTGATTCCTTAGCGGTCACCTAGTCATAACCAATATAACTCCCATCAATGTAAATCAACAATAAAAGGTTCATGACCTAAACCTCACTCCCGGGACCTCGAATCGTACCCAAACGGTGAGTAGATTCGATCTCGAGCCTTAGGAATTGAAACCCCGAACCAAAAACCCTCAAAAGTGCTCAAAATAGGAATCAGGAAAGATAGGGTAGTGCAACAGCGCTGCCCCCCTAGCGCCCCAGCGCTACAAGCAGGGTTGAACGACCTTGGCTAGCGCTGTAGCGCCCTCCCTTGGGCGCTGTAGCGCTAGGACCAGGCTGATCAACCCTGGTTTTTCTCTCCTTCGATTCTTCCACTTCCAACCTTAAAAACATGCTCCCAAACCTCATTCAAACTCCCAATTTAACCCAAATATCCATTCTACAAGTACTAGGCATCATAACCCAAGTAACCTTTGCCAAAAACTCCCATTAATTCTCAACTGTCATCCTTAAAATCTCAACTGAAAACCAAAAGGAAAACAGAGCAAAACTAGAGTTTTAATGGTTTAAAACTTACCTCAATCTCAGTATAGAACCCTCTTCAATGTTGGAACACAAACCTAAGCCCTCAAGACTTACTTCCCTAGCTTGATTCCTCAAATGAAGCTAAAAAATCCAAAGAGAAAAGATGGAGAAATTTGGTCGGGAGAAGAAGAGGAGGAAGCTCTATTTTTGCAAGTTTCTAAAGCCTTCAATGGTTGATATAAAATCCTCAGGTAAAAAGACAATATTTCCCCTAGGTTATTTAAAGTCCTTTAAAGTCTAGCAAAGGTAAAACCGTCCTTTCCAGCCTATCTCGTTAATTATAATTAACACCCTCCAATTCCCGTTATTCCCAATATTCTCAAATACCAATAATTCATGTCCCATTACCCTTTAATTCCTGGTAATGTTCTAATCAACAAATTACCCCGAGACTCACCCCGAGCCTCTAAATCAACCCCGTTATGACCAAACCACTAACTTGTATTGTAAGATCGTCTCATGCCGAATAGCTCAAAAAAATCCAGATTATGATGTGGCCTAATCAATAATTCACCAACATGCATGAAAATACAATATTATGCCCTCAACGGGCCAAATTACCAAAATGCCCTATCATGAAATGTGGACCCACATGCATGCATTTATCATCATATAATAATATAATTCACATAAACATGCATATAATCATTTAATGGCATAATAAATCAATTATGTCCATCCCGGCCTACTAATCCAACCATTAAACCTCATTAGGGATTTTGGGGCATTATAGTGGCTCCCGACCTTCATTGTCATTTTGAGCTTTCTGGGCAGCCGTTCGTGCTGTGGCTTGGGCATTGGCCTAGGCCAATTGGGTAGCCGCTTCTAAAGCAAGCACTTCCTCACAATGCCATCAGTCGACTTCTTCTTGCCTTAGTCTGTTCTCTTCGTTCCTTGCATCCACGCCTCATTTTTGCTGCTCAAAATTGGCCTTATCCCTACCCATTTCTTCAGCAAAAGACTCTTGTCAGCCATTGAACTGCATCATCTCCTCCTGGAAAACTCCCATGGCCTCTTGGAGTTGTTCCATCTCCGGTGTTATTTCCTCAAGAGTGTCTCTAGGCTCATTCTTAGGAGCAACATGAATCTCTAGTCTGACAGTTTCTTTTGTAGCCGATGCAGTGGGCTTTATGGGTGCCATAACCAGTAGGATAGGAATTTTAGTGTGATTTTCTATTCAAGCTCTCAATGAAATCACCAAAAATGTTGATCACTGTTTTGGCCAACAACGAGTAGACGCAAAAAATGACAAAAAATAGAATAACACTAAATAGAAAATAAACAACACGAGTTTTATAGTGGTTCAACCCCAAAGAATTCATAATAGCCTAATCCACTTAGTATTTTTATATATGCCAACCTACACTTGAGATCATATGAACCTTGGCCAACTGAGTTTCCCAAGTGCAAATCAGAGAATATTTCGACAGAGTTTCTCTATGGAGTCAAGTTTCAAATCCAAAATTCCCCTAAATGAAGCCATGAGGCTTGTATTTATAGGCTCATGGATCGTACACAATGGGCCTTGACTCTTGACCCAGTCATCAGTCGTTTCAACTACATTCAATTAATAAAATAATTCAAAATATTAATCAAATTCAAAATACATCAAAATGGGCTATTATTTCGGGATATTTGAGAAAAATCCTCCAGCAATTATGGACATTTATGGTTGGAGATGTTGCTGAGATTCTACTAGAGAAGTTATTGGCCAGTAAGTTCCTAAATTGCTGCTAGGGAACTTACTGATTAGTAAGTTCCTGAGATGTTGCTAGGAAACTTACTGTTCAGTAAGTACCTGAGATTTTGAAGTCTCTGGTCAGCATGTTCCCGACTTGAGATGCTTTTTTGAAGTCTCTGGTCGGAATTTTTTCTTAGATGCTCTTTTGAAGTCTCTGGTCGGTATTTTTTCTGAGATGCTCTTTTGAAGTCTCTGGTCAGCATGTTCCCGACTAGAGGTAACCACTCCTGCAACCACTAGCCAGTAACTTTCTGACCAGTAATGAATTATAAGCTCTGCCCAGTAGGTCATTTCCTACCCCTTTACACTCCCTTTGGTCGACACATTTTTTTCATATTAATGCACCACCTGGTATAAATGTATTTCCACTTGTCACTTCAAATTTCCATGTCATTACATTTATTTTTTGGGGATAACACTAAACATAAGTTTTGTATCAAAGATTGTCCATCTATAAGGTTATTCTACTAACAAGAGCTATGTAAGAAAACTCCTCAATCTCAGCCCTCAAGTTTATGTCACAAGATATAGTGATACTAAATCGATTCGATGGCTCAAAATTTGTAAGATGGCAAGACAAGATCAAGTTCCTCCTCACAACATTGAGGGTTCACTACATCCTTGACAAAGACTTGAAGACTTTGGATGCTCCAAATGATGATGATGATGATACTCAAGAAGTGATCAAGGAAAGGAATAAAAGGGAAGAGGATGAGCTTATATGGAGAAGCCTCATTGTCAATGCTCTATCAGATCATCTCTATGATCCCTACACCAATACAACATTGGCAAATGAGATATGGGATGCACTTGAGAAGAATTAAAAAACTGAAGAAGAAGAAGAAGAAGGTACCAAGAAATTTATCATTACTTAATACATAAAATTTAAATTCTTTGATGGTAAACCCTTACTCCCCCAAGTACATAAGCTACAATTTATTATGAATAAGTTATCTACCCTAAAGATAACATTGCCGTAATCCTTCATTGTGGGTGGGATCATAGCCAAGTTGCCTCCATCTTGGAGGGGCTATAGAAAGAAGATTCCCCATAATCATGAAGAGTTATCTTTGGAGGAGATTTGAAAGCACCTAAGGAATGAAGATAAGTCTCATTCTAAAGACAATTGTATGGATGAGTCCAATGCTGGGACCTCTAAGGCTAACGTCATAGAGAAGAGCTCTCAATCCAAGGGAAAGACCCATAAGAGACCCTAATATGAGAAGGATTCATATCGATCCCCTAAGAAGAATGAAGGACAATTCAAGGGTGTGAGAGGGTCTTGTTTTATATGTGGAAAGAGTGGTCACATGGCTAGAGAATGCAAGTTTTGAAAGTCAAACAACAGTGGATTCAAGGTCAACACAACCAAAGATGAGGTGTTTGCTACCTTGAGTGAGGTGAATGCCATCTAAGGCAAAGTGCAAGAATGGTGGTATCATACTTGTGCCACCATTCATGTAGCTTATGATAGAGATGTCTTCAAAACCTTTGAAGAGTCTAAGAATGGTCATGATATCGAAATGGGCAATGAGCATAGATCCAAATGTTGGGATTATTGCATTTTAAAGCATATGTATTGAACAATGTTTTTATGAAATAAATAATTGAAATGAATTTTAGAGTATATTTATTTTTTATTATTATTATCAGAATAATATTATATGAATATCATAAAATTCTCAAATTTGTTATTATGACTACAATCTTGTATTGGTACGAGAGGATTAAGATTGTAGGGAACGAATTTAAATAGTTCGCAGTAAAACAAAGTTATATGGAATCTTTGGATTAAATACTGTAAGTATAGTTCACTAATATTATGAATACATGTAATCTATATCCGGATTACAGATGTAGTAGGACATCTTAGTGGAGGTACTTTGTATAAAGTGGTTATACATGAACGAGACCCGATACCTTATTAATACTTAATAATATTGTTTACTTTATAAGTATTAATTTGAAATATCAATAAGATGATCATATACAAATTGATCTTAGTCCTGAAGTTATTATGAACTCATGTTTATGTCATATGAGTTCTTTGATTCACTCGTTATGGTCTGTCAGAATGATCAGGCTGAAAACTTTTGTTTTGGGAACTCATTGATGTAGATGGCTAGGGAAATAATATACATATATGGAATCTATATATTTTTTAGAGGAATTGAATAATGGTTCTCTTAAGGGTTCACTTTTGGAACTGAAAGGTTATTGAGCTCAAATTCATAAATCAGTTTATGAATTAACCTTCACTAGTAAAGTTAATGGTACTTAAGGAAACACGATATAATTAAAGATGTTAAACAGTAATTAATTCCTACTTTAATTATGAATCATTAATAAATGATTGAATTGTATGTAGTGATTAAATCGATGTACACTTTTTATATATTTAAAAATAGTCAATAAACCCGAGATGTATATGATAACAAGAGTGCAGTCTAATATTTTAGCAGAAAAATATTGAGAATAATAAATTAAGGTTATTATATTAAAGAGTTTTAATTAATAATCTAAATTTACTGGAGCTTGAAATTATAGGTCCATAGGTTCCCGAGATGGCTCTATCAACACTATTCAAGGTAAGAGTTGAAATTGGAAAGAATCAAGAAAATGACATATTTGGAAGAAATTTGTTTTTCAGGGTCAAATATGTAATTGAGACAAATTAATTAATATATTTTTTAAAATTAATTTTTAAATAAAATGGCATTTTCGAAAATAGCATTTAAATAATTAAGATAATTAATTTTGAATTAATTGGTTTTATTTATTTAAATAATGTGAAAAGATATTTATGATAATTCAAATTGGATTTGAATTTGAAATTATATTTATTCATTAATTAATCTGATAAGACAAGTTATCAGGTTTATATATTTTTGAATAAATAATTAAAAGAAAGTGGTTGGAACACATTCCTGAAATCAGGGATGTATGATCCAAGAATGAGTCTTTAATATTTCTTTTATTTATTTAATAATTGATTTATAATTTGAATTTTTAATTTTGAATTTTTGAATTTTAAAATTTAATTTTTCTTATAAATCTATTAGATAGAAATCGTCTTTATAATAAAGAAATGCTTAATTGAGAGAATATTCTAGAGAGAAAATTCTAAGTTTTTCACAGAGATAAAAATATAACGGAATATTTTTTCTATCCCTGAAAACTGTCTCAGACCTAATATTCCAAGATCTCATGAGTTGAGTATATCTTGTGAATCCGAAATTTTCCCACCATTACTCTACGTGCCCACATACGTCTTGAGGTGTGGAGATACATCTTGGAAAATCTTGGTCTGAGTATTCAGAAGACTGCTTTGGATTGGATGTTCGTTGGAGTTACTAAAAGATAGCAAGGATTCTTGATTATTCTACAACTGGTAAATCCTTATCTTTTTCTTTCTCTTTGATTAATGTTTTGCATATTAACGGATCTGTTATTTAAAGATTATTTAAATAAATTTGTTTTTGAAATCTCAGGACCCACCACCTTGTACTTTTCGCTACACACATGGTAAACTAGTTACCAACTCAAAAGTGTTGGGCAAGGGGAATGTTGATCTCTACTTCACATCCGGAAAGAAGGTTATTTCTACCAATGTGTTGTACATTCTAGATATGAGTAGGACTCTTGTGAGTGGGGACTTGTTGAGCACAACGGGCATCAAGGTTGTGTTTGAGTCCGACAAGCTAATCTTGTCCAAGGGGAACTACTTTGTGGGGAAATGGTATGTATGTGATGGGATGATAAAATTGTGTACCAAAGACTCTTTTTTTGATAGTAATGAATGCACGTCTTCCACTTGTATGCTTGGCTTTTATTTTATTACTTTGTGGCATAATAGACTTGCACATATATGATATAGTACAATTAAAAGAGTTATCAAATGTGGATTAATTGTATGCAATGATGTTGAGCATGATAAATGTGAGTTATGTATTAAATTTAAGATGGTAAAGAAACATTTTCCAAGTTTTGAAAGAGAAAACTAACTTGTTAGATTTGATACATAGTGATTTATGTGAATTGAATGGAATAATTACTAGGAGTGGATATATGTAATTTATTACCTTTATTGATGATTGTTTTAGATTCACATATGTGTACATGCTTAAGAATAAGGATAGGGCCTTTAGCATGTTTAAAATCTATAAAGCCGAAGTTGAAAATCAATTGAAAAAAAAATCAAAGTAATTAGAAGTGATAGGGGCGGTGAATACTTTTCCAATGAATTCAATGTGTTTTGTGAAATGCATGGTATAATACATGAATGTACATCTCCTTATACTCCCCAACAAAATGGTATAGCAAAAAGAAAGAATAGATCATATGCTGAAATGATAAATATTATGCTATTATATGCTAATTTGAGTTTTGCATTACAGGGACAAGCCTTGCTATCCACTTGTCATATTATAAATCAGATTCCTCTAAAGAATAATCAAATTTCACCATATGAGATATGGAAAGGAAAGAGGCCCAACCTAGGGTATCTCAAAGTGTGGGGGTGCCTTGCCTATTGCAAAAGCACAGAGCCTAAAAGAACTAAGTTGGGTCCAAGGGCCATCAAATGTGCATTTGTAGGCTATGGCTCAAATAGCAAGGCCTATAGGCTATTAGACTTGGAGTCTAATGTGGTAATAGAATCAAGAGAAGTTTAGTTCTTTGAGAATCTATTGTATAGTGACAATAAGCCTCAAGAGTCGATCTCATTGAAAGGAGCTCAAGAGAAGTTACCTTCAAGGGTTGTAGAGCAACCAAAATTTCCTAGAAGAAGCCAAATGCTTAAAGAGAGTGGATCACAAAATGAAACCTCTCAAGTGGAGACACTTTACCTAGTAGAGGGAAATCACAAGGGAGACACTTTGAAGTATCCAATGGTACTTCAAGTGGAGAATGATCCTAAAACTTTCCAAGCAGTTATGTCCTCAAGGGACTCTATCTTTTGGAAAGAGGCAATAATGATGAGATAGATTCAATTATGTCTAACCACACTTGGGAGATTGTTGGTCTACCACGTGGATCAAAGCCAATAGGTTGTAAGTGGGTATTTCGAAGAAAATATCACACTAATGGGACAACTCAAACCTTTAAGGAAAAGTTGGTGGCCAAAGGGTTCAAACAAAAGGAAGACATAGATTATTTTGATACCTATGCACCAGTAGCAAGGACAACATCAATAAGATTGTTGTTTTCCTATCATCAATACTCAACATATATGTTCATCAAATGGATATCAAAACGACATTTCTAAATGGCAACCTCGATGAGGAGGTTTACATGGAACAACCAGAAGGGTTTGTTCTGAGGGAAAATGAATATAAGATGTGTAAGCTTGTTAAATCATTATATGGAATAAAACAAGCACCAAAACAATGGCATGAAAATTTTGATGAGGTCATTATTTCGGATGGGTTTAGACACAATAATGCAGACAAGTGCTTATATTCTAAGACTTGTGATGACTATGTCATCTTGGTGTGTCTATATGTTGATAATATGTTGATATTAAGTAATGAAATGAAATGCATATTAGAAACAAAGAAGTTTCTATAATGCCCTAAACTCTAGGGACCGTTACGGTGTACATTTTAAACAGTGCTAAACTCACTAATTGAGTCATTTGGCCATAATCATGTAACTAAGTATGATTAGCGGTTTAGGGTTAAATTTTTTGGTTAAGATATAATGTTTCACTAAAACATTTAATGTATATATTGGGATCCCAAAAATATAATTTTAAAGGTTTATTACAAGAAAATATTTACAACCAGCCGATCTAAGCGGCAAAACAGGGTTTAACCCTAGTTTCTCTTTCAACCCTCGGCCGTGGCGGTAGAGCAACCGCATATGTACACCTCGTCACTTAAGCTCTCCAACTCAAGGATGGTCCAGCTTTCTTTTGCCTTTACCTGCACCACATAGCACCCGTGAGCCGAAGCCCAGCAAGAAAACTCAATATGCTCATGATCAGTATTATCATGTCATTAAGAAAAATCAATATGCTCATGATCAGTATTTTCATGTCATCAAGGATGGTCCAGCTTTCTTTTGCCTTTACCTGCACCACATAGCACCCGTGAGCCGAAGCCCAGCAAGAAAACTCAATATGCTCATGATCAGTATTATCATGTCATCAAATCATAAAGTGCATGCCTAGCAATAATAGTCTTAATCACTCATGCAAATAAGTTCAAATAATGATGGGGTATCCAGGATAAGAAATCCTGCCCTCATGAGTGGATGACTATCAAGTCAATCCTAATCAGATAAGTGATTTAACACTGGTGGTTCTGATAACCATGCTGGGCTTATCGCCCCAAATAGAAGAGTGACAACTGTAAAAGTCACTAAGGTGGGTTCCGTTCCCTTTACAAATAAGTGATCACGTCAGTAGCTTAAACAGAATAAGTGACTGATAAACAAGTCACTAACATGGGATCTGCCCCCTTAGTCCTATGACTTATAAGCAAGTCACTATCATGGGATCTGCACCCTCAACCATGTGACAACATGGCCACCTGAGCCTTCTGGCCCTGGCTCTAAGTAACTAGTCATAGACTAGACAAGCGCTTTTAGTTTTCATCGAACTTAGGGTTGGTCCAACATTAATGCTCATAATGAGTTATTCTATGTTCATGAAGTTTATGCCGCTCCTGACTCTTAGGTCAGTAACACACGACCAGTGCTCAGTACCGTTGTTGAAATTGACTAGTAAGTCACAACTTCATAGACGAATCTGGCACCATTGCCGATTCTGACTAGTTAGTCTGTGCCACGCACAAGTAAGCAATGCTACCAGGCATATATCATATGTCAAATATTCGAATATAGGGCATTCAACATGCTTACTTAACAATTGCTAGCACAATTAGGATCATGCACAAACACAGACTCTCAAGCTCTAATCAATCTCATATTTAACATTCATGGCATGCCCTAACCACATGTTTCCCGTGCATCACATGCATCACATTTAGACACTCAACATGCCTCAATAATAACCATGCATGTCATATATGTAGGGTGTAGTTTTCTTACCTTTGGTCCAAGCACAGGTTACCAATAAACGAGCCACAAGCACGATCCTGATTCCAAGCCCTAGTGATAACCTAGTCACAACCATAATATAAAACCTCATCAAAATGAGTAAATAAATACTTCCAAACCCAAACCTAGCCTCCGGGACATCGAATCCTACTCAACTGGGTAGTAGAATCGATCCCAGGCGCTTAGAGTTAAGTTCCCATGACTAACAACCCATTTTGAACATTTTTCCTCTTTTGAGCCGCGACCCCAAACATTAGAGCTGCAGCCCCACTCAAGCCAGGCCCAAAAATCTTCTCTGACAGCATTAGAGCCGCAGCTCTCCCCAATGGAGCCACAACTCAAATAGCCTAGCAACCCCAAACCACTAGCTTCTTCAAGCTTGAGCCGCGGCTCAACCTCGAACCTAGCTAGAAAACCTCCATTTCTTCATTTAAAAACCTTCCAAAAACCTACCCAAACATATCCAAATCCCAACATCAAAGTTCCCAAACATCCCCATGATCCAAAATCAACAAAACCCATGCCTTAATCAAATCAAAAAGTCATCAAAACACAAAATCCAATTCAAGCTTAAAAACTTAAAAAACTTAGAACTTAAAACTTGGATTACCTTCGATTGAGTTGTTTCCCAACTAAATCTTCTGGATAATAAAGTTCTAATCTTCCCTAGAATCGCTATGCCTCGATCCTTACATGAATCCGAGTCCTAAAACTCAAGTTTCCTTCGAAAATGTGATCGGGTGTCGAAAATGGAACTTTGAGGGAGAGAGAACGTACTGAACGTTCTTTTTATTTCTTAACAGGTTACTTCAAGCTTAAGTAGCCTCAAACAAATCCTAATGCTCAGGGTCCCGAAAACATCCCCGGGGGAAAAATAGTCAAAACCTCCAGAATTTCCCCCTGATCTTACTAACTCCCAATTTATCATCAAATACTTATTCCCATTACCCAATAACCCGATAATGCTAAATACCCCTTGACTCACTCCGAGTCAAGAATAAATCTCGTTGTGACAATTCCACTAGCTTACCTCCTAGGATTGTCTCATGCTAAGTAACCCTAGCATAACCAAAAAATAATGAAGCACCACACACATATCAGATATATGCCAAATATGCCCGAAATGGCCAAAATATGAAAGTCGCCCAATTAATCAGAAATGGGTTCACATGCGTATTTAATACATCTAAACATGCATATAATCATTTAATAACATAATAAATCAATTATGGCCCTCCCGGCCTCCTAATCAAGGTCCTAAACCTTATTAGGGATTTTGGGGCATTACAATTTCTATCGTCCACTTTCAAAATGAAAGACCTCGAAGAGGTCGATACCATACCAGGTATCAAGATTAAAATAAATGTGGATGGATATGCCTTAGGTCAAGCTCATTATATTGAGGAGATGCTTGACAAGTTTGGTCATCTTGATATCAATGATGCAAACACACCCTTCGATTCAAGTCTAAAGCTTGAAAAGAATGAAGGGAGAGCGGTGGCTCAACTAGAGTATGCAAGTACAATTGGGAGTTTGATGTACGCCGCTCATTGTACTAGAGTGGATATTGCATTTGCAGTTAGTAAACTAAGTAGGTTTACTAGCAATATAAGTATCAAACACTGGAAGGTTGTGGAAAGAGTATTTGGATACCTTAAGAGGACCAAAGAGTTATGCCTCCAATATTCTAAGTTTCCTAAGATACTTGAAGGTTATACTGATGCAAGCTGGATATCCGGTGTAAGAGATAATCTCTCCATAACCAGTTGGGTGTTCACCATTGGTGAGGGCGTCATTTCTTGGGGATTTAAGTAACAAACATGTATATGTCACTCAACCATGGAGTCCGAGTTTGTTGTTCTAGCGGTAACCGACAAAGAGGCCGAGTGGCTAAAAGATCTCATGTTGGAGATACAGAAAACTGCGGTTGATGTATCAGTGATTTTTGATACATTGTGATAATCAAGCCATTATGATTAAAGTTTACAAAAAAACATAAAATGGGAAGTGTAGACATATAAGTCTAAGACGTGACTACGTGAGATAATTGATTGATAATAATATCATATCAATTTCGTATGTCAAATCTTGTGATAACTTGGTGGATCTATTTACCAAACCTCTTGGGAGAGATTTTGTGAGTTCTACAAATAAGGGGATGGGACTAAAACTCATTGACCAATAGATTCCCCAATGATGGCAACCCAACTCAAAACTTGAATACATCAAGTGTAGAGTTCAATGGGTAAGAACAAGTCACTGATAAGGGAATACTTACAACATTAACAACTTAAAAGTCCTATCTAGGATGAGTTAATGTTGGTTGTCACTGAGCATGAGGGTTAATCCACAGGCTTTTAATGAAATTCAATTGAAGGGCAACAAACTTCTCTAAAGGTAGCAAAGATGTTGTAAGAATTTCACCTATGTGAATCTAGAGGTGGTGCTACCTCTCAAGAGAGTAAGAGTTTTCTCTCCGGATGGTTCATGAATGGATTAAGAACAAGACCATAAAAGTGCAAAGCGCAAAAAGTGGAAAATACACGAGTAATCAGGTAAAGTTGTATGTGTTGGGAATATATGGTTTTATACTTTGCAAATCAACAATTAATAATGGGAATAGTTCAATATTTGAAACCTTAAATGCTAAGCAAGAACCTTATTCAAAGTATGAATATTATTCTTGATAATCAAAGAAACATGTTAATAATATGAATGTCGATCTTGAATATTAGAAACTAAATGATTAAATGATGATAAGATGAACTTAGAAACATTTAATCATCAATACTAACAATGAAAACACAATAGAGTAACAAAATACAAGATTAGGGTTAGAGAGATACAATATTTGTATTGAGCAACTTGAATCTTCAAACTTGGGGAACTTCTAAGGCTTATACACAATAAGAATATCGTTGTCCAAAATCTCTATTCTAAGCCTTCCCTTAATTCTTGAAGCTTCAACTAAGTAGAATGATATTTGGGATTTAAGAAGCCTTGAAACTCATGCAATTCAAGCAAATCTTAATGCATTTCTTGGAGAAAACTTTGGTCTTAGAAAGCTAGATAGAGAAAGAGGTTAGAGAGAGAGTTAGAAAGTGTGATCAAGGCTTTTCAACTCTAATAACCCACATATATATAGTTCAGGCATCATCATTAGTCTAACCAATAGGATTAGAGCATTTAAAACACATTATTTGGAGCATTTTACGTAAACTGTACGACCCTAAAAAATTGTCCAGGTGATACGTCGCCTACTAGCAGGTGATGCAGCACTTGCTAGGGCTTTTGAAGCCCTTCACATTTTGGCAATGCTACGCCACTTAGGGGGCGACGCATCGCCACCCTTTCTGACTTTAGACCCCTCCAATGGTCCTAAAATTTCTCCAAATTCTACCAAACTTTTTGAGGATGTTTGGATGCCTCATTGTATCACTTTAGACCCATAAAAGTCACTTTTAGATGCCTTCTACACAATCTCATGTTTTCACTTATCTTTAAGTGAAACTTGTTAAGTTTTTTGCACTTCACCGTGTAAACAACTTAACCATTATATTTAATCAATCTCAACATTCCCCTATTTGGTTAAATATAATCCAATCTTCTTAGCTTAACAGTTTTGGTGCATAAAATAAAGTATCTTTCGATTTGGACTTTACCTTAGTGAAAGTATTACAAAGCCTTATCGAAGTCATTGGTGTCTTGAAGATTGAACCAAGTACTCCTTAATGATAGGACTGGTAATACCTCACACACCTCCACTTGGCCATTCATTTTCCCACTATCGCGCTTAGCACTTTTCATGGCCTTATGCTCATCCATTTCATGAACTTTCCTGGGAGAAACTCCAACTCCCACGAGAGGTGGCACCACCTCTAAGTTCACATAGGTGAAGTTCTTACAACATCTTTGCTACCTTTAGAGATGCTTGTTGCACACAACTGAACTTCATTAAAAGCCCTAGGCTTAACCCTCACTCGGTAGCAGCCAACAGTAACCATCATTGGATGGAACTCATGGCTTTGTTAGTGTTGAAACTATTCATCCAATAACTTTTTTCTTACCCATTGAACTCTTTCCCTTGATGTTCACAAGTTTGGAGTTGGGTCGCCATTATTAGTGAATATATTATTCGAGGATTTTTAGTCTGATCCCTTTTGAAGTGTAACTTGCTAACCTCTTCGCAATAGGTTTTTGTAAATAGATCCGCTAAGTTCTCACTTGTCTCTATATATGAGATCGATATAATTCCTCCTCGAATCAATTGTCTCACATACTTTTGTCTTAGACTTATATGTCTAGACTTCTCATGCCATTATAAGCTCTAGCTAATGTGGCTTGTTTATCACCATTGGGATATTCCTCATGAAATCCCTAAGCCACTTGGCCTCTTTGATATTTGTCGCTAGAGCTATAAACTCATTCTCCAAGGTTGAGTGAAATATGTGTTTGTTTCTTTGGGTCCTAAGAAAATGTTCCTCTTTTGAGCATAAACACCCAATCATTTGTGGAGAGATTATCTCCTACACTTGATATCCCACTCACATCGGAATATCCTTCAAATATCTTCGGGAACTTTGAATATTGGAGGCCTAGCTGCTTGGTCCTTTTAAGGTACCCTATAACTCTCTCAATCACTTTCCAATATTCCATAATTGGATTGCTAGTAAACCTACTTAGTTTACTAACCGCTCCACCATTGTTCTTTTCAAGATTTATGCTTTGTATCAAATGGTGTATTCGTCTCTTTGATTGTGAGATTACTAAACTTTTCAAGCACTTTCTCAAAAAAGTGAGCATGACTTAAGGCATAACCCCCACTATTTCTTCTCACTTTTATACCAAAGAAGGTATCAAGCTCTCAAATGACCTTCATCTATAAAGTGGAAGATAGAAACATCTTCTCTTCTATTATGCCTTTCATCATATTACTCAAAGCCAACAATCATTAATATTTAGACACACCAAGAAGACATAGTCATCACAAGTCTTAGAGTATAAGCACTTGTCTACATTATTGTGTCTACACCCATCTTATGTGAAGTCCCGTGTTTTAAACACATGTTAGTAGCTGGTTCGAGTCGGTGAAAGATTTTGTAAAATATTATTTTTAATAATATTATATGAATTTGAGACAATTCATGATTTGTTATAGACATTGTGATGATCTGGTGAATGATCTAGTCTTTTTGCAAAGAAAAACTTGGTCTTGGACCAAAGGGTAAACCCTAATAGGAGAAAAGTCTCGAATTAAATAAAATAGGAAAAATACTATGGCATAATAATATTTTTAGAAAATTGGGGAATTTATTGTTAAGCCAATAAATTTTTAAAAATTGGTTGAGGTTTGAATTCCAATCAATTATGCTTAAGGGTGAATAATACTTGCTTTGGCCTTGAAGGGCATTTTGGTCAATGTGAGATAAATTGACAAATTATTTTAAATAGTGTGACAAATATTATTTTTTTGGTAAAAAAATATTCAAATTAATTCATGTATGAATATTTAAAAACTATAGGTTAAAAGAAGGAAAATGCTTATTTAGCATAATAGTGAAAATTAACCAATAGCTAGTTTGGACATTATTTGAGGTATTAGTTTTAATATATATATAATTAAATGAGGGTAGGGTTCGACCAATAGGGGGAGTGAAAATACATGACGTGTCACTCATGCATGCAAAGTAGCAAAGCCCTACTCCTAGGTAGTCTAGAACCAATCACATAACAAGACCCTTCACTTCCCTATTTCCCTCCCAAAATTGAGATACCCCACTTCCCTCTCCTTCCTTTTCATTTTCTAACTATGAAAATTCAAAGTCTCTCCCTCTCCCTCTCCCTCTCCCTCTCATTTCGGCTCTCTCTCTCTCTCAAGGAGAGACTCCATTGAAGCTAGTGAATAACCTTAAGCAAAACCAAATTCAAGGTAACCCTTTCACTCTTTCTTCTTGTCCTTGTATTATGTCGAATGTTTTAGCATTCTTCTCTGAGCTGGATCTCGTTTCTCCCATGGTAATGCAAGCTCCAAGCTTAGGAGAGTACTCATAATCCAAGAAGGAAAGAAAAGTGGTGTAGGAAAAGGTTTTTGAAATCTCAAAAGGTAAACCCTTGAATCCGAAAAAAAAAGAGATCTACCTTTTCTTTTTCCTATTACATGTCAATCCTATGGCATATCTATCTCCTCTTTACTCTCTGAGCTTACTCACTCTTGTCCATGGTTCTAAGGTCTAGAAGTTTAAAGAACAACCCCAAGTCGTGCAAGCTCATTTAAGTGCATGCATGCAACCTTGAGCACCAAAAGAGGTAATTTCTTTAGGGTTTGAGATGTCAATTCCTCTCTATTATTTCCTCCTTTCCTTGTGGTATAATCTGACCTTGTGGTGTTTGGAGAAGGTTTGAAGGTATTGGAAGCTAGTGGTGGGATTCAAGGCTTAGGAGAACACAAACCCAAAACCTAGAACAACAAAGGGTAAAAATCTTGTGATTTTGGTTAACTTTGTGTATGATTGACAAATCTGAGTTTCATGTGTAATTTTTGAGGTTAATCCTTCATTTGGAATGTATTAATGTGTTTAGTGTTGTATGATGATTTGCATGCATTCTTGTGGCCTAGGTTAATGCTAGAAAGCTTGGTAATATTGTTGTGAGTAGAAATGCATGCTGCCAAAATTCGTGGTCTGGCTTCCAACGGATCAGACTGCACTTTTTTGCCTCTGTTTTTTTTTTAAATAAATTGGGTATTTGTGTATTAATTTGAGATAACTTGATGTTAGACTTTGGAAAATCACAAAAAAAGTATTTTTAGGCTCAAGTTATGCACATTTTGGCATTGTGATGCAAATTTGGAAAAAAATATTGGGCAGCATGCACTGCCCAGATTTCATTAAATATTTGATTAATTAATACTATCCTAAAAATTATGAAATTTTATAGGATGATATTTTATATATGTATAAAGGTCCCTGTTAAATTTTAGAGAAACATACACTACAGTTTAAGAGAAATAAGTTTTTAAAGTTTGCCCCAAAATCTGGAAAATGTAAAATACTGACCATAACGAAATGAGGTTTTTGGGAGATTGGTTCTCCCAACCTAAAACGAGTTTTGACACAATATTTTTGCCTAGTTCTTGTTCATATGGAAAAGAATAAGTGGACAAAATTTTAGGGGCTTTGGCAAAAAACTCGAGATATGAAAAATGTTTGAAAATGGGCTTTTATCACTTAGTTAAAAGTTAAAGGTTAAAAATGTGAAAAATGAAAATTTGTTCTTTTTATGAAATTAATTAAGGACTTGGGATATTAAACCAATCTAAATCAGTTTGAGATTAATAAAATATGATTTTTACCATTTTAATAAATTAAGGGTCCAATTGCTCTTCTTTTCAAAAAGACCATAAAAGAGAAAAAACAACTATGGTATTTTTCTAAAAAGAGATTTTGTTAACTCTTTTGATTCTAAACAAGATTACATAAGTATCAAATAAAATAGTCTGTTCATGAAGAAATATGAAATCACACAATATGGAGAGCATGTTACTTTGGGACCGATCCCTACGATAATTTAAAGACCAAAACAAAAATCTGACCTTTATACATTATGAAGTGTGTAGGAGACTACTGTATAGAGTCTATGAGTATTCATTGAGTGCAACTATTATAGAATATTAGCTATAATTATATGCCATAGTTTAATCCGAGTACATTGTATTAATTACAGTAACTTCCAAGGGGAAAACAATTAGCGGTATTAAGGATTCTGTTGGAAGCTAAGGCATCTGGGTAAGTTAGCATTTCCATTTCTTGGTTATAACATGAATATACTAGTGTGTGCTTGTAGTAGTAGATTACACTAGTTTTGTTTGGGTCATTAAGACCAGGGTATGCTTGATACCCACCTTTGCAATGTTTCTGCATTCTGCGGCTTAATGGTAAGTGGGTTCAGGTTGGAGCCAGAACCTTAGTGTAATATCGTCTGGGTTGGAGCTAGGATAGGTAAAATATAGTCTGGGTTTGAGCCAGGACATGGTAAGATAAAGTCCGGGTTGGAGCCAGAACGAGGGTAAGACATAGTGCGGGTTAGAGCCAGGACAAAAATGAAATGGTCTGGGTTGGAGCCTGGGCATCGGTAATATAGTCGGGGTTGGAGCCAGGACATTAAGAGTGAATCTAGGTTGGAGCCAGGATCCTTTGTGTTTTTTTGAATTGATTAAATTGTTTAATTAAATATCTTGAATGTTTTGGGATTTTTCTGAGTGCACGTTTTATGATATGTGTGAAATTGGTTGTTAGGTACAATCAAACTGTTAGTTTCTGATATGGCTATTATTTGAGAAAATTGTGTGATAGAGTTGGTACTTATCCAGTACCCTAGTAACCAGTAGTGGTAACTACCTTAGGTCCCCATGTTATCGAGATTTAGTATACTTGTGTTGTAAGGCTATTCTTACTAAGCTTTGTTGCTTACCTAGTTATTCATGTTGTAGGTAAGAGCAAGATGAACGGTGAGCACCAGAGTCTGCTTGCAGATATGTGCATGTGGCTGGACCTAGGGATGGTTTTGATGGATCGCCATTTTGAAAAGACAAAGTTGAAAACTCGATATGACTTTTGGGATAATTACTATATTATAACTCCTTGGATAATTACTTGTATTTCAGTTTGCTAAACTAAAAGTGTATGCACACGATCTTTTAAAAGTTTTTTTTATATGGATTTTCGATAAGGGGAACTAAATAAAAGTTTTAAATTTTTTGTAAAATTTTGGTCTTATATATTTTTCGGGCTATCACAAGAGGTATCAGAGCTCGAGTTGAGCTGATTTTGTAGACAAAACCACATGTACATTCTGCAAGATAGACCGACACTCATTGTAAGTATTGTCTTTTAGAATCTTTGACTTTACTTGTTTTACTTAACAGAGATTCTATAAATTGTAGGTTATATCTATGATGCCTTAGAAAAGTGACCATAAGATAGAGGACCTACCCACGATCCCTATGCCTAGGATCGATTACTATAGACTCTTTAACGATGAGAATCCTTAACACTCTGAGTACAATCGGGAGCATCGGCGTGCCATTTGGCGATGGACGCATCACATGACATTGGTATTTGATAGGGCTAACATACCTGCACGACTGAGGGTGAGATATGCCAACACTTGCTTTAGAGGCTTGACACAAATATGGTTTCGGCACAGACGTTGGAGGCTAGTTCACGACATGTGGGATGAATTTAGTATGCATATTGAGATGGAGTTTGGACCATGGATTGGTCTATCTCCTTGGTTTAGGGAATTTCTTGGGGCAAGGCAGTAGATCCCGAGCAGACCGAAAAGGATATCGATATAAAGCTTGATGTGCTAATGGATATGATAGATTAGGATTTTGCTGTGAAAGTCTTGTTGATACTTTTGTAAAGACTTTGCAATCCTACTAAGTTGTAGAACTTTTGTATAGTTGTAGCAGGCGTACGTAGAAACCCGACATGTAGTTAGGGCTCTCTTTTGTATTTATAGTTCTGCTAACTAAAACTTCATGGCATGATCTATCGTGGTCATTTTGTATTTCTAGGTTGTACCCCTGAATGTTATGAATAACTATTTTGAGTTGTACATCGTTTGTTGATTTTCGTGTGTGAGAAAAACTTGCATGCTCAACGATTGTTATGTGAGTAACTTACCTTACTACACATGTTGTATAGGGGCTTGAGATGGCTCCTAGCAATCATGCCATGGGAGGTCGAGCTGTTAATCCACAAGACCTAGCTGAGAGAGCGACAGCTGACCAAGATGTAGGTAGCAGCCAAGGCAGGGGTTGAGGCCGAGGACAAGGAATACATCCGGAACCATATTTGGCGACTCAGGTGGAGATTATGAGAAGGATTGTATGTGAGTAGAATGCGGTTAATGCTCAAATGTTTGAGACATTGTTGTGAAGACTTCTGAAGGTGCAAAACAACCTCGCACCCCCAACACCCCAGAAAGACATTCTAGAACAACAGGAAGCACCAGCACAAGAAGACCCACCGGTGGGAACGAATTCGCTAGAGGATGCACCCAGAGCAGAAACGCCAGCTATGATCTCTGAACGGATTGGTAGAAAAAACCCACCCATGTTCGAAGGGACTTAATACCCTCTGATGGCAGAAGAATGGGTCAGTGTGCTGGAAAAGATCATTTACTTTGTTGAGTCCATTGAAAGAGAGAAGGATATCCGTGCGGTGTGCATGTTGAGAAAGGATGCCCGCATCTAGTGGGATATTGCTAAGAAGGGGTGTAATGCTGCACAGATGGAATGGACATAATTTTTAAACTTGTTCAATGTTTAATACTATAACCAAACAATGATAGATTAGACAGTTGTTGAGTTCTCCAACTTGGTACAAGGGTCATCTAGCATACAAGTGTATGTGCACAAATTTGACCAACTCTCAAGATTTGCTCCAGATCTAGTAAACACTTAAGCCAATCGGGTACACAAATTCATGAAGGGGTTTAAGAGAGAGATAGCTCAGTATGTCGATACTGGGAAGACCAACCCGGATACTTATGATGAAGTCGTAGAGCAAGCAATCCGCCAAGAATCATGGTTAGTACAAGATAAGAAGGAGCCCTATAGAGCTGAAGAACAAGCATATGTTTCAAATGACCAAGGAAGATACTCTAATAACTAGAGTGGACCTTCTAGGAGGTTTGCATCCAGAGGCAATCGAAATATAGGGAAGACAATTACTCAAGGGAGCTCTAATTTTTCCAATGGTGGGAATAACAAACAAAAAATGGATATGCCAAACCGAAGTTCAAACTTCATTAAACAACCAAGGCAAGAGAACAATTAGTGGCCACAATGTAACAAATGCAACCGACGCCACCCAAGTGAGTGTAACAACATTAATTGCTTCACCTGTGGAAAACCTGGACATTTCTCCATGCATTGCCTGAATCTTGGTCAGAAGGAAGGGAAAGACCAACCAAAGCCAATTGGAGCTGCACCGCGAGTTTACGCACTCACCCAAGGTAATAAAGGAGCTGGGACTTCCGACATGGTGTCAGGTCAGCTTCTTGTGGCTAATAACTCATTATATGCATTGATGGACACTGGTGCATCTCATTGTTTTATTGTTGCATCCTTTGTTGTAAAGATAGATAGAAAACCTGAGCCTATGACAACTATATGCGGTGTATCCTTACCTTCGGGAAAGGACATGCTGGTACAGTCTTGGGTTAGAGTTGTACCAGTCTGGGTAGAAGGCCGAGAGTTGACGGTAGACTTGCTAGTATTAGATTTACATATATACGATATTATCTTTGGTATGAATTGGCTAACCAAATACAGAGCAGTGGTGAATTGCAAACAAAGGAGGGTAACTTTTAATCCACCTTGGGAAGAACCATTTGTGTTTTAAGGCACAACTCGAGAGAAGAATTTCACTATGATCTCCACTTTGAAGGCGAGAAAAATATTGGACGATGGACGTATCGGGAACTTGGAAAATGTAATAGACAAGGATAGAGATACTAAGATACTACCAACCGTGGTAGTAGTAGTGTGAAAATTTTCGAAAGTGTTTCCTGAGGATCTTCCAGGGATACCCCCGGACCCGAGAAGTTGAGCTCGAGATCGATTTGATTCCAGGTATCGCACCTATTTCAAAGGCACCATACCGGATGGCACCGGCAGAGCTTAAAGAATTGCAAGAGCAATTACAAGACTACCTGGATAAAAGATTTATACGACCAAGTCATTCTCCATGGGGAGCCCAGGTATTATTCGTGAAAAAGAAAGACGACTCCATGAGGATGTGTATAGAATACCATGAACTTAACAAGGTAACGATCAAGAACTGATACCCATTGCCCATAATCAATGATCTATTTGACCAACTGCAGGGAGCATCGGTATTCTCAAAGATCAATTTAAGATCCGGCTACCACCGATTGAAGGTAAAAGAATTGGATATTCCCAAGACCGCATTCTAAACTCAGTATGGCCACTACAAGTTTGTGGTAATGTCTTTTGGACTCACCAATGCACCAACAACATTCATGGATCTTATGCACAGGGTACTGGGTGAGTATCTGGACAAATTTGTGATCATATTTATAGATGATATACTTGTATACTCGCAAAACCAGGAAGAACACGCCAAGCACCTGGAATTGATCTTACAACGATTACGTGAGAAGAAGTTGTACGCCAAATTCTCTAAGTGCGAATGTTGGCTGACTCAAGTAAATTTCCTACGGCACGTGGTGTCAGAAGATAGAATTGCAGTCCACCCGGCCAAGATTGAAGCGATAAGACAATGGAAGACCCTGAAGAATGCACAGGAAGTTCGTAGTTTCTCAGGTTTGGCGGGGTATTATAGGCGCTTTGTGGAGGGTTTCTCCAAAATAGAGACGCCTATGACCGCACTAACCCAGAAGAACATCAAGTTTGATTGGAAAGACAAGTGCAAACAAAGTTTTCAAGAGTTAAAAACCAGATTAATGACTGCTCCAATGCTCATTATCCCAAAAGGCACAGAGGGTTATGCCATTTACAGTGATGCATCAGGTCAGGGACTCGGCGTCGTATTAATGCAACACGGGAAGGTGATCGCATATGCCTCTCGACAACTGAAAATTTTCGAGAAAAACTATCCAACACACGACTTGGAGTTAGCAGCGGTAGTGTTCGCATTAAAAATCTGGAGACACTATCTATATGGGATCCACTGCGACATATACACGGACCACAAGAGTCTGAAATATTTATTCACCCATAAAGAGTTAAACATGAGACAACGGAGATGGTTGGAATTATTTAACAATTATGATTACGATATACTGTACCACCCAGGCAAGGCTAACAAGTAGCTGGTGCGTTGAGATGGTAGCCAATGGCGTATGTAATGACAGTGAAGGAAATACCCCAAGAACTACAAACCGATATCTCCAAATTGGATTTGGAAATAGTAGTGGGTAGATTAGCAAATTTTTTAGTGCAACCCATGATCATGGAGGCAATCCATGTGGAATAACTCGTAGATTCGTGGATTGAACGACTGGTGCATAAGACTAAGAAAGACTTGCGACCATGGTTTCACATCTCATAAGATGGAGTGTTGGGTTACAAGGTTAGAATATGCGTGCCTGGTGATAAGGAGATCAAGAGACAAATCTTTTATGAGGCTCATAATACTCCTTACAGAATGCATATGAGAACCACTAAGATGTATCAGGATCTAAAAAGATTATTTTGGTGGATGGGAATGAAGAAAGACGTAGTGGAATATGTGGCACACTGTTTGACATGTCAGCAAACCAAGGCGGAGCATTAACAACCAGCATGGTTACTACAGCCGCTAGAGATCCCTGGGTGGAAATGGAAGATGGTCACCATGGACTTTGTCACCGGGTTACCACACACTCCAAAAGGGCACGATGCGATCTGGGTTATTGAGGACAGATTGAAAAAATCCTCTCATTTCTTACCCATTAAAATAACGGACAGTGCGTATAAGTTGGTAGACTTATACATTGTTGAGATAGTGTGACTACATGGAGTTCCCATCTCTATAGTGTTCGGACGTGACGGACGATTTACATCAGAGTTATGGAAGAGAATGCAAATGGGATTGAGAACTAAACTCAAGTTTAGTACTGCCTTCCATCCACAGACGGATGGCCAGAGCGAACGAACAATTCAAACCTTGGAAGACATGCTAAGAGCTTGCGTGCTGGATTTTCAGGGTTTGTGGAGTGTAAAACTTCCATTAATTGAGTTCTCCTACAACAATAGCTACCACGACTCAATAAAGATGGCTCTGTATGAGGCACTATACGGGAGAAAGTGTCGATCTCCAATCCACTGGCATGAGGCCGGTGAGAGAAAATTCTTGGGATCAGAAGAAGTAAATCAAGCTACGGAGGACATTAGGTCGATCCGCCAGAGGTTATAGACCTCTATAGATTGACAACGTAAATATGTCGATCGTTGACGAAGACCTTTAGAATTTGAAGTAGGGGACAAAGTGCTGTTAAAAATAGCTCCACTACGAGGGGCTATGAGGTTCGAAGAAAGGGAAAGCTGAGCCCTAGGTACATAAGACCGTTTGAAATTTTGGAACGCATTAGGGAGGTGGCATATCGACTATCCCTTCTGCCCGCGTTATCTAGAGTTCAAGATGTATTTCACGTGTCAACATTGAGGAAGTACGTGAACGACCCCACCCATGTGCTAAGTTACGAGGAACTTAGCGTGGATCCTCAGCTGAGTTATGAGCAAAAACCAATAGCAATTCTAGATCGAAAAGACAAGGCATTAAGGAACAAAATGATACCTTTGGTGAAGGTGCAATGGTGTAACCATTTCACGGAAGAGGTGACCTAGGAGACGGAAGTTGAGATGCAGGAGCAATATCCCCACCTGTTTTGAGTTTCGAGGATGAAACTTCTATAAATTGTAAGTATTATGACGTCCCATGTTTTGAACACATTAGTGGCTAGTTCGGGCCAGTGAAAGATTTTGTGAAATGTCATTTTTAATAATATTATATGAATTTGAGACAATTAGTGATTTTTTATAGTCGTTGTGATGATCTGGTGAATGATCTAGTCTTTGTGCAAAGAAAAAATTGTCTTGGACCAAGGGGTAAACCCTAATGGGAGAAAAGTCTCGAATTAAATAAAATAGGAAAAATACTATGGCATAATAATATTTTTAGACAATTGGGGAATTTATTATTAAGCCAATAAATTTTAAGAAATTGGTTGAGGTTTGAATTCCAATCAATTATGCTTAAGGGTGAAAAATGCTTGCTTTGGCCTTGAAGGGCATTTTGGTCAATATGAGATAAGTTGAAAAATTATTTTTAATAGTGTGACAAATATTATTTTTTGGTCACAAAATATTCAAATTAATTCATGTATGAAAATTTAAAAACTATAGGTTAAAAGAAAGGAAATAGCGTAATGGTGAAAATTAACTAATATTGGATATTATTTGAGGTATTAGTTTTAAAAAATATATTTATAAATAATTAAATGAGGGTAAGGTTCGACCAATAGGGGGAGTGGAAATGCATGAGGTGTCACTCATGCATGCAAAGTGGCAAAACCCTACTCCTAGTTAGTCTAGATACAATCACATAACAAGACCCTTCACTTCCCTATTTAGCTCCCAAAACCGAGATACCCTATTTCCCTCTCCTTCCTTTTCATTTTCTAACTCTGAAAATTCAGAGTCTCTCCCTCTCCCTCTCATTTCGGATCTCTCTCTTTCTCTCTCAAGGAGAGACTACTTTGAAGCTAGCGAACAACCTTAAGCGAAAACGAGTTCAAGGCAACCCTTTCACTCTTTCTTCTTGCCCTTCTTTATGCTGAATGTTTTACCATTCTTCTCTGAGTTGGATCTTGTTTCTCCCATGGTAATGCAAGATCCAAGCTTAGGAAAGCACCCATAAGCCAATAAGGAAAGAAAGGTGGTGTAGGCAAAAGTTTTCGAAATCTCAAAAGATAAATTGTAACGACCCAAAATTTGCTAATAGGGTTTAGTGTCTTTATTAGCATGCCAGGAGAGCATAATTGGATATATGTGTGTGTTTAATTGATTAAATGCATGACTATGTGGCATGCAGGATTAATATAATTATGTGAGTATATTATATGCATATTTATGAGTATTAGATATGCATGTAGGCCATTTACTGTTCATAAGGGCATATTTGTAATTTTGGCCCATTGATGGCATAAATGTGATTGTATGTGACAAATGGTTGAGACCACATTATTATGTGGATATATTTGCAGTATGTGGCTCGAGACGGTTCAAGTGAGTGGATTAGCGAAATAGTCACAGCGGGGTTTAAGTACCCCGCTGGGGGGAGCCTGAGGATATTTTGGGAATTTAGAGAATGTTTTGGGATTTATCGAGTAATGAATAAGTATTTGGTAATTAATTGGACACGATGGGATTAATTGGTAAATGTTAGGAACACTTGAGGAATTAGCAGGAATCGAGGAAAATACTATTTTACCCTTAGAACAAATTAAAAGGGCTAAGTAATTCATGGGGGGCATTTTAGTCAATGTCTAGATTAAGGGTGAGATCAGCTAAGGCTCTAAGAATAATCAGAACCCACTAGAAACATTAGGAAGACCCCAAACATTCTCTCCCTTTCCTCCTACACGATTTCCTTCCCCCTCTCTTATGCTTGAAGAATTCTTGATGAACTGAAGGATAAAACCAGGGAATTCAGCTAGGAAGCTTGGGAATTTAAACTCGAGGATTGAAAGATTGAAGCTGAGGGTTTAGCTGCCATTGAGGTAAGGATTTTGTCTTGTTTCTGTAAAGAATTCAGGTTTTATGATCAATTGGTTTAGGTTCTTAAGTGGTGAATTGTTGATGGTTGGATTGGAAGTTTCAGTAGAGTTTTCTATGATATAATATGCTTAAAATATATGGTTAAAAGTTCTGGACTCGCTCCTGAAATTTGGTTGGAAGTTGGGAGCATAACTAGTTGGATTTTTGGGCTAGAGGTTGGGGAAGCACGCTGGAAACCCAAGGATTTCTGGGTACACGGGGGCGCATTGCGACCCAGTTCATGGGCGCCGCGGCCCGCTTGCCCAGAAGGCCCTGGGAGGGCTTGTTGACTAGAGGATGCACTGTGGCCCTAGGGGGCAAGTCGCGGCCCACCTCCCCTAGAGGCATGTGGCCGCGCCTCTGACTTGAGGTGCGCCGCAACCCTCAGGGCCAGGTCGCGGCCCGCCTAGGGTGCTTTAGCCTAGGATAGGTTTTAGGCTTGGGGAGACTCGGGGGTTTGAACCTAACCGCTCGGGACAAATTCTACTACCCGGTTTAGTAGAATTTGAGGTCCCGGAGGCTAGTTTTTGTTCCCTAAATATTTATTTGGATTAGTAATTGATGGATACCCACTGACACTGTGACTAGGTTTATCGCTAAGGCTTAGGACTGGGGATCATGCTCAGGATCGTTCTTAATTCTCCGCTCGGGATTTGAGGAAAGAAAACTCCACCCTTGTGGTTGTGAACGGGACTGAGGTTCCCAATAATTGAATATGTGTACTGTGTGATTGTACGATTATTCTGTTATATGAGAATGAACGGCCTAAGGGTGTCGAGGCTGATGATAAGCGTACTAAACGCAGCTCGGCCTAAGCGAGCTGGGGTCAGCTAGATAAACAGAGGGCTCGACCTAAGCGTGTCAATCCTGAACATTTGTGTAATTGGCTAAGATATGAATTTGAAATTATATGTTTACCATTGGTTAGTTTAATGCTCGTACTCTATTTTGTAATTGAACTAATTGAGTTAAGATTGATTGAATACTACTGTTGCTATATGTGCTTGCTTTTATGGTTTTCTTGCTGGGCCTTGGATCACGGGTGCTACGTGGTGCAGGTAAAGGCAAAAGGAAACTGGACCAACCATGAGTTGGAGAGCTCTGGGGGAAAAGTGTACATAATCAGCTGCTCGACCGCCACGACCATGGGATAATTACAAGGACGGAACTCTAAAATTTGTATTTTGTCGTTAGAATGTCTTTTGGTTGTATTAACTTTTGGGGATTGTAAATTACCACTTATACCCTGTTTTTGGGATCCTGTGTATCAAACATCCATTTTAATGAAAATTAATCATATATGATCAAAATATTTTAACCCTGATCTGATGGTTGACCTTAGGATCACATTTTTGTTCAAACGACTTGATTATCAAGTCTTGCACTATTTCAAATACACAGTGTAACGGTCTTGGTTATCCAAGGAGTTACATAAACCCTTGAATCCGAAAAAAAAGAGATGTACCTTTTCTTTTTCCTTCTACATGCCAACCCTATGGCATATCTATCTCCTCTTTACTCTCTGATCTTACTCACTCGTGTCCATGGTTCTATGGTCTAGAGGTTCAAAGAGCAACCCCAAGTTGTGCAAGCCCATTTAAGTGCATGCATGCAACCTTGAGCACTAAAAGAGGTAATTTCTTTAGGGTTTGAGATGTCAATCCCTCTCTATTATTTCCTCCTTTCCTTGTGGTATAATCTTACCTTGTGGTTTTTGGAGAAGGTTTGAAGGTATTGGAAGCTAGTGGTGGGATTCAAGGCTTAGGAGACCACAAACCAAAAACCTAGAACAACAAAGGATAAAAATCTTGTGATTTTGGTTAATTTTGCGTATGAGTTGTAAATCTGAGTTTCATGTGTAATTTTTGTGGTTAATCCTTCATTTGGTATATATTAATGTATTTAGTTTGGTACAATGATATGCATGCATGCTTTTGGCCTAGGTTTATGCTTGAAAGTTTGGTAATATTGTTGTAAGTAAAAATGCATGCTGCCAAAATTCATGGTCTGACTTCCAATGGGTTAGACCGCACTTTTTTGCCTCTGTTTGTGAAAATAAATTGAGTAGTTGTGTAGTACTTTGATAGTACTTGATGTTAGGCTTTGAAAAATCACAAAAAGTTATTTTTAAGCTCAAGTTATGCGCTTTTTGGCATTGTGATGCAAATCTGGAAAAAAAAAATATTGGGCAGCATGCACTACCCAGATTTCATTAAATATTTGAGTGGGTTATACTATCCTAAAAATTATGAAATTTATAAGATGATATTTTATATATGTATAAAAGTCCCTGTAAAATTTTAGAGAAAAATATGTTATAGTTTAAGAGAAATAAGTTTTTAAAGTTTGCCCTAAAATCTGGAAAATGTAAAATACTGACCATAATGAAATGAGGTTTTTGGGAGGTTGGTTCTCCCAACCTAAAATGAGTTTTGATGCAAGGTTTTTGCCTAGTTCCTGTCCTTATGTCAAGGAATAAGTGGAAAAAATTTCAGGGGCTTTGGGCAAATACTCGAGATATGGAAAATGTTTGAAAATGGACTTTTATCAATTAATTAAAAGTTAAATGTTAAAAATGTGAAAAATGGAAATTTGTTCATTTTATGAAATTAATTAAGGACTTGGGATATTAAACCAATATAAATCAGTTTGAGATTAATAAAATATGATTTTTACCATTTTAATAAATTAAGGGTCCAATTTCCCTTCTTTTCAAAAAGACCATAAAAGAGGAAAAACAACTATGGTATTTTTCTGAAAAGATATTTTGTTAACTCTTTTGATTCTAAACAAGATTACATAAGTTTAAAATGAAATAGTTTCTTCATGAAGAAATATTAAATCACACGATATGGAGAGCATGTTACTTTGGGACCGATCCCTACGATAATTTAAAGAGCGAAATGAAAATCTGACCTTTATACATAATGAAGTATGTAGGAGACTACTGTATAGAGTTTATGAGTATTCATTGAGTGCAACTATTATAGAATATTAGCTATAAGTATATGTCATAGTTTAATCTGAGTACACTGTATTAATTATAGTAACTGCCAAGGGGAAAATGATTAGCGGTATTAAGGATTCTACTGGAAGCTAAGGAATCCGGGCAAGTTAGCATTTCCCTTTCTTGGCTATAACATGAATATACTAGTGCATGCTTGTAGTATTAAATTACACTAGTTTTATTTGGGTCATTAAGACCAGGGTATGCTTGATACCCACCTTTGCAATGCTTATGCATTTTGTGGCTTAATGGTAAGTGGGTTCGGGTTGGAGTCAGAACCTTAGTGTAATACTGTCTGGGTTGGAGCCAGGACAGGTAAAATATGGTTCGGGTTGGAGCCAGGACATGGTAAGATAAAGTCCGGGTTGAAGCCAGGACGAGGGTAAGACATAGTCCGGGTTGGAGCCAAGACAAAAATGAAATGGTCTAAGTTGGAGCTTGGGTAGTGGTAATATAGTCCGGGTTGGAGCCAGGACGTTAAGAGTGAATCCAGGTTGGATCCAGGATCCTTTGTGTTTTTTTTTAATTGATTGAATTGTGCAATTATATATCTTGAATGTTTTGGGATTTTTTTTAGTGCAGTTTTTATGATATGTGTGAAATTGGTGGTTAGGTACAACCAAAGTGTTAGTTTCTGATATGGCTGTTATTGAGAAAATTGTGTGATAAGGTTGGAACTTATCTAATACCCTAGTGACCGATAGTGGTGACTACCTTCGGTCATCCCGTTATCGAGATTTAGTATACTTGTGTTGTAAGGCTATTCTTACTATGCTTTGTTGCTTACCTAGTTATTCATGTTGTAGGTAAGAGCAAGATGGAACGGTGAGCGCCAGAGTCTACTTGCGAGTATTACATGTGGTCCGACCTGGGAATGGTTCTAATGGATCACCATGTTGAAAACACAAAGTTGAAAACTCGATATGAATTTTGGGATAATTACTATATTATAACTCTATGGATAATTACTTGTATTTCAGTTTGCTAAACTAAAAGCGTGCGCACACGATCTTTTTAAAGTTTTTTTTATATGGATTTTTGATAAGGTGAACTAAAGTAAAAGTTTTAAATTTTTCGCAAAAGTTTGGTCTTGTATATTTTTCGAGCTGTCACATCTAAAACAATTGCTTTGTCAAACTTCTCATGTCGTTGTTTCGGTGCTTGTTTTAAACCATATAATGATTAAATATGCCTATAAACTTTATGTTCATTTTTCCTTAGAACAAAACCCTTCAGTTGTTCCATTTAAATATCCTCGTCGAGATCTCTATTTAAGAATGTCATTCGAAGATCCATTTGATGAACATAAAGGTTATATATTGATGATAAGGAAAATAAAACTCTTTTTGTGGTTGTCCTAGCAATCAGTGCATACGTGTCAAAATAATCATTTCCTTCCTTATGTTTAAACCATTTAGCTACTCATCTAGCTTTGAATGATTTGTATGTGCCATCAGTGTGATATTTCCCCTGAAATACCCACTTGCCCCTAATTGGTTTTGAACCTTGTGAAAGGTCTACCAATTCCCATGTGTGGTTTTACATAATTGAATCCATCTCATCGTTTATTTACTCCTTCCTCTCTTGAAGACATTGCTTCTTGATAGGTTTTGGGATCATCCTCAACTTGAAGAATCATAGGAAATTTCCATGTGACTTATTCAAGTCTACCGTAGAGTATCTCTACTGCGATCTCTTTACTGATTGCTGTGAAAATATGGCATTATGAAGACTTTCTCCTCAGTAGCATATCCACAGGCCAACGGGCATGTCGAGGCTGTGAACAAAATCTTAAAGGCAAGCTTGAAGAAGAGATTAGATGAAGCCAAAGTATGGCCCGAATAGCTCCCCCAAGTATTGTGGGCCTACCAAACTTCTCACAGAACCTCCATGGGGCATACTCCTTTTTCCTTAACTTTTGGAAGCGAGGTCGTGCTTCCAGTTGAAACCATGGTAGCTACTCACAGGCAAAGAACATTCAACCAAGAGCAGAATGATGGACTACATAACGCATCTCTCGATCTGATTGAAGAAAAACAAGAAGAGTCGCAATTACAGCTCACCCATTATCAACAAAAAATTACTCAGTTATTTTAATTCTAAAGTTAAGACGCGTAGATTTGGATTGGGCGATCTGGTTCTCCGAAGGGTATTTCTAGCAAATAAGGATCCCAAGGACGATGTTTTAGGCCCGAATTAGGACGGGCCATATTAGATCGTTGAGGTTTTGCGTGAAGGAATCTTTCAAGATAGCTCGGCTGCATGGGGAAGTAGTCCCACAGACCTGGAACGCCCTACATTTGAAATTTTTTTATCAGTAGTACCACCACCAATGCAAGGCTTATTTATAAAATCCATATGATTAAATAATAGATGGATTATTAAATAATTTCCTTTTTAGATTGTATTAGTTCGTGTTCTAATGTTTGTAAAAGGAACCAAGAAAGTTTCTACATTTTGGTTACTTGGGGGCACATAACCCAAGGTTGGCAAAATTAAGCCTGCTCGATAAGATTAACAAACTTAGAGCTTGGAAAAATTGATTATTTGATGGCTTTTTAAGAACTCGAGTTTTCAGTAAACCTAGCGCGAACTAAGTTTAAATCATTTAAAATCTTGTACGTAACCAGGTCCGAAATTTAGAATCTTGGAAATATTGATTATTCAATGGCTTTTTAAAGTTCAAATTTTCAATAAACCTAGCGCGAACTAAATTTGAAATCATTTAGAATCCTGGACGTAACTAGGTCTGAAATTTAGAAGCTTGGAAATATTGATTATTCAATGGCTTTTCAAAGTTCGAATTTTCAATAAACCTAGCGTAAACTAAGTTTAAACCATTTAAAACCCTAGCCTTAACTAGGTAAAAAAAAACTTAGAAATTTGGGAAAATTGATTATTCAAGAGTTCTTTAAAGCTCGAGTTTTCAATAAACCTAAATCAAACTAAGTTTAAATCACTAAAAATCCTGGATCTAACCAAGTTCGAGGCCTGATTCTTAACAGGTATGATGCAAATAATCAAACAAAACTTGGTTATAACCAAGTTTGATAAAATTTATCTCGATCTAAAAATCGATTCCTAAAATCTTAAGTGTACAAGTCTAAGGATTCATAAGCATAAGAGATAGTAAAGGAAAGATAAATGGATCAAAAGATAGATGTATATTGAAATAAAGCGAGCAAATTATCCCGAGCTGAGCCTACAAAAAAAAATTGTTAAACAATTACAAACCAAAAACAAATGCTGAGGAGATATCATTGAGATCCATCAACTCGCCCCGAAGATGTGACCTCCTCGCCATCTCCCATCACCATTCCGGATGCATCGCCAGTCTCTGATGGTTCTTGCAAGAGCCGAGCCTTGAATTTTGCAAGGTACGGAACCCACAGCTCGGGTTCCATAAAAGAGAAGTTCCCATCCGGGTTGAAGGCCCAGCAATGGTACAACATCTCCTCCATGGTCGATGATGATGCCACATTTTCTTCTTTGGTTGTGCTTCGGCCTTGAGCAGTTTTTCTCTGCCCTCAACAATCTCGGTCTGAAGTTGTTTAGTTTAAGCTTAGGAGGCAAACAATGCAGTCTTTGCAGCTTTCTCGCTTTCTTTGGATGAGGCGAGAGCAGCCTTGGCATCGTGCTCATTCTTCTGAGTAGCCACCAAGGCAACTTTGGTGGCCATCTCACCTTCTTGAGCTGCAGTTAGGGTGGTTTGGGCCGCGTTCAGTTACGCCTGGAGCTCATCATTTTTATCCCTAGCATGGGACTTTGGTGGCCATCTCACCTTCTTGAGCTGCAGTTAGGGCGGTTTGGGCCGCGTTCAGTTACGCCCGGAGCTCATCATTTTTATCCCTAGCATGGGCTATGCTGCAATACTGGGCCAAGGTAGACTGTAAAATAATCAAACAAGTCAGAGATATACACCCAGTCAAAAAAAAATTCACTAAGCAAGGAAAGAGAACTTACAGTGAGGTTCATCCCCATAGTTGATTCCATAACGTTCTCCGGGTTGCGCTCCTTGATAGTCCTTAGATCCCTCGAGCTGGCCTTATAGGCGTGCCCCACCATATGGCTCGCAGTCTCATAAATGATACCCCAAAAGGCTTTAGGGATCTTCTCTAGGTCCTGAGGATCTACTGGTATTCATATGGTGGGGGCTGGGGCCTCGGTTTGTATCACTTGATCCTGAGGAGGCATGAATCAAGGTGGAGGAGGAGGAGGGGGAACCTTAGCGGCAACAGAAGTCACCGAAATTGGTTCCTAAGCTGAGCTCGTGTCTTTCCCCTTGGCAGGAGATTTTGAGGTGTTTCCCTTTGTAGGGTGGGCCTTCTTCGTAATCTTAGGCCTCTTCACAACGGGGCCCGAGCCAGCCTTCTTAGCTTGGAAAGCAGTTCGGAGGTCGGGAGCTCCAGGTTGTTCCATCTCTTCGCCTAAAAATCACAAAGGGAGTTAGTTCACAAAATATAGTTGTCAAAAACATATATAAAGATAGAGAAAACAATGATCCTACCCTCTGGGATGGGGGAGGAGTCTATTATCACCAGCTCGAGTGTTTTGATCGGGATAGGCATGACTTCCGGCCTTGGAACTAATGAAGGAGAATGGGAATCTACAGTTAATATTTATGGGATCCTAAGGGGTTCGGGTTCAGGTCCTTCCTCGGGGCTAGATTCCTTTACGTACTGTCTAAATCCAGGGGCAAATGCACCCTGGAGCAGGGAAGGTCAGGTCCTACGGTTGGTCCCATTATCCTAAAAAATGGCGAATCTAAAGTTTAAGGTGTTATCAACTACGACTGTGCCCTTAGGATAACTATTGTCATGGCGTACCACTAGTTGGTCTACACACTGGAGCAGGGTTGTATTTCAATCCGGGTCATAAGGATGACAGTTGACGAGATGATTTGGATTAAAGTGAACTAACCTAAAATCGGCAATAACCCTATCTAATCCCTAAAGGGGTATGGGTTACCTTGGCCGGAGGGGCCAGTTACTGTCCCTGACGCAACTCGTTCTAGATTGGGTTCCCGAATAGTCTCGGGAGCCCAATTTTTTCATACTAGAGGCATCTTGTCCTCTTCATCTTCCTCGTCCTCAATGGCTGGCAGGGCCTTTTGAGAGGATGGGTGCTCAGGGATTGCCGGAAGGGAAGCCCAGGTCCTCAAGGCTAATGTTTGAACTTCGCCAATCAACTAGCAGGCCAGCATCGTGATGTCATTCATGACCTGGCGATAGTCCTTCTCACTGGGGGGAAGCCCTGAAAACTTCTCATACTGACCCCCGAGGGTCACAGACTTTTCCGTCCTCGCAAATACGGCTGCACGAGAGACAAATTAAGTTATTACATAAAAAAATGTATATATATCTTAAAAGGAATAAAAATTCATGAGCTGAATTCACAAGGATGGAAGACTTACGAGGTTAGTTGAAGTAGCGGTGTTCGTAGTTCCGGAATCCATTTGACATAAAGAACAGGTCTTTGTAGTCATTTGGATGACTGGGAAGCTCGATGAGGAAGGCTGAGTCAGGGAACCGCGTGAGGTAGTAGAATCTGTCACTGCGTCCCCTTTGGTTGGGGCTTGCCTTGAGGCAGAAGAAATAAAGAATGTCTGCCGGAGTGGGGACCTCCTAGTCTTGTATTAAGAACAAATAATTCAGCCCCGCCAAAAGTCTATACGAATTTGGGGGGAGCTAAAATGGAGCCAGCTTCACGAAATTCAAAAAATCTACGAAGTACTGGTCCAGAGAGAGGAAAGCCCTAGCCTTCAGGTGTTCATCACTCTAAGCCGCGAAGTCGTCTTGGAGGGGGGAGCAGCTTTGTTCCCCTTCGAATGCAGGTTGAACGAGGAGAGTTCCAGTTCTGACCTCTATATTGTGGCTCAACATAATCTTGTTTACTCTCCCCTGAGTTGTGATCTTCGAAATTATACGCTCAGCCTCGAAGTATGCGTTGGGATCAACCACGATCTCCTTCTCCACCACCGGGCCAAAGTGGGGGATGGGAGATTCTGGGGTGATTCGCTTCCCTTTGTTCTTCTATTGAGAGGATGAGCTCAAGGCATTCTTCTTTGGGGCGTTCTTCTTCTGAGGAGCCATTAGATCGCCTAAAGACAAAACGACCTAGTTAGTAGGCAACCTAAGAGGATCTAAAGCTATGATGTGAGAGTCTGAAGGAAATGGTTTGCTTTTGTTATACGAGCTAAGGTTAGCCTCTGCCCCATCGCGTGATGCCATGCGATTTCCTAAGCTACGCGCCTCAGTTTCCTAGCAGACCCCTGATATTTAGGGATCCGCGTGTCAGAATGTCCAAACACTACTTTCCTTTGGAGGCGGTTTAGTGCAAAACCACCCAAGAAAATGTAACCTCTAAGCTATCTGGTTCTAAACCTAAAAACCCTTCATTTTCTTTACCCCAAATGGGTATTCTTTAAATTAATTCACCATTAAAGTTACCCAGATTTACCCAGAAATTTCCCAGTTTTATGAACGTCTTATTTCTAAAATGTTTTTGGACTTACCCGTTGAACCTAAGTCAAAACCTAATCCCTAAGAACATTTAGAAATAGCCTAACAGTAACTACAATGAATGTTGCGGATGAGCATGGTGAAGAACAAAAGTTCCATTGGATAAAAAAAAAAAAATTAAAACCAAAGGATGAGATACTTACAGGAAAGTACGATTCGCAGTCTGGAAGGAATAGACTCGGCAACGGGAAGCTCCTGGAAAGATTCTGAATATCTGGGCAATATGAACGATTTTTGGGATTTCTGGGAGAGAAGAGAGGCTTGGAAGTGCAGAAAAGGAAATTTTTTAAATGAAAGGTGGTGCAATTTGAAGTTTGGCTATCCTACTTATACGCAAAATTGTGTAAATTAATTTGGGCCATCCAATTGGGTTAGTTCAAGATCCAAGGGCTAAGATTAAATAGACCAAACAGCAGCAAAAAGGTGACAAGACAATTATTGCAGTCCTCGAAACCCGAACAGATGCCAATTGTGGTACACCACATGTCTAGTACTCAAGTAGTAGGTAAGCGCGGTTTTATGTAACAAAAGTCTAAAAGCCCCTACTGTGTAGGTCAGAAAGTGACAACGTCATACACGAGCAGGAGCTTGGGGGCAAATGTTGTACCCTAATTTTAGCCCGAGTTCATTCACTCAGCTTGGGTACAACTGGCAAATAAATATACGAAGAAATAACCAAGGGAATGATATCTGCTTATTATCCACGTGGACAGCTCGAGTTTCACGTGGTCATACGCGGTGATAGGCGTCCTGGGTTTAACCCAAGCTAAGGATGCAATGGCTATGAAGCGCGAGCTCAGAATATTAAAGTAGCTGTCGAAGCATGAGCTTGGAGGAGATACCCAACTCATGGTAATTCTAGAATATTGCATACCGAGGGATCCCCAAAGATTCGAGATTTGTTGATATGCTTATTCATGACCAGGCTATCATATTTATTATCCGAGATAGCATGACATATTTATTTTGTAATTAAGTTGTATCCCCATATATATGGGAATTATTTGTATTAAGGATAAACATTATGTAAATGTGTGATTGACTCATGTGGTTACCCAAACCTGTCCATGAAATTCTCTTATAAATACTGGAATATTGGACAAGAAAAAGGATGATTCTGTAATACCGAAACTTTGCCAAAATAGAGAGAGAAACAACAATAATATAGACTCGTGGACTAGGTGGATTTTAACCACTGAACCACGTAAAATTTTTGTGTTCTTGAGAGAATTCATTTATTTGCCATTACTGTTTATTAAGCACTAATCTACCTTATTATTTCTTAATACACTGTTGACGAAAAATTGCGTCAACACTCATCAACCTTTGGATCTTTCTCTTTAAGAATTTTACAACACCTAAGGGCTCTTTAGAATTGTTATCACAATATAACATATTCTCTAAGAACTCCCCTTCTCTTGATTCAATTATCGCATTAGACTCCAAGTCTAATAGCCTATAGGCCTTGCTATTTGAGGCATAGCCAACAAATGCACAATTTATGGCCCTTGGACCCAACTTGGTCCTTTTAGGCTTTGTGCTCTTGCAATAAGCAAGGCACCCCCACACTTTAAGATAGCCTAGGTTAGGCTTATTTCCTCTCCATAACTCATATGGAGACACATTGTTCTTTTTCATAGGAACTCGATTCAATATATGACACGCATTATAACACAATTTAGGATTTAAAAACATAGAGTTAATCATCGCAAGATAAGTCCTATTCTTTCTTTCAACTATTCCATTTTGTTGTGGAGTGTATGGTGCAGTGTATTCATGTATAATGTCATGTTGTTCACAAAACACACTGAAATCATTTGAAAAGTATTCACCACCTCTATCACTTCTAAGAGTCTTTATTTTCCTTTCCAATTGATTTTCTACTTCAGATTTATAGATTTTAAATGCATTAAATGCCTCATCCTTACTCTTAAGAAAATACACATAAGTCTATCTAGAGCAATCATCTATAAAAGTTATAAAGTATCTATTTCCTCCTATAGTCAACATGCCATTCAATTCACATAAATCACTATGTATTAAATCTAGAAAGTTTGAACATCTATCAACACTTGGAAAATTTTTCTTTACCATTTTAGATGTAACATGTAATTCACATTTATCATACTCATTCACATCACAATTAATCAATCCACATTTAACAAATCTTTTAATTGTGTTATAACCTATATGAGCAAGTCTATTATGCCACAAAGTAATAGAATTATAATTAACCACATTGAAATATTTAGAAGCCATATCATTATTGTCACTATCAAGAGTGCAAAGTTTAACGATTCCATCACATGTATAACCCTTTCCCACAAAAGTGCCCAATTTGGTCAGAATGAGTTTACCGAATTCAAACTCTATTTTGATACTGGATTTACTCAATACACTTCCACTCATAATGTTTCTAGTCATATCGGGAACATAAAAAACATTAGTTAGGGTCACTTTCTTTCCATTAGTGAAGAACACATCAATGCAACCCCTTCCAAGTACCTTGGATCTCTTTTCATTTCCCATTTGGACTTCAAGTCCCACCTTTGCACTTTCAAAGGTTTTGAAAAAAAATTTATCATAGGTTGCATGAATGGTGGCACAAGTATCATACCACAGTCCTTGCACCTTTCCTTGGGTTGCACTAACTTCACTCAAGGTTGCAATGACCTCAACATCAAATGCATTGGCCTTGATATCCTTACTTAGGTTTGCAATGATCTCATCATCAAATGCATTGACCTTAGTATCTTCAATTTCTTTTGCAATGATTTCATTATCAGTTGCATTAACATGTTCACCTTCTCTTAAGGTTGCATTAGTCTCATTACTACATGCATGAGCTATGTCAATTCTCTTTAGGGTTATCATACATTCCTCATCTAATGTATTAAATTCAATTAAGGTCACAAAGATCTCATCATCAATTGTATTAACCCTAATCTTATTATGGATAATTTTACAATTACCATATCTCACATGATGAACAATAACTTTACAAACAAAACAAGTATAACAATAACTCTTGAATTGTTTATTAACATGCACCATTGTACTCTTTAGCATAAACAATTATCTCAAACTCGCAAAAATATGGCAACGAGAACATTTAATTCAAATTATTGAAATCTACACATTTAGAAATAAATAATTTGATGATACTTGTAACGTCGCAAATTTCCTAATAAGGCTTAGGGCCTTGATTAGGGGATGGAAAATTATGGAATTATGTGATTATAATAAATATATGTGTGTGTGTGTGTGTCAATATGTGATTATGTGAGTTATATTATAATATGACTTGATATGCATGTTTTGGCATATTAAATATGTGTGTGGGACCATTTCTGTTTAACTGGGTAATTGTTGTAATTTGACCCGTTTTTGGTATATTTGGCATATATGTGATATATGTGTGTATGAGACCACATTATTATGTTAATATGTTTGAGTTACTTGGCATGAGACGATCCTAGGGAGCAAGCTAGTGGGAAAGTTACAACAGGACCCATACTTGACTTGGAGTGAGTCAAGGGATATATTGGGTATTTAGCACATTACCGGGATATTCGGTAATGTGAATGATTATTTGATGATATATTGGGAATTAGAGAGATCAAGAAGGAATTCTGGGAATTTTTACTATTTTACCCTGGGGGCGTTTCTGGTACCCTGAGCATTAGGATTTGCTTGAGATTACTTAAGCTCGAAGTAACATGTCAGAAATAAAAAGAACGTTCTCTCTCTCTCTCTCTCTCTCTCTCTCTCTCTCTCTCTCCCATCCCCTTTTTGACACCATTCGCATTTTCGAAGGAAACTCGAGTTTTAGGACTCGGATTCAGGCAAGGATCGAAGCATATCAATTCTAAGGAAGATTAGAAGCTTATTAGCTGAATGATTTAGCTAGGAAATGACTTACTCAGAAGTAATCCAAATTTCAAGTTTTGAGTTTTCGAGTTTTTAAGCTTTGATTGGATTTTATGTTTTGATGAGTTTTTGGATGGTTTGAGATTTGGGTGTTTGGGAACTTTGATTTTGGGATTTGGAGATGTTTGGATAGGTTTTTGGAAGATTTTTCAATGTAGAAAACGAAGGTTTTGGCTGGGTTCGTGGTTGGCCGCGACCCTATTCTTGGGCGCCACGGCCTAGGCTTGAAGAAGGAGGAGGCTCGCTGATGGGCAGTTAGGGTCGCGATGCAAGGTAGGTGCACTGCAGTACGAGGCACAGGCAGAGAAGTGGTCTGGCTTCTGTCTGGAGGCGGGCTGCAGCTCAAGGCTGGGGGGTCGTGGCGCTTAAGGGCGGTTTTGGCCAAAATGGGGTTTTAATCATGGGAACTTAACTCTAAGGGCTCGGGATTGATCCTACTACTCGGTTTGGTAGGATTCAACATCTCGGAGACTAGGACTTGGTCTAGAAGTATTTATTTACTCGTTTTGATGGGATTCTATATTATGGTTGTGACTAGGTTGTTGCTAGGGGCTTGGAAACAAGATCATGCTTGAGGGTCGTTTATTGCTAACCTGTGCTTAGACCAAAGGTAAGAAAACTACACCTAGTATGAGATGCATGTGATGCATGTGATACATGTGGTTATGGCATGACATGAATGTTGAATATGGAATTGATCAGAGCTTGAGTCTCTGTAATTATGCATGATTATGATTATGCTTGCAGTTATTGATTAAGCATGTTGAATGCCTTATATCTGGATATTTGACATATGATATATGCCTGTTTGCATTACCTCATTGAGAAAGCACTGGCTTATTAGTTAAGGAATGGCAATGGTGTTTAGTACTGGTCGTGAAGCTTTGACTTATCAGTCATGATCGGATATAGTACAACGCGTTGGTCGTATGGAATTGACTTATAAGTCAAGGGCGGCATTAGCGTATTCAATGCAGGCCAAAAGGATTAGATCTAATCAACATGAGCACTAAATGCTTGACCGACCTATTGGTCGAAGAAAACTAAAGCACTTGGCTAGCCTAACGCTAGTTACTCAGAGCCAGGGCTAAAAGGCTCAGGTGACTGAAACATCACATGGTTTAGGGCGCAGGACCCCAGAATGACTTAATATTCATTTATTCAGGGCATAGGACCCCTAGGGCATAGACCCCAGTCATTTACTCAGGGAACAGGACCCCAGCCACTTACTCAGGGCACAAGTCCCCAGTCATTTACTCAGGGCATAAGTCCTTAGTCATTTACTCAAGGCATAGGTCCCCAGTCATTTATTCAGGGCATAGGACCCCAGTCACCTATTCAGAGCGTCGGACCCCATAATCATTTATTGGTACTTGCCTGCATGCATGAATAGGGTTATTACTGCTAGGCATGCTTATTATGATTTGATGACATATTATTATCTACTTATGAGCATGTGTTTGAGTTTTCTTGCTAAGCCTCGGCTCATGGGTGCTATGTGGTGCAGGTAAAGGTAAAAGAAAGATGAACCATCCTTGAGTTGGAGAGCATAGGTGACGATGTGTACATATGCGACTGCTCAACCACCATGGCCAAAGGTTTAAAGAGGAACTAGGGTTAAACCCTATTTTGCCGCTTACGTCGGCTAGTTGTAAATCTTTTATTGTAATTGACCTTTTAAATGTATTTTGGGATCCCAATGTATACAGTAAAACTTTTAGTGAAATGTTTGTATCCTTGACCAAAATTTTTAACCCTAAACTGTTAATCACATTTAGTTACACGATTATGGCCAAACGACTCGTTTAACTAGTTTAGCACTATTTAAAATACACAGAGTAATAGTCCCTGGGTAGTAGGGCGTTACAATACCAATCTCTTCAAGCATGTTATCCCACTGAATTGTCTCGTCCTTTGTTGATGAAGACTTTGAATCCATATCCTCATTCATGTAGAGCATTTCCAAATATAACTTTCTTTGATCTTTCATGGTTATGTGTTCAACACAAACCAAATCTTGAAACAAGGATTTGAAGGTTGTAGAAGATGAACCAATTTCCCTCATTGTTGATTATGAAAAACACAAAAATGAAAGTAATTAGAATTAGAGATTTGGATTGTTGGGCATATATGGCTTTATACTTTGCAAATCAACAATTAATAATGGGAATAGTTCAATATTTGAAACCCTAAATGCTAAGCAAGAACCTTATTCAAAGTATGATTATTAATCTTAATAATCAAATAAACATGTTCATAATATGAATGTCAGTCTTGAATATTAGAAACTAAATGATTAAATGATGACAAGATGAACTTAGAAACATTTAATCATCATTACTAACAATGAAAACAGAAAAGAGTAACAAAATACAAGATTAGAGTTAGAGAGATACAACATTTGTATTGAGCAACTTGAATCTTCAAACTTGGGGAACTTCTAAGGCTTATACACAAGAAGAATATTATTGTCCAAAATCGCTATTCCAAGCCTTCCCTTATTGTTTGAAGCTTCAACTAAGTAGAATGAGATTTGGGATTTAACAAGCCTTGAAACTCATGCAAGTCAAGCAAAGCTTGATGAGTTTCTTGGAGAAAACTTTGGTCTTAGAAAGCTAGAGAGAGAAAGAGGTTAGAGAGAGAGTTGGAAAGTGTGATCAAGGCTTTTCAACTCTAGTAACCCATATATATATATATATATATAGAGAGAGAGAGAGAGTAGACATCATCATTATCTAGCTAATAGGATTAGAGCATTTAAAACACATAATTTGGAGCATTTTACGTAAATTGTACGACCCTAAAAGACCGCCCAAGCGATGTATCGTCTGCATGCAAGCGATACGTCACCTAATCGCCTGCTAGGGATTTTGAAGCCCTTCGCATTTTGGTGATGCAACGCCACCCTCTCTGACTTTGGACCCCTCCTATGGTCCTAAAATTGCAACAAAATGTTACCAAAGATTTTGGAAATGTTTGGACACCTCATTGTATCACTTTAGACCCATAACCTTTTAGATGCCTTTTACACAATCTCATATTTTCACTTCTCTTTAAGTGAAAATCATTAAGTGTTTTGCACCTCAATGTGTAAACAACTTAACCATTATATTTAACTATTCTCAACGGTATGAGACATTACCAGGTTTTATCACTAAGAATGTTGGGTTCAATCTTTTAAGAATACCTTAGCATTTCAGTAGAAGCTTTGTAGTGTTTTCACTAAGATAAAGTTCAAACCCAAAAGGTACTTTATTTTATGCACTAATATTATTTGGCTAGAGGATTGAGGATTTATTTAATCAAGTGGGAGATTGTTATGATCGGTTAAATACATGGTAAAATTGGTTAAGCACGAAGAGGTGCAAAAACCATAACGGTTTCCCTAGAGTCAACATGTGAGAGTTGACTTTCAGTATAAACATTTATAAATCATTTTTTTGGGTCCAAAGTATTTATTTGAAGTATATAAGAGTACCCAAAAAGTTTGGGAGCATTTGGGGATGTTTTGAGACAAGTTTTGGAATGCCAAATCAGAAAGATCGACATTGTGTCGCCTCTAGGAGGTGACGCGTCGCTCGTCTTTGAAAAGACTACCCAGGTGACACATCGCCTGCTTTTAGGTGATGCATCGCTTGGGTGCAAGTAACGCGTCGCCTGGGCCATCTGTACGGGACCGTACAGTGACGTGTTTTTGGCTCCGAAATTCAAATTAAAATGCTCTAATCTCATTGGTTGAGTCTAATGAGGGTTCCTATATTATATAAAATGGGTCAGTTGAGTTAATTGGTGAATTGATCACTCACTTCTCTCTCTCTCTAAACCCCCCCCCCCCCCCCTCTCTCTAGCTTTCAAGATTACTAGTTTTATCCAAGATCTTCATCAAGAAAGCTTGACTTGCATGAAGATTCAAGGTTTGTGAATCCCATTCTCATTCCATTGTAGTAGCTTCAAGCAATCTCAAGGAGGAGGCTAGGAATATAGATTTTTGGACAACAAATCTTCATTTGTGTCAAGCCTTGGTTACATTTTGTGGTTTACATAAAATCATAGACTTGTGATTTTATGTAACACGACTCTTCAACAACAACGGTCAGTTTTACCACTTTTTTATTTGTGTTATGTTCTTTGTAATTTTCTTCCATTAGAGTTTAGATTAACATTGTTTATTGCTTTGAGTTGTAACATACAAAAACTAAGGTTATAGTTGTTTGTATTAAATAAGAAAAATGTCAAAATACGCAGAAGAATGTATAGGAAGGGAATTTTAAAAAAATATTAATACCAGCCAAGATCATATATATACATATATTAAATTAACACATACAAGGAATATATATTACTTCTTGTAGCCTATCAAGTGTCATTGAGTCTTTTAGTAAAAATCAACGATCTTCCTATCCTTATGAAATCTCACACCTTAACCTTCCAAGTCGTTCCTCTAACACACAAGGAAGTATGCAAGCACGTAGGATTCACATGTTGATTTAGGCTTTCTAGATGTACTGAACACAAGAGATCTAGAGAGATTTGAGAGAGAGATTTTATGGAAACTTCTAGAATTTTAAGTATAGAAAATTCTATCGTTTCTTTCGTTGAGAGTCTGATAACCTAGAAACAATTGACTGAGAAAAGAATCGTTTATTTTCATATTTATATAGATAATTAAACTATTTTATTAATATTTATTTAACTAAATTAAAATTGATCAGTTATAATCTATTTTTAATTTTAAATCATATTTCAAAATAATAATTAAATAAACAAATTAATTTGAAATTCAAATCCTAGGGATGTGGCACATGTGAGTGGCGCCACTCACTGTCAGATACAGTGAGTGGCATGTGCCATTTTATGCTATCCCTGATTTTCTCATTTGTTTGTTTAATTAATTTTAAGACAACATATTTATTCCCAAAATAAATCTCAATTAATTCAAAATTAACTTTGTTACACCCCAAATTTCGAGATATAAAAAGCAACCTCCAAATGAAGGCTCATAAATGTGAAGATTAAAGGGTAGTCGACATGACTACTTACGCAAATAGTCAGTCGCATTAAGGTGCCACATCATTCGTACCCGAGCCTTTAAGGTGAGTTTGAGGGCAAAGGCTTCTATCGAAGGGTAGTCACGAAAACCTGACAGTTTACATTAGAGTCACATTGAGCTCGATACATGAAGTAGGCTCGAAAAGCGCGTATACAGCTGCAAAATCCCTACAATCATGGGGGTTTATTTTAAATTTTGTAATCAACCATATTTTTTAGGGATATTTATTTATAATTAATACAATTAATTGTATTTTAATGTACAAATTTGTATTTCAAATTCAAATCTGATATATTGTAACTTCGCTAAAATTAAGGGAGGATATTTTGGTGTATCAGGCCTATAAATAGTCTCGACGATGGTCTTTAGAGGGGGAAGCGCAATTCTTTTATGAATAAACTCTGTGAAATTTCTCTGAAAGCTTTAATAGAGAAAGATAAATAAAAGTGACTCATGGACTAGATAGATTTAACTATTGAACCACGTAAAAATCAATGTTCTTCTTTCTTTCTGAATTATACATTTTCTTAATTTCTCTTGTTTTTAGTTGACGAAAAATTTCGTCAACAGTTTGGTGCTTTCATTGAGAGCATTAAGCATTCTTGTTCTTTCAAAACTTTCATTGAACAAACAATGGCTGCACCCACTGGCAACGTCCCTAGATCTAGAAATGGTCAACCATTGCATAGAATCCCCGAGGAAAATACTCCTCAAATGGAAGAACATCCCCAACGACCTGGCAAATAACCAATGAATGAAGAAAATCCTGCTGAAGGGAGGGCATCATCGGCCCCACAAGAACCTAGTCAGGGGTCTAGGCCACCTAACGAGGGTTATTATTATAATTCTGAGATATATGTGACAATGGTGGAGTTGGATAACTGGAGGCTACGAAAGAGTCTAGCTGAGGCCACATGGCCGAATAAGGAGATGATGAGGAAGGCAACGCAATTACAAGCGCCTCCACGATGAACTAGGGGACATCCTCGAGGTAGTACTATGACAAGGGTAGCTGAATAAAGAACCCAACAAAGTCAAGTAACAAAAGTTGGAGCGAGTAGTGGAATCAACCAATATGGGGTATCATCTTGAAACCCCTCAAGAACCAACCATCCAAGAGAGGTTCTAGTCACCATTGGGAATAATCGAGTTGTCCCACAAGCAACCCAACATAATAACTCAAAACCAGCGAGGCCAACCACAAACAACAAGAGGCCACCTCCATCTCCAATCAGGCATCCTCCATTTCCTATCAGACATCCATCACCCATTCAGACTGTAACACCATAGGCACTTGATGGACCACGAATTGACGGGGGAGCTCTGCAAAGGCCAGGGTGTTAGGAGTGGTAGCCGAGACAGGAACCATCAAGCTAGGCCCGAGCGTAGAGATGGCCACAAAGCCCTGCGGGGGCAAGCCAAAGACAACACCAACCGTCTGGAAGTTATATTTTGAGGTCGCGTGCTACAGGGATTAGGGTACACATGGGCAATCCACCTCGAAACTAGGCCCCACAACAACAAAGAACGGTTAGGTTTCGTGGTGACAGTCAACATTATAGTAGGTCGGTGAGTGTCTACAACACCGAGCCTAGCTATTATGAGGATTATCCTAATCATAATCCAGATCTCCAAGATCACTTGAACCAGAACCAGGGGCAATGCAACCCCCATAATTAGGATCTAAGGGCACACTTAAACACCCAAAGGGAGCCCTTACAACCTGTGTAGGAGAATAAATATAAATTGATACTACAACAAGGAGCTGGAGTTCCTTTGAACAATAACCAGCCCCTAGCAGTATAGTTTTAGCCCGTGGTAGATCCGGTTCAAGACAGGATAAGACAGCTCGAGGAATAGTTCAAGCTCCTCCGAGATGGAAAAGATAAAGAAAAGGCGTAGGACTTGGATGAGGAACTCGAGCTTTTCGCTTCTCTTATTTTGAGCACACCTTTTCCCCATAGGTTTAAGATACCACACATAGCGCCATATGATGGAAATAATGACCCGAGCAGTCATTTAAGCACAATTAACACCGTCAGTAATATTGGTCTCAAGCTTAGGTGCATGCTTTTCCCAACAACATTGTCAGGGGTGGAAAAGATCTGGTTCAATAAGTTCCGACAACACTCGATCTCATCGGGGGAACAGTTATCGAAATATTTCAAGAAATGGTTCTGGGCTGCAAAAAGCATTAAACCCGAAGCATCCTCTCTGGCGAACATAAAGCAACATCCAAGTGAATCACTAAAAAATTATATGGCTAGATTCAGCATCGAGGCAACAAGGACTCGAGATGTCGATGACAGTAGCTACTTAATGGATGTTTGAGGCGAAATATTAGCAGCAAGCCCCTTTTGGGATGACTTACAAAGAAAACCAGTGAAGACTATCACTGATTTTACTCTCCGAGCTCAGAGGTTTATCAATGCAGAAGAGGCCAGGTCGGCGCTATAGTTAGCATCTCCTGCCCCGATAACTACAACGAGAAACATTAACTCTGCGACGACCTCGGCAGCACTAGCAACGAATTATCCCTTAGGAAATAACTCTTCCAAAAGAAATAAGAATGAAGGTAGTGCTCCCGAGACCAAAGGGAGTAAGAAGAAAAATGGGGATAAATATGTGTATGTCTACATTGTATACACCGAGTTAAGTGATACTCAGGAAAACATATATGTAGCTAATGAGACACAAGTCCCGTTTCGACGACCTGAAGTGATGCACAACCAAAGTGCTAAAGGACAAGATCGAAACAAATATTTTCGATTCCACAAGGACATTGGTCACTTAACTGAGGAATGCAAGCAGCTAAATGACAAGATCGAAGGATTGATCTCGAGCGGTTACCTTAGACAGTATGTCCGAAATAGAAATAACCAAGGGCAAGCCCATCGAGATAAGAGGGCAGCCCCTGCCCAGCCGGCACAACGAGCTCAAGCCGTGACTCCCCCCTACCAGGGAAGATAATTGACCCCCTCCAATAGATGGAGAAGACATGATAACCATATCTTGGGGACCTCACATTGTTGCGACGACTAGAAACACCCAAAAAAGATATGTTCAAGAGTTTAAGGCTGATGATAGATCTCCCCATGATTCGGAATCACGAGCTCCAAAATAACAGAGAATTAAATCCCAACCTATAACATTTACAGAAGAAGATGCTTCGCACGTACAATTTCCCCTCAGTGACCCATTGGTCATAACCATGAAGCTCGCTAACAAAAGAGTCCACCGAGTACTAATCGATAATGAGAGCTCAATGAATATCCTTTACAAAGTGGCGTTATGAAAAATGGGCCTTTCAGTAAGAGACCTAAAGGCATGTGCAACAACCCTTTACGGATTTTCAAGAGAAGGGATAGTCAGCACAAGAGCAATCAAACTTCTTAACCTTGGGAGAATACCCAATATAGATTACAAGAATGTTTGAATTCATAGTAGTAGACACCCCCTCTACCTACAATGTCTTCTCGGGAGACTAGCCTTGATTGGGCTGGGGGCAAAGACATCGGTAAGGCACTTGGCATTCAAATTCCCAACACCTAGCGAAATTGGGACACTAAAGGGAGATCACTTGGCAACCTGAGAATGTTATAGTATTTGTATGAGGGGGAAAAGTCAATCTAGTGCCCAAACACTAGTAATAATAAGGGAAATTGAAGAAAGGATTTTCGAAGTAGAAGATGAGATCAATCCTAAAGTGGGGAAAGATCGGGCAGATCTCAGCCCAATAGAGGAGCTCGAAGACATCCAGCTCGATAACAAGGATGCCACCAAAGTGGTAAAGATAGGGGAAAATCTCACAAAGGAAGCAAAATAGAAATTAATATGCTTCTTGAGGGAGAATCAAGATGTTTTTTCATGGTCTCATTCTGTTATCCAGATTTCCGGATAGCATTTAGATTGATGGCCTCGGGGAAGCAGAATTATCGATGTCTTTCACGGTAGGTGACCAGAGCTCGCGGATGAACAGAAAGGCTTCACCTCTCCCGCTTGGTGTCCGGATTACTCTTCCAAGCAAACACAATACGGAAACTCGTCAACTCTCCCGGATTCCCGAAGGGGTATCCTTCGGGGAAGCTCCTTCCAGGAGAAGCTCTTCGAGTGGTCTCCGCGGAAGCAGTTCCGTGCCTCGCACGGAACAAAGCCAAACGGTCGAGTCCTGGAGGAGGCATATTTGGAATGATATCCGCCTGACACAGGATCCCGCCTGACACGCCCGTCAGGTCAAAGCCGCACACATCCCAGCACGCCTAAGGGTACCTTTTCGCCTACTGTTCCGCTGACAACTTGGAAAAGACGGCTGACTTTGTGTGTTCCCCATACTTTCACGTAAATATACCCACATAGAGTCTTGTAGCCATGCTACTACAGTAATTGTATCCCTATTTATGGCTGGTGTAATTAAGACTCATGTACGTAGAGAAAAACCCTAATCCAAAACCCTAGCTATAAAGACCCCTTCATTTTACAAGAAGAGGGACGAACAAATCATATAGCAAAAACTCTACTAAAATCTCTCTAGCTTCATCTTCTTCAAGAGAACCCGAGAGAAACACTGTGAGTGTGTGAAGTTCTTGTGCACCAGCCATCTTACTGTAACCTTTCCCAACTATAATAACATCGACTCGTGGACTAGGGCTTGTTAACGCCTGAACCACGTAAAAACACTGTTTGTTTAGTTACATTTCAGCATTTCTACAGTTCTTATCTTTTTATTATTCTGTTAGTTATTCGTTTCCGAAAAACTCGGTAAACATTTTGGTGCTTTCATTGAGAGCTGTAGGAAGTTGTTAGTCAGCTCTTTTTCTGTGTACGTTTTTTGTATTCACTTCGTGCTAAAGAGATGGTGACTACGAGAAAATCCGCTGTTGACAAAAATGCTACGGTCAACCCCGATACCGTGATGGAAGATGTGGTGCAAAGCGAACCCTTAGACTACCAAGGTGAAGACCCGACATCCCGCCAGGATCGGGTCAGTACCGAAGATACAACATACTTAGAAGACGAAGAAGAGTATGTCCAAGACGGTTATTACAAGGACGGCTGCTACTATGAGAAGGACCCAGAACTGGTCCAAGTAGCCGAAGAACTGGTGGCCACTAAGGCCAAGCTTGCTGAGCAGGAGAGCGTCTCCGAATGAATGCAACGCATGATGGAACGCCTCCAAAGTAAGTTTGGAGATCTAGGCGACTCGGACGAGGATGCCTCTGTTCTAGGTGGTGCTGATGCCCCCATGCCAGATCCAGCCGCTGCTGGACCATCCAAAGCCGCCCCTAACAAGGGTAAAGAAAAAGTTGGAGAGCCTGTGCGCGCTGACGCCCCTGCACCTCCTAAAGGTGTGAATCACCAGGCCGACTGCCCCCCCCCCCCCCCCCCCGCGCAGAAGGTCTCTGGCGCTCCTAAGCCCAAACGTCCTTCAGCCCCAAGGGGGCACTCTGTGCCTAAAGGGCCCGGTGCTAAGGCACCCAGGCCTAGGGGAAGGAACAACCGCCCCAGTGATTCCGTCAATCAGGACGGTCGGGCTGCGAACTCGCACTCCGAAGATAGCTGGTCCACGGTGGACCTAAGAAGAAGGTTGGAGGCCAAGTATGAAAAGGCCAAAGGAGAAAAGGCCCGGCCTCGCGGAGATGACCTCCGAAATCATATTAATGACAAGCTCCGGGGACGTGACCTCCCGGAAAGTGATACGAAGAGGCTCGAGGAACAGATTGCTGCCTTGACCAAGCTGGTCCGGAAGCAAAGTGGGGCCCTGTCAGACTCTGAGGAGGAAGATCCGGAACCATGTATTAGGAGGATCGCGGAAATGTCCCTCCCGGATAACTTCAAAATGCCTCACATAGAATTATATGATGGGAGGACAGACCCGCGTACCCACCTAGCTAAATACAATAAAATGATGCAAGTGGCGCGTGTCAGTGAGGACGCCAAATGCATGTGCTTTTCACTCACCCTTACCAAGTCCGCGGAGGACTGGTGGAAAAGATTAGCTCCCGGATCAATCCACAGTTGGAAGGAGCTACAGTCCGCGTTTAGGAGGCAGTTTATTGCTGCCCGCGACCACGACATGGAGGTTGGCTCCTTAACCAACATCAAGCAGCAACCCACTGAGAACCTCAAAGCTTTCATTCAGAGAATGATGGAAGCTGCTGCAAAAACCAAGGTCAGCGATGACATGAAGCTGATCGCCCTTCAATCGGGCCTTACTGTCGGCTCCCTGCTATGGGGGGAAATGCAAAGGAGACGGGCAGAAACGCTGTCCGAATTCATGTCAAAAGCTCAGGGAATCATCAACCTTGAGGATGCCTACCAGCAGGCCTTCGGAGTTCCCCCGGCTCCAACGCCTTCCGTGACAGCGCCGAGCTTTGCTTCGCAAGCTCCCGCACCAGCCCTCACGCTTCCAGGAGCTCGATTCACTCCAAGTGTGTATGGGCCTTCCGCGTCTGCTCACACGCCGAGTCAAACCCATTTCTCTGGGTACGGAGCAGTACAAACCGGATGTAGTATCGCTCCTGGCATGCCGCAGCCACAAGAGGAAGCTCCAGAACGAAATTTGAGCCAATCGCGGAGCAAACGAAGCGGAAGAAACTCCAACCGGGGAGACCATTCAAAGAAACCCCGGAAGGACTATGAGCCCAAGTTCACGGAATATACCAGTTTGATAGACTCGCGAGAGAATGTCTATCAGGCGACCTGTAATATGGTCAACTACAGGAAGCCCCCGAAAGTGTCTCACGGAGGAAGGCGTCCGCGAGACTCCAATAAAAGGTGTGAGTTCCATGGAGACGTGGGGCACACCACAAACGAGTGCCTTCAGCTGAAGGATGAGATCGAGTCCCTGGCAAGAGCGGGACACCTCGGTCAGTGGGTGAGGATACCCATTATCTATCCCGGACAGGGGATAGTTCACGGAGCTGCATATTCCCCGGGACAGAGGGGGGCCGCTAGCGCTCCTGGAGCCGGTCACCCCCAAACTCCCGGGTCTCAGTTCCCCGCACTTCCTGCTCCACCCGCTCCGGCGCCCATTGCCTTGTTGGCTCCAGGACCAGGTAACCCATATCCGCCCGGCCTTGCTCCGCCACCCGTTGACGGACACGTCGCCACCATTTCCGGAGGACCACATCTTGCCGGAAGCACCCGCAACTCCCAGAAGAGGTACTTGAGGGAGTTAGAGCACGCCAAGGAGATGTGCGCCTTGGTCCAATCACCTGCTCAACGTCCCCGAATGATGGATCTTCCCATCACCTTCACGGAGGACGATGCTCGACATGTGCACTTCCCCCACAACGATCCCCTCGTGGTGGAAGCCCAGATTGCCAATAAGAAGGTCTCACTGATCTTGATCGATAACGGAAGCTCCGTGAACATCCTCTTCAAAGCGGCCTTCCACGCGATCAGATTGACCGAGACGGATCTGGCCCCATGCCCCATCCAGCTTCAAGGTTTCAATGGGGACGCACTCATGCCATTAGGCAAAATTCAACTTCCAGTCACCCTCAGAGGAGAAAGCGACGCTTGTGCCTTCAAGCATAGCACATTCGTGGTGGTCGACTGCCCCACGGCGTATAATGCCATCTTAGGCCGACCGGTCCTGATCGATTGTGGGGCCATAACCTCGATACGCCACTTATGTTTGAAGTTTCCATGCGACGATGGGCGTATTGGCACCCTCCGAGGAGACAAAAGAAGTGCACGGAGCTGTTATAACGTCTCCGTCCGAGCCGTCTACACGGTCCGAGAGACGTTTGCTGCCATTCCTTTGGCGGAAGTATTGCCAGAAACTGGGGGTGCTCAAGAGGCATACTTTGACGAACTCGACCCAAGAGTGGGAATCGAGAAAGCAATAGAGCCGATGGAGGAAGTCGAAGAGGTGATCCTCAACCCGAGAGAACCAACCAAGGTCATTTAGGTGGGGAAAAACCTGCCGTCGGCCGTTCGAGATAAGATCGTGGCCACTGTGAAGGATAATCAGGATATCCTGGCATGGTGCCACGCTGATATGACGGGGATTAATCCCAATGTTGCGTGCCACGCACTCAACATAGACCCATCTGCAACTCCAATTCGCCAAAAGAGGAGGCCGCTGGACCCAGTGAGAGCCGAAGCCGTCAAAGCTGAAGTGGACAAATTGATGTCCATAGGCTTTCTCCAGGAATCGCACTATCCCGTGTGGTTGGCCAACCCAGTTCTGGTCCCGAAACCCGATGGGTCCTGGAGAATGTGCATTGACTTCACGGACCTAAACAAGGCCTGCCCGAAAGATTGTTTCCCTCTCCCGCGAATCGATCAGATGGTAGACGCTACTTCCGGGTACGAACTCTTATCCTTCATGGATGCGTACTCCGGATACAACCAGATCAAGATGCATGTCGCGGACCAGGAACACACCAGTTTCCTCACGGATAAGGGTGTCTACTGTTACGTGGTCATGCCTTTCGGTTTGAAGAATGCTGGGGCGACGTACCAGCGTCTGGTAAACAGAATGTTCAAGGACCAACTGGGGAGGAACATGGAGGTGTACGTGGACGACATGTTGGTAAAGTCCAAGACCTCCGGGGACCACAGTAACGACCTTGAGGAAGCTTTCGCCGTGATCCGAAAGTACGGGATGAAACTAAATCCAAAGAAATGTACTTTTGGGGTCTCGTCTGGGAAGTTCCTCGGTTTTATCGTCAGCTCCTGCGGAGTGGAAGCCAACCCTGAGAAAATAAAGGCGTTCATAGATATGCCTTCCCCCCGGAAGCATAAAGATGTCCAGAGCGTTACCGGAAGGATAGCTGCTCTCAGCCGCTTCGTATCCAAGGCCACTGATAAGTGTATCCCCTTCTTCAATGTGTTGCGAGGAAACAAGAAGTTCGAGTGGACCCCCGAATGCGAAGCAGCCTTCCAACACCTTAAAGAACATTTAACCCGAGCTCCCATTCTGTCCAAACCTGTCGAAGGAGAGGCGTTGTTCTTATACTTAGCTGTGACTGAGCACGCAGTAAGTGCCGTTCTCGTCCGGGAAGATGGCCGTATCCAGCTCCCTGTGTATTACGTAAGCAAGAGGTTATTGGACGCCGAGTCCAGATATTCGATGATCGAGAAACTCTCCCTCTGCTTGCTGATCGCCTCACGGAAGCTGAGGCCATATTTCCAGGCGCACACCATCAAAGTACTCACCAACCACCCTCTCCGACAAGTCCTGCAGAAGCCCGAGTCTTCTGGCAGATTGCTTAAGTGGGCCATGGAACTGAGCCAGTTCGACGTCCACTACCAACCACGTGTTTCCATAAAAGGTCAAGCTCTCGCGGACTTTATTGTGGAATGCTTGGGAATGAATGACCTCCCGGAAGATATTGTCCCGGAACTTCCCACCTGGAAGGTCTATGTAGACGGAGCCTCAAATGAAAAAGGAGCTGGAGCGGGGGTCATCCTAATATCTCCCCAAGGGCATCAGCTCCAGAGCGCCATCCGTTTCGCGTTCCCAGCATCCAACAACGAGGCAGAACACGAAGCCATGTTATCTGGGTTACGACTGGCCAGAGAAGTCGGAGCCCAAAAAATCGAAGTATACAGCGACTCCCTACTTGTGGTAAACCAAATATCTGGGGAATACCAGACGAAAGGCGAAAGGATGGCTGCCTACGTGTCTCTCTCCCGCGATCTACTGCAGCATTTCAAAGGCTACCAAATCCGCCAGGTCCCCCGGGACCAGAACTCACTCGCGGACACGCTGGCCAAGCTTGCAACGGACCCGGAGATTGAACAGTATGGCTTAGTCCCCATCGGGCACTTAGAAGCCCCCAGTACTGAGACACGAAGGATAAACGCCATCATCGACCATTCCCACTCCTGGATAGGACCCATCCTCAGATTTCTCACCACCGGAGAGCTCCCCACTGATAAAGCTGACGCAAGGAAGCTCCAATATCAAGCTCCCCGATACGTGGTTATGGATGGAAAGCTTTACCGCAGGGGGTTGTCCATACCCTTCCTTAGGTGTGTTGCTGGAACCGAAGTCAGCACCATCATTCATGAGATTCACGGAGGCTTCTGTGGCGATCATACCTCCGGGCTGAGCCTCTCCAAAAAGATCCTTCGACAAGGATACTTCTGGCCCACCATGAAGAAGGATTGTGTGGATTATGTCAGGAAGTGTGAGCAGTGCCAGAGGTACGCCAAGGTTCCGCGAGCGCCGCCTACAGAAATTACCCTAATGACCAGCCCCTGGCCGTTCGCCGTTTGGGGCATTGACCTAGTAGGTTCCCTCCCAACTGGAAAGGGTGGAGTGAAGTACGCCATAGTCGCGGTAGACTACTTCACCAAATGGGCTGAAGCTGAACCTATGAACACGGTCACATCAAAAAAAGCACTGGATTTTGTCATCAGGAATATAGTGTGTCGTTTTGGACTTCCACGGAAAATTGTGTCCGACAACGGAAGGCAGTTTGACAGTGAACACTTCACGAACTTCTGTGCTTCGCATGGAATTATCAAAAGCTTTTCCGCAGTCGCCAGACCCCAGGCTAATGGGCAAGTGGAAGCTGTAAACAAAATATTAAAGACCACGTTGAAGAAAAAACTCCAAGCCTGCAAGGCTCACTGGCCGGAAGAACTTCCGCGAGTACTTTGGGCCTATCGCACAACAGAGAGAACTTCGACGGGGCACACGCCTTATTCCATGACCTTCGGTTGCGAGGCCGTCATCCCAGTAGAAGCTATGATCCCCTCTCACAGGCAAGACACCTACGATCCTACCCGGAACCATGCCCTCCTCCAGGAGTCCTTGGACATGATCGAGGAGCTCCGGGAGCAGTCGCAGGTCCAACTAAAAATGTACCAAGGCAAGATAGCCCGACACTTTAACATGAGAGTCCAGAGCCGTACATTCGAAGTTGGGGATCTTGTCCTACGGAGAGTATTTCCTGCTACGCAGGACCCGGGAGTAGGAGTCCTCGGACCCAACTGGGAAGGCCCCTACGAAGTCCAAGAAAAAGTGGGCCATGGGACGTATCACTTAAAGAGACTCGACGGATCTAAAGTCCCGCGCGCCTGGAACGCGGAGCACCTCCGCCGTTACTACCAGTAGGCCCCGGACCATCCAGTCGGAAGTCCTTGGTGAAAATAACAAAAGTGAAAAATGTGGAAATAATCCTCCCTGTTGTAAAACTCGCGCCTAGCAGGCTAATTTAATGAAACACGGAGAGATTCACTTCGCTTTTACTGCACTTTTTATCCCTGTGTTCAAAGCTGCGTTTTAACAAGTGACCACGCGGTCCGGAGACGTCCGGACCCCACGCTCACTTGGGGGGTATACATGGCTAAGGCATAACCATACGCCCCTTGAACAAAACGTACACAGAACACCACTTATGTGCTAGCATTGTGTCTGAAATTTTTAAATTGTTTGAAATGTTTAAATTGTTGAGCTTAGGTTTATTTGTTGCCATGAACATGCTTGCATTACGTGTCATATGTGCATTATGTGCTTATGAGAAAATTGCCATGGAAATGCCTGCCATTATGTATCATGAGAATTATCTCCTGTGTAGCCCAGCGATGGACGGGACTGGGGGTTGAGGCACGTTCATAGAGCTACGCCAAAACACCCCCAACTCCCTGACAAGTCCTTTGCAGAATTCTCCGCGATCGCTGTAGAGCTTTGCTTCGCAAAGCTCCAGCTCCGGATCCCGCAAGGCGAAAGATGGCAAGATCCGCGAGCGCTGTAGAGCTTTGCTTCGCAAGCTCCAGCTCCGGGTCCCGCAAGGCGAAAGATGGCAAGATCCGCGAGCGCTGTAGAGCTTTGCTTCGCAAGGTCCAGCTCCGGATCCCGCAAGGCGAAAGATGGCAAGATCCGCGAGCGCTGTAGAGCTTTGCTTCGCAAAGCTCCAGCTCTGGATCCCGCAAGGCGAAAGATGGCAAGATCCGCGAGCGCTGTAGAGCTTTGCTTCGCAAGCTCCAGCTCCGGGTCCCGCAAGGCGAAAGATGGCAAGATCCGCGAGCGCTGTAGAGCTTTGCTTCGCAAGGTCCAGCTCCGGATCCCGCAAGGCGAAAGATGGCAAGATCCGCGAGCGCTGTAGAGCTTTGCTTCGCAAGCTCCAGCTCCGGGTCCAGCGAGGCGAAAGATGGCAAGATCCGCGACCGTTGTAAGCCTTGCTTCGCAGGCTCCAACTCCGGATCTCACAAAATAATGCATGGCAAGCTCCATGGCCATTGCAAGTTTCAGCTCCAGAAGCAGACATGCTTGATCCCCCCACTCACAGCCGGCTTTGCTTCGCAAAGCCCCTGCTCCAGGATCACACCTGGTGGGCATGGCGATTTCCCCGACAGCAATAAGCCTTGCCTCGCAGGGCTCCATGCCAGGTCCCTGAAGTCAGCCACAATGAGGTTCGCAACAACAGTTAGTTTTGCTTCGCAAAGATCTAACCTTAAGTCTAGCGACGCTCACCAAAAGAACTCCCATTCCAAACAATGGAACGACTCACCTTAGCAATCCCAGCAAACAGTATAACTACAAGTCCCGGGATTGGCTATTTGCCTCAGGAAAGCTAAAATACGGTGAAAGGAGCCTGGCCGTTGGAACCAGGAAACCTTCGTAACCTAGAAACTACATGGGAAAAGACATCATCCATTAAAGCTTCAAGTGGGAAGTGCATAGGTTTTGGCCGTTGGAACCAAAACCCCATACGCCCCTACAACAGTTTCTACCGTATAAATGTCTACCCTAAGCGCAAGGATAAATAAAGAACACGACAGAAAGAAAGGAGAATGCTATGATTATGGTAAAAATGTCCGCAATGAAAAACTCAAAATGAAAAATAATTAAAGATAAAACCCCTTCAAGCATTGGGGGTAACTACAGCTTCCACGACCGCAGCTTCGGGGGCATCGGTTTCAACGGAGGCTGGCGGAGTCGGCTCATTGGAAGGAGGAACTTGGTCATGAGAAGGTTCAGAGGTCCCCACCTCTCCGGGATCTCCCGCCTCAGGAGCTTCAGCACGTTCGTCAATGTTGTAAGTTTGGACGTACGCCTCTGGGCCCTGATCCCACACGAGTAGCTTCTCCCTCATGGCTTCGGCATCATCTCCCAGATAGCCTAATACCTCCGGGTTCACTTTCCAGAGTTGATGCATGAGGACCACATGCGATATATTAATCGTCCTGTTCAGTATCACCTCAGCATCCTCCTTCTCCTTCAAGCGCTCTGCCTCGGAGGTTGCCAGCTGTGCTTCCGCGACAGTTAGTTGGGCCCTCAATTTTTCCATTTCGGCCTTGGAGGCATCCCGCTCCCCCTTAAGAGAATCAATCTCCTTGCACTGCTCCCTATTTTGGTTCAGCACGGATTGCTTCTCGGTCACATGCCCCCTGGCAGTGAATTGCAAGGCCCCGATCTCTTTATCCTTCTCGGCGAGCCCCAACTGCAGCATAGACACGAGATCCCTGCTCCTCTTATGGAGTTGCTCCTCTTCGTGCAGCTTACTCTGAAGAGTGGAATATTCCTCTTGCAGCTTAAGGAGGAGATCATTTTTTGATTGCAAGCGGGCTTCCAAGGTATCCTTCTCCACCTTGGCTTGGGACAGCTCTTCCCGGAGCTTGGAGTTTTCGGCCTTCATCCCATCTGACCGCTGTCTGAACTCATTCTCTGCCTTGGCCCGGTACTCTTGATATTTGGCAAGATATTTCTTCTCCGCCTCTTCTTCAGCCGTACGCCGGGCCTGATCAATCATCTCCGAAGCCCCCAAGGCCTGTTGGGTCAGCTTTTGTTTCTCCGCCTCCAAGGCCTGGCGAGCCAGCTGGCTCTCCTCCAGCTGAACCAGAGCTGCACCAACCTCCCGAAACGAGCGTTCCGCGATCATAGAGGCCTGCAAGGAAAGACAACAGAATGAGCTAAAGCCGGACCAAAAGACAGGTGATCCCAAAAAATAACAATTGACGGCTTACCCCGGACAGTTGCTGCTTCACAGCGTGTGTCAGCAACAGCGGATCCTTGCTGCTACTGATGGCCCACTTCTCAGAATTGAGCTTGCATAAGCTCAGGGCCATGTCCTCCATCATCTCAGCTCCGAACGGCGCCAATGCACGTCCGAGCCTGGGCACCAGCCTCTTCTCCAAGGCTGGACCATCCAGAACCGCTCCGGCCGGGTGAAGAGATCTCACCCCCTTGGCCAGCTCAGCTCTCTTCACGGCAAACAAGTTATCTGCCCTTCCCTGAGTAACGGCCTTCTCCGCCTCTAACCGCCTCTTCAAAAAACTATCGGCCCGTCTTACACCCTCCAGGAGAGCAGCGGGAAAACTGGTTGGCTTCCGCGGAAAGTGGAACTTCAGGCCAGGCAGGGGAAGATTGGTTGTCTGAGAAGACGGAGACCCCGGAAGGGTGGACCCCCTTTGGGCTGGAGGAGGAGGCAGCCGAGGTATTAAGGCCCCGGTCTGTTGCTTTTGCTGCTGCGGCAGCAGAAGTAATTGTCCTTGTTGCTGCTGCTGGTTTGGATGTTGTTGTTGCTGCTGCTGCGGCGTTGGTGATTGTCTCTCTTGTTCCTGTTGCTGCTGTTGTTGTAGTTGTGGTTGCTGTCGTTGCTGTTGTTGTTGCCTTCGACCGGGAGAAGAGTGTCGAAGGCGTTTGTTCTTAGCGCCCTCAGCATCTTCTCCGGGACGCTTGCTCACCCCAGTTGTCCGCATGGGGAACACAAGCCCTTCCCCGTCGCTGCTGCTACTCGAGACCATCATAGTCTCGGAAGGCCCGTCAGCAGGGGACTTCTCTACCCTCGGAGACGCTTGCGCCTCGCCACTTGTCTTCTTGGGGGAGGCAGCCTTACCTCCCCTACCAGCCTTGGTCTTCCGTCCTTTCCCCGTGGACGGGTCTTGGCTGGTGGCAGCCTTCTTAATAAGCAAAGTAACCCTCCCCAACATCTTTGCTTCGGGATACTCTGCAAGAAACGTACAAAGCAAGGTTAACGAACCAACAAGCAATGAGAAAGAAGATAAGCGGAAGACAAGACAATCAACAACATAAAAGCCCAAGCAAGCCCGCCAACAGGGAACAAGAAACAAGAAAAAGAAAAGTTTGAAAGGGACGACCATGCACGAGAAACGTGGATGGCCTTCCCCGAGCAAAACAAAACATCGCTTCCTGCTCCAGGAAGCTCCCGTACTCCTTGAAGTCCGGGAATGACATGCTGAGAGAAGAAGGGTCAACCATGATGACACCTTCTGGCAGGCTACCATCACTCAGACACCAGAGGAGCTCATCTACCCTATCGCAATACCTGTCGAAAGGTATCCTACGCGGATCTAGCCTAAGGAAACGGGGATCAAACCCCATCTGAGAGGTCCGGGAAACCTCAGACAGGCTGGGGGTGTGGATCAATCGAAAACTAGTCTTACCTCTCCCGGAGGTACTAGCCCCCGGAGCCCCTTCGTTAGGGTAAGCCGCGGCGTGGCGAGCCTCGATCTCCTCTTCCTCCGGCTGGGGGTCGGGGAACCTCTCCGCCCAACTAGGAGATAGAGTATTTTCGTCCCGAGCTGCTTGGGTGATCACCTTAGACAGCTTCAGGGCAATCTGCTCCCGGATATCAGCTGACACCTGAGTTTGCCCCCTGACACTCACTGGCTCGATGTTTTGGAAGGAGACAAGTAGCCCATACTCCCTCAACGATTCGGAGGTCATAAGTCCCTCCACTTTCAACTCTTCCTCAGAAAGCCCTTCGTAGAACTTGGACCTCCTTATCATCTCCGCGCAGCGAGGTGTCCGCAGAACGACTTCTGCGAAAATCAAATACAAGCGTTAGAGATCCTCCCAAAAAGCAAATCAAGTGCAAAGAAACAAAGTAGAAAAGGAGAGGAAGGAGCGCTTACCAGGGATTTTGAAGTCCAAAGATAGGGCTGGCACCCTCTTCAGCGGGAAGCCAGTCGTCAGGAACCAGTATTCCCGGAGGTCTGGAACCCTCGCGGTATGACAAGTGGGGCACATCACGTCCGGGTGCCTTTCTAGCCTGTAAAACCCCACCTTGTCTGAGTGACCCCTCATAGGCTGAGACTTCAACCCATAAAAGTACAGCACCTCCTCCGGGGTAGGAGCTTCCAGTCTCCGGGACTTGCAAAAGATGAACCACCCCGCTAAGAGCTTGTAGCTGGGAGGAATTAACTGGAAGGGGGCAATCCCCGCCTTCACACAGAAATTGGCGAAGTAACTCCTTAGGGGCAAGTGCGCTCCGCACACTATGTGTGCCCAGCTCCAGGCACCAAAGCCCTCGTGGCTCTGGCTAGCTGACTCGCCCAGCACCGACAGACGGTGCCACATCAGACCTGGGATGTTCTTCAGGCCTGCCTCAGAGGAATACAGCTCCAGCATGCCATAATTCCTGAAAAGGTTCGGTTTTTGGTCCATCTCCCAGATGGAACTATTGGAGGTTGGTGGGCTAGCCGCGACCGCTTTCGCCTTTCCTTTCCCCTTTCCACCAGCGACAGGAGAGCCCTTCTCTTGGGCAGAATCAGCCTCCCCCGCAGCAAGGAGTTGTTCCTTCGAGATGTTCGTCACTGGACAAAAGAAAAGAAAGAAGAAAACACTCTAAGCAGTCAGCACCCTTGTCATACCCTAGTGGTATCAAAGGCGTCGGGGAGACCCTCCCCGAAAACTGCTTGGAGAGGCTCCCACCGAGCTTACCGAGGGATTGGCACCATGCCACCCGAAGGACAGCAAGGAACCAGACTCAGACCCCGAGCCTAAGCCCACCAAAAGAAGTGTTTTTCCAGAGAAAGACACCCTAAAGGCGTTCATGCTTATGCCCTAAAACAGCAAAACAAGGGACGACTTTCCAAACGCAAATCGCCAAAACATGCAGAAAAAGCTACTTATCGACTCACAATCAATCACATGCCTACCAAAGCACTATTCACACATGCACATAAGCAATAATGGCAGAAACCTCTACTCTAACAACTACCAACAACCTAAGGTTTGGGAGGAAAAAGCAAAGTAGAAATACTTACTGATATTCGGGTAGTTGGAGGTTGAAGGAGTAACTGGATCACTGCACAGCACGATCGCGAGAAGTAAAAGCTGCAAAGACGAACGGCGATTCAAACCAGGAACTTCGGGGAATAAACCCACTGCCAAATCAAAAAGAAAAGTTTCCAGATACTTACCAAAAGAAATGGCAAGTTCGGGGGAACGTAAGCTGGGAAGCCTGAGAGTTCGAAGGTTTGGAAATCTGAAAATCCTAAAGATGGAGAATCTGAAAGCGTAAAGAGGAAGAAAGGTCCTTTCCCTCGTTTTTATAGCAGGGAAGAGGCCGTTTCGAATTCCTCAAGTGGACGGTCCCGATCTTCCCATTCCGTGTGCATCAGATCCAACGGCTGGAGAGGAAGCGACGATCCTATTTATGACTCCTCGGATGGGAATAAAGTATTTATTTCCCATCATTACACCACCTCGGGCCCGGAGTACCATTAAAAACCGTCAAATCATTAGTCAGGTGACTGACGCACGCATACTCAACCAGTCGCCTCACGCACACGTCTTGGTCGCAGAACCATTCCCAGAATGACACGTGGTCCTTGCCGCACTTGAGTACTTGATCTCAAACAGAAGAAATTCCCTTTCTTTTTCATACTAACACTCAGGCGGGAAAAAGGAACCCTTCCGGGAACACAGAAGGTGCCCCCTCGCCTAATCTAAGAAACCGATTGTACAAGCTCCCAGATCCCTCAAAGCTCCGTGACCTTGGGGGGTAAATGTTATCCAGATTTCCGGATAGCGTTTAGATTGATGGCCTCGGGGAAGCAGAATTATCGGTGTCTTTCACGGTAGGTGACCAGAGCTCGCGGATGAACAGAAAGGCTTCACCTCTCCCGCTTGGTGTCCGGATTACTCTTCCAAGCAAACACAATACGGAAACTCGTCAACTCTCCCGGATTCCCGAAGGGGTATCCTTCGGGGAAGCTCCTTCCAGGAGAAGCTCTTCGAGTGGTCTCCGCGGAAGCAGTTCCGTGCCTCGCACGGAACAAAGCCAAACGGTCGAGTCCTGGAGGAGGCATATTTGGAATGATATCCGCCTGACACAGGATCCCGCCTGACACGCCCGTCAGGTCAAAGCCGCACACATCCCAGCACGCCTAAGGGTACCTTTTCGCCTACTGTTCCGCTGACAACTTGGAAAAGACGGCTGACTTTGTGTGTTCCCCATACTTTCACGTATACCCACATAGAGTCTTGTAGCCATGCTACTACAGTAATTGTATCCCTATTTATGGCTGGTGTAATTAAGACTCATGTACGTAGAGAAAAACCCTAATCCAAAACCCTAGCTATAAAGACCCCTTCATTTTACAAGAAGAGGGACGAACAAATCATATAGCAAAAACTCTACTAAAATCTCTCTAGCTTCATCTTCTTCAAGAGAACCCGAGAGAAACACTGTGAGTGTGTGAAGTTCTTGTGCACCAGCCATCTTACTGTAACCTTTCCCAACTATAATAACATCGACTCGTGGACTAGGGCTTGTTAACGCCTGAACCACGTAAAAACACTGTTTGTTTAGTTACATTTCAGCATTTCTACAGTTCTTATCTTTTTATTATTCTGTTAGTTATTCGTTTCCGAAAAACTCGGTAAACACATTCGGATATGGTCGAGATTGACCCAACATAATAAGTCATGCATTAAACATAGAAAAAAACTTCCTCTCGAAGCAACAGAATAGAAGGCTCCTAGATGATGAGAGGAAAAAAGCCCTGAATGAGGAGGTCGATAGATTAAAAGAAAATTGTTTTATAAGAGATACCTTCTACCCTGATTGGATTACAAATCCAATCTTAATTCCTAAACCAAATGGAAAATGGCAAACATGTATAGATTATTCGGATTTAATTAAGGTGTGCCCGAAAGATTGTTTTCCACTACCTCGGATCGACCAGCTCATAGATGCAATTATGGGACACGACGTCATGTCATTCATGGATGCTTATTTTGGATATAACCAGATAGCAATGCATGCTCTCGAGAACATACAAGCTTTATGACGAATAAAGGGCTCTATTGCTACAATGTAATTCCATTCAGGCTCAAAAATGCCAGAGCTACATATCAGAGGTTGGTAAATTAGATGTTCGCTGAGCAAATTGGGAATAACATGGAAGTATACATGGATGATATGATGGTAAAATCCAAACATAGTAATAACCATGCCGATGAACTTGCTGAGTATTTTACTATGCTTTGAAAGTATAACATGAAACTTAACCCACAAAAATGCTCCTTCGGGTATCATCAGATTTTTTTTAGGGTTTATAGTGAATGCTCGGGGCATTGAAGCGAATCCAGACAAGATTAAGGCTTTAATTGAAATGCCATCACCTCGGAAGCATATAGATGTTTAGAGTTTGACTGGGCGGATGGTCTCTCTAAACAAGTTCATCTCAAAGTTCACTGATAAATGTTTACCCTTTTTTAACCTTTTGAAAGGGGGCAAGAAATTTGAGTGGAAGAAGAAGTGTGAGTTGGCCTTTCAAGCTTAAATAAAGTACCTCATTGAACCGCCTATCTTGTCTAAACCATTATTGGGAGAATTACTATACTTATACCTTGCTACAACTGAGCATGCCATCAATGCGACGCTAGTTTGGGAGTACAAAAAGGTATAAAGGTCGGTTTACTGTATCAGTAAACAACTCTTGGGAGCTAAGTCCCGGTACCCCCTTATGGAAAAGCTCGCGCTATGCCTAGTGCACTCGTCTCAAAAACTGCAGCCTTACTTTCAGGTGCACCCAATACCTGTGCTGACTAATAAACCATTGAGGCAAATATTATCAAAATCTGAGGTGTCCGGTCGACTATTGAAGTGGGCAGTCGAGCTCGGGCAATTTGAAATTACATAACACCTGAGGACAACTATAAAAGGACAGGCGCTTGCCAATTTCATAGTAGAATGTGTGGGAATATCCAATGAAGAAGTCATAACCCCAGCTCGGGAGCTGTGGAGACTTTACGTTGATGGATCCTCAAATGAGAATGGATTGGGGGCAAGTATTATACTCATCACCCCATCGGGACATAGATTTCATTCAACGTTGAGATTTGTATTCGATGCATCCAATAACGAGGCTAAATATGAAGCACTACTAGTTGGACTCCAAGTGGCCAGTGAGTTAAAAGCTAAAGCGATACATTGTTATAGTGATTTGCAACTTGTGGTAAACCAAGTACTAGGAAAGTACCAAGCTCAAGGAACGAAAATGGCAGCATACCTAGACAAGGTAAAAACAACATTCGACCAGTTCGAATTTTATACAATCAAACAAGTCCCAAGAGAACGGAATTCAAATGTAGATGCCTTGGCTCGACTTGCAATAACCCGGCAGGTCAACACACTCAATGTGATCCTAATACAGTTTTTACCACAACCAAGTATCATTGAGCAAGAATCCAATGATGTTGACATGATTGACACACAACCAACATGGATGACTCCTATAATTGACTATCTCTAAATCGGTGATCTCCCAAATGACCAGAATAAAGCTCAAAAGATGATGTATCAAATACCAAGATATACTATCTTGGAAGGAATGTTGTATCGAATGGGATATTCCATGCCTTTATTGAGATGTGTAACTCCGCCTGAAGCAAAAAGAATCCTTGAAGAAATTCATGAAGGGTTCTGCGGGGATCACACTAGGGGGCATAGCCTCTCCAAAAAAGTAATAAGGCAAGGGTATTTGTAACATCTTGGTTAGCCAAGACCATTACACTGTGTGTTTGAAATGGTGCTTAGCTCGCTAAGCGAGTCACTTGGACTTAAATGTGTAATTAAAATTAAACAAAGGTTAGGTATTAAAGATTTTGGTCAATGAAGTAATAATTTTCCATTAATAGTGTTTAGTTTATACATGGGATATCAAAAAAGTGTTTACGGGCTGATAAAAGACAAATAAAATACAAACTAGCCATCCTAAGCAGCAAAACATGGTTCAACCCTAGTTCCTCAGCAATCCCGACCATGGTGGTCGAGCAGGTTGCATATGTACACACTGCCCCTGAAACTCTCCAACTCATGGCTGATCCAGCTTACTCTTGCCCTTACCTGCACCATAGAGCACCCATGAGCCAAGGCTCAGCAAGAAAACCTCACAAAGTATAACAATAATACAAATATTCAAAGCAGTAAACACATGTTTCACAAATAACAGATCCATCCATTCCAATCATGTAACTTGTAAACACATTCTACAGTTTACAAAAGAATACTCATCTTAGTCATATAATCAATTAAGCGGCCCGGGAAAAATAGCCCGTTGAGTGGCCCAACCGAGCGAGGTGCGTACTCATGCACTCAGCTCACAGTTCATGCCGGGCAAGTGGGAGTCACAACCCCAATTTGAACTTGCCTTCACGACCAGCGTTCCGCACGCTTTGCCAATTGGCCCCACGCTCAATGTGATGGTCGAGCATTAGTCATACCATACATTCACATGTAATTCAAGGCTAACAATCATACCAACCAATAGCTCTATGTGCATTTATACCAGTTTCTTACCTTATGTCCAAGCACTGGATAATTAAAAACGACCATCGAGCACGATCCTTTTCCGGGCCTTAGCAGTACCCTTCTCATAATCATAATAAAGGATATCCATCAATATCGAGTAAATAAAGGTTTTCAAACCAAGTCCTAGCCTCCGATACCTCGAATTCTACTAAACTAGGTAGTAGAATCCTTCTCGAGCCCTTAGGTTTGAGTCTTCGCAACTCGAAACCTCACTTTGCTATTCTTCCCAATCAGCGCCGTGGTGCACCCCTGAAAGGCTGCGGCACGCCCCAAAATAGATATCCCTAAACCCGATTTCCCTGGACACGCACCACAAGGCAGCCCACCAAGTGTCGCGAGGCTAAGGCAATTCAAAGAACCGCCCTAGCCCCTAAGTTCATGCGAGCCGCGACTCTCCAAGAACAGCATCGCGATGCAACCCAGCGAACTCAGGTTTCCAACATTTTCCAGCTATTTCCTCCCAACCAAAACCCCTAAAATCAATTCCAAAACCTCAACCAAACCCAGAATTTAGTTCTAAACTCATAACAATACATCAAAGGAAAAATATTAATAACAAAAACTAACTTTAAACTTCACCACCACCCAAAATCCTAACCTTGAGTTTAAACTCAAGAACACCACAACCAAGCCAGAATTTCACAGTGAAACAGAGGTCAGATCTTACCTCAACTGAGATGTATGACCCCCAAGTTGCCTCCTAATCCAAATCCTTGCCCAAGCCCTCAATTCCCTAGCAATTCTTCTCCAAAAATTCACAAATCCCTAAGTGCCTCAAGAGAGAGAAAAACGAAATAGAGAGAGAGATGAGGTGACTGCGTTTGTTTTTGTTCTGATTTCTTCCTTAGCTTCTATAGAACTCTAGTGACTAAGTCACTACCTTGGCATGAAAAGACCAAAATACCCTTTTAATCAAGCCTTACTCCTTTAATGCCCCCAAGGGCAAAATCATCCTTTGCCACATTTCCCATTAAACCTCAAATAACACTATAAATTCTCAATTAACCCCGACATACCCATATAATCACCAAATAAATTCTCATTACCCAATAAACCCTGACAATGTACTAAATTACCAAAATACCCCTAGGCTCACCCTGAGCCAGGTATTAGACCCCGTTGTGACTTTTCTGCTAAATTGCTCAAAAGGGTCGATTCCTGCCGAATAACTTAAATATATCTACATAATAATGCGGTCTCAATCACATAACACGTATAATTACAAATATACCCTCAGTGGGTCAAAATTACAAAAATGCCATTTTTAACAAAATCAGACCTATGAGCACATTTAATACACTTAACACATGCATAAGCAACCATAACATGAAATAACTCATATAATCCGCATAATCATATATTTATTCAATTAATTACCACATAATTACTCCACATGCCCTCTCAGCACACTAATCAAGGCCCTAAGACTTATTAGAAATTTTGGGACGTTACAGTATTTTTGGCCTACACTAAAGGCAGACGCATTTGAGTATGTAAAGTGTTGTGACAAGTGGCAAAGGTTCGCATCGATACCATGAGCTCCACCAACCGATCTCACCATGATGAGCTCCCCATGGCCATTCTTAGTATGGGGGATAGACCTGATAGGATCGTTACCCACAGGAAAAGGTGGAGTTAAGTATGAAGTTGTGGCAGTGGACTATTTCACCAAATGGAACAAAGTTGAACCTCTAGCCACTATCACTTTGAGAAAAGCCCTTCATTTCATGAAAAGAAACACAATATGTCGATATGGGCTATCAAGGAAGATAGTTTCAGATAACAGAACCCAATTCTACAGCAAACTGTTCACTTAGTTCTGTGAAAGGAAAGGGATAATAAAAAGCTTCTCCTCAGTAGCTCATCCACATGCAAATGGTCAGGTCGAAGCTGTAAACAATACCCTAAAAAGTTTGATAAAGAAATGACTCGATGAGGCAAAGGGAAGATGGCCATAAGAATTACTACAAGTGTTATGGGCTTATCGAACGATAGCTCGAACTTCAACTAGACACATGCCCTTCTCGTTAGTTTACGGCTACGAGGCCATGTTGCCAATCGAGTTCGAGGTTCCAATGCTAAAGTGTGAGGCATATACATAAGACTCAAACCAATCCCAGCTCGAAGAATCGTTAGATCTTATAGAGGAAAAGCGAGACGAACCTCAGCTTAAGAATGCCACGTAAACGCGCCACAAGATACTTAAATAAGAGGGTTCGGGACAGAAGCTTTGGATTGGGGGACTTGGTGCTCAGAAGAGTATTTTTGGCAACACGAGATACAATAGCAGGCATGCTTAGGCCTAATTGGGAATGAACCTTACCAAATTGAATCCATCATTCGACCTGGAGTCTATAAACTAGCTCGACTAAATGGAGAATTGGTCCCATGAGCTTGGAACATTGAACATTTACGAACATGTTATCAATAAATTATGGAACAATGTTTATTTAGTTGTAACCAAGCTTGTATTTTCCCACAGGCACTCTTTTTCCTTCTTGAAATTTTCCAACAGGGTTTTCTCTTGAAGGTTTTAACGAGGCCTTTTACCAATAAAATAATATTGTTTTTATTATTTTTTATTTTTTGCTTTCTCTTGAGTATTCAATAACATAAGATTTTACGATCACAGGATTTTAAGGGGGCTTAAGTGGTATACCATGATGATACCACAGGCTCGAAAAAAATATAATAAAATAAAAATAAATAGTGCAAGGATAACAAACCAAGCACAAACTCAATTATACATTAGCCTAGTCTAATTTTTTTTTGCAACATATGATTTCAACCTCGAAACCACAAAACCATCATCGTGGATAAGGATAAGGATAAGGAATTGTTACTATATAAGAGAAAACTAAGCAATATAACTCTACACACCATCAAGTATTTGGTAAAAGAGAAGATACATGGTGCAAGTAGAAATTGACCTTGATGAAAACGACATTGAACCAAGAACAAATGAATAAAACATGTATGATTATAAGAAAATTTGAGATAACCTCAAAATCTATTTGTATGAATAAACAAGTCAAAAGCCACATAATAAATGCGCAAAATGCTTCAACAAGTAAACATGGTGCGTAGCTGTAATGCCCCGGATTCCCTATTATGGTTAATGGCCGAATTAGTAGGCCGGGAGGGCCATAACTGTTTAATTATGCCATTAAATGTGTTTATGCATGTTTATGAGAATTATATTATCATATGATGTTAAATGCATGTTTGTGAGTCCACATTTGTTTACAGGGGTATTACGGTAATTTGGCCCGTTGAGGGTATAATTGAATATTTGTTGTATGTTAATGATATATTGTGAGACCACATTATAATGTGGATTGGTTCGAGAATTCCGACATGAGACGATCTTTAAACATGATTTATCGGTTTGGTCATAACAGGTTTGAGCTCGGGGCTCGGGGTGAGTCTCGGGGTGAATTTAAAGGTTATAGCGTTACCGGGGATTTTAGGGTAACGGGTTATGAAATATTGGTGTTGGAAGATTTTGAGATTAGCGGGAAATGGGGAGCGTTAGTTATAATTAACGGGTTTAGCGGAATGTACCAATTTTGCCCTTAGGGAGGCTTTGGAGGCTTAAGATGACATAAGGGGTATTTTGGTCTTTTTAGGGGAGGATATATATGACTAAGTGACTTGAAGGCTGTAGAATAAAACAGAGGTGATTTCTTTCCCTTCCCGTACCTTCTTTTCCTTCATCTTCCTTGTGAGATTTTGTGGGCTTGTTGAGGATTTGAGCTTGGAAGCCAAGCCTTGGTACCTTGGGAGAGTGTTTCATTGTTGAAGAGCACCATAACCTGAGTTTAAGGTAAGCTTTTAGCCACTGGTTTTTACATATACTCTGTTTTCGTTTTAGTTCTTAGATCATGAGTTTTGGTTGTGGAAAATGTGAATCAAAGAGGGTTTTGATGTTAGTTTGATTGGGGTTTGATGTGAGTGAGCTAAGGATGTTATTGGGGGTTTAATTACATGTTTGAAGGTGGTTCTATGTTGGTTTGAGGGGCTGGTTTGAGAGGAAGGAGCTCAGGGAGAAAACTGGTTCGGGTTTGGGTGTTCTTGCTTCCTGGGCTGGGTGCCGCGGCACGGCTTTAGCGTGCCGCGGCCCATGAGCGTCTGGCAGAAGGGGGGGGGGGGCTTTCTGTTTGGGGCGTGCTGCGGCACGGCTTTTGGGGGCCGCGGCCCATAGGGCCAAAATTGCTAAAAGGTGGTTTTTAGCTTAGGGATTCAAACCATAGGCCTCGGGGTTGGACCTAGTACCCGGTTGGGTAGTATTTGAGGTCTCGGGGGCTGGGATTTGGTTTGGGAAACCCCGGTTATCATTTTTATTGATGAATCCTATATTTTGGTTATGACCAGGTGACCGTCGAGGAATTTAAAGGTTGATCGTTCTCAGGGGTCGTTCATATAATTATTCTCACTCGAACCAGAGGTAAGAAAACAGTGTTTGAATACAGTTGAACCCTGTATAGGTATATGACATGCATGGTTTGATATTAAGGCATGTTGGTTGACATATGTGGACATGGATTGCATATTACATGCTGTTGAACGTTGTTTACCTGTTGAGACACTGACTAGTCAGGGACCGACTCTAAAGTCGAGAATCATGCATTGAATGGCTTTATAGCATTAATGCCAGACCGACCCTAGGGTCGAGGAACTTATAAGCGCTTGCCTGGCCTACAACCAGATGAATATAGCCAAGGTATGAGACCCCGGTGACTGTTTGTCACATGGCTAAGGGACGTTGTCCATAGTTTCGACTCCAGAGTCGTCAGGAAGGTTATGTTGGTGGCTAATCACCATGCACCTGTCCTAAACGAACTTATAAATGAATCACTATTCAGTTAAGCCCTGGTGACGCTATCGTCACATGGCAAGAGGGAGTGATGCTCATTACTGTGACTTTTAGCTATTGTCACCTATTGTTGGACTGATAGTCCTGAGTGGTTACTATGATCGTTGTTGATATTATATTATGCTTTGTTATGTTTTCTTGCTGGGCCTCAGCTCATGGGTGCTATGTGGTGCAGGTAAAGGGAAGGAAAAGCTTGGCCAGCCTTGAGTGGAGAGCTTGGGCGATGTGATGTACATACAGGGCCGCTTGACTGCCACGGTCAAGGAGTTCTCAGAGGGACTAGGGGTTTTCCCTATTTTTGCCGCTTAGGCCGGCGGAGATTGTATATATGGGACTGTAGCAACTCTTTTGTAACTTGAACTACTTGTAAACATTTTAAAAGGCTCATGAGCAGTTTATTTACTTAATGAAAAGTGCCCTTTCCTTTTTACTGGTTTTACACCTTAACCTGTTAATGATACTTAGATCACGTTTTTAACCAAAGGACTCGGGTAGCGGGTCAAATTTCCGGTTCACCGTAACTGTTCTGGGGTAGCCAGGGCGTTACAGTAGCATGATGGAAAAATTAAAGTAGGCAACACACATAAAATTTTCGAGACTGAGAATTAAGTGTCAAACTACTTTAAAAAGTTAGAAAATTAATTAAACAAATAAAAGATAATGAAATATCCCACCAATTTGAGCTATAAATTGTCTTGTCCCCATGGACCTTAAATATTTACACAAAAAAAAAATGTACGGATCATAGCCCAAGAAAAATGATTTATGGCTTGGTGGCCCCGATATCCACCTCGCGTGTCTCTTTAGTGGGCTTGGCAGCCTCCTTGGCTCCAATAGCGACCTCTTCTTCCTCAAGTCGAGCCTACCATCTCTCTAGATATTCCTCCTATTTTCCGACAAGAAAGCTGGTGTAAAGGTCGAGATTCATGGCCCAAATTCTGTACATGGCATGGTCAATGGCACTATCTTTTTTTGCCTTGAATTCTTCCAGAAGACGAGCCTTTTCACCTTCCATGACCTCAAAGGTTGTGGCCTTTTCCTCCTTGAGCCCGGCGTTGAGCTTCTGAACCCTTTTGAGCTCAATTGTTTTAGAAGACATTTCTAGTGTTTTTGTCTCCGGCTCCGACGTCTTTGTATCCAACTCCGACGACTTTGTTTTCAACTTTGATGTTCTTGTGTCCAGCTCCTTCCTGATCTCCTCAATTTCTTTCCTCACCTCTTTGAGGGCATCCTTATCTTGGGTTTGAGCAGCCTTGGCATCATAAACATACCCGTGACTGGTGGCTGCTTCATGGCTCAAAATTTGGTATTGGCGAATGAAGGTTAAAAGGCTCTACATAAAGAAAAAACATTTAAGACAAGCAAAGACGAATAAAAATAGTTTCAAACTCGACAGGAAATAATACTTATTGAGGTGAGCAGCTCTCCGACCTTATCAAAGAGGGTGGTGGCATTCTCACAACCCCTAAAGAACTCCCAATGAGGACCTTGGAGGTTGATGTAGGCATGTCCCATGCGAGTAAGGGCCTCTGAACTGAGCTCGACACTAGGGGTGCCAACCTCATTGTCAACCACGAATTCAGGCTTATGGGGAGATATGGTGTGTTTTCGGGCTAGTATCGGTATGTGAGCGGAGGGGACTTTCTTTCCTTTGTTGGGAGCTTTGCCAGGAGCCAGAGGAGGAGGAGCAGTTGAGCTTGGAACAGTTGGAGCCACAACTTGTGGCAGAGGAGGGTCCGCCAAAGGAGCGGCGGCAGGGCCTGAGGAGGCGGTAGGAGGATGCAAGGTTGTAGGGGTAGTCTCAGAATTCTTAAGTATCTTCAAAGCCCTAATGATCTTTGAAGATATTCTGCTCTGTTTCGAATCCTTTGAGATGGTGGGTTGGCTGAGGAGATTTTCGAGATCGGAGTCCATCTCACCTGAAAAAGAAAGAAATACATTAGTACTCAACTACTTGTATTTGAAGCGAGAAAGTAATATCGGAAAGGAGACCTAACTGGAAAGATCATTCTAACTTGCACTTGAAGTCTAAGAAATCTCTACGTCCTATGAAGATAACTCAATAATACTAGGACCAGATTCCTTACCTTGGAATGTCAGAGACAACTCAGACAACTCTCTCCACTCATTTGAGCCATAATGGGACCCTATACCTTATTTATATTGTACATGGTTTGCGATTAAGATAGCCAACTGTCATCTTTATGAACCTTAAAATCTACCCCTGACTAGATCATAAAATTATTCTATAAAACATGTCTAAGATTACTTTACCTCCATCAGACGGGCTAGGGAAAGCCTCGTCTTGTGCCTCATTTCCCGAGTAGGAAGGTCTGTTAGGGAGGGGGTCGGAGGTTTTCGAGCTCTTCCTTTTCTTTGAAGAAGGTTTGGGATGGGGATTTGTATGTCTTCCCATCTTGAATACTTTCGAGTCCCAGCATCATCTGTAGACTTGCCTTCGCCAAGGAGGCTGCATTGATGAAGCTTATCCTCATGGAGGAGGTAATGAAGAGACCTTTGGCCATATGGGAGCTTTAGTGTAACGCCCTACTACCTTAGAGCCGTTACTTAGTGAGTTTAAAAATAGAAATCGTGCTTTTGACTGACTCTAAGTGGTTTCTAAAACCAAAAGTGTGAATAAATTAGAATTTAAGGTTGTACTCTTTAAAAATGTTTAGTTTCATTGAAAACGTTAAGTATCAAACATCTAGGATCCCAAAATAAGGTTTACAAAATATTTACAACTTCAAAAATAGATTTACACCAGGTTAACTATCAAAAGAATGGATTAATACAGCCATTTACAAAATGCCCCCAACCAAAGCAGTCGGGCAGGCCGAACATGTACGCGCTGCCCCCACGCTCTCCATACTCATGGCCGGTTGACTGACTCCTTGCTTTTACCTGCCACACGGAGCACCCGTGAGCCGAAGCCCAGCAAGAAAACCCAAATAGTACATAACATATGCAAATAATATAGCTGGCATAATTCACAGATAAATAGGAAAACCATCAGATTAAACAAGCACGGCCATGCCGACCCACAGGCCTTACCAAAGCTTGGGGTCTCGGTCCTCACCGTAGGATAACTCATGTATCCCTTGGATCCCACCCTGGCCATAGCATCCCATGTGCTGAGCGTTACTTCCGGCCCCACTGCCGTACCCGGCCTACGCCGCTCTCGGCCTTAGCCGTTCATTCCATTATAATCACACATATAATACATTCAGAAATAACCATTCAAACATACAATAGTTCATCTAAGATTACACATTTGCACACAATACAATCTAGGGCCGTGCCCTGCAATCACACAGTGGGCCCATGCCCTATTCTCGGGTGTTACGGTTTTCTTACCTTTAGATTCGGTAGCCTTGATCACCTGACTCCTTGAGCACGACCCTACCCGAGCCCTAGCGCTTACCTAAGCAAAATTCACAAGTCAAAGTCATCACCAACCTCAAGTCACAAACCTAGCCTCGGGACTAATCCCGAGCCCCCGGGAAGTCCTAGATCCCCAAAACAAAGTGGCGGAATCGAGCCCCGAACCCTAGGTCAAAATCCCTTCATAAAAGCCCAAAAATCCCTTCTGTGAACAGTACAGCGCTACAGCGCTCTAAAGAGGGCGCTGTAGCGCTACAAGCAGAACCACCCCACCAGAACAGGGACTAGCGCTACAGCGCCCCCTGACTAGCGCTGTAGTGCTAGTTGCAGACCAGCACTACCCAAAAATTGCATCTTGCAATTTTCTCCTACCATTTCAACTCCAAACTTGCCCAAACCTTTTCCAAACCCAAAAACACACATAACCACACCTCACACTCATCCCAAGCATCCCATGAACTCAATCCCAAGCTCAAGCAACCCAAAACTCAAAATCTAACACAATGAACCCAAAAACCAGAAATTCACTCAAACAACAAAGATAGGGTCTTGGAAATCATACCGTGGGTGGAATTTCGACCTTGAATTGAACCCTAGACCTCCTTGGCTTGCACCTTCACAACCTTGACCTGTTTTCCCCAAAAACCCCATCCATTTAGCTCAAAAACACAAGCCAAACCAGTCAAGCCCTAAAACAAAAAATCCCCAAGAACTTACCTCAATTTTTGATGTGATCTTGCTAACCCCTTGCCAATCCTCAAGCCTAGCTTAGGATCCTTGATGCTATGCCTACCCTAGCTCTCCACTGAGCTTCACTCCAAGAAAAATGAAGGAAATTGGTTGGGAGAGCCACAAACCGATCTTGGACAAAACCCTTCAGCTTTTCCTCCCTTTTCTTTTCTCTTCTTTCTTTCTTTCTTTTCAGCCTATAACTTTTTCTCTACTAAATCCACTAAATATAAAGCCCTTCTTTAATTTATCTCTTACAAGCCTAATGACCAAAATGCCCTCCCTTAATAATTCTAAACCTTTATGCCCATAAAGGGGCATTTTAGTCCTATTACCCAAATTCCCACTAATTCCTCAAGTGTTCCTAATAATTCCCGCTCGCTACCCAATACCTGATTAATCATCAAATATACATTCCCCATCATCAAGATTAACCTCAATATATTTCCAAATTCTCATTAAAACTCCCCAGGCTTAACCCAAGCCGGGTATAGATTCCTGCTTTGACTTTTCCGCTAACCCGCTCACTCTAGGATCGTCTCAAGTCATAGATCACAGGTATCAACATAGTCATGCCCAACATGGCCAAATTACAAATATGCTCAATCAGGTCTACATGCATACTAATTCACATAGTCATGTATCACAATTAATCAAATAGTCATATAGTGTGCATTAAATCATAATCATGCATTAAACTCATTAAAGTCACACACAAAATCCCATTATGCCCTCCAGGCACACTACTCAAGGCCCTTAAGCCTTAATACTGAATTTGGGGTCGTTACATTTAGGATTCCCTCCCGATGATACTTCATCTCCTTGGTCGAATTCAGGCGATCATAATCGGTTGATTAACATTAAAGATATAACTAACAAGGATTAAGAAAAGGAAATTTTTTTTAGCTCGAAACAGGCAAAAATAAGACTTGCGAGGACGTTGGAATGAGTAGAACTTGGATGGGTCAAAACCATTTGTCCAAAAAAATTGAGTCTTGAAGTTTGGAGGGTGGTTAGGAATATTCTCGAACAACCGCTTCTCTCGAGGCCAGCTCGAAAGGTAGTAGAATCCATCTCGACCCTTAGCCCGTATGGGGTTGCTTTTCAGGCAAAAAATGTATAAAATTTCATAAGGATAGGGTCATTTCCACTTCATTTCATGATAAAGCGACCGCAGCTCCGCTAGGACTCAGTAGGAGTTGGATTAGAGCTGGAAGAGAGCAATACAGATCCAATCAGTAAACTTCCTGAAGTAATCCTTTAAGGGCAGGAGTGCCCCGACTTGCATATGTTCACGACTCCAAGTCACGAGCTTGAGTTTTCTTTTCAGGTCAGCTTCACTCAGAGCATGGCTACTTCTTTCGTTGGGCTCCAAAACTCGACACATTAATTTTTCGGACAATTTGAGCCCATGACAAGACAAAATTTCTGAAACCTGTCTCGTGGTGGTAATGGAACTCTGATAGTGGTCAGCCTAAAAAAATCTACTCTTTGAGGCAGGAAGGGAGGTGATTTTTTAGGATGATGGTATAGAGGGCTGGCTCATATAACTCTCCATAAGTTCGAAGGAGAGTTCGTTTGGATGGTAAGCGATGGTTACTTTAAGCTTGAGATCCAAAGGAATTGGGCAGATCTTAAGGTCGAGATCAGGGTAAGCGGCGAACCGCAACTTTTTTCTTTTTCCCTCTCCAACCTCAGCAATTTGACATCGAAAGTGTGCGTGTGTATCTTCAAGCTCGAGACGATCTTGGTGCTCCCTAATCAGTCATTGATTTCAAGTGAAGGGAGCTTCAACTCGAGGCGATGGGGGATGGTAAGGAATCATAAGGTTAGGCCCCCACCGGTTCTTCGAAGACTGCATCATCTAACAAGAAAGAAAAGGGTGAGGGCTCATCACTTAGAAAGAATTGTGAAGAAAAAATCTTGAAAAATTTTAGCACGAAATCTCGAAATAACGGGATGAAGTTTTTGAATAATTATGACCTAGTTAAATTCAAAAAATTGAGAATGTATCCATTTAAAGTGGGTGAATTGGCTTCCAAATTGGGGTTGTCCCGATTTTCTAGGAAGAAATGGGCAGTTACCCAAAATGGGGTTATCATTGGTTTGTGGGTATAAAAGCCCTATTCTAAAGCTCTAAGCCTTGTTCAACACGAAACCCACGTCTACTATATTCAAAACCCAGAAAAGGTGCAATTTATCATATTTACCCTATACTAACATATTTCCATCCCTAAATATCTTAGAAAACAGACCAAAATACCCATTTTTCCCATAAGTCCCCAAGAACATAATCAAGAATGCCTAAAAAAACATGCATAACAAAGAGAAAATCATAAACTTACACATTGGAAGTTGATGAGGAAACTAGAGTATCGATTGGTAATTGTTACACCCAAATTTTGAGAATAGAAATTTTCCGTCTTGAAAGTCAAGCTCGTAAAGTGTAAGCTCGAAATATGCAAACTGGCCATGAGATTAGCATTAATGAGAATCGAGTTTGATAGTCTCGTTCAATTTTAAAACGACGACGTTGTAGGTGGTAAGCTCGGAACCACATGATCTCGAAGGTTCGAGCCAAGCTCGAAGTTACAACGATAGGGGTTCCACACTTGTTCAATTTTCCTGGTTTGTTTGTATTAGCATTAGTCAAAAGGGTTTTAGCCTGGGCATTGCAAGCTCGGAGGAGACGTCCTCGATAAAGTTACTTAATAAGACCTAGGGAAGTCAAGATAGCAAGCTCGTGATGATATGCTAATCTAAAAGGTATGTAAGTCGAATGTTCGAGATCGATAGCCAAATCATGACGTAGTTACTGTTTACGAATCACTATATCTAATGGATTGGTTGTAATCTGTTAATAAATCCTGAATATCAGGGGATTTATATGTGTGTAATATATTTATATGCATTTAATTGTATTTATTTGGAGATTTGAATCATAACTCCCCAAAATATGAGGGGAGATATTATGTAAACCAGTCTATAAATAGATTGGAGAAATTCATTTGTAGACACACTGAAATTGGCACTGGGAATACTCTGTCGAATTGCTCCCAAAAAAGCTTTGAGAGAATTCCATAGGTGAATAATATCGACACATAGACTAGACAGATTTTAACTGTCGAACCATGTAAAAATCGTTTTTTTCCTCTTTATTTTATTTATTTTGTGTTTAGTGCTCTTCATTTATAAGTTGACGAAAAATGGCGTCAACAGTTTGGAGCTTTCATTGAGAGCCATTAAATAAGACGTTAGCCTATTTAATCAGAAAACCTCTCGAGTAATCAATGGTTGCCGCATTCAATCCCAGCACTAGTGGGCGACCATTGCCCCGAATACCAGAGGAGCAAACTCCTCGTACCAAAGACTATCGGCGGTGACCTAGAAAGCAGCCCATGGCTGACCCAGGCCCCGAAAAAAGAATTGATTCATCTGATTCTCAAGGGCCACCTGCTCCCAGGCCTAATGAGGATCTGTACTACAATCCTGAAAGGTACGTCCCTATCGTGGAACTTGAAAATCACCAACTGCACAAAAAGTTGGCAGAGGCAACAAAGCGCAATGAGGAATTAGCCAGGTAGGCTGCTGAAGCCCAGATACCTCCCCGGAGGCCGAGAGGATGTCCTTGTGGGAGCACGGCCGCCAGGAGGGCGGAACAAGCGCCACAGCTGAATCAACCAAGGCCTCGGAGAAGTACCCGGACTGAGGCCACTACCAACCCGACTACAGAATTATCAACAGGAACGGGTAATAATCGAGCCCCTCCAGTGGCTCGGAACCCGAATCCTAAAGCTACAAGAAACAACCCGGAGCCTGTCCAGGCAAACTTTGGGCCATCCAGGCCCAACAATGGGAGACAGTCGTCGTCGCCCATAAGGCATCCACCGTCATCAATAAGGCATCCCTCACCAGACCAAGAGGTCCCCCGACCTACACCACAAAAACCATCTCGTAGTGGTAGTCGGGATGGAAATCAACAGGCCAGACCTGGACGAGGAAATGAAAGGGAGGCTACCCGAGAGCACAAAACTCCTCAACCTTCGGGAATCCAAATTTCAAGATCACATTCTGCTGGGTTAGGGAGACCGACTGGGGACCCACCCCGTAAATATCGAGCCTCACAGTCAAAAAGGGCTGCAAGCTACGCAAGCAGGAGCTCGAACTACACTCAGTTTGTAAGCATTTATAATACTAAGCTAAGACATACAGGAAATCAGGGGGATCATCCTGATTTGCGAGATCACCTAAACCATAACTGGGAATGAGTTGATCCCCCGAACCTTGATCTGCGAGACCATCTGAATGGTCGTAAGCAGTCGACACATAACCCCATGCCAAGACCAGGAGCTGGAATTTTTATTAACGGAAACCAGCCCATCAAGTCCAGGCTTGACCCCCAGTGGATCTGGTCTAAGAAATGACTGATCAGTTGGAAAAAGCATTCAGGCTCCTGCAAGACAAGCGGATCAGAGAAAAGGCTGAAGAGTCCGACGAGGAACTCGAGCCTTTTGCCCTGCATATTTCTAGCACTCATTTTCCCCAAGGATTCAGAATACCTCATGTAGCACCATTCATCTGAGCACCTTTAATACCCGTACAGTCATCTGAGCACCTTTAATACCATCATGTGAGCCAACAATGTTGGCTACAAGCTCAGGTGTATGCTGTTTCCAACAACTCTTACGAGACCAGCAAAAAACTAGTTTAAAAAGTTTCGGAGACACTCGATCTCGTCCTGGGATCAATTAGCAAGAGAATTTAAAAAGCAATTCAAGGCTATGGTTGGTGTCAGGCCTGAAGCTTCAGCCTTAACCAATGTCTGACAACAACAAGATGAGTCACTAAAGAGTTACCTTACAAGGTTTAACCTAGAAGTGGCCTGAGCCCGAAATGTCGATGATAGTGGCCACCTAATGGTCGTTAGATCTGGTATTTTACCAGGAAGTCCCCTTTGGGAAGATTTACAAAGAAAGCCCATTAGGTCACTAACCGAGTTCAATCAGAGGGCCTAGAGGTTTGTCAATGTAGAAGAGGTGAGGTTAGCACTGAACTTGACCTCTCAGCCCATAACTACAATGACAAACGTTAACTCTGCCTCAACCTAGGTGGCCCCATCAACTTCGAAACCCTCCAGGGATAACCCTTCTAAAAGGAAGAAGAACAAAGGGAATAACCCCGAGGCTGATGGAGGGAAAAAGAATAAAGGAGATAAATATTTCTCTGATTACACAGTATATATCGAGCTCAATGAGGCTCGGGAAAAAATATTTTTGACCAATGAAAATCAGGTCCTGTTCAGACGACCTGTCCCATGCGAAATCAGAAGGCGAAAAGGGAGTCAAATAAATAATGTAGATTCCATAGAGATATCAGACACACAACCGATGAATGTCGATAGCTGAAGGACGAGATCAAAGGCTTGATCTCGAGAGGATATCTTGGACAGTATGTTAGAAGCCGAAATTCCAACCAAGCCTCAACAAGTTAGAGGGCAGCAGCTGCACAACCTACCCAACATAATAACCCCCGAGTTCAAGAGGGTGAGTGACCCCCTCTGATTGATGGAGAGGATGTAGTAACCATCTCAGGGGGACCTCATATTGCAGGTTCGGGCAGGAATGCCCAAAAGAGGTATGTAAATGAGCTCAAGTTTGGAGACAGTTCTTCCTACGAACCCGAACCACGAGCTCCAAAATAGCAGAGGGTTGGGACTTGTTATCCAGATTTCCGGATAGCGTTTAGATTGATGACCTCGGGGAAGCAGAATTATCGATGTCTTTCACGGAGGGTGACCAGAGCTCGCGGATGGACAGAAAGGCTTCGCCTCTCCTGTCTAGTATCCGGATTACTCTTCCAAACAAGCACAACACGGAAACTCGTCAACTCTCCCGGACTCCCGAAGGATACCCCTCGGGGAGGCCCCTTCCAGGAGAGGCTCTTCGAGTGGTCTCCGCGGAAACAGTTCGGTGCCCCGCACAGAACAAAACCGAACGGTCGAGTCCGGGAGAAGGCATATTTGGAATGATATCCGTCTGACACAGGATCCCGCCTGACACGCCCGTCAGGTCAAAGCCGCACACATCCCAGCACGCCTAAGGGTACCTTTTCGCCTACTGTTCCGCTGACAACTTGGAAAAGACGGCTGACTTTGTGTGTTCCCCATACTTTCACGTAAATATACCCACATAGAGTCTGGTAGCCATGCTACTACAGTAATTGTATCCCCTATTTATGGCTGGTGTAATTAAGACTCATGTACGTAGAGAAAAACCCTAATCCGAAACCCTAGCTATAAAGACTCCTTCCTTTTACAAGAAGGAGGAGGGAGAGATCAGATAGCAAAAAACTCTACCAAAATCTCTCTAGCTTCATCTTCTTCAAGAGAACCCGAGAGAAACATTGTGAGTGTGTGAAATTCTTATGCACCAGCCATCTTACTGTAATCTTTTCCAAGTATAATAACATCGACTCGTGGACTAGGGCTTGTTAACGCCTGAACCACGTAAAAACACTGTTTGTTTAGTTACATTTCAGTATTTCTACAGTTCTTATCTTTTTATTATTCTGTTAGTTATTCGTTTCCGAAAAACTCGGTAAACATTTTGGTGCTTTCATTGAGAGCTGTAGGAAGTTGTTAGTCAGCTCTTTTTCTGTGTACGTTTTTTGTATTCACTTCGTACCAAAGAGATGGTGACTACGCGAAAATCCGCTGTTGACAAAAATGCTACGGTCAACCCCGATACCGTGATGGAAGATGTGGTGCAGAGCGAACCCTTAGACTACCGAGGTGAAGACCCGACATCCCGCCAGGATCAGGTCAGTACCGAAGATACAACATACTTAGAAGACGAAGAAGAGTATGTCCAAGACGGTTATTACAAGGACGGCTGCTACTATGAGAAGGACCCAGAACTGGTCCAAGTAGCCGAAGAACTGGTGGCCACTAAGGCCAAGCTTGCTGAGCAGGAGCGCGTCTCCGAAAGAATGCAACGCATGATGGAACGCCTCCAAAGTAAGTTCGGAGATCTAGGCGACTCGGACGAGGATACCTCTGTTCGAGGTGGTGCTGATGCCCCCATGCCGGATCCAGCCGCTGCTGGACCATCCAAAGCCGCCCCTAACAAGGGCAAAGAAAAAGTTGGAGAGCCTGTGCGCGCTGACGCCCCTGCACCTCCTAAAGGCCTGAATCACCAGGCCGACTGCCCCCCCCGCGCGCAGAAGGTCTCTGGCGCTCCTAAGCCCAGACGCCCTTCAGCCCCAAGGGGGCACTCTGTGCCTAAAGGGCCCGGTGCTAAGGCACCCAGGCCTAGGGGAAGGAACAACCGCCCCAGTGATTCCGTCAATCAGGACGGTCGGGCTGCGAACTCGCACTCCGAAGATAGCTGGTCCACGGTGGACCTAAGAAGAAGGTTGGAGGCCAAGTATGAGAAGGCCAAAGGGGAAAAAGCCCGGCCTCGCGGAGATGACCTCCGAAATCATATTAATGACAAGCTCCGGGGACGTGACCTCCCGGAAAGTGATACGAAGAGGCTCGAGGAACAGATTGCTGCCTTGACCAAGCTGGTCCGGAAGCAAAGTGGGGCCCTGTCAGATTCTGAGGAGGAAGACCCGGAACCATGTATTAGGAGGATCGCGGAAACGTCCCTCCCGGATAACTTCAAAATGCCTCACATAGAATTATATGATGGGAGGACAGACCCGCGTACCCACCTAGCTAAATACAATAAAATGATGCAAGTGGCGCGCGTCAATGAGGACGCCAAATGCATGTGCTTCTCACTCACCCTTACCAAGTCTGCGGAGGACTGGTGGAAAAGATTAGCTCCCGGATCAATCCACAGTTGGAAGGAGCTACAGTCCGCGTTTAGGAGGCAGTTTATTGCTGCCCGCGACCACGACATGGAGGTTGGTTCCTTAACCAACATCAAACAGCAACCCACTGAGAACCTCAAAGCTTTCATTCAGAGAATGATGGAAGCTGCTGCAAAAACCAAGGTCAGCGATGACATGAAGCTGATCGCCCTTCAATCGGGCCTTACTGTCGGCTCCCTGCTATGGGGGGAAATGCAAAGGAGACGGGCAGAAACCCTGTCCGAATTCATGTCAAAAGCTCAGGGAATCATCATCCTTGAGGATGCCTACCAGCAAGCCTTTGGAGTTCCCCCGGCTCCCACCCCTTCCGTGACTGCGCCGAGCTTTGCTTCGCAAGCTCCCGCACCAGTCCTCACGCTTCCAGGAGCCCGATTCACTCCGAGTGTGTATGGGCCTTCCGCGTCTGCTCAGACGCCGGGTCAAACCCATTTCTCTGGGTATGGAGCGGTACAAACCGGATGTAGTATCGCTCCTAGCATGCCGCAGCCGCAAGCGGAAGCCCCGGAACGAAGTTTGAGCCAATCGCGGAGCAAACGAAGCGGAAAAAACTCCAACCGGGGAGACCATTCAAAGAAACCCCGAAAGGATTATGAGCCCAAGTTCACGGAATATACCAGTTTGATAGACTCGCGAGAGAATGTCTATCGAGCGACCTGTAATATGGTCAACTACAGGAAGCCCCCAAAAGTGTCTCACGGAGGAAGGCGTCCGCGAGACTCCAATAAGAGGTGTGAGTTCCACGGAGACGTGGGGCACACCACGAATGAGTGCCTTCAGCTGAAGGATGAGATCGAGTCCCTGGCAAGAGCGGGACACCTCGGTCAGTGGGTGAGAATACCCATAATCTATCCCGGACAGGGGGTAGTTCACGGAGCTGCATATTCACCAGTACAGAGGGGGGCCGCTAGCGCTCCTGGAGCCGGTCACCCCCAAGCTCCCGGGTCTCAGTTCCCAGCACTTCCTCCTCCACCTGCTCCGGCGCCCATTGCCTTGTTGGCTCCAGGGCCAGGCAACCCATATCCGCCCGGCCTTGCTCCGCCACCCGTTGACGGACACGTCGCCACCATTTCCGGAGGACCACACATTGCCGGAAGCACCCGCAATTCCCAGAAGAGGTACTTGAGGGAGTTAGAGCACGCCGAGGAGATGTGCGCCTTGGTCCAATCACCTGCTCAACGTCCCCGAATGATGGATCTTCCCATCACCTTCACGGAGGACGATGCTCGACATGTGCACTTCCCCCACAACGATCCCCTCGTGGTGGAAGCCCAGATTGCCAATAAGAAGGTCTCACGGGTCTTGATCGATAACGGAAGCTCCGTGAACATCCTCTTCAAAGCGGCCTTCCACGCGATCGGATTGACCGAGACGGACCTGGCCCCATGCCCCATCCAGCTTCAAGGTTTCAATGGGGACGCACTCATGCCATTAGGCAAAATTCAACTTCCGGTCACCCTCAGAGGAGAAAGCGACGCTTGTGCCTTCAAGCATAGCACATTCGTGGTGGTCGACTGCCCCACGGCGTATAATGCCATCTTAGGCCGACCGGTCCTGATCGATTGTGGGGCCATAACCTCGATACGTCACTTATGCTTGAAGTTTCCCTGCGACGATGGGCGTATTGGCACCCTCCGAGGAGACCAGAGAAGTGCACGGAGCTGTTATAACGTCTCCGTCCGAGCCGTCTACACGGTCCGAGAGACGTTTGCTGCCATTCCTTTGGCGGAAGTATTGCCAGAAACTAGGGATGCTCAGGAGGCATACTTTGACGAACTCGACCCAAGAGTGGGAATCGAGAAAGCAATAGAGCCGATGGAGGAAGTCGAAGAGGTGATCCTCAATCCGGGAGAACCCACCAAGGTCATTCAGGTGGGGAAAAACCTGCCGTCGGCCGTTCGAGATAAGATCGTGGCCACTGTGAAGGATAATCAGGATATCCTGGCATGGTGCCACGCTGATATGACGGGGATTAATCCCAATGTTGCGTGCCACGCACTCAACATAGACCCAGCTGCAACTCCAATTCGCCAAAAGAGGAGGCCGCTGGACCCAGTGAGAGCCGAAGCCGTCAAAGCTGAAGTGGACAAATTGATGTCCATAGGCTTTCTCCAGGAGTCGCACTATCCCGTGTGGTTGGCCAACCCAGTTCTGGTCCCGAAACCCGATGGGTCCTGGAGAATGTGCATTGACTTCACGGACCTAAACAGGGCCTGCCCGAAAATTTGTTTCCCTCTCCCGCGAATCGATCAGATGGTGGACGCTACTTCCGGGTACGAACTCTTATCCTTCATGGATGCGTACTCCGGATACAACCAGATCAAGATGCATGTCGCAGACCAGGAACACACCAGCTTCCTCACGGATAAGGGTGTCTACTGTTACGTGGTCATGCCTTTCGGTTTGAAGAATGCTGGGGCGACTTACCAGCGTCTGGTAAACAGAATGTTCAAGGACCAACTGGGGAGGAACATGGAGGTGTACGTGGACGACATGTTGGTAATGTCCAAGACCTCCGGGGACCACAGTAACGACCTTGAGGAAGCTTTCGCCGTGATCCGAAAGTACGGGATGAAACTAAATCCAAAGAAATGTACTTTCGGGGTCTCATCTGGGAAGTTCCTCGGTTTTATTGTCAGCTCCCGCGGCGTGGAAGCCAACCCTGAGAAAATAAAGGCGTTCATAGATATGCCTTCCCCCCGGAAGCATAAGGATGTCCAGAGCGTTACCGGAAGGATAGCTGCTCTCAGTCGCTTCGTATCCAAGGCCACCGACAAGTGTATCCCCTTCTTCAATGTTCTGCGAGGGAACAAGAAGTTCGAGTGGACCCCCGAATGCGAAGCGGCCTTCCAACACCTCAAAGAACATTTAACCCGAGCCCCCATTCTGTCCAAGCCGGTCGAAGGAGAGGCGTTGTTCTTATACCTAGCTGTGACTGAGCACGCAGTAAGTGCCGCTCTCGTTCGGGAAGATGGCCGTATCCAGCTCCCTGTGTATTACGTAAGCAAGAGGTTATTGGACGCCGAGTCCAGATATTCGATGATCGAGAAACTCTCCCTCTGCTTGCTGATCGCTTCACGGAAGCTGAGGCCAGATTTCCAGGTGCACACCATCAAAGTACTCACCAACCACCCTCTCCGACAAGTCCTGCAGAAGCCCGAGTCTTCTGGCAGATTGCTTAAGTGGGCCATGGAACTAAGCCAGTTCGACGTCCACTACCAACCGCGTGTTTCCATAAAAGGTCAAGCTCTCGCGGACTTTATTGTGGAGTGCTCGGGAATGAATGACCTCCCAGAAGATCTTGTCCCGGAACTTCCCACCTGGAAGGTCTACGTAGACGGAGCCTCAAATGAAAAAGGAGCTGGAGCGGGGGTTATCCTAATATCTCCCCAAGGGCATCAGCTCCAGAGCGCCATCCGTTTCGCATTCCCAGCATCCAACAACGAGGCAGAACACGAAGCCATGTTAGCTGGGTTACGACTGGCCAGAGAAGTCGGAGCCCAAAAAATCGAAGTGTACAGCGACTCCCTACTTGTGGTAAACCAAATATCCGGGGAATACCAGACGAAAGGCGAAAGGATGGCTGCCTACGTGTCTCTCTCCCGCGACCTACTACAGCATTTCAAAGGCTACAAAATCCGCCAGGTCCCCCGGGACCAGAACTCACTCGCGGACACGCTGGCCAAGCTTGCAACGGACCCGGAGATTGAACAGTATGGCTTAGTCCCCATCGGGCACTTAGAAGCCCCCAGTACTGAGACGCGAAGGATAAACGCCATCATCGACCATTCCCACTCCTGGATAGGACCCATCCTCAGATTTCTCACCACCGGAGAACTCCCCACCGATAAAGCTGACGCAAGGAAGCTCCAGTATCAAGCTCCCCGATACGTGGTTATGGATGGAAAGCTTTACCGCAGGGGGTTGTCCATACCCTTCCTTAGGTGTGTTGCCGGAACCGAAGTCAGCACCATCATCCATGAGATTCACGGAGGCTTCTGTGGCGATCATACCTCCGGGCTGAGCCTCTCCAAAAAAATCCTTCGACAAGGATACTTCTGGCCCACCATGAAGAAGGATTGTGTGGATTATGTCAGGAAGTGTGAGCAGTGCCAGAGGTACGCCAAGGTTCCGCGAGCGCCGCCTACGGAAATTACCCTAATGACCAGCCCCTGGCCGTTCGCCGTTTGGGGCATTGACCTAGTAGGTTCCCTCCCCACTGGAAAGGGTGGAGTGAAGTACGCCATAGTCGCGGTAGACTACTTCACCAAATGGGCTGAAGCTGAACCTATGAACACGGTCACATCTAAAAAAGCACTGGATTTTGTCATCAGGAATATAGTGTGTCGTTTTGGGCTTCCACGGAAAATTGTGTCCGACAACGGAAAGCAGTTTGACAGTGAACACTTCACGAACTTCTGTGCTTCGCATGGAATTATCAAAAGCTTTTCCGCAGTCGCCAGACCCCAGGCTAATGGACAAGTGGAAGCTGTAAACAAAATATTAAAGACCACGTTGAAGAAAAAACTCCAAGCCTGCAAGGCTCACTGGCCGGAAGAACTTCCGCGAGTACTTTGGGCTTATCGCACAACAGAGAGAACTTCGACGGGGCACACGCCTTATTCCATGACCTTCGGTTGCGAGGCCGTCATCCCAGTAGAAGCTATGATCCCCTCTCACAGGCAAGACACCTACGATCCTACCCGGAACCATGCCCTCCTCCAGGAGTCCTTAGACATGATCGAAGAGCTCCGGGAGCAGTCGCAGGTCCAACTAAAAATGTACCAAGGCAAGATAGCCCGACACTTTAACACGAGAGTCCAGAGCCGTGCATTCGAAGTTGGGGACCTTGTCCTACGGAGAGTATTTCCTGCTACGCAGGATCCGGGAGTAGGAGTCCTCGGACCCAACTGGGAAGGCCCCTACGAAGTCCAAGAAAAAGTGGGCCATGGGACGTATCACTTAAAGAGACTCGACGGATCTAAAGTCCCGCGCGCCTGGAACGCGGAGCACCTCCGCCGTTACTACCAGTAAGCCCCGGACCATCCAGTCGGAAGTCCTTGGTGAAAATAACAAAAGTGAAAAATGTGGAAATAATCCTCCCTGTTGTAAAACTAGCGCCTAGCAGGCTATTTTAATGAAACACGGAGGGATTCACTCCGCTTTTACTGCACTTTTTATCCCTATGTTCAAAGCTGCGTTTTAACAAGCGACCACGCGGTCCGGAGACGTCCGGACCCCACGCTCACTTGGGGGGTATACATGGCTAAGGCTTAGCCATACGCCCCTTGAACAAAACGTACACAGAACACCACTTATGTGCTAGCATTGTGTTTGAAGTTTTTAAATTGTTTTGCTCTAATTGTTAAGCTTAGGTTTATTTGTTGCCATGAACATGCTTGCATTACGTGTCATATGTGCATTATGTGCTTAAGTGAAAATTGCCACAGAAATGCCTGCCATTATGTATCATGAGAATTATCTCTTGTGTAGCCCAGCTCCTTGACAAGTCCTTTGCAGAATTCTCCGCGAGCTCTGTAGAGCTTTGCTTCGCAAGCTCCAGCTCCGGGTCCCGCAAGGCGAAAGATGGCAAGATCCGCGAGCGCTGAAGAGCTTTGCTTTGCAAGCTCCAGCTCCGGGTCCCGCAAGACAAAAGATGGCAAGATCCGCGAGCGCTGTAAAGCTTTGCTTCGCATGCTCCAGCTCCGGATCCCGCAAGGCAAAAGATGGCAAGATCCGCGAGCGCTCTAAAGCTTTGCTTCGCGCGGATCTAGCCTCGCAGGGCTCCATGCCAAGTCCCTGAAGCCAGCCACCATGAGGTTCGCAACAACAGTTAGTTTTGCTTCGCAAAGATCTAACCTTAAGTCTAGCGACGCTCACCAAAAAAACTCCCGTTCCAAACAATGGAACGACTCACCTTAGCAATCCCAGCGAACAGTATAACTACAAGTCCCGGGATTGGCTATTTGCCTCAGGAAAGATAAAGTACGGTGAAAGGAGCCTGGCCGTTGGAACCAGAAAACCTTCGTAACCTAGAAACTACGTGGGGAAAGACATCATCCGTTAAAGCTTCAACTGGGAAGTGCATAAGTTTTGGCCGTTGGAACCAAAACCCCATACGCCCCTACAACAGTTTCTACCGTATAAATGTCTACCCTAAGCCCAAAGATAAATAAAGAACTCGGCAGAAAAAGAAAGGAGAATGCTATGATTATGGCAAAATTGTCCGCAATGAAAAACAATTAAAGATAAAACCCCTTCAAGCATTGGGGGTAACTACAGCGTCCACGACCGCAGCTTCGGGGGCATCTGTTTCAGCTGAGGCTGGCGGAGTCGGCTCATTGGAAGGAGGGATTTGGTCATGAGAAGGTTCAGAGGTCCCCGCCTCTCCGGGATCTCCTGCCTCAGGAGCTTCAGCACGTTCGTCAATGTTATAAGTTTGGACATACGCCTCTGGGCCCTGATCCCACACGAGTAGCTTCTCCCTCATGGCTTCGGCATCATCTCCCAGATAGCCTAACACCTCCGGGTTCACTTTCCAGAGTTGATGCATGAGGACCACATGCGATATATTAATAGTCCTGTTCAGTATCACCTCAGCATCCTCCTTCTCCTTCAACCGCTCCGCCTCGGAGGTTGCCAGCTGTGCTTCCGCGGCAGTTAGTTGGGCCCTCAATTTTTCCATTTCGACCTTGGAGGCATCCCGCTCCCCCTTAAGAGAATCAATCGCCTTGCGCTGCTCCCTATTTTGGTTCAGCACGGATTGCTTCTCGGTCACATGCCCCCTGGCAGTGAATTGCAAAGCCCCGATCTCTTTATCCTTCTCGGCGAGCCCCAACTGAAGCATAGACACGAGATCCCTGCTCCTCTTATGGAGTTGCTCCTCGTCGTGCAGCTTACTCTGAAGAGTGGAATATTCCTCTTGCCGCTTAAGGAGGAGATCGTTCTTTGATTGCAAGCGGGCTTCCAGGGTATCTTTCTCCACCTTGGCTTGGGACAGCTCTTCCCGGAGCTTGGAGTTTTCGGTCTTAATCCCATCCGACCGCTGTCTAAACTCATTCTCTGCCTTGGCCCGGTACTCTTGATATTTGGCAAGATATTTCTTCTCCGCCTCTTCTTCAGCCGTGCGCCGGGCCTGATCAATCTTCTCCGAAGCCCCCAAGGCCTGTTGGGTCAGTTTCTGTTTCTCCGCTTCCAAGGCCTGGCGAGCCAGTTGGCTCTCCTCCAGCTGAACCAGAGCTGCACCAACCTCCCGGAACGAGCGTTCCGCGATCATAGAGGCCTGCAAGGAAAGACAACAGAATGAGCTAAAGCAGGACCAAAAGACAGGTGGTCCCAAAAAAAATAACAACTGACGGCTTACCCCGGACAGTTGCTGCTTCACAGCGTGTGTCAGCAACAGCGGATCCTTGCTGCTGCTGATGGCCCATTTCTCATAATTGAGCTCGCATAAGCTCAGGGCCATGTCCTCCATCATCTCAGCTCCGAACGGCGCCAATGCACGTCCGAGCCTAGGCACCAGCCTCTTCTCCAAGGCTGGACCATCCAGAACCGCTCCGGCCGAGTGAGGAGATCTCACCCCCTCGGCCAGCTCAGCCCTCTTCACGGCAGACAAGTTATCTGCCCTTCCCTGAGTAACGGCCTTCTCCGCCTCTAGCCGCCTCTTCCAAAAACTATCGGCCCGTCTTACACCCTCCAGGAGGGCAGCGGGAAAACTGGTCGGCTTCCGCGGAAAGTGGAACTTCAGGCCAGGCAAGGGAAGATTGGTTGTCTGAGAAGACGGAGACCCCGGAAGGGTGGACCCCCTTTGGGCTGGAGGAGGAGGCAGCCGGGGTATTAAGGCCCCGGTCTGTTGCTTTTGCTGCTGCGGTAGCAGAAGTAATTGCCCTTGTTGCTGCTGCTGGTTTGGATGTTGCTGTTGCTGCTGCTGCGGCGTTGGTGATTGTCCCTCTTGTTCCTGTTGCTGCTGTTGTTGTAGTTGTGATTGCTGTCGTTGCTGTTGTTGTTGCCTTCGACCGGGAGAAGAGTGTCTAAGGCGTTTGTTCTTAGCACCCTCAGCATCTTCTCCGGGACGCTTGCTCACCCCAGTTGTCCTCACGGGGAACACAAGCCCTTCCCCGTCGCTACTGCTACTCGAGACCATCATAGTCTCGGAAGGCCCTTCAGCAGGGGACTTCTCTACCCTCGGAGACGCTTGCGCCTCGCCACTTGTCTTCTTGGGGGAGGCAGCCTTACCTCCCCTACCAGCCTTGGTCTTCCGTCCTTTCCCCGTGGGCGGGTCTTGGCTGGTGGCAGCCTTCTTAATAAGCAAAGTAACCCTCCCCAACATCTTGGCTTCGGGATACTCTGCAAGAAACGTACAAAGCAAGGTTAACGAACCAACAAGAAATGAGAAAGAAGATAAGCGGAAGACAAGACAATCAGCAACATAAAAGTACAAGCAAGCCCGCCAGCAGGGAACAAGAAACAAGAAAAAGAAAAGTTTGAAAGGGACGACCATGCACGAGAAACGTGGATGGCCTTCCCCGAGCAAAACAAAACATCGCTTCCTGCTCCAGGAAGCTCCCGTACTCCTTGAAGTCCGGGAAGAACATGCTGAGAGAAGAAGGGTCAACCATGATGACACCTTCTGGCAGACTACCATCACTCAGACACCAGAGGAGCTCATCTACCCTATCACAGTACCTGTCGAAAGGTATCCTACGCGGATCTAGCCTAAGGAAACGAGGATCAAACCCCATCTGAGAGGTTTGGGAAACTTCAGACAGGCTGGGGGTGTGGATCAATCGAAAACTAGTCTTACCTCTCCCGGAGGAACTAGCCCCCGGAGCCCCTTCGTTAGGGTAAGCCGCGGCGTGGCGAGCCTCGATCTCCTCTCCCTCCGGCTGGGGGTCGGGGAACCTCTCCGCCCAACTAGGAGATAGAGTATTTTCGTCCCGAGCGGCTTGGGTGATCACCTTAGACAGCTCCAGGGCAATCTGCTCCCGGATGTCAGCCGACACCTGAGTCTGCCCCCTACCACTTACTGGCTCGATATTTTGGAAGGAGGCGAGTAACCCATACTCCCTCAACGATTCGGAGGTCACAAGTCCCTCCACTCTCAACTCTTCCTCAGAAAGCCCTTCGTAGAACTTGGACCTCCTTATCATCTCCGCGCAGCGAGGTGTCCGCGGAACGACTTCTGCAAAAATCAAATACAAGCGTTAGAGATCCTCCCAAAAGGCAAATCAAACACAAAGAAACAAAGTTGAAAAGGAAAAGAGGAAACACTTACCAGGGATTTTGAAGTCCAAAGATAGAGCTGGCACCCTCTTCAGCGGGAAGCCAGTCGTCAGGAACCAGTATTCCCGGAGGTCTGGAACCCTCGCGGTATGACAAGTGGGGCACATCACATCCGGGTGCCTTTCTAGCCTGTAAAACCCCACCTTGTCTGAGTGACCCCTCATAGGCTGAGACTTCAACCCATAAAAGTACAGCACCTCCTCCGGGGTAGGAGCTTCCAGTCTCCGGGACTTGCAAAAGATGAACCACCCCGCTAAGAGCTTGTAGCTGGGAGGAATTAACTGGAAGGGGGCAATCCCCGCCTTCACACAGAAATTGGCGAAGTAACTCCTTAGGGGCAAGTGCGCTCCGCACACTATGTGTGCCCAGCTCCAGGCACCAAAGCCCTCGTGGCTCTGGCTAGCTGACTCGCCCAGCACCGACAGACGGTGCCACATCAGACCTGGGATGTTCTTCAGGCCTGCCTCAGAGGAATACAGCTCCAGCATGCCATAATTCCTGAAAAGGTTCGGTTTTTTGTCCATCTCCCAGATGGAACTATTGGAGATTGGTGGGCTAGCCGCAACCGCTTTCGCCTTTCCTTTCCCCTTTCCACCAGCGATAGGAGAGCCCTTCTCTTGGGCAGATTCAGCCTCCCCCGTAGCAAGGAGTTGTTCCTTCGAGATGTTCGTCACTGGACAAAAGAAAAGAAAGAAGAAAACACTCTAAGCAGTCAGCACCCTTGTCATACCCTAGTGGTATCAAAGGCGTCGGGGAGACCCTCCCTGAAATCTGCTTGGAGAGGCTCCCACCGAGCTTGCCGAGGGATTGGCACCATGCCACCCGAAGGACAGCAAGGAACCAGACTCAGACCCCGAGCCTAAGCCCACCAAAAGAAGTGTTTTTCCAGAGAAAGACACCCTAAAGGCGTTCATGCTTATGCCCTAAAAAAAAGCAAAACAAGGGACGACTTTCCAAACGCAAATCGCCAAAACACGCAGAAAAGGCTACTTATCGACTCACAATCAATCACATGCCTACCAAAGCCCTATTCACACATGCACATAAGCAATAATGGCAGAAACCTCTACTCTAACAACTACCAACAACCTAAGGTTTGGGAGGAAAGAGCAAAGTAGAAATACTTACTGATATTCGGGTAGGTGGAGGTTGAAGGAGTAACTGGATCACTGCACAGCACGATCGCGAGAAGTAAAAGCTGCAAAGATGAACGGCGATTCGAACCAGGAACTTCGGGGAATAAACCCACTGCCAAATCAAAAAGAAAAGTTTCCAGATACTTACCAAAAGAAATGGCAAGTTCGGAGGAACGTAAGCTGGGAAGCCTGAGAGTTCGAAGGTTTGGAAATCTGAAAATCCTAAAGATGGAGAATCTGAAAGCGTAAAGAGGAAGAAAGGTCCTTTCCCTCGTTTTTATAGCAGGGAAGAAGCCGTTTCGAATTCCTCGAGTGGACGGTCCCGATCTTCCCATTCCATGTGCGTCAGATCCAACGGCTGGAGAGGAAGCGACGATCCTATTTATGACTCCTCGGATGGGAATAAAGTATTTATTTCCCATCATTACACCACCTCGGGCCCTGAGTACCATTAAAAACCGTCAAATAGTCAGATGACTGACGCACGCATCCTCAACCAGTCGCCTCACGCACACGTCTTGGTCGCAGAACCATTCCCAGAATGACACGTGATCCTTGCCGCACTTGAGTACTTGATCTCAAACAGAAGAAATTCCTTTTTCTCTTTCATACTAATACTCAGGCGGGAAAAAGGAACCCTTCCGGGAACACAGAAGGTGCCCCCTCGCCTAGTCTAAGAAACCGATTGTACAAGCTCCCGGATCTCTCAAAGCTCCGCGACCTTGGGGGGTAAATGTTATCCAGATTTCCGGATAGCGTTTAGATTGATGACCTCGGGGAAGCAGAATTATCGATGTCTTTCACGGAGGGTGACCAGAGCTCGCGGATGGACAGAAAGGCTTCGCCTCTCCTGTCTAGTATCCGGATTACTCTTCCAAACAAGCACAACACGGAAACTCGTCAACTCTCCCGGACTCCCGAAGGATACCCCTCGGGGAGGCCCCTTCCAGGAGAGGCTCTTCGAGTGGTCTCCGCGGAAACAGTTCGGTGCCCCGCACAGAACAAAACCGAACGGTCGAGTCCGGGAGAAGGCATATTTGGAATGATATCCGTCTGACACAGGATCCCGCCTGACACGCCCGTCAGGTCAAAGCCGCACACATCCCAGCACGCCTAAGGGTACCTTTTCGCCTACTGTTCCGCTGACAACTTGGAAAAGACGGCTGACTTTGTGTGTTCCCCATACTTTCACGTAAATATACCCACATAGAGTCTGGTAGCCATGCTACTACAGTAATTGTATCCCCTATTTATGGCTGGTGTAATTAAGACTCATGTACGTAGAGAAAAACCCTAATCTGAAACCCTAGCTATAAAGACTCCTTCCTTTTACAAGAAGGAGGAGGGAGAGATCAGATAGCAAAAAACTCTACCAAAATCTCTCTAGCTTCATCTTCTTCAAGAGAACCCGAGAGAAACATTGTGAGTGTGTGAAGTTCTTATGCACCAGCCATCTTACTGTAATCTTTTCCAAGTATAATAACATCGACTCGTGGACTAGGGCTTGTTAACGCCTGAACCACGTAAAAACACTGTTTGTTTAGTTACATTTCAGTATTTCTACAGTTCTTATCTTTTTATTATTCTGTTAGTTATTCGTTTCCGAAAAACTCGGTAAACAGGACTCAGCCCAGTACTCTCTAGCTCGCGAACAAGAGGGTATGCGGAGTCCTGATTGATAATGGGAGCTCGGTGAATATCCTTTACAAAGCCAATCTAGAAAATATGGGACTCGCGCTTCGCGATTTGAAAGCATGTGCAACAACATTGTACGATTTTTTAGGAGATGGGTGTAACGCCTTGGGTAACCAAGACCATTACACTGTGTGTTTAAAATAGTGCAAGACCTGCTAACCAAGTCATTTAAAACAAAATGTGAATCTAACGTCATCAACAACTTAGAAATAAAAGGTTTTGGTCATAAACAGGTTGTTTTCATTAAAAATGACGGTTTAACACATGAAATCTCAAAATAGGGTTTAGCTGACATATTTACAAAAAATCTAGAAGTTATAACTAACTCAGGCCACTCTAATGGAAAAATGCACATTTTAGGTTTCTGTCCCTGTACAAACTCCTCGACCATGGCGGCCGAGCAGCTGGCAATGTACACCTCGCGCCCAGAGCTCTCCAACTCATGGTTGAATCAACATACCCTTGCCTTTACCTGCACCACGTAGCACCCGTGAGCCAAGGCTCAGCAAGAAAGCATAACATCACAACATGATCAATATCTATAACCAAATGTTCCACAAAGCATAACCAAGTATTTAATAATTCATAACATTCACCCATTCAGTGATAACAATCGACAAATTAACAATTCGTCATCCAAATAATCCACATATCATATTCATCAGATTAACAACGATAATCACATTCATAATCAAGAGTTTATAGCAACCATTACACAATATTCAGGGTCGGCGCTGTTAGGCCGCACCCTCTGCTTAACCCACTGTCTTCGGCTCACTTAGGCCGCCCCTAGTGTAATGCCCACTGACTCCGGCCAGCTTAACCGAGCTCAGTGATTAATAAGCTATCCTCAGCTACCAGTGGCTTAGTCACACCCTGTGCGCAAATATTGATTCCAGCACTCTTAGGTCGTTTATCATATGTCCCCATGACATAATACCATCTTATGACATCATATACAAATATAGGGAGCTCTTAGTCCCATCATACTCACATGGTTCATCACAATCACATAACAATGCATAAAAATACCGGGAACACTTAGTCCCAACCTAACCACATAATCAGGTGCAGTTTTCTTACCTCTTGTTCGAGCGAGAAATGCATTACGAACGATCCTTGAGAACGATCGATCATTTGATCCCTTAGTGGTCACCTAGTCGTAACCAAATATGGAATCCAATTAATGAAGATATCAATAAATGGGTCTTAACCTAAACCTCACTCCCGGGACCCCGAATTGTACCCAAATGATGAGTAGATTCGATCCCGAGCCTTAAGGATTGAAACCCCGAGCCAAAAACCCTTAAAAACACCCAAAATATGCATCTGAGAAAACAGGGTAGCGCTACCCCCCCCCCCCCCACCCCCAAGCGCCCCAGCGCTACAACCAGGGACATTTTTCCCTGGCTAGCGTTGTAGCGCTACCCTCTGGGCGCTATAGCGCTAGGACCAGGCAGACATGGCCTTGGTTCTTCCTCCTTCGAATCCTCCATTTCCAACCTGATTCAAAAGCTTCCAAACACCATTTAAACCCCCAATTGAAGCCAAAATACCATATATTCTAGTCCTAGACATCATAACCTAACCAAGCTTGCCAAAAACCCCATTGAATGCTCAACTTTCAAACCCAAAATCTTAACTGAACTCAAAAATAAAATAGAGCAGAAAACCAGAGTTCTAATGGTTAGAATCTTACCTCAAGCTCGGTATGAACTCCTCTTCAATGATGGAACAATACCCTAGATCCTCAACACTTGATTCCCCAGCTTAATTCCTCAAAAGAAGCTTCAAAATTGAAGAAGAAAAAGGAAGAAAAATGGCCGTCGGTTGAAGCAAGAGGAGGTGCTCTGTTTTCTTAAGTCTTCTACAGCTTTCTAGTTTTAAGTATTGATATATATATATCCTTAAAGGTAAAAGACCTAAATGCCCTCAAGTTTAATTAAAGTCCTTAACAGCCACCAAGGGCAAAATCGTCCTTTTGCACCTATCTCGTTAACCAAAATTAACACCCTCCAATTCCTGTTATTCTCAATATTCTCGAATACCAATAATTCATATCCCGTTACCCCTTAACTCCCGGCAATGCTCTAATCACCAAATTACCCCGGGACTCACCCCGAGCCCCGAACTTAATCCCGTTATGACCAAACCGCTAACTTATTCTCAAAGATCGTCTCATGCCGAACAGCTCGAACAAATCCACATTATAATGTGTTCTCAACAATAGCTTACCAAAATGCATACAAATATACAATTACGCCCTCAACGGGCCAAATTACCAAAATGCCCTCATAACGAAATATATACCCATATGCATGCATTTATCATCATATAATAATATGATCCACATAAACATGCAGATAATCATATAATGGCACAATAAATCAATTATGGCTCTCCCGGCCTCCTAATCAAGGTCCTAAACCTTATTAGGAAATTTGGGTCGTTACAAAGGGATTGCCTGTATGGGATCCATTGAACTCCCCATAACCTTGGGAGACTATCCAGTCTTAGTAACCAAGATGATGGAGTTTGTAGTGGTGGACCTCCAGTCGGCCTACAATGTACTGCTCGGGAGACTCGCCCTAATTGGGCTGGGGGCAATGTCGTTTGTTAGGCACATAGCCATCAAGTTCCCGTCTTCTAGTGGCATCGAGACGTTGAAGAGAGACCAACTCGCAAGAAGGGAGTGCTACATCATTTCCATAAGAGGAAAAAATCAAACGAGTGCGCAGACACTGGTAGTTGTTTAGGAGACAAATGGGCCCATCTTCGAGATAGATGAGGAAATTGACCCCAGAGTGGAAGAAAGGGCCGACCTTGAACCTCTAGAAGAGCTCGAGAAAGTGACGCTCAAAGGAACGGATGCCACAGAGGCGGTAAAGGTGCGGAAGAATCTTTCCGAAAAGGAAAAACATCAATTAATTTTCTTCTTAAAAGAAAAACAGGACGTGTTCGCATGGTCACACTTGAACATGGTAGGAATCAGTCCAAATGTCATAAGCCATGCATTGAACATTGACAAGAGCTTCCCCTCGAAGCAGCAAAAATGAAGGCTCCTGGACGATGACAGAAAGAAAGCCCTCAAAGAAAAAGTCGATAGGTTAAAAGAAAATCGATTTATACGAGACGCCTTTTATCTGGAATGGATCGCCAATCCAGTGTTGGTCCCAAAACCCAACAGAAAATGGCGAACCTGTATCAACTACTCAGATCTTAACAAGGCATGCCCTAAAGAATTTTTCCTTTTACCTCGGATAGATCAGCTCGTAGACACCACTACAGGTCACGACATTATGTCATTCATGGACGTGTATTCTGGATATAACCAGATTTCCATGCATGCACGGAACCAAGAACATACGAGCTTTGTAACCGATAAAGGATTGTACTGCTACAACGTCATGCCTTTTGGGCTCAAAAATGCTAAAGTCGCATACCAAAGGCTAGTGAATAGGATGTTTGTCGAGCAGATAGGAAATAACATGGAAGTTTATGTGGATAATATGTTAGTCAAATCTAAACATAACGATAATCATGTGGATGATCTCGCATAATGTTTTACTGTACTTCGGAAATACAACATGAAACTTAACCCACAAAAGTGCTCATTTGGAGTGTCTTCGGGAAAGTTTCTTGGATTTATAGTAAATTCACTGGGAATAGAGGTTAATCCAGACAAGATTAAGGCATTAACCGATATGCCCTCACCTCAAAAACATAAGGATGTCCAGATCCTAACTGGACGAATGGCGACTTTAAGTAGGTTTATCTCGAAATCTACGAATCGGTGCCTTCCGTTCTTTAATCTTTTGAGAAGGGGAAAAAATTTGAGTGGACAAAGGAATGCGAGCTCGTGTTTCAGAATCTTAAGAAACACCTCGCCAAACCACCAATCTTGTCCAAACCAATCACATGAGAGATTTTGTATATAAACCGTGCTACAACCGAGCACGCCATTAGTGCAGTACTAGTGTGAGAAGAGGAAAAAATGCAAAAACATGTGTACTATATCAGCAAAAGATTACTGGGGGAAGAATCAAGATATCCATTAATGGAAAAACTAGCTCTGAGCCTAATACACACATCTTGAAAGCTCCAACCTTATTTCCAGGCACACCCTATTCACGTGTTGACCGACCAGCCATTGCGACAAGTTTTGTCCAAACCAGAAGCGTCTGGAAGATTGTTAAAATGGGTTGTTGAGCTCGGACAATTTGATATCACCTACCACCCAAGAGTAACTATCAAAGGACAGGCCCAAAATTGTAACCTCAGCCCACAAGCTATGGAAACTTTATGTCGATGGATCCTCTAATGAAAACGGATCGGGGCAGGTATCATATTAATTACCCCTGCGGGAAATCGATTCCACTCGGCCTTAAGGTTCAGCTTTGAAGCATCAAACAACGAGGCTAAATACGAGGCATTACTAGCAGGACTTCGAATAGCCAAGGATCTTAAAGCAAAGGCTATACATTGCTATAGTGACCCGCATCTAGTGGTTAACCAAGTCTTGGGCGAATATCAGGCTCGTGCATAAAAATGGTCGCGTACCTAAAGAAAGCAAAAGCTGAACTCAGACAATTTGAATTCTACACTGTGGAACAGGTTCCCCGAGAACAAAATTCAAATGCAGACGCATTGGCCAGGCTCGCCACAACCAACGAGGTCGATACACTGAATGTGGTCCCAGTGGAGTTTCTTCCGACCCCGAGCATTAACGAGCCTGACAAAGAAGACATATGCATGATTGACTCGCAACCAACCTGGATGACCCCAATAGTTGACTACCTCGAAATCAAAAGACTCCCAACATACCGGAACAAGGCTAGAAAGCTGATGTATCAGATCCCAAGATACACTATTATGGAAGGAAGGTTGTATAGAAGAGGGTACTCTATGCCATTACTCCAATGTGTCACTCCACCCAAGGCAAAGAAAATCTTGGAAGAAATCCATGAAGGATTTTGTGGAGACCACATTGGGGTGCATAGTCTATCCAAGAAAGTGATAAGACAGGGGTATTTCTGGCCCACAATCAAGGTTGACTCATTCGAATATGTCAGGCGATGTGATAAATGTCAACGGTTTGCCTCGGTCCCACGAGCTCCACCTACCAAACTCACCATGATGAGCTCCCCATGGCCATTTGCAATATGGGGAATTGACCTCATAGGTTTATTGCCAACTAGAAAGGGTGGAGTGAGGTATGCTATGGTCGTAATCAACTATTTCACAAAATGGACCAAAGTTGAACCATTGGCCATTATTACCTCAAAGAAAGTCTTAGATTTTGTTGTAAAAAATATCGTATGTCGATATGGGATGCCCAGAAAAATAGTATCAGACAATGGAACCCAATTCGACAGTGACCTTTTTACCCATTTCTGTGAGAAAAATGGGATAATAAAAAGTTTCTCCTTCGTGGCCCATCCTCAGTCAAACAGCCAGGTCGAAGCGGTGAATAAAACCTTAAAGAGCTTCATAAAGAAAAGGTTGGAGGAGGCAAAAGGGAGGTGGCCCGAAGAATTGTCTCAAGTCTTATGGGCTTATAGAACCACAGCTCGGACTTCAATAGGACATACTCCCTTCTCCCTAGCTTATGGATGAGAGGCCATGTTGCCTATTGAGGTCGAAATCCCTACAATACGGAGGCATGCATACAATCAAGCCTCGAACCAATCCCAGCTCGAAGAAATTCTAGACCTTATTGAAGAAAAACGAGATGAAGCACAATTGAAAAATGTTGCATATCAGCAGCGAGGCACTAGATACTTCAACAAGAGGGTTTGAGATAGGAAGTTAGGATTGGGAGACTTGATACTGAGGCGTGTATTTTTAGTTACACGAGATCTGTATGCCGGGGTACTTGGACCTAACTGGGAAGGACCTTACTAAATCGAGTCCATCATTCAACCTGGGGTGTACAAACTAGCAAGGATAAATGGAGAATTGGTGCCGCGAGCTTGGAATGGCAAACATTTGCGACCTTATTATCAATAATATAGAATGACTTTTCCATTGCAACCAAGCAAGTTTATTTTTTTTGCTTTTCATCAATAAATTCTAAGGTTTGTTCAAAGAAGTTGTATTCTCTTTTAATGTTGTATTTTTTGCAAACCCTCTTATTTAATAACCTATGATCACACTCACAGGATATTAAGGGGGGCATAAGTGGTATATGATCACACCATAGGTTTGAAAAAATAAATAACATAAAATAAAATGTCTGGATCATTGACCCGACATGAGAGTTTATAAGTGTATACATGAGCTAAATGTATGGACTTAACCCAACAATAAAAATTTTAAGTGTATGGATCACTAACCAAACACGAGCTAAATTAGTTTGGAACAAACTGACCTAAGCGACAGTAAAAGAAGTTGGAATTTAAACCAACTGTGAATTAAATTCGATCCTGAGGTTGGAAAGTTTTGCCAAATAAGTCTCGACCTCGTAACCTAGAGGATATACTCAAGGGTGAGAAAAAGGGACTAAAATAGCAAGATATAACTAAACTATTAAAATTACATGCCAATTAAGTACTTCCGGGTGCATGGTAAAAGTAAGGTTTGACCTTGACATTAACAAAGTCAAACGTGGATACTCTGAATAAAACTGTGCATGGGTGCATTGAAATTCGAGCTTAAATCCAATAGATGTATTTGTACAACTAAACAAATATAAAAGCAAGCCTTTAATATAATATGCTCGAAATATTTCGACCCAGAAATGTAAAGCATAATATTAAGACAAAAAGCTTAAAATAAAATCAAATGCATAAAAGACTTTCGAGCCAAAAAATTGTATGCATAAAGATTAAAGTTAATATTTAATAAAAATAGCTCTAACTCGAGCTATGTATTGTCTCTGCCCCATGGGCACATATAAAATAAATAATAGATTAAGTTACAAAAAGTTTAATGGGACGCAACCCATGACCTCGTCTTCACTAGGTAGATGCCTCCCCACCAGCAGCGCCTGGTGCCTCCGCCATCTTCTCGGCCTCGAGCTTGTCCTCCTCTTCCTCAAGACGAGCTTGCCACTTGTCAACAAACTCGGCCTCTAAGTTGTCCAAGAAGCTGGTATCGAGGTCAAGGTTGTTGACCTAGATTCAATACATCGCCATGTCTACGGCGTGAACTTTCTTGGTCTTAAACTCCTCAAGAAGGCGGGCCTTCTCACCTTCAATTATCTCGAAGGTTGCCTTCTTTTCCTCTTCCAACTTGGTGTTCAGCTCCTGGAGTTCTTTAATTTTAGAGTCTTTTTCCTGGATCTCAAAATGTTTGGCCTCAACTTCTTTCAAGGTTACTGCCATAGTTAACTAAAGGTCAGACACCTTCTGGGTAGTCTCCAGGGCAGCCTTCAGATTCAGCTCAAGCTCTAGCTCAAACACCTTCAGAATGGCTGCCTCCCCCGCCGCCACCTCTAGCCTCGCTGCTTTTATCTTGTCTGCAAGCTTCAGATGGGCATCCCTGGCCTCTTGAGCATGTGCCCTGCTCGTTGCCACCTCGTTGTTCAACTTAAAGTTGTGTTGAACAAAAGAAGCAAATGCATGTACACAAGAATAAACACGGGTTATTAAAGGACATTATAAGTCAGTATAATGCAAAAGGGTTACAACAAAAGTGACTTACCGAGGAAAGGAGCTCGCTGCCTTTATCAAAGACAGTGTTGGCATCATGGCAGGAGGTGAGGAACTCCCACTGGGGGCGCCGAGATTGCTGAGACTTTGGCCCACGCGGGACAAGACGTCCGAGCCCAGATTTACTCCATGTGACCCAGCGGTAATGTCGACCACGTATTCTAGGATGTGGGTGGAGATCATCCATAATCGTTCCCGTATGGGAGCTCTTTTTTGGGCAGCGGGAGCTTGATTAAATACTTGGGCCGGAGGAAGAGACAGAGGGTTTGGGGGCGCCACTGGCTCAACTTCAGTAGTTACCCTCACCTCGGGAACTTCACTTGCTACCCTAGCCTCGGGAGTAGAGGCGGTGGCCAGGATTGGACTTTGAGTAGCCGAGGCTAGAGGGACCACCTCAGGTCTTTTAAGTACTTTAGAGGGACGCCCCCCTCTTTGAGACCCCCTTTGGCGTTTGCTCACCTTGGCCACCGAGGGACGACTAAGTACGTTGTCGAGATCGGAATCTATGACACCTGCAAAATACACAATTCACACTTTAGTGATTGAACTAAGATTACTAAAAGGAACAAGACCAAGGATAAAAGAAACCTAACTGGTACACTCAACTGAGCTTGAACTCGGTGACCAGGAAATTCCCCTATCTTCTGAGGACGTTTGGGGAGTCCTATCTCTATATGTGGGAGATAGCCTCAAAAGATATCTATACATGTTTGTTCCATACTGAATGGTGACCCCATCCCAGACCTCGTTCAGACTATACATGGTTTGATACTGACCTAACCAGCTATCAAACCTATGCACTCTATAATCTACCCATGACCACACATGAAAATTATCCCTAGGATTCGAGAAAAGGATCAATACATCGGGTTTGTGCTTAAGCATGGAAGGAGACCACATAAAGGAGTTGAGCACGACTTTGCCTCCATCCTCCGAGTTCGGTGAGGCTTCATCTTGGGCTTCGTTGACCGACGAAGGTCGATCCTGTCGGTGACCCACTGGAACGCGAGCCTGCAAGCTCGAGCACCTCCACCTAGGGGGAGTCTATCACTAGGAAGCGGCACGTGGTCCCACCTCTAGTACTTGCGGTAGGCTGAGTCATCCATAGACTAGCCTTCCTCTAGGAGGTCACAGGCTCAGAGCTAGCCCTCATGGAGAAGGTAGGACAAGGACCTCCGACCATAAGGCAGTTGGAGCAGGGCTGCCCTATGCTCCACCATCGTTTCTGAGGAGGTGGGGCGATGATAATTGGCTGCAGGAACAACTAAGTATCAATATTCTGAGCTCAGCTAGTTAATAAAAAAAAAAGGGATAAGTGTGATAAGGTACTTACGGATACGTTGAAAGGAGTAAAATCTAGATGGAGCGAGACCGTCCGTCCAGAAGAAGGCGAGTTTGAAATTCGGGGGATGGTTCATCATATCTTCGAAGAGCTTTTTCTCCTTGAGGTAGCTCGATAGATAATAAAATTCGTCCCTGCCACTAGCTCAAGATGGGCTACTTTTGAGACAAAAAAGATAATATTTCTTGAGGTGAGGGCCCATCCCACTTCAGCTCGTGGTATAGCGACCTGAGGGCTGATAGGTCCCTGCAGGAATTGGTCTGGAGTTGGAATGGAGCGAGCCCCACAAAGTCCAGAAAATCCTTGAAATACGTTTTCAGAGGTAGTAGAGCCCCTGCCCTCATATGCTCGCGACTCCATGCGGCGAGCTTGATTTTGCTATTGGGATTTCCATCTCCTGGGGTGAAGCAGCTCTGTTCGTTTGAAGCCACAGGCCGACACATCAGGGTGCCAGAAAGTTGTAGTCCATGAAAGCCAATATCTTAGATATCTAGCTAATAGAAGTGACTAAGCTCCAATAGTGCTCAGCCTCGAAGAATTCCTCTCTCGAGGTAGGAATGGAAGCGGGTTGGGAGGTGGAAGGACGGTGTGAAAAGTCTTCCATCAGTGAGAAAGAAAGTGCACTAGGCTCGAAGGCGAAGGTGACTCTGAGCTTGGGGTCTAGTGGGATTGGTCTTATTTCAGGGTCCGGATCTGGATAAACCGCGACCCAGAGTATTCTTCTCTTTCTTTCCTCGACCTCGACAATTTGACGTCGAAACCGATCTCGGATGTCTTCTTCTTCGCACTTTTCTCTATGCTCCCATATCAGGCGCTGGTTCCGTGTGAAAGGTGATTCAGGACTGGGAGTTGACGGGGAATAAGGAATAGCGAGCTTAGGCCCCCACCGAGTCTCAGGGTACTACGACATCTAACAAGAAAGAAAAGGGTGAAGGCCCAGTAAAAGGGAAATCACAAAGAAAGCATAATTTTGGTAATCCGAGCTCAAAAGTTCAAGATCACGAAATTGCCTCAATCGAAACTGAAGTCTCAAAAGGGTAAGATGAATTCGAAGGGGAGCCCCAAACTATTGTAAAGTTTGGGCTTCGAACGTGTACCCACACGAGAGAGTGGGGAAGTGGATACTAGTTTTAAGGATCTCGAATTTTTAGGGATAAAGCTGACAGTTACCCAAAAAGGTGATATTTTTGGAATTTGTGCGATTAAAACCATAAATCAAAACCCTTATTTCTTGGCTTACATGAAACACTATTTCTAATCAGAATAACCCCATTTTTACATGTTTGTACTTGAAATTTTGGGGTCTAAAATAGTGACAACAACTACAACAACATCATTCGGATCAAAAGTTTGCCTAAGCATCAACGTAAAAGCCTAGTAAAACTAGTAAAACCCAGTAAATGTTTTCTCAGACAGAAAGAAGAAAAAAAATATACATGTATCAAAGGAAAGGATTAAGAACATGAACTTACACAAAGTTGTTCGTGGGAATGATGAAATCGTCGACTGGAATGTTGGTAGAAGGAAGGACTTCACAAAATCGAGTGTGTTGGAGGTATATTGTTTCCGTGGTTTGGAAAACATGCAAAGAAATCTCTAGTTTTTCTTTTTTCTTTCTCTGGTATGAGTTTTTTTTTTCCGTAAAGAGACTAAAAGTAAAATGAGGAAGACGAAGTGGGCATATTTATAGACCCCAGGGGATGTCAAGGGTCAGACTAATCTAGGTCGTTGGTTTGATTTGGAGTCTAATCCAATGGTCGGGGTGTAATTATGGTAATGGCGGCAAAAAGGAGATACAAAAAGATGTGGGCAGATGTAAAAGATACTCAAGTACTATGACTGTGCAATCCTTGGCTGACGCGTGTCCACACTCAAGTGTGATAGGTGGTCCGATTTTCAAAAGTAGCAGTTCAAAAGTTTCTTTCTCATAGGATTTGAACTAAAACTTTTGAGGGGCCAAAATGTTACACCCAAATTTTGAGAATAGAAATTTTCTGTCTCGAAAGTCAGGCTCGTAAAGTGTAAGTTTGAAATATGCAAACTGGCCATGAGATCAGCATTAATGAGAATCGAGTTTGACAGTCTCATTCAATTTTAAAACGACGACGTTGTAGGTGGTAAGCTCGAAACCACATTGTAACGCCCCAACTCCTGAGACCGTTACGGTGTGCCTTGTAAACAGTGTTAAACACGCTAATCGCGTCATTTGGGCAAAAACGTGTAACTAAGTATGATTAGCGGTTCAGGGATTAAAAACTTTTGTTAGAATGTAACGTTTCACTAGAACGTTTAATATATACATTGGGATCCCGAAAATAAAGTTTCAGAGTTTATTACAGAAAATATTTACAACAGGCCATCCTAAGCGGCAAAACAAGGTTCAACCCTAGTTCCACTTTAAACCTCGGCCGTGGCGGATGAGCAGCTGCATATGTACACGTCATCACCTAAGCTCTCCAACTCAAGGATGGTCTAGCTTCCTCTTGCCTTTACCTGCACCACGTAGCACCCGTGAGCCGAAGCCCAGCAAGAAAACACAATAAAGCATGATATAATATCAACAACGATCATAATAACCATTCAGGACTATCAGTCCAAGAAAATAAGTGACAATAGCTGAAAGTCACGATAATGAGCATAGCTCCTTCTAGCCATGTGATGATAGGGTCACCAGGGCTCAACTGATAAGTGATTCTTTCATAAGTTTGATCAGGACAGGTGCATGGTGAATGGTTACCAACATAACCTTCCTCCCGACTCTAGAGTCGTGCTATGGACAACGTCCCCTAGACATGTGACAAACAGTCACCGGGGTCATATACCTTGGCTATAAACATCTGGTCATAGACCAGGCAAGCGCTTATAAGTTCTTCGACCTTAGGGTCGGTCCCGCATTAATGCCATGGAGCTATTCAATACGTGATCATCGACCTTAGGGTCGGTCTGGCATTAGTGCCTTAGAGCCACTCAATGCGTAATTCTCGACTTTAGAGTCGGTCCAGCATTAATGCCATAAAGCCATTCAATGCATGATTCATCGACCTTAGGGTCAGTCTAGCATTAATGCCATAGAGCCGTTCAATGCGTGATTCTCGACTTTAGAGTCGATCCAGCATTAATGCCTTGGAGCCATTCAATGCATGATTCATCGACCTTAGGGCCGTCTAGCATTAATGCCATAGAGCCGTTCAATGCGTGATTCTCGACTTTAGAGTCGATCCAGCATTAATGCCTTGGAGCCATTCAATTCATGATTCATCGACCTTAGGGCCGGTCTAGCATTAATGCCATAGAGCCATTCAATGCATGATTCTCGACTTTAGAGTCGGTCCCTGACTAGTCGGTGTCATACACAAGTAAGCCATGCTGCCAATCATATATCACATGTTCCATATCCATAAACAAGGTACTCAGCATGCTTACTAAACAGGTATTAGTACAATTAGGACCATGCATAAACACAGAGGCTCTAGCTCTGAACGACATCATACACGGTATACAAAGCATGGCCTAATCACATGTTTCTCATGCATCATATGCAATATATCCAACAACCCAACATGCACCAATAACAGCCACGCATGTCACGCTTAATAATCAACCAACATGCATCAATAATAGCCATGCATGTCATACTCAATAATCAACCAACATGCATCAATAATAGCCATGCATGTCACATATACACAGGGTGCAGTTTTCTTACCTCAGATCCGAGCTAGAACCAATATAAGAACGACCCTTGAGAACGATCAACCTTTAAGCCCTTAGCGGTCACCTAATCATAACCAAATATGGAACACCATCAATAACATGATAACCAAAGGTTTTCAAACCAATATCTAGCCTCCAAGAGATCAATCCAAACTAATCCAAGTAGTAGGAATGATCCCGAGGCCCAAAACCATGTTTCCGGGGTCAAAACGAGCAAACGGGGTGAAAACAGGGCAAGGGCTGCGGCCCTAGCACCTTGGGCCGCGGCCCCCAGGGTTCTCTGAGGCTAGGGCTGCGGCCCAGGCCGCGGCGCCCAGCAAGGCCAAATCCTGACACCTGCTTCTTCGAGCAAGGGCCGCGGCGCCCAAGAACAGGGCCGCGGCCCAACTTCGGGCTGTCATTTTTCCTTCGTTTTAACCTTTTAAAACCTCCCAAAAACATGTCTAAACATTCCCAAATCATCACATCAAAGTTCCCAAACTCCCCAATGGTCCAAAACCACCAAAACCCAAGGTTCAAACAAACTAAAAACCCAACGATTCACAAAGTCCAATTCAAGCTTAAAAACTTAAAACTTAAACTTGAATTACCTCCGATTGAGTTGTTTCCAACTAAATCCTCCGGCTAATAAGCTTCTAATTCTCCTTAGCATTGCTATGCCTTGATCCTTGCTTGATTCCGAGTCCTAGAACTCAAGTTACCTTCAAAAATGCAATCGGGAGTCGAAAAGGGAACTTTTGGGGAGAGAGAACGTACAGAACGTTCTTTTTATTTCTTAAAAGGTTACTTCAAGCTTAAGTAGCTTCCAATAAAACCTAATGCTCGGGGTCCCGAAAACACCCCCCGGGGATACTATAGTCAAAACTTCCAGAATTCCATCCTGATCTCAAATACTCCCAATCTATCACCAAATAAACATTTCTATTACCCCGAAATTGACCCCGTTATGATAAAACCGCTAATCCATTATATATGATCGTCTCATGTCAAATAGCTCGAATATATCTCCATAATAATTAAATCTCATTCACAAATTACAATATGCACCCAATTTACAAATATGCCCTCAGTAGGCCAAATTACCAAAATGCCCTTATCATTATAAACACACCCATATGCATGCATTTATCATCATATAATAATATAATTCACATTAACACGCATATGATCATTAAATATCATAATAAATCAATTATGGCCCTCCCGGCCTCCTAATCAAGGTCCCAAACCTTATCAGGAAATTTGGGGCATTACACACATGATCTTGAAGGTTCGAGCCAAGCTCAAAGTTACAGCAACAGGCGTTCCACACTTGTTTAATTTTCCTAGTTTGTTTGTATTAGCATCAGTCAAAAGGGTTCGAGCCTGGGCATGGCAAGCTCGGAGGAGACGACCTCAATAAAGTTACTTAATAAGATCGAGGGAAGCCGAGATAGCAAGCTCGTGATGATTTGCTGATCTCAAAGGTATGTAAGTCGAATGTTCGAGATCGATAGCCAAATCAGGACGTAGTTACTATTTACGAATCCCTATATCTAAGGGATTGGTTGTAATCTGTTAATAAATCCTGAATATCAGGAGATTTATACTTGTGTAATATATTTATATGCATTTAATTGTATTTATTTGGAGATTTGAATCATAACTCCCCGAAGTGTGAAGGGAGATATTCTGTAAACCAGTCTATAAATAGATTGGAGAAATTCATTTGTAGACACACTGAAATTGGCACTGGGAATACTCTACCGAATTGCTCCTAAAAAAGATTTGAGAGAATTTCATAGGTGAATAATATCGACTCGTGGACTAGACAGATTTTAACTGTCGAACCAAGTAAAAATCGTGTTTTTCCTCTTTATTTTTTCTGATTTTGTGTTTAGTGCTCTTCATTCTAAGTTGACAAAAAATGGCATCAACAATGATATTTGTATAAGAAAATCCTTGGGAACTCATTTTTGAATGGAGATCGAGTGGGAAATTGAGGGATTTTGTCGATATCTTTCTTTTTTCTTGAAGGAAACATGCAATAAAACACTCTGGTTTTGTTTGAAACGTTGAGAATGAAAGTGAGGAGAGAGAAGGAAAGAAAAGGATATAGATAGGCTGGGAAATGGGAAATCGATAAGAGGATCTGGGTCGTTAAAATTAAGTTGGCATTTGATGTGAGGGCTATCATTTAACCTCGAAAACTGGCGGCAAAAAGGGGCTAATGAAAAGACGTGGGTAGAAGAAGAGTACTTGAATACTCTCGGTATCCATCCCTGTATTGACACGTGTCCACACTCGATTGTGGTAGGTGGACACGTTTTCTGAAAAAGAAGTTCAAAAGATTCCTTCTCATGGAGATCGAAAAGATACTTTTGAGGGGGCAAAATGTTACACCGAAAATTTTGAGATATAAAAAGCAGCCTCGAAATGTAGGCTTGTAAATGTGAAGATTAAATATGTAAAGGGTAATCGGCATGACTACTTATGCTAATAGTTAGTCACGTTAAGGTGCCACGCAATTCATACCCGAGCCTAAAAGGTGAGTTCGAAGGCAAAGGCTTCTTCCGAAGGGTAGTCTCGGAAACCTGACAGTTTACATTAAAGTCACGTTGAGCTCGATACATGAAGCAAGCTCGAAAGTGCATCTACAATGCATAATCCCTATAATAATGGGGATTTAATTTAAACCGTATAATCATCCCTATTGTTTAGGGATATTTATTTATAATTAATGCAATTAATTGTATTTTAATGTACATATTTGTATTTCAAATTCAAATATGATATATTGTAACTTCCCTAAAATTAAGGGATGATATTTTGGTGTACCGGGCCTACAAATAGTCTGGACGATGGTCTTTAGAAGAAAACACTCAATTCTTTTATGAAAAAAATGTGTGAAATTCCTCTGAAAGCTTTAACACCGAAAGATAAATAAAAGTGATTTGAGGACTAGATAGATTTAACTATCGAACCACGTAAAAATCTATATTCTTCTTTTCTTTATGAATTATACATTTGCTTAATTGGTCTTGTTTTTAGTTGACGAAAAACGTCATTGACAAACTTTATGTTGACATAGTTTTTTGCCAACAATGAATTATGAAAATAGCTAGGATGGATTAGTGCTTAATGGTAAACCGTAATAAGAAAATGAAACTTGAAAACACTAGAAACGAAATATCAAGAACACTCGTCCCTTTTTACGTGGTTCGGAGGTTAAAATCCCCCTAGTCCACGAGTCTGTATTATTACTGTATATCTCTCTATATTTTGACAGAGTTTTTGCATTACAAAAACAAAAACAATCCCCCTCCCCCTATCCAAGGTCTTAGAATTTATAGAGAAAATCCCTGGATAGGCATTGGGATCATCACGTGAATCCAAATCCCTCTTGTGACCTGTCTCACACTAATGATAAATATTACAATTTATATTGAGGTATGGTCTAATCATTAGGTAAAACTGATCATGGGTCATCAGGGATAAACGGACATGTGATGTCTGATCATGCACGATTATATTACGTGTCCGAGAATTCAAGGATAAACGGACATGTGATGTCTGATCATGCACGTTTATATAATGTATCCAGTTTATAAAGATCCAGGGAAATGCCAGATCTTTAGCGTCCCCTGAGCTGAGTGTAGCGTCAGCTCGTGTCTCGGATGCTATGCTTCATAAGTGTTTCCAGCTCGTGCCTATTGCTTTGTATTCATCAGCTCGTGCTATTTACCTGGGGAATCGCACTGTCTTTATAGAGGAAATATGAACTTGTGGATCATTTATTATAGTTCTTGGCTAGCCAGCTGAATATGAGCTGTCTAAAAGACTCGTGCTGAATTTTAGGACGTACATTTGCCCCCCCAAGTCCCTACTCGTGTTCTATGACGTCATTTTCTGACTTACACGGTGGGGACTTTTAAACTTCTGTCGCAATTATCCAGGTTTGCCCATTACTTGAGTACTGGACATGTGGAATGCCGCGATTGGCATCTGTTCGGGTTTCGAGGATTGCATTAATGGCCTGGCCAACTTTTTGCCGTCGTTTCGTCTTTCGAAACACTATCCTCGGATCTTGCACTAGTTTTATCGGACGGTCCACGTCATTTTATGCCTTTTACGTATAAATAAGGTTGGTAATTTCCAGGATCCACCACCTTTTATTCGAAATCTTTCTACATTTTCTCTCTTATGCATTTCCAAACCCTTATTCCTTCTCAGAAGAATCCAAAAACCATCTGTTGTAAAAACCCTCGGAAACCCAGTTACTCAGGAGTCTTCCAGGAACTCTCCCCTACAAAGTCTACTTCTTTTATTGAAGAACACACTGTAAGTCTTTTGGTTTTGCCAAAAGTTTTCTTTTACTAGTTTCTGTGTGTTTTTTTTTATCATGCTCATCCGCACTTCACCGTAGTCAATATTAGGTTGTTCTCAAAATGTTCTTGGCACATAGGCCTCGACTTAGGTTTGCTGAGTAGGTCTTAAAATATCTTTAGAACTGTGATATCCATAAAATTGGATAATTTCTGGGTAAACCTGGGCAATTTATGGCGAATTTTAGGAAATACCCATTCAGGATATAGAAGGTAAAGAGTTTTTAGGGTTCAAAACCAGGTTGCTTAGGGGTTACGTTTCTTGGGTGGTTTTGCTCTAAACCATCCCCACAAGGAGAATAGTGGCTAGATTTTCTGACACACGGAGCCCTAAACATCAGGGGTCTGTTGGGAAACCTAGGCGCATAGCGTAGGTAGCGCATGGTATCACGCCGTGGGCTGAGATTACCTCAGCTCGTGCATTAAAAGCCTCAACTTTCCTTCATGCTTTCTTGCCTTTATAAAAATTCTAGGTCGCCTACTAAGTGATTCATCGTTCTTGTTATCTAGGTGATCTAATGGCACCCAAGAAGAACATACCAAAGAAGAGTGCAGCCGGTGCATCGTCCCAATGAGCCAACAAGGGAAAAGAGGTTGCCTCCGATTCCTCTATCCCCCAGTTTGGCCCTGTGGTGGAGGAGGAGGTCGTGGTCGGACCTGACACATTCTTCGAGGCAGAGAGGATTGTCTCCAAGATCACGACCCAAGGAAGGGTCAACAAGGTTATGTTGTCCCACAACATTGAGGTTGGGACTGGCGTCCTCATTGCTTGATCTCCATTTGAAGGGGAACAGAGCTGCACACCACTCCAGGACAACTTTGCGGGCTGGAGTGATGAGCACCTAAAGGAAGGGGCCTTCCTTCCCCTTGATCAGTACTTCGCTGACTTCCTCAATTACGTGAAGTTGGTGCTGTTTTAGCTCCCCCCGAACTCGTACCGACTGCTGGCAGGGTTGAAGTACCTTTTCCTAAAGCACGAGTGGGAGGTCCCCACCCCCGCGGACATTCTCTACTTTTTCTGCCTCAAGGCTAGCCTGGATCAACGAGGGCGAGGTGATGGGTTTTACTACTTAACCTGATTCCTGAACTCACCCGCAGTCATCGAGCTACCCAGCCATCCCAACGACTATAAAGATCAATTCTTTAGGTTGAATGGGTTTTGAAACTGCGAACATCGATACTTCAACCATCCTACTAAGTCTTCTTTCCTTTCTGAGCTCGTGAAATTATTTTCATCGTATCTAGAGTCTTCTTGCATGTATATTAACTGAGTAGTATCTTCGTGCAGCCATTTTTGCGAGGACGGCCAAATCTGTGACCCTCGGGGGTCAATACCATACTCTCTTGAGGCTCCCGCCTAGCGAGAAGGATTATCGCCATCTCGTGTCCGATGACACGATGTTGGCGTGTAAGCTAATTATCGAAGGCCAGACTCTGGCCTTGAGAAGAACTCGGGCTAACTTCCTGATAGTTCGTGAGCTAGCGCCTATCCTTGAAGGGGGTGCTGAAGCCGACGAAGGCGAAGAGGAAGAAGAAGACGAGGTACCCCTCGTACGGAAGAGGCGAGCTCCTGAGGCTGCTTGGGACCCTGATGTGGAGCGACCTTCATCGGGGATAGTAGTCGGCCCCTCCGGCCAAGGTAACCCGTACCCCTTTAGGGACTTAGATATGGATGTCACCGACCATAGGCTAGTTAGGTTTAACCCAAACCAGCTCGTCTATCGCCACCCCAATGATCTCGACCATAACTTAACCTTGCTTCATTACGTGGGTCACTTAGTGTTACACCACGACTTGGGCCACCCTAAGGGCACTGTAGTTGTAGACAATACCCTATCCTTTAGGTCAGCCCTTTTTGAAGAGTACGGGACCAACCTTAGGTCATGGCCCTCCCTGCTCCAGGGTATCCTTGCCCTTGGACTTAGGCAATACGTAGAGGAGTCCAGCCCCAAGGTAGAACCTGAGCTTGAACCTCCCCTAATCTAAGAAGTTATAGACTTAGGCTCCCCTTCTCCTGTAGCGGTTCCAAGGCCGGGGGTCGTGGCAATAGACTCCTCCTCTAGCTTGGAGGGTAGGACTTTTCATTATATCCTATACATGTATACATATTTTATGTAAACTAATGATTTTTTATGTATATTAACGTCCTTCCCACTCTTTTTCAGGCGAGGAGATGGCACAACACGGGGTACCTGATATTCGCGCGATTTTCCAGGAGGGAAAATCCAGCTCCAAGCCACTCGTAAAGAAGCCCTGGCCTGCACCAAAGAAGGTGCTTCCTGCTACTGGGACGCCCTCCAAATCCCTGGCTAAGGGGAAAGGCCAGAGCTCGACAGCTCTGGCTACTGCAGCTTAGGAGAAAAGGGTTCTGCCTCTACCTCCTCCTCGATTTCCTTCCGGCCCTGCTCGGGATCAGGCAGCATCGGCTAATCCTCCAGCTCAGATTGTCCCCGCCACTACCATATGCATCCCAGTCAATGCCCAGGACCTGGAGAAGATCCCAGACACCTTTTGGGGGACTATCTACAAGACAGTGAACCATACAATGGAGCATTTTTACAAGGCCAATCCAAAGGATCTAAGGGTAATCGGGGAAAGGAGCCTGGAGAACGTCATGGAATCCGCGCTGGGGATGAATCTTATAGTAAGCCAATTTTCCATAATGAAACATACTCTTTTGATTTTATCCCGGTATGTGTCTAACTTGCTTTCTTACTTTTTGCAGGCGTTCTTGGCTCAGCACCGCAGTATAGCTTGGGCCAGGGCCAGGAATGAAGAGCTTAAGACCGAGCTCCAAACCGCTCAGGCCGCCCTGACCGCTGCCCAGGCTGCCCTCACAACTGCTCAGCAAAGCAAATTAGGTGCCAAGGCTGCCCTAGCAGCAGCTCAAGAGGGCGAGCAGGCTACAAAGGCTTCCTTGGCTGCTCTTCAAGCCTAGCTCGCGGAGGCCAAGGCCAAGCAGTTGGAGGCCGAGACTACTACTAAGGAGGAAAAGGCAGCCTCGATATCCTCCATGGAGAGTATGCTATATCACTGCTGGGCCTTCAACCAGGATGGCAACTTCTCCTTCCTGGCCTCTAAAGTGTGGGATCCCTACCTTGAGAAGTTCAAGGCTCGGATTCAACAAGAGTCGTCTGAGACCGGGGAGGCCTCCACCGCTGGCGAGCAAGAGATTGAGGAGGTGACGTCCTCAGAGCGCCCTGGAGGGTCTTTATTTTATTTTGACTTCTTTTTTTTTGTTGTAAACATTTTTCATTTTGGCTTGGTACGAGGTTATTTTCCTCGAGACAATTTATTTATAATTGGATTACCTACTTTTTTATCCACCGGTCTTTTCCTTGATTTTTCTTATGTTTATGACTTGTACATTCAAAATCTTAGGAAATGACTTTTTAGATCGGGATAGATATTTTAATTTCGGTTACAACCAAAATCAATGTTTGATTTTGTTGACGCGGTTCTTCGGCAACAGATAATTAATAGAATAAGAGTGGGATTAGTGCTAAATAATGAACCGTAATAGATGAATGATCTTAAAGTAAAATGGTAACACGAATACTTTTTAGGGGGTTCAAAGGTTAAAATCCTTTTAGTCGACCAGCCTATATTATTGCTCTCTTTCTGATATTCTTTACAGGGTATTTCTTTACAAAATATAATCCAACCCCTTCCAACTCCCAGGGTCTCCATATTTATAGGGAGAGGGCACCTGGGGGTCGGCAAGGGGGGTCATCCCGTGACCTTCTTACCCATCATGACACTTATGTGACATTCATGATTAATTCCTAAAACCTGACAATGAAGTGTGGTCTAATCAATAGGTAAGGGGGATAATGGGCCGCACGGCCCAACCCAGTTGTGGGTGCCTGAACATGCACGTTTGTGCTGCGTGTCCGAGAATTCAGGGATATATCAGATACGTGATGTCTGATATATGCACGTTTACATTGCGTGGTTGACTTTATAAGGGGTCAAAGGTGCCAACTCAAGCTCGCACCTCGAGCTTGATGTACTCTCAGGTCGTGGGGTCCATGCTCCTAACCCGACTCCTTAGTAATCTCATTAAGCCATTGGTTACCTCGAGCTAAAGAGGTAGGACCTGGCAAGAGCGGCTCTGGGTACGTGGCATCCACGTGGCTGATATAATTATGCCATTTCTCAGCTCGCTAATTGCCCGTGGATATTTAGGGCGTACAGTTGCCCCCCAAGCCCCTGCTCGTGGCATATGACATCACATGGGGCCACAGTGGGGGCTTTTAGGCTTCTTTGTGGACTCTTCACATTCCGCCCATTACACTGGTATCGAATACGTGGAGCATCATGGTTGGTGACGGTACGTCTTCCGAGAACCGCATTAAATGGCCTAGCCTATATTCGGCCGTCGTTTCGCCTTTCGAGTAGTGATCCTCGTATCCTACATCAAGGCGATCCAACGGCCCTCCTCTTCTGGCCTTTTACGTATATAAAAGGGGTGGCCACCTTTCGCATGGGCTACCCGTTCATTTGAAAATTTTCTCATTTTCTCATCTTCTTCTTTCTTCTCAGTTTCAAAAAACTCTCTTTCTTCCGGTCACTGTTCCCAGCGTTCCAGAAATTCAGGCACGAGAGCTCCTTTGAGACTTCGGCACCAGCAATCCCAGCAGGATTCCAACCCAGACGACCCTTTCAGTCTCACCACAGCAAAATACTTCTGTAAGTCCTCAGTTTGTGCATGTTTTAAATTTTTTCCTCGCTGTTGCTTAGGTAAATTATCTCTGTAATAGCATGCAGTATTTTGCTGGTTTTTTGTTGGTATGATACACGTAGGTTTTTATCCTAGGGCATCGACCGTAGAAAAAACCATTTAGGAGCATGAGTCATGGGGTACACTTTCTGGGGAGATTTTCTGGGTAAAATTTTTGTATGCCTGTTTGAAATAACCAGTTTTTAGGGTGCAAAACCGGGTAGCTTAGGGGACATGCTTCACAGGCGGTTTTGCACTGTTTGCCTACTGAAACTTTCCTTCCAAGGAAAACTTTTACTCTGACCCTCCTGACACACGGATTTCGAGTAATCGGGGACCCGTTAGGAGCACAGGCGCGTGTTCATAAAACCGCGTGGTCTCACTCTCCACGGGCTGAGATTACCTCAGCCCGTGTAAAGGAAACACTTCGCGTTAGATTATTTCTTATGCTTAGGTCGCCCTTTCTAAATTTTCTTCTTTTGTTCGTTAGGCGACCAGATGGGACCAAAGAAAACCGCATCCAAGAAGAGTGCTGGCAGCTCGTCTTCCCAACAAACCAACAAGGGAAAGGAGGTGGTCATAGACTCCCCAATCCCCGCCTTCGGTCCAGCCGTGGAGCAGGAGCTCGAGGTAGGGCCCGATGCTTTCTTTGAGGCCGAGAGGATCGCCTCGAAGGTCACCACCCAGGGGAAAGTGAATAAAACCTTCCATTCCCACAACATTGAAATAGGGAGGGGCGCCCTAGATGCCCGACCTCCCCTCGAAAGTGAGCGGAGCTGCGCGCCGCTCAATGAGGAGTACGCCGCTTGGAGCGACGAGCACCTCAAGGCTGGGGCCTTCCTCCCGCTGGACCAGTACTTCGCGAATTTTCTAAATTACGTGAAGCTGGCTCCTTTCCAGCTCCCTCCTAACTCATATCGTTTGTTAGTGGGGCTGAAATACTTATTCCTGAAGCAGGAATGGGAGGTCCCCACGCCGGCAGACATCCTTTACTTTTTCTGCCTCAAGGCCAGCCCGGAGCAGCGGGGGCGAGGCGACGAGTTCTACTATCTGACCTGTTTTCCAAATTCGGCTGCGGTCATCAAGCTTCCCAGCCACCCCAACGACTTTAAAGACCAGTTCTTCATGTCCAAGGGGTTTCGCAACTGCGAACACCACTATTTCAACCGTCCTCGTAAGTTAATTTGCTGATTAGCCTCTTTTACTCGTTCCTGACTTAGAAACAATCATGCAACCATTTTCGCGAGGACGGCCAAGTCTGTGACCCTTGGGGGTCAATACGAGACCTTGGCAGGGCTGCCCCCAAGCGAAAAGGATTATCGCCAGCTCGTGTCCGACGAGACGATGCTGGCGTGCAAGCTAATCTCTCCAGGCCAGACTTTGGCCTTGAGGAGGCCGCAGGGTCTCCCTCCTGCTCGCGAGATGGCGCCCATCCCCGAGGAGGAGGCCGCGGGAGAGGAAGAGGACGAGGAGGATGAGGTGCCCCTCGTGCGGTGGAGGCGGGCTTTGGAGGTTGCCCAAGAAGCGAACGTGGAGAGGGCCTAGTCCGGGGCAGCAGCCGGCCCCTCCAGCCAAGGTAATCCTTATCTGTTTAGGGATTTAGATAGGGCCACTACAGACTTAAGGCTTGCTAGGTTTAATCCTAGCCAAATCGTCCACTGCCACCGAACAGACCCAAACCGCGACATTACTTTACTCCAATGCGTTGACCAGCTCGTGCTGCGTAACGAAATGGGCCGCCCTAGGGGAACGGTAGTAGTAGACAACACCCTAGCATTTAGGTCGGCCTTCTTTGAGGAATATGGGACCAATCTTAGGTCGTGGCCCTCCCTCCTGGAGGGTGTAGTAGCTCCGGGTCTTAGGTAGTACGTAGAAGAGTTTAGTCCCGAGGCAGATCCGGACCCAGAGCCTCTCCCAATCCGCGAAGTCGTTATCTTAGACTCCCCTGCTGAAGCTCCAGGGCCGGAGGTCGTGACCATAGATTCCTCCTCTAGCTCAGAGGGTAGGACCCCTTTCAAAACATACTTGAGCTATGTTTTCCCTTTTATTTTTGTTGTTTTGCACAAACATTTTTACATGTGTATTAATGCTTTGTCTTTGTTTCAACAGAGATGTCGCAGGCCGAGGATGAAGGCTTACGGGCCATGTTCCAGGGGGGAAATCCTCCCTCAAGGCCTTTGGTGAAGAGGCTTCGGTTGACGAAGCAAGCTGTTGGGACATTCTCCAAGTCCCCAGCTAAGGGGAAAAATCTAGGCCCCTCTGCCACCCCATCCCGCCGCGAAGGAGATGACTCCACCTCCACCTCGACCTCCCATCCTTGCTCGGGAAAAGGAGGCAGCCGCTGGGACCTCGCTAACTACGCCCCCCGAGGTGCACGTCCCGGTGAATCCCCGGGCCTTGGAGAAGATCCCTGATGTCTTTCGGGGGACAGTCTATGAGACAGCGAGCTACACCGTGGACCACTATTATAATGTCTCCGTGAGGGATCTGCGGGAGATCGAGACAAGGAGCCCAGAGAACGTGATGGATTCCTCGCTGGGGATGACTCTCACAGTAAGTTGGCCTTGCCACTGGTACTCCTTGTTTGTATGCATCATATGTTGTTTTTTTTTCTAAGGCAGTTGCCTTATTATCTTTTGGTCTTGCAGGGTGCTTTGGCTCTGCACCGGAGCATATCTCGATCTAGGGCCAGGCTCGAGGAGATGAGGAGCGAGCATCAGACTGTCCTGGCCGCCCTTGCGACTGCCCAAAAACAGGAACAGGACGCCAAGGACGCCCTGGCAACCGCGCGGGCTGAGATGGACGCATCTCGACCCAAGCTGCTGGAGGCCGAGTCCACCAAGGTCGCCCTGGGTGCTGCGAGGGTAGAACTTGAAGAAGCTAAGGTCGCCCTTGCGGCGGAGAAGGCTGCGCTCACGGCAGAAAAGGCGACCTCCACTACCTCCATGGAGAACATGCTGTACCATTGCTGGGCCTTCAACCCAGATGATGACTTTTCCTTCTTGGGAACGGAAGCGTGGGAGTCTTTCCTCGGGAAGTTCAAAGCTCGCCTCCAACAAGAGGCGCCCTCCGAGACTGGGGAAACTCCAGCTATGACCGATCAGGACGGCGAGGTGGTGTCTTCAACAGAGCGACCTGGCGGGGCCTAGGAACTTTCTCCTCTTCTTTTTATCCTTTGCATTTTTTTTAACTTTATATTATGAGGTTTTTTAATCTCGAGACAATTGGTTTTTTCAACTTTATTTTTAATTGATTTACATCCTTTTTCCTCTATCTCATTTCTCTTTTATGCATTTTAGTAATAATCTTAGTTTCTATTTGTGTTGTGATTGACATCTTACGCTTTTCTAAAAAAGACATTTGTTAACCAACTTGAACCAACTTCTAAGAGTTAAGTCCTGGTTGCACCCAGGACGTTAATTTGAAAACTTAGTTCGCGTTAATCCTTTATTAATATCTCGTGTTTTTTAAGAAAAACATCGATCAATCACTTTGAATTAACTTCTAAGTTTTAGGACCTGGTTACATCCAAGACGTTAATTTGAAAACTTAGTTCGTGTTAATCCTTTATTAATATCTCGTGTTTTTTAAGAAAAACACCGATCAATCAATTTGAATTAACTTCTAAGTTTTAGGACCTGGTTACATCCAGGACGTTAATTTGAAAACTTAGTTCGCGTTAATTCTTTATTAATATCTCGTGTTTTTTAAGAAAAACGCCGATCAATCAATTTGAATTAACTTCTAAGTTTTAGGACCTGGTTACATCCAGGACGTTAATTTGAAAACTTAGTTCGCGTTAATCCTTCATTAATATCTCGTGTTTTATAAGAAGAACATCGATCAATCAATTTGAATTAACTTCTAAGTTTTTTAGGACGACCTGGTTATATCCAGGATACGACTTAGTTCGCGTTAATCCTTTATCAATATCTCGTGCTTTTTAAGAAAAACATTGATCAATCAATTTGAATTAACTTCTAAGTCTTTAAGATGACCTGGTTATATCTAGGCACCATATGCCCCCCAAGTAATTAGGAAAGGGTCTTTCCTAGTTACTGGAGATTACATCCACAAATATACACAATAATGGAAAAAGATTTAATTCTCATTGCTTAATAAACAAAAGATGGCCTTTCTGATTAAGCCTTACAAAGGTATCACTGATAGTATTTCTTCAGATGGATGGCGTTCCAAGTTCGTGGGACCTCTTCTCCATTGAGCTGAGCTAACTTGTAGGTTCCTTCCTTTATGACCTCGGTTATTTGATATGGCCCTTCCCAGTTCGGTCCCAATACTCCGTCTTTGGGATCTTTACTGGCCAAGAAGACTCTTCTGAGGACCAGGTCGCCAATGCTAAAGGCACGTTTTCTGACCTTTGAGTTGAAATAACGAGTGATCTTTTGTTTATAGTGCGCGAGCTGTAGCTGTGAATATTCTCGTCTTTCATCAATCAGGTCGAGGGACGCGCAGAGCAGTTCGTGATTACGGTCCTAGTCATATGCCTGGACTCTATGCGAGGCTACCTTTACTTCGACAGGAAGGACTGCCTCACTCCCAAAAGTTAGGGAGAAAGGAGTATGACCTGTCGGCGTTCAATGTGAGGTCCGGTATGCCCACAGTACCTAGGGGAGCTGTTCTGGCCAGACTCCCTTGGCTTCATCCAGCCTTTTCTTAAGACTCGCCTTTAGCATCTTATTGACGGCCTCGACCTGCCCATTTGCTTGGGGATAGGCCACGGAGGATAAGCTTTTTACAATGTCGTGCCTCTCACAGAATTCAGTGAAGAGGTCACTGTCGAACTGCGTTCCATTGTTTGATACGATCTTCTTTGGCGGCCCGAATCGGCAGATAATGCTTTTGACCACGAAGTCGAGGACTCTTTTTGAAGTGATTGTTGCCAAGGGTTCTGCCTCTGCCCACTTGGTGAAGTAGTCGATAGCCACCACCGCGTAACGGACTCCTCCCTTTCTAGTAGGGAGGGCGCCAACCAAGTCGATTCCCCAGACCGCGAATGGCCATGGGGACGAGATCATCTTCAGCTCGACTGGGGGAGCTCGAGCAACTGTGGCGAATCGCTGGCACTTGTCACATTTTTTAACGTAAGAGATCGAGTCCTTTGACAGAGTGGGCCAGTAATAACCTTGCCTTAAGATCTTCAGGGCCAAGCTTTGCCCCCCAGTGTGATCTCCGCAAAAACCCTCATGCACTTCCTGCAAAATGGTCTTTGCTTCGCCTGGCAGAACACATCGTAGGAGGGGTAGAGAGTGCCCACGCCGGTATAATATCCCATCTACCACTGTATACCTTGGAGCCTAGTAAAGTACCCGCCTTGCGTCATTACGCTCTTCAGGTAACTTTCCTGCTGTGAGATAATCGAGGATGGGGGTCATCCAAGTCGGTCTGGCATCGATCATCTCGACCTCCGCCCCGAATTCTTCTATGCTTGGTTTCTCCAAGAACTCTACCGGTACTAACCCCAAAGTCTCCGTCTCCCCGGAGGTAGTGAGCCTTGCCAGGGCGTTCGCGTTGGCATTCTGCTCCCGAGGTATCTGCTCGATTGAGCCCTGTTCAAATGCAGACAGCTCAACTTTTACCTTGGCCAGGTAAGCAGCCATCCTGGTTCCTCGTGCTTGGTACTCACCTAGCACCTGGTTTACCACGAGCTGGGAATCGCTGTAACACTGAACGGAGCTGGCCTTCAGCTCCTGGGCCACCTTAGCCTGGCTAGTAAAGCTTCGTATTCAGCTTCATTGTTGGATGCCTTGAATCCGAATCTTAACGCCGAGTGGAATCTATGTCCTTCTGGGGATATCAAAATGATTCCAGCCCCGGAGCCATTCTCGTTAGTTGAGCCATCTACGAAGACCTTCCATGAGGCCTGGACTAAGGAGGTCTGGGGTGAATCTTCTACAGGATCTTCTCTGAATCCTGTGCATTCTGCCACAAAATCAGCCAGAGCCTAGCTTTTTATTGCAGTTCACAGAGTGTACAAAATCTCGAACTGGCTGAGCTCAATAGCCCACTTCAATAGACGTCTCGATGCTTCAGGTTTTTGCAAAACCTGCCTTAAAGGTTGATCAGTTATGACATGTATTGAGTGGGATTGGAAATACGGCCTGAGATTTCGGGAGGCCGTAATGAGACAGAAATCCATCTTCTCCATCAATGGATACCGGGACTCAGCCCCGAGAAGCCTCTTGCTGATGTAATAGACTGGCATCTGAGACCGGTCTTCTTCTCGAACCAATACAGCACTAGCTGCATCTTCCGTGACGGCTAGGTAAAGGAAAAGAGGCTCTCCTGCCGTTGGTTTGGACAGTACAGGCGGCTCAGCTAAATGTGCTTTCAGGTCGAGGAAGGCACGTTCGCACTCCTCGGTCCATTCGAACTTCTTATTCCCCCGGAGCAGGTTGTACAATGGCAGACACTTGTCGGTAGATTTAGAAATAAACCGATTAAGGGCCGCCACCCTTCCTGTCAGCCCTTGAACGTCCTTTCGCGACCGAGGTGAGGGCAGCTCGAGCAACAACCTGATCTTATCGGGGTTTGCCTCGATTCCTCTGGTATTGACAATGAAACCCAGGAACTTCCCTGAGGCAACTCCGAAAGTGCACTTCTGCGGGTTAAGCCTCATGTCGTATTCTCTCAGTATCTTAAAGCATTCCTCCAGGTTGGAAACATGGTTATCGACAGTTTTCGACTTGACCAGCATGTCGTCAACGTACACTTCCATGTTCTTCCCGATCTGGTTGGCAAACATCCTGTTTACCAATCTCTGGTATGTAGCTCCGGCGTTCTTCAGCCCGAACGGCATGACCTTGTAACAATAAACGTTAGTTGGGGTCATGAAGCTAGTGTGCTCCTGGTCCGCTGGATTCATGGCGATCTGATTATAGCCCAAGTACGCATCCATAAAGGACATGAGCTCGTGCCCCGCCATGGCGTCTACCAATTGGTCGATCCTTGGCAAGGGGAAATAGTCTTTGGGGCAAGCTTTGTTCAGATCGGAGAAGTCGACGCAGGTCCGCCATTTCCCATTAGGCTTCGGGACCAACACAGGATTGGCGACCCAGACCGAGAACTTAGCCTCGCGGATAAAGCCGCACTTTTTGAGCCGGGCTACTTCCTCTTCTAGGGCTTCAGCTCGGGTTGTTCCTAGGCGCCTCTGTTTCTGGGATTTCGCAGGCACACTTTTATCCAAATGGAGGGTGTGCATGATGACGCTCGGACTGATCCCCCACCATGTCCTCATGAGACCATGCGAACACGTCCAAGTTCTCCTGCAGGAACTTAATCAGCTCTGCCTTCCTCTCACCACATAGATTTTTCCCGAGCTTTACCATCTGCGAGGGATTCTATGGATCGATATTTGCCTCCTCGAGCTCTTCGATAGCTTGGAGCTCGGATTTATCCTCGCCTATTATGGGGTCAATATCATCACTTAAGACGATATTTTCCCCTTCGGCACTCTGAGGTTTTTCAATCTCAGGATTAGGCAAAGTGTAACGCCCCAAACCCCTGGGACCGTTACGGTGTGCCTTGTAAACAGTGCTAAACTCACTAACCGAGTCATTTGGCCAAAATCGTGATCTAAGTATGATTAGCGGTTTAGGGATTAAAAACTTTGGTTAGGAGGTAACGTTTCACTAGAACGTTTAATATGTACATTGGGATCCCAAAAATAAAGTTTCAGAGTCTATTACAGAAAAATATTTACAACAGGCCGTTCTAAACGGAAAAACAGGGTTAAACCCTAGTTCCACTTTAAACCTCGGCCGTGGCAGACGAGCAGCTGCATATGTACACGTCATCACCTAAGCCCTCCAACTCAAGGATGGTCCAGCTTCCTCTTGCCTTTACCTGCACCACGTAGCACCCGTGAGCCAAAGCCCAGCAAGAAAACACAGTATAACATGACATAATATCAACAATAATCATAATAGCCATTCAAGACCAACGGTCCAAAACTGATAGGTGACAATAGCCAAAAGTCACAGAAGTGGGTACAGCTTCCTCTAGCCATGTGACGATAGGGTCACCAGGGCTTAACTGATAAGTGGTTCCTTCACAAACTTGATTAGGATAGGTGCATGGTGATTAGTCACCAACATAACCATCCTCTCGACTCTAGAGTCGTAACTAAGGACAGCGTCCCCCAGCCATGTGACAACAGTCACCGGGGTCATATACCTTGGCTGAAATCATCTGGTCTTAGACCAGGCAAGCGCTTATAGTTCTCATTGACCTTCCGGTCGGTCCAGCATTAATACCCCTTATGAGTCATTCAATGCCGACCTCGATTAGATCTAATCTTTATTTGGCCAGGCGTTCACAACGCACCGCCACTTCTGACCCTTGGGTCGGTAAAACACGACCAGTGCTCAGCCCGTGGTGAACTTAACCAATAAGTCACAACTTCACAGATGAATCTGGCACCATTGTCGATTCTGACTAATAAGTCAGCGCCATACACAGGTAAGCCATGCCACCAAACATATATCACATGTCCAATATCCATAACAAGGTATTCAGCATGCTTACTTAACAGATGCTAGCATAATTAGAACCATGCACAACACAGAGGCTCAAGCTCTAAACGATATCATACCCAGTATACAAAGCATGTCCCAATCCAACATGCCCCAATAACAGCCATGCATGTCTTACATATACACAGGGTGCAGTTTTCTTACCTCAAAGTCGAGCTAGAACGATAAAAAGAACGACCCTTGAGAACGATCAACTTTTAGTCCTTTAGCGGTCACCTAGTCATAACCAAATATAAGGTATCATCAATAAAAATGATCAACATAAGTTCCTGAACCAATATCTAGCCTCCAAGACATCAATCCACACTTAACCGGGTACTAGGTTCAACCCCGAGGCCTATGGCTTGAATCCCCAAGCTAAAAACATGTTTTTGGTCAAAATGGCCTTAAAGGCCGCGGCCCTCCCCTGCTGCGCCGCGGCGCGCCCTCAAACAAAGAGGGCTCCCCCCCTGTCAGACGCCAAGGGCCGCAGCGCACCACAGCTGCGCCGCGGCGCTCAGCCCAGACCATGCAAAAAACCAGCACGCACCCCAGATTTTTCCCTTGTGTTTTCCCTTAGAACCAGTCCCTCAAACCTGTCTCAAATCACAACCTAACACCCAATTAAACCACCAAACATACTCTACCACTCTCCCTCATCAAAACCCAAAGAACACATCACCCAAACTTCTATTAATCCAAGCTTTCTACAAGAAATTCACAAGCTGAAAACCAAAGCTTAAAAACAGAGCACACCATTAATTCAATGACTAAAACTCACCTTAAAACCAGCTTTGAACCTTCCTCAAAGGTTGTACCAAGTTCACTAACTCAGCCCCTTGGATTCCCTAGCTTGAATCCCCACCTAGAGCTCAAAACTTCAAAGAAGAGAATGATGAAGGTTGGTGTACAGGAAGGGAGAAGACAACTCTGTTTTGCCCTATTCTTTCTACAGCCCTCCTAAGTCATATATATCCAATCTCCAAATGACCAAATTACCCTTAAGTCACTTAAAGCCTCTAAAACCATTTCAAGGGTAAAATTGGAACTTTTCACTTATCCCGTTAATCATAATTAACGCTTTCCAATTCCCGCTAATCTCAATAATCTCAAACTCCAATATTTCATATCCCGTTACCCTAAAATCCCCAGTAACGCTATAATCATTAAATTCACCCCGGGACTCACCCCGAGCCTCGAACTTAAACCCGTTATGACTAGACCGAACACTTACATCTCATGATCGTCTCATGTCGATTAGCTCGAACCAATCCACCTTAAAATGTGGCTATATTAATTAATCGCAACCATGCACCCAAAATATACAATTACGCCCACAGTGGCCAAATTACCAAAATACCCTCACAATAATAAATTCTCCCATATGCATGCATTCACCATCATATAATAATATAATTCACGTAAACATGCATATAATCATTAAATACTATAATAAATCAATTATGGCCCTCCCGACCTCCTAATCAAGGTCCTAAACCTTATTAGGAAATTTAGGGCTTTACACAAAGGTTCCTAAGATTCCTCATTTCCGTCTTGGATGGTCATCGTTAACTGCCCAGGTTTTAATTTTCCCTTCATGGAAATGTTGTAGCATTCCCTGGCAACAAGTTGATTGCCACGGACCGTGCATATCCCCGTGGAAGAGGAGAATTTCAGCGCGAGGTGGCAGATGGACGTAACAGCTTCAAACGCTATTAGTGTAGGTCCACCCAAAATGGCATTGTACGCGGCGGGACAATCGATGACCACAAACTCGAGGAGTTTCGAGACTGTCCGAGGTCCCTCTCCCAAGGTGATCACCAACTCAATCGTTCCTATCGACCCTGATCCCTCTCCAGAGAATCCGTAAAGCATCATGGAGGTGGCTTTCAGCTCGGTGATAGACAAACCCATCTTCTCCAGTGTGGACCAGAACAGTAGATTTACCGAGCTCCCATTATCAACCAGCACTCTCCTAACCCTCCGATTAGCGAGCTGCACTGCTACGACCAGAGGGTTGTTATGAGGGAACTGGACGTGGCTGGCATCTCCTTCAGTAAATATGATTGGTTGCCTCTCCAATCGTTGTTGCTTAGGGAGATGTTGTTCATGGACGAACTCCACTCCATTATGAGCCTTAAGTTCGTTTACGTATCTCTTTTGGGTACCTCGGCTCGTGCCAGCCAGATGGGGACCTCCAGAGATCGTGGAGATCTATCCTCCTATCACGGGAGGAGGGACGTCCTGATCTACCTGAGACCCGGGCTGAGTGACCGGGACTTCTGGAACTGGATGGTCTGCAGGAACTCTATTTCGCACATACTGAGCCAAGGGTCCGGCTCTGATGAGAGTTTCGATCTCATCCTTCAGGTGTCTACAATCATCGATATTGTGGCCAATGTCGTTGTGGAACCGACAAAACTTGGAAGGGTCTCGCTTACCCTTCTGGTGCTTTAACGGTTCCAGATTCTTCCAGGGGAGGCGAGCAGAATTTGCTAGGAAGATGTTCTCCCTAGAGTGGGTGAGCTCCGTATAAGTCGCGTAGACTGGCTTAAAATTTTCTGCGGACTTGTTCTTCTTTGGGTCATGCTGGTTGCCTTCGTCGTTCCCCTTTCTCTTGCCTCCACCAAACTAGTTATTCTGTGTAACGATTTGGGTCGCTATCACGGCCTCCGTTCACACTCAAGCGGGCTATTCAGGGGCCTGGCTAGTTCCTGCGGCTGAGGCTTGCGCCTCCTCCAAGTTGATCCATCCTTGGGCCCTATTCAGGAATTCATTTACTGTGCTGACTCCCTTCCTTTGTATCTCCTTCTAGAGTCCCCCTCCGACGAGGATCCCAGTTCTCAAAGCCATGAGCTTAGAGCTGTCATCTGCATCTCTGGCCCGAGCAGCGACGTTCGTGAATTTGCTCAGGTAAGCCTTCAGAGGCTTGTCGGGTTGCTGCCTCATGTTTACCAGGGTGTCGGCCTTGACGCGGGCAGCCTGGGAAGCTCGGAATGCTCTCTTGAAGTCAGTAGAGAAAGTTTTCCACAAGCTGATTGATTGCTTCTTACTCTGTTTGAACCACTGTCTGGCCGGCCCAGTCAAGGTGGAAGGAAATATTAGACACCTCAGCTCGGGACCAATGTTGTGGCCCATCATCAAGGTATTGAACATGCCCAGATGATCTGACGGGTCTCCATCGCCGTTGAACTTGGACAAGTGAGGCATACGGAAACCAGGTGGATATGTCGTTGCTGCTATGCTGGGGGCGAAGAGCTTAAGTTCGTCCCCTGAATCATATTCATCTTTTTCTTTTTCTGATAGGAGCTTCCTCATCAGCTCCTTCATCTGAGCCAGACGCTCTAGGGTTTTGTCCTGACTTTCTTGGTTGTTCCGGGGCTGTTCAACAGCTCCGGATCCATTGTATGCGTTTGGCGGGTTATTGTCCCTCCTATCTTAAGATAGGTTATATGGGACGTTCCCGCTGTCGCGTACTTCGGACAGGTCTTCCCTTTGGCGAGCACGGCTACCGTTTCCCACTGGGTCTCCCCTTTGAGAGTTTAGATGATCTCGGAGGTCGCTCCTCGGGGCGGCCTGAGGACTTTGCACCAAGCTCAAACGTTGGCGCAGGTCTCCGCCAGAAAGGTTACTTTGACGGCCTCTGGTCCAATAGCTCCCATTTGAGAAGCTTGGAGCCCGCCTCTGGGGATGAGGATCCGGGACTTCTCTGGGCGCCCTTCTATGATGGGAAGGTCCGACGGAAGGTGGATTTCTCCTACTTCTCCCATGAGCCGGAATGTCTCGGACTGGCCGGGGAGGAGACGGGTATATTATCGGTGAAGGAGGATGCTTGACCGGAGACGCAATCCTAGTCCCATCAGGGTGGATCAGGTTAGGTCGGGGCCGCTCCGCTCTACCATCCTCTGGGTCCTGTGCTCGATGGTCTGAGCGATGTGTAGGACGGCTGGCCGAGGCGGGCTGTCGTCATGGCCCTCCCCGAATCTCCTTCGCGAGCTCCCTCGAGCCCTCCTGGGTGCACTCGAGGGCGAAAGTGAGCTGGGAGTTGAGGTCCGGACCGATCGGCTGTACTGTTGCTCGGCCCTAGGTAGTTCTTCAAAAGTGGTCTCCCGGTGGTGCGATGTGGGAGTAGAGTTTGATGTCAGGGGTCTAACCGACCAGCTAAGCCTAGACCGATTACTCCGGTGGGACTTATGACTCTCGCCTTGCCTCTTTCCGATGTTAGCGTTGGTTGTAAGAGGGGGTAATCGGGCCAAAACCTCTTGAATCTGCTGGTTAGCTTTCGGCAGCTGGCTCCTCAGCTGTGCATTCTCCATTTCCACCGCCGTGTAGAAATCTGGGTTCGGATTGGGTGGCCGGGGAGCCGAACTTCCAGTGTCATCTTGGCCTATTGGCTGCTTGCCTGGCCACTGCTGAACCTCAGGGTTCTGATCATCGGAAATGGCAGCATGATGGGCCTCCTGCCCATCACGCTGGTCTGCCTCGTTACCGTATCTTGAGCGAGTGATTACCATGGTTGGGTATTTGCGATAACACCAATCTAACAGGCTCTCAATGAAAGCACCAAACTGTTGACGCGGTTCTTCGACAACAGATAATTAATAGAATAAGAGTGGGATTAGTGCTAAATAATGAACCGTAATAGAAGAATGATCTTAAAGTAAAATGGTAACACAAATACTTTTTTAGGTGGTTCAAAGGTTAAAATCCTTCTAGTCCACCAGCCTATATTATTTCTCTCTTTCTGATATTCTTTACAGGGTATTTCTTTACAAAATATAATCCAACCCCTTCCAACTCCCAGGGTCTCCATATTTATAGGGAGAGGGCACCTGGGGGTCGGCAAGGGGGGTCATCCCGTGACCTTCTTACCCATCATGTCACTTCTGTGACATTCATGATTAATTCCTAAAACCTGACAATGAAGTGTGGTCTAATCAATAGGTAAGGAGGATAATGGGCCGCACGGCCCAACCAAGTCGTGGGTGCCTGAACACGCACATTTATGCTGCGTGTCCGAGAATTCAGGGATATATCAGACATGTGATGTCTGATATATGCACGTTTACATTGTGTGGTTGACTTTATAAGGGGTCAGAGGTGCCAACTCAAGCTCGCACCTCGAGCTTGATGTACTCTCAGGTCGTGGTGTCCATGCTCCTAACCCGACTCCTTAGTAATCTCATTAAGCCTTTGGTTACCTCGAGCTAAAGAGGTAGGACCTGGCAACAGCGGCTCCGGGTACGTGGCATCCACGTGGCTGATATAATTATGCCATTTCCCAGCTCACTAATAGCCCGTGGATATTTAGGGCGTACAGATTTATATCCTACCTGTTAAGTATCAAGCCTTGGACCCGGTTATATCCGGGATTTTTGAATATTTCAAACTTAGTTCTTGTTAGGTTTTATTGCTATCCCAAGCTTCTAAGGAAACCATTGGATCTTCAATTTTGCTAACTTCTAAGTCGTGGGCCTGGTCATGTCCATTATTTTTACTTAAAACTTAGTATGTGCTAGACTTATTAACACCTCGTGTTTTCTTAAAAGAAAACATCGGTTTATCAATTTTACTAACTTCCAAGTTTTGGACCTGGTTATGTCCAGGATTTTTAATTAAAACTTAGTTCGTGCTAGATTTATTGACACCTCGTGTTTTCTTAAAAGAAAACATCAATTTATCAATTTTGCTAACTTCCAAGTTTTGGACTTGGTTATGTCCAGGATTTTTAATTAAAACTTAGTTCGTGCTAGACTTATTGACACCTTGTGTTTTCTTAAAAGAAAACATCGATTTATTAATTTTACTAACTTCCAAGTTTTGGACCTGGTTATGTCCAGGATTTTTAATTAAAACTTAGTTCATGCTAGACTTATTGACACCTCGTGTTTTCTTAAAAGAAAACATCGGTTTATCAATTTTGCTAGCTTCCAAGTTTTAATCCTTCTCGAGTTGTATGCCCCCCAAGTAATCAGAAAGTGAACTTTCTTGGTTGCTTGGACAAATGTTATCACACGAACTAATACGTAAATGAATTATATGAAAGGCAACAAGTGCACAATGATTCCTTTGTTTTTTAATCAAATGGCTTTTATAATTAAGCCTTACATAGACGGGCGGTATCATCATTGATAATACTTCTTTAGGTGCATAGCATTCCAGGTCCGTGGGACTGTTTCTCCATTAAGTCGAGCTAACTTGAAGGTTCCCTCCTGTAATACCTCCACTATTTGATAGGGTCCTTCCCAGCTTGGACCAAAGCACCGTCTTTGGGGTCCTTGCTTGCCAAAAAGACCCTTCGGAGTACCAGGTCGCCTAAACCAAAGACACACCTCCTGATTTTGGAATTAAAATAACGAGTGATTTTTTGTTGATAATGTGCGAGTTGTGGCTGCAAATCCTCTCATTTTTCATCAATTAGGTCGAGAGATGCACCGATCAACTCACCATTTCGTTCCTAGTTGAATGTTTGGATCCTGTGCATGGTTATCTTCGTCTCGGTGGGAAGGACGGCCTCACTTCCGAAGGTCAAGGAGAAAGGGGTGTGGTCCCGTAGAAGTTCAGTGGGAGGTCTGGTACGCCCATAGCACCTGCGGGAGATGCTCAAGCCAAACTCCCTTGGCCTCGTCTAATCTCTTCTTAAGGCTCGCTTTGAGGGTCTTATTCACGGTCTCGACCTGCCCATTGGCTTGTGGGTAGGTCACCAAAGAGAAAATTGTAATTATGCCATGCCTCTCACAGAACTCGGTGAAGAGATCACTATTGAACTACGTTCCATTATCCGATACAATCTTCTTGGGCAGTCTGAATCGGCACACAATACTCTTGACTACAAAGTCGAGGACTCTTTTTGAGGTGATTGTTGCCAGGGGCTCAGCTTCTGCCACTTCATGAAATAATCAATGGCTACCACCACATAGCGAACTCCTCATTTTCTCGTGGGTAAAGCTCCTATTAAATCAATCCCCCATACTGCGAACGGACATGGGGATGAGATCATTTTTGGCTCGACTGGTGGAGCTTGGGCGACTATGGCGAACCGCTGGCATTTGTCGCACTTTCGGACATAGGAAATGGAATCCTTTGATAAAGTGGGTCAATAATATCCCTGTCTTAATATTTTTAAGGCCAAGTTTTGCCCCCCAGTATGATCCCCACAAAAGCCTTCATGCACCTCCTGCAAAATAGTTTTGGCCTCCTCTGGCAGAACACATCGTAGAAGAGGCAAGGAATGGCCACGTCTGTACAGCGCCCCATCCACGATTGTATACCTTGGAGCTTGATAGAGTATCCTCCTCGCGTCTTTTGGTTCATCAGGCAACTTCCTTATTGTAAGATACTTAACTATGGGGGTCATCCAGGTCGCCCTGGTGTCGATCATCTCGACCTCCATCGCGTTTCCTGCCACGCTTGGGCTTTCCAATAATTCCACTGGTACTATGCTCAGAGCCTCGGCTTCTTTGGAGGTAGCGAGTCTCGCCAACGCATCAGCATTGGCGTTCTGCTCGCGAGGGATCTGCTCGACTATGCCATATTCGAATTCTGGTAGCTCTTTCTTCACCTTGGCTAAGTAAGCCGCCATCTTGGCCCCCCGCGCTTGGTATTCCCCTGACACTTGGTTTACCACGAGCTGGGAATCGTTGTGGCACCGGACGGCCCTGGCCTTCAATTCCTTTACCACTCTAAGCCCAGCCAACAAAGCTTCATATTCAGCTTCGTTGTTGGAGGCCTTGAACCCAAACCGTAGTGCGGAGTGGAATCGATGCCCTTCTGGAGAGATCAAAATGATCCCAGCTCCGGACCCGTTTTCGTTAGATGAACCATCCACGAAGATTCTCCACAACGCCTGTACTGGTTCTTTTAAAAGCTCCTCCTGAAATCTGGTGCATTCAGCCCTGGCTTTGATCGTAGTCCGTGGTATGTACAGTATTTCGAACTGGCTGAGTTTGATTGCCCATTTTAAAAGACATCCCGATGCTTCAGGCTTCTGCAATACCTACCTTAAAGGTTGATCGGTCATGACGTGGATTGAATGGGATTGGAAATATGGCCTAAGCTTCCTGGAGGCCATAATAAGGCAGAACGCCATCTTTTCCATTAAGGGATACTGCGATTCAGCTCCGAGAAGTCTTTTGCTTATATACACGTCCGTACGGCGTCCGTACGACGTCGGGCAGCGGCTCGGAGGTTGGCCTCGGAGGTGCGGTGGCTGATTTCTGAATTCCGGGCTCCGTTCTGACTTTTGTGTGATCGGAATTACAATTTTATGGTATCAAAAACCAAATAAAATTACATAAATCCTATGCCCTTTAATGGCTTACACAATGATCTAATCATAAACAAATCATAACCCAAGAACACCATACAATTAACGATTCAACATTCCCACGCATTCAATCACATTAAGCCATCCATTCATAAATAAATGCATAAAATTAAACCCACACAGATTCAATACATATATATGTGAAGATGGCTCTGGTACCATTTGTTGGTTTTTATTGATCAAATCAGAGATTATGCGCAGCGGAACAACAATCAAATTGTCAGATTAATCCCATAAGATTTCTAGATCTACTTCTTCACACTCATATATATATTGAATCAAGGACAAGAATAGAAACATTACCTCAGGTCCTTCCTTGCTGCTATCTTTTCGTATGGCTGAATCCTTGAGATCTCACACCAAGATCTTCCAAAATGTTCTCAGTCACCCAAAGAACGAGTGTGGGCTCGCTATACAAATAATAGGCAATAACTATTTATCAGATATTCTCAACACATGAGATCTGATAAAGTTTGGACCTAGGTTTTGTGAAGAACAATGACCTTTGTTTTGTCACTGATCTTTTTCTCTGAGAGAATCCTAGATATTTTTCTATCCCTGAAAACTTACGTTCTGTGAAAACTGATATCCAATATTTAATAATATCCAATATATTAAAATATTTGTTATTTTAAACAAATTCAAAATAACTGATCAGTTATCAGATTTTTGTTTAAATAATAATATTTAAATCAAATCAAAATATCTCATTATTTATTTAATATTTAAATAACTAAAATTGTGGAATCAAGAGACCAAGTCTATCTCTTATGCGTGTAGCACAGTGCATGTGCATGCATGTGATTTTTCCCAATTTTTATTATTATTTAAATCCCAAAAATAAATTAATTCAAAATTAATTATATTTTTGTTAAATCAAATAATTAATTAATTACACATAATTAAACAATAATTATATTTGATACATAGAAAAATATTTTACTTATCACATAAGTCCTTTTTACCCATTTTTGTATTTGCCTTTGACAGTGATTGTTTGAGCCATTCTGGGGACCATGGACCTATAACATTAAGCTCCAATAAATTGAAACTAAATAATTAAACTCTTTAATTATAATAGTTAATTTATTAATTCTGATATTACTCCACTATAAATTCAGAATTGCACTCTTTATGTTATAGATATACTTTTACAGAAATCTTTTTCTTAAGTCGTCCATTGATATAACCATCTTACAATAGTTCAACCCTCTAATTAATTAGTTCATAAATTAGAATGGAAGAATTACCATTTAACCTTTCTAATTTACTTCTTATTCCTTAAGTACCATTAATTCACTAGTGAATAATTAATATATAATCTAATTATAGATTTGAGCTCAAAATCATTCAGTTCTAGAATTAACCCTTAAGGGAACTAATATACGATCCGTTAGGAAAGATTAGATTCCGTGTTGTTGATACATGTTCCCAGCCATCCATGATATTAAATCTCCAAAACAAAAGTTATTAGCCTCATTCTTTGAAGAGACCTTAACGAGTGAATCAAAAGATTTAATAAACATGAACAGGAGTTCATGAACACTCAGGATTTAGGTTGATCTATAAATGATCATCAGTTATGATATGAATTACAAGTCTTTGTTGTTAAATGGTTTTTGGATAAAGACTTTAATTCATATCGGTCCATGTCATATATAATCATATTATATAAAGCACCTTTACTGAGATGTCTTTCCACATCAATAATCCGAATCTAGATTATTTGTATCATTATGATACTCAGTAAACCGTACTTACAACTCCAATTAAAGAATTCCATAACTTTAATTTGTCGTTGTTGACCATTTTTATTCATTCATGTGATCTTAATTCTCTCATACTAATACAAGATCACATCCTCAATAATGAATATGGAATTTTTCTGATATTTACAAAATTATTCAAACAATAATTTAACAATCTAAATATGACAATAATAATAAACCATTGTATTTATTTATTCACAGAAAAAACAAATGTCTTTACATGCTTTTAGGACACACTCCTAACAATCTCCCACTTGTACTTAAAGCAAGTGAGGCATTTCTCTCAATCCCATATTACGTACATGACCCTCGAATTACTTTGCTGGAAGCGTCTTCGTGAATGGGTCCGCCAGGTTGTGTTCTGATGCGATTTTCAGAATGGTCACATCTCCTCTATGTACGATTTCTCTGACTAAGTGGTATTTGCGCTCTATATGCTTTCCCCTCTTGTGGCTTCTTGGTTCTTTAGAATTGGCCACTGCTCCACTGTTATCACAGTATAGAACAAGTGGTTTCTCCACTTCTGGAACTACTTCCAAATCTGTGTAGAACTTTTTTAGCCAAACTGCTTCCTTAGCTGCTTCACAAGCTGCTATGTATTCAGCTTCCATGGTTGAATCAGCTATACTGGATTGCTTAATGCTTCTCCAAACAACTGCTCCACCACCAAGAGTGAATACTGACCCAGAAGTAGATTTTCTACTATCCTTGTCAGATTGAAAATCTGAGTCAGTGTATCCAGAAGGTTCGAGGTCACTACCCGAATATACTAGCATATAGTCTCTCGTTCTCCTGAGATACTTGAGAATATGTTTCACCGCAATCTAGTGTTCCAAACCTGGATTTGATTGATAACGACTGACAATTCCTACTGCATAACATATGTCAGGTCTAGTACATAACATTGCATACATTAGGCTCCCTACAGCTGATGCATAGGGATACTTTCTCATGTCCTCTTGCTCTTGTAGTGTCTTTGGACACTGATCTTTGCAAAGAGAAATTTCATGTCTGGTTGGTAATTGACCCTTTTTGGAATTCTCCATAGAGAATCTTTCAAGCACTTTATCTATATAATTTGCTTGTGAAAGTGCTAGGAGCTTGTTCTTTCTATCTCTTAGAATTTTAATGCCTAGAACATAGCTCGCTTCTCCCAAATCTTTCATTTGGAATTTGTCAGCCAACCATTTCTTTACATTTGATAATGTCTCTACATCATTCCCAATAAGTAGAATATCATCAACGTAAAGAACTAAGAAAACCACAATTTTTCCTTTGATGTATTTATAAACACATGCTTCGTCAACATTTTGTTCGAAACCATATGTTTTAATAGTTTCATCAAATGTTAAGTTCCAAGATCTTGATGCTTGTTTCAATCCATATATGGATTTCAACAATTTGCATACCTTTTTATCTTGATCCTTCTTTATGAACCCTTCTGGTTGTTCCATATAAATGGTTTCATCAAGGTGGCCATTCAGAAAAGCTGTCTTGACGTCCATTTGCCATATCTCATAATTATAAATGGCAGCTATGGATAAGAGTATGCGAATGGACTTAAGCATGGCCACAGGAGAAAATGTTTCTTCATAGTCCACACCCTCTCTTTGTGTGTAGCCTTTGGCCACAAGCCTTGCTTTATAGGTTTCTACCTTTCCATCTGCACCCCTTTTCTTCTTGTAGATCCATTTGCATCCAATGGCATTAACATTGTCAGGCAGATCTACAAGTTCCCAGACTGAATTGGAATACATTGATTCCATTTCTTGATTCATGGCTTCTTGCCACTTATCAACATCAGGGTCTTCCATTGCTTCTTTAAAAGTCAATGGATCGTCCTTTTCAGTATCTGATACAAGAACGTGTGCCTCATGTTTGTAGCGAATAGGTTGTCTCACAAACCTCCCACTACGACGTTGCACTGGTTTTTCCTTTTCAGGAATTGTGGTTTCTTTGGTTGTGTTATCATTAACTGATGAAGAGGATGGATATGAAATATTATCTGTCATTAGTTCCTGTAAAACTACTTTGCTCCGAGGTTTAAAATCATTCATATAGTCCTGTTCTAAAAAGGTTGCATTTGTCGAAACAAATACCTTTTGATCACTTGGGCTATAGAAATATCCACCTCTTGTTTCTGGAGCATAGCCCACGAATATACACACTTCAGACCTAGAATCCAGTTTTCCAGATTTAGGTCTTAGCACATGAGCAGGACAACCCCAAATACGGAAATGTCGTAAACTAGGTTTACTTCCATTCCATAGTTCCAGAGGTGTCTTTGTAACAGCTTTGGACGGGACTACATTCAAAATGTAGTTAGCCGTTTGTAGTGCATATCCCCAAAACGATAAGGGAAGTGAAGAGTAGCTTAACATAGACCTGACCATGTCTAACAGAGTCCGGTTTCTTCTCTCTGAAACTCCGTTTTGTTGTGGCGTTCCAGGTGCTGTGAGTTGGGATAGAATTCCATGCTCCAGCAAGAAATCTTTGAATTCAGAATCCAAATATTCACCACCACGATCAGATCGAAGTGTTTTTAAAGATTTACCTAATTGCTTCTCAGCTAAAGCTTTGAAGTCTTTAAACCTTTCAAAGGTTTCTGACTTCTTAAGCATTAGGTACACATGACCATATCTAGAATAGTCGTCAGTAAATGTGACAAAATATTCATAACCACCACGAGCTTGAATGTTAATTGGACCACATACATCACTATGTATTAGCTCTAGTGGTTCTTTGGCTCTATTTCCCTTCGAAGTGAAAGGTCGTTTAGTCAATTTACCTTCTAAACAGGATTCACAAACCGGTAGGGTTCCAACTGTTAGTTCCCTTAGAGGTCCTTCTTTAGTTAACCGGTTTATCCTATCTAGACTGATATGACCTAATCTTAAGTGCCATAGATACGTGTCATTTTCTTTAGAAACCTTTTGTCTTTTGTTACTTTGCGGAACGGCTACTTTAAATAATTCAGAATTATTGAGCGATTTTTCTATTGGATCAAGCATGTACAGTCCGTCCTTTTGTTTTGCATGACAAATATCGTTCCCATTCCTTGAAATAAAAATCATATTATTATTAAAAGAAATGTTAAAATTTTGTTCATGTAACAAAGATAAAGAAATAATGTTTCTAGTAATTTCAGGAATAAATAGCACATTATTCAAAACTAAAAAATTGTTCTTAAAATTCAAACGGACTGTTCCACATGCTTTGGCTGAAACAAGCGCTCCACTTCCCACTCTTATAGTCATCTCTCCTTGCTCCAACTGCCTTGCGGACTCAAGCATCTGCAAACAAGAACAAACATGGTTAGTGGAACCAGAATCAACTATCCATGATAATTTATCTTGTTCCACCATACAAGCTTCGAGTACAAGTAAATCTGATTTACCTTTCTTTTTCTCTTTTAGCTCGGCGAGATACTTTGGGCAGTTTCTCTTCCAATGACCATCAACATTACAATGGAAACATTTTCCTTTGGGTGTCTTTTGTTTGGGGTCATTGTTCTTTTTGTTCTCGGGCGCTTTGGATGACTTCTTTGCCTTTTTCGGATTGTCCTTTTTAGGTTTGCTGTCATTGTTATTGCCTTTTCTTTTCTTCTTTGAAGAAGATGGTTTTGCTTCAGAAACATTTGCTTCAGCCTGACTTGAGATGGTCTTATTCAAAGACTCAAAAGTTTGTAATTCATTCAGCAATTGTGTCATGTTAAAATCTAATTTGTTCATGACATAATTTGTTGTGAATGCAGAAAAGGCAGGAGTTAAAGACTCAAGTATAATGCTTACTTGTGTCTTTTCATCCATGACTGCTCCATGCGTCTCAGCTTCATGAAGTACACTGATCATGTTCAAAACATGCTCACGCACAGATTGACCTTTCTTCATCTTAGCATTCATGTAGGTTCTAGTAGCCTCATGACGGCTTTGCTCAGATGGGCGCCCAAACATTTCCTTAAGAGATTCTAGTATCTCAAAAGCAGTTTCCATGGATTCATGCTTTGTCCGTAAGACATCACTCATGCTTACAAGCATATAGCATTTAGCTTTGTTATTGGATTGAATCCATGCATCAAATTTGTCCCGAACATGTTTCGGGGCATTTGCGCCAGGTTCTTCAGGACATTCCTCATTTAGGACAAACTTGTGGTTTTCACTAACCAACAACAGATTCATATTTGATTTCCATTTTATGAAGTTATCACCAGTTAATTTTTTTTTTGTGCAATCAAAGCAGTGATGGGATTTCCAGAGATAGACATATTCTGAATAAAATAAAATAAATACAAATATATTATTATTATATTTAGAAAAATAAATATCAAAGTTTCGGAAATTAAACGTGATGCATGAGCACAATTAAAACACATAAAATAAAGATTAATTTCCACGATAAAATTTTCTAACAATTAAAGTGTCGCCTTAGGGTCGGTCAAATTAATTTTAGAGAATTTATAAGACATTCTTATCTTTATTGTTTAATACTTAAAATAACTCTTTATTTTCTCTTTTAAACATTAAAGTACCGCTTTGTTTGGTCAAGTTATGATTATCCACTCTCAAGCTTAATCATAACTTTGTGAGTGTAACCCATTATTTCGGAGTTCATGACTTAACTTAGGACATGCCGCCTTAGGGTCGGTCAAGCCTAAAATACATCATTAGTTCCTATCTATATAAGAAATATAACCTTGCTATTGATATGTCCAGACACCTTCCTTAGGGGGACGAAAACAAAGCCGTCGCGAGGCGCTATTCATATCTCACGGTGTTATATTAATAATGGAGACCATGGGTTATGTTTGAGATATCAACCCTCTCCCACTCACTATTTTGAAATAAGTGTTTTTAACCTAATTAATTCCAAATTAATTATAGTTTCTTTAAACTTTATGAACACAATTAAAATTGGAAAGAAAGCGAGTTTCTAGGTCCATGTCCAATTTTAAATTACCAATCATGTTCATCTAAACTTTACTAAAACACTTTTTAAAATAAAGTTGGTTTAAAGAAATTAAGTCATAAAGACTTAAAAAAAATTGGTGTGATATTTTACCAAGTTTTCAAAATAAAACTAAGTAATTTACATGCAATTGATTTCACAAAACAATTCATATAAACATATAGGACAATCCTAATAATCATGTTTCTACTGATGAGATGCATGATTATAACTGTGTGGGTTTTTATGTATGGCATACAATGCATGAACATGTTATCAATCACATTAACCACATGAAAATAATTATTTAAATAAATAAATAAGCAATAAATGTTGAACCGGGTGCTTTTGGGTATTTCTAATTTTACAACCACTTTATAAAATTAAAATAAATAAAATAAAATGCCTTGATCTCCATCGGGCTTCTTTACTTTACTGTCGGTAGGATTTGTGGCATTGTTGGTCCAGAACAATAATAAGAAAACAATTTTCAAACTATTTTTGATTAATTAAAACAAACTTTTAAATAATCAATATTTTTCTTTTTCTTTTTAATTAAAACAACTTTTAATTAAATCTGAAATGAATTTAAATTAAAATCTGTTATTTTGTAAAAAATAAATTTTAAATAAGATATTCAAAAAAGTTTGTTAAGACAACAAAAATATCTCATTATTTAAATATCAAATTTCAAAAATAGGATATTTAAACATTTTAAAATTAAAAAAATAACAGATTAATTTCAGAAAAAAAAAAAAATTCTGGACCGACAGGCGGGGACACACGGCGTCAAAACGGGGTCGCCGGGCTCGGACCGTACGGATCCGTACGGACACGTCCGTACGGCGTCCGTACGACGTCGGGCAGCGGCTCGGAGGTTGGCCTCGGAGGTGCGGTGGCTGATTTCTGAATTCCGGGCTCCGTTCTGACTTTTGTGTGATCGGAATTACAATTTTATGGTATCAAAAACCAAATAAAATTACATAAATCCTATGCCCTTTAATGGCTTACACAATGATCTAATCATAAACAAATCATAACCCAAGAACACCATACAATTAACGATTCAACATTCCCACGCATTCAATCACATTAAGCCATCCATTCATAAATAAATGCATAAAATTAAACCCACACAGATTCAATACATATATATGTGAAGATGGCTCTGGTACCATTTGTTGGTTTTTATTGATCAAATCAGAGATTATGCGCAGCGGAACAACAATCAAATTGTCAGATTAATCCCATAAGATTTCTAGATCTACTTCTTCACACTCATATATATATTGAATCAAGGACAAGAATAGAAACATTACCTCAGGTCCTTCCTTGCTGCTATCTTTTCGTATGGCTGAATCCTTGAGATCTCACACCAAGATCTTCCAAAATGTTCTCAGTCACCCAAAGAACGAGTGTGGGCTCGCTATACAAATAATAGGCAATAACTATTTATCAGATATTCTCAACACATGAGATCTGATAAAGTTTGGACCTAGGTTTTGTGAAGAACAATGACCTTTGTTTTGTCACTGATCTTTTTCTCTGAGAGAATCCTAGATATTTTTCTATCCCTGAAAACTTACGTTCTGTGAAAACTGATATCCAATATTTAATAATATCCAATATATTAAAATATTTGTTATTTTAAACAAATTCAAAATAACTGATCAGTTATCAGATTTTTGTTTAAATAATAATATTTAAATCAAATCAAAATATCTCATTATTTATTTAATATTTAAATAACTAAAATTGTGGAATCAAGAGACCAAGTCTATCTCTTATGCGTGTAGCACAGTGCATGTGCATGCATGTGATTTTTCCCAATTTTTATTATTATTTAAATCCCAAAAATAAATTAATTCAAAATTAATTATATTTTTGTTAAATCAAATAATTAATTAATTACACATAATTAAACAATAATTATATTTGATACATAGAAAAATATTTTACTTATCACATAAGTCCTTTTTACCCATTTTTGTATTTGCCTTTGACAGTGATTGTTTGAGCCATTCTGGGGACCATGGACCTATAACATTAAGCTCCAATAAATTGAAACTAAATAATTAAACTCTTTAATTATAATAGTTAATTTATTAATTCTGATATTACTCCACTATAAATTCAGAATTGCACTCTTTATGTTATAGATATACTTTTACAGAAATCTTTTTCTTAAGTCGTCCATTGATATAACCATCTTACAATAGTTCAACCCTCTAATTAATTAGTTCATAAATTAGAATGGAAGAATTACCATTTAACCTTTCTAATTTACTTCTTATTCCTTAAGTACCATTAATTCACTAGTGAATAATTAATCTATAATCTAATTATAGATTTGAGCTCAAAATCATTCAGTTCTAGAATTAACCCTTAAGGGAACTAATATACGATCCGTTAGGAAAGATTAGATTCCGTGTTGTTGATACATGTTCCCAGCCATCCATGATATTAAATCTCCAAAACAAAAGTTATTAGCCTCATTCTTTGAAGAGACCTTAACGAGTGAATCAAAAGATTTAATAAACATGAACAGGAGTTCATGAACACTCAGGATTTAGGTTGATCTATAAATGATCATCAGTTATGATATGAATTACAAGTCTTTGTTGTTAAATGGTTTTTGGATAAAGACTTTAATTCATATCGGTCCATGTCATATATAATCATATTATATAAAGCACCTTTACTGAGATGTCTTTCCACATCAATAATCTGAATCTAGATTATTTGTATCATTATGATACTTAGTAAACCGTACTTACAACTCCAATTAAAGAATTCCATAACTTTAATTTGTCGTTGTTGACCATTTTTATTCATTCATGTGATCTTAATTCTCTCGTACTAATACAAGATCACATCCTCAATAATGAATATGGAATTTTTCTGATATTTACAAAATTATTCAAACAATAATTTAACAATCTAAATATGACAATAATAATAAACCATTGTATTTATTTATTCACAGAAAAAACAAATGTCTTTACATGCTTTTAGGACACACTCCTAACAATATCCACATTCTCTGGAGGTCCTCATTTGGCTGGCACAAGCAAAGGTGCCCAAAAGAGGTACGTCAATGAACTCAAGGCTCATAATGGAGTAGAGTTCGTCCCCGAGCAACACCTGCCAAAGCAGCAGCGATTGGAACGGCAACCAATCATTTTTACTGAAGAAGATGCCAGCCACGTTCAGTTCCCTCATAACGATCCTGTGGTCGTAGCCGTGTAGCTCGCTAATCGGAGGGTTAGGATAGTGCTGATTGATAATGGGAGCTCGGTAAACCTCCTATTCCGGTCCACGTTGGAGAAGATGGGTTTGGCTGTCGCCGAGCTAAAGGTGACCTCCATGATGCTTTATGGTTTCTCGGGAGAAGGATCAGCGACTATAGGGACGATCGAGCTGGTGATCACCTTAGGAGAGGGACCTCGAATAGTCTCAAAACTCCTTGAGTTCGTGGTCATCGACTGTCCCGCCGCATACAATGCCATTTTGGGTCGACCTACACTTATAGCTTTTGAAGCCATCACCTCCGTCCGCCACCTCGCGCTAAAATTCCCTTCTTCCACAGGGATATGCACGGTCCATGGCGATCAGCTTGCTGCCAGGGAATGCTACAGCATTTCCATGAAGGGAAAAATTGAAAGTCGGGCAGTTAACAATGGCCATCCAAGATGGAGAAGAGGAATCTCAGGAACCTTTGACTAATCCTGAGATTGAAAAACCTCAGAGCGCCGAAGGGGAAAGTATCGTCCTAAGTGAGGATATTGACCCCCAAATAGGCGAGGACAAGTCTGAGCTCCAAGCTATTGAAGAGCTCGAGGAAGTAAATATCGATCCACAAAATCCCTCACGGATGGTTAAGCTCGGGAAAAACCTCTGTGGCAAGAGGAAGGCAGAGCTAATTAGATTTCTGCAGGAGAACCTGGATGTGTTCGCATGGTCACACGAGGACATGGTGGGAATCAGTCCAAATGTCATCATGCACACCCTTCATTTGGATAAGAGTGTTCCTGCAAAGTCCCAGAAACAAAGGCGCCTGGGAACAACTCGGGCTGAGGCCTTAGAAGAAGAAGTAGCCCGACTCAAGAAATGCGGCTTTATCCGTGAAGCCAAGTTTCCGGTTTGGGTCGCCAATCCTGTGCTGGTCTCGAAGCCCAACGGGAAATGGCGGGCCTGCATCGACTTCTCCGATCTGAATAAAGCCTTCCCCAAAGATTGTTTTCCCTTGCCAAGGATCGACTAATTGGTGGACGCCACGGCGGGGCACGAGCTCATGTCCTTTATGAACGCGTACTCAGGCTATAATCAGATCACCAAGAACCCGGCAGACCAGGAGCACACTAGCTTCATGACCCCAACTAACGTCTATTGTTACAAGGTCATGTCGTTCGGACTGAAAAACGCCGGTGCTACATACCAGAGATTAGTGAATAGAATGTTTGCCAACCAAATCGGGAAGAACATGGAAGTGTACGTTGATGACATGCTGGTCAAGTCAAAGACTGCCGATAACCATGTTTCCGACCTAGAAGAATGCTTCAAGATACTAAGAGAATACGGCATGAGGCTTAACCCTCAGAAGTGCACTTTCGGGGTCGCGTCTGGAAAATTCCTAGGTTTCATTGTCAACACTAGAGGAATCGAGGTGAACCCCGATAAGATCAGGTCATTTCTTGAGCTTCCCTCACCCAGGTCGTGTAAGGATGTTCAAGGCCTGACAGGAGGGGTGGCAGCCCTTAATTGGTTTATTTCAAAATCCATCGACAAGTGCCTGCCATTCTACAACCTGCTCCGAGGAAATAAGAAGTTCGAATGGATAGAGGAGTGCGAGAGTGCTTTCCTCGATCTGAAGGCACATCTGGCCGAGCCGCCCATATTGTCCAAACCAAAGGCAGGAGAGCCTCTTTTCCTTTACCTAGCTGTCACAGAAGATGCAGCTAGTGTCGTATTGGTCCGTGAAGAAGACCGGGTTCAGAAACCGGTCTACTACATCAGCAAGAGACTTCTCGGGGCCGAATCCCGATACCCGTTGATGGAAAAATTGGCGTTCTATCTTATCACGGCCTCCCAAAAGCTCAGGCCGTATTTCCAGTCCCACTCAATACACGTCATGACCGATCAACCTTTAAGGCAGGTTTTGCAAAAACCTGAAGCATCGGGACGCCTGTTGAAATGGGCAATCGAACTCAGTCAGTTCGAGATTTTGTACACCCCTCGAACTGCTATAAAGAGTCAGGCCCTGGCCGATTTTGTGGCAGAGTGCACAGGATTCAGGGAGGATCCTGTGGAAGGGTCACCCCAGGTCACCTCGACCCAAGCGTCATGGAAGATCTTCATGGACGGCTCATCCAATGAGAACGGCTCAGGGGCTGGAATCATTTTGATATCCCCAAAGGGACATAGATTCCACTCGGTGCTGAGATTCGGATTCAAGGCCTCCAACAACGAGGCCGAATACGAAGCTTTGCTGGCCGGGCTAAGGGTAGCCCAGGAGCTGAAGGCTAGCTCCGTTCAGTGCTTCAGCGATTCCCAGCTCGTGGTAAACTAGGTGCTAGGTGAATATCAAGTACAGGGAGCCAAGATGGCTGCTTACCTGGCCAAGGTAAAAGTCGAACTGTCCGCATTTGAACGAGGCTCAATCGAGTAGATACCTTGAGAGCAGAACGCTAACGCAGACGCTCTCGCCAAGCTTGCTACCTCCAAGGAGACAGAGGCTTTGGGGTTAGTACCGATAGAGTTCTTGGAGAAACCAAGTATAGAAGAGGTCGAGGCGGAGGTCGAGATGATCAATGCCAGACCGACCTGGATGACCCCCATCCTCGAGTACCTCACCAAAGGAAAGTTACCCGAGGGCGTAATGACACACGGCGGGTACTGTACCAGGCTCTAAGGTATACGATAGTAGATGGGGTGATGTACCGACGTGGGCATTCCCTACCCCTCTTACGATGTGTTCTGGCAGGTGAGGCAAAGGCCATCTTGCAGGAAGTGCACGAGGGTTTTTGCGGGGATCACACTGGGGGGCAAAGCTTGGCGCTAAAAGTCTTAAGGCAAGGGTATTACTGGCCCACTCTATCAAAGGACTCGATCTCGTATGTCAAGAAATGTGACAAGTGCCAGTGATTCACCATAGTTGCCCGAGCTCCCCCAGTCGAGCTGAAGATGACCTTGTCCCCATGGCCATTTGCGGTCTGGGGAATCGACTTGGTTGGTGCCCCCCCTACTGGAAAGGGCGGGGTCCGCTACGCCGTGGTGGCTATCGACTACTTCACAAAGTGGGCCGAGGCAGAACCTCTGGCAACAATCACTTCCAAGAAAGTCCTCAACTTCGTGGTCAAGAGCATTATCTGCCAGTTCGGGCTGCTGAAGAAAATCGTATCCGACAATGGGACTCAGTTCGACAGCGACCTCTTCACCGAATTTTGTGAAAGGTACAGAATTGTGAAAAGCTTCTCATCCGTGGCCTATCCCCAGGCAAATGGCCAGGTTGAGGCTGTCAATAAGACGCTAAAGGCGAGCCTTAAGAAGAGACTAGACGAAGCCAAGGGGGTCTGGCCAGAACAGCTCCCCTAGGTTCTGTGGGCATACCGGACCTCGCATCGGACTCCTATGGGTCATACTTCTTTCTCCCTGACTTTTGGGAGTGAGGCAGTCCTCCCTGTCGAGATTAAGGTATCTTCGCATAGAGTCCAGGCATATGACCAGGACCGCAACCATGAACTACTTTGCGCGTCCCTCGACCTGATTGATGAAAGACGAGAAGATTCGCAGCTTTAGCTTGCGCATTACCAGCAAAAAATCACTCGTTATTTCAACTCAAAGGTCAAAAAACGCGCCTTTAGCATTGGCGACCTGGTCCTCGGGAGAGTCTTCTTAGCCGGTAAGGATCCCAAAGATGGAGTATTGGGACCGAACTGGGAAGGGCCATATCAAATCACCGAGGTCATAAAGGGAGGAACTTACAAATTAGCTCGGCTCAATGGAGAGGCAGTCCCACGAACTTGGAACGCCATCCATTTGAAGAAATATTATCAGTAGCACCCTTGTAAGGCTTAAAGGCCACCTTTTTTTTGTTAAGAAATGAGAATTAAATCTTTGGTTATTATTGTGTATATTTGCGGATGTAATCTCAAGTAACCACGAAAGACCCTTTCCTAGTTACTTGGGGGGCATATGGTGCCTGGATATAACCAGGTCGCCTTAAAGGCTTAGAAGTTGATTCAAATCGATTGATAGATGTTTTTCTTAAAAAAACACGAGATATTGATAAAGGATTAATGCGAACTAAGTCCTATCCTGGATGTAACCAAGTCGGCTCAAAACTTAGAAGTTAATTCAAATTGATTGATCGATGTTTTTCTTAAAAAGCACGAGATATTGATAAAAACTAACGCGAACTAAGTTTTCAAACTAACGTCCTGGACATAACCAGGTCCTAAAACTTAGAAGTTAATTCAAATTGATTGATCGATGTTTTTCTTAAAAAGCACGAGATATTGATAAAAATTAACGCGAACTAAGTTTTCAAACTAACGTCCTGGACATAACCATGTCCTAAAACTTAGAAGTTAATTCAAATTGATTGATCGATGTTTTTCTTAAAAAGTACGAGATATTGATAAAAATTAACTCGAACGAAGTTTTCAAACTAACGTCCTGGACATAACCAGGTCCTAAAACTTAGAAGTCAATTCAAGTTGATTGATCGTTGTTTTTCTTAAAAAGCACGAGATATTATATCAAGAATTAACGCGAACTAAGTTTTCAAGACAATGTCCGGGGAGCAACTAAGACCTATCTTAGAAGTCGGGTCAAGATTGGTTAATATGTTTTTCCTAGAAAAATATAAGAGTATCAATCATATCACCAACAAAAAGAAAAACAAGCTAAGAATATTACCGAAGTGCATAGAGGCTAAAGGATATAAACCAATTAAAAGCAAAGATTGATAAAGCCAATTGTCTCAAGGTGAAAAAAAAAACCTCATACAAAAGTTACAAAAATATATATATAAGTGTTCGAAAAAGAAAAAGAAAGGCCCTAGGCTCCACCGGGCTGCTCCATTGAGTTCGTCGTCTCGCCCTCCTGCTCGGCCGCTGTGGAGGTCTACCCGGTCTTAGAGGGCGCCTCTTGCTGAAGACGAGCTTTAAACCCCTCCCGGAAGGACTCTCAGACATCCGCTCCTAGGAAGGAGAAGTCGCCGTCCAGGTTGAAGACCCAGCAGTGGTATAGCATGTCCTCCATGGCGGAGCTGGAAGCCGCCTTCTCCTTTTCCAAGGCGACCTTAGCCTCCTCGGCCTCGGTTTTTGTAGAGTCTAGTACGGCCCAGGCAGCCCTGGCCTCCTCAAGTTCGGCCGTTACAGTGGCTAGGGAGGCCTTGTTAGCCTCGGCCTCTTCCAGCTTGGGGCGGGACGCGTCCAGCTCAACTCGCGCAGCCGCCAAGGCATCCTTGGCCTCTTGTTCCTGCTTTTGGGCAATCTTCAGGGCAGCCAAGGTAGTCTTCTGGGCGGCCAAAATAGCCTGATGCTCGCCCCTCATGTCCTCGAGCCGAGCCTTGGACCTGGATATGCTCCGGTGAAGAGCCAAGGCACCCTACAAAACAAAGAGGCTACTGCCTTAGAGAAAAAAGAGAGAGAACGTGCGATGCATGATAACCAAAGAGTACAAAATGTAAAGCCAACTTACCGTTAGAGCCATTCCCAGTGAAGACTCCATCACGCTCTCCGGGCTCCTTGTTTCGATCGCTCGTAGGTCCCTTTCGGTGGCGGTGTAGTAGTGGTCGGCGGTGTAGGTCGCCGTCTCGTACACCGTCCCCCGAAAGACGTCAGGAATTTTCTCCAAGGCCTGGGGGTCCACCGGAATGCGCACCTCGGGGACTGCGATTGCCAAAATCCCGGGCTCCGCCTCCATATCCCGAACAAATGCGAGAGCTCGTGGAGGGGGCGGGGGCATCTTCTCCACTGCTGCAGGAGGTGGAGGTACCTTGGCCTGGGCAGCTGGGGTCTGGTCTTTCCCCTTTGCAGGGGACTTGGATGGTGTCCCAGCGGCTTTCTTCGCCACCCGGAGCTTCTTCATTTTGGGCCCAGAGGTCCCAGCAGAAGAGTTCCCTCCGGTGAACATAGCTTGCAGGTCTTTGTTCCCGGACTGAGACATCTCCTCTGGCAAAACAAGGACAACATTAGTATACAAGTAAGCATTTATGTAAGAACAACAAAAATAAAAGGGAAAAAGCGGAACTCAAGTGTATATATATTGAAAGGGATCCTACCCCCCGAGCTAGAAGAGGAATCTATGGTCACGACCATCGGCCCCGGAGCTTCTGCGGGGGAATCTAAGACAATGAATTCGCGAGTTGGAATAGGTTCTGGGTCCGAATCTGGTTCGGGACTAGACTCTTCTACATATTTCCTAAGACGCGAAGCTACAGTACCCTCCCGAAGAGAGGGCCACGACCAGAGATTAGTCCCATACTCCTCAAAGAAGGCCGACCTAAAGGCTAAGGTGTTGTCTACGACTACAGTACCCCTAGGGCGGCTACTCTCGTAATCCAGCACGAGCCGGTCGACACACTGGAGTAGGGTTACGTCGAGGTCTGGGTCGTTTCGATGGCGTTGGACGGGCTGGTTGGGATTAAACCTAGCTAACCGAGGATCGGCAGTGGCCCTATCTAAGCCCCTAAACATGTAAGGATTACCTTGCCTAGAGGGACCTGCAGCTGCTCCGAACTGGATCCTCTCCTCGTCCGTTCCTTGGGCGACCTCCAGCGCCCACTTCCTCCTCGTCCTTACGAGGGGCACCTCATCCTCCTCGTCCTTGTCCTCTCCTTCCCCTGTGGCCTCCTCCTCGAGGATGGGCCTCATCTCGCGAGCTGGGGGAAGCCCCCGGGGTCTCCTCAAGGCCAAAGTCTGGCCTGGAGAGATCAGTTTACATGCCAACATCGTCTCGTCTGTCACGAGCTGGCGATAGTCCTTTTCACTGGGGGGCAGACCCGCCAGTGTCTCGTACTGACTCCCGAGGATCACAGACTTGTCTGTCCTCGCAAAAATGGCTGCAGAATTGTTCTAAGTCAGAAACTGATAAAGGGGAGCTAATCAATACTTAACTTATGAGCTAAGAGTAAAAGGTACTTACGAGGACGGTTGAAGTAATGAAGTTCGCAGTTGCGAAACCCCTTGGACATAAAGAACTGGTCTTTGAAGTCGTTGGGGTGGCTAGGCAGCTCGATGACCGCAGCCGTGTTTGGAAAGTGGGTCAGGTAGTAGAACCCGTTGCCTCGCCCCCGCTACTCCGGGCTGGCCTTAAGGCAGAAAAAATATAAGATATCCGCTGGAGTGGGGACCTCCCATTCCTGTTTCAGGAACAAATATCTCAACCCCGCCAACAAACGGTAGGAGTTGGGGGGGAGCTGGAAAGGAGCCAACTTCACGTAGTTGAGGAAGTCGGCGAAGTATTGGTCCAGCGGGAGGAAGGCCCCAGTCTTGAAGTGCTCGTCACTCCAAGCCGCATATTCCTCGTCGAGCAGCGCGCAGCTCCGCTCACCTTCTGCAGGAGGTCGGGCGATCAGGGCGCCCCTCCCCAGCTCGATGTTGTGGGAAAGGAATATTTTATTCACTTTCCCCTGGTCAGTGATCTTCGAGACGATCCTCTTGGCCTCGAAGAAAGCATCGGGCGCCACCTCGAGCTCCTGCTCCACGGCCGGCCCGAAGACGGGGATTGGGGAGTCTGTCATCACCTCCTTTCCTTTGGATTGTTGGGAGGATGAGCTGCCTACAGTCTTCTTAGGAGCGTTCTTCTTGGGTCTCATCTGGTCGCCTAGCGAACAAAAGAAGAAATTTTAGAAAGGGCGACCTAAACATAAGGAAGAATCTGAAGAGAAGTGTTTCCTTTGCACGGGCTGAGGTAATCTCAACCCGTGGAGAGTGAGATCACGCGGTTCTATGAACACGTGCCTGTGCTCCCAACAGATCCCCGATTACTCGGAATTCGTGTATCATGAGGGTCAAGATAAAAGTTTTCCTTGGAAGGAAAGTTTCAGTAGGCAAGAAGTGCAAAACCGCCTGTGAAGCGTGTCCCCTAAGCTACCCGGTTTTGCACCCAAAATGCTGGATATTTTAAACAAGCATACCAAAAAATCCTACCCAGAAGATTTCCCCAGAAAGCGCACCCTATGAGCCATGCTCCTAAATGGTTGTCTTCTACAATTGATGCCCCAAAATAAAAACCTATACCCTTCATACCCACAAAAAACCTACAGAATATTGCATGCAGCTACAGGAACTATTTACCTAGGCTACAGTGAAGAGAAAGTTTAAAGCATGCATAGTCAGAAAACTTACGAAGTGTTTTGCTGTGGGGGGATGAAGGGGTCATCTGGGTTGGGGCCTCAACGGAATAACTGGTACCAAAACCTCAAAGGAGCCCTTGCACCTAATCTTCTGGAATGATGGGAACGGTAACCGGGAGAAAAAGAGGGTTTTTTGAGGGTGAGAAGGGAGAAGATGTTGGAAAAAGCTTATACATGATCTTTATTTATTTTCATGTATATCTAATATTAAACAAATTAATACGAGATAGCCTAAAACATGTTTCTAAAATTGAATTCAAAGAGAAACAAATAATATAATACTTACAGTATACGCAGCGGAATTAAGAGTCCTTCCTTCAGTTTCTCTAACTCTTGTATCATTTCTGTCGCTGAGTATTATCAAGAAACTGAACGATCTTCTATTTTCTTCACAATCTTCCAATGTATCCTTAGAACCACCTAGACTAGTGTGGGCAATTCTCAACACATGAGATAGATATAGAGAGAATAAGAGAAAATAACAAAGAGGTTTAGAAAATGACTTGTCTTTAGGGAGAATCTAAAACTATCAGAAAATCTGACTTGTGACTTATCAAACTTCTTATTTTGACTTCTCTCTAAGCACTCCTTTTATAGACTCAATTAGGCCATTTAATTTAATTAAAAAATCAATAAAATAATAGCCATTTTAAAGCCCTAGGTCGAAATTATCATGGGCTATATGCCCGTGAAATTTCCCATTTGATTATAAGCTCATTGGACTTAAAATCAAGGCCTGTATTATTTTCTATTGATTTAATTAATTAAATAATTATTTAAATCCTTTATCAAATTAATTATTTATAATTTGAACCTTGATTTAAATTTCTTTATTAATTTAGATACCAATTTATCTTAATTAATAAATCTGCCATAATTTCTCTTTTCTTCTCAAAATTACACAACTCTGTGAAATTATCCAAAATTGACCTGGTCAACTTTGATAATTCTAATTGATGATTAAATCAATTAATTGAGACTATCTAGATGATTTTATCCAAGGTACAATGGGGACCATGGGCCTATGAAATCAAGCTCCAATAAGTTATCATAAATCTAACAAATAAATTTACTAACTTATTAATTCCTCGTGACTCCACTATAGACTCGGAATTGTACTCTTGAATTCATAGAACGCTCTATAACAAATATAGATACGCTATTAATTATCCATTGTTACAACCATAATTTCCACTCAATCCTCTATAGACGGTCTACAATGAGATAGGACTAAAATACCATTTTACCCCTCATTGTATTTTATCCTTAAAACACTTAGTTCCTTGTAAATTATATTTCAGTAAACTAATTCAATTACTAAAATGAGATCTCTATCATTTAACACCTTGAACCAAACTAAAAGGAAACCATCATTTCACTTCTTCATCAGAAGCTATAGATGTTCATATCTATGATTAACACTCCCACTCAATTATACTACCGAGTTCCCAAGATGTAAGTATGGGCTAGTCCGTAGGGTAAGCTGGTAACGAACAAGTCAAAGAACTCAAATAATACAATCAGTTAGAATACTAACCACTCAGAATTGAGATTGAATTGACCTATGGTCAACTATATGATATGACTAGAATAGATAATAATGGTATGTTTACTTATCTTATCAACTGTCAATATCGGTCCTGTCCGATGTAACAAATACATCCGATCTTATCTACTTTGCTAATGTTCTGGAAAGAACATAACACTGTAATGTATAAGTAGATCATATAGTAGATTAGCAAGTCAGTGTAAATCCAGTGCACTGACTAATCTTAGGACTAACTTATTTTGAACATATAATCATATTTATATTCCACGGTGATTACGTCACTATAAATAAGATTAGCTATATGCTTGGGATTTAATAGAAGTTTATATTAAACAAATAATCATGAAAATAAAACATGTGAGCAAAGTGATTAACCAAGTCAAAAAATGATTTCTATTCTTTTATTGATAATAAAATGAGATTACAAAGAATTTGAGTTTTAATTAGGGCATAAAACCCCAACAGAAGAAGATGGGAAATTTAGAAAATTTTCAAATAAATGGGTGGTCCATGCGTAAGGTGGCCACCCCTTTTATATATGTTAAAGGCCATGTGAGGAGGGCCGTTGGATTGCCCTGATGTGGGATCCGAGGCTCTCCACTCGAAAGGCGAAATGACAGCTGAGTATAGGCTAGGCCATTTAATGCGGTTCTCAGAAGACGTACCGTCACCAACCACGATGCTCCACATATTCGGCGCCTACGTAATAGGTGGAATATGGAGAGTCCATGGAGAAGCCTAAAAGCCCCCACTGTGGCCCCAGATGACGTCGTGTGCCACGAGCAGAGGCTTGGGGGGCAAATGTACGCCCTGATTTTCCACGGGCTATTAGCGAGCTGAGATATGGCATAATTATATCAGCCACGTGGATACCACGTGGCCAGAGCTGCTGTTGTCAGGTCCTACCTCTTTAGCTCGAGGTAACCAAAGGTTTATCAAGATTATTTAAGGGTCGAGTCAGGAATATGAAGACCGCAGGTCAAGAAGGCATCCAGCTCGAGGCACGAGCTGGAGTTGGAAGTTGTGACCCTTTATAAAGTCAACCACGCAATGTAAACGTGCATATATCAGACATCACGTGTCTGATATATCCCTGAATTCTCGGACACGCAGCATGAACGTGCGTATTCAGGCACCCACAACTGGGTTGGGCCATGCGGCCCATTATCCCCCTTACATATTGATTAGACCACACTTCATTTGTCAGGTTTTAGGAATTAATCATGAATGTCACAGAAGTGACATGATGGGTAAGAAGGTCACGGGATGACCCCCCTTACCAACTCCAGGTGCCATTTCCTATAAATATGGAGACCCTGGGAGTTGCAAAGGGTTGGATTTTATTGTGTAACGAAATACCCTGTAAAGAATACTAGAAATATAGCAATAATATTGGCTGGTTGAGTAGAAGGATTTTAACCTTTGAACCACCTAAAAACGTATTCGTGTCATCAGTTCATTTTAAGATCATTCATCTGTTTTGGTTCATTATTCAACACTAATCCCTTTCTCTTATTTTCTTAATTACCTGTTGGCGAAGAACCGCGTCAACACAAACTTCTTATTCCCTCGGAGCAGGTTACAGAATGGCAAACACTTGTCAGTGGATTTATAAATGAACCGATTAAGGGCTGCCACTCTTCCAGTCAGACTCTAGACATCTTTACGCGACCTGGGCGAAGGCATTTCTAATAACGATTTGATCTTGTCGGGGTTCACCTCTATCCCTCTAGTATTGACTATGAATCCTAGAAATTTTCCTGATGCCACTCCGAAAGTACACTTCTGGGGATTTAACTTCATGCTATATCTCCTTAAGATCTCAAAACATTCCTTCAGATCGGGAACATGATTATCAGTAGTCTTATACTTGACCAGCATATCATCAACATACACTTCCATGTTTTTCCCAATCTGATCAGCGAACATTCGGTTGACCAATCGCTGGTAGGTAGCCCCAGCGTTCTTCAGCCCGAAGGGCATAACTTTATAACAATAAAAATTTGTTGGAGTCATAAAGCTAGTATGCTCCTGGTCCGCGAGGTTCATCGCGATCTGATTATATCCGGAATACGCATCCATGAAGGACATGAGCTCGTGCCTCGCAGTGGCATCCATTAACTGATCAATCCTTGGTAATGGGAAGCAATCCTTGGGACAAGATTTGTTTAGGTCGGAGAAATTGATGCAAGTCCGCCACTTTCCATTTGGCTTTGGGACCAGGACAGGATTTGAGACCCAGATCGGATATTTAGCCTCGCGAATAAACCCGCATTTTAACAGCCTAGCTACTTCTTCTTCCAGGGCCTTGGCTCGGGCTGTACCCTGACACCTCTGTTTCTAGGATATCACAGGCATGCTTTTATCCAAGTTTAGGGTATGCATGATCACACTCGGGCTTATTCCTACCATGTCTTTACGAGACCAGGCGAAAACATCTAGATTCCTTTGTAAAAAATTTATCAGCTCTGCCTTCCTCTCACCGCCAAGATTTTTCCCAAGCTTAACGACTCTTGAAGCATCTCTAGGATCGATGTTTACTTCTTCGAGCTCTTCAATAGCTTGGAGCTCAAATATATCTTTGCCTACTCGTGGATCGATATCATCACTCGAGGCAGTATCCCTGCCACTGGCTTGCTGAGGTTCTTCCATTCCAGGAGCAGTCCTTACTTCTTGGGATTCCTCGCCTTCGTCCTGTATGTCCATCGTTTGCTGTCCGGGTTGTGATTTTCCCTTCATGGAAATGTTGTAGCATTCCCTGGCAGCAAGCTGATTGCCTCGAATAGTACATATTCTCGTAGATGAGGGGAATTTGATCACAAGGTGGCGGACAGATGTTATGGCTTCAAATGCCATCAGCGTAGGTCGACCCAAGATTGCATTGTACGTGGTCGGACAATCGACAACCATAAACTCAAGAAGCTTAGAAACAGTTCGTGGTCCCTCAGCCAAGGTTATCACTAACTCGATTGTTTCGATAGCTGCCTATCCCTCACCGGAAAACCCATACAGCATCATGGAGGTGGTATTTAGCTCGGTCACAGACAATCCCATCTTTTCTAGTGTAGACCTGAATAGTAGGTTCACAGAACTTCCATTATCCACTAGTGTCCTCCTAACCTTCCAGTTGGCGAGCTGGACGGTTATGACTAGAGGATCGTTATGCGGGAATTGGACATGGCTAGCATCTTCTTCAGTAAAACTGATTGGTTGCTTCTCCAATCATTTTTGCTTGGATAAACGTTGCTCCGGAACAAACTCAACTCCGTTGTGAGATCTCAGCTCATTGATATACCTCTTCTGGGCACCTCTGCTCGTGCTTGCCAGATGAGGGCCTCCAGAGATAGTCGTTATCTCTCCCCCTGTTATCGAATGAGGGGTATCCTGATTCACTTGAGCTCCGGTCTGATTCGTTGGGGCCTCCAGAGCTGATGGAATATTTTGTCCAGCGAGCTGTCCGGGAGTTAATTGATTCCGAGCATACTGAGCCAATGGTCCGGACCTGAAGAGCGTCTCGATCTCATCCTTCAAGTGCCTGCAATCATCAGTGTTGTGACCGATGTCATTGTGGAACCGACAAAATTTAGAGGGATCTCTCTTCGCCCTTTGGTTCTTTAACGACTCTGGCTTTTTCCACGGAAGGCGGGCAAAATTCACCAAGAAGATACGCTCTCTAGTATCTGTGAGGTCGGCATAAGTCGTATAGATCATCTTAAACTTCTCCTTGGGCTTGTTTTTCTTTAAACCGCTCCGGCCGCCCTCACCATTTCCCTTCCTCTTGTTATTTCCCCCTTGGCTATTCTGGGTAACGGTTTGAGCCGCAGCTGCAACATCCGTTACCGCTCCAACGGGTTGGGTAGGGACTTGGTTGGTTCATGCGACTGAAGCTCGTGCTTCTTCCAAGTTGATCCACCTTTGAGCCTTGTTCAGGAACTCATCCATGGTGTTCACCCCTTTCTTTGGAGTTCTTGCCATAGGTCGCCCCCAACAAGAATTCTTGTTCTCATCGCCATAAGCCTAGAACTTTCATCCGCGTCTCTAGCTTGCGCAGCAACATTGGCAAACCTACTCAGATATGCTTTTAGAGGCTCTTCAGGCTACTGCTTTACATTTACGAGGGAGTCCACCTTAATGCGAGCCACCTGAGAAGCTTGAAATTCCCTTTTGAAATCAGCGGAGAAACTTTTCCACGAACTGATAGAATGTCTCTTGTATTGCTTGAACCATTGTCTAGCCGGCCCGACCAGGGTTGAAGGGAATACCAGGCACCTCAGCTCGGGTCCAATATTGTGGGCCATCATCAGGGTGTTGAACATTCCCAAGTGGTCGAACGGATCTCCATCTTCATCAAATTTTGACAAATGGGGCATTCTGAAACCTGGCGGGTATATTGTTGCTGCGATGTTTGGGGCGAAGAGTTCGAGCTCATCCTTTGAGTCATATTCGTCTTTTTCCTTCTCCGATAGGAGTCTTTTCATTAGCTCCTCCATCTGGGCTAACCTCTCGAGGGTTTGGTCCTTGGTTCCCTGGTTGTTATGGGGTTGTTCAATAGCTCCCATCCGGTCGTAAGCGTTCGGCGGGTTATTGTCCCTCCAAGCTCGAGCCTGGTTGGGCGGGACATTGCCGTTGTCACGTACTTCGGAAGCCCCCCCCCCCCCCCCCCCCCCATGGTGAATGTCACTGATTCCATCACGGGTTGGATTTCTCCTTTGTGAGTTTAGGCGATCTTGCAGATCAGTCTGTGGATCAACTTGAGGGCTCTGGGCCAAACTCAGCTGATTTCTCAAATCTGCACCAGACCTACCGCTTCGACGACCCTCAGTCCAATAACTTCCATTGGAGAAACTTAGAGCTTGCGGTTGAGGATGAGGATCTGGGATATTTCCGCGTGCTCGTGGGGCATAAGCAAGGGCAGCGGGAGGAGGATTCCTCATGCTGTCTCCATAGGTAGGAAATTTTTGAGCGGAACGAGGTGGAGTTGGATGCCTTATGGGCGACGGGGGAAGCCTAATCGGCGAGGCAATTCTTGTCCCGTCAGGACGTACCAAGTTAGCCCGCAGTCATTCTGCTCCGACATTTCTAACTCTCTGTGTCTGGCGATCTGATCGAGACGCAGGGGGGTGGGTTGGAACATGCCGTCTTTGCGAGTTTTCCCTTGACCTTCTACATGGGTTGCCATGGGCGCTTCCAGGTGCATTCGATGGTGGTACTAAACTTGGGGTTGAGGTCCTAACCGACCGGCTAACTTGACGATGGCCCCTGGGAGGATCATTAAACGAAATTTCTTGGTGATCTTGCGCCATGGGCGCAAAACACGGGGTCGAGGTTCTAACCGACCGACTTGGCCTAGGTCGACTATCCCGGTAGGACTTATGAGTCCCACCTTGCCTCTTTCCGATGTTAACGTTAGTTGCAAGAGGGGGTAGCCAAGCCAAGACCTCCTCGATTTGCTTGTTTGCTTTGGCTAGATGGCTCCTCAACTACATGTTTTCCAACCTACCGCAGTCAAGTAATCCGGGTTTGGATTTGGCGGTAATGACGCTGAACTCCTAGTGTCGTCGTGGCCCATCGGTTGTTTTCCCGACCGTTGCTAGATCTCAGGGTTTTGTTCATCGGAAACAGCGGTGTGGTGAGCCTCCTGCCCACCATGTTGATCCGTTTCATTGCCGTGTCTCGAGCGAGTAACCAACATGATGAACTTTGATCCGAATCTTTTACAATAGCACTAATCTGCAGCTCTCAATGAAAGCACCGAACTGTTGACGCGGTTTTTCGCCAACAATGAATTATGAAAATAGCTAGGATGGATTAGTGCATAATGGTAAACCGTAATAAGAAAATGAAACTTAAAAACACTAGAAACGAAATATCAAGAACACTCGTCCCTTTTTACGTGGTTCGGAGGTTAAAATCCCCCTAGTCCACGAGTATGTATTATTATTGTATATCTCTCTATATTTTGACAGATTTTTTGCATTACAGAAACAAAAACAATCCCTCTCCCCCTATCCAAGGTCTTAGCATTTATAGAGAAAATCCCTGGATAGGTATTGGGGTCATCACGTGAATCCAAATCCCTCCTGTGACCTGTCTCACACTAATGATAAATATTACAATTTATATTAAGGTATGGTCTAATCATTAGGTAAAACTGATCATGGGTCATCAGGGATAAACAGACATGTGATGTTTGATCATGCACGATTATATTACGTGTCTGGGAATTCAGGGATAAACGGACATGTGATGTCAGATCACGCACGTTTATATAACGTATCCAGGTTTATAAAGATCTAGGGAAATGCCAGATCTTTAGCGTCCCCTGAGCTGAGTGTAGTGTCAGCTCGTGTCTCGGATGCTATGCTTCATAAGTGTCTCCAGCTCGTGCCTATTGCTTTGTATTCATCAGCTCGTGCTATTTACTTGGGGAATAGCACTGTCTTTACAGAAGAAATATGAACTTGTGGATCATCTATTATAGTTCTTGGCTAGCCAGCTGTATCCGAGTTGTCTAAAAGACTTGTGCTGAATTTCAGGACGTACACTTTATCTTAAAACTATCAGTTTTAAATAATTATTTAAATAATTATCTTATAATAAGATAATAATTATATTATCTCAAATATTAATCCAAACATGATTAATATTTATTTTAACTAATATAAAGTTTTTCACATAAAAACTAATTAGTTAATTAATTCATTCATTCATAATTAATCAATTACTTATAATTATCACATAAATATTCCCCTGCCCTGGAAAATTAATTCATTTTCTTTATTAATCTTCCTTGTGACATCCTTACCCTTGACCATGGACCTATAATACGAAGCTCCAATAAACTAGATTATTAATTAAACTCTTTAATTCAATAATCTTATTTATTAATTCCATTATTACTCCACTATAAATATGGAGTTGCACTCTAAGTATTTATAGAATTATATTTACAGAGTTTTCTCTTGTAGTCCATTGGTATAATCAATAAATGTAGTTCTATCTTCCATTTATTAGTTCGTTAATTAGAGTTGGTCATGATTACCATTTTACCCTTCTAATTACCTCTTGTTCCTTAAGTACCATTAATTCACTAGCGAATAATTAATCTATAATCATATTATAGATTTGAGCTCAATAACTATTCAGTTCCAGAATTGACCCTTAAGAGAACCAATATTCGACCCGTTAGGAAAGCATGGATTCCATTATTGGAAAATCATGTTCCCAGCCATTCATGATATTGAATCTCCAAAACAAAAGTCACTAGCCTCATTATATCAAGAGACCTTAATCAAAAGAACCAATAAACATAAACATGAGTTCATGATTACTCAGGATTTAGACTGATCTACAAATGATCATCTATTATGATATGAATTAAATCTTTATAGCAAAATGTACATTTATAAATATAATTAATTCATATTGGTCCAATCATATATAATCATTATTATATACAACACATTTACCAAGATGATTATCCACATCAGTAATCTGAATCTAGATTACTCGCATCCTGTATGCTTAGTAAACCGTGCTAGTAACCATTCATTAAATATTTTGTACTTCAATACGTCGCTGACTATTTTATTCATTATATATGATCTTAATTCTCTAGTAATAATACAAGATCATATTCTCATAAATGAATATGAAATTTTATGATATTTATACAAATTATTCAAACAATAATTATAACATTCAAATATAATAAAATTGTACTTTTATTTAAATCGATAAAATGACATTTCACATGCTTTTAGGGCATAAACCCTAACAATAGTCTCAAATCCCCAACAATAGGTGTTGTCCGTGTTTTCTTCGAGTGACGCATGACACGAATTAAAGGCGATTAAGGTTCCACGTAAATTGATTAAAGCTCCACGAGAGTTAAGCCCATTCTTCGCCACAGTTCACCACCACCGAGGGAGTACATCTTTCTAGAATCATCACTCCCCGACAACCCGATCACATGATGATGCTACAAGTCTCATTACAAAACCATCTTCTCCTTGATCACCTCCTCCGAGTCCGCGAGAACCTTCCTCTAGACTAGGAGAATGGTAGCCAGATGTCAAGCACACTACCTGGACCACAAATAGCTTTCTAACACCCACTGTCACCTGGACCGTGGTGTCGACCCAGTACAAGATGAAAAATGGATATCCCACAATGTCGTATGACATGAGAAAATGTGCAACAACCACTCTAACAGTGTCAGGGACGTTTCTCCTAATAAAATAGTGGACTGACATTCCTCATGTTGGGCCCATCAAGATACGCTGGAGCCCACTAGCTCATTTACTAATATAATGTGTATTTATTATGTAAAAAATCCCTATTAAGGGAGAATAATTATAATCAGCTCTAATTAATGAGTTTAATTGCCTCAGTAGGCTATAAATAAGGTTAGGGCATACATTGTAAAATATCTAATTATTATTTTCAGAGTAAGCCTACACGCTGCTTGAAAACTAAGAGAACTTGAGCTGTGCAAGTTCGTAAGCATCCTAATACAAGTGACTCGTGAACTAGGGTTAATTAATAACCTGAACCATGTAAAAATCTGTGTTCCAAACTCATTTTCTTTAAACTTTTGTTTATTTAGTTGTTACAAAAAAAAAAAAAAAACTAGTCAACAATGTGAAATATGTAATGAAAGAGATTGTTTACCTTATTTATTTTTATTTTCTTATGTTATAAATATATATTTAATTTGATTAAAATCTTATGCTTTAAAAAGTCAATACATTATTTGAGTCATAAAATATTGGTATTGGCATACTACTTATTGTAGTTTCTCTATTATTGTAGTAGTGGTTGGTTGCTAGTTTTGGTTCCTCCCTTGGGTTCAATCTTCTGGACGGTATAGGTACCACTGTTTTGATCTTGCACCGTACAATCTTCGGGTTCAATCTTCTGGACGGTATAGGTACCGCTGTTTTGATCTTGCACCGTACAATCTTCTTTCCATTATATATTTTTATTAACTAATTAATTACAAGCAAATACTGTATATATCCTTCTCTCTCTGCCTCTCATTTCCCCACTCTTTCAAATTGAGATCGAGTATAAGGCAAAAAGATTTTCTTAGGCGCGGGGGCGGTGACGAGTGTCAATGTCTTCTCATTCTCAGAGCCTCCGCATATTCCTCGTTTTCTCTCTCTTCGCTCTCTCTTTCGCCGGAGGTAGTGATGTGACCCTCGACGACGATGCCTCTCCCAAGTCCCCCTCTTGCAACAACCCTTTTAATTTGGTAAAAACGAACAGAAATTCCCATTGAATTTGATTTTCTTTCTGTTTTGTTTAACGCATTTGGGGATTTAGTCGCTTTTCTATTTGTTTTGATTCCAATTGAGCTTTTGTTTTTGGAATTTTGGGAGCTGAGAGGTGAATTTTGGAAAATGGTGATTTATTGATTATGGATTGGATCGGTGATCCATTGAATTTTAAGGGATTTGAACTTCTGGATCTAACTAGAGATCAATTATTTGTTCCTATGCGTTTCATAAGTATATATTTTGTATTTTAATTTAAAGGAGCCCAATTTTAGCTGGAGAGTTAAATTGCAGAATTGGGATTCTGGCTTTAGAGATTTGCATTATAAACTATTGTTTTGCATCAAATTGGGTCTCTTGAACTTTGTTGAGGCTTTGATACTGTGATTGTTAGCGTTTAGTTTTGCATATAATTTTTTTGGGGGTGGTTGATTATGAAATCAATGTCAATGACGAATTATCACTTGTTATTATCAACATCATAAGAATATGTAAATTGGCAATCCTACATTATCCTTCTCTATATAGCAGGTGTCATTTTCCAACCAAACACGTACCGCGAGAGAAATGACGTTTACTACGTAGAGGCCTAGTTGAAATCTTTAGCCTTGTGTGAAGTTCCATAGCTAAGAAAAAACAAATCACAAATATATGACATGCAGAAGAATAATATCTTCGGAAGTTGGGCTCATCTTTTGTTTTTGTTGACAAAATAATCTTCTTATAAGGCATATTTGATCACCAATGTGAAATTTATGCTAACACAAGACTGTCGGAAATATGATTACCAAAAAAGATGGTTGTTTGTAAAAGATAAGATTCAAGAGTTAACTTGTTTTTGACTGGGACTTTTGTTTAATACCTAAAATCTATCAGTGTTTATGATTATGTTGCAACCTATTTAATTCATGATTTTCTTACAAATGTTATATGATGATGAAGCTATTTTGAAATCATGTTTTCAAGCTTAAAAGTGTAATTTTTAATTGTTTTCCGCCTTCCAATACTTTCCTGTATTATATAGGTTAAGGTTAACAACTGGGTTGATGGTGATGAAGGCAAAACTTTAGTCGGGGTCAATGCAAGGTTCGGGGCTTTGTTGCCTTCTCTTGCTGATAATAATCTCAGATTGCAGGCTGTTTTCTCAAATCCCTTAAATGGCTGCTCCCGTTCTTCATCAAAGGTTTTCCCTTCATTTTATCTGTCACTTTTATGTTTCATTTCTTCATGAACTTTAGTTTTCAAGTAATTTTTTAAAAAATTTCCTTGTTTGTTGGAAGGAAATGAATCACTTTAATCACCCTAAGTTACTCAAAAATAAAATTCCTTTTCAATTTTCTACTAAATGGGAAACTTTTGCAATCAATATAGATTTAAGAAATTGTGTATTTATTAAGAATTTGTTTTGATGGAGATATCCATCAACTCGTTGTGTTGTTTTTCTGAAGCATTTTAGTTGACATTTCACTTTGCCTGTTTGCAGTTATCTGGTCGCATTGCCTTGTCCATACGTGGTGATTGTGATTTCACGGCTAAAGCAGAAGTTGCACAGGCAGGAGGTGCTGCTGCACTATTGGTGATAAATGACAAAGAAGGTTTTATTCTCCCCCCTCCTCATTTTTTTAATATTATAATACACTTCTATCCCATGCATTTCTTAATCTGTTAATGATGCTTAGTCTTGACATAAGACATTACCCTAGTCAGTTGTAGCAAAGTAAAGCTTTGATGCAGGCCTTCAATGAGGGGGTGCAGCTTAGCTGGTGGAAGGCCAAAGTTATGCAAGAAAAGGGGATTATTTTGACTCGTTAGAAGTTTAAGTTAGCTAGATAGAATATTGAGATAATTAGCCATGGTGCTATGCCGCCATAGTAAAGATATTTTAGTTGTTTCAAGTGAGAGACATGGTGCCCCTAATTTATCGCTTCTGTATTTTACCTATTTGTATTTTCATCCATGTTGATTATAGATCTCCCAGAAACTTCACTTTGTAGCCACTTATAACTTGTAAACCAACCTTATTGGACATTGGCATGCTCACGTGTCTCCCACCACCCAGAAGAATTCAGGCATCTATTTGGAGGCTGTTAAGTTATGTAGCAGCTTTCTCAAACAAACAGCTTAGCTTCGTCTAGTCCTCCATGGACCTCTTATACTTCAAATTGTGGCATATCCCACACATTTTCACCTAAACGACATATATAAAACTCTCTCTGGTATGGCCAGAGTGAAACATCTTGGTCAGAGTCCTGCATGTCTCCTTATGAATCCTAATAATTAAAGGGTTAAAATTCCATTTTCCTATATCATGTTGTATGCATTGGTAGTTGGGGAATTGATTGGTGGTAAGTGTTGCAGAATGATTATTCATATTGTTATAAATTTAAATGCATGTTGATGTTGATTTTTATACATGTTTCTCTGAATTGTTTCATTTTGGGGATTGGACCCTAAATTGAATTGCATTATTGATAGTTGATTTGTCTAATGTAGTAAAAGAAGAAATTAAGCAAAGCAAACATGTTTTAAATGGAAATTAATGCTAAAGGCCAATTTTTTTTAAGGTTCACCTCTAACATTCTCTTTTATATGGTTTCAGATCTTTACAAGATGGTTTGTTCTGAGAATGACACTGCTTTAAACATTTCAATTCCTGTTGTGATGATTCCAAAGTCAGGAGGAGATGCTCTTAATGAATCTTTGGCAAGTGGAAAGAGAGGTTAGTTGTAAAATTCTTAAACTTTTGTCAAAATTGTGTTACCTAGAATGTAGATTCTGGTGATTAAAGGAACTAAATTGGGAAACAAGATGCAGTAGTCACAAAATAGAAATTATAATCCAACAATCTTTTTAGAATCTGAATTTTCTAACATTTCCCACTTCGTTTGGTATAGTGTCTGAATGAATCTACTCAAAATGCAATGTACTTTCAAGGGTTTCAATGAGACCCCTTTTGAAACTTGTGGAGCATCCTAATAATTTCTATCAATACCATATTCACATTTTCTTTCAATAACCTTATGACATAATGTCCCGCTTTCCACCAGAAACCTCCTTGCCATATACACAAAAGGGCTTTATTACAAAGCTGTACCTCCAAGGGTTTCAATGAGACCCCTTTTGAAACTTGTGGAGCATTTTAATAATTTCTATCAATACCATGTTCACATTTTCTTTAATAACCTTATGACTTAATGTCCCGCTTTCCACCAGAAACCTCCTTGCCATATACACAAAAGGGCTTTATTACGAAGCCGTACCTTCAAAGCTGCCAAATGACTATCATGTGCTCCATCATTGCCCTCCCAAAGAATTTCTAATTAGCCTTTCAGTCTCTAACAATTGCACTAGGAACTTTGAAAAGAGAGTAGTAATAAGTTGGTAATGAGGAACTGACTGAATAAGATTCCTCCAAGGTTGCTACTATAGCTTCATGTCTTCTAAAGGTTAAGCAGTCCAAATGGTAGAAAAATATAAGTAAATTATCCTTGCTACTTTTTTTTATTTTATTTTTTGCCTTTCATTATGCTTTGCCAACTCATTAATTAGCAAGAAGCTTGTCATTCAGACTGTTCTCTTTAGATAGTTAGTTTATTCACTGATGATTGGACATGTTACACCTCTTTTTTAAAATTGAATTTCTTTTTAACACTTGATTGAACTCCTTGTTGTTTTGCTGTGATGTAAATGTGAGCAATATTTCCTTCCAGTATTTTTTTGTTAAATTTTCTTTTTAGATATTACTTTTTTTTTCACCTTCTTTTTAAACATTGAAAATGCTCTAAGAATTTGAAAAATTGGCAAAAGAGGTTGATTTGGGTAGGGGTTTGGTGTAAAGTTGTCGTGGTTTAATAAGGCTTTAGAATAGTTTTAGCCAATTGATCACGATGGTTGCTGCAGTATCATATAGGTTTTCAATATACCGGTTGCCCCAACAGTCATCTGATTTTAGTCCTCATTCTAGGAAAATGATGTGTAATTATGGGATTGAAGATTTTATATGTTTTTTATTTATTTTGGAAATGGCTTAACATTGACTTTGTGTCCATACATTAGGTACTTATTAACTATTAATGTTTGTTTTTTGATTTTTTTTAATGATTTGTAATTGTCCAATGCAGTGGAACTACTATTATATTCCCCAAAACGACCAATTGTTGACTTCTCTGTGATATTTCTATGGATAATGGCTGTTGGAACACTTGTGTGTGCTTCACTTTGGTCAGAGTTTACTGCCCCTGAACGCACGGATGAGCGTTATAATGAGTTATCACCTAAGGTTAGTGTATGCGGTTTATAGATATGAACGTTTGTGCATTGCCTACCGTGCTTGTGTGCATGTGTGTGTGATGCGGCTTTTACATTTATTCATGCTAGCTTCTATATCCTGAATGAATGCATTTTTTTTTCCTTTGTTACATAATGATCTGCTACATATGTCCTAAATCTCTAGTTTTTTCTCTAGGCACCATACAATCTGTAATGATTACTCTTGTCACCCTTATATTATTCTTTTCTTCAACTCAGTGCACGCACTTTCATTCCCTATAAAATGCTTGACTTGATTCATGCTCATATTATTTTCTTCTAAATATATTCCTATACAAGTCTTTTAATCATGTATAAGTTTTATTCAGTTAACATTTATCTAATGTGATTTTGGATGCTCTTTAATTGTATAATGTGCTATGCTTAATTTTACTTTAGTTACTAATTTTTCATTCTTTGTCTAGGAATCTGGAGTAACCAAAGATGATCCTGAGAAGGAAGTTCTTGATATTAGTGCCAAGGGTGCTGTAGTTTTTGTAATAGTAGCTTCTACTTTTTTGGTGCTGCTATATTTTTTTATGTCATCTTGGTTCATCTGGGTGCTGATCGTACTTTTCTGCATTGGTGGTATTGAGGTAAAAAAATTCATCTGCTGTTTAATTTCTTGCTGATATTACCTAACGATAATCTTGCCCAAGAAGAAGAAAAATAATGATAATCTGTTTGAAAAAAGAATTTAATGACTCCTGTATGAACTGTTCACTTGCGAAATAGGAGAGTATTTGACTTGCATTTCTGTATTTGAAAAATGTTTGCAAAGTTTGATATTCAGACACTAGTCTTCTAATTTTTCTTCTTAAAAATTTACCCCTTAATTAAACAAAAATCATGTCAAGTTCTGGTTTTAATGCATTACAGTGAGTTAGGCAGTTTATTTATTTATTTTGTCATTTTTAGGTTGCTTATTAGTTTGTGTTATACCCTCCTGATATATGATACTGTAATTTCCAGGGAATGCATAATTGCATTGTGAGTCTGATTTCAAGGTACACTTGCTATATGCGCTTTTGTTTGAAACAACCTTTTCAGTATTGAAGTTCTTAACTCACATATATATATATATTATAATTATTTCTGAAGCAGCAAATGTAGAAACTGTGGCAAGAAATCGGTGGATTTACCTTTCTTTGGAGAAGTTTCTATCCTCTCGCTTGTTGTGTTGTTTCTCTGTGCAGCATTTGCAATTTTCTGGGCCGCTAATCGTAGAGCTTCTTATTCATGGTTTGGCCAAGATGTTCTGGTAAGTTCTGTGTACTGATTTGATTTGACTACCCCAAATTATTAATATTATTTTCCAGAGGGAGTTCAGGCATGTGGTTTGCTCCCACAAGGTCTAAGGGTCAAGTCCCTCCTGGAAACCTACATATCAATTGCTATAATTTTCTGGTCCCCAAATATTATAGGGTTAGGTGAGGAGCCTAGTTTCAAAAAAAAAAGGCTTCCAGGTTGTATTTTGGATGATACATTATCATCTCTTAATTATACATCCTGTGTTTCTTATTAAAATAATGTATTTATTTGGACCCTTATTTCTGATTGTTTTCTCTGACAGGGTATTTGCTTGATGATAACTGTCTTGCAAATTGCTCGCCTACCTAATATCAAGGTATTGGTTTATTTTATCGGTGTCATTAATTAATCACTACCTCATGTTTTCCACCTTTTCTTTTCTCCTTATATTCACAACACATCGCAGGTAGCTACTGTACTACTTTGCTGTGCATTTGTCTACGACATCTTTTGGGTTTTCGTATCACCAGTAATATTCCACGAGAGTGTTATGATTGCGGTATGTTTATAAGATTAATTTGTTTATGTATTGTCTTTAGTGTTTTTTTTCGTCTTTACTTTGTTGCAAAATTGAAATGGTGGACAGTATTGAAGGAAAAAGGAAAGAGGAATGGGGCTTAAAGGTTGGCAATTGTCATCTCTTGATTGCTTTTTGTTGGCTAGAAGTCTAATCAAGAATTAGAGACTGAATGCTGAGTAAATCATTTTGAAACATTCTCATTAGTCATACGACTAGTATATGTCTAGAACCATAGAATCAAATGGACTAAAGTGTCATTGATTACTGCATACATTATTGGGTTTGCAATTGGTTCCATGTTGACTGAACTATTATGTATGATTTGGAGGTGTGCATGTGTAAATGTTAGTTTATTCTTTGTTCATGTACATGCTCATTTATCTGGACCACATCCTGACAGCTCCTGCTGATGTTTCCATAGTTTGTGTTTAACATGTCAGATAGGCAGACCCAATATGGTTCCTAATATAATTTGCATTTTGTTGCTTGTAGGTTGCCCGTGGTGATAATAGTGGTGGAGAAGCCATTCCCATGCTTTTAAGAATTCCCCGTATTTTTGACCCTTGGGGTGGTTACGATATGATTGGCTTTGGGGACATTCTCTTTCCCGGCTTGCTTGTTTCATTTGCTTTTCGGTAGTGAATTTATCTCTATTTACTCATTTTTCTTATAAGAAATTATGTATTTTTTTTCAACTTTTCTATTGATATATGGTAAGCTTAAGTGGTTAACTTAGTTAAATATGTCTCCCCTGGATTAATTTACAGTAGAAAATCCAATGAACACCCCAAATAAATAAATCCTGGGACATGTTTTCTGATTTGACTATTTATTGACTAATTTCTCTGGTACTGTATGTGGGGTCTGCTTTTTTACACTTTTTGTATTTGGTTTTCTGTCTCAGATATGACAAGGCAAATAAGAAAGGTGTAACAAGTGGATATTTTCTTTGGTTGGTTATTGGCTATGGATTTGGTGAGTGCACTTGCAACATGTTTGTTTTTCTTCTTATATAGATGGATAATGTCCATTTTTTATGCTTGGTGAATAGTTTTTTGCTTACTGTGCAGAATTTATTTCATATTAAAATGTGCATTTTAATTTTATCATTAGACATGTAACATCAACTACCAGGAATAGTTGAGAGCTGTTACTGTTACAGAACTAACCACACACCTATTTATGCCTTGTCTTTTTACTAATGGAGGGTTGCTGCTTTTTTAGGCCTCTTTTTTACGTATCTTGGGTTGTATCTAATGGATGGACATGGTCAACCTGCTCTTCTCTACCTCGTTCCATGTACACTAGGTATTAAAACAGTGAATTGGCTCTTAATTATTAGTCCCCGCAATGCATTTTTTTTCCCATTTGGTCAAAGGAAATGATGTTTCCTGCTTTGTTTTCAGGTGTTATTGTTATTTTGGGTCTCATTAGAGGTGAGCTGAAACACCTTTGGAACTATGGGACTGAGGCACCATCTAGCCTTTCGTCTGCGGAACCATAAGGCATTATTAGATTAGTCCATATAACATAACATGTAAATCGCTGTAAATTGGGTTGATTGCCACTAATCGTCTTTTATTGTAAAGAATTTGACCTTTTTGTTTTTACTGCTTAATAAGGATCTCTCATATTTTAACAAGTTTGCGAAATTTATGGTGGCAAAACAAGAGCATTGCAGGATTATGCCATTCAGGAAAAGCTTACCAAAATCTGGTGTTATCCAAACTCTTTGTGGCGCGATCAGTTCTTCCCATTTTAATTTTAATGTTGTTGTAATAGTAAAGACCATACTGAGTTATGTTTTTATATTTGCTTAAAGCCTTCATCCATGCATTGTAAGTTTATTGATAATTGTTGCTTATTGAAAAAACATAAGAAAGACGATTAATATTGACAAAAAATATTCAAAATTATATTTAGGCAATATCGTATGCTATGCATGTAAATGGGAAATATAGAGGCTCGGTGGCATATCATCCCATAACCTTGTGGTATGTAATTGTTTGGACGGCTTGTATTTTCCTTCACTTTATAAACGGGGTTGGAGCAAAATAAATTAGAAATTGATATAGAATGAAATAATGTTGGGGGCTTTTTAATATATATATATATATATATATTTATACACATTTTTCTTTATATATATACCAAATTACAGAATATAAAGATATATATGCATTAAGATAACAGATAAAAAGTTGGTATATGTTTGATTATTATGAACATATATTATTTGCTTTACAAATATTAAAAATGAAACTAAGAAAATATAATCTTCAAATGCCAAAATCAACAAATACAAAATTAATTCATTCCGAAACATCCTTGTTAACACGAGAATTTTGTTAATTACTCACATATCACAATATATCAATAAATATGTTTTATATTCTTTTTTTTGGCAGCAAGTGTTTTATAGATTATACAGGTCAGCGAAAGTTTAATTTCTATATGAGCACTATCAATGGACGCTCTACTCCATCTTTTAAAATACTTTCAAAAACTACATCTTTTTTTATTTTACCTCTGAGTTTTACATTATATCATACATCAGATTCTCTATATATTTCTCTACATTATTTAAATATTATATATTTAAACATATTTTATTAATTAAAGTAAAATAAAATAATTAAAAAAGAAAAAAGAAATAATAAATATATATATATACTAAATGGGAGGGAGAAAACTTATAAAGAAAAATAATAATATTAAAATATTATATAAATGATATGTAAATGTAGATATATATTAATTGGAGTTTGTGCATAGCTATTATAAATAGGGAATTTTTCAAAAATATGGCTTTTATACCATTAATGTGCAAAAATATGAGAGTTATACTTTTCTTAATTTGTATGTGAAATTTATTAAAGAAAAAGTTAAAGTATAGGAAACATAATTAGTAGCTACTAAAATATGGAAATGTCACATTTTTTTATCATAATTATGCTTTTTTTTTTATTTTGAAGGTAATTTTGTTTTTATTTTTTTTATTCTTTTCCATCATTTTTTTATTTTTTTTTTCTTACTTGTTTTTTCTCCCTTTTTTTCCTTTTTTTTTTTTTGTTTCTACTAATTTTTTCCTTCATCTTTCTTTCTTTTCATTTTTTCATTCTTCTTCTTCTTTTTTTCATTTATCTATTTTTTTTTCTTTCATTTGTATTGTTTTTTTTTTCATATTTTTTCAGTTTTTTTTTCATTCTATTTTTTCTTCATTTTTGTATTTATTATTTTCTCCTTCTATTTTTTTTCTTTTTTCACACATGACATTTTTTTTTCTTCTTCCATTTTTTTTCTTTTTTTCTACCAATTTTTTCATTCATATTTTTCTTTTCTTTTCATTTTTCCATTATTTTTCTTCTTCTGTTCATTCTTATTTATTCATCTATTTTTTTTTCATTCATCATTTCTTTTGTTGTTTTTTTTTTCATATTTTTTTTTCATTTTTGTACTTATTCATTTCTCATTCTATTTTTTTTTCACACATATATTTTAACATTACATAATTATTCTACTATTTTTTATTTATTATCTTTTATTATTGTAATTTTTTTATAGTTTTTCCACTATATATAAAAAAAAATTCAAATCAATTTTTTCAGCATTTTCTTTTTACTGTAACACTTATAGGAATACCAAAATTTGGAAAGAAAACTAATAAAAATATGAAAACGTGAATGGGTAACTGGTTACCTTCACATTCTTTGTGTGTATATTTCTGAGGGTAACTGGTTACTTTCACGTTCTGGTGTGTGTATATTTATGGTTTCTTTATGATAACTAGTTTACTTATGTTACTAAAATCATAGCTACTTCTTCTTCCTTTTTAATGAAGTGTTCTTCCATTTTTTTCCTTCAAATTTGATGTTTCTTTTCATATTTAATATGATTAACTTGTCACCCCTCTTAGGTAACTAGTTACCCCTCTTATGGCAGAAAGTTACTCATCTCAAAATAACTGGTTACCCCTCCTGGTGCATGTTATTTAACCTAGCTCTAGGATTTTTTTTAAAATCAATCAAGTAACTGGTTACCCTACCCAGGATTTGAAAAAAAAAACGTACAATCTTAAAAAAACATGTTTATAATAAATAAATAATAATTTTAAAAACAGTTCATATTACCTAAAAAAAAATGTGCAAAACAACCAAAGAAAAATTTAATATAAAATTAGTAATATAAAAACAATATAAAAAAATAAAAAAACCTAAAAAATAATAATCAAATTACAAACATACCCTTCCAAATTTGATTAAGAGTAAAAATATGGCATAAACCAACTTTTATACAAAAATATGGGAAAATAAACCCATAAAAGCGAAAATTCTTAAAAAAAGCCATAGATTAACTTTTTTTTAAAAAAAAAGCCATATTTTTGCACACTCTATTAAAAATCCCATATAAAATGTAATTTCCTCTTATAAATATATGTATAAAGGAGCTGATGGAATATATTTTTGTGAGTTTTAGCTAAATATTATAGATAAAGTGTATTACAAAATACATCACCAAAACATTTTTTTTTTTTAATTTACCTCAAACTTTTACATTATACCATATATCAACTTCTCTATTTTTTCTATACATCATTTAAATATTATATTTTATTCATTTTAAGAAATAAAATAATTAAATATAATAGTATCACACTCATATATATACAAAAGTTTATAAAAAAATAATAAAATATTTATAGCTTGATGAATATTGTTTCACTACATATAAAGAAATATTATTCATTTAGGTAAAAAAAATATAAATTTACATCACCCATTGGAAGACTATTTAACAATTTTTTTCTCTATATTATAAAGAATTAGACATTTTACCTCATCCATTGTGAGTGCTCTAACTATTTACTAAGAGCAAATAAGTTGTCATCCATCTTTACTTTTCCAATTTTTATCCTTTAGTGTCTAATTGGTACACATTTCAGATCCAATTTTATAAGGAAAATTTGACTATTGATGCATAAAAGTGACCCATATAACAAAATGATACAAGTTAAAAAAACATCATATTTTTATCCTAGTATTCCCCTGGATTCCCAAAATACCCCTATCATAAATTTCTCCATCTTTTTCTCCTATTGTCTTCTCCCTTTCTATTTCTCACATTTTCCTTCTCTATCTCTCAAGCTCTCATCCAAAAAAAAAAAAAAAAAAACAAGGCAGTCATCGTTATCTTAATCTATACTAATTTTCGAGCTTGGATTTCAGGGGCAAGTTGTGAATCCTTTCAAGGCAAGAACTTCATTTTGGATTTAAGATATAGGGGCAAAAATCGTATGGGTAAGTATATATTTGTTATATGTAGTGAGGAAACTTGTTTATCTACATTGCTTTTGCTATTTTGAACATATTTGTGTATGTTTTCATGTTTTATTATAATTTTTCACTGTTGGAATGGATTTTCGCTCCTTTCTTGGTTTTTTTCTGGGTTTTTTGTCTACCTCGATGAGACTCGATGGTCCTCGATGGACCTCGATAAACCCTCATATGTTTATATTAATTGGCTATCTCGATATGCATTGATGAGACTCGATGGTCCTCGATGGACCTCAATAAAACCCTCACACATTTAGGGAAAATGGCTACCTCGATGAGACTCGATGGTCCTTGATAGACCTCGATAAAATTCTCACACTTAGGGAAAATGGCTACCTCGATGGACCTTGATAGAGGCATAGAACTTAATGTATGTAGTATATGCCTCGATGGGTTCATAAGAAATTTGTTCAGAAGTCTACCTCGATTGTACTCGATAGACCTCGATAGGCCTCGACATATCTCGATAGAAATCGATTTTTTGCTGTTTAATGTTATATTTTTAATTTTTGACCTATTTTTTTTGTTTTTTTGATACAGATTCAAGGGTTTCCATATTTTTTACATTCAATGGTGTTTGGGAACTGGAAAATAAGGATTGGATTTTCAGGGATGCTAAAAATCAAGTTCTGCCTTTGGAGAAGGGTGTGACGTATAAGCAACTGCTTGACATTCTGTACGATGAGCTTGAATTGGATAAATATGTGCATGACTTGAAATTTGAGGTCTCGTACACATGCCTCTCACAATCTGTCAAACCTACCGTTATAAAAAATGATAGGCATGTGCATGCATTCATTGGGCTAGCATCAAAATCTGTAGAGAAGTTGGTTCTTCTATGTGTGACATTGGTTAAGAAGGGAGGTATAAGAAATGCATCGACTGCGTTAATAAAGAAGTTCGATATGAAGAGAACATTTCTCCCCCATGTCATGATTTCAAAGGAACTCAAAGTGAGGTTGAGACATTTGTTCCCAAGAAAAATCCAGACGTTATAGTCCATGATGATATCTCTGTTAGAGATCCGCCATATTTTCTTGACACAGCAGAGTACGATCCCTATGGCTACGATCCTTATGTCAACGACGATCCTGTTGTTAATGCAAGAGATCTTGGTGGGCCAGATATTAGGGCAGATCTACCAACACAGAGTTCAGATGTTATGGTAGCTGAGGAGCGCAGAATAGAAGATCGACAAACACTTGGGACCAGCAGTAGTTGTCTAGGTCCAAGTAGAACCGATGATAGTTTTAGATGGAGTTCTCCATTGGGCTGAGGTGAATAGCGTAGAATATGGAGTGCTCCCATGTTCACCAAAGAGGATATAGAGGCCTCACATCAACATCATTCCTCAACCGACAAAACTTCAAAAGAATTGCACCTTGGCAAGTTCTTTTAGAATAAGGTTGAATTGAAAACCAAAGCATCCCTATTTGCGATGAAGAATAATTTGAGTTTATGGTGAAGAAATCTGGGACTGATGTGTGGTACATTACCTGCAAGGATCCTGTTTGTGGTTGGAGATTGAGGGGTAAGAAAAAAATGCGATCTAAAATGTTCGAGATTATTGTATACAATGAAGTACACACTTGCTCACAAGAAATTCGAGATAAGGACCAATGTCAAGCATCACCGTGGGTTGTTGGCCACCTAATCAAGAGGAAATTTTCTATCGATGGTACTCGGTACATGGCAAACAACATAAGGGAGGACATGAAGCACCATTTTGGGGTCGAAATGAGCTATGAGAAGGCATGGAGATGTAGAGAAAAGGCTCTTATGGATGTCAAAGGGACATCTGAGGAATCATACTCCAAGTTACTTGGATACCCGTGTCAGTTGGAGCATAAGAACCCAGGTACAATTACTGATTTTGTAGCAGAAGATGGTCGTTTTTTGTATGGCTTCTTTACCCTCGGTGTTTCTAGGCGTGGATTCCAGTACTATCGTCCTATCATTTGTGTGGAGGCACATTCTTGAAGAATAAGTATGGTGGCCACGTGCTCTATGTTGTTGCGTTGGATGCAAACAACTAGTTGTTTCCAATTGTGTTTGCATTGGTGGACAGTGAGAACCATAACTCTTAAACTTATTTCATGAGAAAAGTGAAGGAAGCCATAGGGGACGTTGACAACCTAGCTTTTGTATCGAACATGCATAGAAGCATTAATCATGCTTTGGAGCTTGTGTTCCCAGATTCCTACACGGTGCATGTTACCACCACATCTGTATGAATGTGGTGGCAAAATTCAAAACTGACCTCTGTCAAGACATCATGGGGTGTGCAGCGTACGCATTTCGAAGAACATAATTTCACAAGTTATTTGAAAAGATTAAGGTAATTGATCTGCCCATTGCTCAATATCTTGAGGGAATTTGTTTTGAAAGGTGGAGTAGCGCTTATTTTCCTAGAAACCAATACAATATCATGACGAGTAACTATGCAGAAAGCTTTAACAATAAAACCAAGGAGACAAGGAGCTTTCCAGTTGCCACTTTCCTTGAATTCATAAGATTCACTCTTCAATCTTGGTTTTCCGATAGACGTGAAAGATCTGCAAAAGCAACAACTGTGTTATCACCTGAGATGGAAAAGGATGTGAAGCAAATAGGTGAGAAAGAAATTTTCCTGGATGTCCAAGTCCTTGGTCATCATGAATTACTTGTGGTCGATGGTAATGGTGATGGTGAGGTGAACTTGGCCACAAAATCATGCTCTTGTTGCATGTTCCAAACCATTGGGATACCCTGTGTACATGCTTTTGCTGCAGCCAGAAAAAGAAGCATAAGCATTTACTCATTGGGTTCCCCTTACTATAGAATCGAGGCATTGAGGGACACTTATAAGGAAACTATTTACCTTGTTGGGAAAGAAGATGAATGGGTAATCCCTGATCACATCAGAGATATGGTTGTCGATGTCCCCATTGAGAAAACCCCTGTATGAAGGCCCAGGAAGTAGAAAGTGGGTATGCGAAAGACAAACTGCTATGCTTCACGCGGGGAATAGATCGTCAAGCCACGTAAGTGCAGCAGATGTGGTGGTAGTGGGCACAATAGGAAGTCATGTAAGGCTAGGCTTTTAAAATTTGTATTATGTAATAATTCAATTGATTTTGTTGCATTTATTATATTCAGGTACCTCTCTTAATACTTTGTTAGTTTTGATCTAAATAAATAGTCTTCGCAAAAATTTTCCTGTCTGCCTCGATAGGCCTCGACACAGTAGTCAGTCTTCCTCGATAGGCCTTAATCTGGACCCATCGAGGCAAATCGAGTCCTATCAAGGCCTATCGAGGCAGATATCGTTATGTATTATTATGAACCTATCGAGTCCAATCGAGTCCTATCGAGGCATATATCGTTATGTATTATTCCAGACCTATCAAGGCCTATCGAATCCTATCGAGGCATATTTGGTCCAGTATTATTCTGGACCTATCATGGCCTATCGAGGCCTATCGAGACATATTTGGTCCAGTATTATTCTGGACCTATCGAAGCCTATCGAGGAAAATTTGTTTAAGTATTATTTTACCTATTGAGGTCAATTGAGTCCTATCGATGCAGATTTGGTTAAGTATTATTTTTTACCTATCGAGGCTTATCAAGGCGTTCGTTTGACCCATCGAGTTTTGTCGAGGCAGACAGATTCTGTGAATTTAGTAATTTTTTATTTAATAACTTTATCAAAAAATAATGTTTGATAAAAAAAAACCATATACAAAACTAACTATATACTATACTATACAAGAGGTGTATCAAGAAAATGAACAGACCATCACGGTGATAAATTCTGATAGAATAGGTCGACACACAACTTGGTCCTGAAATGCTGCATGTTCTCATCAATAACGGTATCGAGTGGTAGCCTGGAAACCAAATGCTCGATATGTTTTATGGAAAACATACCACAATCCCCACTGCATATAATCGATTTTGTGTCAATACAAGATAAAAATAACTTTAATATTCAGATTTCAAAAAACACTAATTAAATAAGGGAATACCTTGTCTTAATGTGAGGACACTCCTCAGGAGAAATATGACAATACGTAAAAAGGCTTTGCTTTCTGCTCAGGATATGTCTGGAGGTCATCATGGTCGTCAAACATGCCAGAGCACCACAACAGCAAAGGCAACAATAAGCACCAAGGCTTGATCACTTCCTCCAACAGAGTCGGACTAAGCACATTATGGTTGGAATCATAAATGTTGATGCACCACAATGGAATGGAGACTTCAATGGTGATCCAATGCACAGCTTGCTCGATGTGCAATGCAAAATATACTTCACTCACATTATGCTAGGATATGAGGAATTGACTATCATCACCCTTCAGCATTTTCAGCACATCGTCGTCCCATGTATACTTAGTGTCAATCTCTTTGAAATGATTCCAACGACCTAGGCACACTTGGGGGAAGGTGGTGTTCATGATCGCAGCATCCTGCCAAAATGCAACATGATAAAAGTGGCGTCGACGGCGTACTATATGAAGAGCGGCATCAATATGCTATAAAAACATGAAAATTCGTTAGTAGCATCAATGTACTGTCCCAAATTCCCTAATGTGGCTTAGTGCCAGGATTAGAGGGCCAGGAGGGCCATAATTGATTTAATATGCGATTATGTGATTATATGCATGATTATGTGAGTTATATTATTATGTAATGATAATTGCATGCATGTGGGCCCACTTCTTATTAGAAGGGCATTTTTGTAATTATGGCCTGTTGAGGGCATAATTGTATATTTATGTGCATGTATGTGATATATGGGTGAGACCACATTATTACGTGGATATGTTTGAGCTATTCGGCATGAGACGATCCTAGGATGCAAGATAGCGGTTTGGTCATAACGAGGTTAATTACCGGGCTCGGGGTGAGCCTAGGGGTAAATTGATGTTTAGTACATTACATGGAATGAGTGGGTAATGGGATACGATTTATTAATTATTTTAGGATATTGGGAGTAACGGGAATTGAAGGACATTAATTATGATTTACGAGATAGGTGGGAAATGACAATTTTGCCCTTGCTTAGCTTTGAAGGTTTTAAATGGCCCTATGGGAAATTTGGTCATTTAGGCCATTAGATAAGTTTAGCCAAGGGAAGGCTATGGAATAGACTAAGGAAAAATAGAGTTCTCTTCTCATCTCTCTCTCTCTCTCTCGGGTTGGGATTTTGAAGCTAAACTAGAAGATTAAACTTGAGGGTTTAAGGCTTGAGAGTTTTGGATCGTGATCAGCAACTGAAAGGGGTTCAATTCATATTTGAGGTAAGGTTTTCAGCTTGTATCTCAAGGTTTTTACTTTGTTTTTAAGGTGCTTTGTAAGTTGAGAGTTCGATTGTGTAGTTGGGTATTTGATGGTTTTTTTAAGTGTTATAGAGCTTGGGTTTTGCTGTTAAACTAGTGATAATGTTGTGGTGATGATTGATTGTGATATTGGGATTGGTTTGATGAGTTTTGGTTGAGGTTTAGATTGAGAAAAATGCAGGGGAGCTTGGTTTGCGGGGTCAAGTCGCGACCGAGTTCATGCAAGTCGTGACTTGAGTGAACCCTAGAGCCTTCTCTGGGCTCTGTCTGGCAGGCACACAGCGACCCTCAAGGGCAAGTCCCGGCCCGCCCCTGGCACCCAGATAGGGGGCTCTCTTTCTTGGGGGAGCGCCGTGACCCTTGGGGGCAGGTCGCGGCCCGCCTATCCTTTTTGTGCCAGTCTAGGTTTTAGCAACTTTTAAGCGCAGGTTTTTGAATCTTAAGGCTCGAGATTGAATCTACTAACCGTTTTAGTAGGATTCAAGGTCCCGGGAGCTGGGTTTTAATCCACGAACATTTTATTACTCATTTTATTGATGGGATTTCATATTTGGTTATGATTAGGTGACTGCTAAGGGCTTAAGTACATAATCATTCTCAAGGGTCGTTCTTTATTTATTTTACGCTCGAACATGAGGTAAGAAAACTGCACCTAGTATGTGACATACATGATTATTGATGAGGCATGTTGAGTGCTCTATACATGGACATTGGTTGCATTGTAAATGCCTAGCAGCATTGCTTACTTATGAATGATGCTGACTTATTAGTCAGAAATGACAATGGTGTTTAGTACTGGTTGTGAAGCTCTGACTTATCAGTCATGATCGGAAATAGTACTGAGCACTGGTCGTATGGAATTGACTTATGAGTCAAGAGTGGCATTAGCATTTTTAACGCATGCCAAAATGATTATATCTAATAAACATGAGCATTAAATGATTGACCGACCTATTGGTCAAAGAAAACTAAAGCGATTGGCTGGTCTATGACTAGTTACTCAGAGCCAGGGCCAAAAAAGGTTCAGGTGACTTGATAGTCACATGGCTTAGGGCGCATGACCCCAAAGAGACTCATTAGTCATCTATTCAGGGCGCAGGACCCCATGATGCCTCATTAGTCATCTATTCAGGGCGCATGACCCCAGAATGACTCATTAGTCATCTATTCAGGACGCAGGACCCCAGGATTGACTTGCTAGTCATCATCTGATTAGGGCTGAAGCCCCAGAATGATTTCATGATCATTTATTTATATTGTATACATGCACTAATAAGTTTTCATGCTAAGCCTTGGCTCACGGGTGCTATGTGGTGCAGGTAAAGGGAAAGTAAAGCTTACCCAGCTTGAGTGGAGAGCTTAGGTGGTGACGTGTACATATGCGACCGCTTGACCACCATGACCAAGGTGTTTCTCAGGGGAACTAGGGTTTAACCCTATTTTTGCCACTTAGGTTGGCGGATTGTAACTTTTGAACTGTAATGATCATTTTGGATTGTAAACAACTTTGTAAACACTTTTATGGGATCCCATGTACAGTTTAATGTTTTTAATAAAATATATCCACTCCTTTTGACCGAGATTTTCACCCTGGCCCATTAATAACACTTAGATGTACGTTTATGACCTAATTACTCGTTTAGCGAGTTAAGCACTATTTAAAGTACACAGTGTGATGATCTTGGCTAACTAGGGTGTTACAACCTGGTAGCAGAGCGTGCCAAGGTTTAGGGTTCCTATAGACTGGTTGGGCATGTACACTCGCCACTGAAGACAAGCTCGACTCATGGTTCGGTAACTATTTATGTGGTTATGTGTTTAACTGCTTAAATAGAATATAAATGCGTTACTTGCATGCATGAGATACACTAATAGGGCTGACCCTTGACTGCTGCATGATGAGCAAGAACGTGCTTATCAGCACTGATATTGCTAGAACATGCTTATTAGCATCGTTAATTGTTAAATGTTAAGTGCTAAATGTTAAATGCTATGATCATGAATCGACATGCTTATTAGCATGATTGTGGAACAAGGGTGGATTATGTTTGATCTTGGACCGTGAGACGGCAAGAGGTTTAGTTATCACTACCTAACTAGCCGTATTGATTATTGCAGCAAGGTATAGGTTGAAAGTATGCTTCCAAGATAGGTAGACTCATCAGCTGGCCAGGAAGATCAGGACCAGAATGATAGATAGGGTCAGGATAATGACTAGGGTCAGACCCCCCAGCCAGCTCCTGATAACTAGAGTTGCTTGTTGACTTACAAGCAAGAGTAATGAGGCAGGAAGAAGAAATTCGCCTCCTGAGACAACAATAGGTTCTTGCAGGGAACATTTTACCAGAGGCACCACCTGTAGTGGTGCCAACAGTTGAGCAACCGTCAGAGGCTAGAAGTAAATGGGAACCTCTTTATGAAAGGTTCAAGAAACACCACCCTCTAGTTTTTTAGGGTAGTGCAGATCCGGCTAAGGCCGAGCAGTGGATGAGCATGGTTACAACCATCCTAGACTTTATGAGGGTGGCTGGTAATGAGAGAGTGGCCCGTGCCACATCTATGTTTTGGGAGGATGCCCGAATTTGGTGGGAAGTGATATCCCAGACCAGAAATGTTAATGCCCTCAGTTGGGAAGAGTTTCAGACTTTGTATAATGAGAAGTACTATAATGATGCCATCAAGGCAGCAAAAGTTGAAGAGTTCAGCAAGCTGTTTCAAGGAAGTCTGTCAGTGACTGAGTATGCTTTAAAGTTTGACAGACGGGCAAAGTTTGCAATGGAATTGGTCCCAACTGATAGGACCAGAAGGGAGAGGTTTCTCAAGGGGCTACAACCTAGGATAGCCCGTGATGTTCGTATTACCACTATGTCTGGAATTACTACTTATGCACAGGTGGTTGAGAAGGCGCTCATAGTTGAGAGCGCAGAGAACAAGATCTGGTGGGACAATGCAGCCAGAAGAGATTTTAGGAGGGTGGGACCTCCATTTGTTGGTTCACGTAGGGCCGAAGGCCCCAATGATCAGAAGAGGAAGGCTCCTGACACCTTCCCAGCTCCAGGCCCTGACAGGTGACCATATGGCATTTCAATGGGCTGCCAAGGCGGCAGTGAGGCCTGAAGGACTTTTCCTGAGTGCCCTAGGTGCAAGAGGCGCCATCTAGGGGAGTATCGGGCAAGAGCTTGATTTTTATGCGGAGTAGAGGGACATTTGAAGAAAGATTGCCTGAGAGCAAAGAAGGAAGAGCCAAGAAAGGCGGACAGCTCAGCCCCAGCTCGAGTGTTCGCATTGACTCAAGCAGAAGCTGAGGCTTGTCCCTTAGTAGTTACAGGTCAGCTTTTTAGTGTTGGAACCCCTTATACTATTTTGATTGATTCTAGTGCTACACATTCTTTTGTTGCAAGTAGAATTATTGATAGATTGTGTAGACCATGTGATTATTATGTTGTGGGGTTTGGAACCTTATTACCCACTCGGGAGCTAGTAGTATCAAGAAGAAGGGTCGGATCGTTGCCAGTGATAGTGGAGGGCAGAGAGTTATAATTGATTTGATAGATTTGGTTATGACCGACTTTGAGATGATTCTGGGTATAGATTGGTTGGTAAAGTATGGGGCAACCATAGATTGCAGAAGGAAGATGGTAACCTTTGAGCTTGAAGGTGAAGATCCTTTTGTGTTTGTTGGCACTGTGCATGGACCGTGTATACCTATGATATCTGTTTTGAGGGCTAGAGATCTATTGCAAGGAGGTTGCATAGGATTCTTAGCCAGTGCGGTTGATACCACCCAAGTCATGCTAGTGAGACCAGTGGAGACCAGACTAGTTTGTGAGTTTTTGGATGTGTTTCCAGAAGATTTACCAGGGTTGCCACCACACAAGGAGATTGAATTTGTAATTGAACTAGCACCAGGGACGAAGCCATTTTCTAGAGCACCTTACAGAATGGCCCCAACAGAATTAAAAGAACTGAAGGTACAGCTGCAGGAGTTTTTAGACCTAGGTTTTATCAGATCTAGTTTCTCACTGTGGGGTGCACCAGTTTTGTTTGTGAAGAAGAAAGATGGTTCTCTAAGGATGTGTATTGATTACAGAGAACTGAATAAGTTAACAATCAAGAACAAGTATCCTCTGCCAAGGATAGATGATTTGTTTGATCAGTTGCAGGGTAAAAGGGTATTCTCAAAGATTGACCTTCGATCTGGTTATCATCAACTGAGAGTCAAGGAGGGAGATTTACCGAAGACTGCCTTTCGCACTAGATATGGGCATTATGAATTCTTAGTCATGTCCTATGGGTTGACTAATGCCCCAGCTACTTTCAGGGATTTGATGAACAGAGCATTGAAGGATTATTTGGACCAGTTTGGGATCGTCTTCATTGATGATATTCTAGTTTATTCTCAGTCAGAGTCAGAACATGAGTAGCATCTGAGGTTAGTTCTACAGAGACTGAGGGAATACTGATTGTTTGCAAAATTCAAGAAGTGTGAGTTCTAGTTATCTTAGGTAACTTTCCTTGGGCACATTATCAGTAAGGAGGGGATTAAGGTGGACCCAGCCAAGATTGAGGCGGTCAGGGATTGGCCAAGGCCAAAGAATGCTTTAGAGGTTAAAAGTTTCCTTGGGTTGGCAGGTTATCATGGGCGTTTGATGAAAGGATTCTCAAAGATTGCCACTTCATTGACTGAACTGACACGCAAGAATCAGAAGTTTGTGAGGTCAGACAAGTGTGAGAACAACTTCCAGGAACTGAAGCAGAGGTTGATTACAGCTCTAGTTCTGAGTCTTCCAATAGATAAGGAGAAGTTTGTGATATACTGTGATGCCTCACATCAGGGTTTGGGTTGTGTTCTAATGCAGTCATGGAAGGTGATTTCTTATGCCTCACGCCAATTGAAAGAATATGAACAGAGGTACCCTACTCATAATTTGGAGTTGGCAGCTGTGGTCTTTGCATTAAAGGTATGGAGACACCATCTTTATGGTGAGAAGTGTGAGATTTACACTGATCACAAGAGCCTGAAGTACTTCTTCACACAGAAAGACTTGAACATGAGACAAAGGCGTTGGCTGGAGTTAGTGAAAGATTATGATTGTGAAATCTTGTATCACCCAGGAAAGGCCAATGTGATAGCATATGCTTTAAGCCGGAAGGGTCCGGGATAGATTTTCAGTGCAAGGCTGATATCTAGAGAGTTAGCAGAAGATATGACCAGAGCTGGCATAGAGTTGCTGGTAGGCCAGTTGGCCAACATTACGCTACAATCTACACTGTTGGAAAGAATAAAGGAAGGTCAGTTGGGTGACCCACAACTGATCAAGATCAGGGAGGATGTTCTAGCTGGAGTATCCAGAGATTACACAATGTCAGATATGGGCTTGTTGAGATACAAGGGTCGAATATGTGTTCCGATGGACATTTCTATGAGGCGGGAGATTCTGGATGAATCTCATACTACTCCTTACTATTTGCATCTAGGCACCACGAAGATGTATTAGGATGTGAGATCGTTGTATTGGTGGCCTGGGATGAAGAAAGATGTGGTAGAGTATGTAGCTAAGTGCTTGACATGTCAACAGGTCAAGGCTGAGCTTCAGAGGCCAGCAGAGCTATAGCAACCTCTGGATATCCCATAGTGGAAATGAGAGGACATCACGATGGACTTAATGGTGGGATTACCCAGGATTGTGGGTCAACATGATTAGGTGTGGGTTATTATGGATCGATACACCAAGTCAGCTCACTTCTTACTAATGAGGACTACTTACACAGTTGAGCAGTACACAGATCTCTATGTGCGAGAGATTGTGTGCCTTCATGGGGCACCGAGGTTGATCGTGTCAAATCGGGACCCCACATTCACTTCCAAGTTCTGAGGAAGTTTGCAGAGGGCCATGGGTACACAGCTAAAGTTCAGTACTGCTTATCATCCTCAGACAGATGGACAATTTAAGAAGACGATTCAAATATTAGAAGACATGCTGCGAGCATGCGTGTTGGACTTTGGTGGGTCCTGGAGTAAGTATCTACCTTTGATAGAGTTTTCCTACAACAACAGTTATCAGTCGACCATTGGGGTGGCTCCTTATGAGATGATGTATGGTAGGAAATGCAGATCTCTCATTCATTGGGATGAGACAAGAGAAAGGAGATACTTGGGTCCTAAGGCAGTTCAGAGGACCAATGAGGCCATTGAGAATATTAGAGCTTGGATGTTCGCTTCTCAAAGCAGACAGAAAATTTATGCTGATCCTAAATGCAAGAACGTAGAGTTCCAAGTGAGAGACTATGTCTTCCTTAGAGTCTTGACATGGAAAGAGGTGAGAAGGTGTGGGAAGAAGGGCAAGTTGAGCCCTAGGTTTGTAGGTCCATTTGAGATCTTGGAGAGGATTGGTCAGGTGGCCTATAGGTTGGCCTTACCACCGACATTGTTGGTCGTGCATAACGTATTTCATATATCAGCTCTTCGGAGGTATGTATCAGATGTGACTCATGTATTGAGTTACGAGGATCTGGAGCTTGAGGCATATCTCTCTTATAAGGAACAACCAGTCTAGATTCTAAACGGGAAGGACAAGGTCCTGAGGAATACAACTATAAATTTGGTTAAGGTATTATGGAGGAACAACAAGGTCAAGGAAACGACCTGGGAACTAGAGTTAGAGATGCAGAGTCAGTACCCCAAGTTGTTCAGGTAAATTTTGAGGATGAAATTTCTGTAAGGAGGGGATAATTGTAATGTCCCAAATTCCCTAATGTGGCTTAGTGCCTAGATTAGGGGGTCAGGAGGGTCATAATTGATTTAATATGCGATTATATGCATGATTATGTGAGTTATATTATTATATGATGATAATTGCATGCATGTGGGCCCACTTCTTATTAGAAGGGCATTTTCGTAATTTTGGCCCGTTGAGGGCATAATTGTATATTTATATGCATGTATGTGATATATGGGTGAGACCACATTATTATGTGGATATGTTTGAGCTATTCGGCATGAGACGATCCTAGGATGCAAGTTAGCGATTTGGTCATAACGGGGTTAATTACAGGGCTCGGGGTGATCCTAGGGGTGAGCTTAGGGGTAAATTGATGTTTAGTACATTACAAGGAATGAGCGGGTAATGGGATGTGATTTATTAATTATTTGAGGATATTGGGATTAACGGTAATTGGAGGACGTTAATTATGATTAACGAGATAGGTGGGAAATGACAAATTTTCCCTTGCTTAGCTTTGAAGGTTTTAAATGGCCCTAGGGGAAATTTGGTCATTTAGACCATTATATAAGTTCAGCCAAGGGATGGTTATGGAATAGACTAAGGCAAAACATAGTTCTCTTCTCATCTCTCTCTCTCTCTCGTGTTGGGATTTTGAAGCTAAACTAGAAGATTAAACTTGAGGGTTTAAGGCTTGAGAGTTTTGGATTGTGATCAACAACTGAAAGGGGTTCAATTCATATTTGAGGTAAGGTTTTCAGCTTGAATCTCAAGGTTTTTACTTTGTTTTTAAGGTGGTTTGTAAGTTGAGATTTTGATTGTGTAATTGGGTATTTGATGGTGTTTTAAGTGTTATAGAGCTTAGGTTTTGCTGTTAAACTAATGATAATGTTGTGGTGATGATTGATTGTGATATTGGGATTGGTTTGATGAGTTTTGGTTGAGGTTTAGATTGAGAAAAATGCAGGGGAGCTTGGTTTGCGGGGTCAAGTCGCGACCGAGTTCATGCAAGTAGTGACTTGAGTGAACCCCAGAGCCTTCTCTGGGCTCTGTCTGGCAAGCGCACCGCGACCCTCAAGGGCAAGTCCTGCCCCTGGCACCCAGATAGGGGACTCTCTTTCTTGGGGGAGCGCCGCGACCCTTGGGGGTAGGTCACAGCCCGCCTATCCTTTTTGTGCCAGGCTAGGTTTTAGAAACTTTTAAGCGCGGGTTTTTGAATCTTAAGGCTCGAGATTGAATCTACTAACCGTTTTAGTAGGATTCAAGGTCCCGGGAGTTGGGTTTTAATCCATGAACCTTTTATTACTCATTTTATTGATGGGATTTCATATTTGGTTATGATTAGGTGATCGCTAAGGGCTTAAGGACAGGATCATTCTCAAGGGTCGTTCTTTATTTATTTTACGCTCAAACATGAGGTAAGAAAACTGCACCTAGTATGTGACATACATGATTATTGATGAGGCATGTTGAGTGCTCTATATATGGACATTGGTTGCATTGTAAATGCCTAGCATCATTGCTTACTTATGAATGATGCTGACTTATTAGTCAGAAACGACAATGGTGTTTAGTACTGGTTGTGAAGCTCTGACTTATCAGTCATGATCGGAAATAATACTGAGCACTGGTCGTATGGAATTGACTTATGAGTCAAGAGTGGCATTAGCATTTTTAACGCAGGCCAAAATGATTATATCTAATAAACATGAGCATTAAATGATTGACCGACCTATTGGTCGAAGAAAACTAAAGCGATTGGCTGGTCTATGACTAGTTACTCAGAGCCAGGGCCAAAAAAGGTTCAGGTGACTTGAAAGTCACATGGCTTAGGGCGCATGACCCCAGAGAGACTCATTAGTCATCTATTCAGGGTGCAGGACCCCAGGATGCCTCATTAGTCATCTATTCAGGGTGCATGACCCCAGAATGACTCATTAGTCATATATTCAGGACGCAAGACCCCAAGATTGACTTGCTAGTCATCATCTGATTAGGGCTGAAGCCCCATACTAATTTCATGATCATTTATTTATATTCCATACATGTAGTAATAAAATTTCTTGCTGAGCCTTGGCTCACGGGTGCTATGTGGTGCAGGTAAAGGGAAAGAAAAGCTTACCCAGCCTTGAGTGGAGAGCTTAGGTGGCGATGTGTACATATGCAGCCGCTTGACCACCACGACCAAGGTGTTTCTCAGGGGAACTAGGGTTTAAACCTATTTTTGCTGCTTAGGTCGGCGGATTGTAACTTTTGAACTGTAATGACCATTTTGGATTGTAAACACTTTTATGGGATCCCATGTACAGTTTAATGTTTTAAATAAAATATATCCATTCATTTTGACTGAGATTTTCACCCTGGCCCATTAATAACACTTAGATGCACGTTTATGACCTAATGACTCATTTAGCGAGTTAAGCACTATTTAAAGTACACAGTGTGACGGTATTGGCTAACCAGGGTGTTACAATCAACATATTTTATGATTGAATTGAATACATAAATGTAATTTACATACCAAATCCCAAAGCCAAGTTTGAACCATGTGCAACTGCAAGAACCATGCCACACAGTGCGTCCCAGTATGGACGTTCTGATCCCTCTTGTTGTCGATCTTCCCGATCATCCACTTGTGGAAGCTCTTCTCCTGCTGCGGGTCACACTTCCTTAAAGGTTCAGTAACTAGCCCCTGTTTATCTACTCTCATCCTCTTAGTTGGGTCGGTGAAGTCATCAAAATGCTAGGCCTGCGTTTCTTCCTGACAACTTCAAGGCTAGCTGCCTCCTCAAGCTGTAGTACTCATACACTGGGACTGTCGGCGTCACTGGCAACAAGAGATGTCTGGGCCCTTGGAGTGGAGGGTGGATCACCGGGCTCGTAGTCCTCAAGCAAGATATCTGACTCTGTATCTGATTTTAAGTGGGTGGATCGATCTGAGACCACTGAAATTAGCTGTGCTAACTGAGCCATGATCGTAGTCTGATGTGACGTAAGGTTTCCTGGCCCTCCTCAACCCTCTTGAGCCTTTGCATGAACTGCTCATAATCAGTCTGGGCAACCTGACTAGAGGAAGGTGAACATGCCTGTGAAGTACCCTCCTCAACCCTCAAAAAATCCTCGTAAAAAATAGAAGCTTCCTTTGCAACCTCTGCCAGCTTCTCTGCCTCCTTCTCAAACACTACTTCTTCTGATGCAGTCCTAGCCTCCACTACAGTTGATTCCAATTCAGGGAATAACCTGGAATCAACGTCTGGGAGACTATTGTAGTAGACTATCTCACCAGGACGTGGCTTCAGCATGGAAAATACCACTAACTGCATGGTCGAATAACATGGGTTAGAAAAACTTTAATAAAATAAACCGTTAATCAATTAATTTGTGACATTTAACAATATAAAGTGGAACTTACTCGACGACTTGGCGAACATAGGAACCAACTCAGTTGTCGAAAGAGTGATATCGGTCTTCGTAGCCCAACTAAGCATCCTGGGAATCTGGTTTCTCACCGTACTTACTCCCAATAGCTGGCATGGCCTCAAAAGCCCAGTACAGAAGTGCGGGGGCATAGCCATAGAAATTATACTTCGACTCCTTCTGTTTTTTGCTTGAACCCTCTTTCTTCTTCTCCTCATAATGTTTCAATTGTTTTTGCATGTCCTTTTGAACTCCTCTAATAACCTTCTTGAAGGAAAACTTCCCCCACGGATACTTGAAAAAGTAGTCAAGATCCTCAACCATCTTTGGGGAATCACCCCATATCTGTGTTGTCTTCTCTGGAGAATTCAGTACCCCCTCTATCAAATAGCACAAACCCAGCTTAAATGCATATTCTGGGTTTGTCGAGGCCTTCAAAGCATCTTCCAACTAGCCAAAGCTAACCTTGGAATCACCATTAAAGTATTCTTGGATGATCCGATCACTTGAAAGATGCTCTCTCAACTCATCTGGGGACGGGGTGTTCCCAAAATTCAGCCTGGTGACTAGGGCAAACTCTGCAATCCCAAATCTGCAAAGAGTATTGCCCAAGTAGAACTGGCCCTCTTCAACCTTCTTACTTTCCACCTTCCACAACATAAGATGATGCAGTAGAACCCCAGAAAAACTGAAGGGCTTAGCCTTGAAGAACTCTCCCAACGATTATGCCTCTGCTCGTTCAATTAGCCTGTGCCTCCTAAACTGCTCTATAAGGGTTTCCAAGTAAGCACTACCCCTATAGGTGGCACGACCAGGAAAGTGCTTCTCCAATGATACAATGAAACAAAGCATCTGAAAAAAAAAAAGAAAAAAAAAAGTTAAAAATACAATTTTAAACAATCTGGTAACTATCGAGGACCATCGAGGTTTAAAAAAATCAAACAACATATGAACTATCAAGGTCTGTCGAGGCCTATCGAGGCCTGTCAAGGTAGCACACAATATTGGTGCTGACCATTACTGTCGAGGCCTATCAAGGCCTGTCGAGGTCTATTGAGGCATAGGTAAAATAAAAAAAAAAAAACCCAATTCTATCGAGGCATATCGAGGCCCATGCAAAATCATAAAAATTCCTAATTCTATCGAGGCCTCAACAATATTGATGCTAGACACTACTGTCGATGCCTATCGAGGTATATTTAGGCAAAACAAAATCATAATATATCTATCTTTATCGAGGCCTATCGAGGCACATGCTAAATCAGAAATATGCCTTATTCTATCGAGGCCAGAACTTAACAGATACTCTCAATGCCTATCGAGGTGAATAAACATATCGAAAAAAACCCAGATTTTTTCATAACTCATCCCTGATCTATCCTATGAACAAAAAATTAACAAATAAACCAGGCCCAGACAATTTATTGCAGAATTAACAAGTAAATCCATCATCTTTGCCTATTTCGGGGTTGTTTACTCGATCTCGTGGGTTTTCTCGCCTACTCGCCTACTCTGGCAATGGTTTCTTGCCACTTTCTGTGTTGTCATGGTCATGGAAGACAAAGCCACGGTGAATGCGCGAAAGGAGAGTGAGAGTTTTTGGAGATTTTGGTTTCAAGACCGAGAATAGAGAGAGTCCGAGAGAGTAGAGAGAGAAAGTGGGAAACAAATGAGAGGGGTATTTTTTAAACTAATGGAAATACTAGGATCAAATGCATATGTATACAGTGGGTAGGGTATTTTTGCTATGGTACCCCATTTAATGCATCAATAGTCAAATTTCCCTTTTATAAACTCAAAATCTTAAAAGTGATGGGACCCACCATAATCCTTGATTGTTACTTCATTTTTGGAAATATAATCCAAATCATGATTCAATTTTTATGTTATAAAAATGGAAATGATAAAATAAGATTTTTTTTTCTGTTTCCTAACCTTCTATCTAAAAACCCTAAATACATTTCAACCCCTTTTTCTTCCGCAACCAAAAGTGGGAAGGAAGGAGAAGAACCAGGAGAACGAAGCACCTTGCTAAATGCACATTGTAAACTCTTCAGTGATCAAGTTCTCAACCATTGCTGGTCTTCATCCCTGTTAGGTGTTAGCGATATTTTCTTATGATATTTAATGTGCAAGTGTACACAATCGCATGCAAGTAATATAATAGTAAGTATTTTAATATCGTCTCCTCAAGGATTGTTTAAGCAAGATATTGTAAAGATCAAACCCAACAATTTGGAATAAAAATAAGCAATAAGGTTGATTGAACTAAAATAAAAAAAAATGAAATATATAAATGAGTGAACTAACGACCAAAACGAAACTAAAACAGTAAGCAAATGATTAATCAAGCGATGATGGGAAGTTAGAGCTACTAATTCCCTCTAATATGCAATTCTGGGCACAGATGCGGGTAACAATGCGGTCGCAATTCTGGGTAATGTTGACTAGGTTTTCTACTTGTCTTAATTCTTTTTCCTAAGCAATTAAGGTTCAATTCTTACATTAATTAACAAATTCCTATACCCAACCAATGTTAAGAATATCAATTTGAGAACAAACCTATAGAATCATGCAAGGTGATTATATATTCCTATATAAACACAATTTCTAAAACATAAAAGTTAAGAACATGCATCAATCAATCTTTGTATCTATTAATATTAATCTTTCCAGCATCAATACCAATTTAATTACCTACTCAAGTTGGCCAAACGTAGAGCAAGTATAAACAACAATACCCATTGATTGAACAAAACCTCAAAACAACTTTAACATTAAAATTACCCACACACCCAAAATTACATATTAGAGTTCATTAGCATCTCTAACTACAAAAGTTTAGTTCATACTAAAATTCAAGAGAACAATTATAATAATTTCAGCCATGGGTTTCATGAGAATCAATTAAAGGAATCCAAATACAAAGATTAAGAGTAGAGAAAATAAAATCCAAACGCTAAGAGTTAAATGAAATTGTCTCTTCTTCTCCTTCTTCATTGCACTCTCTTTCCTCCTCCTTGAAGCTCAAAATCTGGTCTCTCTCATGGTGGGGGCGGCTGGTTTCTTTCTTCAATGGTGGTCTCATGAAAAAGGGAAAGAGAGAAAAAATATATGTAATATCCCCTTTGCCTCCTTAGGGTTTTCTTCCAAATACAGAAAAATCCTTGTTCCTCACATGCACCCCTTGTTATGGGACCCAAAGGTGATGTAGATTAAAGAATTCCAGCTGTCCTCCTAAAAAAATGCCACTTCAGCAGCCACGTCATCCATGCATAGCTCTAGGAAATGCGGTTAAAATAAATGCGGTCGCATTTATGAGTTTTCTTGCTCAACAAAAGAAACTAAAAACCAAAGTGAGCCTTTTCAAGTCTTCTGTTCACAAGATAATTTTTCACCTATTAATGAGACATTTCTAATCCTTTCATAAATATCAAGCACTAAACTTATCAAAACTAACACAAACACAAATAAAGTGAAATTAAACACAAAATAAAAAAAAAAGAACAAATATCACTTTAATGTCATTGAATTATAAGCCTAAAAGTGACTAAGATAACTCTATATTGTAGAGTTATCACACCCCCAAACTTAAATCATTGCTCGTCCTCGAGTGATGTCTCAACAAAACAAAAACAAAGTAAATAAAAAAATACAACACAAAAGACACTCACAAAGACAACAAAACAAAACTTACAACCACAAATTGAAAAGGAATCATTTCTTGAAGTATAATGCCTAAATTATGGGGTAATGATCTCATAAATTTAATTAAAATGAGCTGATTTTTACCTCTTGAGCATGCATGAACCAACCTTTTTCAAACATTAATAAGACAACCAAGTCATGTTCCAAGTGTTTGTCCCAACGCGTGTGTGCAAAGCTCTTCTCAATCCTCTTCGATTCCTTAAATCACACCATAAGTCGGTCCTCAAGTCTAATCCTTGTCTCATATGTTGACTTGCTAACTCCTCTCCACAAATGTAGAATAGCTTAGCATTCTAGATCGATAGGTATTTTCAAGGTTGTAATGAGGCTAGGCTAAGGGTATGGAAATTTGGGAATTTATAGGCTAAAAAATCTCCAAACTTAGTTTGCTTTAGAACCTTGTAGTACAAATGATCTACCCTCTACTCTTTTTTTTTCACAAGTTCACCCCACTCTCCCTTTCATTTATTTCAATGTATATATATATATAATTTTTTAACACTATATATATGTCCAATACAATGAATATTTACTTTTATTTATTTATTTTCATAATTTTCTCTTTTTTTTTTAACTTAAATAACTAGGACATATATATATATTTTACAACGAAAAATAATGAAACAACTAAATATAACAAACACCTTTTTTTATATAAGAAATATATAAATACACCCCTTTTATCCCACCCCCAAACTTAAACTTAACAAACTAAGTTTAGAGATGGTTAGGGAACAAAATATGAGAATTATAACATGAGAAGGGATATGGCTAAATGCATAAAGGTGAATCAACAAAGAATAGGCCAAAAAGCTCAAAGTGGGCAACAATGGATAATACTTTCAAGGGTAGGCTAGAAAATCTCAATCGATCCAACAAAATACCTATGTCATTTCTAGTTTGCTAAGCCTCCTAGGATTTCGCCTCAAGGAAATTAACAAGACAATTCTAAGATCTTAGACTCTCACAACCAATTAGCATTATTTAGAGTTTCTAAGAATCATGATAAAGCCAAGCACACATGTTAAGATCACACACTTTTCACATTTCAAGGTTTGCCAAATTGATGCCTAAATCAAACCAATCCAAACATGCTTAAGATCCGCTCTAAGATGCAATTTCCTTTTTTTTTTCATCAATGATCCCCCAAAATTTAGCACTACTACAATACTAAAATTCCTTTTACAAAACACAACACACATATAAAAAACACAAAATAACCCTAAAAAGAAAATTTAAAAATAAAAAATATCACAAATCACAAAATGAACACCAGCTACCCCAAACTTAGAGATCACAGTGTCCTCACTGTGATAAAGCAAAAGACAACACAAAAAAAAACAACAACGAAATACCGACTCAAAACAACAAGACAACTAAGAACGAGCAACAAAAAAAAAAACAGACAAAAAAAAAAACTAAGATAAAGCTAAGAAAGGATAGAAAGAACTCCCTAAAGTCACCGAGCCCGCGGCCCAATCTAGAACCCCCTTTAAAAATTGTCCACCATTTGGTCTTTCCATGTTAGCTCTATATATGCCCAGTTGCGCCCACAAATGCGATAGCAATTATGTGACCGCAATTGGGAGATTGCAGAAAAATTTCCTGCTGCTAAACCAGAATTTTTCCAAATCAGTCCAACACTCCCCAAACTTTAATTCCAATGCTTCCCATCTTTCCTTTGATGCACTTACACCTGAAACACAGAAACACTACCCACAAGACCAAGGGAAAGCAGAAATCAAAATAAAAGAAACTTAAGAAAACTAAAACTAAATAAATTAAACTCTCTTTGTTTGTTTTTGTTTTTTTTTATAATTGAATTGGGCTGCTTTACAATTAATCCTCCTAACACCGTAGCAACCCAATTTGTTACAATTTCTTCAAGGATCCTTCAAAATGAGCGAGGTCTTATTTAGCTTAACCTCGCCACCCCCAAACTTAAGTTCTTTCCTTTTCACCTTCAACTTTCTTCCTGAAATTTCATCACGCAAATCCAATGCACCACAAGGAAAGACTTTAATTATCAAGAATGAATCGGAGAAACTTGATCATAGATGTCTAGAACTTGCTTTCATTTGAGAATTAGAGAAACACACCCGTTGCCCTACTTCGAACCTTTGGGAATGAGCTTTCCTACCACACTTCTTTTTTCTTTTTCTTCTTCCTATGTGGCTCTTGCAAATGAGATGGTGCCTTGTTTATACTTGCCCCTAGCTCATTGTTGCTCTCAAATTCTTTAGGAGATGGCCTCATCCTCACTTTCTTGTTATACCTTATGGGTACCTCTTCCTCCATATTAGTCCAATGGGCTTATAATCAAATGGGAAATTTCACGGGCCTATAGCCCATGATAATTTTGACCTAGGGCTTCAAAATGACTATTATTTTATTGATTTTTTTAATTAAATTAAATTTCCTAATTGAGTCTATAAAAGGAGTGCTTAGAGAGAAGTCAAAACATAAGTCATAAGTCAGATTCTCTGATAGTTTTAGATTCTCTCTAAACACAAGTCTTTTTCTAAGCCTCTTTGTTATTTTCTCTTCTTCTCTCTATATCTATCTCATGTGTTGAGAATTGCCCACACTATTCTAGGTGGTTCTAAGGATACATTGGAAGATTGTGAAGAAAATAGAAGATCGGTTCAGTTTCTTGATAATACTCTGCGACAGAGAGGATACAAGAGTTAGAGAAACTGAAGGAAGGACTCTTTAATTCCGCTGCATATACTGTAAGTATTCTATTATTTGTTTGTCTTTGAATTCAATTTTAGAAACATGTTTTAGGCTATCTCATATTAATTTGTTTAATATTAGATATACATGAAAATAAATAAAGATCCTGTATAAGCTAATCCTACAGCTGCAGCATTCCTGCAGCACTCTGGGCAGAGACAGATTTTTGTACACTAGGAATTTCAGCATCTTTTTGAATTTCCTCATTTATTTGGATTGAAGAGGGCTCACCCTCATGCCCAGAATTTGTCTTGGAATTCTCCAACTCCTTCCCACTTCTCAAAGTGATTGCTTTGCACTCCTCTTTACCTTCTCGTCTTGGATTTATGGTGTCACTTGGCAATGAACCTTGGGGTCGACTACGCATCTCATTAGCAAGCTGTCCAACTTGAATCTCCAAGTTTCTCAATGATGCTTCTTGGCTTTGGATCATGGCTTCATTCTTCACTATATACTCCTTCAACATGTCCTCAAGAGAGCTAGATTGCATTGCTTGTTGTTGTGGCCTTTGTTGTGGTGCTTGTGGGGGATAACCCGGCGGGAAATTTGGTCTTGGAGGCATAGAAGAATTGCTAGGGCCAACCCCTTGATTACTCCATGAGAAGTTGGGATGTTGCCTCCATGATGGGTTGTAGGAATTAGAATAAGGGCCATTCCTATTTTGATTCCCCATGTAACACACAGCTGCTAGATTGGAAGGACAGTTGTCAAAAGTATGACCCTCACCACAATACACACAAGAAATGTTCTCCATTTGCCCAAATTGTGTCCCCATAGGCTGCCCCATTGATTGATTCATCCCCATATTCATTGTCTTGAGCATATTAGAAATAGAGGACACTTAGGCTGCCAAAGAAGTGATGGCATCTACATCATGAATACCGGCCATCTTTCTACCTGTAGACAATCTAGAAGTGGGCCACTGATAGTTATTGTTGGATATTCTCTCAAGGATTTCATATGCCTCATTATAGGACTTAGCAAGAAGAGCCTCATTCGATGAAGCATCAATCACCATCCTAGTATGAGCATTGAGATCGTTATAGAAGGTCCCCATCTGGATGCAATGAAGAATGCCATGGTGAGGGCATTTGCGCAACAACTCCTTAAACCGCTCCCATGCCTCATATAAAGATTCTTCATCAAGTTGTTGGAATGAGGTAATCTCATTGCGGAGCTTGGCATTTTTAGTGGGAGGAAAATACTTCATCAAAAACTGCTCAGCCAACTCTTGCCATGTAGTCACAGAATCAGATGGCAAAGAGTCCAACCAAGCTCTAGCTCTGTCTCTCAAGGAGTATGGGACAACTTTAGTCTCAGTGCATCCTCTGTCACTCCGGGCAGCTTGAATGAATCACTCACTTCAATGAACAATCGAAGATGAAGGTGAGGATCCTCTATTGGCATCCCACTAAACTGGCCCACAGTTTGAAGCATCTAGAACATGACTGGCTTCAATTCAAACTGTGCTGCCTGAATTTCTGGTCTAACGATGCCTAGATTGAGCTCATTGAAGAGGGGGAGAGCATATTGCCTGATAGCACAATCTCTGTCATCAGCCACAATAACTGCATTTTGCCCATTGTTGGCAACTACTCCCCCTTGAGCTACTCGATCTTGAGCAGCTCCTGCTAGATTTACTGGTGGATCATGAGCGAATCCTGCTAAGTGTGCCACCCTTTGAGCGGCTCCCTGTTGAGCCCCTTGCTCAGCATCAATATTTACTACTTCCCTTTTTGACTTTTGGATCTTTCGCTTTCTTCTAAAGATACGCTCAATTTCTAGATCAATGGGAAGTAGTTCAGGGTCTTGATTCTCGCTCATACACTGTGTAAACCTGAAATTGTACGAGAATCACCTAAGTTAGTACAAAATAATTTAAACCAAATTGTGAGATACTTAATTTCACAATAAATGACTTTAAACAATCCCAAGAAATGGCGACAAAAACTTGTTGCGATATTTTCTTATGATATTTAATGTGCAAGTGTACACAATCGCATGCAAGTAATATAATAGTAAGTATTTTAATATCGTCTCCTCAGGGATTGTTTAAGCAAGATATTGTAAAGATCAAAACCCAACAATTTGGAATAAAAATAAGCAATAAGGTTGATTGAACTAAAATAAAAAAAATGAAATATATAAATGAGTGAACTAATGACCAAAATGAAACTAAAACAGTAAGCAAATGATTAATCAAGCGATGATGGGAAGCCAGAGCTACTAATTCCCTCTAATATGCAATTCTGGGCACATATGCGAGTAACAATGCGGTCGCAATTCTGGGTAATGTTGACTAGGTTTTCTACTTGTCTCAATTCTTTTTCCTAAGCAATTAAGGATCAATTCTTGAATTAATTAACATATTCCTATGCCCAACCAATGTTAAGAATATCAATTTGAGCACAAACCTATAGAATCATGCAAGGTGATTATATATTCCTATATAAACACAATTTCTAAAACATAAAAGTTAAGAACATGCATCAATCAATCTTTGTATCTATTAATATTAATCTTTCCAGCATCAATACCAATTTAATTACCTACTCAAGTTGGCCAAATATAGAGCAAGTATAAACAATAATACCCATTTATTGAACAAAACCTCAAAACAACTTTAACATTAAAATTACCCACACACCCAAAATTACATATTAGAGTTCATTGGCATCTCTAACTACAAAAGTTTAGTTCATACTAAAATTCAAGAGAACAATTATAATAATTTCAGCCATGGGTTTCATGAGAATCAATTAAAAGAATTCAAATACAAAGATTAAGAGTAGAGAAAATAAAATCCAAACGCTAAGAGTTAAATGAAATTGTCTCTGTTGGATTAGCTTATACAGGATATTTATTTATTTTCATGTATCTAATATTAAAAAAATTAATACGAGATAGCCTAAAACATGTTTCTAAAATTGAATTCAAAGAGAAACAAATAATATAATACTTACAGTATACGCAGCGGAATTAAGAGTCCTTCCTTCAGTTTCTCTAACTCTTGTATCCTTTCTGTCGCAGAGTATTATCAAGAAACTGAACCGATCTTCTATTTTCTTCACAATCTTCCAATGTATCCTTAGAACCACCTAGACTAGTGTGGGCAATTCTCAACACATGAGATAGATATAGAGAGAATAAGAGAAAATAACAAAGTGGCTTAGAAAAGGACTTGTGTTTAGAGAGAATATAAAACTATCAGAAAATCTGACTTGTGACTTATCAAAATTCTCTTCTTTGACTTCTCTCTAAGCACTCCTTTTATAGACTCAATTAGGCCATTTAATTTAATTAAAAAATCAATAAAATAATAGCCATTTTGAAGCCCTAGGTCGAAATTATCATGGGCTATAGGCCCGTGAAATTTCCCATTTGATTATAAGCCCATTGGACTAAAAATCAAGGCCTGTATTATTTTCTATTGATTTAATTAATTAAATAATTATTTAAATCATTTATCAAATTAATTATTTATAATTTGAACCTTGATATAAACTTATTTATTAAATTAGATACCAATTTATCTTAATTAATAAATCTGCCATAATTTCTCTTTTCTTCTCAAAATTACACAACTCTGTGAAACTATCCAAAATTGACCTGGTCAACTTTGATAATTCTAATTGATAATTAAATCAATTAATTGAGACTATCTAGATGATTTTATCCAAGGTACAATGGGGACCATGGGCTTATGAAATCAAGCTCCAATAAGTTATCATAAATCTAACAAATAAATTTACTAACTTATTAATTCCTCGTGACTCCACTATAGACTTGGAATTGCACTCTTGAATTCATAGAACACTCTATAACAAATATAGATACGCTATTAATTAACCATTATTACAACCATAATTGTCACTCAATCCTCTATAGACGGTCTACAATGAGATGGGACTAAAATACCGTTTTACCCCTCATTGTATTTTATCCTTAAAACACTTAGTTCCTTGTAAATGATATTTCAGTAAACTAATTTAATTACTGAAATGAGATCTCTATCATTTATCACCTTGAACCAAACTAAAAGGAAACCATCGTTTCACTTCTTCATCAGAAGCTATAGATGTTCATATCTATGATTAACACTCCCACTCAATTATACTACCGAGTTCCCAAGATGTAAGTATGGGCTAGTCCGTAGGGTAAGCTGGTAACGAACAAGTCAAAGAACTCAAATAATACAATCAGTTAGAATACTAACCACTCAGAATTGAGATTGAATTTACCTATGGTCAACTATATGATATGACTAGAATAGATAATAACGGTATGTTTACTTATCTTATCAACTGTCAATATCGGTCCTGTTCGATGTAACATATGCATCCGATCTTATATACTTTGCTAATGTTCTGGAAAGAACATAACACTGTAATGTGTAAGTAGATCATATCGTAGATTGGCAAGTCAGTGTAAATCCGGTGCACTGACTAATCTTAGGACTAACTTATTTTGAACATATAATCATATTTATATTCCACTGTGATTACGTCACTATAAATAAGATTAGCTATATGCTCGGGATTTAATAGAAGTTTATATTAAACAAATAATCATGAAAATAAAACATGTGAGCAAAGTGATTGACCAAGTCAAAAAATGATTTCTATTCTTTTATTGATAATAAAATGAGATTACAAAGAATTTGGGTTTTAATTAGGGCATAAAACCCCAACAAACTCCCACGTGCACTAATTGGAACTAATGCCTTAATTCTACTAATCCCATCTCCTTGATATGCTTATCAAATGTAGCTTCTGGTAGTGTCTTTGTAAACGGATCCGCAAGATTGTCTTCAGTTGCAATCTTCATAACCTTCACATCTCCCCTGGCCACATATTCTCGAATAATGTGATACTTCCTTTCTATATGCTTACTCCTTTTGTGACTTCGAGGTTCTTTTGAGTTGGATATCGCTCCTGTATTGTCTCAAAGCAACACAAGCGGTTTATCCATTTCTGGAATAACACCAAGATCTGAATAGAACTTCTTTAGCCAGACTATTTCCTTAGCTGCTTCTGACGCGGCTATGTACTCAGCCTCCATGGTGGAATCTGAGATTGCAGACTGCTTTACGCTTCTCCAAATCACAGCTCCACCCCCAAGAGTAAACACCATTCCAGAAGTAGACTTTCTGTCATCGACATCAGTCTGAAAATCTGAATCGGTGTAGCCTACAGGGTTCAGAACACCACCCTTGTAGACTAACATATAATCCCTAGTCCGTCTCAAATACTTCAAGATGTGCTTAACTGCTATCCAATGTTCCGGTCCTGGGTTTGACTGGTACCTGCTCACTACTCCCACTGCATAGCAGATATTTGGTCTAGTACACAACATGGCATACATCAGACTTCCAACTGCAGATGCGTAAGGAACTTTTCTCATTGCATCTTCCTCTTCAGGAGTCTGGGGAGACTGCTTCTTTGAAAGATGAATTCCATGGCGGGACGGTAGACGCCCTTTCTTGGAATTTGTCATTGAGAAACGTTCAAGCACTTTATCAATGTAAGCTGCTTGAGATAGAGCTAAAAGTTTGTTCTTTCTATCCCTGATGATCTGGATACCTAGAACATAACTTGCTTCACCCAAATCCCTCATCTGGAATTGAGTGCTCAGCCAATTCTTCACATCTGATAATTTCTTAACATTGTTTCCAATGAGTAAGATATCATTTACATAAAGAACCAGGAATACCACTATTTGATTTGCCTTCAGTTGGTAAACACAGGGCTCATCAATATTTTGTTCAAAGCCATAGGTTTTGATTATTTCATCAAACCTAAGATTCCAGGAACGAGAAGCTTGCTTAAGTCCATAGATGGACCTATTTAACTTACAAACTTTTCCTTCTTGTCTAGATACTTTAAATCCTTCTGGCTGATCCATATAAATGACCTCGTCAAGCTTTCCATTAAGAAAAGCTGTCTTGACGTCCATTTGCCAAATCTCATAGTCGAGAGCGGCTGCTATGGATAAGAGGATGCAAATGGATTTGAGCATGGCTACCGGACTAAAAGTTTCCTCATAGTCCACGCCTTCTCTTTGGGTATAACCCTTTGCCACTAATCGAGCTTTATAAGTCTCGATATTTCCATCAACACCTCGTTTCTTCTTGTAGATCCACTTGCACCCAATGGCCCTAAAGTCACTAGGTGCTTCCACAAGATCCCAGACGAAATTTGAGTACATGGACTCCATTTCCTGTTTCATGGCTTCGAGCCATAGTTCTTTTTCAGGGCTAGCCATTGCCTGTTTGAAAAACAATGGATCATCATCACTAGTGTCACTAACAACCATATTGGTTTCACCATCCAAACTATAGCGAACTGGGTTCCTAGAATCCCTCCCACTACGACGAGGCTTCGTGACTGTTTGCTCAAGAACAGTGGTACTTTCTTCATTTAAATCGACTTGCGTCGGTTGTACATGAAGAGTGGGAATTTCATCATCAACTTGCGTTGATGACGATGGAACATTGGTTGGAGTCAATTCTTTAACCATCTCCTCTAAAACTACTTTGCTGCGAGGTTTAAAGTTCTGGACATAGTCATTTTCCAGAAAAGTAGCATTTGTAGAAGTAAACACTTTCTTTTCTGAATGACTATAGAAAAGTCCACCCCGAGTACCTTTAGGATAGCCAACAAACATGCAAAATTCAGTTCGCGGTTCTAGCTTTCCCTCCTTTTTCCTCAGGATGTGAGCGGGACACCCCCAGAATCTATAATGGCGTAAACTAGGTTCACGACCATTCCAGCGTTCTAAAGGTGTTTTGGGGATTGATTTTGACGGCACGGCATTGAGAATGTCATTTGCGGTTTCAATTGCATGTCCCCAGAACGAAGTTGGTAGAGTTGAGTAACTAAGCATGCATCTAACCATTTCCAATAAAGTACTGTTCGGCGTTCCGCTACACCATTTTGTTGCGGAGTACCTGGGCCAGTATGTTGTGATAAAATCCCAAGTTCAGTTAAATGATCTTGGAATTGCATATCCAAATATTCTCCACCCCTATCAGATCGCAAGATCGTTAACGTTTTACCTAATTGGTTTTGAGCCATTGCTAGGAATTCCTGAAACTTCGAAAATGTTTATGATTTCCTATGCATTAGGTAAAGACATGAGTATCTAGAGTAATTGTCAATGAAAGTGACAAAATACTCAAAACCACCCCTGGCTTGTACATTCAAAGGTCCACAAACATCTGAATGCACAAGACCAAGTGGTTCTTTGGCCCTATCACCCTTTGCAGAGAATGGACGCTTGGTCAGTTTGCCTTCTAGACAAGATTCACGGACAGGTAATTCACCTAAGGTGAGTTCCCTCAAAGGTTCGTCCTTTGTAAGTCTTTGAATCCTATCATAGCCAATGTGACCTGGTCTCAAGTGCCATAAATACGTCATATTTTTGTTATCGGTCTTTTGACGTTTATTGGTCCTAGGTTTTGCTACTTTGAATAAATCATTGTTAAGAGCGAGGGGTTCGTTAGGTCGCAGAATATAAAGCCTGTTTTCCAAACATGCAATACACAATTGTGATCCATTGAAAGAAATAGATATATTAAAACTTGTGAAAGTCATAACAAATCGTTCTAATTGCAACATGGAAACTGAAATTAAATTTCTACTAAAATCCGGAATAAAAAATACATCTTTTAAAATTAAAAATTTATTTCCGAACTTCAGACGAGCTCTTCCTCTAGCTTGGACTGCAACGAACGCTCCGTTTCCAACTCTAAGCTTTAAGTCGCCTTCGTTCACTTCCTCCCACTATTCAAGAAGCTGTAAAGAGTTACAAACATAGTTGGTAGTTCCAGAATCATTAATCCAAACAGATTTATCATTCTCTAAAACACATGTTTCCAAGATAAATGAACTATAATCATTACCTTTGTTTTTCGCTGCTAGAAACTTAGGGCAATCTCGTTTCCAATGCCCCTTCTCTTTGCAGTGAAAGCACTTATCTTTACCTTTCTTGTTTTTCTTGTTCTTCCCCTTAGGCGTCTGTGCACTTGGTTGTGCACTCATCTTTGCAGCCTTTGCAGGCTTGGGGTTGTTTATTTGTCCACATTTCCTCTTGTTTCCAGCTTTCGAAGATGAAGCTTGGTTAGCTTCAGCCTTAGCTAGATGTGCAGCAACATCAATAGTCTTATTTTCACCTCCTTTACTAGGTCCACCCATGACAGGTTCAATAATCTGAAGCTCGTTCATGAGCTGCGTCAGACCATAGTTGAGTTGAGCACGAACGTGCAGACACGGTGCCATCCGAGAATTTACGGTGCCATCACGAACGTGCAGAGATGGTGCTATCCAAGCATTTACGATACCATCACAAGCATTGACGGTGCCATCACTAACGTGCAGACACGATGCTCGTTCTGGGGATTCCTCAATCATGATGAATTCAGAATTTTCACCAATCAACTCTATGTTGATATTCTGCTTCCAATTAAGGAAGTTTTCTCCAGTGAGTTTCTCCATCAAAAGTTGAGAAAGGATGGGAGTAGACACATACACTACTTAACTTAAAACTACAAATTACCAATAAAATATAAATCAATCACATTTGCTCAATAAAACTTCTATTCACACAAATTTCAAGAAATAGCACAACATATACAAAAATATGTAAGATATGAGAAAAAAATACCAAAAACAATCATATCTCTATTTCTTTAGGTTTTTAACTAATCTATGATATCCTTGTCCCGGTTGGCGAGAGTCAAAAATACCACTAGTTAAATAGAGTTGTAAACTCATTTAATAATGGACACCACTATTAATAACCTACTATTCGATCAAAATAAGAAAACAAAATCTCTTATTTTATGAGCTAGACCCACGGTTTCAATAATCATAGATTTAGTCCTAGTAGTCACCGTAGGGGTGAGTCTAGTAGAATTTGACCTATAATTATCTATCTTTCGAAATCTAACCTTGTCAAAATAACTAATGAACACCTTCCGTAGGGGGACGAATCAAAGCGCCTCGAGGCCCCATTAAGCTATTGACTATGTTAAACCAACCGTGGAGATCGAATAAAATTCTTAAAATAAGCTCATTATAACATTAAAATTAGTATTTTTATTATTTATTTTTAGAAAATTAATGACTATGGTTTCCCAAAAAAATTAAACAGGTTAAATTTTTTTTTAAAACCAAAGTCCTATAATTTCTTATTAATTCTTAAGTGTCACATTGAAACAAATTCAATTAATTTAGAATTAATTTGTTGCTAATCAATATTTAGGTTTAACTAATATAATGAACCTATACAATTAAGTCCAACTCAGGTAAATGGGCCTTAACAATTGGGCTTGTATGGAGGAGGGCTGAGTTCAGTATGTCGTTCCCACTACAAAGGCCTCCTATCTTCCATACAAGGTCCAAAAGACAGGAATTTAAACCCTTCGTTTTATTAATTGTTATTAATTGATTAGGCTCATTATAGTCATGCAAAACAAATGGGCCTTCACAAGTGGAATCACCCACAAGAGAGGAATTTAAACTTTACATTTTCTAATGGGCTCAAATAAAGCCTATCATTTTATGAATATTTTATTTGGCAAAATACCATATATCTAACAAACATATGGGCCACTATATGCATCTAAGCCCAATTGAAAAAATACCACATATAGTGCAAACAGACATGTTATAATTGGATGAGCCTAATCATGTTACTATAAGAGCAATTCTATGAATTTATGCAAAAATACCATAATTTGTTTCATTTGCAAAAGTACTACAATTAATTATCTAGAATTTATCAAAAAAAATTCAAATTAATTAAATTTTTTACAAAAAAAAATAAGTCAATTTAAATGAAATTTATCAACAATTAACAATAGTTAATTTAAATTTCATTTATCAACAATCAACTTGGTTTTAGGTTAATTTGAAAAAAAATATTAATTTAATTTAAATAGGATTTATCAACAATTAACCAAAGTTAATTTAAATCCCATTAAAAAAAATATTTTTTATTAATTGGCTGAAAAAAAATGATATTTTTCAAAATTTAACCAATTTTAAATTTTAAATTTTAAAATCAATATCTTAACTATTTTCCAAAATATCTTGTGTTGTTACAACTATTTGCTAATATTTTAACCATTTTAAAAAAAATAAAATAAAATATAAATAGTTATAACAATCCTAAAATATCTCAAAATAGTTAAACAAATTCAAATATCCATAAAAATTTCTAACTAACAACATTCAAATATTCAAATAATTTAAATATTAAAAACTATAGAATAAAAAGATATTTATATTTTCAAATAAAGATTTAATAAAAATATCAAGAATTTAAATGAAAATATCTTAAATATCTGATATCATAATTCTAATATTTTAATATATTAAAATATTTAAAATTAAGTTGTTAGTCTATTTTTAAATTTGAATTTGAATGTTTGTAGAAAATATCTAATTATTTAAATCTCAACTAACAAAAATATCTTATTTTAAAAAAAAAATTAAATGTTAAAACAAAAAAGATATTTTTGGTTTTGATTATAAATAATTTTTTTTTTACAAATTTTAATTTTAAAAAAAATATTTTTGAAAAAAAAAAAAAGATGAATAGTACCCGTGGTGCTGTTCACGGCTGGTGGCTGGTGAGCGCGCGCGCGGGTGGAGCGGGCGTGCGCGTGCGCATGGGCAGCCAGGCCAAATTTTTTCCAAATTTTTTTTTGAGCAATTTTTCAAACCAAAACCATTTTCTAATTAATTTTTAACATGTTTTACACAAAATAAAGCATATATAAAAATTAATAGCATAGAAAACACAACAAAATAACTTAAAAATTGCTAAAATTCACATAAAATCAATATGCTCATAAAAACATGAAAACCATCCAATTATTCAAACATATCAAATAATCCAATTTTAAACATGTTCATGCATGAAAATAAAGATTACCAAAGGCTCTGAGGTCAGTTGTTGGATTAGCTTATACATGATCTTTATATATTTTCATGTATATCTAATATTAAACAAATTAATACGAGATAGCCTAAAACATGTTTCTAAAATTGAATTCAAAGAGAAACAAATAATATAATACTTACAGTATACGCAGCGGAATTAAGAGTCCTTCCTTCAGTTTCTCTAACTCTTGTATCCTTTCTGTCGCAGAGTATTATCAAGAAACTGAACCGATCTTCTATTTTCTTCACAATCTTCCAATGTATCCTTAGAACCACCTAGACTAGTGTGGGCAATTCTCAACACATGAGATAGATATAGAGAGAATAAGAGAAAATAACAAAGTGGCTTAGAAAAGGACTTGTGTTTAGAGAGAATATAAAACTATCAGAAAATCTGACTTGTGACTTATCAAAATTCTCTTCTTTGACTTCTCTCTAAGCACTCCTTTTATAGACTCAATTAGGCCATTTAATTTAATTAAAAAATCAATAAAATAATAGCCATTTTGAAGCCCTAGGTCGAAATTATCATGGGCTATAGGCCCGTGAAATTTCCCATTTGATTATAAGCCCATTGGACTAAAAATCAAGGCCTGTATTATTTTCTATTGATTTAATTAATTAAATAATTATTTAAATCCTTTATCAAATTAATTATTTATAATTTGAACCTTGATATAAACTTATTTATTAAATTAGATACCAATTTATCTTAATTAATAAATCTGCCATAATTTCTCTTTTCTTCTCAAAATTACACAACTCTGTGAAACTATCCAAAATTGACCTGGTCAACTTTGATAATTCTAATTGATAATTAAATCAATTAATTGAGACTATCTAGATGATTTTATCCAAGATACAATGGGGACCATGGGCCTATGAAATCAAGCTCCAATAAGTTATCATAAATCTAACAAATAAATTTACTAACTTATTAATTCCTCGTGACTCCACTATAGACTTGGAATTACACTCTTGAATTCATAGAACGCTCTATAACAAATATAGATACGCTATTAATTAACCATTATTACAACCATAATTGTCACTCAATCCTCTATAGACGGTCTACAATGAGATGGGACTAAAATACCGTTTTACCCCTCATTGTATTTTATCCTTAAAACACTTAGTTCCTTGTAAATGATATTTCAGTAAACTAATTTAATTACTGAAATGAGATCTCTATCATTTATCACCTTGAACCAAACTAAAAGGAAACCATCGTTTCACTTCTTCATCAGAAGCTATAGATGTTCATATCTATGATTAACACTCCCACTCAATTATACTACCGAGTTCCCAAGAAGTAAGTATGGGCTAGTCCGTAGGGTAAGCTGGTAACGAACAAGTCAAAGAACTCAAATAATACAATCAGTTAGAATACTAACCACTCAGAATTGAGATTGAATTTACCTATGGTCAACTATATGATATGACTAGAATAGATAATAACGGTATGTTTACTTATCTTATCAACTGTCAATATCGGTCCTGTCCGATGTAACATATGCATCCGATCTTATATACTTTGCTAATGTTCTGGAAAGAACATAACACTGTAATGTGTAAGTAGATCATATCGTAGATTGACAAGTCAGTGTAAATCCGGTGCACTGACTAATCTTAGGACTAACTTATTTTGAACATATAATCATATTTATATTCCACTGTGATTACGTCACTATAAGTAAGATTAGCTATATGCTCAGGATTTAATAGAAGTTTATATTAAACAAATAATCATGAAAATAAAACATGTGAGCAAAGTGATTGACCAAGTCAAAAAATGATTTCTATTCTTTTATTGATAATAAAATGAGATTACAAAGAATTTGGGTTTTAATTAGGGCATAAAACCCCAACAGTCTCTTCTTCTCCTTCTTCATTGTACTCTCTTTCCTCCTCCTTGAAGCTCAAAATCTGGTCTCTCTCATGGTGGGGGCAGCTGGTTTCTTTCTTCAATGGTGGTTTCATGAAAAAAGGAAAGAGAGAAAAAATATATGTAATATCCCCTTTGCCTCCTTAAGGTTTCCTTCCAAATTCAGAAAAATCCTTGTTCCTCACGTGGACCCCTTGTTATGGGTCCCAAAGGTATTGTAGATTAAAGAATTCCAGCTGTCCTCCTAAAAAAAAACGCCACTTCAGCAGTTACTTAAGTGAGCAGCCACGTCATCCACGCATAGCTCCAGGAAATGCGGTTAAAATAAATGCGGTCGCATTTATGAGTTTTTCTGCTCAACAAAAGAAACTAAAAACCAAAGTGAGCCTTTTCAAGTCTTCTATTCACAAGATAATTTTTCACCTATTAATGAGCCATTTCTAATCCTTTCATAAATATCAAACACTAAACTTATCAAAACTAACACAAACTCAAATAAAGTGAAATTAAACACAAAATAAACAAAAAGAACAAATATCACTCTAATGTCATTGAATTATAAGCCTAAAAGTGATTAAGATAACTCTATGTTGTAGAGTTATCATTAGGTATCCTTCTTCCTTTTTTTTGCTGTCTGATATTATGAGGGAACTTGACGACACTATGCTTAAAGTTGTAGTATATCTTTCTTGATATTATTTATATGCCCATAAATCAGCAGGATATATATATATATTAATTTCATTTTCTGCTCAAAAGGTATAGAATACATAGATTCAAGTTTCTTCTGCTTGCTTTTTTGTCTTTTGTGAAATTTTGTGGGGCTCAAACACTTTGGATTGCAGGTAGTATAACTTTGTCTTTTGTTAAGAGGTGGCCCTTGTTGATCAATATTATTATATATAGTTAAGGTAAAATCTATTTAATAATTCAACATAATGCTAATTATAATTCATATTAATTTAACTGAAGCTACTAATGCTAATTATAATTCAACATAATGCAAATTATAATTCATGTTAATTTAACTGAAGCAGATCACTTAAGGGGCATATAAGATACTAAGCAAGTAAAGCATATTATAAACATATGTAAACACACGAGCGAAATAAGGGAAAGCATACTACGACACTTAATGTATTTTTCAAAAAAAATAGTTGATTTTGAAATATAATAAAGTGTTATGGTAGGTTCTGTCATACAAGCAGATATTATAAAATCAGTTGTAATATCAAAACGAAATATCTTTACACCGCGAGCATTTGTTGCTCGGATGTAATTAAAAATATTAAAAGTAAATAAAACTGCCTTAAGCAGCAAATTGTCTTAACACTGCGAACAATCTATTCGAGTGTTATAGTTTCAAAAATAAAAGAAAAAACAGTATAAGTCTACTGTGCAATTGTGGGGGGGGGGGGGGGGGGGTCTTGCTGAGGTTATTGGTCAAAAGTGGTTCCAGTTTCCTCTTCTCCTCCATTAAACCCATAGCTAGGGAAATATGGGGAGATGCAGGGGCATTCTTCTCCTTCTCCAGTCAAGCAGCGCATCGAGCAAGCTCGATTTCCCTTATTTTTTCGGGAAGATAATCAAAGTTTGCACCTTGATTGTTCTTCCAAAACATGCAGAAACAGGTGAATGTAGCACCTTGAAACCTTTCGAGGTTGCTCGCATTGATCTCTTCAAGTTGCTTCACCTTCTCCTCCTAATCATTAGTGTAACGCCCTACTACCCAGGGACCGTTAAGTTGTGCAATTTAAACAGTGCTAAACTCGCTAACTGAGTCATTTGGTCATAATCATGTAACTAAGTGTGATTAATAGTCTAGGGTTAAAAATTTTGGTCAAAGATACAACGTTTCACTAAAATGTTTACTCTATACATTGGGATCCCAAAATATATTTTAAAGGTTAATAACAATAAAATATTTACAACCAGCCAACCTAAGTGGCAAAATAGGGTTTAACCCTAGTTCCTCTTTAAACCCTCGGCCGTAGTGATCGAACAGTCGCATATGTACACATCGTCACCTAAGCTCTCCAACTCAAGGATGGTCCAACTTTCTTTTGCCTTTACCTGCACCACATAGCACCCGTGAGCCGAAGCTCAACAAGAAAACTCAATATTCTTATGAACAGGTAATAACATGTCACTGAATCATAATAGGCATGCCTAGCAATAATAGCCATATTCATGCATGCAAGCAAGTCCAAATAAATGATTATGGGCCATGCCCCCTGTATAGATGACTATCAAGTCAATCTGGGAATAGATGGCTAATGTGTCCATCTTTGAATATGTGACTAATGAGTCACACACTTGGGCTCTGCACCTTAATCAGATAAGTGACAAATAAGTCACGCACTTGGGCTTTGCACCGCACCCTAATCAGATAAGTGACAAATAAGTCACGCACTTGGGTGAAATTGCCCTTAAGCGCCACGGCCCCACACCAGACCTACACTGTAGCCTGCCTCCAAATAGAGGCCGAACCTATCTCTGCCTGTGCCTAGAGTCACGGCCCTAACTTCACCTTCTTCGTCTAGCCTGGGCTGCGGCGCCCAAGAACAGGGCCACGACCCGACCACGAACCCAGCCAAAAACCTCGTTTTCTTCATTTAAAAACCTTCCAAAAACCTATCCAACATATATCCAAATCCCAAAATCAAAGTTCCCAAACATTCCCATGATCCAAAACCAACAAAACCTAAGCCTCAATCAAATCAAAAACTCATCAAAACATAAAATCTAATCAAAGCTTAAAAACTTTAAAAACTTAGAACTTAAAACTTGGATTACCTCTGATTAAGTCGTTTCCCAACTAAATCCTCCAACTAATAAGCCTATAATCTTCCCTGGAATCGCTATGCCTCAATCCTTGCTTGAATCTGAGTCCTAAAACTCAAGTTTCCTTCGAAAATGCGATCGGGTGTCGAAGAGGGAACGGGAGAGAGAGAGAACATTCTGAACGTTCTTTTATGTTTCTGACAGGTTACTTCAAGCTTAAGTAACCTCAAGCAAATCCTAATGCTCGGGGTCCCAAAAACGCCCCCCGGGGTAAAATAGTCAAAATTCCCAGAATTTCCCCCTGATCTCACTAACTCCTAATTTATCATCAAATATTTATTCCCATTACCTAATATCTCGGTAATGTGCTAAATACCCCTTGACTCATTCCGAGTCAAGAATGGATCCTGTTGTGACTTTCCCACTAGCTTGCTCCAAAGGATCGTCTTATGCTGAGTTACTCAAGCATAACCAAATAATAATAAAGTACCACACACATATCACATATGTGCCAAATATACCCAAAATGGACCAAAATATGAAAATGGACCAATTAAACAGAAATGGGTCCACATGCATATTTAATACACCTAAACATGCATATCAAGTCATATTATGATATAACTCACATAATCACATAATGATACACATAAATATTATATAATCATATAATTCCAAAATTTGCCATCCTAGCCCCCTAATCAAGGCCCTAAACCTTATTAGAAAATTTGGGTCGTTACAACTATCCCCTCCTTATAGAAATTTTGTCCTCGAAATTTTAATCTGAATAGCCCAAAATATCAATTCCGCATAACCAATTCCAATTCCCAGGTCGCTCCCTCGACCTCACTGTTTTTGTATAATACCTTAACCCAAGGTATAGTTGTGTTCCTCGGAACTCTGTTTTTTCTGTTAAAAACTGAACTGACTATTCCTCATAGGATAACTTAGCCTCCAATTCCAGATTCTCATAACTCAACACTTGAGTCTCATCTAACACATGTTTCCTCAACATGGAAATATGAAATACACTGTATACTGCTGACAGTGCCAAAGTTAAGGCCAACCCAAAGGCAACCTAATTGATCCTTCCCAGGATTCCCAACGATCTTACTAATCTAGAGCTCAACTTGCCCTTATCTCCTCACCCCTTTCCATGGTGATCTCTTAAGGAAGATACAGTCTTTCCACATTCCTTCACTTCAAATTCACATAGCTTTTATGTTTACTCTGAGAAGTGAGCATCCATGCTCTAATCTTTCAATAACCTCAATGGTCCTCTAAACCACCTCAGGATCCAAACATAATCTCTTACTCATCTCATTCAATGAATGGGTAATATACATTCCCTACCATACATCTTCTTATAAGGTGCCTCTCCAATAACTGGATAACTCTCTCTCTAATTCACTGTTGCAATTTTCCTAAGTGTGTGCAAGTGTACACAATCGTCAAACAAGTAATATAATGAAAGTAATTTTTATCATCTCCTCAAGGATTTCCAAACAAATATTGTAAAAATCAACACCAAACAATTTGGGGTACAATTAATTTTTTTTTTTTGATGATTTAATTAATTGAACTAAAGAAAAACTAAGCAAGAGAATTAAAATAGGTCTTTAACACTAAAGCTAGAAAATGACAAATTGTGATTAATATTATGATAAAAGTTAGGCATATAAAATCCCCATAATTTGTAGTTTTGCCCCTAATGTTGCAACAAAATTCATAGCAAAGTTCTCTTGTAACTAGGATTTCCAATTTAATTCACATGCCATTTTTCCAAATGCTCATGTTAAAGTTCCATCAATTAAATTCACATACTCCTATGCTAAATTTAATTTCAAGAACATAATTTCAAGCATCAATCCTTCAAGTTTGCAAGGTGAATAAAATATCTCTAAGTTATCCACTAACAATAACAAAATTATCAACATGCATCAATCAAGCATTTCCACTAATTCTAACCCTTCCAGAATTAAAACTAGCTTGTTTCTCACCTAATTTGATCATTCTCAAGCAAGAGTTTGCACAATAAATATAGCTCAAATGAACAAGAGAAAAATTGCATAAAACATTCAACACTTTGGGGTTGATTACAAATTAGGGTTAATCAATATCCGTAACACAAACAAATTAGCACATAATCAAAATACCCAAATCACCACAATATATATTCAACAATATCTCAAGAGTTCAAGATGAACAAAATAAAAGTATAGGAAAAGAGAGTTTAGAAAGACAAGCCAAAAATGATAGAAATCTTTTATTCTTTGTCTTCTAACTCTTCTTCTTCTTCTAGCTTCCTTCTCCTAGGTTTTTCCCCTTTTTTTCTTGATGTTTTTCAGCTCAAAAGGTGCAGAAAAACTCCTTTCATGGTGATGGGTGGCTGGGTTTCTTTCTTGGAGAAGATATCTTTTCTTTTTGGGCTCAAAAAGGGTATAAACCCTATCTTTCTCTCTCTACACATGGGGACCACTCTCCTTTTCAGACTTTTTTAGTTCCTTTCCACCTCATCCTCCCACAATTCAAGTCTCTCCACCTCATTTATTCAAATGCCAAGTGTGCAAAGTTTATGTTGCTGGCTGCCCACACTTTGCTGCAACAAAGTTGACTGATGCTACAACAAAGTTCCAGAATTTCAGGTCCAAAATGATTTCCTTGCACATGCTTCACTAAACTTTCCAAGCACCCTTTCTTTATGCCTTAAAAATAGATACCACATTTTTAGAACATAATCCCATTATTTTCCACAAGAGTTATCATTAATTATAACAAAATACACAAACAAAGTTAAAAGACAAAATGACTAAAACCACACAATAATAACACAAACACTCTATTTCACTTAAATTTTTAAGTCCAAAAGCTCAATTAATAACTCTAAAATATAGAAGTATCATTCACCATCAATCTGAGGATTATAAACTTTGTTGGTTTTTATAGATCAAATCAGAGATTATGCGCAGCGGAACAACAATCAAAATTGTTAATTTAACCCCACAAGATATCTAGATCTACTTCTTCACATACATATATATTGAATCAAAGACATGAATAGAAAATTACCTCAAGTCCTTTCTTGCGGCTATCTTTTTGTATGGCAAAAATCCTTGAGATCTCACACCAAGATCTTCCAAAATGTTCTCAGCACACAAAGAATGAGTGTGGGCTCGCTATACAAAATAATAGGAAAAATCTATTTATCAGATGTTCTCAACACATGAGATCTAATAAAGTTTGGACCTAAGTTTGTGAAGAACAGTGATCTATGCTTGAAGCACTGTTCTCTTTCTCTCAGAGAGATTTCACGATATCTTTTCTATCCCTGAAAAATATATCGTTCTGAAAAACTGATATCCTATATTTAATATATCCAATATATTAAAAATAATATATTAGTTAGTTTAAACAATTTGAAAATAACTAATCAGTTATCAGATTATGTTTAAATAATAATATTTTAATCATATTACAATATCTCATTATTTATTTAATATTTAAATAACTAAAATTGTGGAACCAAGAAACTACCAATTAACTTCTTATGCGTGTAGCACAGTGACTGTGCACTGTGCTACACGTGTACCACATGCCAAGGAAGGCATGTGATTTTTCCCAATTTTTTCTTATTATTTAAATACCAAAAATCCCAAAAATAAACTAATTCAAATTAATTATATTTTTGTTCAATCATATAATTAATTAATCACACATAATTATACAATAATTATGTTTGATGCATAGAAAAATATTTTACTTATCAAATAGGTCATTTTGCCCATTTTTGTATTTACCTTTGTCAGTGTTTGTTTGAGCCATTTCGGGGACCATGGACCTATAACTTTAAGCTCCAATAAGTTGAAACTAAATAATTAAACTCTTTAATTATAATAGTTAATTTATTAATTCTGATATTTCTCTACTATAAATTCAGAATTGCACTCTTTATGTTATAGATATACTTTTACAGAAATCTTATCTTAAGTCGTCCATTGATATAACCATCTTTCAATAGTTCAACCCTCTAATTAATTAGTTCATAAATTAGAGTGGATGAATTACCATTTTACCTTTCTAATTTACTTCTTATTCCTTAAGTACCATTAATTCACTAGTGAATAATTAATCTATAATCTAATTATAGATTTGAGCTCAAAATCATTCAGTTCCAGAATTAACCCTTAAGGGAACTAATATACGATCCGTTAGGAAAGATTAGATTCCGTATTGTTGATACATGTTCCCAACCATCCATGATATTAAATCTCCAAAACAAAAGTCATTAGCCTCATTCTATGAAGAGACCTTAACGAATGAATCAAAAGATTTAATAAACATGAACAGGAGTTCATGAACACTCAGGAATTAGGTTGATCTATAAATGATCATCTGTTATGATATGAATTACAAGTCTTTATAGTTAAATGGTTTTTGGATAAAGACTTTTATTCATATCAGTCCATGTCATATATAATCATATTATATAAAGCACCTTTACCGAGGTGTCTTACCACATCAATAATCTGAATCTAGATTATTTGTATCAACATGATACTCAGCAAACCGTACTTACAACCCCAATTAAAGAATTCCTTAACTTTAATTTGTTGTTGTAGACTATTTTTATTCATTCATGTGATCTTAATTCTCTCGTACTAATACAAGATCACATCCTCAATAATGAATATGGAATTTTTCTGATATTTACAAAATTATTCAAACAATAATTTAATAATCCAAATATAACAATAATAATAAACCATTGTATTTATTTATTCACAGAAATAACAAATGTCTTTTACATGCTTTTAGGACATACTCCCAACAAACTATACTAAACTCTAACTGTATACTCATTGCCTTCTGCAATCCTTCCCAAAACTTGGAAGTAATAACAGGGTCCTCATCTGATAAGATAGACCTCGAATTCCATGAAGGCGTACTACCTCTCTCACATAGAGATTTGTAAACTGATTAACTGTATTACTTATCCTTACTGATAGAAGTGAGCTCACTTTAAATACTGGTCCATAATGACCCAAACCAAATCACACTGACCCACTATCCTGGGCAGCCCCACCGCGAAACCTATCGCGATGTTTCCTTACTTCCACTATGGAATATACAAAGGCTGCAATGGCTTTACTGGTTTCTGATACTCTGTCTTGACTTGCTAATAGGTTAAGAACTTTGCCACATATTCCGTCGTGTCCCTCTCCATCCTAGGCCACCAATAAAAAGCTTTCATATCCTAATACATATTTCATGATGCCTGGATGAAGAGAATAAGGGTAGTATGAGATTCATCCAGAATCTCCCATGTAATCTCAGTGTCCATCAGATCTCAAGTCAGATCCCTTTACCACAATAAATCATACCTGACACTGCATAGTCCTTAGCTAATCCAGCTAAGACATTCCCCTCAATTTTCCAATCTTTGGGTCACTTAAACTATTTTTCCTTTGATCCTCTCTGAAATAATAAGCTCAAGTGTAAAGTTGGCCACCTGGCCCACCAGTAACTCTGCTCTAGTTCTGGTCATATCCTTCAAATAACATGACACATAGGCAATCACTTTTCCCTGTCACTAAGGTGTCATAACAACCTACAAACTGGTTATGATCTATAAGAAGACTCAGAACTCTTCCACAAAGCACATGTAATATCCTTCCTGTCCAAGAAACTCCTACCCTATGAGGCGTTCCTTGACTTTTGCCAATCTCCAACTGAGAGTATACTACAATACTGTCGATCAAGATGATTGCAAACCAATTCAAATATTCTTTGAACACCCTATTCATTTGATCCATCAAAACAACTGGGGCGTTAGTCAAACCCTCGAAACATAACTCAGCACTCCTAGTGCCCATATCTAATATAAAAAGCAGTCTTCTGCTTACCCTTCTCCCTGATCTTCAACTGGTAACAACCAGATCAAATATCCACCTTGGGGAATATTTTCTTACTCAATAACTGAGTCTTTAGTTCTTACAGCTCTGCTGAAACCGTTCAACACAGTACCCTAGATCTGATTTTGTCCCTGACACCAACCTAATCACCATTCTATCTCTTTGTGTAGAGGTAGTACTGACAAATCCCTTGGAGATACATCCAAAAACTCACAGACTAATCCAGTCTATCCTGATCCCATTGGCATGACCTAAGTGGTATCCACCACACTAGCTAAGAGTTCCATGCATCCTCCTGCAATAGATCTCTAGCTCTATGTATAGATGTCATAAGCATAGTGCCAACTACCACAAGGGTTTCCTACTCTCAAGCCCAATAGTTACTATCATTTTCTTGCAATCTAACATTGCCCCACACTTGGTTAACCAATCCATATCCAGGATCATATCGAAGTCAGTCATAACCAACCCTATCAATTCAATTGATGAGTCCTTTCCACAACAATCCAACTCATCTTTTAAAATTACTAATAGAGTATCATATTCTCATCACAACATAACCATGCAATCTGCATATCAGATCTATGCTTCTCTAGATGCAACAAGAAAAGAACAACATGGCACCAAAACTAGTCAGCGCAATACAAAAATCAAAACTAGAAAGCTAACCTACCACTCCTGAGGAACCAGCTTCAGTCTCAGTCTCAGTCTTAGACTGCATCGGAGCGAACACTCGAGTTGGAGTTGAGCTGTCCACCCCTTTTTTCTCATCCTTCCTTCGCCTTGGGCAATCCTTCTTATGATGCCCAACCATCCCACATAAATCGACATTCTCCCAGATGACGCCTCTTACACCGAGTGCATTATGGGTAAACTTTACAATCCTTGTCCTTGCCTAATCTAATAAACGGAGGTGTCACTATCTAAGCTCCACGCTCTCCGGCACTCTCCTTATCAATCTGATTTCCTGTGCTCTCAACAGTAAGAGCCTTCCCTACCACCTGAGCATAGGTAGAGATTTCATACACTGGGGCAACTCTAATGCCCTGAACTATTCTGGGATTCAATCCCTGGATAAATCGCTCCTTCCGAGCTACATCCGTGGGTACCATATCAAAAGCAAACTTGGCCAACCCATCGAATCTATTAACATACTCTGTTACTGTTTCATTTCCCTGACCCAAGTTCAAAAACTCATTCATCTTAGCAGTCTTGACCGCATCACAGTAATACCTTTCATTAACCAGCTGCCTCAATTCTTTCCAATCCATCACAGATGTATCTCGTGTTTGGGATACCACTTCCCACCACGTCCAGGCATCATCCTGCAATACATATGTAGCACAGATCATCCTATCGTGACCTACCACCGCCATACTGTCGAGGATGGAACTGATCATACCCATCCATTGCTTAGCTATGAATGGATCCAGGCCTCCCTCAAAGACTGGAGGGTAATACTCTTGGAATCTTCCAGAAAGAAATTCCCATTTGTTCTCAACCCTAGGCTGAGCCAATACTGGTGCCACTCCTGGCATAACAAAGGAAGAGGTGTTCCCTAACAGAACCTGTTGTTGTTTCAAACACCTAATCTCTTCCTCTACAATCTTAATTGCATATCTGTAAGCACCTGCTATAAACTCTGAGGGGCAGGTGAAGAACTCAAACCCTGGATGTAATTCCCAGCCTCTGAATAATCACCGCCAGGTCTCATTATCTGCCTTGGGTACATACCCTCTGATTAAAATCTATACTCAATAACTTGACCCATTAAACATGATGATCATATCAAAAGCCTTCCCCATAGGAACAATCATACCACACCACAATAACAACCCACTACAGTGCTAAAAACATGCCCACAACATTCGTCTATCAATTCATAACCCTTGCTCTTCAACCATACACACCATGTTTTCTACTCCAGCATGCAAATATCACATTCATATAATCACGGAGCAGGTAATCATATAATCATATCAATAATCAAGACCCAGAATCTATCAGAATCTCATGCTCCCTAATACAATATGCAGGTAAAGTATTTACATTCTATTTAAGTAGTTAAGCACATAACCACATAAATAGTTACCATACCCTGAGTGAAGCTTGTCTTTAGTGATGAGTGCACATGCCCAGCTTGTCTATAGGAACCCTTGACCTTGGCTCACTCTGATACCAAGTTGTAACGCCCTACTTCCCAGGGACCGTTACGTTGTACAATTTAAACAGTGCTAAACTCACTAACCGAGCCATTTGATCATAATCGTGTAACTGAGTGTGATTAACAGTCTAGGGTTAAAAATTTTGGTCAAAGATACAACGTTTCACTAAAACGTTTACTGTATACATTGGGATCCCAAAATATATTTTAAAGGTTAATTATAATAAAAGATTTACAACCAACCGACCTAAGCAGCAAAATAGGGTTTAACCCTAGTTCTTCTTTAAACCATCGGCTGTGGTGGTCGAGCAGCCACATATGTACACATCGTCACCTAAGCTCTCAAACTCAAGGATGGTCCAACTTTCTTTTGCCTTGACCCGCACCACATAGCACCCGTGAGTCGAAGCTCAGCAAGAAAACTTGTAACGCCCCAACTCCAGGGACCGCTACAGTGCACATTGCAAACAGTGCTAAACTCGCTAATCGAGTCGTTTGGCCATAAACGTGTAACTAAGCATGATTAGCGGTTTAGGGGTTAAAAACTTTGGTTAAGATATAACGTTTCACTAGAACGTTTACTGTATACATTGGGATCCCAAAAATATAATTTCAGAGTTTATTACAAGAAAGTGTTTACAACGGGTCGTTCTAAGCGGCAAAACAGGGTTCAACCCTAGTTCCACTTTCAAACCTCGCCCAAGTATTGGTCGAGCAGCTGCATATGTACACGTCATCACCTAAGCTCTCCAACTCAAGGATGGTCCAGCTTCCTTTTGCCTTTACCTGCACCACAAAGCACCCATGAGCCGAGGCCCAGCAAGAAAACTCATATGCTCATAAACAGTCATATCATGATATCAAATCATATTTGGCATGCCTAGCATTCATAGCTCTATCCAGCATGCAAATGAATTCCAACAAATGCTGGGGTATCCAGGATAAGAAATCCTGGCCTTCTGATTGGAGGACTATCAAGTCAATCCTAACCAGATGAGTGACTGCCAAACAAGTCACTAATCAAATGGAAGAGTGGCTGCTAGGTAAGCCACTAGCCTTCAAGCGCTTATAATATTCATCAAATGAGTGTCGCAACACCTGAGGTTCCGATAAACCATGCTGAGTGACCGACAAGCGAGTCACTAATTCAAATGGAAGGGTGGCCATTGGGTAAGCCTCTAACCTTCAAGCGCTTATAATGTTCATCGACCCTTGAGGTCGGTCTGGCATTAATGCTCTTTGAGTCATTCAATGCTGATAGTCGATTAGATCTAATCTCTGTTGGCTTGCGTGATACACACTAAGGCCGTTTTGACTAATGAGTCAGTGCAACGTGACCAGTGCCCAGTACCACTGCCGAACCTGACTAATGAGCCACAGCTTCACAGTTGATACTAGCACCTTTGCCAAATCTGACTAATTAGTCAGTACCATGCACAGGCAAGCAATGCTAACAATGTGTATCATATGCCAATTATCCAAGAATAGGGCATTCAGCATGCTTACTAAACAGTTGCTGCATAATTATGATCATGCACAAACACAGAGACTCAAGCTCTAATCAATCTCATTTTCATCATTCATGGCATGCCCTAATCACATGTTTCTCGTGCATCACATGCATCACACTTAATCATCCAGCATGCCTCAATAATAACCATACGCAAATGGGCAAAATTGCCAAGCATACATTATGCTATCAATGTCCACATTCAATATCCAACATGCATCAATCACAGCCATGCATGTCACATATGGGGTGCAGTTTTCTTACCTTGGGTTCGAGCAAGATTTAATAAAAGAAACGACCTTTGAGAACGATAAGTCCTTTGGTCCTTTAACGGTCACCTGGTCATAACCAAATATGGGATTCCATCAATAAAAAGAATGATAAAAGGGTTCCCAAACCAAAACCTAATCTCTGAGACACCAAACACTACTCAACTGGGTAGTAGGTTCAACCCCGAGGCCTTAGGCTTGAATCCCCAAGCTAAAAACACTTTTTTGGCCAAAAAGACACTAAGGGCCGTGGCCCTCCACAGCTGCGCCGCGGCGCGCCCCTCAAACAGAGGCTGCCTTCCCTGACAGGCACCTTGGGCCACAGCTCACCTATACCATGCCGCAGCTCAATATGCAATTTAGCCAAAAACCAGCAACGCACCAGCTCGACTCCCCTGTGTTTTCCCTTGGAACCAGCCCTTCAAACCAACCCAAAACACCAACCTAACACCCAATTTAACCCCTAAACTTTATCTACAACTCACCCTCATCAAAACCTAAGTAAAACATCAACCTAACTCCCTTTAATTCCAACTATCCACCAAATGATTACAAGCTAAAAACTCAAAGATAAAACAGAGTGTAACCAGAAAATTAATGGATAAAACTTACCTCAAACCTGGAATTAAACCCTCTCCAATGGCTGAACCAAGTCTACAAACTCAGCCCCTTGAATTCCTAGCTTGAAATCTCACTTTGAGCTCAAAAACTCCAAAGAGGAAATGAGAGGAAAGGATGTACGGGAAGGGAATTCCTTGCTCTGTTTTTGTTCTGTTTCTACAGCCATCTAAAGCTTCACATATATCCAAACCAAATGACCTAAATACCCCTAGGTCATTTAAGGCTTCTAAAACCATTTCAAGGGTAAAATTGGTACTTTCCACTTATCCCGTTAATCATAATTAACGCTTCCCAATTCCCGCTAATCTCAATATTCTCAAACACCAATAATTCACATCCCATTACCCTTTAATGCCCGGTAACACTCTAATCATTAAAACACCCCGAGACTCACCTCGAGCCCCGAGCTTAAGCCTGTTATGAACAAACCGATAATTAACATTCCATGATCGTCTCATGCCGAATGGCTCGAACAAACCCACATTATAATGTGGTCTCAAGATATATCACCAACATGCATCCAAGTAAATAATTTACCCTCAACGGGCCAAATTACCATCACACCCCTGTAATTACAAATATGGACTCACATGCATGCATTTCACATCATATTATAATATAATCAACATAAACATGCATATAATCATTAAATACCATAATAAATCAATTATGGCCCTCCTGACCTCCTAATCAAGGTCCTAAACCTTATTAGGAAATTTGGGGCATTACAAAACTCAATATGCTCATGAACAGGTAATAACATATCACTGAATCATAATAGGCATGCCTAGCAATAATAGCCCTATTCATGCATGCAAACAAGTCCAAATAAATGATTATGGGCCCTGCCCCCTGTATAGATGACTATCAAGTCAATCTGGGAATAAATGGCTAATGTGTCCATCTTTGAATAGGTGACTAATGAGTCACACACTTGGGCTGTGCACCCTAATTAGATAAGTGACAAATAAGTCACGCACTTGGGCTCCGCACCCTAATCAAATAAGTGACAAATAAGTCACGCACTTAGGCTCTGCACCCTAATCAGATAAGTGACAAATAAGTCACGCACTTGGGTTCTGCACCCTAAGCCATGTGACGTTATAGTCACCTGAGCCTTTTGGCCCTGACTCTAAGTAACTAGCCTTTAGACTAGACAAACGCTTTTAATTTTCATCGAACTTAGGGTCGGTCAAGCATTTAATGCTCATGTTGATTAGATCTAATCATTTCGGCTCTTTGTTCAATACACTTATGCCGCTCTTGACTCATAGGCCAATTCCATACGACTCGTGCCATTTCTAACTAATGAGTCAGTACCACTCACAAGTAAACAATGCACCCATGCATATATCATATGTCAAATATCAAAATATAAGACATTCAACATGCTACTCAACATTCACTAGCATAATTATGATCATGCACATTTACAGAGACTCAAGCTTTGATCAATCTCATATTCAACATTCATGCCATGCCTTAATCACATGTATCTTATGCATCACATACTGGGTACAGTTTTCTTACCTTTGGTCCAAGCACAGGTTACCAATAAATGACCCTTAAGCATGATCTTGTTTCCAAGCCCCTAGCGATAACCTAGTCACAACCATAATATAAAACCTAATCAAAACGGGTAAATAAATACTTCTGGACCCAAACCTAGCCTTCGGGATGTCGAATCCTACTCAATTGGGCAGTAGGATCGATCCCAGACCCTTAGAATTAAGTTCCCACGGCTAAAATCCAAATATGGGCAAAAATGCCCTTAAGCCCTGCGGCCCCATACCAGACTTGTGCCACGACCCGCCTCCAAATAGAGGTCGAACCCATCTCTGCCTATGCCTAGCGCCACGGCGCACCACCTTGCGCTGCGGCCCTAACTGCCCATCAGCAAACTTCACCTTCTTCGTAAAGCCTGGGCCGCAGCGCCTAAGAACAGGGCCGCGACCCGTCCACGAACCCAGCCAAAAACCTCGTTTTCTTCATTTAAAAACCTTCCAAAAACCTATCCAAACATATCCAAATCCTAAAATCAAAGTTCCCAAACATCCCCATGATCCAAAACAAACAAAACCTAAGCCTTAATTAAATCAAAAACTCATCAAACCATAAAATCCAATCAAAGCTTAAAAACTTTAAAAACGTAGAACTTAAAACTTGGATTACCTCTGATTAAGTCGTTTCCCAACTAAATCTTCCGGCTAATAAGCTTCTAATCTCCCCCAGAATCGCTATGTCTCAATCCTTGCTTAAATCAGGTCCTAAAACTCAAGTTTCCTTCGAAAATGCGATCGGTTGTCGAAGAGGGAACGGGAGAGAGAGAACGTTCTGAATATTCTTTTATGTTTCTGACAGGTTACTTCAAGCTTAAGTAACCTCAAGCAAATCCTAATGCTCGGGGTCCCAAAAACGCCCCTCGGGGTAAAATAGTCAAAATTCCCAGAATTTCTCCCTGATCTCACTAACTCCCAATTTATCATCAAATATTTATTTCCATTACCCAATATCTCAGTAATGTGCTAAATACCCCTTGACTCACTCCGAGTCAAGAATGGATCCCGTTGTGACTTTCCCACTAGCTTTTTCCCAAGGATCATCTTGTGCTGAGTAGCCCAAGCATAACCAAATAATAATGAAGTACCACACACATATCACATATGTGCCAAATATACCCAAAATGGGCCAAAATATGAAAATGGACCAATTAAACAGAAATTTAATACACCTAAACATGCATATCAGGTCATATTATGATATAACTCACATAATCACATAATGATACACATAAATATCATATAATCATATAATTCCAAAATTTTCCATCCTGGCCCTCTAATCAAGGCCCTAAGCCTTATTAGGAAATTTGGGTCATTAGAATTAGCCTCAATCTGGCTAGCGGCCAGATCTTCCTAGAGCTTGGCTGGCTGCCTCATCATGCTTGGCCTTGGACGCAACTTTAAACTTCTCTTTTAAAGTTACGGCTTTGTCCAGGTCCTCTATGGTTTTCATTAGCTCCTTGACATGGGCCTTGAGCTCCTCATCGCGAGCCTTGATTTGGCCCTCAAGTGCCCTAAGCTCCTGGATGAATTTAGAGTTGTCCGGTTCAGAGCGACGCCACTTGTTATTCAAAGTTAGGAGAGCCTACAAATAGCATAAATATAATGTTAGTTAAAAAAAATATTGTTCTCAATCAGATGTGCAAGATAGAATAAGCTTACAGCGAGCAGTTCGTTGAAACTGCGACCAATAACCTGGTCAGTTTTCAACGAAGGAAGAGTAGCAAAGGCTTCTTTGCTGTGTCCGTGTTTGGCTACTTTCTGCAGTTTTTCGATGGTGGAACAAGAGACATTGGACAACATTTCACTCACCACAGGATCTACTGCCTGCTCGGTGGAGGACTCGGGTTGAGAGGGTGAAGGAGGCATAGTTGACTTGGTGGGAAGATGAGTTTTTGTTGCTCGAGGCTTCTTACTCAAAGGTTTCCCACTGGTGCCGCCGATTTCTCTCCTACTCGATTTATTCAAGCCAGTGGTCTTGCCTCTTGAGGTGTAGATGTCGAAAGCATTGTTTGCTTGCATGACTGAAATAGAAAAACAAAATTAGTTGAAGTATTCACAAGGATTTATAGAGATCAACAAGAAAAAATTCTAAGTAGTATACCCAAACTAAAGCTACTGGTCGCAACTTTATCTAATCTATTACTGCTACAAAGAATATCCTCCTCAAAGAAATCAGGGATAAAGCTACTTGTTGGAAGATAAAGTTGCCATTCCTGTCAACACATGCTAATAGGAATGGGCAACTTATTTAGGAGAGTAAAATAATCCATACCATTCTTGTCCATGAATGAGTCGTATCCCTAACCAGGGTGGTCAGGAAGTTTTTGTTGTCCCTTCCCTTGAGAAGGGGGAATGTCTGGTCGAGGGGAGATCGCCGGCTCCCTTATGGAAACCCCAGCCTCGGTCGGCGCCTGAGTGATTGAGAAACATCTTGGGATTGGGAGGCCTTCTCGGCACCTTCTCATGTGGCTCCCCAACAGTCGTTTCCTTCACCTCTAGATGAGGCTCCAGAAGGTCGACCAACCTTAGATTATTCTCAATGACCAACTCCTTGATGCCTTTTTAGATGGCGGTCATGTTGGATAAGGCAACAACCCTCTCTATCATACCCTAGGTAGGTTCCAGTTGGAACCATGGGCCTATATTCAACAGAACGAATTAAAAAGAGGAATAAAAATAAGCGACCAAAAGTATAAAAAAGAAATTTATTGAGGAGAAATACCTCCACAGGTGAAGGACAGGTTATCTGCGACAAGGTCCGTTTTAAGAAAATATTCTTGGAAATACTTCCACACGTTGGGCTTGTAGGTGATGTCGGTCAGGAAGGTATGACCAAACTCTTGGTGGCAGAAGTGGAAGAACCCCATGTTGTTCTGGTTGGGGTTGGACTTTAGATCGAATAGGTAGTTGATCTAATGAGGAGTAGGTACGGACCATTTCTTGTGATGGTAAAGAATGTAGAGTTCTAATAACATTCTATATCTATTTGGTGTGATTTGGAAGGGAGAAATGTCGAAGTTGTTTGCCACTCCTCGGAAATATTCGTACAGAGGCATAGTTACCCCTACCTCGATGTGATACCTTGACCAGGCACTGTAAGCTCCTCTGGGCACGTTGCCCTTTGGTCAGGGGTTGGTTTGAAAAGAGTAATCATAGGAAGGACGTACTTTTGGGGATATTTGACCACCATCCTGCTCAATATAATGCTAGGAGGGGCAATATACCATGTGTTATCCAAAGAATAGGCATGGATGACGTGGCAGACATTTTTTAACACGTGGCTGACACCTGGCAAAGGTGTTGTTCGAATATCGACCAGGGAGATTCCCCTGGCATAACATTTGGACTTTATATACGACCAGCTTGGTCGTATACTCCGTATATTTTGAGAAGATCTTATGAAATTATAACGATATCCGAGATTATCTCCCATGATTCCTGAGTATCCGATTATTTAGGAAAGAATATCTGTAACAAATTTATATAATCCTCCTTGAGCCTATAAATAAAGAAAAATAGCTCAAGGGAGAGAGACTTTTTGGCTGAGTTAAGTTTATGTTGTACAAGAGAATTAGAGCTATTATCTTCTGATTGTATTATTCATCCCTTTAAGGCATGTGAAACTCAGAGAACCCTAGTTCTTTGATCACTCCTTTGAGAATTATTATTAATAATAGCTTAAGTGGGCGTAGGTCATTACCAATTCGTGGGGCCAAACCACTATAATTTGTTGTGTCGTTTACTGTTTTTTCCATTAGATCTATTTCAACACTTTCCATCACATCAAGCATTTGACTCCGTGTCAGTTGACCAAAATGAGGGTCAACATTCTGGTGCTTTCATTGAGAGCTTGAGACGAGGTTGTTGAAGTACTAATGGCAAAGACAACCAAGAAGACTGGGCAAGCGGCCGGCGCTGCACCATCCCAACCTCCTCCTCCGAACGTGGCTGAGGATGAGCCACACTTGGAGTTTGATGAGGAGGAACTGGACTCCGAAACGCTGAGAAATACTCTGGGAGTATTGCAAGATGAGTTGGCCAATCTGAGGGCCAGTCAAGAAAGTGTTGCGGAGACTATGGCGCGACAGCAGCAAGAAATAGAGCGTCAGCGCCAAGAGCTGAGTGAAAAGACAGGCGGAGAAGGACCGTCGTCAGAGGGAGGCCATGGCAGCCCTCGAAGCAGCCTTGCAATTGGCTATGAATCAAGCTGCACCTGCCTCGCAGCCTGATCAACCCTCGAATGGGACACCTCAAAGAGGTCCCAATCCTAGCCCTCCAATCCAGCCAACGAGCCCTCAAAGGCCGGAGCAGCCACCAATGCCTCAGGATGATGTCCCACCTAGGGATCCTGAGGTGCAACCTCCATCCCAGGCTGGTCGAGGCAATCCCCCACAGCCAAGGCAGAATAGGGCCGGGCAGCAGCCCCGCAGCCCTAGACGCCAAGAGGGTGAAGAGTCGCACCCACCGAGTAAGGGATAGCGTCCTTCTAGCAACAGAAGGAACTTCGAGCCAAGCTCTGCGGTCAGGGGCCCTCCATGGAATGATAATGCACGGGGACCTACCGACCAGCGCAAGCCTCCCCCTAACGCTCGGGAAGTACCAGCCCGAGGAGGAAATCGAGGAGACAGTCGGTCTCACCATAGCCAATCGAGGTTCAGAGATGGCCATGGCTACAATGAGGCCGACTCGGGCAGACGGAATGTCGGTCGGAGGAATGAGGAGAGAGGTGGAGGTAGAATCCCACCACCTAGAGAAGACCAACAAGCGAGACGTAACGCTGGGGGGCAGCCTAGACAAAACAACGTCTTTAACCGGCTCGGAGCCAGCGAGCAACGGCGAAGAGACGATGACTTAAGGGATGTACTCAACGACTGTCGAGAACGGCACGACGAGTACATTCCCCCGGAACCAGAGGCCCCAACAATTCCTGAAGCCGTTCAGGCCCAGATAAATGCCCTGAACCAAGCAGTGCAACAGCTGGTCGGGGGAAGAACGTCTCACATCGAGTACGACAGGAGAAGGGGCACTCCTTTCGTCCAAAGGATTGCTGTGGCAGAAATTCCCAGCAAGTTTAAAATTCCCACACTTCCAAACTTTGACGGGTATGGTGACCCAGTATTTCATGTCAACAAGTTTGAGATACAGATGGACATTCAAAAGGTGTCCAAAGACGCTCGGTGCAGGATCTTCCCTACAACACTTTCTGATGCTGCACAAGAGTGGTTCTTTAAATTCCCTCCTGCAAGTATTGTATCTTGGGAGATGTTCATAAAGGAGTTTTACGAACAATTCTATGTGGGTCGTGTGCACCCAACTGAGGCAAACCAGATGGTCGAGATACGCCAGCAAGAAGGAGAACCACTGAAAGACTACGTCCAGCATTTTATGCGAGCAACTGCTGGAGCCAAAACAGTGGGAGACGAAGGAAAAATGATGACCCTAACCGCAGGAGTTAGGCACCGTACACCTCTTTGGAGTAGCCTCAGGAAGCATGGGGTTAAAACTACCCAAGAATTTTTGGATCGAGCTGATCCATACATCAAGCTCGAGGATGCCATTGCCAGCGAGGGAAAGACCCCAAACAAAGGGGACTGAAGACCCCGCCAAAGCCGCCAATGGGTCAAAGCCCAAAGGCAACGGCAACGCCAAAAGCAATGGGAATGGCAACGGAAAGAATGGGGGGAAGAGGCCCCATAGCGAACCCTCTACTTCTGAGAGCAAGCGCGCCAAGGGCAATCGTTATGAACCAAGGTTCACCAACTACACTACCCTTGTCGAGTCTCGAGCAGAGGTGCATCAGGCCACAAGTTCCAGTGTGCCTTACAAAAGACCCACTGCCATTCGAAAGGATATTTCGAAAAGAGATACCACCAAGTTCTGTCATTTTCACAACGACTACGGACACGATACGAACGAGTGCAACCAGCTGAAAGATGAAATCGAGTTCCTTATTAGACAAGGACACTTGAGGAGATACGTACGGGCCTCGGGGGCTTCCCAACAAGAGGCTCCAGGTGGCAACGAGCAGGCACCTGCATGCCAACGCTCACCACCTTTGCAGCCTGACCCCGTGACTGGCACTTTACTCACCATATGCGGAGGCCCGCACCTAGCGGGAAACAGTGGAAAGGCAAGGGAACGATATGCTCAGACCCTACGCCACGACCAGGACATCGAGATGATGACTATGGAGGACTGGGCATCAAAGAAGGCTCGGTCAGAGGACGATGAAATAACCTTCTCTGATTACGACGCCCAGTATGTTCGGTTCCCACATTCCAATCCGCTGGTCGTGGATGTTCAAATTGCCAACATGATGGTGAAGAGAGTGCTGGTCGATACAGGAAGTTCAGTTAACATCCTGTATAAATCTTCGCTGGAATGAATGAAGTTGTCCGTCAAGGACTTGGAGCCCTGCAACCAAACAATTTATGGTTTCTCTGGTGAGGGACTCGCTCCAACAGGGTCAATCAGGCTTCCGGTAACAGCAGGTACAACGTCCGCTACCAGGACATTACTCACTACTTTCATAGTGGTCGATTGTCCTTTAGCTTACAATGCTGTAATTGGAAGACACATACTGGTTGACCTTCGGGCCGTCACCTCAATATGGCACCTGGCCATGAAATTCCCAACAGATGCAGGGGTAGGACACGTGTTGGGAAACTAGAGGGAAGCAAGGGAGTGCTATAATGCTTCAATTACTAAGGCCAAGAAGGGAATGTCGAGGAGCGCTCCCCCAGAAAGGTTGCAGATGGCCATTGATATACAAGCCCAATCAGGTGATGAAGTCACCAAATAGGGTGTTGCCCAAAGTGAGGATAGAGACATAGATCCTCGCTTTGGGGATTTTGAGGAAGATGTTGGACCACTCGAGGACCTTGAGGAGGTCTAGCTTGACGAAGAGTTTCCGACCAGAGTTGTAAAGGTCGGCAAAAATTTGGAAGCAATAACCAAGCACGCACTGGTGGAATTTTTGAGGAAGAACCAGGAAGTTTTTGCCTGGTCACATAAATACATGGCTGGGATAGATCCTGCAGTCATCAGCCATGTCCTGAACATCGACAAAAGCTTTCCACCCGTGCAACAAAAAAGAAGGCTGCTCGATAAAGACAGATCAAAAGCCTTAAAAGAAGAAGTTGAAAAACTAAAGGAGAATGGGTTCATCAGGGTGGCGTTTTATCCATCATGGGTTTCTAATCCAGTACTAGTTCCCAAGCCTAATGGAAAATGGCAAACCTGTGTGGATTTCACAGACCTTAATAAAGCCTGCCCTAAGGATTGCTTCCCACTCCCAAGGATCGACCAGCTGGTCAACGCAACTGCAAGCCATGAGATCCTCTCTTTCATGGATGCACACTCAGGATACAATTAGATTAGTATGCATCCCCCTGACGAGGATCACACTAGCTTTCAGACCGATACAGGGCTATACTGTTACAAAGTAATGCCCTTCAGACTGAAAACGCTGGTGTGACTTACCAGCGACTAGTAAACCACATGTTTAAGGAGTTAATCGGAGTAAACATGGAGGTGTATGTTGATGACATGCTGGTAAAGTCAAAAAAGGCAGAAGGACATGTGAAGGATTTACAAGAGTGTTTCAATGTTCTGAATAAATATCAGATTAAGCTAAATCCTCTCAAGTGTTCCTTCAGAGTTGGATCAGGGAAGTTCTTGGGGTTCATCGTTAATTTGAGAGGAATCGAAGCTAATCCCAAAAAGATCAGAGCCCTGATCGATATGAAGTCGCTAGTAAAAATCAAAGATGTGCAAAGTTTGATTGGAAGAATTGCCGCACTCGGTAGATTTATTTCAAAATCGACAGATAAGTGCGTCCCTTTCTTTAATCTACTTAGGGGCAGCGAGAAGTTCGAGTGGACTGAAGACTGCGAATAGGCTTTCCAAGCCTTAAAAGCCCACATGGCGCAGCCTCCCATCTTATCAAAGCCTATAGATAGGGAAACTTTGCTCATGTACCTAGCGATCACCGAATATGCTGCTAGTGCGATGCTAGTGAGAGAAGAAGAAGGCGTACAAAAGGCGGTGTATTATGTGAGCAAGAGGTTAATCGGGGCCGAATTGAGGTATCCTCCCATTGAAAGATTAGCCTATTACCTAATTTTGGCCTCGCGGAAGTTACGTCCTTACTTCCAAGCCCATCCAATCACAATCTTGACTGATCAGCCCCTTCAGCAAGTTCTACAAAAGCTAGAGGCTCCTGGTCGTTTGTTGAAATGGGCAGTCGAACTCGGGCAGTTCGATATCACATACTCACTGCGAGCAGCAATAAAAGGACAAGTCTTGGCTGATTTCATTGCTGAATTCACTGAACCCCCAGACGTCGAGCAGGGTGAAAAGCCTAGTGCGCTTGAGCGTCAAGTTAAAGCTCCTTCGTGGAAGCTATTCTCAGACGGATCGTCCAACAAATCTCACTCAGGAGCAGGAATGATATTGATAACGCCGAAAGGGCATCGATTTCACTGCGCAATTAGGTTTGATTTCACCGCTTCAAACAACGAAGCTGAGTATGAAGCCCTACTCGTTGGGTTAAGGTTAGCCAAAGACATGAACATTAAAGTACTGGATATTTACAGCGATTCACAGCTGGTAGTGAATCAGGTCTTAGGGGAGTATCAGGCACGAGCTCTGAAAATGGTGGCCTATCTGAACAAAACTAAAGATCTGTTGGCGCAATTTGAAAAATATACCCTCCAGCAAATACCTCGAGATCAAAATTCAAATGCAGATGCCCTAGCTAAGCTCGCAAGTGCAAAGGATGCTGACACTTTAAATATTGTGTCAGTTGAACGGCTGCACGAGCCAAGCATGCGAGCAGAAGAAACCAATATGGAGGTCCGGTTAGCAGATACCTTTGGAGTATCTCACGAGCGGTATACTACCAGCAAATAGAAACAAAGCCAGGACCATTCAAAGACAAGCTGTTAGGTATATCCTAGTCGATGGGGTTCTATACTGAAGAGGATACTCAATGCCACTGCTCAGGTGTGTTACACCAGAAAAGGCTAAAGAGCTGATGAAGGAGTTACATGAAGGCTTCTGTGGAGATCACGCTGGGGGGCAGAGCTTATCAAAGAAGATTCTAAGGCAGGGTTATTTCTGGCCGACCATGAATGAAGACTCGATGGAGTTTGTGCGCAAATGCGCTAAGTGTCAGAGGTTTTCCAAGATCCCACGGGCAGCTCCTAATGAATTAAAATAGATGCAAAGTCCATGGCCCTTCGCAGTGTGGGGTATAGATTTAATCGGGTCCTTGGCAACAGGAAAATGTGGAGTGAAATACGCAGTTGTGGCAGTCGACTACTTCACCAAATGGGCCGAGGCTGAGCCACTCGCTACCATAACGACAAAGAAAGTGCTTGACTTTGTCATCAAGAACATTGTTTGTCGATGTGGATTGCCCAGAAAGATTGTCTCAGACAATGGCACCCAGTTTGATAGTGACCTATTCACAGACTTCTGCGAAAGGCATGGAATCATCAAGAGCTTTTCTTCAGTTGCTCATCCACAAGCAAATGGGCAAGTCGAAGCAGTAAATAAGACATTGAAGGATACCCTGAAGAAAAGGCTCGAGGAAGCTAAAGGAACATGGCCAGAACAGCTGCCTGAAATACTCTGGTCATATAGAACTTCTCACCGAATAGCAACAGGTCATACCCCATTTTCCTTAGCATATGGGTATGAAGTTATGTTGCCTGTCGAGTTAGATCTGCCCTCGCATCGTAGAATCACATACGACCAGGATCAGAATAGCCAGCTGATAGTGGAGTCCCTAGACCTGCTCGAGGAGAAGTGAGAAAAAGCCCAACTCCAAGTAGCTGCGTACCAGCAAAAAGTCGCTCAGTATTTTAACTCCAAAGTAAAAGAAAGAAAGTTCAACATCGGAGACCTAGTACTTCGAAGAGTTTTCTTAAACACCCGCAACCAAGCTGCTGGAGTACTCAAACCAAACTGGGAAGGACCTTACCAGATTGAAGAAGTCCTTCATCCAGGCACCTATAAACTTGCACACTTAAATGGAGATCTCATTCCGTGTTATTGGAATGGAGAACACCTACGCAAGTATTATCAATAAATAGTCCTTTTTAAAGGACTGGCTTGTATTAATTTTTACTTTTTACAAGTTTTGAAAAAGGGTTAGTCATGTTATATGGCTAATCGCTTATAAGTGTATGATCTTTCAAAGATCACTCTTAAAGACATGTTTAGTCCATTTAAATATGAGATTTATAAGGGACTGTGCGCAGCCAGTCATTATTGCCAAACTTTGTAATTTTTTACAAGTATTTGTTCATTACGTGTGTTGTTTTGCTGTATTATAAGTTTTACATTTTATACCGAGCAGTAATGTTCGTACAGGTTGTGGTCAAGGCAAGTGACCAAGGACCTAAAGCTCCTCGATCACTTGGGGGGCATATAAGGTACATCTGTAGAGTCCAAGAACTTTACTTAGCTAAGATAGATAATAGTATGATAGTATTTATAGCATTATCTTTGTTACTGTGGATTTTTGGTTCAGACCGGGAATTATTTGGACACTCATAGTAGTACTTATAGATTTTCTAAGCTTAATCTATAGTTTAAGAATATTAAGTATAACCTAAGGTTTGATTAATGTGACTGATATTAAGGATTATATTTATTATATTATAAGGTTTAGACATCAACCAATAGGATTTTAAGCACATGTTATGAATGGTAATTAAGGATTAAGATTTTTGAGGATTAAATATAATAAGGAGTAAAGTTTGAATGTTATAGGGTCAGTCAGCAGCTTTGAGTACGTTGAGGGCTTAGTCAAGGCTGTTTACTCCATTCAAACCTAGCTAAAAATGTGTAATTTCGTGTTTAAATATTCAGTGTATGCCGATATATCGCAGCTATAGGGGGCGATATGTCGCAGCACGTAGATACGGAAAACACGAAACGATGCACGGTCGCCTCGGGCATACTGGCCCAGGCGATATATCGCCTACAGGGGGCGATATATCGCCTCCTTCAGCATGAATTCAAACTCTTTTGAATTCTTTTCCTTTCAGCCATTCAAACTCCTTCAACAGTCCAGCATCTTTTGAACGAGTCTTCAGCCTCTGCTGAACGATTATTCAAATGATTTTCACCTAAAAAGCCATTATTTTTATTCAAGTAAAATCAAGATATTTTCATTCCCAAACTCTATAAATAGGACCTAGTATCCAGCCATTATTCACCATTTGCTCTAAGTTCAGAGGCTGCTAGTGTTAAGTGAGTGTGAGAGTGTAAACACTTGGTTTGGGGAAAAACTATAAGCTTAAACATCATAAGCTTATCAAACACTTTGGGAAGTGAGTGCTATAGTATTTCGGTGGATGTTAGATTGGTCTTGCAATCTTTGAGGTAAACCCAAGACTCTAGTTCTTTTCTGTATTTTTATGTTATTTCCTTTCTCAAAACCTTCTACTCAGTCCCCTAACCTTATTCTTATTTTGGTTAGGGAATCCAAGCTTTTAAGCATATAAGTCGGTAAGTATGTTTTCTATGGTTTAGTCTTTCCATCTCTTTCATTTCATCTCCTTTCTTTAGACTTACTCTTTCTTATGGTTTTAGGAGTGTTCCAAAAGTCCCAACTCAGTCCATAATCCCGGTAACTTTGGTAAGGAAAATAGGCTAGAATTAATATGTTATGTACTTATGTTATCTATATGTTTTATGTTATTAAAAGTGTTATGATATGTATATGTGTATGTTTGTAGGCTTGGGCATATGACCCATATGACTAACAAGACCCCAAATGGGTTATGGGCATATGACCTACTTAGCTAGTAGGACCCCATTAATCCCATGGGCATATGCTTGTTTAGTCTATGGGACCCCAAGTAATAATGGCCATTATAATAAGTGTATTATGTGTTATGATATGTCTTTACGTTATTATGACATTATGTTTATGTTTATGACTATGTGTTAGATTTTCCTTGCTGGGCATTAGGCTCATTCCTTTCTGTTTATGTGCAGGAAATAAGCTTTAGAGGCGGAAAGATTCGTGACGCTTAGAGGATGTGTATCGATGGTGAATGGAGTCAAGGGGCCGAGCGTTATTCGATTCGAGGATGTACTCTTGTTTATGTTTTTATGGTTTTAGAAGTATTTTCCGCATTTTCTATGTAACCCTTTTTAGTTTTTAAGTTATTTTTGTTTTAAAGACAATGGGTACCCATATCCTACTTATTTTATGAAAGTAACCTTTGTTTCCACAAGTTTCAATAAAATTATGGTATTTCCGCAAAAATGTAAGTGTTATGTATAGATTCGTTAATGGTCCAAATAGTCTAGATTAGTGGGTCGTTACAGTTGGTATCAGAGCAACGGTTCTTTCGCATGAAGTTCTCCTCGATACACATGCTCAAAACTCCGAATCGGACCGCCAAGTAAGTGTTTAAGTTACAAGTTACAAGTTACTTTGTCTATGTGTATAGCTAACGACTTTAGTGTTTATGTTTTAGTTAAGAATGAATGGAGCTTTAAGCAATGAGGATATCCGAGCCATTAAGGCTTTAAAAAGAATAAGGGAGCCAAGAAACACCGTAGGAGCACTAGAAAAGATCACCCAAAGATTGATCTTGTTCCACAAAGAGATAGGTCACCTTCAAGAGTCTAAGCAGATCATGATGAGAGCTGCAGAACAATATGTCCTAGTAATTAGGCTTTTAAAAGATTTTCCTTCTGCAATTTTAACTTTAGAAGAAATATGGGAGAATATAAATAATGATGATGACTTACAAGCAGCCCTAAGATATTATTCTCTCATACTTAAGTTCACCTATGACTTAGAGTTTCAATTCACTAATGAGCAACAACATAGGATCTTCTTGAATCTTCCCCGAGGAAATTTTGAGGCTCAAGACAACGATGATTATAAGGAGATAGATGATGATATGTTAGATGAAGGATCGGATGTAGAAGATCCTGATTTTTAGAATAGCTAGTTTTTCATTATTTGTTTTGTTTGTTTATTTCTTTCTTTATTTATGATTGTAATAAGTGAAAATCTTTTTCCAAATTGATTTCATGTTATTTTATTTTCATGTATGAGTTTGATTTTTTTTTTTGCAATCATAATAAGTAATAAATAAAATGAATAATGACTAAGTTCAGTGAGGGTGGATACAAATCAATGAACCAAGTTTCTTTATTGAGAGTTAGGGGGCCTTAGTAGTGGGAACGATTTTACTGATCCCAGCCCTCCCTCAATATGGGTAACTTTGGAACAAAGATAAGTTTCGAGCCTGAGAATTAAGTCATATAGGATTATTAGAAACACACCTAGAAAATAAAGATGACTTGTTTTTCTAAGTATAGAAACCCACTCTAATAATGAATAAAGACCTATATAATTTTTCATAAGAAGTCATAATAAATAGGTCCGAGATATGTTTGTTTTAGAATAAGTTTTTGCCTTAGAGCCTATTAGGGTAAGTTCTAACAAGTTCTCGACTGTTAGAACTTTTGGTGAAGATGTCGCTCCGAAGATCTGCAACGCACCAACGGACACGCCTCCAACGCCGTCCCAGCAACAAATGAAGCCCCTCCAGTTCGCAGAAGGGGAGTGCATACTACTACTAGCCGCAACGCGCCGACACCACAAGCTGACAACACTGTGGAGATCGCCAGACTGCAACAACCAGTCAAGGAATTTTGCAGCAACAACGTCAACAGGCGCAGACTCAGCCTCAGCCTCCGCCGCAACTGCAGCCGCAGCTACAACAAATGGCCCTAGCACCCCAACAAGTTGGTTCATATGGGGGATGGCCAGTGACGAACTACGCGCCACATCCAGTACCGAATATGGAGTCAGTGTATGAGAGGTTCCGCAAGCAGCACCCTCCAAACTTCGAAGGGACTATAGACCCCTTTGAGGCAGAAGAATGGCTAAGGAATATGAAGCCAATTCTTATGCACATGAATCTCAGTAATACGGACCGCATATCCTGCGTCTCGTCATTACTCAGGAAGGATGACAGAATATGGTGGGGCTTAGTTCAGCAGACTAACGATGTCACCACCATGATATGGACAAGATTTGTGGAGCTGTTCCACAAGAAGTATTACACCTCGGCAGTCACCGCTAATGATAAAAGAATATGCTCGTCAGTTCAACAGATTAGTCAAGTTTGCACCAAAGTTGGTCCCAACCGACTTTACGAGGTTGACCAAGTTTGTCAGAGGACTTAGACCAAAGATGGAATTAGGGGTTAAGTTAGCAAACCTAGGAACCACTACCTATGCCAATGTTCTAGAAACGGCAATCGAAGTAGAAAGGATTCTGATGAATGAGAAGAAGGATTAAACGATGGTTCCAGACCAAAGTCTTTGCATTGACCCAAGGAGGAACCCATGCTAGTAACAAGGATTTACAGGTCAGATCCTATCCTCGATAGTATATGTTCTAGTATCGCTTGATTGGTAGCTGTATACTCGTAGATCTCGTTAGGAATGATAGAAAAACTAGACAAACCTAGTGAAAGATTTAGAACTAGGTTTGCAACCGGGTTGCCTTTGGGCAAAGTAGTTCTATCATCACGAATTGTACGAGGAGTACCAATCAAGATTGAGGACAAGGAACTAGAAGGAGACCTGATAGAGTTGGTGATCAAAGACTTCGACGTCATACTAGGCATGGATTGGCTAGCACGGCATGGCGCAACGATCGACTGCAGACGCAAGAAGGTGATGTTCGAGACTCCTGACGGCCAGAAACTGTGCTTCATGGGACAAGCTTCAGGACTACGTACACCGCTAGTGTCATCTCTCAAAGCTCAGAGAATGATGGAGAAAGGATGCCAAGCGTTCTTAGCCAGCATCACGAATGTGGAGAAGGAGACATCACTCAAAGTTGGAGATGTTCGGGTTATACAAGAATTTCCAGAAGTTTTCCCCGATGACTTGCCAGGATTGCCGCCAACTAGAGAAATAGACTTCACGATAGAATTAGTACCCGGCACCGAGCCTATCTCTAAGGCACCATACCGGATGGCACCTACGGAACTCAAGGAGTTAAAGACGCAGCTACAAGAACTCCTAGACTTGGGTTTCATTAGGCCAAGCCATTCACCATGGGGAGCTCCGGTACTATTCGTGAAGAAGAAGGACGGAAGTATGCGCATGTGCATAGACTACCGTGAGCTGAATAAAGTAACGATTAAGAACAAATACCCGCTACCTCGGATTGATGATTTATTCGATCAACTCCGAGGTGCGACTGTATTCTCTAAGATCGATTTAAGGTCCGGGTATCATCAGCTCAAGGTAAAAGGAGAAGATATTCCTAAGATAGCCTTTAGGACTCGTTATGGACATTACGAGTTGGTTATGTCTTTTGGTCTTGCTAACACACCAGCCGCGTTATGGACTTAATGAATAAGGTCTTCAAGGATTACTTAGATAAATTCGTCGTTGTATTCATCGACGATATCTTAGTATACTCCAAGGATGAAGTAGAGCACGAGGAACATTTGAGGATGATTTTGACGCGATTGAAGGAGCACCAACTCTACGCGAAGTTCAAGAAATGCGAGTTTTGACTCTCACAAGTGGCGTTCCTCGGGCACATCATATCGAAAGACGGAGTTGCAGTAGATCCATCGAAGGTAGAGGCCGTGAAGGATTGGCCTAGACCAAAGAACGCGTCAGAAGTAAGAAGCTTCTTAGGGCTAGCAGGTTACTATAGAAAGTTGTAGAGGGCTTTTTCTAAGATAGCCACTCCACACACCAACCTGACCCGGAAGAAACAAAAGTTTAACTGGAACGATAAGTGTGAAGAAAGCTTCCAGTTGCTTAAAGATAAGCCTTGCTCAACACTAGTACTTAGTGTACAGACACCCGACGATAAGTTCGTTGTCTAATGCGATGCATCAAAGCTAGGATTGGGAAGCGTGTTGATGCAAAAACGACAAAGTGATAGCCTACGCCTCACGACAGTTGAAGGAGTATGAACAACGCTACCCAACTCACGATATGGAGTTGGCAGCGGTGGTCGATGCAAATCTGGCACCATTATCTTTACGGAGAACGGTGCGAGATTTATACGGACCACAAGAGTTTAAAATACTTCTTTACACAGAAGGAGCTCAACATAAGGCAGCGCAGGTGGATATAATTAGTCAAGGATTACAACTACGAAATCCTATACCACCCAGGGAAGGCGAACGTAGTTGCCGACGCGCTTAGTAGGAAAAGCTATGGGAACTTAGCAGTCTTTTCCGGAATAGAAAAGCCGCTACAGCAGGAGCTTATCAGTGCCAGAATAGAAGTGGTTGTAGGCAAGCTAGCTAACTTGTCTATCCAATCAAATCTGCTAGAGGACATACGGATTGGTCAGAGACATGAGGAATCGCTAGCACCACATATGGAAGCAGTCAGAGAAGGCAAGAATACAGATTTCTCAATATCTAGCCAAGGTTTATTGAGATATAAGGATCGGGTATGCGTGCCAGACAATCAGAGTATTAAGAAGACAATCCTAGAAGAAGCGCATAATGCCCCGTACTCAGTTCATCCAGGGTCTACCAAGATGACTTATGACATCAAGGCAGTCTATTGGTGGCCAGGGATGAAGAAGGACATAGCTGAGTATGTATCTAAGTGTCTGGTATGCCAGCACGTGAAAGCAAAGCATCAGCGACCTGCAGGTTTATTGCAACCGCTTAGCATACCAGAATGGAAGTGGAATGATATAGCCATGGATTTTGTGACGGGGCTACCAAAGACGAACAAGCAGCATGATTCCGCTTGGATAGTAATAGATAGACTAACCAAGTCGGCTCATTTTCTGCCTGTTAGAACGTCATGCACGGCAGACCAATATGCAACATCTACATCCAAGAGATTGTACGATTGCATGGAATCCCCAAGACGATAGTGTCAGATAGAGGATCAGTATTTACGTCAAGATTTTGGAGAAGCTTACAGCAAGCTATGGGTACTAAGTTAAGCCTTAGTACAGCTTTCCATCCTCAGACAGATGGGCAGTCTGAGCGTACGATTCAGATCTTAGAGGATATGCTACGCGCTTGTATACTTGATTTCGGAGGATCGTGGAACAAGTACTTACCACTGATCGAGTTCTCGTACAACAACAGCTACCAGTCAACGATCGGAATGGCACCTTATGAGTTGCTATATGGACGAAGGTACCGATCACCTTTGCACTAGGACGAGGTAGGAGAAAGGCAGCTTCTAAGGCCCGAAGCTGTTAGACAAGCTCAAGAAGCAGTAACGCTTATTAGACAGCGTATGCTGGCTGCTCAAAGCCGTCAGAAAAGCTATGCGGATACCAAGCGACGCGATGTGGAATTCCAAGTTGGAGATCAAGTCTTCATGAAGATATCTCCTATGAAAAGTGTCAAGCGGTTCGGAAAGAAAGGCAAGCTTAGTCCCCGATTCATAGGTCCTTTTAGATATTGGACAAAGTGGGAACAGTTGCGTATAGACTAGCCCTACCGCCAGCACTAGCCGATAGTCACAACGTCTTCCACATCTCAATGTTACGCAAATATGTGTCAGACCCATCTCACGTCCTCAAATACGATACGATAGCACTCCAGAAAGACTTAAGTTATGAGGAACGACCGGTTAGCATCCTAGATAGAGGGATGAAGTAGTTACGGTCCAAGAGCTTTCCTATAGTCAAAGTCCTATGGAGCAATAGTTCTAAATGCGAGGCAACGTGGGAGTTGGAGGAGGACATGCAAGGCCGGTATCCGGAGTTATGTGATAAGTAAATTTCGAGGACGAAATTCTTTTTAGTAGGGGAGAATTGTAGAGTCCAAGAACTTTACTTAGCTAAGATAGATAATAGTATGATAGTATTTATAGCATTATCTTTGTTACTGTGGATTTTTGGTTCAGACCGGGAATTATTTGGACACTCATAGTAGTACTTATAGATTTTCTAAGCTTAATCTATAGTTTAAGAATATTAAGTATAACCTAAGGTTTGATTAATGTGACTGATATTAAGGATTATATTTATTATATTATAAGGTTTAGACATCAACCAATAGGATTTTAAGCACATGTTATGAATGGTAATTAAGGATTAAGATTTTTGAGGATTAAATATAATAAGGAGTAAAGTTTGAATGTTATAGGGTCAGTCAGCAGCTTTGAGTACGTTGAGGGCTTAGTCAAGGCTGTTTACTCCATTCAAACCTAGCTAAAAATGTGTAATTTCGTGTTTAAATATTCAGTGTATGCCGATATATCGCAGCTATAGGGGGCGATATGTCGCAGCACGTAGATACGGAAAACACGAAACGATGCACGGTCGCCTCGGGCATACTGGCCCAGGCGATATATCGCCTACAGGGGGCGATATATCGCCTCCTTCAGCATGAATTCAAACTCTTTTGAATTCTTTTCCTTTCAGCCATTCAAACTCCTTCAACAGTCCAGCATCTTTTGAACGAGTCTTCAGCCTCTGCTGAACGATTATTCAAATGATTTTCACCTAAAAAGCCATTATTTTTATTCAAGTAAAATCAAGATATTTTCATTCCCAAACTCTATAAATAGGACCTAGTATCCAGCCATTATTCACCATTTGCTCTAAGTTCAGAGGCTGCTAGTGTTAAGTGAGTGTGAGAGTGTAAACACTTGGTTTGGGGAAAAACTATAAGCTTAAACATCATAAGCTTATCAAACACTTTGGGAAGTGAGTGCTATAGTATTTCGGTGGATGTTAGATTGGTCTTGCAATCTTTGAGGTAAACCCAAGACTCTAGTTCTTTTCTGTATTTTTATGTTATTTCCTTTCTCAAAACCTTCTACTCAGTCCCCTAACCTTATTCTTATTTTGGTTAGGGAATCCAAGCTTTTAAGCATATAAGTCGGTAAGTATGTTTTCTATGGTTTAGTCTTTCCATCTCTTTCATTTCATCTCCTTTCTTTAGACTTACTCTTTCTTATGGTTTTAGGAGTGTTCCAAAAGTCCCAACTCAGTCCATAATCCCGGTAACTTTGGTAAGGAAAATAGGCTAGAATTAATATGTTATGTACTTATGTTATCTATATGTTTTATGTTATTAAAAGTGTTATGATATGTATATGTGTATGTTTGTAGGCTTGGGCATATGACCCATATGACTAACAAGACCCCAAATGGGTTATGGGCATATGACCTACTTAGCTAGTAGGACCCCATTAATCCCATGGGCATATGCTTGTTTAGTCTATGGGACCCCAAGTAATAATGGCCATTATAATAAGTGTATTATGTGTTATGATATGTCTTTACGTTATTATGACATTATGTTTATGTTTATGACTATGTGTTAGATTTTCCTTGCTGGGCATTAGGCTCATTCCTTTCTGTTTATGTGCAGGAAATAAGCTTTAGAGGCGGAAAGATTCGTGACGCTTAGAGGATGTGTATCGATGGTGAATGGAGTCAAGGGGCCGAGCGTTATTCGATTCGAGGATGTACTCTTGTTTATGTTTTTATGGTTTTAGAAGTATTTTCCGCATTTTCTATGTAACCCTTTTTAGTTTTTAAGTTATTTTTGTTTTAAAGACAATGGGTACCCATATCCTACTTATTTTATGAAAGTAACCTTTGTTTCCACAAGTTTCAATAAAATTATGGTATTTCCGCAAAAATGTAAGTGTTATGTATAGATTCGTTAATGGTCCAAATAGTCTAGATTAGTGGGTCGTTACAACATCGATAGCAAAGCATACCAAGAGGTATGTAAACACATGAACAAAATAAGTGAAAGCATACTACGGCACTTAGAGTATTTTGAAAAATCAAGCCAAAGTACTATGCTAGGTTCGGTCATGCGAACAGATGTTATAATAAAGCAGAAATATTATAATGTCAAAGGAATCCATTTACACCGCGAGCAGTACTGCTTGGATGTAATTGTTCAAGTAAAAGTAAAAGCTACCCGTGTAGCAAAACCAAAGAAAAATTAGTCTTTACATCATGACCCGTAGGTCGTGTAGTTAAAAAGAAAAAAGAAGAAATATAAAAAAAAAAAATCATGGAGCTTGAGGAGTTGGAGGATCCTGAGGAGGGGCCTGGTCGACGGCTTCATTGTCTGCACCCTCCATCCCGATGGCCAGCGAGATTTTGGGGGAAGCAGGGACCCTCGATCCCTCTTCTTCAACCAGTTGAGCCGCGCAACGAGCCAGCTCGGCTTCCCTTGCGTTCTCAGGAAGGTAGTCAAAATTGGCACCCTGATTGTGCTTCCAGAACTCATAGAAGCACCTTAGAGTGGCATTTTTGTACCTCTCTAAGTTGGCAGCATTAGTCTCCTCCAAAGCCTTGGCCCGGGCCTCCATGTCCTTGGTTTCAAGCCTGCTCGCAATCAAGTCCAGCTCCAGCTGCTTAGCTACCTTATAATTAGAGCGTTTGGACTCTTTATATTGGTCCCTCGACTCGCAGGTTTTCTCCAAAGATTTTTGCTTCTCCTCCAACTCCTTTTCCAGTTTGGCCTTTTCTGCAGTCACCGCCACCAGCTGATCAACGTATCGAGCCTCGGCAGCTTTGAGTTCCTCCTCGTGTCGTTGGTTCGAGATCTTGGCCTCCTCGGCAATGGCACCCAGGCGGATGCAGCCATTGGTGAGGGTTAGCATGGCCTGTATTCAGGACAAATATTAAATAAACAATAAAAGGCCGAAAACCCGATTTCACAAAAGGAAACAATTTACGTTGGTGAACTCATTCAGGGCTCGGTTCAGAATCGGGTCGACGCCTATCATCTCCGTGGCTGCCATTGCTGCTCGACAGCGGTCATGCTTGGAAATTTTGGTCAACCTCTCCTTGATCAGTCTAAAGGAGCAGCCAACCATCAGGTTCTCAATCGAAGCAGGACCTTCCTGCTGGGTTTGATCGGATGGGGCGGCAGGAGAAGGAGTTGACCCGGTCACAGCAGATGGAGTCTGCTACTCGCGGGGGGAAGACGGAGTCGTGGTGGTAGAAGGCCCTTCCTCCAGAAGGCCTGCATCCCAAGCCTTCTTCGCCGCAGGCGCCTTACTGCTCTCCCCAGCATGTCTCTTGCTGGCTTTCTTTTTACTCGGAGGAGCAGCAGCAGCCTCTGGGTTGCTGTAAAGATCAAAGATGTTGGTAGAGCCCATACCTGAAAAGAAAAAACAAAGTCGAGCCATGAGATAGCATGAATAGCCAAACACATTACATCAGAAAGAGAAACAAAGAGGATTGCAAAGTCCGATACCCGAGCTATTACTACTGGTCGTTACACTACAGACTCTACTAGTCTTATATTCATTCTTTGATACGAAGAAGTCTGGCCCTAAGTGTGGAGCATATTTAAAGTTGCCATCCCTGTCGAATAGATGACAGGGAATTGGCAAATGGTTTAAAAGTGAAATTATTGTATCGTTATCATCCGACGAGTCGTCAAAGAGTTCGGTAGGCTCGGCGACCTTTTGCTTTCCTTTTCCCTTAGGAGCCTCTCCGCTCGATGAGTGTCGGCAGGTTCCCTGATCGTAACCCCAGTTGGTCTCCTCCGCGGAGGAGACGCTTGGGGTTGCTGCTCGGGTTCCTCTTCGGCGCGAGCATTCCCCGCCGAAGGCCCACTCGTAGTTGGTTGAGGGTCCGAGAGGCCAGCCAACCTAAGGTTAGCCTCTGTAACTAAATTTTTTACACTCTTCTCAGCATCTGACATGCTAGCTAAGAGTGCCGCCCTTGACTCCATCCCTGGAGTTGGGTTTGGTCGCAGCCACGGGCCTGAAACACATTGAAAGTTCAAGACATGGTGGTGGAAAAACACTAAGTGAAGAAGCCAGCAGTGTGAAAATTTTACCTCCTTGTGTGAAATCCAAGTTGTCTGCGACCAGGTCAGGCATAAGGAAGTACTCCTGGTAGTACCTCCCCACGTTGGAGATATGGGTGGTGTCAGTCAGGAAAGTGCGCCCGATTTCTTGTTGACAAAGATGGAAGAACCCTGTGCCTTCTTGGTTGGGGTTAGATTTGAGGTCGAACAGGTAGTTGACCTCATGTGGCGACGACACGGGCCATTTCTTCTGGCTATACAGGATATAGAGCGCAGCGAGCATTCTATATCCATTTGGGGTAATTTAGAAGGGGGCAACTTCGACGTAGTTGGCCACCCCCTGAAAGAATGCATGAAGAGGCAAAGTGGCACCTGCCTCAACATGAAACTGCGACCAGGCGCTGTAAGCACCCCCAGGCAGATTAGCCCTTTGGTCGGGGTTAGGTTTGACTAGGGTCACCCCTGTCAGATTGTATTTATTTAAGTAGTTGGCGATCATCCTGATCGTCACCCTACTCTCAACGACAACATGCCACTCGACATCCAGCTGAATAGCGTGTCAAGAGCGGGCATGCCTTTGCACATTTGGGTCAGGAATATTTTTGTCTCGACCACTGGTCAAGGGAGCATCAGTAGTAGGCTGATGAGAAGTGTTGGAATTTTTTCTTTTTCGAGCTTTAGTTTTGGTGCGAGCCATATTTTGAATCAAAGCTGGGGAAGTGTTTAGGTTAAGGTGGGGAAAAGGAATATCTGGTATTAGTGTCGAAGGATGTTCTTCGTCTTCAAGCAGTTGAACTAGGAGGTCGTTGTCAATGGGTCTTTCTCCTCCCCACGGGTCTTGCATATGAACTGCAAACAGAAAAAGGAGGAGATAAGACGCACAGCTTGGGAGTTTATGTTGAAAGTTGGAATAACGTTGCTCGCGTCTATCGACCAGCAGCATTCACCGAAACACTAAGTTTTATGCTAGCAGTTTGAAAAATGGATCAAAAAGTGAGAGTAAAGAGTTTTCTGAAAATAAACTTTTTCAACTCCAAAGGGGCGGGAAAAACTTAGTTTTTCAACTAGCCTAAAAATTGAATTTTTACGTCGATTTTACGCCCTAAACCAATGATCTTGACTATCAAACTAATTCTTAACTTATATAGAGCAAAAATACACTACCCTGTCAAGCATCAACATCATATACAAAATCCCCACAAATTTCTACTCAAGAACGCAAAAAGTTTCAAAACTCTAAGGCAGTATGCATGGCATCTCAAAAAGTTTAAAAGACAAAGAAGGTTACCTGGATGAAGGATGAAGATTCTGAAATGGGACGACTTTGGGCTTGCAAACAAAGAACCCTCAAGAAAAATGACAGGAGACCTTCGAAGTTCTGAGTTCTGAGATGGAGTTCTTGAGTGTTCTTGGCAGAAAATGGCGAGTAAAAGGTTAAAAGGTGAATGAGAGGGTTACTTATAGAAGCCGAAGTGTGACAAAAAGTAATAATCATTAATTCCCTTTTTCGAAGCATGGGGGAGTGTAACATCCATCGTAGTGGTGTCTTGAAAACTGAAAAGGCTTGATTAGACGTGATTAGGTCACGGTTTTCAAAAACGCACGAGGGCTCTGACAGATTTCGTGGGGCATATGAAAGGTTGTTTTCCTAAGTTTACTTATTGCTGGTCGCAATAAATAAACTTGGGGGGCAAATGTTATCCAAAGAATAGGCATGGATGACGTGGCGGACATTTTTTAACACGTGGCTGACACCTGGCAAAGGTGTTGTTCGAATATTGACCAGGGAGATTCCCCTGGCATAACATTTGGACTTTATATACGACCAGCTTGGTCGTATACTATGTATATTTTGAGAAGATCTTATGCAATTATAACGATATCCGAGATTATCTCCCATGATTCCTGAGTATCCGATTATTTAGGAAAGAATATCTGTAACAAATTTATGTAATCCTCCTTGAGCCTATAAATAAAGAAAAATAGCTCAAGGGAGAGAGACTTTTTGGCTGAGTTAAGTTTATGTTGTACAAGAGAATTAGAGCTATTATCTTCTGATTGTATTATTCATCCCTCTAAGGCTTGTGAAACTCGGAGAACCCTAGTTCTTTGATCACTCCTTTGAGAATTAATATTAATAATAGCTTAAGTGGACGTAGGTCATTACCAATTCGTGGGGCCGAACCACTATAATTTGTTGTGTCGTTTACTGTTTTTTCCATTAGATCTATTTCAACACTTTCCATCACATCAAGCATTTGACTCCGTGTCAGTTGACCAAAACGAGGGTCAACACCATGGTATATCCTTTTTTATGACCTCCTTCAGAAAGGCGCGGTGAAGGAGAATCTCTGGAGGCTGCTTGGGTGTAGCTGGTCGATTGATGGTAGATGGTCCTTCCGCATTGGTCACGTGCTGACCAATGTGAGGGTCAAGAATTTTCCTCCTCTGAGCAACTTGTTTAACTCGTGCCATGGAGGGGCTAGCAGTGGGGTAGCTGGTTGGTGGTGTTGGTGATGTATTTGTTGGAACGGGTAAAGTAGGCGGTTCTGCGTCTTTGAACAACAGATTCAGGAGATCTTCGTCTATTGGCCTCTCACATCCCCAGGGATCATGCATGGATATCTGAGAAGAATAAGGGGATGTGAGAATCTACGACCAACAGAGAAAGAAGAACAAAAAAAAGAGAGGAGGGAATAGTGTTGCTCGTAGATAAAAGTTAAGCTTTTATCCGACCAACAACACCTGAGTACAAACACACAAAACCTATGAGCAGGTTGGAAAAACAGATCACAAAAGTGAATTTTCACTTCGATTTTGGACCTAAAATTAGTAAAAGCAAACCCAATACTCTGTCTAAACATTGTTTCATGCATTATATTGCCTAAATCCCTATTCTAGCATAGTTTTTCCATGAGTTTTATGCCTAAACCCGATCTACCCAAAAACTCGCCAAGAACAGTGTAAAACCAGTTACGAAAATAGGTAGATCACAGCCAAAATGCAAGTAAATTGGTACAAAATTTGAAGAGTTTGCTCGAAAACTTACTTGGAATGAAGATTGTCGAAGAAATTTCTCCAAAAGCTTCAGATTGCCCTGAGAAAAGCTTGACAGACTTAAGAGAATTTGGCGAGTTCTTGAGGAAAGAAAAGGTTCGGGTAGGAGTGAAAAGAGGTGAAGCGACTTATATTATACTGCTCAGGGCATTAATGGTGAGTAATGATGAGAATAGGGGTTTGATGCATTGGAAACCGCAATAACCGTCAAATCGTGCCTGGGAAACCGAAAGGGTTATGATTGCTTACCTTTTCAAGAAAGTAAGTAACACGGATGTGACAAGTCAGTAGGATTTCTGGTCGAGAAAGTTTATTAAATGTTGTTCACGTTAAAATAAACTTGGGGGCAAATGTTTTCCTAAATATTAGCATGATGACGTGGCATGTTAAAGAGGCACATGAACAACACGTGACGACTATTAATGGAGGGTTGGTCGACCGACGACCAGATTGTCGTGTGTTAGGTTCATTTTAGGTTTGTTTTAGAGATTGTTTTATGTTATGTTTTTAGTTATTTAGGATTGTTTAGCCCAGATTTATGCTTGTTTTCTTCTTGTTTCGGGTTTTAATGGTCAAGTACATAATATGGAGTGAAATGAGAAGAAACATGTTAAATATGATAAATAAGATGGATTTTATGTTGATTGTGGAGTTTCAAGACATTATGTGTGGAAAATACTACATTGAAGATGCTCAATACACGTCGTTTATGCTCTATAATGCAAGTCTGAGACTTCAAGCCACATTTTGACCATGATTTATTCACTTTCTGGAAACACTTCTAGAAAGAGAAGTTGTAGATATTTCTCTTAGCTTTCCATAGCTTTTTTTAATCATTCAATTCGAAGTTATATCGAAGGAGTTATGATCAAAATATAATGAGCTGACGCTGCAGGCTGTTTGAAACGAGTTTCTGTTCTTTTCTGGAAGTAGTGCTACAACGCTACAATAATAGCGCTACAGCACTAGTGCACCATATTTTGAGGCATTTTGGCACTGTTAATAGCGCTACAGCGCTCTAGAAGCAGCGCTGGTTATGCGTTTTTCAGATTTTAAACCACTTTTTGAAGGGCAATCTTGTCTATTCACTTGGGAACATTGAAGGGCTATTTAAGGAACATTATTATGCGATTTTGGGGAGGAGTCTCAGTTTTAAAAACCCTAGATTAAAAGAGGCTGCTGTATTTATTTTCTCTGTTTTTCATCTGAATTCTTAGGTTAATTTTATGAATAATTATTTGCAGTTTATTTTCATCATGGTATTTATGAACTAATTTCTTTTATCTAGGAATTAATGTAGTCATTGAGATTCTATTTAATTTTATTATGATTTTCTGTTGGGACTTCTTTTCTATTCTAATCTATATGATGTGTGTTTAATGCTAGTAAATACTTGATCACTATTTGCTTGATTTAATGGTTTTGATTCAAAATTCGAAAGATGAGAATTGAATATGCTATCATTGTATAGACATAGGGTGCATATTGGACGAAAGTACCTGAATGATTGTGTAGTAATTAGGTTTCCATGTTTAATGCCTTTTATATGTTCAAGTTTATCACAGAAATGTAGAAAACCTGCATATAGATTGAGATCTTATATATTGAAAAATAATAGGAATCGATTATATTAACCTGCTATTAGAATATAAAGAAGAGATTTAGAATTGATTATTAAAATTAATAGAATGAACAGTTGATGAAATTAATTCGTAGGTTTTTTATTATTGATTTTTAAGTAGTGATTCATTGTTTTGTTTCTAGTTCTTTAATTTTGGTTCGTAGTTTATAGTATTTCTTTTATTTTTAATTGTTCACTTAAATTTTAATTAACCAAATATAATTTGAAAATCAATTAGTGGTACTTGGGAGATAGTCTCTGTGGGACGATATCCGTTCTTCCGGAATTTACTACTTGACACGACTACATATACTTGTGTACAAAAATTACAAATCATCGTGGAAGAAATTAAGATGTTCGATAGGCGCACGAATATGCTAAGAAGTAGGAAAAGAAGGTATACCAAAGCATACGACTAGAGTTGCTCGTAGGACTGAGACAAATGCTCAGAGATGGTTATAAATTAGATATTCAAGAGATATTTAACTATTTTAAATGTAAATATCATTATTTATGTTGTTATTTTGTTATGCTTGCAAAGTCCATTGAACATGGCCCATATGTATATCCATGAGCCTATAAATAGGACTTATAAGATTCATTTATTTCACACGCAATACTTTGCAATCAGAGAGAAAGAGTGAGTTTATACACAAAATTTGTAGCCATCCTCGAGACTTGTGAAACTCAGTGAACCCTTGTTTGCTGATCGCAGGTTTTTGAGACTTTATCTTAATAAAATCACTAAGTGGACGTAGGTCATTACCAATCTCTAGGGCTGAACCACTATAACATCCTTGTGTCGATTATATTCTTACATTCAACTCTATAATCTTTATCTTTTTTTGTGACTCTTGTCATTGATCAAATCAAGGGTCAGCAAATAATAAAACGTGACTGTTATTGATTTTCTAACGTTTAAAATATGTGCAAGTATACACAATCGGCAACAAGTAATACAGTGACAAAGCGTCAAAGTTCGTATCCACAGGGACTTTTTAACTAAATTAATGTAAAATCAACCAAAAACAACTTATAAAATAGTAACCAAAACAAAGGAAAGAGTGGGTAATTAACTCTGAAAATAATTGTAGACAAACAAAGGAATTAAACCAAAAATCAGAGATTAAAATGACAAAATACTGGGTGGTTTTCAGATATAAGAAAAATGGATTTGGGTGATTAATTCCCCTCGGTTCGTTCCAGTTGTTACAGCAATGGGTTAGCAATTATGACAGTGTTAACAAATTTCGTAAAGCCCAGCAAGTTTTTCCCAAAACGTGCAATCTAATGTCTATACTCCCCTTCTATACATTCCTGCATGAAATCAGATTATAAACATTCCATTAAGCATCAATTCTTACGTTATGCAAGGTAGCAAAACATTCCTATTCTACTACTCACAATCACCTAAAACTAGATGAATCTCTTGCATCAATTGAATGGGTTCAGCTAGACTTCCCTTTTCCAAGTTAGATCTAGCTTAGTACATGCTAAAAATGGCCAATAATTAACATTCAATAACAGTAAAGCACATTCAATTGAACAAAGACATAATCACTTAGCCGTTGCATTTGTATATTGAGTTCATACTTGAGGGTTCATAATCACCCAAACCCTTAAGAAATTAGTTCATAGTTGCAAACTTAAACATGAAAATAATACAGAAGTAATCCATGGAGTTTGCAGAAATTAGATGAAATTAATACAAAGAGAAAGAAATGGTGTAGGAAGAATGAGTTGTGAGCTCAAATCCTCCTTATGGTATCAGCCTTCTTTCTTCTCTTTTGGTCGTACTCTTCTCAAATCTTCTCCTTGAAACCTTCTCTGTACTTAGCCAGAAGTTCTCTGAATTTCTAAAATGGTCCCCTTCCAAAATAATACGGCTGCTTCCTTTAATTCTAGGGTACTTTCCTTTACCCTAATTGGACAATCCAGATCATTTGCCTACATGTACTTTGTCCCACATACTCAGCTGACTCAGTACTCAGTACACTTGCCACCTGGCCGCCTCTTTTCTCTTCATTTAATCCAGCTGGAGTATTTTTTCCACGAAGTCCTTTTTCTCTAGCTTCAGTTTAATTGCTAAGACTGACTGCTACAGCATTGTTGAGTTAGCATCCTCCCCTTTTCAGCAACATTTCCCTTTGATTCACAGTTCCCTCAGCTCCTGTTTTGTAAGCTTCCTTTCCTGATTAACACAACACAGTAATTTACATAAAAACACTGAAAAATATTACAATACAAACCTAACTCTTACCCAAACTCACTACCTAGAATAACACACTAAAACTGACAAAATTACATGAAATAAGGGTTCATTACTCTTTTTAATTTTGAAAAGCAAGTTCAAAGATTTTAAAAATAACTCTAAATCCTAGAGTTATCAGTGACATATTTAATTTCTAAAAAAAAATAACATTTCTATATCACAAAATTCATATTAGTTTATAATTATCTAAAAATTGGTACAAAGATTAATATTACTCATATTTTTATAAACCAATTTTTTTACATCTTTTTAAAAAGTAGTTTTTCTCAAATTTTAAACAAAAATTCTCCATGTATTTGTTGAAGAAAATACATGATTAATATGTGAACATCATTCTTTTTCTTGTCTTCATTTTAAAAATATAAATTTTAAGACATGACCTATATCTCCTGTTTACTTATGAATTTCCATAGAATGCAAAAATAAAATCACCAAGCACAATTTCACATATTATTTCAAAACTCACTATTCTTTTTAATAGTTTGCCCTAATATGCTTCTACACTTTGCACATATTTAATATTACAACTAACATGCAAAACTAACAACAACAAAAATTCAAACTACTTTACACCACACCATACTCACAAGGCCGAAACCTATAGACCTTTTCATACAAAATAATTTTTAGCATTTATCATGCATTTTCATCAAACCAAAATATCATTGAAAAAAAATGACACAATCATGGAACACCATAAACCATGGCCGAAACCTATAGCATGTTACTACCCATTGATTTTTCCAAAAAATCCAAAATTTAAACCTAGCATGTTTCTATTATCAAGTTTGCATCCTTATAAATAAATCATTATAATCAAAATACCAATGACAACATAATACTGTGATTCCAACATATATCCCATCAAACCCATAATTCCTCCAACAATCTCATTTATTTATTAACTAAAATATATGTATTTTTCATGCAAAATAACCACCACAATCCAAATATGATTTTCATGAACCCAAAATTTCAACAAGAACCAAAAACACAACAACACCAAAAAGATAACTAAAGCACTAAAATCTTCATATATCACAATCATGTTTTGACAAACAAAACCCAAAAACATAAACAAAAAGAACATATAAATCATCAAAACAATAATAGGGTTAGAAATTTCCATTACAACTTAAAACTAAAACCTCCTCTTGATACACCTAGGGTTTTCGTAACCCACAACAAAGAAAAGACAACTTGCTCTTAGAATTAAGAAGAAGAAGAAGAATGCGAATAACACCATGACTAGAATACTTACCCTTAGAGATTTTCGAAACCCCTTTCTTTCTCTTCTTCTTCCTCTTTCTTATTTTCTTTCTCTCATTTTCTCTCTTGCCTCACACCTCCCCTTCTCTCCCTACACTTGACAACCACCACAAACTGGGTTAAGGTTCTCCTTGTTTCCCCTTCTTATCCTAGCCAAAATCCTTATGAATCAATTGCCCAGTTCATAGTCCAAATCCTCCCCTTGATTCCCTCTCAAAAAATCAAGTAATTGGCTAAAGAAAAGGAAAGTTCTCTCCCTAGTTGACCTCACCACTCCAACCCCTTTCTCACTCCTACAATACTCGGCCAAGACCCCAATATTCTCTCTATCAATTCCCAATTTACTTACTCTAATGTCATTATCCTCAATATAATAATGTCAATTCATAAAATATATTGATTTTTCTATAATTTAAAATGGAGAAAAGATGTCAACACATGATTAAGGAAATTTTTTCTTTTTCCTTGGCCTACACTCACACGCCACTCCCTCACTCTCTATCTACACATTTTGTTTCCATTTTTATCGTACATAAATGTCTTCTGAAATATTCATTCTTTGCATCTCTTATTATTCTTTTTTCTTAATTAATAAAATAAATAATAAATAGAGAATAAAAGGGAAATTTGATTAATCATACTTACATTAGCTTAATAATTAAAATTTGAACCAAAGTTAACCACCATATGATATCAATGCTCATCTTTCATTTAATACCAAAAATACCCCTCTCATAACACCTTTCCTCTCTATTCTCCCTCTTCCTCTCTACCTCTCTTCACCATACATTCTCTCTCACTCTCTCTTCACCATACGTTTTACACACAAGATTTTTATACTAAAATCTTGCAAGAAAGATACACATTCGGACATTGTGGATTGTTTGAGGAGAAACACCAAGCTTTGTGTTATTTTTGCTCATAGTGAAGATATTAAATGGGTAAGTGATTTTCTTTGATTCTTGTTATTGTTGGTTGCTTTTATGATTCATAATGCTGTTTATATGTTGGATCTATAGTTTGTTGGTATTTTTTGCTGTTTTTTTGGGTGAAAATCGTGTTATGTGAAAATCTGCGTTTTCTTGGGTTCCCTGAGTTTTTTTCTAAATGCCCGATAGTGTCCGATAGAGACCCGATACAGGCACGATAGTTGTTGAGTTTCAAGGTTAGGGATGAAGGTCCGATGGCAACCCGATGGTTGCCCGATAGTTTGGTTACCCGATGGTTATAAGGGTACGATGGCTACCCGATGGTTGCCCCGATTATTATTTTAAATCTACACATCCTTTTAAGTACGATAATGGATCGATAGTAGTCCGATATATGCCCGATAGTTATTATTAAGTTACTGCTAACCTAATAGTACGATGGTACTCGATGTTACCCGATACTTGCCCGATATTAGTGTTTTAAGTGATCAAAAAACATAAATAAAACTTTGCCCGATACCGCCCGATATGGCCCGATACTGGTACGATTCCCAAACATTTGAACTAAATTTCGACATTTTGTTGCCATTTACTGATTTTTTTTCTTTGTACATGATAGGGTCAACTTTGTTCGCGTACTTAATGTATAATGGTGTTTGGGAGCGTGAAGGTAGAGATTGGGTTTTTAATGGAGCCGAAAATTTAACGTTCGAGTTGGAGAAGGACATAACTTACTCACAACTTGTTGAACTTCTGTACTCAGAGCTGGAGGTTGACAAAGTGTAGTATGACCTGAAATTAGAAGTGAATTATAAGTACATGAAAGGGTTAATGTATCGGCCTGAACTTATAAGGAATGACAAGGGTGTAAGCTTATATTTGTCAATGCTTTTGAAGAAGCCAGATGAATTTGTTCCCCTTTTTGTGACTTTGGTGGAGAAGAATATCATTGTTGATCGTAATCCTCCACCAAGTACTGTTAAGGATACTCGTAGTGAGGTTGGGACTTATGTTCCAGAAACAAATCCGGAGGTGCTGGTAGCCACTGCTATACCTGAATCAAACCCTTTCATACCAACAGTTGACCATGTAGCACAGATGCCATTTCATGATGATTTTCCTGATTGTCCTGACCCTGAAAATGATTTTGAGGGCAATGACGACCAAGAAACAGAGGTCCGTTCTCAAGCTTTGAGCCTGAGTTCACTGTCGTACCAAATACCGAGGCAAACAACATGTAGAAGTAGACCCCGTAGAGAAGATCGCCAAACACCTGGTACTAGTAGTAGTCATCCAGACGGAACAAATGATGCTAGAGAATTTAGTGATCCACTCTCTTCTTCGACATATTATAGTAAATTCAAAGCTCAGATGTTTACAAGAGAAGACATTGAGGATAATAGTCACTATATATCTATGGGTGGCACATCGGGCGGGGAGATTCATTTAGGAAAGTTTTTCAGAGACAAGGAACATTTAAAGAAGGTTGCTGGCTTGTTTGCAATGAAGAAGGGATTCGACTTTATAGTTAAGAAGTCTGGTACTAATGTTTGGTATATTACATGCAAGGATCCTGATTGTGGGTGGAGGTTAAGAGGGAAGAAGAAGCAACTTTCTAACATGTTCGAGGTGACAGCATTTGAAAATGTACACACATGTTCCCTCGATGTTCGAAAAAAAGATAACCGTCAAGCATCACCTTTGGTAGTTGCCGAACTGATCAAGGATAAATTCTCAGTTAACGGTTCAGATTATTTAGCCTCCAAAATAAGAGAAGATATGAAGAATTCTTTCGGGATCGAAATGAGTTATGAGAAGGCTTGGAGATGCAGAGAGAAAGCACTCCACATAGTTAGGGGTACGCCTGAAGCTTCATATTCGAAGTTACCTGGGTACTTGCACATGCTGCGGTTGAACAATCCCGATTCCATTACTGATTTCAAGGTAGACGAGGGTCGCTTCAAGTATTGCTTTTTTTCTCTGGGTGCTTGTAGGCGGGGATTCAAGTTTTGTCGACCTGTTATATGTATTGATGGGTCCTTCTTGAAAACTAGGTATGGTGGCCAAATGTTGTGTGCCGTGGCATTGGATTCAGACAGCCACATATTTCCGATTGCTTTCGCAATGGTTGACAGTGAGAACCACGACTCTTGGACCTATTTCATGAGGAAGTTGAAACAAGCGATTGGTGATGTTGAGAACTTAGCATTCGTATCGGATAGGCATCAAAGCATTGTTCATGCTTTGGAACTTGTCTTCCCTGATGCACCCCATGGCGCATGCTACCACCACATTATTATGAACGTGGCTAGCAAGTTCAAGACTGATTGCTTCACGGATCATATTTACAGTTGTGCATACTCGTATAAGAAGACAGATTTTGAAAGAGAATTTGAAAAGATAAAAGCAATGGATGTTCGAGTTGCACTATATCTTGAGGGCATTGGATTTGAAAGATGGGTTCGTGCGTACTTTCCAGGGGACCGTTACAATGTAATGACAAGTAATTGGGCTGAAAGTTTCAACAGCAAAACTAAGGACGCAAGAGCCTTCCCGATCACTGCTTTTGTTGAATTCATCAGGTTTACTATTCAAACATGGTTTGCTACTCGAAAGGAAAACGCTGAAAAGTGTAGCACGACTCTATCACCAGTTATGGAGGGGGACTTGTCATGTCAATTTGAGAAATCTCGGTTCTTAAGCGTCGACAGAGCTGGACCTTATACATTTAATGTCCACCCCGGAGGAACAGTTCAGAGCGGTGGTATAGTTGATTTGGAGGCACGACAATGCAGTTGCGGCCTATTCCAAATCATGAAGATTCCTTGTCCACATGCATGTGCTGCTGCTCAAGAACGAAATATTAGCATGTACGCATTGTGCTCTCAATATTACACAAGAGAGAGTTGGAAGAGCACATATGAGGGGACAATTATGCCAGTTGGTGATGAGGATGATTGGGAATTGCCTGAAGACATTAAGAACATCCAAGTTGGAGTACCGATTGAGAAGAAACCTGTAGGCCGACCGAAGAAGCAAAAGGTCGGACGAATTAGGAAAAATCGATATCCTTCTAATGGAGACAAGGTTGTGATACAACGATGTTGTAGCAAGTGTGGTGGTAAAGGGCACAACAAAGCGTCTTGCAAGTACCGAGGTTAACTTGTTTTGTTTGTATTCTAGTTGACCTATTATGTTTTATTTCTGCTTGAACTAGTAATATTTGTTATGTGCTGGATTTTGCAGGTTTTTTTCTGTTTTTTTCTCCATTATGAAACTCTTAAATATGTAATAATCCAGTGTTGGTTCGATAGTGCACGATGCCGGTACGACAATGCACGATATTGTTTGTTGTAGGATTATTTAAATGTATCTTACAATATGGTACGACGTTGCTCGATGTAGTACGATAGTTAATGTACGACATTAGGGCACGATAATGTACGATATTGGTCCGATAATGGTACGATGGTATGGTTTCAGTACTGTTCGTGAAATTTGTGAGGCAAGTGAGGGTACGATAGAGTACGATAGTGATCGACGATAGTACGATGCAAAGATTAAGCACATTAAAATGTAGTAATTACAAAAAGAGCAATCAAAAAAATTATACAATTCAAAAAAATTAAGACCGTTCAATATAAGTTTTGGTAGAATAAGTCTACACACCACCTTTGCCTAAAAAGTTTCATATTATTGTCAGTTACATTATCAAATGGTAGTTGTAGAAGCTTATGTTCAATATGCTCAATTACGTAACATCCGCAATCGCCACTGCATTAGAAAATAAACAATAATTTAATAAAGTTTTGTAATTAAGAAATAATAATTAATATGTGATATTTAATAAAGTTCACCTGGATTTTGTTTGCGGTACGAATTCACGTGGAATGAGTTTCCAATCGAAGGGTCTGACCTGACTCTCTGATGCTGTCAACTGAGGCGCGAGTATAACGTCATGGTTCTCAAATAAACCGGACTGTCGCAAGACCGACGGGAAAATGGTACACCAGTCAACCATCAAGCTGATCAAATCGTTTTCGGAAATTGATCCAATACTGGAGTCAAAGATGTTGAGCATCCACCCATTCAGGTCTGCCTCTACAGCTACCCAATGCATTTGGTCTTTCAAGAAGAGGGCAAAATAAATGAACTCCTTGTTCTGCCAACTCAGTAAGAACTGGACTGCATCACCCCTAACCAGGTCCAATATACTGTCATCCCAACTAAATCTAGAGTAGTCAGAACCTGGAAAAGCATCCCACCGACCCTTCAATGATTCGGGAAAAATTGTAGGCATAACAACACATTTCTGAGGGTACACGTTAGGATAAAATTCTAGACGCCTCCTCATGAGATGGAATGCTGCATCTAAATGCTACATTAAAGGAAAATTAAGTCAGTAACCACAATATCGTACCAAAATAAACAAACAAAAAACTATCAGACATGAATATAGTAACTATCGTACCCCAATCGTACCATTATCGTACCCCAATCGTACATGAATATAGTAACAATAAAACCTTCTATCGTACCAATATCGTGTTAATGTCGTACCATCATCGTACCTTTATGGCAAAAACTAGTATTATACACCATCGTACCCACTAGCGTCCCACTGTCGTACCATAATCGTACATTATCGTACTACCATCGTACCTAAATTGTCCCACTACAAATTCTAAAATTATGATGGTAATAGTAACTACTTAAAAAATTATATCGTACCACTATCGTGCTAATGTCGTACCACCATCGTACCATTGACATATAAACAGTTTATAATTTGACACTTATAATTATCGTACTACATTCGTACTATATCGTACCCATATCGTACCACTATATATAGAAACATTTAAATAAATTTTCAACATTATTTAATTATGAAGTTATAGAAAACTTACAGAGTCAGAAAGCCATGTCCTCGGAGTATGCAGTTTCAGGAACCAAGCAGCATCGTGTGTCCCTGAGAAGCATTCCCTCGGATATTTATTCCCAATGGTGCCAAGCAACCACTTGTGAAAGGTCATAAGTAATTTACCATCAACAACCCTCAATGGATCCACATTCACTGCTGTCTTCGATTTCTTATTCCTTTTCCTCATTGCAGTGTACTCATCGAACCACCTAGGCCTCTTTCTTTCTCTCCTCTTCTCCGGTGCTGGTGGAGCTATGTTTAAGAATTGTACTTCAGAATCTTCAGTATCTCCGATTACAGTAATTTGCATATCCTCTGGTGTGCGAAAAATGTGATCATCTACATCATCAGGTCTGTAATCGTTAGGGAGAATGTCTTCATCTACAGGAGACTGAGGGCCTTCTTCAGTGGACTGAGGGTGTGGATCTGGAACTGGCCTACTAAGATCTTCCATCATTGTCATAAGCTTCTGCAATTGACCCAAGATCTCGGACTGACCTTTAATAAGGGCACTTTGTTGCCCTTCAACCTTTTCCAACCTGGCCAAAATCATAGAGTAGCCTGGTTGCTCAGCTTGGGAGGAGGTGCTGGCATGAGGTGTTGATGGGGGAACCTCAGGTGCCTCAGGTTGAGCTGGTGGAACCTCCTTAAAAATATTTGCTGCTTCTGCTTGCTCAGCTAACTTTTCAGCAAGCTTTTCAGCCTGGCTCTGTAAGGCTTCCTGTGTAGGCTGTCCATCGGGACCCACCTCTAGTTCCTCTAACCCCATGTCCACATACAATGGGGCTTCATTGTCTGTAAGGGTCCTCACATACTGTTCTTCAGCAGGTCGGGCACACAGGTAGGGGTATACTGTCAACTGCCACAAAAAACAATGCATATTTAGATTGGAAAGTAAAACAATATAAAAAATAAGTAATTGTCATCTGTGAAAAATGGTAAACTATCGTACCCCAATCGTACCCATATCGTACCCATATCATGCAATTATCGTACCCATATCGTACCCATAACATAACAATATCGTACCCGTAAGTGAGAATTGCTTGTTAACTATCGTACCAGCATCGTACAACATCGTACCAATATCGTACCACTACTACTACATTAACAAAGAATACATATCGTACCCCCATCAGACCATCATCGTACCACATCGTACCACTTAGTCAGTTTTCAAACAGTTGACAAAAAACCACAAAATAACCCCATAATCGTACTCAAATCGTACTCTATCGTATTCCTATCGTGCAGTACCCATAAAATTGCATATCTAGAAAAAAATATAGAACATTCAAAAGTAAAGTAAAAGCTCACCTTTTTGGCAAACAACTTAATAAGTTGCTCTTTGTGTATCTCTACTTTCTCCTTGCTCTGCCAGTTGATCATTCTTGGTATGCCTTGGCCCAATCTCACAGCATGATCCTGACCCAACTCAATGATGGACTCAAAAGCCCAATACTGCAATGCTGCAGCATACCCATAAATAGAGTACTTGGCCTCCTTTTGAGTCTTTCCTTTCTCAATCTTCTTCTGTAAATGCTTCTTCATTTCAACAAAGTCTTTTTGACAAGTTTGTAACAACTTCTGGTATGATATCTTCCCCCACGGGTACTGGAAAAAGAAGTCAACGTCGTCTACCATCTTCAGCATGTCAGTCCAAACCATCAACTTCTCCTCACGACCTTTCAAAACACCCTCAACTAATAAGCACAAACCCATCTTGTACACATCATCAACTATTTGACAACTCTCAAAAGTTCTGCGCAGTTGCCCTATGCTCACTGGGGAATGACCATTGAAGTACTCAAGAATCAACCGATCCGAAGTGGTCTTCGCTTTAATCTCAGCTTCAGACGGTCCGGCCTCAAAATTTAAACCAGTAACTAAAGCGAACTCCAATTGGCTAAATCTACATCTTTTTTTCCCAATATAAAACTGGACTTCGTCAGTCTTCTCCCCTCTGAATTTGTGCAACAACAATTGATGGACTAAGGCACCAGAAAAATTTAATGGTTCCGCCATGAAGAACTGTTTGAAAGGGGATTCCTTCACCCTATCCAATAAACCACACTGTATAAATTTTGCTTTAATCTTTGGAAAGTACCAACTGCCGCGCCAAGTGATACGTCCCGTAAAATGTTCCTCTACTGGAACTATCAGTTGTGGAGGTCTTAAGTTCTGCATAAAACAAATAAATACCCAATTAAATAGAATAACAAAAAAAAACATCAAATTTTATATTCTGCAATATACTATCGAGCAACTATCGGAATCTATCGCACCATATCGGACACCAATGGAAAACTGGAACTATAACATTATCGTGCACAATCGTACCTCACATCGTACACCATCGTATTATAACATACACAACAATTTGTTCCCACTATCGGGCACACATCGTACCCAACATCGTACCCTATCGTACCTCCATCTTCAACCTCAAGTTATCAGAAAACACAACCTATCGTACCACCATCGAACCACTATCGTACCCCTATCGTACACTCATCTTCAACCTGAAGTTATGAGAAACACAAATACTATCGTACCCATATCGACCCACTATCGTACCTTATCGTACCTCTAAAAAAACCCAGAATTTTTTTTCAAAATTTTACGGTTTATTAGATGTCACACAGTCAGATTTAACACAGTCAAATTCAACAATACATACTATAACATTTTTTAATGGAGAAGAGATTAAAAAAAACACATACCCTAGACATTTTTGCGCAATGGGGTGTCGGTTTTTCTTCTCCGGTGAGGGGTTGGAGCTTGGTTTTTCTTCGTCTCCGGTGGGGGTTGGGGCTTGGTTTTTCTTCGTCTCCAGTGGGGGTTGGGGCTTGGTTTTTCTACGTCTCCGGTGGGGGTTTTTCCGACCGTCGGGTGAGGGAGAGAGCAGCGTCGGGTGATGGTGGGTGAGGGAGAGAGAAGCGTCGGGTGTGAGTACTTATGTTGCTCGATGGTTTTGTGGGAGTGAAGAGTTGGGATTTGGGAGGGAACGGGAAATGGGCAGGGGAAAAGCCGAAAGGTACGGTTTTTATTACGTTTTTTTATCACTATCGTGTACCATCGGGTAAAATCGTGTACCATCGTACTATTGGGCAAGCATCGGGCACTTATCGGGTACCATCGTGTACAATCGTACTAATAGGTCTGCATTAACTTAATAACAACTATCGGGCATGCATCAGACTAGTATCGATCCATTATCGTACTTAAAGGGTTTGTAGAATGAAATAAATATCGGGCAACCATCGGGTAACCAAAACATATCGGGCAAGCATCGGGTGGCCATCGGACCTCATCACTAACCTTGAAACCCAACAACTATCGTCCCTGCATCGGGCCTATATCGGACACTATCGGGCATTTAGAAAAAAATTCAAGGAACAAAAAAAAACGCAGATTTTCACAGACCACGATTTTCACCCAAAAAACAGCAAAAAATACCAACAAACTACAGATCCAACATCTAAACAGCAATCTAAATCATAAAAACAACCAACAACAACAAGAATCAAAGAAAATTACTTACTCATGTGTATCTTTTTTGCAAGATTTTAGAGAGAAAAGGTATGGGATTTTGTTATGAGAGGGGTATTTTTGGTATTAAATGAAAGATAAGCATTTGTATCATATGGTGGTTAACTTTGGTTCAAATTTTAATTATTAAGCTAATGTAAGCATGATTTATCAAATTTCCCGAATAAAATTACTATGCATGCTCACCATGCATACCATGCACACACATAAGTGTTAATGTACATTTCTACTAATCATGCACATTGGTGCACACAACCAAAACTCAATAACTCACAAAATAAAATAATTAACAATTTTAATTCACATCATTTTTACCCAACAATCCAAACAATGAGAGTAGATTCCAAATATTGGTGCACTACATGCCCCATACATTTTTGAGAATTCAATTACATTTATGCCCTTACTTTCTACCATCAGATCAAATATTTTTGTCAACCGGTTCCATGACCGATTAGAGCAAGTGACAGATATTTTTTTTTCCATATGTAACACATGGCCAAAAAAAGGACCCACATTTGCTTGTACTGAAAGGGTTTTATTAATTTAACACTACACAATCCCTCTCTCACCTACTTTCTCTATCCATTGATTGTGCCGATCTCCACTCTGCCACCGTCCATTTCCTCTGACGCCGATCAACTCCTCCGTCTGATAATGTCTTCCGACCAATCATCTCCTCCGGCCGAGCATCAGCAGAGTATCTCATGTGGTAACATTCTTTCTTATTTGAATCTCTCATTTTGATTTTGGTTTCCTATAATATCATTAAATTTACTTTTCAAATCTCTCACCAGAGTTAGAAAGTTACTGTTGTTAGTTTTGGATTTATAAAATTCAAAATTATTAAAAACAATAGTTATATTTAGGCATAGCTACCACCTGCTTGATAAAATTTAATTTTTTCGTCTTTGTAAAACTAGCAATTACCCTTTGCTCTATTGCGATTGTATTTCTAGTTCGGAAACGCAGTAAATGAAAGAAGAATAAAACTCATTAATTCCACAGATGATTGAAAACAGATAGTAATGTTGTTAAAACTCTTACGTGCGCTTCTGATTTTGAGGAGATGCAGCAGAGATCATTTACATTAAATTGATCTAGTACAAGACACAATAGACACGTACCTTAGGACTTGAATTTTAATACGATTGCATATATACATTAGATTGATCTGAGAATATTGATCAACCCTTTTTATTATTTCATACTTCTCTGTCTCATCATATCTCTGGTTTTGAGAAGCAGAGACAATATGGATTTTCCACTAACTACTGCCTTGCTTCTTTTATTATTTTATTGTGCCTTTTCTTTGTTCGGCCACACACAACAATGGTGAAGGGCAAGACTAACAATGTTTGTTTCTATAATATTTTTTTTTTATATATATATATATATCATAAATATCCAAATTTTTAAGTTGTATTTTTTTTAGCAATGATAAATTCATTGATCATAATGTTGTACAACCTAGAAAGTCTAAATATCCCGAAGAAAATGAGACACTTTCTAACTAAACAAGTTTTCTTTCCATTCAAAGAGCATGTGCAACTAACCATAAAATGACGAATCATGGATTAGTGACACTCCTAGAGATCTAGATAACAAACTTGTTATAACCTCTAACAAAGACCCAGGGTCATTGTAAAATGTAACTTTTAGCAAAAGTAGACACAACTGCTAAATAATACATGCCCACAAAATCCATCCGGAAGATCTAGCCAAAGAATCCAATCTAGCACCACCATCTACTCCACACATTTTTATTATATAACTGAGAAACTGATAGACCCAAGATCCGTTTCACTTATGCTAGGAGGAGTAAGCGGGTTAATGAGCAAGCATAGGTTGGTTTGGCGATCTGGTATGTGAGGGTGGGTAGTTTGGTCATTTCTGAGTTAGTTAGAGGTGAGCTGATATATTGTCCGGAGGAGGAGAAAGAGGGTATGTGAGATTTGTGTTGCTTTCTTCCATCAGGAGAGACCCAGGCTCTTGAATACCTGTGGAGCTTGTACTTGGTGTTTGGACTTTCTTTAGTGACTTGAATAACAACTCCCTCATTACTATACCATTGCTTCTCTGTGTATTGTGTACTGTTCCATTGCATCTAACCCCTTGCAAGTAGTCTGGTCTTATCAAGTGGTATCAACGTAGTCCGGTCTTGTGGATGCCGGCGATGCGGATGGAATCACGCGTTGTTTTATTGAAGGCGATGTGGGGGTGTTGAAGGAGACTGTTCAGACCCATAATCATGACTTGGCAGTGATTACGAAGAAACTCGACTTGGTCCTCAAGGGTCAAGCCTTCATTGCTACGAAATTGGCTAACCGTGGCTTCAGTCCAAACAACCGTGGGCCGGGGGATGCTCCACCATCGTCCGGGTCGATGCACGGCAGCGACAGCAGTGGTGGTCTGCGCGATGGGTTGGATGGTCGTAGTTCGGAATTTGGGGCTCGAAAAATTGAATTACATGTTTATTTTGGTGGATACCCGGATGAGTGGACATATCGGACTGATCGGTATTTTGGGTTGCAGCGGCTGTCGACGGCGGAACAACTTGAGGCAGCGGTGATGTCTGTTTTGGTTCTGTTGGGAGACCCTTTGACGTCTGATTGACACTTGGGATGAACTCAAGACTCTGCTCATTTGCCGATTTCGCCCAACTCATGAGGGAACAGTGTTCGATAAATTTCTTGGTCTTCAACAAACGTTCAACGTGTAGGAGTATCGGAGGCAATTTGAAATGCTTGCCTCCACCATGGGTATCGTCTCCGACTCAAAACTCGAGTCCACTTTTCTCAAGGGCTTGAAGATGGAAATACAAGGCCCATTGCGAATTTTGGAGCCACTGGGTTAGTTAAAACCATGGAGTCGGCTGAGGCCATCGAGGCCAATCAGGCCCTTGTCCGGGCCCATCGTAGTGGGCAAATCAAGGGAAGCCCAACCCGACCCTTAGGAATGTTGCAAGTGGCTGGGTCGAAGAGTACGTTCTCATCTTCTTTGTCCAAAGCTTCCTCACCGACCACTCCCACAACAGCCTATCGTCGCTTGACGGAGGCGGAGATCAAGGATCAGAAAGTGCACGGTGTATGTTTAGATGTGATGGCAGGTGGCATTGGGGTCATGAATGTAAGTTTCTCGAGCTCCAGATCATTTTGCTACAAGATGAGGCCTCAGACGAGAGTGACGAAGATCCCATTGACGAAGCTTTGGGTCTACCCCTTCCGACCATCGGAAGCTCAGTTGGTCGAAGTATCCCTCAACTCTGTGGTTGGGTTGACGTCACCAAAGACGATGAAGCTACTTGGCAGCATCCATGGACAAGAGGTGGTGGTCCTCATCGACAGCAGGGCCACGCACAATTTTATCACCCCCGAGCTGGCTTCCAAGCTGTCCCTTCCCATTTCTACTACCAAGTCTTATGGGGTGCAAATGGGCATGGGTTAGGCTGTCCGAGGAGAAGGCATATGTCGCGGGGTACCCCTGATTTTGCAAGAGTTGGAAATCATTGACGACTTTCTTTCGTTACCCTTCGGCAATACATGTCTTTCTGGGAATCCATTGGATGGAAACCTTGGGCGGCACCTATCACCATTGGAAGGACCATGTTATGAAGCTCAAGGTCAATGGAAAAGCCATCACTCTCCGTGGTGATCCCTCTTTACACAAAACTCGGGTTTCCCTCAAGTCCATGCTGCTACTTCTCCAGCATGAGCGGCAAGGGGTTTGGGTCGAGCTGGGCAGTGTGGCGGTGACTACTGCCTCCCCTCCAATTCTCGACTCCATGGCAGGCATTCTGGAGCAGTTTCGATCTATGTTTGGGGTTTCAACATCCTTGCTGCCTATCTGTGTTCGACCTTACCACTGTGCTCAATTCAGAAGGACGAAATCGAGCGTTTGGTGGGTGAGATGTTGGTGGCTGGGATAATCCAATCGAGCACTAGCCCCTTTTCCAGCCCGATCTTACTAGTAAAAAAGGATGGCAGTTGGCATTTCTGTGTTGACTACCAGGCACTTAATCGGGAAACAGTGGCAGATAAGTTTCCCATTCTTGTCATCGATGAGCTCCTCGATGAATTGCACGGGGCGAAGGTGTTCTCCAAGTTGGATTTACGATCGGGCTACCATCAGATTCGTTTCCGGGCAGCGGATGTTCACAAGACTGTGTTCCGTACACATGAAGGCTATTACGAGTTCTTGGTCATGCCCTTTGGTCTTACCAACGCCCCAGCCACTTTCTAGTCTCTCATGAACGAAGTGTTCAAGCCATATCTCTGCCGTTTTGTGCTCGTTTTCTTTGATGATTGTAACAAGTGGTGAAGAGAATTATATTCACTTATATTTCAATGAGAAATAAACATATTTATATACAAACTAGGGAAGCTATTCTAAGAAACTACGAGAGAATGAGAAATTAATTAGTCCTAATTTATAGCTAATTTACAGTTAATATGAACAACTAATATATATAGCTAACACTCCCCCTCAAGCTGGAGCATATATGTTAATCATGCCCAGCTTGTTACAAAAATAATCAACCCGCACCCCATTTAATGCTTTTGTAAAGATATCCCCTAGTTGTTCACCGGTCTTCACATATTCTGTGGAGATCAAGCCTTGCTGAATTTTCTCACGAACAAAATGACAATCAATTTCGATGTGCTTAGTCCGCTCATGGGACACATGATTAGATGCAATGTGAAGAGCAGCTTGGTTATCACACCATAATTTTGCTGGTACTGAAGTCTGAAGTCCTACTTCAGTGAATAGCTGATAGATCCACATTACCTCACACAGACTGTGCCATAGCCCTATATTCTGATTCTGCGCTTGATCGTGACACAACATTTTGCTTTTTACTCTTCTAAGAGACCAAATTCCCTCCAACAAAAATACAATAACCTGAAGTGGATCTTCTATCCACTTTAGAACCTGCCCAATCTACATCTGAGAAACACTCCATATGAGTGTGCCCACGATCTGCGTACACGATACCTCGTCCTGATGCTCCTTTCAAGTAACACAAAATTTGCTCTAACGCTGCCCAATGATGAATTGTTGGAGATGACATGAACTGACTGACAACACTAACTGAGAATGCAATGTCTGGACGAGTCACGGTAAGATGATTCAACTTTCCAACCAACCTGCGATATCTTTCAGGATTTTCAAATAGTTCCCCATCTTTTGTAAAGTGCACATTAGGACTCATTGGAGTACTACAAGGTTTTGCTCCCAATTTTCCTGTCTCAGTCAACAAATCAACGACATACTTTCTTTGAGATAGCAAAATACCTTGTTTACTCTGAGTTATCTCAACTCCCAAGAAATACTTGAGCACCCCCAAATCCTTCGTGTGAAACTGAGTATGAATGAAAGACTTAAGAGATGAGATTCCTCTAGTATCATTTCCAGTAATAACAATATCATCCACGTACACAACCAATAAAATGATACCGGCAGTTGATCGTTTATAAAACACAGAATGATTGAACTTACTTTTCAGCATACTGAATTTCTCAACAGCCTGACCAAATTTACCAAACCAAGCACGAGGACTTTGCTTCAAACCATGTAAAGATTTTCGAAGACAACAGACTCGCCTTGACTCCCCTTGAGCAACAAAACCAGGAGGTTGCTCCATATACACCTCCTCCTGAAGATCTCCATGAAGAAAATCATTCTTGATATCTACCTGATGTAGAGGCCAATGATGAGTAGCTGCTATTGAAATAAACAATCGAACAAATGTCAACTTAGCAACCGAAGAAAAAGTATCACAATAGTCCACTCCATAGGTTTGAGCATAACCCTTAGCAACAAGACGGGCCTTTAATCGAGCAATTGATCCATCTGGATTGACCTTAACAGTGAATACCCATTTGCACCATATGGCTCGTTTTCCTGAAGGTAAATCGACCAAGTCCCAAGTGCCATTGTCATCTAAAGCATTCATCTCTTCTATCATTGCATCATGCCAACTAGGACGCGATATGGCTTCACGAACAGTATTAGGAATCGAAATAGAATCAAGGGAAGCAATAAAAGAACAAGAAGAAGATGACAAGTGATTATAAGAAATAAAAAAAGAAATAGGATAAGTGCACTGATGTTTACCTTTGCGTAGCGCAATGGGAAGATCATCGCTTGGGACCGTATCTGATAACGAAGAAGCAGGTGCAGGACATGAAACAGGAGGCAGACGCCTGGTGTACACTTTAATAGGAGGCAGAGGCATGTCAGGAGCTGTGGCTGAGACAGGGTGAGTAATAGGAGACTCACTGCGAGTAGTGTCTGAGATAAGTTCAGAAATAGGAGATTCCTCAGGAAGTGGGCCAGGGGCAGAAGAAGTGATAGAATATACCACCAAATCATCATCATCCTCCCCCTGACGAGTAGGAATAGAGGAGGATGAAAAATAGGGTGTGTTTTCCATGAAGGTAACATCAATGGAGACAAGATACTTGTTGAGATTTGGACAATAACACCTATACCATGTAACAAGAGGTGAAGAGAATTGTATTAACTTATATTTCAATGAGAAATAAACATATATTTATATACAAACTAGGGAAGCTATTCTAGGAAACTATGAGAAAATAGGAAATTAATTAGTCCTAATTGATAGCTAATTTATAGTTAATATGAACAACTAATATATATAGCTAACAATGATATTTTGGTCTACAGTCCTGATGAAGCCACGCATGAGGAGCACCTCTCTATGGTTCTGCACACCTTGGTTGACCATCAATTGTATGTCAACGTGAAGAAGTGTTGTTTTGGCCAGCGTCGGTTAGAATATTTGGGGCATATCATTTCAGGCGAAGGGGTGGCGGTGGACTCTTCCAAGGTCCAAGCTATGATAGATTGGCCGCTGCCCACTACACTTAAGGATCTCCGTGGGTTTTTGGGGTTGACAGGGTACTATCGGAAGTTTGTAGCAGGTTATGGGGCCATTGCTCGACCCCTAACTGACCAGCTCAAGAAGGATCACTTCGGGTGGACAAAGGCAGCCACTCAGACGTTTAATGCCCTCAAACAGGCCATGATCTCAGTGCTTGTTCTTGCTCTTCCAAATTTCTCCAAGGCCTACCAATGCTTCAGGATTTGGAATTAGGGCGGTATTGATGCAGGAGGGTCGGCTCATTGCCTACTTTAGCCAAGTCTTGAAACCGCGAGCCCAACTCAAATCCATATATGAAAAGGAACTCATGGCCATGATTCTCGCCATTCTTAAGTGGCGCCCACACTTGTTGGGACGCAAATTTGTTGTGCGCACAGATCAGCAGAGCTTGAAGTTCTTGTTGGAACGACTTGTGTCTTCGGAGAACCAGAAATGTCTGGTTAAGCTACTTGGCTATGACTTTGACATTCAGTACTGTCTGGGGGCGGGCAACTGTGCAGCTGACGCGTTGTCCTGTGTGGGGGCTAGCGAGTGTATTGTGCTTACATTTAATTCATGGTTGGATTGGGACACCGTCGACAAAGAAGTGCAACCAGACCATTTTCAATCTCGCATCTTTACTGAGTTCACAGAAGGAAAGGAAGTCGCAGGTTTTACAGTTGCTCGGGGGCGTACACTATACAAGGACAGGTTGGTTTCGGCTGCCACTTCCTCCCGTATCCCCCACTTCATGAGGGACTACCATTGCTCACCGGTTGGTGGCCATTCGGGGGAGTCTCGCACTTATCAACGATTGAGGGGAGATGTTTATTGGGTTGGCATGAAGCGAACTGTCAGTGAGTTTGTTTAATAGTGCGAGGTGTGTCAATGGAACAAGCATATGGCCATGTCTCCAGCAGGTTTATAACAACCACTGGGGTTGCCTGAACGAGTGTGGGAGGATTTGACTATGGATTTCATTGAGGTGTTGCCTAGATCGGACGAGATGGATACTATCTTTGTTGTGGTAGATCGTTTGAGCAAGTACAACCACTTCATTCCCCTCAAGCACCCATTTAACGCTCGGATTGTGGCTGAGGTGTTCCTCCAAAATGTGGTCAAGTTACATGGAGTGCCTCGCGCCATCATTTCTGTTCGGGATCGGGTGTTTTTGAGTCATTTTTGGGCAGAGCTTTTTCGCTCATGACGCACGGAGTTGCGACACAGTACTGCTTATTACCCACAGACGGATAGCCTACTTCGGCCCTAGCCGTGGACCAATGGCTGGATGAACGAGACTCCTTCCTTGATGACTTGAAGATGCATTTGTTGTGTGCTCAGCAAAAGATGAAGACTACGACTGATTCCTCCTGTCGACATGTCGAATTTTAGGAAGGTGATCAGGTGTTTGTCAAGATTCGTCACTACCGCCAGAAGACTAGCCGTCCGCAAGAATGAGAAGCTAACAGCTCGATACTATGGTCTGTTCAAAGTGTTGCATCTCATAGGGGTAGTGGCCTATCGGTTGGTCCTTCCCAATTCCTCGGCGGTCCACCTTGTTTTCCACGTGTCCCAACTCAGAGCTGCAGTTGGTTCTGCCCATTCTTCTCCGACTTTGCCTCTGACTTTGACTGCAGATCTTGAGCTCATTGTAGAACCAGCAGAGGTTTTGGATGCGCGACGTTGCTCGAAGTGTTAATCCAATGGAGAAACTTATCCTTGTTTGAGGCTACATGGGAGCTATTTGACACCATATGTATGGGAGCTATTTGACACCATATGTACACAGGTCCCCTCTTTTGACCTTGAGGACAAGGTTAAGGATTTTGGGGAGGGTAATGATAAACCCGAGATCTGTTTCACCTATGCTAGGAGGGGTAAGCGGGTCAATGGGCAAGCATAGGTTGGTTTGGCGATATGCTATGTGAGGGTGGTTAGTTTGGTCATTTCTGAGTTGGTTAGAGGTTTGGTCCGTAGGAGGAGAGAGAGTATGTGAGATTTGTATTGCTTTCTTGCATCAGGAGAGACCAGGCTCTCGAATACCTGTGGAGCTTGTACTTGGTGTTTGGATTTTCTTTAGTGACTTGAATAACAACTCCCTCATTATTATACCATTGCTCCTCTGTGTATTGTGTACTGTTCCATTGCATCTAACCCCTTGCAGGTAGTTAGGTCTTATCTGAAACAGCTTACAAACAAAAAAAAAAAACATTAGTTAATGAAATTGAATAAATGATAAAATTTAATAGACAATAATACTAAATGCCAAGACAATTATAAAATTATCAATTATAATGGATAAAATTTATTTGTGAAGTACAACTATTATCAATAGCACCGTTAAAGTCACACATTCTCCCTGGATAATAAAACAACCTACAAAATATACCAAAAAATAAAATTGATGATTATTAAACTTTTTAAGAATGAAATAAAGAGAAAGCAATATTATAAACATGTTAAATAATAACTAAATAGAAGAAATTAAAAAATTAATAAGTACAGAACTTATTTGTAATTATAATTTCTGGTCCGTTGATGATCCATCAGAATAACCAATAACTTAATTATAACACAATAACATCAAATGACCAATAACAAACAAATAACAAATAACTAAGAATAGATATAATCTCTCATAATGTTAATCATACTTGATATACTTTCACACCATCAAACTTTATCCTCTTCCACACTTAGATTGATTTTACATTAAAAATAATATAAAAATTTATTTGTAATATATATTAATTTAAAAATAATTATCGAACAAATATTTCCTAATTTCTTTGTAAATCATAATTGCTAAAAAAATCGTTTTCTTCACCCAAAAAACTTGCGACGAAGATAAATAACCATAATAATATAATAATCTGTAGCATTTGAAAAATTAATAATTAATTTTAATTATTTGATTAAAAAAATAATAAATAAATAAATTACAAACTTAAACAACAAGATAATGATAAAGTTCATAGAAAAATGAATATTTAACTAATTGAAAAAAAATTCAACTAAATGAAACAAACATACCACCTAAAATAATAATAATAAGATACATAAATAAATGAAACATATAATAACCGGTACATCATAAAATATGATTATAGCAGAAAATTAGAGGGTATATTTTTAAGAAAAATAAGAAACAGTCAAAGTAATGATTATTAAAATAATTAAAAAGCATTTTAAAAAAATAATAATAAAATAAAAATAAAAATCAAAACTAAAATAATATATAAATTTTAAAAAATCACATAACAATTAAACAGTAATATAGAAGAAGTTTAGTATTCAAATTTAACCGCTAAAAAACAGTATCTGAACAAAACTGGCCACTTAAAACTACCATTGGAAAACTGTAACAATTAACTCTTACAAGGATAACATATCTTCTTCAAGCACAACAATTAATAATGATTAAATTTTCTAACTAAACTTTCTATGAAACTGAAAATGCCAATTAAAAACTTGAAAAAGTAAAATCTCTATAAATTTTCTAACTAAACTTTCTATGAAACTGAAATTGTCAATTAAAAATTTAAAACAGTAAAATCTCAATATATCAAGCAAAAAAAAAAAAATTATCTGTGAAATGCAATAATTCTCCAATGATCTTTCGATTTTCCAATAATTAAATCATTCTGGCTCTCACTTTTGAAATAACCATCTTTTGAAGAGAAGAGTTTTTTGCATAGATGAATGAGAACCTTCTTGCGAATAAAGAGTGCAAGGACGAGCCTCTATCATCTTCAGTCGACGGAGAATATAATGAAAGTACCAATTTTATTTAGTTTTTTTTTCAAAAAATTTAAGGGTTAATCTGACTAAATAGTGTAATTTAATGACACTTTAATAAAATCAATATCATAGTATTTGTTAGTACTTCTGTCTACATCCCTTTCTATCCAAATCACCGTTTTTTATTTTATTTTTTTAACTCAAGAACAAAATATAAAAATAAATAAATTAAAATTAAAAAAATCATATCATTAGAATTAAAGTTATTAATAAAATCAAAATATTCAATTTTTATGTTTCTAAAATTTAAAATAAGTAAAATTTACTAAAAATGATAAACTTATTAATATTATAAGTGATATATTAAATATTTTGGAGGTATAAAATAAATTTTTATTATTAATATATAAGAATATTTATGTCAATTTATCAAAATAATATATTTGGTAATAACTAATTAATTAAAAGAGATGTAAAGTGAAAAAAAGAGGGTGCTAATAGTCACACCTTATTAAAAATAATACTATATGGTATAATCCCAATACAATATGGTGTACCAAACATATGATATTTTCTTTTTGAAGTTTTGCACTACCAAATTAACATTAAAGATCTCTTTAAAAAAAAAGAAAGTTAACATTAAAGATTATAAAAAAGTACTAAAGCACTCAACAAAATAAATTTCTCATAGAAGATTAATAAGCATAGTAACCAATAGCAAATTACAATTATTATTCTACCCACTACATTATTATCCTTAAAGTTCTTTAATATTTAGTAATTTTAAATTAAAAAAAGACTGCCTTTCTTCTCTGTTATGTTTGAATGTTGATGGAGCTCTCTCTTTCTTTTGTTGGATGGGTTAATCATAGTTCGAAAATAATTAGAGCATAAAACATATTAAGTTATGTCCAAATTATGTTGTTATAGGCATAGCCTAGTGATACTACACTTCTTCTCACAAAGAGAATGTCCCAAGTTTGAATCCCTTCTCCCCCAATGTAAAAAAAGGTTGTGTCCAAATTACAAGCAAAGTATGCTTAAATTCTGCAACATTTGTTGCTTCTATGATCACACTTCACAACCATAAAAGGGAGTTTCTTTTCCCCAACCTGCTATATAAAATAAAGTGGTAATCAAATAATTAAATCCCCACTCACTATCTTCTAAAGTTTAAAAAATTATAAGCGACCGTTTGGTATGAGGAGGACAAATTTTTTATATTACTTGGAAAGTTGAATAGGGTAATATGATAGTTTAGAAACTTATATTACTGTGTTTGATTGTGTATCGGAATCATATTTCTAATTCTTGAGAATATCACTTTTTATGTTTGGTTGTGTATAAAAATCTATTAACTTTTAATATTTTTATAAAATTAATATAATAAAATATTTTATGAAATAATATATTGTATAAATCATAAACAGCAAATGCATTTTAAAAAGTTACATATTTTTTTTCTAGATTTTAATTTATAAACAAATTTACTAATCAAATAAATTTTCAGCAAAATTTGAAAAATATAATTATTGAATTCAAAAATCAAATATAAATCTTGAAAACACAAAAGAACATTTATTTTGTTTTTAGTATTATTGCATATCTTATTTCAAACTACAATAGTAGTATACATGAATGACTTTAGTTTATTATATTATATATATTGTATAAGTTTAAAAAATAAAATAATGCGATTTGACCAAGAAAGTATTTGTTTAATATCTTTTTAGAACAAATAATAATTTTGGAGTGTTTCACTTTTCTGGATATTTGAAAATCACCTATCTAGTCAATGGCGTACCCTTTCTTCTCTCTTTGGTAGCAAAAATAGATTTTGTGTTCTGAGTTAATGTTTGCATTAATATAGGAATTTGATCATTAATAAGTTGAGGAAAAGAAAAAAAAAGGAAACTATACAGCTAAGGGTATAACTACCATATTGAATCATGTATCCAATTCCACAAAAAATGTAGCGATTATTTTTTTTTGAAAATAATAAGCAAATTTCATATTGAATCGTTTTTTTTTTCTTTCTGTTTTTAGCTTTTTTTTTTTAAAGATCCGTATCACTTTTGTTTCTGTGGTTTTCCACATCTTGTACTGAAATATTTTTAATTTTATTTAAACATAACTAATTGTTTTTAACTCATTTTATTTTGTGAGTTAGTGCGTTAATGTTGTAATACTTTTATAAAAGTTGTAGAAGGTGTAATTGATCCAATTTATATACCCACCCACAATTGTCCTTTCAATCTCAACATGGGTGTATAGATAGTTACCCTAATAGGGGCATTTTAAGAAAGTTTATTTTTCTTTGCCAACAAAGATTCTAAACGCCATACTGTAGGAGTGTTTTTTTTTCTTCCAAAACCCATTTCATACAAGATGATGTGAGAGAGGAAGAAGAAATTTGAAAAACTATGTAAAGGTGGTTTTCAGGTTGTCAATGCCATGAACATCATTTGTGTTTGGGGTATTGATGAAATAACTGTAACAATTCAAAGTAATAGTTTCTTTTTACAAAAATTAAGCGTCCTACTCCTTTTAACATCATGTAATTATAAATAGAGGAAATAATTTATCACGTTGAAATTTTTTATCAAGAATAAACAAGTTTCTCTTTTTCAAGTCTTGTCTATTGACATGGTTTTGGGTTATGTTTTGGAGTCTGCCTTGTTTTTTTGTGTACTCAGTTGTTTGCTATGTGACTTTCCATGGCCTCTAGTAGCAATCCCATGCAAGATTTGGAATCAAATATGCCAATATCAATCTGGAGGAGGAGAGGGAAGGATTATCATATGATACGGTGGAGGAGATTGAGGTGGGTTTGGATGCACGTTGGTGCTTGGTGGGGCATTTTGTTCCAGAAAAGGCAATAGATTTTATGGCAATGCAGAACATGATCGCATCCTTGTGGAGGCTAGGCAAGGGTTTATACGTGAAGGAACTAGATCATAATCTGTATATCTTCTAGTTTTACCATGAAGGTAGATATTAGAAGGACTACTGATGGTAGTCCTTGGGCTTTTAATAAAGCTCAACTAGTGTTTGACAGAATGAAGGTAGGGGATAATCCAAGGACTGTGGTGCTGAACAAACTGGAAATATGGGTTCAATTGCACGATTTACAACCTGGGTTTATGCCTGAAAGGGTTGCAAGGGATGTTGGGAACTATATTGGCACATATGTAGAATCGGACCCCAAGAACTTCACAGGAAGATGAGGATACGTATAAGAGTGACAATCAATATAGAGGCCTCTCTGAAAAGGAAGATGAAGATGCGTAAAAGTGGAAGTAATTGGTTCTAGGTCTCATTCAAATATGAAAGGGCTCCCACCTTTTGTTTTATCTGTGACATTATTGGTCATTCCAATGGTACTGCGATCGTTTGTTTGAGGCACCCTTAGAAGAAATTGAAAAACCATATGGCTCCTGGATGAGAGCTTTGCCAAGGCGTCCACATTTGATGATTGGAGCAAGGTGGCTACGGCAAGGAGGAGAGATGCAAGTTCGGGCCAATGATGGCAGCAGAACGTCAAACAGAGATACTGCTACGCCGGTTATGGAAACTAGCATAAATCGTGGGCCACTTTTAAGAGACTTTAATGCGCGATTAAGTCAGAATGGGAGAGTGATGGCTGGTGCTTATTGAAGCTTTCTATATTTTGGAAAAACTGCTTCTTATTTTTATCGTGAGATGAGTACATACATATATACAAAGTATCCAGTGCATATTGCCTAAAATATCTGCTGTAAATTAGGACCTAAATAATACACAAATCTGACTAATATAAAATATCAATATATTAGGAAACTAATCCCTAAGAATCAGCTATACAGCTAGTAATACGCCTAGATTGATATTCTACACTCCCCCTCAAGCTAGGTGATATATATTTTCCAATCCAAGTATAGTACTTAGTTTGGTGGGCTTGGGCCAAAATTAAGCTTTAGTTAGGATGTTTGCTGCTTGTTGTCTAGATGGAACATAGTTGAGTGAGATTGTCTTGCTTTCAATTTTCTCATTGATGAAATGTCTGTTAATCTCCACATGCTTAGTCCGATCATGATGGACTGGGTTCTTGGCAATTGCAATTCCTGATTGGTTGTCACACAATTTTGATAGAATCTGAAGTTCCAATCTTAAGTTCGTTTAGCAGTCGTCGTAACCAAATTCCTTCACAGATGCCCAAGGCTAATGCACGGAACTCAGCCTCAGCACTACTACGTGCTACCACTGCTTGCTTTTTGCTGCGCCATATCACTAGATTACCCAATAAATGAGTAGTATCCTGATGTAGATTTTCGGTCACAAAGAGATCCAGCCCAATCAGCATCATTATAAACTTCCAAGGTTCGATTGATAGTTTTTCTGAACATAAGTCCCTTCCCTGGATCCTTCTTCAAGTATCTTAGGATGCGGTAGACTGCTTCCAAGTGATCTACTGATGGGTTGCTAAGAAACTGACTAACAATGCTGACAACTAAACTTATATATGGACGTGTATGAGTTAGATATATCAGCTTACCCACCATGCGTTGGTATCGCCCCTTATCAACTGCCAATTCATCTGTTTGAGGCATTAGTTTGGTATTAGGATCCATAGGAGTTTCAACAGGTTTGCACCCAATCGTGCCGGTCTCACGCAATAGATCTAAAACATATTTGCGTTGAGAAACAGAGATTCCCTGACTGCTTCGTGCCACTTCCATTCTTAGGAAATTTTTAGGAAACCCAAGTCTTTGATCTCGAATTCCTTAGACAATTGCACCTTGAGGAGATTTCTTCTTCATGATTTCCTATGAGAACTATGTCATCAACGTAGACTATCAAAACCGTGATCCTCCCATTTGAGAAGTGTTTAACAAATAGGGTATGATCTGCCTGTGCCTGGGAGTATCCATCCTTTTTAAGAACCTTTGTGAATTTGTCAAACCAAGCTCGAGGAGACTGTTTAAGTCCATATAATGCCTTTCTCAGCTTGCAAACCTTCCCCTGTGTCTCCTCAGTCTCAAAGCTAGTAGGTATATCCATATAGACTTCCTCGATTAGGTCTCCGTTTAAGAATGCATTCTTGACATGAAGTTGGAACAATGGCCAATCCTGGTTAACTGCAATAGACAATAAGTCACGAACTGTGTTAGGCTTAGCCACTGGAGCAAAAGTTTCTTGATAATCAATCCCATATGATTGAGTGAACCCTTTAGCCACTAGTCGAGCTTTGAATCTTTCTACACGTCCATCTGCCTTTTGTTTAACTGAGAATATCCAATTATAGCCCACAATCTTCTTTCCAGGAGGAAGTTTTGTTAATACCCAAGTACCATTCTTTTCAAGTGCGGTATACTCTTCTAAGGTTGCTTTGCGCCATTCTGGAACCTTTAAAGCCTCGTAAACCGAGTTGGGAATTGTGATTTTGTCCAAGGATGTCACAAATGTTTGATATTTCGGAGACAAATTTGTGTAAGAGATGTAGTTACAAAGAGGATGTTGGGTGCATGATCGAACACCTTTTCTCTGTGCAATAGGAGGGTCTAACTTTGGGTCACAACCTGAATTTGACTGAGAACCATAATCTGCCTCACCTTGTATTCTTTCAAGTTCGACTTGGCTTAGGAGAGGCCCTTGACCTTGCTGATTTTGTACAGGAGAATTAGGATTGTTCCTTCTGCCATAAACTTTTACAGCATTATCCGGAAGAAGACGTTTAGGATAGACAGTGGGAGATTGTTCGATGGGGAAGATGGGGATATATGTTGGATCAAATCTGAACTTGAATTTGAAATTGGAATAATTGAAGTATTAGAGAGAGAAGGCAGAGTGGAGGAAAGCTGTGATGGTGAATTCGGTTCAATGAGTGATGACCAATCCCAATTTTGTGATTCACTTATGTTATTCTCCCCCTGAATTGCCGAATTAGAGTAGAAATGATTTTCTTCAAAGAAAGTAACATCCATGGTATTATAAAACTTTCAGGTAGTGGGAGAGAAACATTTGTAGCCTTTTTGATTGGATGAATATTCAAGAAAGATGCACTTAAGTGCACGAGCATCAAATTTACCACGAAATTGAGAATGAATATGAACAAAGACTGTGCAACCAAAAAGTTTGAAAGGGATTTGTGACACAAGACGTGACGTAGGGAATAGATTCTGAAATGTTTGCAAAGGTGAGTGAAATTTGAGAACGTGAGAAGGCATACGATTGATGAGATATGTTGCAGTGAGAATAGCCTCACCCCAATATTTCTTAGGAACATTGGCTTGAAAAAGCAGGTACTGAGCAACCTCAAGTACATGACGGTTTTTATGTTCAGCCACACCGTTTTGTTGGGGTGTGTCATCGCATGAACTTTGTTGAACAACACCATGAGATTTTAGATAAGGACCAAGACTTGAATTGAAAAAGTCTTTGGCATTGTCAGTCTTGAGGATTTGAATATTTTCTTTAAACAGGGTTTGGACCATGACTTGAAATTGTTGAAATGTGTTTGGTTTTTGATTTGTCTTTCATAAGAAATGTCCAACATAATCTAGTATGATCAACTAACAACAGAAACTATCTAGCACCAGTTATACTAGGAATACAGAATGGCCCCCAAATGTCACCATGAATTAAAGAGAAAGGGTGACTTGGTTTGTATGATCGTGGTAAATAAGTGTTCTGAGTATGCTTTGTTAATTGACAAACTTCACAATGAAATAAATTTGGATTTTTATTGATGAATAGGTAAGGAAACAAATGTTTCAAATACAGAAAATTTGGATGACCTAGACGAAAGTGCCACTTCATGATTTCACTTTCCTTATTAGAATGGCTAGCAGACGAGACTATGACTCAATTGACATTGGTAACTGACAAAATGGTTTGAAGGAGTGTTGACATCTAGAACATATAGGCATGCACGAAAATCAGCATTGCCAATCGTCCTCCCCGAGCTCAAGTCCTGGAAAATACAAGATTTAGGAAGGAATTTAGTTGCACAGTTTAAGTCACAATTCAATTTACTAACAAATATAAGATTACAATCAAATTTAGGCACAAATAACACAGATTTGAGAGACAGATGGTTCCTGTTCCAATCACTTTGGCTCTGTACCATTGACAATACACACTGTTTAAAGGCTGGTACAAGATGAATAAGTTGTAAAAAGTAATCTGTCACCTGTCATGTGATCGGATGCTCCTGAGTCAACAATCCAAGACGAGGAGGATTTAGCTGCATGTAGTGCCAAACTGTTGGAGCTTTGTGTGGGATTATTGACCTTTTGTATGAGTTCCTGAAGAAGTTCTAATTGTTCCTTGCTGAAAGGTGCAGGATTACCATGTTGAGATGCTTCAGAAAAGGCAGCATGTCCTTTTGCCTCGCGGTCTCGATTTGGCTTCCAATCAACGGGCTTTCCATGCAACTTCCAACAAGTTTCCTTCAAATGCCCAGGTCTTCGACAATGATCACACCAAGGGCAGCCTTTTCTGCCTCGATTATCATAGGTACTTTGGGAATTATTTCGAGCAGCAAAAGCGCCTGAATCTGGTAGGTCTTCTTTGACTGCTGCAAATGCTAGAATTTCAGGGTATGGGTTAGGATTAGATTGCCCCAACATAACCCTTTTTCGACTGTCCTCTCTAAGTACATCAGAGAAGGCCTCTCACAGACTAGGTAGAGGTTTGGTTCCAAGGATTCTGCCTCTTACTTCATCGAGAGACTTGTCGAGTCCCTTCAAGAATTTGAAGACCCGTTTTTTCTCCACAATCTTTTTGAAATATGCACGATCTTTAGTACACTTCCAGTCATGTGTCTCAAATAAATCTAGCTGCTGCCAATAGCAAGTAAGAGTCGTGAAATAGGTTGTCACAGAATTCTCACCTTGACAAAGATCTTGGAGGGTGCTCTCCACATGAAATAGTTCGGCTGTGTTCTCGCTGCTAGAGAATGTTTCTCGTACTGCTTTCTATATATCTTTTGCTGTGGTGTACAACAAAATTTTTTCTCCTATCTCAGTTGTCATGGAACTAATTAGCCATGACATGATTGATTGAAGGCTTTCAACAAGCTCTGAGTGACTGTGATTTAATTGATTTGGAGCTGGTGGGTTACCCGTTTACATGGGAAAGGGGCAGGGGTACAGAAAGATGGATTGAATGTAAATTGGACAGGGCTGTAGCTTCTAGGACCTGGTTGAATTTATTTAATATGGCAAGACTTGTAAATCTTGAACTTTCTTCTTCGGACCACTAGCCGTTGCTATTGGAGCCGATTACTCAAGTCAGTCAGGTTCTGAAACATCGTTTTAGATTTGAAAATGCATGGTTAAGAGAACCGATTTGCCATCAAGTGGTGCGTGATAGCTGGGAGTAAGATAAGGATATGGATATTCAGAGCAAGATTAAACATTGTAGTGACATTTTGGGAGTTTGGGGTAAGAATATCACAGGCAATTTCCACAAGAGAATTCGTCATTGTAATCTCATTTTGTATAGATGGAAGGGTCGTAGAGGTGAGGAGGCTATACGAAGGTATAAGGAGGCTGAGAAGAAGCTGTTTGAGGTTATGAATCAGAAGGAGGTTTATTGGAGGCAACGATCCAAACAGTTGTGGCTGAAAGAAGGTGATCAAACTAATAAATATTTTCCCGCTTCAGCTAGTGCTAGGAGTAATCAGATTCAGAAACTGCGAGGGAACGATGGCAACTGGGTAGACAAAGAAACGGGATGGCCTGATCTCATGGTGGATTATTTCAATAATTTGTTTACAGCTGCTGAAACAGATTGGAGTGAGGTGACTGAGTGTATCCATCCGACTATTTCTGAAGAAGATAACCTTGAATTGATTAAGCCGATAGAAGATGTTGAAGATAAAGATGCTCTTTTTCAAATGCATCCGGATAAATTGCTAGGGCCTGATGGTAAGATCCCTGGTTTCTATCAGAAGTATTGGAGTATAGTTGGGGAGGATGTTATAGCTTTAACTAGGAATTTCTTTGCTCATGGTGTGCTTCCTCAGGGGTTAAGCGATACTGTAGAAATATTAGTATAGAAACCTTTGTTAGGATACCGAAATTAATGATAGGAATATTGTATTTTTATTTCTTTCCTTGTATAGATATTTTATTATTTATTGTCCTAGTTTTTAGGATATTCTGTTCACAACAGAATTTGAGGATTGAGTCTTTTCTTTCCTTCTATATATATTCATGTTGTGAATTTTCTAACGTTTAAAATATGTGCAAGTATACACAATCGGCAACAAGTAATTCAATGACAAAGCGTCAAAGTTCGTATCCACAGGGACTTTTTAACTAAATTAATGTAAAATCAACCAAAAACAACTTATAAAATAGTAACCAAAACAAAGGAAAGAGTGGGTAATTAACTCTGAAAATAATTGTAGACAATAAAGGAATTAAACCAAAAATCAGAGATTAAAATGACAAAATACTGGGTGGTTTTCAGATATAAGAAAAATGGATTCGGGTGATTAATTCCCCTCGGTTCGTTCCAGTTGTTACAGCAATGGCTCAGCAATTATGACAGTGTTAACAAATTTCGTAAAACCCAGCAAGTTTTTCCCAAAACGTGCAATCTAATGTCTATACTCCCCTTCTATACATTCCTGCATGAAATCAGATTATAAACATTCATTTAAGCATCAATTCTCAAGTTATGCAAGGTAGCAAAACATTCCTATTCTACTACTCAAAATCACCTAAAACTAGATGAATCTTTTGCATCAATTGAATGAAATCAGCTAGACTTCCCTTTTCCAAGTTAGATCTAGCTTAGTAAATGCTAAAAATGGCCAATAATTAACATTCAATAACAGTAAAGCACATTCAATTGAACAAAGACATAATCACTTAGCCATTGCATTTATATGTTGAGTTCATACTTGAGGGTTCATAATCACCCAAACCCTTAGGAAATTAGTTCATAGTTGCAAACTTAAACATGAAAATAATACAGAAGTAATCCATGGAGTTTGCAGAAATTAGATGAAATTAATACAAAGAGAAAGAAATGGTGTAGGAAGAATGAGTTATGAGCTCAAATCCTCCTTATGGCATCAGCCTTCTTCCTTCTCTGTTGGTCGTACTCTTCTTAAATCTTCTCCCTGAAACCTTCTCTGTACTTAGCCAAAAGTTCTCTCCATTTCTAAAAAATGGTCAATATCCAAAAAATACGGCCGCCTCCTTTAATTCTAGGGTACTTTCCTTTACCCTAATTGGACAATCCAGATCATTTGCCTACATGTACTTTGTCCCACATACTCAGCTGACTCAGTACTCAGTACACTTGCCACCTGGCCGCCTCTTTTCTCTTCATTTAATCCAGCTGGAGTATTTCTTTTTTTTCACGAAGTCCTTTTTCTCTAGCTTCTGTTTAATTGCTAAGACTGACTGCTACAGCATTGTTGAGTTAGCATCCTCCCCTTTTCAGCAACATTTCCCTTTGATTCACAGTTCCCTCAGCTCCTGTTTCCTAACCTGAATAACAAAACATAAACTACATAAATCACTAAAAATATGAAAACACAAACACAACTACTCCTAACATAAATTTACACTAATTCGACACCATTTCAACTAATTACAATTCATTACTCTTTGATTTGGTTTGAAAATTAAGTTTAAAGACATAAAAATAACTCAAAATCTTAGAGTTATCAATTCACAACTTGTAAACTGTTTCAAATCAAGTAATAAAAATCATTCAGAAATTTCTACATGGTATCAGAGCTTGCATCTGAACCCTAGTCTCTTCTCTACCATTTTCTTCATCAATCCCACTCAATTTCAATGGATTCTCCTACTGACTCCACTCCAGTTGATTCTGTGTCCTCAGAAAATCGATAAAAGGTCAAATTTCGTTCATTGTGAAGTGTGCCAATTTGCAAAATATACTCGAAATATTTTTTCAAGCACTTAATATAAACCTTCACAACCTTTTACAATGATACACAATGATATTTGGGGACCCTCACGAGTTAAAAATAATAATGGCTCTAGATGGTTTGTATCCTTCATTAATTATTCACACTCGAACAACATGGACTTTTCTCATGAAAGAAAAATTGGAAACTGCATCTATTTTTAAAATATTCCATTCCATGATTCAAAATCAATTCAAACAAAAAATTAAAGTTTTGAAAACTGACAATGAGAAGGAATATTTTAACTCCATCCTTGGCCCATACTTGTTGGATCAATGAATCATTCATATTAGTTCATGTGTTGATACTCCACAACAAAATGGAGTAGCCGAGAGGAAAACTAGATATCTTCTTGATGTTTCACGAGCTATTATATTTTCAAAAAATGTCCCAAAATTTTCTTGGGGGGAAGCATTACTTACTGCTACCTACCTAATTAATCGTATGCCCAGCCGTGTGTTACAATTTAATACCCCAAGAAATGTGTTGTTGTCCTTTTATCCTCATATCTCAACCTTCTCCTTAGAGTTACCATTCAAAGTCTTTGGCTGTTCTGCTTTTGTCTACATCTACGATCATGCAAGATCAAAACTTGATCCCAAGTCTCAAATGTACCTTTATTGGGTATTCCAATACTCAGAAGGGATACAAGTGTTATTCTCCAGTTACCAAAAGAGTCTACAACACTATGGATGTCACATTTTTTGAACATCAGTCTTTCTTTCCAAGGGCTGATATTCAGGGGGAGAATTCAAGGGAATATCAGCTTTGGGAAACTCTTCAAGATAATCAAGCTGTTTTTTCACAGCCTAATATCATGACACATGAGCATCCTACTATTCCCAAATCAATTGATCTTTTTCCCTCTTCCAGATCCTCCTATGCACAGCCAACAAAGTCCCGGTCCAAATAGTGTTGTCAACCCGTCTACCTCTCCTTTCACAAACAATCCTTCAGTCAGTAGTCCATCAGTCAATCCTCCTTCAAAAAATGCCAACAAACTTCCAAATTCATCACCCCTTCAAAATCGAGCACAACTTGACGTAGGAAACAAATAACTTCGTCTTTATACAAGGAGAAAAGTTGGGAATATAGAGGTCAACATGCAAAACAAGGACTGTTCAGACACACATCCAAGCTCTCTTGACCTTGAAAACACTGAAGGTATGGATTGCATAACTCATGAGTTAGTTTCTCCTATTGATAACGATCTTAATTTACCTATTGCTCATCGAAAATGTGTTAGATCTTGCACTCGTCATCCTATTGAAAAATATGTTGCTTATGGGAACCTAACTCCTACGTACTAAGCTTTTGTCTCTTCTCTTGATCATGTTCAGATTCCCGCAAACATCTATGAGGCCTTAAAAGATCCAAAATGGAAAATTGCAGTCGATGAGGAGATTAAAGCACTTGAGAAAAATGGTACGTGGGTTCTCACTGAGTTGCCTCACGAAAAGCGGGCAGTTGGGTGCAAGTGGATTTTTACAGTTAAATATAACTCAAATGGGAGCGTCAACAGATTCAAGGACGGTTGGTTGTCAAGGGGTTCACTCAATCATACTGGTTGACTATCACGAGACTTTTGCTCTTGTTGCTAAATTTAACACAATAAGAGTTTTGTTATCACTTGCTCTGAATTGTGACTGGCCTTTATATCAGTTAGATGTTAAAAATGCTTTTCTAAATTGAGAATTGGAAGAAGTCGATATGGAGGTTCCACCAGGACTAGAAAAACACTCCAAAGGTTGGGTAGTGTGCAAACTTCTCAAATCCCTTTATGGCTTAAAGTAGTCACCTCGAGCATGGTTCGATAAATTTGCAAAGTTAGTTGTAAAGATTGGATACACTCAATGTCAAGTTGATCATACCTTGTTTGTAAAGTTTTCTCCAATAGGGAAGCTGACAATTCTCATTGTTTACGTAGATGACATTATCCTATCTGGAGATGACTCAGGTGAAATTTTGAATCTCAAAAGACTTCTTGCCTCAGAATTTGAGATAAAAGATCTAGGACAACTCAAATACTTTCTTGGAATGGAGGTAGCCCGATCTAGAGATGGAATTATTATATCTCAAAGAAAGTATATTCTTGATCTTTTAAAGGAAACTAGAATGATTGGGAGCAAACCTGCAGACACTCCAATGGATCCAAACTTGAGAACCAATCGAAGTGGAGAATCAATTCCAGTAGAGAGGGGGAGTTATCAAAGATTAGTAGGAAAATTGATCTATCTCTCTCATACTAGGCCTGATATTGCTTTCTCTGTCATTGTAGTTAGTCAACATATGCATAATCCTTGTGAGGAGCACTTGGAAGCCGTCTATCGAATTCTAAGGTATCTAAAGATGACTCCAGGTCTTGGTTTGCACTTCAAAAGGCACAACAATCGAGACTTAGAGATTTACACAGATTCCAGTTGGGCTGGAGAACTAACTGACAGATGATCAACTAGTGGCTACTGCACCTATGTTTGGGGTAATCTTGTTACCTGGCGAAGCAAAAAACATTCAGCTGTTTCAAGAAGTAGTGCAGAGTCAAAATATCTTGCATTGGCCCTAGGTATATGAAGGGATGTGGATTAAAAGATTGATGAATGAGTTAAGAAATGACTCTTCTGAGGGGTTTAAAATGTACAGTGATAGTCAAGTTGCTATTAGCATCGCTAAAAATCCAGTTCACCATGACAGAACAAAACATGTTGAAATAGACAGGCACTTCATCTCTAAAAAGGTGAATTCGAAGATTGTACAACTCAACTATATTCCTACAAAGAATCAAATTGCAGACATCCTAACAAAAGCTCTACCAAGAACAAGCTTTAAGGAATTTAATTCCAAGCTGGGTTTGTATAATATATACAACTCAGCTTACAAACCCAGCTTGAGTGGGAGTGTAGAAATATTAGAATAGAAAGCTTTGTTAGGATATCGAAATTAATGATAGGAATATTGTATTTTTATTTCTTCCCTTGTATAGGTATTTTATTATTTATTGTCCTAGTTTTTAGGATATTTTGTTCACAACAGAATTTGAGGATCGAGTCTTTTCTTTCCTTCTGTATATATTCACAGCTTGTAAACAGTTTCAAATCAAGTAATAAAAATCATTCAAAAATTTCTACAGATACTAATGTGGTTTTGATTCCAAAAAGGAGGAACCCGGAAACAATGGGGGATCTAAGACCCATTTCTCTTTGCAATGTTCGTTACAAGATCATCTCAAAAGTGATTGCAAATAGAATGAAGTCGATGCTTTCACATATTATCTCAGATGCTCAAAGTGCGTTCTTTCTTAGAAGACTCATTATTTACAATATTATGGTCTCATTTGAGATCATGCATTATCTAAAGCGTGAGGCAAGGAAATGAAGGTTACTTAGTTGCGAAGCTGGATATGAGTAAGGCCTATGATCATCTGGAATGGCCGTATCTAAGGGCTGTCTTACACAGGATGGGCTTTTCAGAAAAATGGGTGCAGCTTATTGACACTTGCATGACTTCAGTGACTTACGGGCTTGTGACTTCAGTGACTTACAGGAATTCGTCAAGGGGATCTTTCATCTCCCTATCTGTTTATTATCTATGCTGAAGGGTTGTCTGCATTAATCAGGAAATTTGAGTCTAGAGGTTGGCTTCATGGCTGTAGGGTGGCTAGTGGAGCACCAGTAGTATTTCATATGTTATTTGCTGACAATAGTTATCTTTATTGCAAGGCAATTGAGGAGGAAGCGAGGAATGTTATGAGGTTGCTTAGGCAGTTTGAGAATGCATCTGGTCAGCAGATAAATCTGGCAAAATCATCATTATTTTTTAGTGCCAACGTGGATAGTGTGGAGAGAAGTCAAGTGTGCTACCTGATGGGGATAGTGAAGCGGGAGATCATAGTAGCTACTTGGGTTTGCCAAACACTAAGGGTCGTAATAAGTCTGTTATTCTGGGCTTTCTAAAAGAGAGGATCAGGAAGCGCATACAGAGTTGGGATGGTAGACTTTTGTCTGGAGCAGGTAAAGAGGTTCTCATCAAAACTGTGGTTCAATCCTCACCTAGTTATGCCATGAGTGTTTTTCTCTTGCCAGTAGGGATTTGCAAGAATGTAGAGAGAATGATGAGTAAATTTTGGTGGAGTTCCTCAAATAGAAGAGGAATATCTTGGATGAGTTGGGAGCGTATGTCTGTTCATAAGAGTAGGGGTGGTATGGGTTTTCGAGATCTAAGAGATTTCAATCTTGCTCTCTTAGGAAAGCAAGGGTGGAGATTGGCTACAAGGCAAGGAGGTTTAGTGGGGCAAGTTTTTAAAGCTAGGTACTATCCCAAAAGCTCATTCCTGAATGCGAATTTGGGGAGTAATCCAAGCTTTATTTGGCAGAGCATATGGGAATCACAACAACTACTAAGGGTGGGAATGCGGTGGTGCGTGGGGTCTGGTGCAAAGATAAGAATTTTGAATGAGCCATGGCTGCCTAATGAATCTAATGCTTACATTGTCACTCACAATCTGGCCTTGGAAAATAACACGGTGGACAGTCTTCTATTCCTGACCACTGGCATTGGACTAAAGAATTTTCAGGTGTGTATTCAGTCAAGAGTGCCTATAAGTTATTGCAGGAATTGAAAGGTAGGTGGAGGCCAGATGATAATTCAGGATTTTGGAGGAAATGGTGGCATCTAAAGATCCTGCCCAAAGCAAAAAACTTACTGTGGAGAGCCAGTACAGGTTGTATTCCACATTGGTGCAGCTAGCGTCAAAGCAAGTGAATGTGCAAACAGCTTGTCCCTTTTGTCATGAGGAACCCGAGACTATTATGCATGGTTTAGTTACTTGTTTTTTTGCTAAACAATACTGGAGGAGGTCTATTCTTGGGTTTATTTCAGGACAGGCTGCAAGTTTTGGGGAATGGTTGGAAGAGGTATTTCGGGTGGGTAGTTCAGAAGGCATTGCTGAAGCAGGTATGTTATGTTGGCAACTGTGGAAGGCTAGAAATGAGCTTGTGTGGCAACAACAAGCTTCTTCGGTTGAGAGAGTAGTCTTATCAGCTAGAACGACTCTTGATCATTGGATTAGTGCTCAAAAGGAATCTTTATTGCCTTCTCTAGGTGTTTTATCTCCTAATGAAGGAAGTGAGCATTGGACCAAATCAAGTGTTATTATGATTAAGATTAATTTTGATGGTGCTATTTTTGAAAACGAATCAAGGTATGGGGTCGGTTTTGTTGCTAGAGGTCATGATGGTCATCTTATAGAGGCCAAGATGAAGAGCAATGCAGGGTGTTTGACTTCGGCGGTGGTAGAGGCAATAAGAGTCAAGGAGGCACTTAGTTGGAAAAAGGATCACAATTGGCAGCAAGTTGTGCTTGAGGCAGATAGTTTGGTTGTGGTGCAAGCAATCAGGAATCCTTATACAATGGCCTCCCCTTTTGGGCTTTTGATTGATGATTGTAGATCTCTTTTATTCAATTTAAATCATGTGTCTTTGGTGTTTGTTAAACGGTTTGCCAACAAGGTAGCTCATTTCCTAGCTAGAGCTTCTTGTTCTTATCCAAATCGTAGTATTCAAGAGACAGATATTTCTCCTGAGTTGTATACTCTTTTACAGAGTGATCTTTTTGAGTAATGAAGTTTGATTATTTTAAAAAAAAAAGATTCTAAACGTCCAATGCAAAAAAAACATCTTTTTTTTTTCTTTTTTCTTTTCATTCAACTTTTTTTCTTCATCTGGAAGATAGTAAGAAAAACTGTCTGAAACTATAAGCAGTTTTTTTTTTCCCATTTTAAGAACTTAAACACTATAAATACTAGTTCAAACTACACCAAACCATCAAAACCAATCATCTATCAGAGAGAATGAATCTTCAGCTTCAACTGCATGCACATAGCAGTAGCCATAACCTTTCTCTTTCCAATGGCCATTTCTTCCATGGAAACCATCCAAAAACTACAATATTCTCCCATTTCAAATCACGTTTTGCACTTTAAAAAAGAAATCTCACGTTTTGCTCCTCAACAGTCTAACAAAGCTTATTTTCCCATAAAACAAACACCTCCATTTTCCACACATCTCTTCAAGTAGTTGTGTATTTATTCAATAGAATAGTATGTATTTATATACAAAATTAGAGAGACTAAATAGGAAACTAACTAAATACAATTAACTCTAATTTCTACAACTAATATACAGCTAATATATTCTAACACTGCTTATCCAGTAGAAAATGATCGTACTGCAGAGTCTCCAGCCAAGATGCTTCGACGAATTCTGAGCTCACCAGGACTTCAACAGACCCCTGCTTGTTTTGATGCTCTCAGTTCCAAGTTGGTGGAGAGAGCAGGCTTTAACGTTGGCTTTACTAGTGGTATGTGCTATTACTTTTACTTCTTTGCTAAGTTTGATTCAAAATCTCTTATGAAATTTGTTCCTTTTCCTTTTTGGGTGCTTGCTGCAGGGTTCTCAATATCATCTGCTAGACTGGGAATGCCAGATACGGGACTTATATCTTATGGAGAAATTGTGGAACAGGGGAGACTTATTACCGATGCTGTGTCGATTCCTGTAATTGGGGATGCTGATACTGGATATGGCAATGCCATGAATGTAAAAAGAACTGTCAAGGGATATATTAAAGCTGGTTTTGCTGGGATTATGATTGAAGATCAGGTTAACATGATTCAATTATATATTTATATTTATATATATATAAATATATTTTTAGGCTAAACCATATCTTGAGAGTTCTTTGACCATAGTGTTGGCTTAGCATCATACTTAACCTTGTTTTGGTTTATGTTTGAGATTTGGTCCTTGTTTTGATCTTGGGATTAATGCTTTTAAAATTGGGTGATTTTATTTGTTTGTCATTTCACTGTCCAATCTTTACATTTGTTATCCATGTTTTTTTGTTTTGTTTCCATCTTACTTGTGAAATATCTGTTGAAAGGTATTACCAAAAGCCTGTGGTCATACTCGAGGCAGGAAAGTGGTGTCGAGAGAGGAAGCAGTGATGCGGATAAAAGCAGCCGTTGATGCTCGGGAGGAGAGTGGGTCTGACATTGTTATTGTGGCACGGAGTGATGCTCGTCAAGCAGTGTCTTTTGAAGAATCACTCTGGAGGACAAGGGCTTTTGCTGATGCCGGAGCAGATGTACTTTTCATTGACGCACTAGCTTCAATAGAAGAAATGAAGGCTTTTTGTGAAACTGCTCCCCAAATTCCTAAATTGGTATAATTTATTTTCCTTTCTTGGATGCCAAGTCATGGACAAACGTTTAACTTTCATAATGATCTTTGCCTAATTGCAATACACATGAAAGAGTCCAATTCAGGTTCAGATTTAGCTTTTGGTGATTGATAGAGCTCCTTGATTCTGCTAGGCCAATATGCTTGAAGGAGGGGGCAAGACACCAATACTTACTCCTTCTGAACTTGAGGATATTGGATATAAGCTTGTGGTCTATCCACTTTCTTTACTCGGGGTTTCGATTAAAGCAATGCAGGTTATGTATCTAAACCTTGTTTGTTTTTTAATTACTGTTTAGAACAACAGACAAATAAAGCAAAACAAAACTGTTCCTTACAAGCATTTCCGGATGCATTAATTCATTCCAAGTTCTTAAAACATTAATTCAATGTATGTAAAACCTTGATATCGCTGATTCCTTCTGGTATGGAAGTCCAACGATTTTATTTAATGGTCTGCTCTTTGATTGCTGCAATTGCAGGATGCACTCATTGGTATCAAAAATGGCCATGTTCCACCTCTTGGAACCATGCCATCTTTTGAAGAGATAAAAGAGATTGTCGGTTTTAATCGGTATTATGAGGAGGAGAAACGTTATGCTACTAGCAGCCTGCTGTCTTCACAAAGTTGTGAGTGAGAGACCTCATTGTGTTTTTCTACTCAAAAAGCTCATGGTAAGGCAATCCTTCCATCTAAACTGTTAATGGAATTGTCTTAACATTGGCATTGGCTTTGTCATTGATGGACATGTACTATTTTATCTGTATTATGCAAATTTTTATCGTGATAACTTAACTATGGACCTCATGGTTGGAATAAGCAAGTGGCTAACTAGCTATTTGAGGAGCTCCCTACTTTGCTTGGATGATTTTCCTTCTATAAAACAAAGTAACACCGAGCTTTCAAAAGGAATAGTGACTCTCTTTCTTTGATTCAATAATGCAATTATGTAATAAAAGTGGCAGTTTTATATTATCTAGTTTGCTCCATGTTCTCACAAATGTTGAACAAGATTTGTTTGAAGTTGAGAATAATTCTGTTGATCTCAATAACGAGTTGGTCCATGCGCAATCGCAGTGTGAATGAAGCATCCCAATTGCTCACTGGACTCTTGACATGTAACAAAATGTTATTTTAGGAGATGAGGGATATATACCATTTGCCATATAGTATCCCATATTGTATATTCATGACCATCAATTAAATAATGAACCAGAAGAGCACGTATATCTGAAAAAATGAATGCCATATTCATAGATTATAAAAAAATCAACTTCTAAAATTAATATGATTGTTGGTAAATACATACATTGCCATGCAATAAGACGATTCTTCAACTTCCAATACATATAATAAAAAATTCTCATATTTTAGGATATCCGAGTGCTCTATTAATATGCAAATAGCAATACCATCATTATTTGATGATCTCATATACTTTTCTTCAAATACTGTCATAATTGCTTTTACAATTTTTTTTTGGATAGAATCGGCACATACTTATCCAAAGAGTTTGTTGTTACCTTATAAGCAAGCATCCTAAAAGGGATCGACTTTTTTGAAGTGATAATAGAGCTATAACTCAAGAAGCATCCATTCTTTGGGACAATGTATAGATCATAAGCTTCTACAACATGTTGGATAGTCTATCGTTACCCTGAACTCTATCACTTTGAATAACAAAATGACCTACAGTAAAGCCATGACGACATAGAATACTAGGATTCCTATAAGTTATTTATCTTTTATGTCATCTATAATTTACTATTTATTTTACGATGAGTTGGAAAATGTTGTTTTTTGAAGCTTAACATTTTCTTCTTTTTCTTTTTCTCAAGAGTGTGAATTAACTGTCTATGGTGATTTGGCTTTTGTTCTTATAATTTTTTTGAGCATGTTTTATAGGTTGGAAACTTGGAAGGAATTGCTAGCTTTAGTCAAGGTATCTTTATTCATTTTATGAACTTACTCAAAAATTAAGAGTCTAAATATTTTTAGTATAGTCCATAAAAAATTGATGAAAGCTCAGAAGTTTTTTTTGAACAAAAGAAAAACTTTATTAAAAAACAAACCAAGATTACAAAACAGAGAAACAGTTGCTACAAACCAGCAGACTGCTAGCTCAACCAGACATTAAACAGAACAAAACAGAAAAAACTACCAGCTCTCAACTACCTTACGAAAATGCATGTCCCTTTTCCTATGAGAAAGAGAACCCAAGCTCAACACTCTATACTTAACCGAATCCTTGATGTCCATACTAATTCTGCTAGCCATTTTACAAACGGAATCGAAAATACAGCCATTCCTGTTGCACCAGATAAAATACCAGGAAGCTGAGATCACAGCATTAATAATCTGGTTCTTCAAATTATGCTTAGTTAACAAGCACCAACGATTAAGTTCCTCATACGATTCAGGCCAATGGAAAGAACCTAGCCACCTACCAATTTCCTCATACACTTTCCTGGAGTAGATGCATTCCATGAACAAATGGCTATGAGTTTCTAAATCAGACTCACACACAGGACAGAGAGCAGAGGAAAGATGCAAGAACCGACTCAAATGATCTCTAGTAAGTAATTGATTGTTGAAAATCTGCCAGTAAATGAATCTATGTTTGGGAACAATAAGTTTATTCCACATTGTATCAGCAAATCCCACAGTATTAGCAGAAATAAGAGAGGAATAAACATGTTTGATACGAAATTTACCTCCCTTAACAGCTTGCTTCAAGCATCCCTCATCAATAACTTGTCTCAGCCTCAACAATTTCTTAACATACCAGCACATATCCTGACTGATAGGAACATTCCAAACGTCAAACTCCTTCAGATAGATGGAACTAATCCATTTAACCCAAAGGCAGTCTTGTTTTGAAGTTATCGCCCAAATGAAGTTAGCCATCAAAGCCATGTTCCATTTCTTACCTTATCGAAAACCAATACCACCCAGTTTTTTAGGGAGACAAACCTTTTCCCAAGAAGGGAGATGCATCTTGCTTCTATTCCCATTAGATCCCCAAAGAAAATCCCGACAACTTTTATCAATGGCAGCAGTAATTTTGGACGGAAGTATGAATATACTCATCCAAAAATTCCTAATACCAAGCAAAACTGAGTGTATAAGTTGAGCCCGACCAGCAAATGACAAATTTCTACTCGCCCAACAATTAAGCTTCTTATTCAACTTATCCAGAATCACCCCACAATCTGAAGCTTTCCACTTAGTAGGCCAAAGGTGAACCCCCAAGTACTTCAGCGGAAAGGAGCCTTCTTCCATTTGCAACATCTCAAGAATCTGAGCTTTGATGGGATCCTTAACCCCTCCAAAAAAGATATGGGATTTAGATTTATTCGCAGAAAGCCCAGTAGAGTCACAAAACACAGTGAAAGCTTCATGAATCTTACTCACTGAACTGACATTTCCTTTACAGAAGATAATCAAATCGTCTGCAAAACAAAGGTTATTCAACCTAATATGTTTACACATAGGATGAAAACCAAAGCCTTTTTTATCAGAGTAATGCGCTAAAAGACGAGTAAGGTACTCCATAACAAGCACAAACAAGAGAGGAGACATGGGGTCCCCTTTCCGAAGGCCTTTTTCCCCTTTGAAAGAGCCCTGAATTCTCCCATTCATTAGCAAATTATAGCTGGTACCCTTTAAGCAAGCTAGAATCCAGTCAATAAATCTAGAAGGGAAGCAAAGATGCTTAAGCAACTCCTCCACAAAATGCCAATCAACTGTGTCATACGCCTTACTCAGATCTATCTTCATTAAGCATCTTGCTGAAATATTCTTTCTAGTGTATCCCTTAAGGAGATCCTGGAAAATCATTATATTATGAGCAAGAACTCTATTTTTTATAAATGCCCCTTGATTACTATGAACCAAGAAGGGAAGCACTTCTGAAAGTCTGGAACAAATCATCTTCGAAATATACTTGTAAAGAGTATTACAACACGCGATAGGACGATAGTCACTAGCAGAGCTCAGATCAGCTATCTTAGGAATAAGAGAAATCACAGTTTCATTCAGCTCCTTCGGCAAGTACCCATCCTGAAAGAAATCCAACACAGCTGTGGAAATTTCATCTCCAATATCTGACCATAACCCCTTAAAGAAACCCGAGCCGAAGCCATCCAAACCAGGACTTTTAAAGGAGTGAATGCTAAAGAGAGCCTTCTTCACATCTCTCTTGGTAAAAGGTCTCAATAATCTGACTTGAAGGTCCAAAGACAATCTATTACCCTGGAGAATACAGTTGTTATCAATCTCTTTAGAAGTCCAACTTCTCCTCCCCATAAAATTCTTAAAATGGGAAAGAAAGTGCTCAACAACTTTAGGAAAATCTTCTTCTATTTTGCCTCCAAAAGAGAAGGAAGTTATTCTATTATCAACTCTTCTCTTCCTCATAAAAGCATGAAAGAATCTCGAATTTTCATCACTAAACTTAAGCCAATTAAGTTTACTCTACTGTTTGAGATAACAAGCATATCGGTTCTGTAAAACTGAAACTTTGTGTTGAGCTTGAGTAACTATTTAATGCAGAGACAGATCAGTCGGATTAGCTGCCATAGCCTCCTGAACTCTACTAAATTCCTCCTTAGCCTCCCTATAATTCAAAACAACATCTCCAACCTCCTCCCTGTTGAACCTTTTCAGCATATGTTACACTCGAAACAGCTTCTTGACCACCTTGTTAAGGCTTCCACCAGAACCAACTGGAGCATTCCAGCAACACAGAACAGCTTCTCTGAAACCTCTATACTGCATCCAATGGTTACCAAAACGAAAAGGAGTGAATCCCACCTTGTTAACTTCTTGACTTCGAATCACATAGAAACTATGATCAGAAATGCAGTCCCATTTGAAGCAAGCTACAGTTTTCGGGAACTCTTCCAGCCACAACTCATTAATAAAAACTCTATCTAATTTAGAGAAAATACGGTCTCCTGCCTCATGTTTATTCGACCACGTATAATGAGCACCAGCACATTTAAGTTCCTCAACTTCGCCTAAAGCCAACCAATCTTGAGCATCGGCTAAACATGGCATTAAAGTCTCCAAAAATTATCCAAGGAAACTTTAACTGACCAATACTAGCTAACTTATCCCAAAGTTTTTTCCTCTCCCCCATAGAGTTACTTCCATAAACCACAGTAGCAAAAAACATTGTCTGCTGGCCACTCACTCTGATTCTACAATGAACCAGTTGAGGATCTTCAAGCAAGATATCCACCTTCACAAACTTAGCTTGCCACAAGACTAAGATTCTACTAGAAACAATAGGACTAGAAAAGTAATCCCAATTATGAAAATTATTCTCAAAAATTTCCTTAAGCTTCTCATGTTTCACCTTAGTCTCAAAAAAAGCTCCAAAACCCACCTTATTCTCCTTACAAATGCTAAGAATAGCATTTTTCTTATCTCTTTTATTCATACCCCTCACATTCCACCCTATCATATTACAAACTTCCATCACTTAATTGGGTTAGATATTGTAACCAAATGACCAACCCCAGTATCTTGTAACACAGCATAACCATTTCCGGAAATAGCCTTGCCTAGAGCTATATCTGACTTATGAGAATCTGCCATACTCTGTCTAGATCCTCTCCTCTTGGGAGTAATCCAGTTTCCAGCATCAACAGAACTCCCTGTTCCAACTTGCTGAGCAACGTTAGAGATAGCCTGAACAACACAACTAACCTTTGAATCCTTTTGCTCTAGAGATCGACTGGTCCTCTCCTCCTCTTCATAACTTGAGGATTTATCCTCTCTGGATGCAGGACTAACAGCCCCAGAAGGCTGTTGAATCACCTCCTCTGAATTGATTTTGTTCTTGTCTAATTTAGCGCCATTCTCCACAGAGGTTTTCTTCTTCCAAATCAAACCATTATTCTTATTACAATTCACCATAACATGACCTAAATTCGAGCAAGCAGCACATTTAGAAGGAAGCCATTCATACTCCACCAACTGTTCAACTAATTGATCCCTTTCATTGATAAAAGAAATAGATTTCGGAGGGTGATCCGAAATCTCCATATCCACCAAAATTCTAGCGTATTTCACCATCGATCTACTTTGTGTCACTTTGTCCACCATAACCGGCCTCCCAATGGTGCTCACCATAGCACTGAGACTATTTTTCCCCCAGTATTGCAAACCCAAACCATTCAGCCTAATCCAAACCGGCACCGACCTGACCATTCTCACAGAGTCCATATCTAGCGTCCAAGGACGAAGAACCACCGGTTTTTTTATCAAAATGTATGACTCCCGTTTCCAAAATCAGATCCCGAGTTGCTTCATGCCTGAAGTTAACAAGGGTAAAACCTGAGTGCATTCTTACTATCTTATCAACCCCTAAGTTGCCCCAAATTCTCTTGACAAACCCTTCAAACACTCTAAAAGGTGGGTTAGCTCCCAGCACAATGCAAACAATAGCATTCTTCCAGAACGAGGCTTCAGTCTCCACCTCCTCCATGTCTAATCGGGCCACAATTTGGTCACCCATTTTCAAAGGTTCAGTGTAATTCAGACGAGTAGAAGGGGTAAGAATCTGGTTCGACTTAAACTTACTCCAGACATCCTTAGCCGACCTCTGAAATTCAGATCCCTCAGCCTCCTCAGCCAAACTCACTGAATTAGGAGAGGAGCGATTCACATTTCCAACACGATTCAACTCTACACCACGTTCCAACTCCAATTCGTCACACGGGTCATGAAATTCTTCATCAGGAATCATAACAGGTACCTCATCTTGGATCGAAGGGAGGTCTTCCACCACCTCATCGGAAACCACCACCGGCTTCGATAAACCTTTCTTCTTCTGAGCCATGGGAAGAGAGAGAGAGATATCACACGCGAAAGCTCAGAAGTTTGTTATATAGCTGTTAAGCAGAAAATTTAAATATTAAAATTAATACTCAAAACAAATTCAGCTAAAATTTTAAAATAAGAGTACTAATTTCAATTCGACCTATTCAAGATTATAAAAAGAGAAATTTACATACAGCAAAACTATCCAAGCTTTTAGGTTTGTTACACTTAACTGCAAAAACTTTTTTTATTGGAAAATTATCCATGCACCATAAAATACTGTTTTACCGTAACTATATATATATATATAAAGCCAGCAGTAAGTGTCTATGTGTAGCAAAGAGCAACGTAGCAAAAAGTGAAGTAGCCATAAAGAGGATTGTCTCAAAAATACAAACTGCGAGCACCCGTGCCGCGAGTTAAAAAAAAGAAAGAAAGAGGATACATCAAAACAATGAAGTAAAAAGGCAGTGAGATCTTCAAGTTTTAGGAGCTGCTAGAGTAGGAGGAAGTGAAGGAATCTCAATCTCATCAGTATGCGATGCCGGTTCCTAAGCAATAACTTCAAGTACAACTGCATTTCTTGTAATAGAGACCTTTGTAGCCTCAAGTTCTGCCACAACAGTCGCACAAGTTCCAGTGGAGTCTCCTTGCCTTTTGATTTCCTCGAGTTAACCAACTACACCATGTCATCACCAAAGATCTTGTAATCGAAGTTAGGGGCCTTCAAGAACATGGAGTACAAGTATTTTTTGATGGCCTACTCATATGCTGCATCTTTCTCATCTTTAATTGCCTAAACTTCTTTAAGTAGATTAGTCTTATTTTTCTCAATCTCATTGAGAAGGTTTTGGATCCTAGTAGTCTTCTCGAAAAACTTATCATTCTTGTGAGAAATTTCATAATGATAAGCTTACATTATCTAGCCTCTTCAACAGCAGCTTCTCTATGCATCCCATGGTATCACACTTAGATCGCAACTCTTCAATCTGTTTTTTTAACTTCTTGTTCACTTCAATAAGTTGGTGCATCACAGAGAATAAGATGGCATACAAAGTGAAATTTTAGGGGAGATATTTTGAACACTGCACCCAACTATCGTTGGGAGGTGAAGACTCAATGTGGTTATGATCTTCTTCGCTCAAGTATAGGTTGGTCAAGTTTGTAGGAACACATAATTGTGGAGTAAGGTTCTCGAGTCTGATGTGAGCTATCTTTTATTCCTAGGTAGCTCATTGGTTTTGCCTCGTAGTATCCAATAAACTACCAGGTACCATGTTTGATAGCTCGTTTGGGGAATCTTTTTTTCTTTCTTTCTTGGTGACAGGGTGCAAGTTGAATGGTCTATTGATCAAAGGAGCTCTTGGAGGAGAGTTGATACAAATGGGTTATTTGGAGAAGGTGGTGCTTTTGGAAGGAATGGTCTTCTCCTTTTTTCTTTTCTTCATAACCTTGCCGACAAATGCGAGAACCATCTTTGTACAACAATAGTAAGTGAAGATGAGATGATGTATGAACGTTTTCAAAGGAATAGTGAAGTGAATTTAAAGAGTTGCCTTCTAAGGACTGAATTTTTCTTGAACTTTTTTATACTTTATGGTTGAAGGGGTTGGTATGAGAGACTCACGAGATAACATCACGCCTTTAGAAAGTAACCCATAGTGTTGACTCGTTTTTTCGTTAACTCGTCCAACACCCAAAGAATAATATTGAGAAGAATTGTGAGAGCTAAATAAAGTATGTGAGATGTTTCCAGTGCTCAGAAATAATGGATAGAGAGAGTTTTATATTGGTTTAGCCCCAAAAAGATGACCTACATCCACTTAATCACTATCATTGATCTTGCAAGCCGTGGATTACATTTGTATTTAGCTTTTATCTATTTTTCTCCATTGAAGATAGAAAACTCTCTCTATAAAAAGCTGTCGCCCATTTTTCCTCTCTCATTTCTTGGGATCTACTCCTCTATTGAAGAGTTAGGGTTACATTTGAGTGTGGGCTTAAGCTATTGGGCTTGGCCCAAAAATTATACAAAGTTACAAGTGACTAGGCCTTAGGCATGATCTGGGCCAATGGGTAGTGACACTCAAAAAATGGGTATAACAATTGCCCCTAAGTCAGTCTTCATGTTTGCATATGGCTGACTTATCGTGTAAACTCTCCAGGTTTCTCTTCACGAGGACTAGAACTTAGGCCTTGGACATATCACTAACTGACTTCACCAATCTCTCAATAGTGACAGTAAGGAGATCTAAGCTGCTCGTAGGCTATTTGGGCGAGCTTGTTCAAGACGCCCCACTTCCGAGCTAGGCGAGTGGCTCCAAGATCTGAGATAGATGAGATGCTTCAAGACCCGAGCGAGGATATCCGAGACGCTCGAAGACCCGAGCCAAATTTTATGCTTGAAGATCCAAGTGACTCAAGGATCCAAGAACATATGCTTGGAAATCTGAGTGACTGGGCTTAAGCCAAGAAGAAATGCTCTAGGTTCTGAGGACCTCTAGGAACCAAGCAAAGAGGATTGCTCCAGGTTCCTAAGACCTCAAGGAACCAAGCAAGATGAATGCTCCAGGTTCCGAGGACCTCTAGGAACCAAGCAAGATGAATGCTCAAGGTTCTAAGGACCTCGAGGAACCAAGCAAGATGAATGCTCAAGGTTCCGAGGACCTCTAGGAAACGAGCAAAGATGATTGCTCAAGGTTCTTTGGGGAAATTAATATGTGCATTGATTTAGGTCGTAGAAAGATTGAGGTGCTTAGGGTGATTTGAGCCAAAATTAATCTCTTTTATCCTACCTTCACCCTAGCCTATCATTACAAGCTTAATAAAGCCCTCTTGATCTTTGGTGTGGTGTTTGTCTACATTAGTGGAGAGGGAATTACTAAGTAACTTATGGAGGCATTATTTAAGCTTTAGGACCAGGACTTAGTTTGATTTTGGGTGATTGAACTCATATTTTGATAGCAACATTAACACTTGAAGATTTTGGTTTAAGGCTTATGTAAGCTTGAAATTCAACTTCTCTTATTCAAAATAAAATTATGGAGAGCTTTCCCCTTTTTAGCATTGACAAAGCAAAGTTTATCCTCTCTTGTTGTGTCTTGTCCTTGTTGGTTTTCCTTTTTCTTTTGTTGTTCAATTTGTGTGTCTTTTGTTATATTTTTTAGATTCATCGCTTGAGGACGAGTAATGTCATAAGTTTGGGGGTGTGATAACTCTTGAATATAGATTTTTTTTTCATACTTTTAAGCTTATAAATATAGAATTAGGTTGAGTGATGTTTGTTTATTATTGTTATTTTTAGTTAATTTCTTTCCTTTTGTGTTCTTGTGTCCCTTTTGGTGTTTTAGAGCTGAAAGTAGCAAATAAGAAGTTTATGCATGAATTTGTCCAAAGAAAACAATATAAAGTGAAATGGCTCTTAATTGTTTATTTTGTGCTGAAATATCAGGTTTTGCTGGAGCAAAAGAAGTTTTGTTGGAGCATTTTCAGCAGGATTCAAAGAAGAGAATTCAACTTATTAGGGGGAGACATGTGGCATGTCATTAATTGACTTATCAAAGGGTGGTGAGGTGGAAAAAACCAGAGTTTTGGGGTGCTTTTTAGAGGAGAAAATTATGGAAGAATAGTGTGTCTCACGTGGGAGGCTTGGAGGGCATTTTTGGCACATGAGAAAAGAGGGTTGTGTACCCTAGCTAAAGAAAAAGCAAGGACAACCTCCATTACCCAAGGGAGCCATCTATTAGAGAGAGAAGCACAAACTACAAGAGAGATCATCAGTACAAAGAACGAAAAAGAAGAAGGAAGAAGAGGAAAAGAAGAGAAGATTGATTCCATCATCATTTTTGGGCTATTTCTTCTCCTTTGTTATTTCTTTCCTATTTTCCTTTAGTATTTGGTGTTTGAACTCCCATGGATAGATTTATTTTTGTTTTTGTGTTTCTTATTTTAGCCATGGATTAGATATTTTGAAGCCTGGATTATTAATGAACTCTATGTCTTAGTTCTTAATTTCTAGCACTTTATCTTAGCATTTTACCCATTTGTTCATTCAAATGTGCTTATTGAGGATTTCTTGTTGTTAATTGGCCACCAATGGTAAGATATTGCGTTATATTTGTGCTGGGAAGTTTGAATATAATGGATAGATTTGAATGACACAAATGGATAATCTTGTTAGGTTATGTTTGTGAATAGCATAAGAATGTGTTATTTACCTTGTGTAACAATTATGAATTAATGTTTAATTTTGGGTTCTTAAACTTGATTGGCATAAGAATATGTTAAATTAGGTTAAAGAATTAATACTGTAGGGTTTGGAAAAGTTCTATAAACTAATTTGGAATTCTTGTTAACTCTGGGCAATTTTGGTGAGAATTTGCTGTAGCAAAACGTACAAGTCATTTGACATAGTGAGATTTAATAATTCATGCCTATTTCAACCAATTGATTTCACCTCACTTTTAAATTGGCATTGCATTTTATTTATAAGCACTTTTAATTGATTCCAAGTAGTGTTAGTTTACAAAATCAATACAAATTAATTTGGTTACTTTTGTAATTGTTTGGTAATTAATTTGCACATTTATTTTTAATTTGCAATGTTGGTGGAGATGATCTCAAATATTTATCACTTTATTACTTGTTTTGTGATTGTGTATACTTGCACATAATTGATCGAAAAATATCACAAGTTTTTGGCGCCGTTGCACTGAAATTAAAATTTTGTGTATTATTAATTACTTTGATATTTGTTTTTTTTTTAGTTTGGACTAATTTTGTTTGCTTGATCTTGTGCTTTGCCAGATTGATTCCGTTGCATGAACGAACATCAAGACTTTGAGCTAGCTCCTATTGATCTTGTGATTGAACGTACATTTCGAAGAAGGCTAAGGGAACAACGGGATCAACTTCACCTTGCTATGGCTCAAGAAGGTGAAGGGGTTGAGGAAATTAGAGCTCAACCTATGCTTAATGCGGTTGTTGGAGTTATTAATGAAGCAGCCAATGCTTTGAACGTCGCTAATGCTATTGTTATGGCCGATAATAGAGAGAGGGACATAAGGGAGTACGCAAACCCAATATTTAATGAGCTAAATCCTGGTATTGTTAGGCCTGAAATTCAAGCATCTCAATTTGAGTTGAAGCCCGTGATGTTCCAAATGTTGCAGACAGTAGATCAATTTAATGGGTTGCGTACAGAGGATCCTCATCTCCTTCTTCGTTCATTTTTGCAGGTAAGCGATTCTTTCAAGTTGCAAGGCGTTACTAAAATTGTTCCCTTTTTTTCTAAGGGACAGAGCTAGAGCTTGACTCAATACACTTCCTTCTGACTAGGTATCTACATGGAATGAGCTAGTTGAGAAATTTTTTATGAAGTATTTTCCTCCAACAAAAAATGCTAAGTTTCAGAATGAGATTATTTCTTTTCAACAGTTGGAGGATGAGTCTGTGTGTGATGCTTGGGAGAGGTTCAAAGAGTTATTGAGGAAGTGCTCATATCATGGTATTCCGCATTGCATTCAAATGGAGACTTTTTACAATGGTCTCAATGCCTCCACACACATCGTTTTGGATGCTTCGACAAATAGGGCTATTCTTTCTAAGTCTTACAATGAAGCATTTGAGATTTTGGAGCAGTTTGCCAAAAATAATTACCAATGGTCTAATGCAAGAGCCCCAATGGGAAGGAAAGTAGCAGGTATTCATGAAGTCGATGCTATGACAGCTTTGACCGCTCAAGTTTCATCTATGACCAACCTTTTGAAGACCATGGGTATGGGGAGTAACTTACAACCAACTCCTATGGGCCAAGTAGCGAATGTTTCTTGTGTTTATTGTGGAGGAGGGCACACATTTGATAGTTGTCCTTCTAATCTCGTTTTGATTTGTTACTTGGGGAATCAAAATGACAATCGCAACAATCCATATTCCAACTCTTACAATCCGAGTTGGAGGAATCATCCAAACTTTTCTTGGGGAGGTCAAGAAGCTAGTTCAAGTGGTGCAACCATTCCAAACAAGCCTACTTATCCACCATATTTTTCTCAACAACAACAACTAAGAGCTCAAACTCCTCCTCCACAAGTTTCTCAAACAAGCTCTTTGGAGAATTTGATGAAAGAGTATATGGCCAAGAATGATGCAGTGATTCAAAGTCAAGCAACATCTTTGAGGAACCTAGAGATTCAAATGGGACAACTAGCCAATGAGTTAAGGAATAGACCACAAGGCACCTTGCCTAGTGATACCGAAAATCCAAGAAGAGATTGCAAGGCAGTCACCCTTGAGGAGTGGTAAAAATCTAGAGTAGAATGAGGAGAAATCTAAGAGAAAGAATGAGCCCACTTCAATCAAAAGTAATGTGGAAAAGGAGAAAAGAGTTGGAATTTCGAATATTTCAAAAGCTGATCCAGAAGAAAATGCTGCAGCAAATTTCTCGACAAAATGCATCAGAGAAGCTAATTAGCAAGCCACCTCCACCATTTCCTCAATGATTCAAAAGCAGCAACAATATAGCCAATTTCAGAGATTTTTAGATGTTTTGAAGCAACTCCACATCAACATACCTTTGGTGGAAGCTTTGGAACAAATGTCCAACTATGTGAAGTTCTTGAAGGATATTTTGACAAAGAAGAGGAGGCTTGGTGAATTTGAAACGGTAGCTTTGACTAAAAGTTGTAGTGCTATTTTGAAGATAAAATTCCCTCCTAAGTTGAAGGATTCGGGCAGTTTCACAATTCCAATTTCTATTGGGGGATGAGAAGTTGGTAAAGCTCTTTGTGATTCCATCATCATTTATGGGCTATTTCTTCTCCTTTGTTATTCTTTCTTATTTTCTTTTAGTAGTTGGTGTTTGAACTCCCATAGACGGATTTCATTTTATATTTTTTTATCTTATTTTAGCCATGAATTAGATATTTTGAGGCTTGGATTATTAATGAACTCTATGTCTTAGTTCTTAATTTCTAGCACTTTATCTTAGCAATTTAACCATTTGTTCATTCAAATATGCTTATTGATGATTTCTTGTTGTTGATTGGACACCAATGGCAAGATATTGAGTTATATTTGTGTTGGGAAGTTTGAATATAATGGATAGATTTGAATGACACAAGTGGATAATCTTGTTAGGTTATGTTTGTGAATAGCATAGGAATGTGTTATTTACCTTGTGTAACAATTATGAATTGCTGTTTAAGTCTGAGTTCTTAAACTTAATTGGCATAGGAATATGGTTAAATTAAGTGAAAGAATTAATACCATAAGATTTGGAAAAATTCTATGAACTAATTTGGAATTCTTGTTAACTCTGGGAAATTTTGGTTGAGGTTTTGCTGTAGCAAAACGTACAAGTCATTTGACATAGAGGATTTGATAATTCAAGCCTATTTCGACCAATTAATTTTACCTCACTTTTAAATTGGCATTGCAGTTTATTTTAAGCACTTTTAATTGATTCCAAGTGTGTTAGTTTACAAAATCATCATAAATGAATTTGGTTACTTTTGCAATTGTTCGATAATTAATTTGTGCATTTAGTTTTAATTTGCAATCTCTGTGGAGACGATCTCGAATATTTAATCACTTTATTACTTTTTTTTTGTGAATGTGTATACTTGCACATATTTGATCAAATTAAATCACAACAAGAAAGATTAATGCTTTAGGTTCTGAGGACCTCTAGGAACCAAGCAAAGACGATTGCTCAAGGTTCCAAGGACCTCTAGGAATAAGGTTCCGAGGACCTCTAGGAACCGAGCAAGGACGATTGCTCAAGGTTATGAGGAACTCTAGGAACCAAGAAAGATGATTGATCCAGGTTTCGAGCTCAAAGTTCTGAGGACCTCTAGAAACCAAGCAAGATGAATTCTCCAGGCTCTGAGGACCTCTAGGAACCAAGCAAAGACGATTGCTCAAAGGTTCCGAGGACCTTTAGGAACCAAGCAAGGACGATTGCTCAAGGTTCCGAGGACCTCTAGGAACAAAGCAAGATGAATGTTCAAGGTTCTAAGGATCTCGAGGAATCAAGCAATAACAATATTTTTCCTTAGGCAGGTTCCAATAACTGAGCACACCTTTGGAAATGGGTTCCCATATCCGACCTGCCTCATATGCGCATATCTGAGGTTATTCACCAATGTGTGGGAGCTGATGAGTCGATCCGTTCGCTACTCTAGCGATATGTCTGAGATATCGCCAAACAGAGATGGTTTGGGAAAGCTAGTCTTTGGAGTGAATTTCAGTGACACCAATGTCTTTTTCCCTGAGCCTATCTCTCAATGAAAGCACCAAAATATTGACTCGTTTTTTCGTTAACTCGTCCAATACCCAACGAATAATATTGAGAAGATGTGTGAGAGCTAAATAAAGTATATGAGATGTTTCTAGTGTCCATAAATAGTGGATAGAGAGAGAGAGAGAGAGAGAGAGAGTTTTATAGTGGTTCAGCCCCCAAAAAATGGCCTACATCCACTTAGTCACTATCATTGATCTTGCAAGCTATGGATTACATTTGTATTTAGCTATTTTGCTCTATTGAAGATGGAAAACTCTCTCTGTAAAAAGTTGCCGCCTCTTTTTCCTCTCTGATTTCTTGGTCCCTGCTTCTCTTATTTATATTGAAGAGTTAGAGTTACATTTGAGTGTGGGCTTAAGTTATTGGGCTTGGCCTAAAAATTATATAAACTTACCAGTAACTAAACCTTAGGCATGATTTGGGCCGATGGGTAGTGACACTCCAAAAATAGGTATAACACATAGTAAATCAAATTCTCACCAGTGCAAAAAATGCGATAATCTCTCTTTGCTTCAAATATATTGTTGTTCTTGTACACACGATCTAGGAGTTCATCTATCAACACTAGATGAGCTAGTTCAATTGTAAAAGTAGCCAAATGATCAAAGTGGTTAGTAACCACAATCAAATAAATACACGACCATTAGTCAGTGTTATAATTGGTTGAATCACTTAAGTTCAGGTCATTACATGTGGCATTCACTCTATTGGACATTAGTTACTTTCATTAGTTAAAGTTCTATTCCATTACTTGATGCTAGCTATATATAGGTGGAGTTAGATACTTTTAACTATGAGTTTTTTGAGTTGTGAATATTAACGTGAATCAGAGAGAAGCAAATTGTGAGATTGGGCTTGTTCAGTGTGAGAGAAAGTTATCCTTTCTTCAACTTATTAGCAATATTGTAAAGGAGCGAGACTCATCCGGTCTTACGTTGATTCAGTGGTGTTTCTATTCAATCATTTGATCAATAATAGAAGCTCAAGCACTTGTGGCTATTCTGGTCGTGGACGTAGACTCTGAAAAGAGTTGAACCACATGTGTGTTTTTTTGTTCTTTATTTTGATTTAAATTTTTTTGTGCGTGTATTGTAAAATTCTTGAGAATTGATTCCTTGTTTTGTTCTATTCTTGTTAAGGTGATCATTCCACAACAAGTGGTGTTAAGAGCTCAGGTTCAATTAGTGTTCAAGAACAACTTCAAGTTTAAAGATATCTTTCAAGAATGGCATCGACAAAATTCGAAGTCAACAAGTGTAACGAGGCCATCGACTTCAGTTTGTGGAGGATCAAAATGAAAGCACTCTTGAAGCTTCAGGGAATTGTAGAAGCAATAGATAAAGATGCACTCGATGGACTCAGTGGTGGCAAGAAAAAGTTCAAGGATACATAGTCAAAGGCTCACAATGCCTTATTACTTCGTTTGGGAGATAAGGTTTTGAGGGAGGTTTCAGAAGAGGACACTGTTTTGGGGTTGTGGAGCAAATTAACATCAATTTACGTGAAGAAATCTTTTGGCAATAACCTTTACCTAAAGAAGAAACTCTATATGCTAAGAATAGATGACACCAAAGAGTTGAGAAAGCATTTAGTTGATTTTAATAAATAATTTATTGATTTGAACAATATTGGAGACAAAATTGAAGAGGAAGATCAACCATCATTCTACTCAGTTCTTTACCAAAGTTCTATGAGCATTTTGTGGACATGATAGTTTATGGCAAAGATACATTGACAATGTCTGTAACGTCCTGAATTGCTAATAAAGCTTAGTGTCTTGATTAGTGTGCCAGAAATGTATAATTGGAATTGTATGTGAGATTAATTGAATATATGTGTGATTATGTGGCATACATGATTTATATAGTGATATGAATATATATATATACATGTTTATGTGTATTAAATATGCATGTGAGTCCGTTCTTGTTAATAAGGACATATTTGTAATTTTGACCCGTTGAGGGTATAAATGTAACTACATGTGTTATATGATTGAGACCACATTTTTTTTTTTTGATGAAACCAAAAATATATTGAACCACAAGCCAATTACAAAAACAAGCTCAAAAAGAGCCCCTCTAGCCGAGGATTACATGAGATTAATTTTCTCAAGGAAAGTTACATCTTTGCTTTTCAACTTAGCTCTAGACAAATTATCAATTCTAGCTTTCAAGAAATTTTGCAACAAAGAAACAACGATAAAGAACAGAAATTAAACAGGCAATGGTTTATGTTCCACCAAATCATATACACTGAAGCAGCTAAACCAGCTGCTAACACTTTTTGCTGCATACCCTTCGCTTCCCCACCATCCAAGTAACCCAGTCTTTAAAGTGAACTGGCCAGATATCCCAGCCCAGCCATTCAGCAACTCGGCATCTCACCAGTTGAGAGAACTGGCACTGAAAGAACAGATGTTCATGGCTCTCCTGCTGCAATTTGCAAGTAGGACACAAGTCAGATGGCAGTTGTATATGACATTTTAATAAATTGTCTCTGGTTAACAAATGCCTCAAAGTAGCTTGCCAAAGGATAAATCGATGCTTGGGCAAAGTCAGATTACACCAAACCACATGAGCAAAAGGAGCCCTTTCCTTGTTAAGCAACTGCACATAAAGCTTGCTGATATTCATCTTGTTGTTCGTAGCTGCTTTTTCCAACATCTCACCATTGATGACAGATTTCAAGTTAATTAGCTTACGCCAATACCAGCTCACATCTGGCTGAAATTTGTACTCCCAAATATTTTGCCCTTTAAGATAAATGGTATCTATCCATTTCACCCAAAGAATATCCTGTTTAGAGGAAATAGCCCAAATATATTTAGCTAGTAGCACCATATTCCACTTGGCCCCTTCCCAATACCCCCCAAGTGTTTAGGAAGGCAAACTTGATCCCAAGCCATGAGGTGAAGTTTGCTTCTATTTTCATTTCGACTGCTGGTCCCCCAAATAAACTTCCTGCAAATATGATAGTAATAACACTCTTTGGGAGAAGGAAAATACTCATCCAAAAAGCTCTAATTCCCAATAAAACAGAGTGTATAAGTTGAGCTTTTCCAGTAAAGGATAAATGTCTACTAGACCAATGATGTAATTTCAAATGAATCTTCTTTATTATAGTAGCACAATCCCCTGCTTTCCACTTTGTAGGTCTCAGAGGAACTCCAAGGTATTTTAGAGGGAAATCACCTTCAGTATAATGAAGATCCTTCATAATTTCGTTGGTCTCTTTCTCAGTCAAACCCCCAAAGTAAACTCGAGATTTCTCCAAATTGGCTGTTAAACCAGAAACACCACTAAATGATTTAAAACAATCTTGAATAACCTGAACTGAAGCATTAGTGCCCTTACAAAAAAGCACCAAGTCATCCGCAAAACACAGGCTCACCAAATTCAGCTTCTTACATCTAGGGTGAAATCTAAAATCCTTATTCTGAGTAGCTTGAATGAGTAGTCTAGTAAAATACTCCATAACAAGAACAAATAACAGAGGAGACATCAGGTCCTCTTGTCTAAGTCCCTGCCTACCAGTAAAGCAACCTTGCACTCTTCCATTCATCAAGATTGAATAGGACGAATCCTTTAAACAAATCATAATCCAATTAATAAACTAACCCGGGAAATAGAAGGCTGCAAGAATATCCTCTAAACATTGCCAATCAATTGAATCATAAGCCTTACTTAGATCAACTTTCATCACACATCTAGGAGAGATATGCTTCCTCTTATACCCTTTAAGGATGTCCTGAAAAATAAGGATGTTATGAGCTAAAAGTCTATCCCTAACAAAAGCTCCTTGATTTTGGTGGATTAACAGTGGAAGGATCACATTCAATCTACCACAAATCATATTTGAAATACATTTATACAATGTATTGTAGCAAGCTATGGACCTAGAATCCACCGCCTTAGTCAGATTTTCAACTTTAGGAATCAATGACAACATAGCATTATTGAGGCCTTTAGGAAGTGTACCCTGCTGAAAAAACCCAAAATTGCATCTGAAATATCATCACCAATCTCATTCCACATTACTTTGAAAAAACCCAAACCATAACCATCCGGACCCGGACTCTTGATTGAACCAATGCTAAACATAGCAGTTTTTACATCCTTCTTAGTAAATGGGTTTATTAACGCTAGCTGTTGCTCTAAAGAAAGGATATTACCATGCATAAAACACTCCTTTTGAATAGAACCCAAAGTCTTACTTTGACTGCCCAAAACACTCGGAAAATGATGTAAAAAGTGAGCCACTACATCCTCATACTTATCAACTATCTGACCATTATTAGTAACAAAAGAGGTTATTCGATTTAATTCCTTTCGCTGTTTCAAACAAGCATGAAAATATGCTGTATTATCATCCCCAAATCTGAGCCAATTGACTTTGCTTCTTTGTCTAAGGTAACTGTCATAGAACCTGGAATGCTGAACCAGATTACCAAACACTTTTTGTTCCTCAGCTTGAAACTCAGCAGAGTGAGGATCTTGCTGAAGCTGGAAATGAGCATGATTGTAACTTTCCTTAGCTACTTGAAACTTGTGTTCAACATCACCAATCTCGTTCTTATTAAATTGCCTCAGTACATGGGTTAGGCTCTTAAGCTTCACCATAACTCTGTCTAACCCATGAGTAGCTACTGGTTTGTTCCAACTTTGCATAATAGTAGTTTTGAACCCTTCATGTTCAATCCACATGTTAAAGAATCTAAAAGGCTTAAAACCAGTATTCACCTCAGTCATTGCCTTAATAAGACAAAAACAGTGATCTGAAAAAGATGTCCCAATTTATAACAGCTACCGAATCAGGAAAAAGATCTATCCACTCTTAATTCTTAAAAATACGGTCTAATTTAGAGTAAATTCTTGCCCCATCAGCTTGGTTATTAGTCCAAGTATAATGAGAGCCAATAGACCAAAGTTCATCAGCCAAACCCAAAGATTTCCACCTTTGAGCATCAACAATTTCAGCTGCAGAAACAGGACGACCCCCAATTCTATCATCAAAATAAAAAACTGAGTTAAAATCCCCTGCCATTAACAAGGTGTAACTGGAAACTTAAGGCAAGATAAGTCATGCCACAACTGAACTCTTTCCAGAATTGTGTTTCTACCATAAACAAATGTCACACAACACTCTCTATTCGACAGTAACTCCTTAATAAAAGTATGAATATATTGGTCACTCTCTTGCAAAACTTCCACTGACAGAATATTACTCTTCCAAACCAGCAAGATTCTACCCTCACTATTAATCCCTTTATAACAGTTCCATCCATCAAAATATCTACCCATCATCTCCTCCAAATTAGCTCCCCTTAATTTGGTCTCAAGAAAAGCACCCAAACCAATTTTATTAAGCCTACAGAAAGCACTGAGGGATCTCTGTTTTTCCCTCTTATTCAGACCTCGAACATTCCAGCTAAGAATGTGGCACTCCCCCATTTGACTTTTTTTCTGCAATGATAGCCAATTTCGAACCCTCCAACCGCTTGTCCTATAGAACACTATAAGTGTTTCTCCATTTATTTGGACCCTTGGTAGCCAACATCTTCATCCCACCCATTTTCTTAGGTGTGATCCAATCCTCCTCATGATCTGTATTTCTGTCAGCTGTTTCCCTGTCCCCATCTACCTGAACTTTCTTGGACATTTGATCAGTTACCACATCAACAACATCTGTTTTCAACTGAACGCTAGAACTCTCCATAGGGCCATCTTTCTGTTTAGCCTTGGAACCAGATTCAACAGTTGGCTCTGAATTATTTGTGCCATTATGCATCTCAGAAGAATTGACCAGATTTTCTCCTTCAGATTTCTTTTCTTTTGGTCTCCAAATCTCCCCCTTTTTCCTGTTACATAAAGACTCAGTATGGCCATAAACCTTGCAATTCTTACACTGTGTTGGCAGCCATTCAAACTCAACAAATTGCTCCCTTAATTGACCTCTTTCATTCAAAAATTGAATAGACTTAGGAATCTCATACGTCAATCTCCACTAATACCCTGGAAAATTGCATCATAGATCGATCCTTTGTAACCTTGTCCACAAGAATTGGTTTCCCAAGAGTACTCACCAAAGCACTCAAACATTTGGTTCCCCAATATTGTAAACCCAACCCAGGTAATCTCACCCAAACAGGAACAGATTTGACTAACCTCATGTGATCTAATTCAGTGGTCCACGGTCTCACAATGACTGGTTTCTATCAAAATGCAAAACCCCATTCTCTAACACCAAGTCTCTAGTGACTTCATCTTTGAATTTAACAAGTGTATGGCCTGCATTTAACCTCGCAATCCTCTCAATACCCAGTTTACCCCACATTCTCTTTATGAAACCTTCAAAGACTGCAAAAGGGGGGTTGGCTCCTAAAACCATACAAACCACAGCTGAGTTCCAGATAGATGCTTCAACAGCAATTTCCTCCAAATCCACCTGACCAATTCGATGGCCATCTTGAACTAATGGTTCTTCAAATTGCAATCGTGCACCTCCTTGGTTCAGTAACAATGCTCTAAATGAGGACCACTTATCTTTGGCCTGATTTAGAAAATCATTGTTGCTCTCTTCTTGCTCACTCCATTTCAGACCAGATTCGTAAACCCCAGTCCTATCCATATTCAGATCTCTAGTTATCGATCCTCCAATCTCAGGAAAATCAGCCATAGTGTCTTTGAATATTTCCTCCATCTCATTCGAAGGTTCTTCATCATCAATAGCTAACTTTTCTCCACCCAATTCCTCAGTCCCTGGTGCTTCCTTCCCCTTGTCAATCATAGCAGGCTTCTGGTGAACTTTCTTGTGCCTCACCATGGAGAAGCTAGAGAGAAACCTCACGCCTTATTTATTGTTTTTCGAGACCACATTATTATGTGTATATATTTGCGATATTCGGTTCGAGGCGATCCTAGTGAACGGGTTAGCTAGAAAGTCACAACGAGGTTAACTACCCGGCTCAGGGTGAGCCTAGGGGTATTTTGGGAAGCTTAGTGCGTATTCGGGATTTATCGAGTAACAGGTAGTTATTTGGTGATTATTTGGGTATGTCGGGATTAATTAAGAATTTATAGGACTATTTGATGATTAGCCGGAAATGTGGCAAATGACGGTATCACGCTTGGAGACATTCAAGAGTAAGGCTTTGATTTAGGGGCCCTTTAGTCTTTTTGGTGTTAAGGGATAGGCTTGGGCAGCCTTGGGAAATTTCTAGAAATAACACCCCCAATCTCTCTCTCAACTTACATTCTCCCCCTCTCTCTCTCTCTCTCTTGAGCCTTGGGAAGCATTTGAAGTTCTTGAGGAATTGGATTAGGAAATTGAAGGCTGGAGGCTAGGATTGGTTGGGGTTCAGTTCAGGGGTCAAAATCAATATTGAGGTAAGATTTATAACCTAATTTTTGCTGTGAATTATCTGTTTAGTTTAGGTTTTGACTGAGTTTTAATTCTAGCATTGGTTATTGAGCTGTGGTAAGATTTTGGTTGGTTTTTGGGGTATAAATGATGCCCATGTTGTGTTTTGAGAGTTTTAGACTCAATTCTAGCTTTAGTACATGTTTAGGGTGAATTTTGGTGATTATGGCTCAAGGGAAAACACAGAAAAACGTTGGGGTTTCTGAGTTCGCGGGGTCGCGCCACGACTCTGTTCTTGGAGTGCTGCGACCCGCATGAACTCAGAGGCCTAAGGAGGTTCGCTGAATTGCCTTAGCACAGCGACTCTAGGTGGGTTGCGTCGCGTCACATGTCTAGGGAAATGACTTGGGAGGCTCTCTGACTTGTAGAGGGCCACGACACTTTAGGGGTAGGGCGTCATGGATCAAATAGAGGAATTTTTGGTTAAATGGGGTTTTAAGCTCGGGAACTTAAACCTAAGGGCTCGGGAAGGATACTACTACCTGGTTTAGTAGAATTCGAGGTCTCGGAGGCTAGTATGTAATTTATAAGCTTTGAATTGGTTTTTTCTTGATGATTACTATTATTGCGTTGTGACTAGGTTATAGCGCTAGGGCTCGGGAATAGGGATCGTGCTTGGGATCTCCCTAATTTATTTTCTCGGGACTCAAGGTAAGAAAACTATACCCTGGTTATGATCGGGGCTTGGACCCCTTTTAAAGAATATGACTATGACTATATGTGAGAATATGAATATAACTATATTTGAGAATATCCAGTTAGGCATGCTTGTATATGCTGCATTTGATTGTGTGTTGTGCTATCTATACGTTTGATTATATTTAATCTGAAAGTTCATCCCAAGGGAGCTGGGGCAGACATTAAGCATTCAGAACGCAGCCCGATCTAAGTGAGCCAGGCTCGACCATAAGACCAAAGGACTCGGCCTAAGTGCATCGGGCCTGAACGTCACTTAAATAAATAGAAGTGCTGATTACACTTAACAAACTGTATTGATTGTTGAGATTGGATTATGTGTTTGATTGAGTAGATTATTACTGCTATGCTTATGATTTATATTCTGTTACTTATTGAATTTGTTGATTTAAGTTTTCTTGCTGAGCCTTGGCTCACGGGTGCTATGTGGTGCAGGTACAGGAAATGGAAAGCTAGACCAGCCGTGAGTTGGAGAGTTTAGGGGTGGCGTGTACATTTGCAGCTGCTCGACCGCCACAACCGAGGGATCAATTGTAATGACCCAACTATTTCTAAGACCTTGGACCATTAAAACTACTAGACATAACTACTATTTTGATACAATCATAAGAAATAACATTCTTTATTGAAAACCCAAAATATTGTATCAAATATAAGATAATATAAAAATATAAAATGTGATAGATATGGTATGTGATCCCATTTTTTATAAAACATAAAACATAACTTTAAAATACTAATTGCAGAATTACATAAAAAACATAATTTAAAAGACTAAAAGTTAACGTCATCCTCGATCAACACGCAGTCCATTGAATCCATTCATCCTTAACACACAAGCCAAGCTGCCAAGAATCCTTCCGCCTTCCATAATCATTTTTCTGCATCAAGCTAAAAATAAAGGAGTGAGCCTAATGCCCAGCAAGGAAAAATCTACTAAAAGCATACATCATAAATCATAAACATAAGACTATAATATAAGCATACACTATAAAACATATGAATATAAAAACTTATATCATATAGGTTTACAATATTAATGGCCATTTACTCATTAACATGGCATGTGATAAACCATCTAGGTCCCTTGTCTACTAATTGAGGTAGGTTAGATCACATGGTATTATATGATAACCCATCTAGGTCCTCTACTAGTCGAGGTAGGGTAAATCATAACTTTAAACCATGAAAATGACAATCTTGGGGTTTGCTATCTAAGCAACTATAAGCCCCAAGCAATATAAAAACATTGGGGTTTGCTAGCTAAGCAACTATAAGCCCCAAGTGACATAAAAACATTGGGGTTTGCTTGCTAAGCAACTATAAGCCCCAAGGACTACAAGACATATTCATACATATATATATCATAATGTAACATAAACATATCATAACATAAAAGCACATAAAATCTATCCTATTTTCCTTACCAAAAGTCGGGATATTTGAGAACAAGAACGAGATTAGAACACTCCAATAAACCAACAGTAAAAATGGTGAGTATCTCTAAAGAATAAAGAAGAAATGAGAACTAAACCATCAAGAAGAAACTTACCAGGAAGAACCTTAAGTTTCAAGAAACTTAAATACCTAATCAAGAATCATAAACAAGAGTTAGGATCTGAGTAAAAGAAAACTAAAGAAAACTATAGAATCATAAAGAACTGAACTTAGGAATAAGAACACCTTGAATGATCTTATGGATTGATCTAAACCTCAATACCGAAATCACACTATATCTCACTTCCCAAGTGTTTAGAAAAGCTTAGAATGATAAAAATTTTAACCCAAAATCCAAGTGTTTCTCTCTATAGTAACACTAGCAACTTGGAGGCTCTGAAGACTGCTTGAAGAATTAAGAAAATGGATGAGTAGTAGGTCCTATTTATAGAGTTCAAGGAGTGAAACTAAACCCTTTTAATTTGAATAAATAAATGAATATAAAATGAGAAAGATTTGAATTTTCGTTCAACAAACGCCCAGAACTCGGTCAAAATCGTTCAAAAGCAAGTCCAAGTGGTTAAGGGTATTTTTAAATTTAAAAATCATCAACATTCAAAATCATGCCTTGGAGCCGATATATTGCCTCCCCCAAATTCCCGAGCCCCATTCGTGTGTTCGTGCAAAGTCGACGTGTTTCCCGTATCTCCCGTAGGCGATATATCGACCCCTATAGCTGCGATATATCGGCATACGTATCTCCCGTAGGAAATTGAAGGCTGGAGGCTAGGATTGGTTGGGGTTCAGTTCAGGGGTCAAAATCAATATTGAGGTAAGATTTATAACCTAATTTTTGCAGCATCATCGAGATGTGGAACACATTGTGGCTATCTGCTAGAGCTGGCAGCAGGGCTAATCTATATGCATCTGCTCCCACCTTGTCCAATATCTTAAAAGGACCTATAAACCGGGGACTAAGCTTGCCTTTCTTCCCAAACCGCTTCACACCTTTCATAGGAGATATCTTTAAGAAGACTTGATCTCCGACTTTGAATTCCACATCACGCCGCTTGGCATCCGCATAACTTTTCTGTCGGCTCTGAGCAGCAAGCATACGCATTCTAATCAGCACTACTTCATCCTGAGCTTCTCTAGCAGCTTCGGGTCCAAGAAATTTCCTTTCTCCTACCCCGTCCCAATGTAATGGCGATTGACACCTCCTTCCATATAACAACTCATAGGGTGCCATCCTGATTGTTGACTGGTAGCTATTGTTGTAGGAGAATTCTATCAGCGACAAATACTTATGCCATGATCCTCCGAAATCAAGTACACAAGCGCGCAACATATCCTCTAAAATCTGAATGGTACGCTCAGATTGACCATCGGTCTGAGGATGAAATGCCGTACTAAGACTTAACTTGGTACCCATAGCTTGCTGCAAGCTTCCCCAAAATCTCGATGTAAACACCGATCCTCTATCAGATACTATGGTCTTAGAGATTCCATGCAGCCTTACTATTTCTCGGACATACACGTCTGCGTACTGATCTGCTGTGTACGTAGTCTTGACAAGCAGGAAGTGAGATGACTTGGTTAGTCTTTCTATTACTACCTAAGCTGAGTCGTGCCGCTTATTCGTTCGTGGTAGTCCTATCACGAAATCCATGGCTATGTCTTCCCACTTCCATTCTAGGATACTTATCGGTTGCAATAAGCCTACAGGCCACTGATGTTCTGTTTTTACTTGCTGGCATACTAAGCATTTAGACACATACTCCGCTACATCTTTATTCATTCCTAGCCACCAATACAACGCCTTAAGGTCGTGAGTCATATTTTTCGACCCTGGGTGAACTGAGTATGGGGTAGTGTGCGCTTCTTCTAAAATCTTCATCTTAATCCCTTGATCATTCAGCACGCATACCCGGTCCTTATATCTCAAGAACCCCTGTCCAGATATCGAGAAATCTGTGGCCTTGCCTTCTTTAACTGCATCTATGTGAGATACTAATGTGTCACATGCCCTTGTCCGATCCGTATATCTTCTAACAGACTTGACTAGATGGAAAACTTAGCCAGTTGACCAATGACTGCTTCTATTTTGGCATTGATCAAATCTTGCTGTAGCGGCATTTCTATTCCAGCTAACGTTGCTAGACTTCCATAACTCTTCCTACTTAGCGCATCATCAACTACGTTTGCCTTTCCCGGGTGGTATAAGATTTTCCAGTCATAATCTTTCACTAATTCTAACTACCTGCGCTGCCTCATGTTGAGCTCCTTTTGTGTGAAGAAATACTTTAAGCTTTTGTGATCCGTATAAATCTCACGCCGTTCTCCATAAAGATAATGGCACCAGATTTTCAATGCAAAGACCACCGCTGCCAACTCCATATCGTGTGTTGGATAGCGTTGCTCGTATTCCTTCAGCTGCCTTGAGGCATATGCTATTACCTTGTCATTCTGCATCATCACACAACCCAAACCTTGCTTTGACGCATCACATTAGACTACAAACTTGTCGTTGGGGGTCGGTACACAAAGTACAGGTGCTGAGCATAGCTTATCCTTAAGCAACTGGAAACTTTCTTCACACTTATCCGTCCAGTTGAACCTTTCCTGTTTCCGGGTCAGGTTGGTCAGTGGAGTGGCTGTTGGGGTTTTATGCCCTAATTAAAACCCAAATTCTTTGTAATCTCATTTTATTATCAATAAAAGAATAGAAATAATTTTTTGACTTGGTTAATCACTTTGCTCACATGTTTTATTTTCATGATTATTTGTTTAGTATAAACTTCTATTAAATCCCGAGCATATAGCTAATCATATTTATAGTGACGTAATCACAGTGGAATATAAATACGATTATATGTTCAAAATAAGTTAGTCCTAAGATTAGTCAGTGCACATGATTTACACTGACTTGCCAATCTACGATATGATCTACTTACACATTACAGTGTTATGTTCTTTCTAGAACATTAGCAAAGTAGATAAGATCGGATGTATTTGTTACATCGGACATGACCGATATTGACAGTTGATAAGATAAGTAAACATACCGTTATTATCTATTCTAGTCATATCATATAGTTGACCATAGGTCAATTCAATCTCAATTCTGAGTGGATAGTATTCTAACTGATTGTATTATTTGAGTTCTTTGACTTGTTCGTTACCAGCTTACCCTACGGACTAGCCCATACTTACATCTTGGGAACTCGGTAGTATAATTGAGTGGGAGTGTTAATCATAGATATGAACATCTATAACTTCTGATGAAGAAGTGAAACGATGGTTTCCTTTTAGTTTGGTTCAAGGTGTTAAATGATAGAGATCTCATTTCAGTAATTAAATTAGTTTACTGAAATATCATTTGCAAGGAACTAAGTGTTTTAAGGATAAAATACAATGATGGGTAAAACGATATTTTAGTCCTATCTCATTGTAGACCGTCTATAGAGGATTGAGTGAAAAATATGGTTGTAACAATGGATAATTAATAGCGTATCTATATTTGTTATAGAGCGTTCTATGAATTCAAGAGTGTAATTCCGAGTCTATAGTGGAGTCACGAGGAATTAATAAGTTAGTAAATTTATTTGTTAGATTTATGATAAATTATTGGAGCTTGATTTCATAGGCCCATGGTCCCCATTGTACCTTGGATAAAATCATCTAGATAGTCTCAATTAATTGATTTAATTATCAATTAGAATTATCAAAGTTGACCAGGTTAATTTTGGTTAGTTTCATAGAGTTGTGTAATTTTGAGAAGAAAAGAGAAATTATGGCAGATTTATTAATTAAGATAAATTGGTATCTAAATTAATAAATAAGTTTAAATCAAGGTTCAAATTATAAATAATTAATTTGATGAAGGATTTAAATAATTATTTAATTAATTAAATCAATAGAAAATAATACAGGCCTTGATTTTAAGTCCAATGGGCTTATAATCAAATGGGAAATTTCACGGGCCTAAAGCCCATGATAATTTCGACCTAGGGCTTCAAATTTGCTATTATTTTATTGATTTTTTAATTAAATTAAATGGCCTAATTGAGTCTATAAAAGGAGTGCTTAGAGAGAAGTCATAACATAAGTTTAATCACTGGTTTTCTAATAGTTTTAGATTCTCTCTAAACACAAGTCATTTTCTAAGCCTCTTTGATTATTTTCTCTTCTTCTTCTCTGTATCTATCTCATTTGTTGAGAATTTCCCAAACTTGTCTAGGTGGTTCTAAGGATACATTGGAAGATTGTGAAGAAAATAGAAGATCGGTTCAGTTCCTTGGTAATACTCTGCGACAGAGAGGATACAAGAGTTAGAGAAACTGAAGGAATGACTCTTTAATTCCGCTGCGTATACTGTAAGTATTCTATTCTTTGTTTCTCTTTGAATTCAATTTTAGAAACATGTTTTAGGCTATCTCGTATTAATTTGTTTAATATTAGATATACATGAAAATAAATAAAGATTCTGTATAAGCTAATCTAACAGTGGCTATCGTTGAAAAGCCCTTTACAAACATCCGATAATAACCTGCTAGCCCCAGAAAACTTCTTACCTCTGACGCGTTCTTAGGTCTTGGCTAATCCTTCACAGCCTCTACCTTAGTTGGGTCTACTGTAAATCCATCCTTGGATACTATTTGGCCGAGGAACGCTACCTGTGAAAGCCAAAATTCGTACTTCTTGAACTTGGCGTATGGTTGATGCTCTTTCAGTCACAACATGGTCATTCTTAAATGCTCCTCGTGCTCAACTTCGTCTTTTGAGTACACCAAAATATCATCGATGAACACTACAATGAATTTGTCCAAGTAATCCTTAAATACCCTATTCATTAAATCCATAAATGCAGCTGGAGCATTGGTAAGACCAAAAGACATAACTAGAAACTCGTAATGTCCATAACGAGTTCTAAAAGCTGTCTTGGGAATATCCTCTTCCCGTACCTTGAGCTGGTGATACCCGAACAATAAATCAATCTTTGAAAACACGGTTGCTCCTCAGAATTGATCAAACAAGTCGTCAATCCGGGGTAGCGGGTACTTATTCTTAATTGTCACCTTATTCAGCTCGCGGTAATCGATACACATCCGCATGCTTCCATCCTTCTTCTTCTTCACAAATAGAACCGGTGCTCCCCATGGCGAATGTCTCAGTCTAATGAAACCCAAGTCTAAGAGTTATTGTAGGTGCGTCTTTAACTCCTTGAGTTCGGTAGGTGCCATCCAGTATGGTGCCTTTGAGATAGGCTCGGTGCCTGGTACTAGTTCGATTGTGAAGTCAATTTCCCAAGTTGGCGGCAACCCTAGCAAGTCATCAAGAAATACTTCTGGCAATTCCTTTATAATGCGGACGTCTGCAACCTTTAGTGGTGTTTCCTTTACCACATCCGTGACGCTGGCTAAGAATTCATGACATCCTTTTTCTATCATCCTCTGAGCTTTGAGAGATGAAATAAGCGGTGTCCGTAGTCCTGAAACCTTTCCCATAAAGCATAGTCTCTGACCGTCAGGAGCCTCGAACGTTACTTGCTTACGTCTGCAGTCGATGGTTGCGCCATGCCTTGCTAGCCAATCCATGCCTAGTATTATGTCGAAGTCTTTGTTCTCTAACTCTATCAGGTCTCCTTCTAGTTCTACATCCTCAATTTTGATCGGTACGTCTCGTACTATCCATGATGATAGGACTATTTCACCTGAAGGCAATTCTGTCATAAACCTAGTTCTAAATCTTTCACAAGGTTTGTCTAATTTCTCTATCATTCCTAACGAGATATACGAGTGTGTCACTTTCGAATCAAATAATACTGAGCATACATTATTGAGGAAAGGAATCTGACATGTGACTACTTTATTACTAGCTTCAGCTTCTCCTTGGGTCAAGGCAAAGATTCTGGCAGGAACCATCTTGTTGTCCCTTTTCTCTTCTGGCTTGAGCTGGGGACATTCTCTCTTCCGGTGACCTTCCTGACCACAATTGTAGAATCCCTTGGTGTTTGCACGAAACTCACCAGGATATTTCTTTTGGCACTTAGAGCACTGCGGGTATTCTACATAACCCGACCTACTACCTCCATTGTTTGTCTGTGCTCTTTTATCGTTGTCGGACTGCTTATTGTTAGGATGCCTTCTCTTCTGACCATTATTGTTGCTATGTTGATGGCTATTGTTGTGGTGGTTGTTCCGACCACTCTGAGATTGACTTTGATGTTTAGGCTCAGGCTTACTGGCCTCTTCCTTACTAACATTCGCCTAAAGCCTTTCTACTTCTATATCCGTTTCTAGAGCATCGACATAAGTAGTAGTTCCAGGGTTGGCTAGCTTAACCCCTAGCTCAATCTTTGGTTTAAGTCTTCTTACAAACTTGGTAACCCTCAGAAAATCGGTTGGGACCAGCTCTGGAGCAAACTTGGCTAGTCGATCAAATTGTTGAGCATACTCTACTACCGATAAGTTACCTTGTTTTAGACTGGTAAATTCCTCAACCCTTGTAGCGATGACTGCCGAGATGTAATATTTCTTGTGGAAGAGTTCCACAAATCTGGTCCATGTCATAGTGGCAACATCGTGAGTCTGTTGAATTAAATCCCACCATATTCTATCATCCTTCTTTAAAAGAGACGAAACGTAGGATATGCGATCCGCGTTGCCGAGGTTCATGTGCGCTAGGATCGACTCTACCTTTCTGAGCCATTCTTCCACCTTGAAGGGGTTGGTTATCCCTCCAAAGTTTGGAGCGTGTTGCTTACAAAACCGCTCGTAGATTGGCTCCATGTACTGAGCTGGGTAGGGCACATAGTTCGCCATTGGCCAAACCCCATAAGAACCTACTTGTTGGGGTGCTTGAACCGCTGGTTGAGGCTACGGTGGTGGCTGAGGCTGAGGCTGTTGGCGCTGTTGCTGAAGCAGTTCTTCCACTTGTTGCCGTAGTTAGAAAATTTCAGCAGTTTTGTCAACCAAAGGTGGCGATGCGCTTCTATTAGTAGCAGCATTGGTAGCACATGCTCCCCTTCTACGAACTGGAGGGGCTTCAATAGTCTCGTGAGTGGCGCTGGAGGCATTAGCGTTTGTGCATTTAGATCTTTTGAGTGGCATCTTCAGTGGAGTGTTAACAGTCGAGAAAAACATGTTAGAACTTACCCTAATAGGCTCTATGGCAAAGTTTAATCTAAGCAAACATAACTCGGACCTATTAGTTATGATTTCTTATGAAAAAATTATATAGCCTTCTTTATAATTAGGGGTGTGTTTCTATACTTAGAAAAATAAGTCATCTTTATTATTTCTAAGTCTATTTCTAATCATCCTATATGACTTAATTCTCAGGCTCGAAACTCGTCGTTGTTCCAAAGGTAACCATATTGAGGGAGGGCTGGGATAAGTAAAATCGTTCCCACTACTATGGCCCCCAAACTCTCAATATAGAACACGGTCCATTGATTTGTATCCACCCTCACCGAACTCAGTCATTATTTATTTATTTAAATTTATTATGATTGTAAAAAACAAAAATCAAACTCATACATGTCATTAAAAAATAACAATAATATTCATTTGGAAAAATGTTTTCACTAAGTACAATCATAAATGCAAAATAAATAAATAAAGAAATAAACTAATCTAAAAATCAGGATCTTCTACATCTGACCCTTCATCTAACATATCATCATCTATCTCCTCATAATCGTCATTATGTTGAGCCTCCGAATTCCCTCGAGGAAGATTTGCAAAGATTCTATGTTTTTGCTCATTTGTGAATTGGAATTCCATCTTAGAGGTGAACCTAAGTATGAGAAAATAATATCTCATAGCTACTGGTAATTCATCTTCATCATCTATAGTCTCCCATATTTCTTCTAAAGCTGAAATTACAGAAGGATAATCTTTAAAAGCCTAATCACTAAAATATATTGTTCTGTAGCTCTCATCATGATTTGCTTAGTAGTTTGGAGGTGAACTATCTCCTTGTGGAATAAGAGTAATCTCCGAGTGATTCATTCTAACACTCTTACTGTATTCCTTGGCTCTCTAATCCTTTTTAATGCCTTAATGGCTCAGATATCCTCATAGGTCAAGGCTCCATCCATTCTTAACTGAAAACATAAGGGCTAAAACGTTAGCAAATAACATAAACATAATAACTATAACATAAATACTTACATTAGCGATTAGATTCAGAGCTTGTGCGTGTGTATCAAGGAGAACTTCATGTATATGGGTCGTTGCTCTGATACCAACTGTAATGACCCAACTATTTCTAACACCTTGGACCATTAAAACTACTAGACATAGCAACTATTTTGATACAAACATAAGAAATAACATATCTTTATTGAAAACCCAAATTATTGTATCAAATACAAGATAATATAAAAATATAAAATGTGATAGATATGGTATGGGATCCCATTGTTTATAAAACATAAAACATAACTTTAAAATACTAATTGCGGAATTACATCAAAAACATAATTTAAAAGACTAAAAGTTAACGTCATCCTCGATCAACACGCAGTCCATTGAATCCATTCATACAAGCCAAGCTTCCAAGAATCCTTTCGCCTTCCATAATCATTTTCCTGCATCAAGCTAAAAATAAAGGAGTGAGCCTAATGCCCAGCAAGGAAAAATCTACTAAAAGCATACATCATAAATCATAAACATAAGACTATAATATAAACATACACTATAAAACATATGACTATAAAAACTTATATCATATAGGTTTACAATATTAATGGCCATTAACTCATTAACATGGCATGTGATAAACCATCTAGGTCCCCTGTCTACTAATCGAGGTAGGTTAGATCACATGGTAGTATATGATAACCCATCGAGGTCCTCTACTAGTCGAGGTAGGGTAAATCATAACTTTAAACCATGAAAATGATAATCTTGGGGTTTGCTATCTAAGCAACTATAAGCCCCAAGCAACATAAAAACATCGGGGTTTGCTAGCTAAGCAACTATAAGCCCCAAGTGACATAAAAACATTGGGGTTTGCTAGCTAAGCAACTATAAGCCCCAAGGACTACAAGACATATTCATACATATATATATATATATCATAATGTAACATAAACATATCATAACATAAAAGCACATAAAATCTATCCTATTTTCCTTACCAAAAGCCGGGATATTTGAGAACAAGAATGGGATTAGAACACTCCAATAAACCAACTAAAAAATTGTGAGTATCTCTAAAGAATAAAGATGAAATGAGAACTAAACCATCAAGAAGAAAATTACCAAGAAGAACCTTAAGTTTCAAGAAATGTAAATACCTAATCAAGAATCATAAACAAGAGTTAGGATCTGAATAAAAGAAAATTAAAGAAAACTATAGAAGCATAAAGAACTGAACTTAGGAATAAGAACACCTTGAATGATCTTATGGATTGATCTAAACCTCAATACCGAAATCACACTATATCTCACTTCCCAAGCGTTTAGAAAAGCTTAGAATGATAAAACTTTTAACCCAAAACCCAATTTGTTTCTCTCTATAGTAACACTAGCAACTTGGAGGCTCTGAAGACTGCTTGAAGAATTAATAAAATGGCTGAGTAGTAGGTCAACTAACCCCTTTTAATTTGAATAAATAAATGAATATAAAATGAAAAAGATATGAATTTTCGTTCAACAGACGCCCATAACTCGGTCAAAATCGTTCAAAAGCAGGTCCAAGTGGTTAAGGGTATTTTTAAATTTAAAAATCATCAACATTAAAAAATCATGCCTTGGAGCCGATATATCGCCTCCCCCAAATTCCCGAGCCTTGTTCGTGCGTTCGTGAAAAGTCGACGTGTTTTCCGTATCTCCCGCAGGCGATATATCGGCCCCTATAGCTGCGATATATCGGCATACGTTGATATATCAAACACGTATTTGCACTTTTTAAGCATACTTTGAATTGGATAGACAGCTTTGAGTAAGTCATAATATGATCCTAATTGTTTCTGGAAGGTTCTAGAGCTTCTAGAACTTTCTTTTAATTAAGCTATCCATAAAAAATACTTAATTCCTTAATAATCATGATTATGACAAGTGGCATGCTCTTAATGGTTCTATCTAAACCTTAGGTTACAATAAATATATATCTAGGACCAACAATATTAATCAAACCTTATGTCATAATTAATATTCTTAAACTATAGGTTAAACTGATAAAATCCATTACTGTTGCTATGTGTTTCCAAGTAATTCCCGACTTGAACCAAAATCCACGGAATCTAACATACTACTACTAACTAGTATTACTATCTAGCTAACTAAGTAAATATTCTGGGACACTACATCAATAGGGACTAGGGCCAAGACTTTGATTTTGCCACTTAGGCCGGCTTACGTTGTAATTATTTTTTAGAGTTGTAAATGCCTTATAAACACTTATTTTTGGAATCCCATGTACTAACTCAAACTTTTCAATGAAAACAACTATTCTTATGATCAAAATATATAAACCCTAATCCAGTAATAATCCTTAGTCAGACGTTTATATCCAAATGACTTGATTAGCAAGTCCAACACTATATAAAATATACAATGTAATGGTCTTGGTTATCCAGGGCATTACAACTTGGTATCATAGTGGTCTAGTTTTAAGGGTTCCTGAAGACTGGCTGGGCATGTACACTCGCCTCTAAAGACAAGCTCGACTTAGGGTTTGGTAACTATATATGCGATTATATGTTTAACTGTAAAAATGACATATAAATGCCTTATCTGCCTGTTTGATAAGAAGCATGAGATATATACTGATAGGTCTTGCCCCTTGATTGCGATGTGTATATGATAAGGCATGCTTATTAGCATTGCTACTGTGTGTTAGTATTATTGAAATGCCCGTTAGCATTGTGATTGTGAATTTTTGGTTGATTGTAGGCATTGGACCATGGGGTGACTTCAAACTATGTTATCATTGCCTAATCAGCCGAGTCATTAATTGCAGATATACTTGGAGAGTTATGCCTCCAAGGCGATCTGTTCGACTAGCTGGCCCTGAGATCGAGGCTAGAGATGATAACCAGGGTCAGAAACCTCTATCAGTCCCTTAGAACTGGTAGCAGATGCTTGCTGATATGAAAGCTAGACTTCACAGTCAAGAGGAAGAGTTTCATTTATTGAGACAACAAGTTTCACCAGGGAACGCTGCACCAGACTTGCTGCCTATCGTGGCATCAGCCGTAAAGTAGCTTGAGATTGAGAACAGGTGGGAGCCGCTGTATGAGAGTTTTAGGAAACAACATCCTCCGATCTTTGAAGGAGGACCAAATCCACTTAACGCTGAACAGTGATGAGCCTGACTGCCTCCATCCTCGATTTTATGAGGGTGGTAGGTAATGACTGTTGGATTAGCTTATACAGGATCTTTATTTATTTTCATGTACATCTAATATTAAACAACTTAATACGAGATAGCCTAAAACATGTTTCTAAAATTGAATTCAAAGAGAAACAAAGAATAGAATACTTACAGTATACGCAGCGGAATTAAAGAGTCCTTCCTTCAGTTTCTCTAACTCTTGTATCCTCTCTGTCGCAGAGTATTATCAAGAAATTGAACCGATCTTCTATTTTCTTCACAATCTTTCAATGTATCCTTAGAACCACCTAGACTAGTGTGGGAAATTCTCAACACATGAGATAGATATAGAGGGAAGAAGAGAAAATAACAAAGAGGTTTAGAAAAGGACTTGTGTTTAGAGAGAATCTAAAACTATCAGAAAATCTGACTTATGACTTATCAAACTTATGTTTTGACTTCTCTCTAAGCACTCCTTTTATAGACTCAATTAGGCTATTTAATTTAATTAAAAAATCAATAAAATAATAGCCATTTTGAAGCCCTAGGTAGAAATTATCATGGGCTATAGGCCCGTGAAATTTCCCATTTGATTATAAGTCCATTGGACTTAAAATCAATGCCTGTATTATTTTCTATTGATTTAATTAATTAAATAATTATTTAAATCATTTATCAAATTAATTATTTATAATTTGAACCTTGATTTAAATTTATTTATTAATTTAGATACCAATTTATCTTAATTAATAAATCTGCCATAATTTCTCTTTTCTTCTCAAAATTACACAACTCTGTGAAACTATCCAAAATTGACCTGGTCAACTTTGATAATTCTAATTGATGATTAAATCAATTAATTGAGAATATCTAGATGATTTTATCCAAGGTACAATGGGGACCATGGGCCTATGAAATCAAGCTCCAATAAGTTATCATAAATCTAACAAATAAATTTACTAACTTATTAATTCCTCGTGACTCCACTATAGACTCGAAATTGCACTCTTGAATTCATAGAACGCTCTATAACAAATATAGATGCGCTATTAATTATCCATTGTTACAACTATAGTATATGATAAAACCATCTAGGTCCTCAGTCTACTAATCGAGGTAGGTTAGATCACAACTATAGTATATGATAACCCATCTAGGTCCTCTATCTACCAATCGAGGTAGGGTAAATCATAACTCTAAACCATGAAAATGATAAAAATTCTTGGGGCTTGCTATCTAAGCAAGTCATATGCCCAAGCAACTATAAAACATATATCATATCATAGCATAAAACATATCATATAAGCACATATAATTCTAACCTATTTTCCTTACCAAAAACCGGGATATTGAGACAAGAACAGGATTTGGAACACTCCTAAAACCAACAGTTTGAATCGTGAGTTTCTAAAGAAAAGGAGATGAAAAGAGAACTAAACCATCAAAGTGAAAACTTACTGAAAGCCTTAAGTTTCAAAGAACTTAAACACCTAACCAAGAATCATAAACAAGAGTTAGGATCTGATAGAAAACAAAGAAAACTAAAGAACCATGAAGAACTGAACTTAAGGATAGGAATACCTTGGATGAACTATGACTTGATCTACACCTCGATACCGAAATAACACTATATCTTACTTCCCAAGTGTTTAGAAAAGCTTAGATTGAAAAAGCTTTTATCCCAAAACCCAAGTGTTTCTCTCTATAGTAAACTTAGCAGCTTGGAGGCTCTGAACAATGCTTGAATGATGAGTGAAATGGCTGAGTACTAGGTCCTATTTATAGAGTTCAAGGAGTGAAACTAACCCCTTTTAATTTGAATAAATAAATGAATATAAAATGAAAAAGATTTGAATTTTTGTTCAACAGATGCCCAGAACTCGATCAAAATCGTTCAAGGGCAGGTCTAAGTGGTTAAGGCAGTTTTTAAATTTAAAATTGTTAAGTATTCAAAAATGTGTACCAGGGGCAATATATCGCCTACCCTGGGCGATATATCACCTAGAACTATATCTCGAGCCCTCATGCTTTCGTTCGTGCGATGTCGACGTGTTTTCCGTATCTCCCGTAGGCGATATATCGGTCCCTATAGCTGCGATATATCGACATACGTTGATATTTCAAACACGTATTTGCACTTTTTCAGCATATTTTGAATTGATTAAACAACTTTGACTGAGTAAAAACGTGATCCTAACAGTTGTTACTACCACTACCACTACCACCACTACTACCACTACCACTACTACCACTACCACTACTACCACTACCACTAGCACTACTACCACTACCACTACTACCACTAGCACTACTACTACTACTACTACCACTACTACTACTACCACTTCTATGACTACCACTACTACTACTACCACTACTACTACCACTACTACTACTACTACTACCACTACTACTACCACTAGCACTACCACTACTACTACCACTACTACCACTACTACTACTACTACTACCACTAATACCACTACTACTACCACTACTACCACCACTACCACTACTACTACTACTACTACCACTAATACCACTACTACTACCACTACTACCACCACTACCACTACTACTACTACTACTACTACTACCACTAATACCACTACTACTACCACTACTACCACCACTACCACTACCACTACCGCTACCACTACCACTACCACTACTACTACTACTATCTAGCTAAGTAAAATTCTGAGACACTACATCAAACTTTCACAAGCTCAAGCACACAAGCCAAATGAGGATATATAACATATGGACAAAGTTCCAACATCTTATGTTGGAAGTTTAATGCACTTCATGGTTTATACAAGGACAAACTTGTCATATGCTTTAAGTATGGTGAGTAGGTTCATTTTGGACCCTGGAATAGAGCATTGATTGCTCTAGAGTGGATATGTCAAGGGAACTCCAGCTCTAGGACTGGTTTACAACATCGAATCATGTGTTTGAACATAAGTTATTGGGTATGTGGACTTAGATTATGCAGGAAGCATTGACAAAAGAAGATCACTTACTGGGTTTGGATTTACATTCTTAGGTGGATGCATTAGTTGGAAGGCTAATCTCTATAAGGTTATGGAACTTTCATCCACTGAAGCCAAGTACATGATTGCAATAGAAGTCATAAAAGAAGCAATTTGGCTAAGGGAATTGACAAGCAAAATAGGATTCAATTCAGAAGATACTACTGTTTTTTATGACAATCAAAGTGCTCTCCATCTTATGATGAACCTCATGTTCCATGAAACGTCGAAGCACATCAACATTAAACTTTATTTCATCTATGATTTATAGCAAGAAATGAAGCTCAAGTGATGAAGATTAGAATCAATGACAGCCCAACTGATATGTTGACTAAGTATGTGTTAGGGCTTGTGCCCTGAAAGTATGTGTAAAGAAATTTTATTCAAGAAGTTAATAAAAGTATATGTGATCAAACACCCAGTTTGAAGAAGTATGTAGGTCACAACCCCAAAACCCAATCATAAAACATATACTAGCTCAACTATCACAACTTAAGTCATATATCGTCCATAAGCAATACTGGGGCTTCTTGCCATTTCTCATTTTCAGGATAATCCATTGCTTCTTTAAAGGTTAATGGATCGACCTTGTCTGTATCAGAAACAAGGACATGTGCCTAATGTTCGTAGCAAACAAGTTATCTCACAGTCCTCCCACTACGACGTTGCACCGGGGTTTCTCTTTCAGGAATCGTGGTTTCCTCAGTTTGTCGTTTATCATTTAATGATGAAGATGATTGTGATGTGATCTTATCAGTTGTGAATTCCTCCAATACTACCTTGCTCCGAGGTTTATAGTTATTCATATAGTCATGTTCAAGGAAGGTCGCATTTATGGAGACAAATACCTTTAGAACCTTGGGACTATAGAAATAACCACCTCTTGTTTCTGGAGCGTAGCTAACAAAAATGCACACTTCAGACCTTGAATCAAGTTTCCCTGGTTTAGGTCTAAGAACATGAGTAGGACAGCCCCAAATACGGAAATGGTGCAAACTAGGTTTATTTCAATTCCACAGTTCTAGTGGCATTTTGCTAATGGCATTAGATGGGACCCCATTTAAAATGTAAGTCGTTGTTTGAAGTGCATATCCCCAGAATGAGAGAGGAAGTGATGAGTAGCTTAATTTAGACCTAACCATGTCAAACAAGGTCCTATTTTTTCTTTCAGAAACACCATTTTTCTGTGGCATTCCTGGTGCTGTGAGTTGGGATAGAATACCATGCTCGAGCAAGAAATCTTTGAATTCTAAATCCAAATATTCTCCACCTCGATCAAATCGAAGTGTCTTAAGAGTCTTACCTAACTACTTCTCAGCCTCAACATTGAATTCTTGAAATTTACCAAATGTTTCAGATTTCCTAAGCGTTAAGTAAGTATGACCATATCTTGAGTAATCATCAATAAAAGTGACGAAGTACTCATACCAACCTCTTGCTTGTACATTGATTGGACCACAAACATCACTGTGTACAAGCTCCAAAGGTTCTTTGACTCTATTGTCTTTCACTGAGAAAGGACGTTTGGTCATTTTCCCTTCTAGAAAAGATTCACAAACCGGAAGAGTTCCAACTCTTAGTTCTTTCAAAGGTCCATATTTTGTTAACCTATTTATCCTATCTAGACCTATATGACCAAGTCTAAGATGCCAATGATATGTGCCATCCTCGTTTGAATTTTTTTATCTTTTGTTACCTTGTGGTTTTGCTACTTTAAATAATTATGAATTATTAAGTGTTTGTTCATTTGGTTTGAGCATATACAGTCTGTTATTATGTTATGCTTGAAATATTTTGAAACCATTCTTCGAAATAACAATCGCATTATTACTAAATGAAATATCAAAAAATTGTTCATGCAACATAGATAAAGAAACTAAATTTCTAGAAAATCCAGGAGTAAAATAAACATTGTTCAAAACAAGATATTTGTTCCAAAAAATAAAACGGACTGTTCCCTTTACTCTTGCTGAAACGAGCGTTCCCCTTCCAACTCGCATGGTTACCTCACCGTCTGCCAACTTCCTTGGTGACTCAAGTATCCGCATAGAAGAACAAACATGGTTAGTGGCTCCTGAATCTAAAACCCAGGATGCCATATTGTCTTCCACTACACAAGCTTCAAGTAGAAGTAAATCACATTTACCTTTCTTTTTCAACTTAGAGAGATAGTTCCTACAGTTTCTCTTCCAGTGACCTTCAACTCCATAGTGGAAACATTTTCCTTTTGGTTCTTTCTTCTTGGATTTGTTGTCATTCTTGTTCTCCTTGGTTTTTGGTGCCTTCTTTCTTATCTTGGACTTTTTGCCCTCTCCTTTGTCCTTATCATTGTTCTTCTTTCTCTTCTTGGATTTCTCCTCAGAGTTTGAAGGTTTCTCCTCTACCACATTTTCCACTGTCTCTTTGGTAATGGATTTGTTAATAGACTCAAATGTTTGTAGTTCATTCCACAGCTGGGTCATGTTGAATTCCAACTTATTCATAATATAGTTGGTGGTGAACGCAGAAAAGGCAGGAGTGAGCTATTCCAAACATGGTACTTACTTGTGGGCGCTCATCAGTGATGACCCCATGTATTTCTACTTCATGCATCACGTTACTCATGTGAAAGACATGTTCACGTACATAAACACCTTTCTTCATCTTAGTAGTCATGTAGGTTCTAGTAGCCTCATGTCCACTTTGATCAGGTTTTTGCCCAAACATGGCCTGCAGAGAACCCATGATCTCAAATGCAGTTTCCTTGGGTTCATGATTTGTTCTCAAAACATCATTCACGCTCAAAAGCATGTAACACTTTGCCTTATTATTGGATTGCATCTAGACATCATACTTCTCCCGAACATTCATTGGGGCAATGGCAGCGGGCTCTTCAGGACTTTCCTCAATTAGGAAAAATTTATGGTTCTCACATATTAACATAAGATTTATGTTTGACTTCCATCTTATAAAATTATCACCATTAAGTTTTTCAAGTGAAAGTAAAGCAGTTATTGGATTGCCACCGTTTGACATTACTGAAATAAATAAAATACAATAATATTATCATTTGAAAAATATCAATGTTTTGGAAAGTAAACATGATGCATGAATGCAACAATTAAAACATATAAATTAACATTTACTTTTCTATGATAAAACTACCCACTAAATAAAGTGTCGCCTTACGGTCGGTCAAGTTAAATTCAGATAGCTTATAAGGCAATCTTATCTTTATAATTTAAAACTTAAAATAACTCTTTATTTTCTCTTTTAAATATAAAGTACCGCTGGTTTGGTCAAGATGAAATTATCCACCACAAAAGCTTAATTGGATCTTTGTAAGTGTAACCCATTATTTCGGAATTCATGATTTAACTTAGTGAGTGTCGCCTTAGGGTCGGTCAAGCCTAAAATACATCACTCCTTCCTATCTTCGTAAGAAGCCAACCTTGATATTCATATGTCTAGAAACCTTCCATAGGGGGAGGGAAACAAAGCCGCCTCAAGGCCCTATTCATATCTAACGGTGTTGTACTAATAATGGAGACCATATGTCACATTGAAATGTTCACCTTCTTCCACTTACTATTTTGGATTAAATGTGTTTTATTAAACTAATCAATTAATTCTAAATTAATTTACTAGTTTATTAATAGCCCTATGAATGTAATTAATTACAAAATACATTTATAATTATAAAAGAGCATGTTTCTATAATTAATGTGATCTAGATAATTACCCTTTACATTCATCTAACTTTACTAAAATATTTTTTTTTTACATAAAGTTGGTTATCTTAAAGGCCTATAAAATCTATTGTCTATATTATGGTGTGAGTTACCAAGTTTTAACTAATCAAATACTTAGTAGTTTACATGCAATTGGTTTCTCCAAAACAATTCATATAAACAAATAGGACAATCCTAAATAATCATGTTTCTAAAAGATGCATGATTAATGAGAAACTGTGTGAGTTTCATGAATGGCATGTAATTGACTAATGCATGATCATGTTATCAATAAAACATCAATGAACATTTATTTAAATAAATACAACAAATAAATAAATAAACAATAAATGATGAACCGAGTATTATTGGGTATTTTTAAAATTTACTACCCTTGGAAAAATAGAAATAAAATTGCAATCCAAGCCTATGTAATTGTTGACGGTAAGAACTCGTCAATGATATAAGGTCAGAAAACTCAAATTAGATTGTGAAAGATAGTTAAGAATAAGATGGAAAGAACTTTAATCAGCAGAAAATACAGACCTACAATGGAGCAAGGATCATATATTTCTTTAATGTCTCTCCATACAATTAGTTTTCCAACCCCTTAACCTGAGGGGTCGAAACCTATTTATAGGTGGGCTCTATTGGCCCCTGATACAAGTAGATCCGAGGGGACAAGGACGTATGCAGGTATAGGGCCAGGGTAGTGGCTCAGGACATAGTGGTGTCTACCCTGACAATGCCAAAGTTGTGGTGCAGGACATCGTACTTTCGACTCTGGTATATGGCCGGGGGTGCTCAGGTAGTGCCTCCACTCTCCGTACAAGTTCGTACCGCCACTACTCATCAGACGCGGATGACAGGCGCCTCTGTCCTCTCCATGATTGTCCATCCCATATCAGTGCATGTACCTTATACCCAGTCGTCCTCATCAATTCATGTTTGGCGCCTAATGATTAGCGCCTAATGATTATTTGACATACCTGTTTGGTGTTTCCAAGTGTTCCTCGTACACATATCGAGGAGGCTCCAAACTTTACATGTCATGAGAAACCAAGGCACGGGGCTGCCTTGCTGGCGGCACCTACTTCTCGAAGGGAATTAGGGCCTCTTTAGCGAAGCACGAGGTGTTTGTGGCGAGACAAAGTGTACACGGGAGACCTAGCAAAGGTCTCGCATAACAAGATACTAGGGATCCTTTGAGGGTCTGACATAGCGAGATGACCCTTGGAGACGCTCGTTTGGATGCAACAGTCTATGTAGGTGGGACACGAGAGACCATGCGAGGCTGAACCCTCGCATAGCGAGGTTGGCCTAGGTGTGGACACATGCGTCTATGGGCACAGGACACGTGAGATGTAACGAGGTTGGCCTAGGTATGGACACATGTGCCTATGGGCGCGGGACACGTGAGAAGTAGCGAGGCTGGCCTATGGTGATCACGCGGAGGCTAGGCGCGATGTTTTGCGTAGACGAGGTGCATGGGAGGCTAGCCTTGAACCTCGCATAGCGAGGGTGGTGCCCCGAGGTACTCGTATTCGAGTGCTTGGGTGCACGTGGGATCCTCGCATGGTGCGGCACAAGGCAGCCTTGCATAGCGAGACATAGGGTAGCCTTACATGGCGAGTTCCTCACATGACAGCCCTTGAAGACCTATACTTGGATGCATGTGTCTATGCATCTCGACTCTTGAGCTTATCATCCTAGCGTAGGCACATCAGACCTCGCTATACAAAGCCTTCAAGAATGAACACTATTTCAAATATTTCTTAGGATATTATTCAACATTTACACTTGCCCCCGAGTCTATAAGTGCACTTTCAAGTGTGCTTGTAGATTTTTTCTTCTTCTCTTGTTTGATATGTATGGAAAGTTTTGGGAGACTCAACCTTGGCGCGTTATCCAATGTTGCTTGAAGAAGCACAAAGTGGATTTAGATGGTGTGTTTCTTTATAGTGTTCAAAGAAACACAAAAACCAACCAACTTTTGTGGGGATCCATGTGTGTCCCTAAGATTGAATAAGGACCAATCATTTCCAATCGCGGATCCCAAGGTTGCACATACTCTTGATCTCCATCATTCATGCATATTGGATCCAATGGCTAGGAAGCCTTGACTTTCCTTATAAATACCCCAAGGATTCAAGTCACTTTTTCACACCAAAACTTGCATAACCTAGTGGTATTCCCTCTAAGCCACTTTCAAGAGCTCAAAGGTTCTATCCTCCATAGAAGCATTCTTGAGGTAATTTTCTCTCCATTTCCTTTATTCATCCCCCTTCTTTCTCCCTTTTTTTTATTTTTCTTTTCTTTTATTTATTTCTCCTTATATCGGGCTTGCATTGCGGTGACACTAGGCATTCTCTTGCTGCTAAGGTCTCGCCCTCGCTTATCGCTCGACCGACCTTACGCCTCCACAAGTCTATCCTTGCACACCTTCGGCTTCATACATATACCTCCAGGTATGCCTCCTTCCTCCAACGATACATATGCTTTTTTTTTTTATATATCTATTACGCAGAGGTAGAATTATTGGCTGTAATGCGCTCATTCTTTAGAGGTTGTCATTCTCTTTTCGTATGGACTTTCAAGTACATATGCATAGACCATTTTCTTATACCCCTCATACTCATGCTGTAGATATAGGGTTATCCTTCGCACATACGCCTTTGAGTCTTAGCTGGTCCATGGCGTCTAGGCGATGTCCCGAAGGTTCATCTAATGTTGAATTCATTGAGTTTTCATCCTCCAACTTTGAGGCCGACCTTCGCAGACCCTCTAATCGTGGGGGTGTGCGAATGCTCTATCTCTAGAGACTGTCCTACCTCAGGAAAAATGCGTGCGGCCTGGAGAATGAGCTAGAATCTAATACTAGGGATGAGGGTTTAGCTTTCTCCCCCCGGCATGCGACATACGTTTCCCAGCTACAATAAGGCCTTCAGGATTGCCTTTCTAAAATTGCTTGCCTAGAAGAAAACTTGCCCCCTGAGCCTTTTTCCTTTTGTGGTGACGAGTCTCCCAGTCATAGGGGTCTCTTCTTCGAAGGCGATAAATGTGAATCAGTTGAACCAGAGTTTCTTTCTATGATCCCACCCATGCTTCCTCCCCTGCCCCCGGTCTTACGCCCTAGGGTCATGCAAAGTGCTGGTAGATATAAGACGCGTGGGGGGTCTTCCAGGATCCTAAGAAAGTCTATAGCTCACAAACTGCCTATCTCTGTCCAGGTACCTGAGATGCCAAAGAGAACCTCCGACACTTCCAAAGACGCGGGCAGGTCTAGCCTTACCAGCGTTAAACTGGCCAACATGTTAAAGGCTCATCAACTAGCATAAAATCTCAAGTTCGTCATCCCAAAGCGTAATGAACGCACATCTGAGCCGCCAGAAGGGTTCGTGGCTTTCAGCGACTCCATAATCAGATCAGGTGGGGCTCTGCCGCTTCACCCCTTTTTTGTCAAAGTACTTAACTATTTTGAACTGGCGCCTCTACAACTGTCCCCCAACTCTTGGGTGGTGCTTAGCAGCCTATACATGCTCTACCAACAGGTGCATTCCAGAGGGCCTTCCATGAGCGAGGTTCATTACTTCTTCACCCTTAGGGCGAGTACATATGCTCCCGGGTTCTACCAGCTCCAGAAAGCCATGGCCCATAAAGGGCATTCCCTCATGGAGGGCTCCATTTCATATAGGGGCTCGTGGAAAACAGACTACTTCTTCACTTATAGCGAGTTCACCCGACACACTCGCTTAAACACTCCAAGTAAGACAATTCTCACCTTGAGTTCATACATGATAGGTTTCTCTTTTTACTCTGCTTTTCTTCTATGGTTTGGCTAACTATAGTTATTTCTTTTCTCTTAATGGCAGGTCTCTTAGGGGTTGTTGGCTCTACCTTGAAACCGTCGGCTCGCGATCGAGTGATGAAAATCCTGGCCTTGCCGGTTGAATGCAAACAAGCCTGTGCCCTTTTTACAGAGAGCAACCTTCACTTGTACAAGTTGCTGACCCCGGACCAAACCGTCTCTCTATGCTCTGTCTCGTCTGAATCCATGGGTCTATGCCTCATCTCATCTGAAAATGTAGGTCTATGCCCCGCCTCATCTGAATCCGCAGGTCCGTGGCTATACGGCCATGATGAAGGTAATTATGACGAGGTAGCCGATACGAACTATGTCTACCCTTCGGGCGATCATATGGACATTGAGGAGACGGTGGTGCCTGAGAACTACTCGTGTCTACACTCTTTAGCTGGCAGGGCTAGGGATCTGGCTGACGACGGACATACCGGCGATGTTACCTCTCGGGTGCCACCATCGATGCCTGGCGACAAGTTTGCCTTCGACGCCTCTGTCCCCTGCCCTTCTGTGCCTAAAAGGAATTTCATCATTCCTTCTTTTGTTGGGGCTCCACTACCCTCGGGGGGATGTTCTAGGCGGGGTCTTTGGGTGCCTCTTTACCTAAGGAGGTGACTCCGCGCTCTTCTACCCCCCGCACCTCTGCGGATGGATCAGGACCTTCTCGGTCCCCTTCCCTGTCCAAACGTGCCTCGATCGGCGCACACATTTCCCCCAGTCAAGCTTATGCTTCCGCCTCTGAAGATCATCCTCTGGCAAGGAGGTATGGAGAAACCATGAGCCATCACCTGGGAAACTTTCCCAAAGGTGAGTGGGAAACCTTGCAGAATGTCCTCGACCTTGAGCTTGAAGACGCCTATATGCGAGCCTCCTTGCAGGTACTTGTTAAAACCTTCGAATAATAATATATTTTTTTTGTTTTGACATCGCTTGACCCCTAAGGTTTTATTATATGTTTTTTCTTTTGGCCTTACTTAGGCTTCTATCCTAGGTCACCGGCTTATCACCTCAAGCTCTTCATCCACAAACCGACTTCAACACTAGCTTGAGGAGGCCATGGGGAACCTTTCGATGGTTGAGGCTGAGAAGGATGCTTTATCAGCACGGGTTCGTGACTTGGAGGTGCAAGTGGCCGAGGCAGTTCAACAGAGGGATGCTGCTTTAGCGCAGGCTGCATTGACCTCTCGCTCCAACACCAAGCTAGAGGCTACCATCTATACCCTGAACGAAAGAATTGCTACGCTTGAGGGCGAGCTTGTAAACGTTGAGAACGACATAGTTGAGCGTATGCTACATGCCGTGTGGAGGACCAACCTTGCCGTTGACCTGTCTCCTTTTGGAGATTATGCGGTTGAGAAAATTTTGGAGTGGAAGGGTCGAGACGGAGACTTGTAGATTCCTTTGCCTTCGGTTTACATATGTTGTTGCCATGTAATCACTCATATTGTTTCCCCTTTCTCTTTTTGTGTTTATCGAACTTAAGGGACTTTGGTAAGCCCCTCTTATTATTACTATTTGTGGATTACATATCTCTTTCTTGATCTAGTGATGATAATCTTTCTGGTGCACCTTGATTATACTTTTAAGGACACGTTAACCCATTGGGTTCTTGGGGTCCTTTTATATTCTTTGCGCGCGCTTGTTACTTTTTTCGAGAAGCTTCCTTCTCGTCATTATGCATAGTACTATTTCTTCAAGGGTCTCTTTTAGGATCCTTTTTGGCTAGTCGGCTTACTGGACGTTCTAGACTTATTGGGAGATTCCTTTCCTTACGGCCTCACCCCCTGCGCGGGTGTCAGCCTTTGGTTGGAAGTCATCCTTTTACACTATTCCATTGATATTCATAAGGGTAGCTAATCCTTTTGAATATAAGAGATAGGAGTTTTTTTTTTTGCTTATACACGTGCCTCCTGTCCTGCCCCCAAAGTGCTTGGTGAAATTTATTCCATCAGGCACTTTGGTTGATGCTCGCATAGAGAAGAAAAACAACACGCGAAGTTGTGAATAGTTTCATTTATAGTAGGCAGGTTACAATGGCATATATGAAATGTTTACATCTACTTGGGAGGTTATCTAGGTAACCTCTTTGATTCTTATCTACTAAGTTAACATAACATGCAACAAACTAAACATAGACATTCTTTGCATCGGATGTGGAAGTCTTACTGGTAGTACTTTTTGAGGTGTTCCGCATTCAATGCTCGAGGTATGATGGTGTCATTCATGTGCGCTAGCTTATAGATTTTTGGTGGTATGTATTGAGCGACTTGGTAGGGTCCTTCCCAGTTCGCTCCAAGTACCCCCGCCCCTGGGTCTCGCGTGTTGGGGAGTACTTTTCTTAATACCAGGTCTTTTACTCTGAACATTCTCTCTCGCACCCTCGAGTTATAGTACCTTACTGCCCGCTGTTGGTATACCGCCACTCTCATTTGCGCCTTTTACCTTCTTTCTTCTAGCATGTCTAAGCTTTTGGCCATTGCTGCATGGTTGACCTGGTCCTTGTAAGCCTGTATCCTGAAGGAGTTAACCTTCATCTCAATCGGGAGGACAACCTCACATCCGTACGCTAAGGAGAAAGGGGTCTCTCTAGTGGTTGTGCGCGGGGTGGTCCTATAGGCCCAAAGCACATTAGGTAGCTCCTTAACCCAAGCCCCTTTCATCTTCTCTAGCTTTGTTTTTAAGTTCTTCTTAAGTACTTTGTTAATGGCCTCCACCTGCCCATTGGCATGTGGATGTACAACAGCTAAGAAGCTTCTCCTTATCCCTCTTTCCCTACAGTACTCCTCGAACGTTTCCCCCTCAAACTGGGTGCCGTTGTCAGAAATAATTTTGTAGGGCACTCCATATCTATAGACAATGAATTTGTTGACAAAGGTGATGATATGCTTGGCCGTTATTTTTACTAGAGGTTTCGCTTCAACCCACTTGGTGAAGTAATCTATAGCTACGACTGCGTACTTTGCTCCACCTCTACCTGCGGGAAGGGCGCCAATCATGTCTATCCCTCAGATAGCAAAGGGCCAAGGGCTAGTCATGCTAGTTAACTCATTCGAGGGATTTCAGGAATAGTTTGCGTGCCTCTGGCATTTGTCACATTTCCTTGCGAAGTCATTTGAATCTCTCTCCATGGAGGGCCAATAGTACCCTTGCCTCATGGCTTTCTGAGCCGTGGATGGTCCACTCGCATGGTTGTCGCACTCACCTTCATGTATTTCATACAGTACTTTCATAACCTCCTCCTCATCAACACATCGCAAGAGTGGCATAGAAAACCCCCTCTTGTATAAGATCCCATCTACCAAGGTGTATCGGGCAGCCTTATACACCAGCCTCCGAGCCTTCCTCTTGTCTATTGGCACAATTCCATCCTTCAGGTAACTTATAATCGGGTTGGCCCATGACTCCTTTGGGATGCTGACCATGTGAACGTCTGAATTAACGATGCTTGGCCTCGATAAGTATTCCACATGTACTGATTCAAGGATATCCCCATCTTTAGTGGAAGCCAGCTTCGCGAGGGCATCAGCATGGGTATTCCTCTCTCTTGTGATTTTCTCTATGCTATACTCCACCAACTGCCCCAGATAGCCTCTTACCCTTTCCAAGTATGCAGCCTTCTTAGGACCCCTCGCCTGATACTCACCCTTCACCTGGAACACCACCAACTGTGAGTCACTAAAAATGTGTAGATGCGTTACCTTTAGCCCCTAGGCCAACCACAACCCTGCTAGAAGCACTTCGTATTCCGCCTCGTTGTTCAAGGCTTCGAACCCAAACTGTATCGCGCAGTACATTCTGTGTCCTTCGGGTACAGTCATCACGATACCTGCTCCAGATCCTCCTTCGTTGGATGCTCCATCCACATGCAGGCTCCATTCTTCAGAACTCCTTGGCTCTCCTTCTACGACTGACTGTCCCTCTTCTTCATCTCCTCCTTCATTTGGTCGATAGGTGAACTCCACTATGAAGTCTGCAAGCACTTATCCATTGATTGAGGTCCTTGGGGTATAAGTGATGTCGAATTGACTCAACTCGATCGACCATTTCATCAGTCTCCCTGAGGTTTCAGGTTTATGCAAGACCTATCTTAAAGGGCTATCAGTGAGTACTTCAATTGCATGGGCAAGGAAGTAGGGCCTTAACTTCCTTGAAGCCACAACTAACGCGTATGCCAACTTCTCTATCTCCGAGTATCGGTTCTCTGCATCTACTAACCGTTTACTGACGTAGTACACGAGTTGCTGGTGCTTCTTCTCTCCTTTAACCAAGGCAGCGCTTATGGCATGCTCGGATACTGCCAAGTATAAGTATAGCCTTTCGCCCTTTTCAGGTTTTGCCAACAGGGGTGGCTTCCCTAAGTGTTCCTTCAACTTGATAAAAGCATCCTCACATTCTTCATCCCAAGCGAACTTTTTGCTCCCTTTTAGGGTGTTGAAGAAGGGAGGCACTTGTCCGTAGACCTTGAAATGAATCTATTAAGGGCTGCCACCCGTCCCGTTAGACATTGCACCTCCTTCTTGTTCTTGGGTGGGCTCATTTCTATTAGGGCCTTTATCTTATCAGAATTAGCTTCGATGCCTCTGGAGTTGACCATGAAACCTAAGAAATTTCCCGAGGGTACACCGAAAGTGCACTTGAGTGGATTCAGCTTCATTCAGTACCTCCTGAGTGTGTCAAACATCTCACCTAGGTCTTTGTTGAGTTCTGCAGCATTTTTGGCTTCACCAACATATCGTCAACGTATACCTCCATGTTCCTCCCTATCTGGTTAGCGAACATTTTGTTCACCAATCTTTGATAGGTGGCACCCGCGTTCTTTAATCCAAAAGGCATCACTTTATAACAGTAGAGTCCTTTATCCGTTATAAATGACATATGCTCTTCGTCAGCTGCGTTCATAGGTATCTGGTTGTATCTAGAGTAGGCATCCATAAAGCTAAGTAACTCGTGCCCAGCCGTCGCATCCACCAGCTGATCTATCCTTGGAAGTGAAAAATTGTCCTTAGGACAAGCCTTATTGAGGTTTGAGAAGTCAACGCAAGTCCTCCATTTTCCATTCGGTTTTGGGACTAGCACTAGGTTTGATACCCATATAGGATAGAATGATTCGCAGATGAACCCATTGGCCTTCAACTTGTCAACCTCCTCCTTTAAGGTTGCGTACCTCTCTGGGTCAAGCACTCTTCTTTTCTGCCTAACGGGCCTCGCCTCGGGGGCGATATTCAAATGGTGGCACATGATAGTAGGATCTATTCCCACCATGTCTTCGTGACTCCAAGCGAATACATCCAGATTGTCCTTTAAAAACCTTACCAACTTCTCATTCGCGTCGTTCTGAAGGATTTTTCCCACCTTCAACTTTCACAATGGCTCTTCCATCACCACGATTTCCTCTACCTCATCCACGGGTTCTGCCCCTGGTCCCTCCATGATTCTGGGGTCTAGTTCCTGTGGGTTTGCACCCCCATGTACCACCATTGCCATCGGTTCTCACGGTTTCACAGACGTGCGAAGGGAGATGTTATAACACTCCCTTGTCTCTCTTTGTTCTCCTTTTATACTCGCTACTCCACCAGGAGTTGGGAACTTGATGGCGAGGTGATATATTGAAGTTATCACTTTCAATTATCTTAGGGATGGTCTCCCCAATACTGCATTGAAAGCTGAAGCACAATCTACCACGACGAAGTTTTCCATGACTGTGGTCTGTCTGGGTTGTTCTCCCATGGTGAGTGCCAATTCGATCACCCCTAACGGTTGTGTCAAGTCCCCCATAAATCCGTATAAGGAGGATTGACAAGGTTTCAAGTGTCTGATGCCCAAACCCATCTTCTCCAAGGCGGGGCGATATAAGATATCCACGGAACTTCCGTTGTCTACGAGGACCTGATGCACCCGCATGTTGGCCAACTGAACTGTCAACACGAAAGGATCATTATGGGGAAAGTGCACCCCTCGTACATCCTCCTCTGTGAAAGTGATTGAGTAATTTTCTCCCTTAAAGATTTTCGAGGGTCGTTGCTCCAAACTCATGACACACGGTGGTGGACTCCGTCTGGCTTCTCTAGCATACCTGTCTCAACCCTTCCTGGACTCTCCCCCAAACCCCAGACCTTTGAAGATTGTTCTCACTTCTCCTTGTATCTCTGGGGCTCTTCCTTGTGCCTGAGGTATCACCGGCTCACCCTCCGATTTCTACTTTTCCCTTCTGACATATCGGCCTAGGTGCACCCTACAGATTAGCTCTTCAATTTCTTCCTTCAAATGGGTACATTCTGCCGTGGTATGGCCAATATCCTTGTGGTACTGGCAGTATTTGCTAGAGTCCCTCTTGGACCGGTCTTTCCTCATCGGTGGGGATCTCTTTAAGGGAACCCGATCCTCACTTGTGAGGTAGATATGCTCTCTGATGTCCGCTAGGCTTGTATAGAAGGTGTAAGTCGTTTGCCTATGGTTGCTTCCGCGTTTGGGCCTTCTCTGTTGATCCTTTCTTGGCCCTTCATACGCCCTCTTCTTCTTCGCCTCATTCAACCCTTCATTAACTGGGGGTTTTACATGGGATTCATTTTTTCCTGCCTTTAAGTTCGCATGGCCATCCTCCACACGAATGTACTTTTGTGCCCTTTCGTAGAAGTCATCTAGGTCAGTGACTTACCTTTTGAGTATATTATCCCACAACTTGCTTCCTGGACGCACTCTGGCTATGATGGCCATTTTTAACTCCCTGCGGGTCAAGCTCCCTACTTTGGCTACCTCCATGTTAAACCTGTGGATGTAGCTCTTTAGACTTTCATTTTCTCCCTACTTCACGTTGGCGAGGCTGGTGCCCAGCATTGTGTAATCACGTACGGCGTGATGCTGTTGGAGAAATTCATCAGAAAACTGCTGCCAAGACCTGATGGACCCTGGTCGAAGTCTCTTGAATCATTTTTACGCAGGTCCTTTCAATGTGACAGCAAATCAATGGCACTTGGCTCCGCTACTAATCCCCCTTAACTTCATCAGGTCGTTAAATGCGTCCAGATGGTACTTAGGATTTGTGTTTCCTTCATATGGGGTCATATGAGGCTCCTTGAAGTTGGCTGGGAGCCAGATGGCTTGGATCTCCTTAATGAAGGGAGATTCATGGTCGAGCTCGTCCTCAATGGTTTGTCCTCCAGATGCAGTGATGATCTTGCTCCGTAGGCTCCTCATTTTTGTGTCTAGGTCTTGTCTCCTCTTTTTCAAGGAGTCTCTTAACATGGATGGGTTGGCATCTCCCTTTCCTTTGCCTTCCTGGGGCGCCATAGGAGGTGTAGTCCTTTTATCTGCCATTTTCTTGTTGAGTTCCTCTCGTAGATCTGAGGGTGTTTTCCTTGAGGTGACTTCAACGTCGTTACGAGGGCCAGTGTTGTTCTTCTGCACTGGCCTCTGGGGCTGCTTCGGTGGTCTGGGACGTTCGTGCTGCTTCGTCCGGGGGATATTACTAGTGGAGAGTCGAGTCCTTCCATCGTTTACTTGGACGGTGGTTTATGCCCTCTCTTGACCTCTCTCTTTTCGCTTAGGGAGAGATATGTTTGATTTCCCTTGCAACAGACCATTTAACACCACTTGCATGTTCTCTAAGGTGGTTTCTAGCCTTTGGTTCTTGCGGTGCAGTTCATGTATCTCCTCTTCATAGAATCAAGATCTAGAACTCGAGCTCACGGAATGGACCCGGGGATGCTTGTCAGGTCTGCGCGTCGATGGGTTCGGATCCTACTGGCCGGAGTTTGGCACCTGTGGCGGCCTTGGGGGTGGGAACTCGCCGGCATCTCTTGCAGGGGCAGCTGTTGACCTTGTATGATTCTCATCTGGTGGGATGAGGCCTCCCTCTCATCTTCGTGAACCTCGGGTTCCTTTGGGGCCTCCACATCTCTGGGCAGAGGAGGATTCTTCATGGAGGCCTTCAGCTGATCTCCATCAAGGTGGACCTCCACTTCTCATGGCTCTCTCAGTCGTTTAGAACATCTTGGCATTTTTTTCCTGCTGGAATTAATGGAAGAACAGTGGCTTGATACTTATTCTTCCCACAAACGGCGCCAAATTGTTGGCGGTAAGAACTCGTCAATGATACAAGGTCATAAAACTCAAATTAGATTGTGAAAGATAGCTAAGAATAAGATGGAAAGAACTTGAAACATCAGAAAATACAGAACTACAATGGAGCAAGGATCATATATTTCTGTAATGTCTCGCCATACAATCAGTTTTCCAACCCCTTAACCTGAGGGGTCGAAACCTATTTATAGGTGGGCTCTATTGGCCCCTGATACAAGTAGGTCCCAAGGGACAAGGATGTATGCAGGTATAGGGTCAGGGTAGTGGCTCATGACATAGTGGTATCTACCCTGACAATGCCAAAGTAGTGGTGCAGGACATCGTACTGTCGACTCTGGTATATGTCCGAGGGTGCTCAGGTAGTGCCTCCACTCTCCGTACAAGTTCATACCGCCACTACTCGTCAGACGCAGATGACAGGGCCACGCCTCTGTCCTCTTCATGATCGTACATCCCATATCAGTGCACGTACCTTGTACCCAGTCGTCCTCATCAATTCATGTTTGGCGCCTAATGATTATTTGACATACCCATTTGGTGTTTCCAAGTGTTCCTCGTACACATATCGAGGAGGCTCCAAAATTTACATGTCATGAGAAACCAAGGCGCGGGGGTGCTTCGCTGGCGGCACCTACTTCTCGAAGGGAATTAGGGCCTCTTCAGCGAAGCACGGGGTGTTTGTGGCGAGATAAGGTGTACACGAGAGACCTAGCGAAGGTCTCGCATAACAAGATGCTAGGGATCCTTTGAGGGTCTGACATAGCGAGACGACCCTTGGAGACTCTCGTTTGGATGCAACGATCTATGTAGGTGGGACACGAGAGACCATGCGAGGCTGGCCTAGGTGTGGACACATGCGCCTATGGGCGCGGTACATGTGAGATGTAGCGAGGCTGGCCTAGGTACGGACGCATGCGCCTATGGGCGCAGGACACATGAGAAGTAGCGAGGCTACACCCTCGCATAGTGAGGCTGGCCTATGTATGATCACACGGAGGCTAGGCGCGATGTTTCGCGTAGATGAGGCGCGCGGGAGGCTAGCCTTGAACCTCACATAGCGAGGGTGGTGCCCTGGGGGTACTCGTGTTCGGGTGCTTGGATGCGCGTGGGAGCCTCGCACGGCGCGACACAAGGCAGCCTCGCATAGTGAGAGACAGGGTAGCCGTACGTGGCGAGTTCCTCACATGAAAGCCCTTGAAGACCTATACTTGGATGCATGTGTCTATGCATCTCGACTCTTGAGCTTATCATTCTAGCGTAGGCACATCGGACATCACTATACAAAGCCTTCAAGAATGAACACTATTTCAAATATTTCTTAGGATGTTATTCAACATTTACAGTAACTTTCAAGACTCTCTATGAATTATTCTACTCTCCTTTAGGCTTTCTTGCTGATCTTTAGGAACTTTGTTATGCCCATCCTACTAATTAGAAGCAAATTTTCTAATTAATTTATTTAATTAAATAACCATTTTTATCATCTTTTTAATTTAGTTGAATTTAAATAATTAAATAATCAAATTCAAATAATTATTTAAACTTAAGATATTAAAAGATCTTAATCAACTAAAAGATATTTTATTTTCTAATAAAATAAAATAAGATAATTAAACTTTTAAATTCAAATAATTTAAAATTAATTAAATAAAAGATATTTCATAAAAATAGGATCTAGGGTTTGGGTACCAAGTATGGTGCCCTAGGAACCCTAGGGTCGGGGACACCTTTGAGGAGCCAAGAGCTTGGCTACTCATGGCATGGGCATCTGGGCTAGCACGCAGGGGAGCACGCTGGCACACAGGAGGGCTGGGCACATGGGCGCGGGGTGCGCGCAGGGGTGCAACACAGGCGCAGAGCACGGGGCGCTCGCGCGAGGTGTGCGCAGGAAGTCGTGGAGTTGGCGCGCATGCATGCGCACGCAGGGGCTTGATGCATGCGGCTAGGGCTCGGGCCCTAGGCTCGGGTCCTCTGTCACTCTTGTGTACAAATTTTTATAATTACATATTTCAAAAAATAAAATTACAAAAATCCTATGCCCTTTATGGCTTACACAAGATCTAGAAAATTAAAATTCCTAACCCAATAGAACCATATAATTAACAATCCATCATTCAACCATACATTCTAAAAACATATCCATCCATTCAATATACATATCAACATACATATAACAAATGCAAGAAACCCACACAATATTTAATATATATGTATAGACTGCTCTAGTATCAATTGTTGGTATTAAATGATCAAATCAAAGGTGCGCAGCAGAATATATGGACCCATTTTAATAAATATTAATACAAGCGAGAATCATATACATATATAAACATTAAATCACATACAAAATAGATCAGATATCAAGTGTCCTTGAATCTTTTTGTATAAAATCAACGATCTTCCTATCCAGTAATCTGAAAGCTCACACCTTGATCTTCCAGACCAATCCACAAACACACAAGGACATGTAAGGGCACGTAGAATTCAAAGGGTTGATTTGTGTGACTCTCTAGATGTACTCAACACATGAGATCTAGAGAGGTTTGAGTGAGAGAAGATGTTTAGAATAGTTTTCAGGTTTTTAGAAAATATCGCTTTAGAGGGAGAGTATATTTTTAATCTCATAAAAAAGCAATGAAAAACTTCTTCTGAAAGTCACGTACTATCAGACTTATATAAAAATATTTAATCTAATCAAATAATATTTATTTTATTAAAAATAGAATTCAAATTAAAACTGATCTGATATTTATATTTAATTATTCATTTAAGTCATATTTAAAAAGAATAATTAAATAACTGACTAAACAAATTTATTTGAAATTCAAAATTCAAATCCTATGGATAAAAACCCCTGAGTTAGGCGCCACACAATATGTTGTACAATGTGTGTTGACCAACCTTATTAGGATTTCCCTAATTTTCTCATTTGTTTATTTAATCAAATTTTAAGACAATATATTTATCCAAACATAAATATTAGTTAATTCAAAATTAATTTTATCTTAAAATATCAGCTTTAAATAAATAAATATCATATTCTAAATAAGATATTTATTATTATCTCTCTTTATATTAATAAAAAAAGATTAATATTAATTTTAACCTATAGTTTTTCAAAATAAAAACTATATAGTCAAATAATTAATTAATTCACAATTAATCAATTACCCATAATTATCACATAATTATTTCTTTGCCCAGTAAAATTAATTCCTTTGCAATCTAGTCATTTTATCTACAAATCTTTCTTTTGACATCCTTACCATTGACAGTGTAGGATAGAGGTGATCTGGGGACCATGGACCTATATACGAAGCTCCAATAAACTAGATTATTAATCAAACTCTTTAATCTAATAATCTTATTTATTAATTCCATAATTACTCCACTATAAATACGGAATTGCACTCTATGTATCTATAGAATTATATTTACAGAGTTTTCTCTTGTAGTCCATTGATATAATCAATATATGTAGTTCTATCCTTCATTATTGGTTCATTAATTAGAGCTGGTCAACATTATCATTTTACTCTTCTAATTACCTCTTGATCCTTAAGTACCATTAATTCACTAGCGAATAATTAATCTATAATCTAATTATAGATTTGAGCTCATTCAGTTACAGAATTAACCCTCCAGGGAACCAATATTCGTTTTGTTAGGAAAACATGGATTCCAATATTGTAATTCATGTTCCGAGCCATCCATGATATTGAATCTCCAAAATAAAAGTCATTAGCCTCATTATTCTAAGAGAAATTAAAGAGTGAATCAAAAGATCCAATAAACACAAACAGGAGAGCATGAATACTCAGGATTTAGACTGATCTATAAATGATCATCTATTATGATAGCAATTAAATATTTATGTCAAACGACAAGTTTATAAAGATAATTAATTCTCACCGGTCCTGTCATATATAATCTCTATTATATACAACACCTTTACTAAGATGTCTATCCACATCAGTAATCTGAATCTAGATTACTTGCATCTCGTATGTTTAGCAAATCGTACTAGTAACCATTCATTAAAGATTCCACACTTTAATATGTTACTGACTATTTTATTCATTATATATGATATTAATTCTCTTGTACTAATGCAAGATCATATTCTCATGAATGAATATGTAATTTTCTTGATATTATTATATAATTAATTCAAAAAATAATTATAACATTAAAATGTAATAAAATTTTACTTTTATTTAAACCAATAAAATGTCTTTACATGTTTTTAGGGCATTAATCCTAATATCTTTAACCAAAGGTCATGAACATCTTACACTTCCTAAGACCCAATCACCCTTATAGTGCCATTAGGAAAGTCCTAAATTCCCCAAACAGAAAACTCTAAACAATATCGTAAAATCCCCAACCGAAACCATCAAAATGAGGAGAAAAAATCTTTATGGGAATGTAGCACGGTTACGCCAGACAGAGAAATCGCATATCACAATTTTTCTTTGAACAATCATAACTTTCTCAATTTAAATCAGTTTTGGATGATTCTTTTTGGATTTTTCTCATCTTGAATCCCTCTATATCATCATAAAATTCTTAGAGATAAATAAAATACAAAAAATTCGTGAGAAGCCCCTAACTCCATAACCCCAACAAATCTCATGTAATAGAACATCTTCTTCCACGAGTTGTCTGTCCAATCTTCAAAACCAACAATCATAATTTAATAAGTTCAACCCTTGCATGTTTTTAACCATTATAGATTAACAACCTAGTCTCTAACATGCACATAAAACCAATCATCTCAACCTCTCATGTTCTCTAATCAAAACCACTATTAACATACACAAACCTTGAAGAACAATAAAAAAAACTTTAAAAGTGTGAAAGTTCTTACCAAGATCATGTACAACAACCTAAGCCACAAAATTCTTCTCCCAAAGCATCCTAAATAAGCCCCCACATGAGTGTTTATTGATCCATACGTATATGAAGAAATCCTTCTTCTCATTATACCTTAGATCTTGAACCCTAGTCTAGAGAGAGAGAGAGAGCTATTTATAATAACTCATTATCGCCAAATTACTATCCTACCCTTGATCTAAACCATTCAAACAATTTCATTTAAACCCTATTTAGTAATTCCCCACTAAAATATTAGTTTCCATGATCCATAACTAACTTATTCCCCATAAGTTCTCTTTATTCCATTATGACCTCTCTTTCAATAATTTCTTGACAATAAAGCCCCTAACACTTGAAGGAAACTGTGATTAGTCACTTTTATACGTAACCTGAGCACCCTTGGTATTTTCCAACATAAAATATGTTTCATGGATATTAATATCACATAAACATATTCATATAATCACATAACACGTATTTTTACAAAATTACAAAAATACCCCTCAAGAGTATTAATTTACCAAATTGCACTCAAAATCCAAAATAAGCAAAATACCCATAAAATAGAAATGCGTATATTATAATAATAGTCAGCAACATATTAAAGTATGAAATCTTTAATGAATGATTGCTAGTACGATTCACTAAGCATTCTTTGAGTGCATGTAATCTAGATCTGGATTGTTGATGTGGATAAACATCTTAGAGAGGGTTTATATAATTATATTATATATGACTAGAATGATGTAAATTAATTTATTTATAAACTTACCGTTTTCCATAAAGATCTAATTCATATCAACATAATGATCATATATAGATCAATCTGAGTCTGAATAGTCCATAAACTCCTATTCATGTATCTTGGATATTTTAATTTACTCGTTAAGGTTTGTTTGTATATTAGATTAATGACTTTTGTTTTAGAGATTAGTGGCATGATTGGTTGTGAACATGTTCTTACAAGATTATGAATCAAGCTTTCCTAGCAAAATTTATATTGGTTACCTTAGGGGTTAATTCTAGAGTTGATTGGTTACTGGCCTCAAATTTATAATATGATTATAAATTAATTGTTCACTACTAAATTAATGGTACTTAAAGATCAAAATGTAATTAGATGGGTAAAATGATAATTTTGATCAGCTTTAATTTACGAATCAATGATTGGATGATAGAACTACATGAAGTGATTATATCAATGGACTACATAAGAGAATTCTGTAAATATAATTCTATAATTACTAATAGTGCAATTCCATATTTATAGTGGATTAATAAATAAGATTATTTAATTAATTATTTAGTTTATTGGAGCTTAGAATTTTAGGTTCATGGTTCCCAAGTTACCTCTATACTACGTAGTATGGGTGAATGTTTTGTGATAAATAGATAGGATTAATTTGCAAGGGAATTAAATTTTTATGGAAAAGATATAATTATTATATAATTATATGTAATTAATTAATATTGTTTGTTTAGAAAATTATGCTAGTTGATTAAAATATTAATTAGTTGAGAATTAATTAATATTGAGAGACATGTGTTTAATTCATGGAATTAAATAAAATGTTTTTTTAATCTTAAGTTAATAATCAGGTTTTATAAGCACGATCATTATTGTGGACCAACTAGGTGGGACCCATTGGCATGACACAATTGTGAGCAATTACTATTTGTGTTATTTATTTATTATTTAAATATTTAGTTAACGTTTTAATTTGATTAAAATATTAATTAAATAAGGACAAAATATTATTTTTCCCTCCGAACTATAACTTTTGTAGACTTTTTCCTCTCGAATTTTTTTGCTTGCCAAAAATACCCTCGAACTATAGTACTTGTAGACTCTTGTCCATTCCATCCAAAATAGTAACGGTTTGCTGATGTGGCAGTTAAACAATATTTAAATTTTTTTACTAATTAATTGATTTTAAATTTGATAAAATAAATAAAAATCATTTTAAAAACAAAAAATTAATAAAAACTTATTTTTAAATTGATGAGATTATATAAAGTCCTATAAAAATAATTACTAAACATAATTTTTTTTAATCGAAATATAATTTTGATTAAACTAAAATCAATATTTCTAAACTAAATTCAAATCTTAAAATTAATTAAATTAAAAACTCAACCAAATCTATATTTCGAACGTAGATAATCAAACACATTTAGAAACACAATCAAGCAAAAAATTGAATATTTTAATTTAGTTTAGTTTAAAGAATAATTTAGTTTAGAAATATTGATTTCTGTTTTTTTTTAAATTATATTTGGATTAAGAACTATTTATGTTTATTGATTTTTTATTTATTATATTTTATATAATTTAATAAATTTGAAACTCAGTTTGTATTAATTTTTTATTTTTAAAATTATTTTTATTTATTTTTTCTAATTTAAGTTCAATTAATTAATAAATAATTATTTAAAAATATTTTTTTAACTGTCATGTCATCAAACCGTTACTATTTTGAATGGAATGGACAAAAGTCCATAAATGGTATAGTTCAAGGGGTATTTTTGACAAGCGAAAAAATTCGGGGGGCAAAAGTCTACGAGTACTATTGTTCGGGGGTAAAAAAAACATTTTGTCCATTAAATAAATAAAATCTAAACCTAATGAGATTTGACCTAGGGTATACTTAGATATTTTTCTAGGTTTTCTGAGAGAGACTCCCATAACTTTCAAAGCTTGAAAAAAAATCAGAGAAAGAAGTTATTCTTTTTCTCTATTCTCTCACACAAAATTTCATCTCTAGGTCTCTAGGCCTCGTTTGGCAAAGCTTATGCTTTTGCTTATAGCTAAAATTATAAGATAAGTAGAAGCTTTGACTTATTTTTTCTATTTGGATAACTATTATAGAAATGTAGCGTTCAGAACTCTTAATGAGGTTTAGTATTTTAATAGCATGCTTGGAGGGCATGAGTGGAATTTATTGTGAATTATATTATTATATAATTGAATATGCCTGATTATGTGCATAAAATGTGTCTAAAGACTCGCTTTTGATCAAAGAGGGGATTTTCGTAATTTTGACCCATTGATGATATATTTGTAAATTTTATGAGCTATGTGTATTGTGACCACATTATTACGTGGATATATGCAATTTTCAGCAAGAGTGAATCCTTTCAAGCGAGAATAGCGGAAATGTCACAATGGGAAAATACCCGACTTTGGTAAGTCTAGGGGTTTTTTTGAAATTTTACACTTGATGGATACTGGTGGAATAAAATAAGTTAATGGAATTTTTATGTTTAATGGACATTAGTAGAATTATTAGCGATAAGTTGGTTAATTAGAAATAATGGTCAGATTACCAAAATGCCCTTGTGTGTAGTTAAAGGGGTAATTAGATGGGAGGGGTATTATGGTCATTTGGGTGTAGACTTAGTGAAAAGTTAACTACCAACCTTAGTTTTTCCAATTTCATGTTACACCTCTCCTTCTCCTTGCTTCTAGATTCATCATCGAACAAGTTCCCTCATTACTAAGCTTAACTAAGTGCTCATCATTTTTTTTTTCAATTTCTTCAAAATAGTTAGAGGAATCTCAAGCTTTGGAGTTGATTTAGCAGCTAGTAACACCACCATCATCATCATCATCATAGGAAACCCAAAATCTTGAAGAAAGGTATGAGTTCCCTACTTGTTCTTCATTTGTATTCTTGGTAGAATTTGTGGCTTTTGTTGAGTTTCGAAATTTGAGGGCCTTATGATGTTTAGATGAGTATATTGGAGGTAGAAATGTGTAGAAAATCTGTTCTACAACTTGAATTTGAATTGAAAATAAGAGATTTGGTTTGATTTTGGAATTTGGTGAAAATGGGGTTTTAGAACCCTAAAGTTCCAATTCTTGTTTGTAGTTTAAAATTTGAGGTTTAAGTGGTACCTAGATGATGCATGTAATGACCCAACTACTCTAGACTTTGGATCATTAACGAAAACTATACATAGACCCTAATCTTTAATAGAACTTACAAGTGAAAAAGATCATACTTTATTAAAAACTTGAAGGAAAATGAATGTTAAACTTACATAAACTCAAAGCAGGATATGGGATCCCATTGTTTTAAAACAGAACAAAAACATAATTTAAAATAAAAGGAATTACATAACAAGTGCGGAAAAATACATGTAAAACCATAAAAACAAGACTACATCCTCGAATCGTAACGCTCGGCTCTTGAATCCATTCTGCCTCAATACACATTCTCCAAGCTACCAAGAACCTTTCCGCCACTAAGTCTATTTTCCTGCACATATAAACAAAAAGGAATGAGCCTAATGCCCAGCAAGGAAGAATCTAACACATAGTTCATGCATAAGAAACATAAACACTTAACATAACACTTATATCATACACATACTATAATGGCCATTATTACTTGGGGTCCCATAGACTAAACAAGTCATATGCCCATGAGATTAGTGGGGTCCTACTAGCTAAGCAGGTTATATGCCCATAATCTATTTGGGGCTTGTTAGTCATATGGGTCATATGCCCAAGCCTACATACATACATAACATAACACATTTCATAACATAAAAACATAAGATAACATATAAAACATATAACATATGAATTCTACCCTATTTTCCTTACCAAAAATACCGGGATAAGAGGACAGAGTTGGGACTTCGGAACACTCCTAAGAACCATTTGAAAAAGAGTGAGTATAGTGAAGAAGAGAAATGAAAGGAATGGAAGGACTAAACCATTGAGAAAAATACTTACCAAAAACTTATGTGCAAGTTCTTAGATTTCCTAACCAAAATAAAGATTAAGGTTAGAAGGCTGGTAAAAGATTATGAGAACTTAAAGAAGATAAAACCAATGAACTAGAGTGTGGAAATACCTTGAAGACTTGTAAGACCAATCTAAACCTTGAACCGAAAATGCTATAGAATCTTACTTCCCAAGTCTTTGATAAGCTTATGATGATCAAGCTTATGATTTCCCCACCCAAGTATTTACACTCTCACACTCACCTAGCAACTTGCAGCCTCTGAACTTAGAGCAAAAGATGAATAATGGCTGGGTACTAGGTCCTATTTATAGAGTTTAGGAATGAAAGGATCTTAATTTTACTTGAATAAAAATAATGGCTTTTTAGGTGAAAATAATTTTGAATTGTTGTTCAGCAGAGGCTGAAGACTCGTTTAGAAAGGTGCTGGACTTATCAAGAGGTTGAAGGGTTGAATGGAAAAAAAATTCAAAAACTGTCAAATTATGCTAAAGGAGGCGATATATCACCCCCTATAGGCGATATATCACCTGGACCATTATGCCCGAGGCAAACGTGCATCGTTTCGTGTTTTCCGTATCTACGTGTTGCGATATATCGCCCCCTATAGCTGCGATATATCGACATTCGCTGATTATTTAAACACAAAATTACACATTTTTAGCTTAATTCAAATTGAGTAAACAACCTTGACTAAGCCCTCAAACGTATTCAAAGCTGCTAACTGACCTTAGAGCATTCAAACTTTACCCTTATTAAATTTAATTCTCAAAATACTTAATCCTTAATCACCCATACATAACATGTGCTTAAAATCCTATTGGTTCTTATCTAAACCTTATAGTATAATAAATATTATCCTTAATATCAGTCATATTAATCAAACATTAAGTTAAAACTAATATTCTTAAACTATAGGTTCAACTTAGAAAATCTACAAGTTCTACTATGAGTGTCCAAATAAATCTCGGTCTGAACCAAAAATCCACAGTTATAAAGATAATACTATAATTACTATAATACTACTATCTATCTTAGCTAAGTAAAGTTCTTGGACTCTATAATGCATGTGGTGTTATATAACTGTTTTGGGGTTAAAACTACAGTGGGAATTGATTGAAAATCTGGTTTGGGTCGATTTTGTGTTAAGGAAATTGTAGGGAAATTTTGAAAATTTGGGTTGTGATTCGCGTTTCTGGGTCACTAGCGCGGCTGCACCTAGGGCTCCAGTGCTCTAGTTCCTCAGAAGTTTTGGTGGGAGCGATTGCGCCAAGTGCCCCAAAATGACATTTTTATGATTTTGTTTAGTATTTTACGGGAATTCTGTATTCTGTTTTGAGGACCTGTTCTGGGGTTTGGGGGACGATTCCACTAGCGTGTTAAATGGGTTTACAGGTCCCAAAAGTTAGGGTGTGGTTCTTGAGTACATAATTAGATTGAGTTTCTAATTGGCGTACGATACTTGTTGTGACTAGGGTTTCCGAAAGGCTCGAAAGGGGATCGCACTCGAGGTTGTCTTGTTTCTGTCACTAGACTCAAGGTAAGAAAAGGTAGCATTTGCACATAGAGCGGGCATTCGCCCTGTTATATCTGTAAACGGTTATGACTGTATAATTGAGAATTGAATTAGGGTTGTGTACCCTTACTTCATATCTTTGTTTGTTATGCTTGTTTGTATTGAGTTATCTATAATTGATCGACATGGACCGTATTCGGCTATAATCATTGGAATGTAGGTCGTGATGGCAGGGCCATTATTGGCGTGCAGTATACACTCATCTAACATAGGTCGTAAGTGTTGTGCTCAGTTACGGACTCGCTCGGCATAGGTCATGCTTATCGTTTAACTTATATGGGTGAAATATATGTATCTATGATTTATGAATTATGTGAATTTTTATATATGCATGTTGAAATTATTATTTATGTTGTGTTGGATTTTTCTTGCTGGGCCTTGGCTCACGGGTGCTCTATGGTCCAGGTAAGAGCAAAGAGAACGTGAATCAGCCATGGGTTTGAGAGCTTGACGGCGATGCATACATGTTAGGCATACTTAACCTATCAGGTTGAGTTATCTGATGGACTTGAGTCAAAAGTATGATTTTTTTTGCCGCTTAGGTCAACCCCTTTTGAGAACAATGATTGTAAATAATGTTTTATTTATCTGAATGAGATCACATGAAAACTTTTATGATTGTAATGAAACAGTTTATATCTTTTAATCAAATTTTGGCATTTTGATTTCGTGTTTAATTTCAAATCACACTTTTGAGTCTAAACCCTCTTGCTTACTAAGTTAAGCACTATTTAAACACACGTGGTGACAATATTTGATTAGTAGACCATCACAAGAAAGATCTTTTTTTTTAATGAAAAGTTTTTTCTAAATTGTTTGGATGAAATTTTTTATGAGTAAATTAGGAATAATAAAATTATTCTAAATTAAAAAATAGCTTCTCAAAAAGGTCTTTTAAAAAAAGCTAGGAATACCACCTTCTCCAAAAAGAAATTTTAAATTAAAAAAAAAACACTTTTATTTTTTACCCAACACTCTCAAAAGTTCTTTTTCAATCCTAGAATCTAAAAGTAGATTAAAATAAGCTTAGCCAGACAGAACCTAGATCTTATGTGTTGAGGACATTTACGTGCTCAAACACATCCTAGTGTGTTGATGATTAGATTGTATGATTGCTATTTTGTACTAAAAGATAGTAATGATACTTGATAGACTATGGGAGGAATAGATCTGTCTTTTGTATGATTTGATTTAATGTATAGAGACATATAGGATCCTACCGTTATTTTGGTAAACAAATATTTTTTTTTTTTAAAAAAAGAACCTTCTTTTGCACATTTGATGTGCTCTTTTTTCAAACCAATAGTATGTCACTCTAGCCAAGTTTAGCCATTGCTTAAACTTGCTCAATCTAGTCAACTATAGATGTGCCTTTGTGGAGGCAAGCCAGAACAGTCCAGAGCTTATATCTTTCAGCCTTAAGTGATTAACTAAGGTGGATGATTATTATAATTGGCTGAATCACTTAAGTAGGTCATTACAGGTGGCATTCACTCTAATGAAAATCAGTTAGTTATGTTAGTTAAAGTTCAATTCCATTTCTTGATGCTAGCTATGTATAGGTGGCATTAGATACTTTTAACTATGAGTTTTCTAAGTTGTGATAATTAGAGAGAAAAGATTGTGAGATTGGGTTTGTTTAGTGTGAGAGAAAGTTCTCTTTTTTTCAACTCATTAGCAATCTTGTAAATAAGTCTTTAGTTGTACAAGTATTCAATCACGTGATCAATGAGAGAAGCTCAAACCCTTGTGGTTGTTCTAGATGTGGGTGTAGACTCTGAAAAGATTTGAACCACATATGTGTTTTTGTGTTCTTTATTTTGATTTTAAAGTTTTTGCTGCTTGTATTGTTTAGTTCCTGAAGACTGATTCCTTGTTTTGTTCCGCTCTTGTTGAGGTGATCATTTCACAACAATGAGGAATTTTTTTTTATTGCTACTTGGAGTTGGATTGAAATCTCTTCTAAATTCTAGGCACTTGAGGGCCTAGAAGAACTTTTTCTCCCTTACCCCCATGTTACTCTAAGTATCGTTGATGTCATTACTCCTATAGTTAGGCCATCAATTTAGATAGTGAAAGTTGTTGTCGTCTCTATTGGACTTTAATGAGTAGATTCATGTGAAGTCTTCCACTGTGGGGGTTGAGATGCTCAAAATTCTTATAAAGTATGAATAATGTGAGAATGATACGATAGAATTTGAGGTTAACTTAGAAGGGTGCTATGTCAAAGTGTGTATTATACTAGCAATGAAGGAGTGAAGTAGCACACTAACGTCACATTGCATGATGGAGAAGAAAAGGCAAATGCTTCAAGAGAAGCATTATGAGCTCACTAATGGGAATGTGGTTTGCTTAAGCCTGATCTTGTTTTAAGTTATTTAGCAAGAGTATTTTTTTTAATGAATGATCATACTTCATTAAAAAAAGATTATCATCAAACATTCACTACTAGAAAAATGTCATTTTGTATCAGTCAAACGTGTTAGTCAATGAAGTTGAATGACGCCTTTGACCATATCTAGGCATACGCGTTAATTTGGAACTGACACAAAAAAATTGTTCAATAGCGTCACAAATCAGACTAATGTTATTTATTCATCTCATTTGCGTTAGTGTGTAATTGATGTAAACTTGATAAAATTTGCGCTAGTGCCTAACTGATGCATATTTTCAAATTAGAATGAGTTACAAACTGACACAAAATAATTTTATTAAAAAAAACTAATTAATAAAATTGATTTGAGTTAGTTAGGAAATGACGTTAAAGACATTTTTCTTTTAAAAAAAACTCAATTCTTTTCAATATGGGCTAAAGCCCTTTAATCTATTAGCCCTAAAAAGTAAAAACCCTATCTTATTTCCACCTAACTCTCTTTCTCCTCTTCATCTTCTCAGCTGCTCATCTCTCTCTCTCTCTCTCTCTCTCTCTCTCTCTCACTGAACATTCAGGGCTGGGGAAAAATGGCCAGGGCTCTGGGACAAATGGCTTAGGCTCGGGAGGAGGGGCTCATGGACAAGGGGTTGGGACTGGGATGTAGGGCTCGAGGATGAGGGGCTCGGGACGAGGGGTTGGGGTTGGGGACGAAGGGCTCAGGGATGATGGATTTAGGCTTGGGACAAAGGGCTCGGGGATGAAGGATTGGGGCTGGGGACGAGGGATTTGGGCTGGTGACAAGGGGCGGTGGGTTGAGGAGGAGCCGACGATCGGTGAAAAACGACGACGGTTTGAGGAGGAGGGGATTGGGGACAAAAGGTTGGGGCTAGTAAGCTTTTTTGTTCTCTCTTTTCTGGTTTGCTGGTGGTTATTTGAATATGAGATTGTGTTCTAATTTGTTTTTTTTTTTAATATATGATGATTGGGATATTGTGTGGTGATTTGTTCTCTGAATCTTGTTTTATTAATGAAGTTTAGGTGCTTGTTAATTCATACTTATTTCTTTTCATTGAGGGGCTCAGATCTAGGCTATGGAGAGCTGTTGTAGGTTGTAATGGAAGGGCTGTTATTGGTGGTTGTGGTGTCTTAGTGGAGATATGCCTCGGTGTTGGATAAGTTTGCAAATATTTGTGTATTTTTTTAATATTTGTATAAGAATACTGTAATTTTTTTTGTATGAAAGTTTGTAAATAATGTGACTAAATGGATATGCATCTTTGTTAAAATCTGAATATGTATTTTTGTAACAATTTGAGTTTTATTTTTTATTTGCAAAAAAAAAATATAGATTGGGTAATAATTCAGTTTGTTAGCATTTTTTTTTTAAAAATATATACATTATTAGTGTCAGTTAGGCACTGGTGCAAATGTCAAGCATTTGCGTCGGTGCAAAAATGTCACATTCCACATTTGTGACAGTTGGACATTAACGCAAATGCCAAGCAGGTTTGTGTCATGGGATTCTGCATCACTTTCAAAACTGACGCAAAAAATTAATTGTGGCCACAAATGACAAGTTTTGTAGTAGTGATTACAGATAATAAGCTCGGAGACATCTCACTTTCCGTTAAACAATGATCACCATAAGAGCAAGAAGCTCGAGAAAGGAAGTAAGCTACCTTATTCGTAGATCGTTTTACAAACACCAAAGACACATTACACAATTCAGAAAGTAACACACGCCAATCATGGATAATTAAACCAAATGGAGAAACCATAGCCACTGAACTTCGAATAGCTTGCACCACTATCAAACAATCAGTTTCCACCACTACATTATTCCACCCCTGTTTCATAATCCAACTTAAGGCCTCCTTCATGCCTATTGCTTCAACTAGCTCAGGACTTACTCTACAATCTTTTAAACAAACATGGGTTGTAATAAATTGCCCATCATGGTCTGTAGCAATATATCCCAAACCAAACCTCCCTTCAGCTGCAAAAATAGAGGAATCAACAATGACCTTTAATGCATTCCTTGGAGGTTTAGTCCAGCGCTCAACACCTTCACCAGGGAAACCTGAATCGATGGGCAGTGAAGCTCTCCTGATTTGCGCTGATTCCCATTGTTGAAGGCCAACCGTTGTTGATAATGTTGGGGATAAGGCTATACACCAAGCTTTGTGTATTACAATTCAAAAGAATAAACAAAGATATTCTCTATTGGAAGAATAATATAAAGAACATAAAACAATACAGCAAGTGGTAGAATTTACCTTTCAATTGTAGAACTTTGGTTACATAAAATAACAAGTCTATGATTTTATGTGAATCAACAAATGTAACAAAGACTTGACACAAATTGAGATTTTTTGTCCAAAAAATCTCTATTCCTAGCCTCCTCCTTGAGATTTCTTAAAGCTACTACAATGGAATGAGAATGGCATTCACAAGCCTTGAAGAGAATCTTCATGTAAGTCAAGCTTTCTTCATGAAGATCTTGAAGAAAACTAGTAATTTTGAGAGCTAGAGATAGAGAGAGAAAGACGTGAGTGATCAATTCATCAAAAACTCAAATGACCCCTTTAAATAGTATAGGAACCCTCATTAGACTTAACCAATGAGATTAGATAATTTAATTTGAATTTTGGAGCAAAACACGTCGTTGTATTGTCCTGTATGGACCACCCAGGTGACGTGTCGCCTGCGCCTAGGGGATGCATTGCCACCATGAAGGCGATGCGTTATCTGTGTTGTGTTTCCAAGGACCAGTGGCACGACGCCTCCCAAAGACGACGCAATGCAGGTTCCTCTGACTTGGTGCCCCCAAAACTTGTCTCAAATCCCCAAATGCCTCCAGAATTTTTGGGTACTCTTAGATACTCCAAAGAAATACTATACCACAAGTCAACTCTCACATGTTGACTTTAGTGAAACCGTTATGATTTTTGCACCTCTTCGTGCCTAACCAATTTCACTATGTATTTGATCAATCATAACAATCCCCCACTTGGATAAATACATCCTCAGTCCTATAGCCTGAATGATATTAGTGAATAAAATAAAGTACTTTTGGGTTTGAACTTTATCTTAGTGAAAACACTACAAAGCTTCTATCGAAATGCGAAGGTATTTTTAAAAGATTGAACCCAACATTCATAGTGATAAAAACTAGTAATGTCTCACACACCTTTACCTGATTACTCATGTATTTTCTACTTTTTGCGCTTAGCACTTTTATGGTCTTGTGCTTATCCATTCATGAACCATTTGAAGAGAAAACTCATACTCTCTTGAGAAGCGGCACCACCTCTAGGTTCACATATGTGAAACTCTTACTGTTGGGAATAGAGCCCTTAAAAGCATATGTGTTGGACAATGTTTTATGAAATAAATAATTAAGATGAATTTTTGCATATATTTATTTTTTATTATTACTATTAGAATAATATTATATGAATATCATAATATTCATAAATTCGTTATTGTGACTACAATCTTGTATTGGTACGAGAGGATTAAGATTGTAGAGAACGAATTTTAATAGGTTATAGTAAAACAAAGTTACATGGAATCTTTAGATTAAATACTATAAGCACGGTACTGATGTAGTAGGAGATCTTAGTGGAGGTACTTTGTATTATATGGTTATATAACAACCGACCCAATATGTTATTAATACTTAACTGAATACCATTTTTTTTATAAGTATTAATTGAACATATCAATAAGATGATCATATACAAATTGATCTTAATCTTGAAGTTATTTTGAACTCCTGTTTATGTCATTTGAGTCCTTTGATTCACTCGTTATGCTTTGTCAAAATGATCAAACTGATTTTTTTTGTTCTGGGGACTTATTGATATGAATGGTTGGGGACATAGTATACATATATGGAATCTATACCTTTCCAAGAAGAATTGAATAATGGTTCTCTTAAGGGTTAGCTTTTGGAATTGAAAGGTTATTGAGCTCAAATTCATAAATCAGTTTATGAATTAACCTTCACTAGTAAAGTTAATGGTACTATAGAAAACAAGAAATAATTAAAGAGGTAAAATAGTGATCTTATCCCTGCTTTAATTATGGACCATTAATAGATGATTGAATTGTATGTAATGATTAAATTGAATGATACTTTTCATCTTTAAATAATACTCTGTAAATAAATGTCTTTAATTCTAAGAGTGCAGTCTGATATTTTTAGTGGAATAATATTGAGATTAATAAATTACAGTTATTATATTAAAGAGTTTTAATAATTAATCTAAATTTATTGGAGCTTAAAATTATAGGTCCATAGGTCCCTGAGAAGACTCTATGCACATTATTCAAGGTAATAGTTGAAACTGAGAAAAATCAGTGAAATGACAAATTTGGAAGAAATTTGTTCATCACGGGTAAATATGTAAGTGAGATCAATTAATTAATTAATTTTTTAATTTTTTAAATTAATTAAAATTTTGAAAATAATTATTTAATAATAATTGCAATTTTTGAAATTTATATAAATAATTAAAATAATTAATTTTATATTAATTAGTTCTATTTATTTTATTGACCCTCGATCTAGGCAACGACATGGAGTCACTAAAAACGATAAGAATTAATGCAAGAACTAAAACGACACACAGATTTTACAGTGGTTCGACCCCAGAGATTGGTATTAACCTACGTCCACTTAGTGATTTTATTGATGTAACTCTGAAACGTGTGATCAGTGAACTAGAGTTCACTAAGTTTCACAAGCTCCAAAATGGAATACAAAAGTCGTGTATAAAAACACTTGTTCTCTCTGAATACCAAAAATTGCATCCCCTTAAATGAATCCCATGAGTCCTATTTATAGGCTCTAGGATGTACATATGGGCCTATGAGCCGTCCTTAACTTGTGCTACAAGTATATTTAAATAATAACAGAAATAATGATATTTACATATAAAGAGAATCAAATATCCTAGAAATATCTAACTAATAACTGTCTTTGAATTCTGGCTTCAGTTCTACGAGCAGATCTGGTCGCATCTGTCAGCACATCGGCTTCCCTGTTACTCAAGATGTTCCTCGTACCTATCAGGTAGTTCAATTTCCTTTTAATCTCCTGGTCATTGGTCGACCAGACTTTAATCAATAAACAGTCACATGCTGTTTGTAATGCCCCGAAATCCCTAATGCGGTTTAATGGCTGGATTAGTAGGCAGGGAGGGCCATAACTGTTTAATTATTCCATTAAATGACTATATGTATGTTTAAATAAATTATATTATAATATGATGTTAAATGCATGCATGTGGGTCCATATTTGATAACAAGGGTGTTTTGGTAATTGGCCCATTGAGGGCGTAATTGTATATTTGTATGCATGTCGGTGACTTATTGTTGGGACCACATTATAATGTGGGTTTGTTCGAGCTATTCGGCATGAGACAATCTTGGAATAATAATTAGCGGTCTAGTCATAATAGGTTTAAGTTCGGGACTCGGGATGAGTCTCGGGGAGATTTTAATGATTAGAGCATTGCCGAGAATTAAAGGGTAACGGGATATGAATTATTGGTATTTGAGTATTACGAGAATAGTGGGAATCGGAGAGCATTAATTTTGATTAACGAGATAGGTGGTAAATACCAATTTTTCCCTTGGGAGCCTTTAGAAACCCTTATTAGACCTAGGGGTATTTTGGTCTTTTTACCCATAGGATAGACTTAAGCCATTAAGGCTGTAGAAAGAAGAGGAAAACAGAGCATTTTCTGAAGCTTCTCCCGTACCTTTTCTCCTTCTGTTTCCTTTGTGATTTTTGAGCCATTCTTGAGGATTCAAGCCTGGGAAGTAAGCCTTGGGAGTTTGGGAGTGTGTTCCACCATTGAAGAGCATCATAATATGAGCTTGAGGTAAGTTTCTAGCCATTAAAATCCCTATTTTGCTCTGTTTTAGTTGTAGTTTTCAGTTGAGATTTCTAGGTTGGATGATTGGTTTTGTTGGGAGTTTTGGCTAGGGTTCTTATGGTTGTGATGCTTGGGGTATGTGAGGAAGGTTTTTGAGTTCATTTGGCACCAAAAATAAGGTTTGGAAGCATTGGAATCAGGTTAGAACTAAAGGAGTCGAAGAAGGAGGTTTCAGGGGAGATCTATTCTGGGGGTAGCGCTACAGCGCCCATCAGAGGGTTCTATAGCGCTACACAGGATGTTTTCTGGGCGGTTGGGGGTTCTGAGTATAACGCTGGGGTGCTAGGGAGCAGCGCTGTAGCGCTACTCTGTTCCTCCAGAATCCCGTTTTGAGTGTTTTTAAGGGTTTTTGGGTCGGGATTTCAATCCTTAAGGCCCGGGATCGAATCTACTCACCGTGTGGGCATGTTTTGAGGTCCCGAGAGTGGGGTTTAGATTAAGACCCTTTCATTGTTGAATTTCATTAATGGAGGTTATAATTGGTTGTGATTAGGTAACCGCTATGGAATCAAAGGTCGATCGTTCTCAGGAGTAGTTCTTTTTATATTTCTCGCTCGAACCGGAGGTAAGAAAACTGCACCCTGTGTATATGACATGCATGATTATTGATGAGGCATGTTGATTGATAAATGTGGACATTGATTGCATATTAAATGCTAGCAGATGTTGTTTATTTGTGTATGGCACTGATTAGTCAGGGACGGCACTGGTCGCGTATCACTGACCTAAGAGTCAGAAACGACATAAGCGTCGTGAACGCAGGGCCGAATGAAGATTAGATCTAATCGATATCAGCGTTGAATGACTCTAAGGCATTAACGCTGGACTGACCCTAAGGTCGATGAAACTTATAAGCGCTTGGCTAGTCTAGGACTAGTTACTCAGAGCCAAGGCCGAAGGCCTAGGTGACTGCTTGTCACATGGCTAGGGAATAGTGTTCCATGGTTATGACTCTATGGTCATGAGGTAGGTTATGTTGGTGACTAGTCATCATGCACCTAACCTGTTTAAGATAGTGAAAGGATCACTTATCTCTAAAGCCCTGGTGACCCTATCGTCACATGACTGTTGGAAACGGAACCCACCTTAGTGACTTTTCCAATTGTCACTCCTCTGTTTTTGACTGAAAGTCCTGAATGATTATTATGATCATTGTTGATATTATATTCATGCTATATTGTGTTTTCTTTCCGGGCCTTGGCTCATGGGTGCTATGTGGTGCAGGTAAAGGGAAAGAAAAACTCACCCAGCCTTGAGTGGAGAGCTTAGGTGGTGATGTGTACATATGCGGCCGCTTGACCACCACGGCCAAGGAGTTCTCAGAGGAACTAGGGGTTTACCCTATTTTTTGCCGCTTAGGTCAGCGGGGTTTGTAAATTTGAAATGACCATTTTGAGTTGTAAATAACTTGTAAATGTTTTTATGGGCCCATGAACAGTTTTATGTATTAAATAAAATATATCCTTTCCTTTTAATTGGTTTTCCACCTTAGCCTGTTAATAACACTTGATAGCACATTTTTAACCAAAGGACTTGGGTAGCGAGTCAAATTTCCAGTTCACCGTAACTGTTCTGGGGTAACCAAGGCATTACATTGTTCATGTGTGCCTCAACCGTGCCACGTCATCAAGCAAATATTTTTGGGTTAAAATTTGCCCCCAAGTTTATTTTAATGCGACCAGCATTTAATAAACTTACTCGATCATCAATCCAGCTGACCTGTCACATTTGTCAGTACTTACTTTTTTGAAAAAGCAAGTAATCATCACCTTTTCGGTTCCCCAAATACATTCTGATGGTTATTGCGATTCCCCATGCTTTGAAACTCTAATCTCACAATTACTTTGCATTAATGCCCCGATCAGTATAAATATAAGCCCTCTCACTTCTTTTTATTTTTACCTGAGCCTTCTCTCTCTTCAAGAACACGCAGAAAAACCTCCAAGAAACCCAGCGACTTCAGTTTGACCCAAGGCAATCTTCGATCAACTTCGAACACCACCTTCGTATTTCCTTCAACAATCCGTACTTCAATTAAGTTTTCAAATTTATCCTCTTACTTTTGTAGCAATTTTCACGCATTTTGGCCCGATTTACATTTTTCCATTACTGGGTTCACACTGTTCTTGGAAAGTTTTTTTGGGTAATCGAGTTTAGGCAAAAATACATAGAATAACTATGCTATAATAGGGATAATAGGAAATATAATGTACAAAACAATTTTTTTTTTTAAATATGGAGTATATTTACACTGATTTCAGGTCCAGAATCGAAATGAAAATTCAATTTTGAATGTATCGGGAAAACTGGGGTTTTCCCGTCTGTTTTTGGAGTTGAAAAGTTTTTCTGATTTTTTTTTTCAAATTTTCTTTTTGATCCAGTTTTCCACCCTGCTCGCATGTTTATTGTGTTTTTATCAGGATGTTGCTGGTCGTATAAAAGCTTAGCTTTTATACACGAGCAATGTTATCCTTGCTTTTTTTTTTCTTCTATCTATTGGTCGCAGATTCTCACTTCCCTTTTGCTCTTCTCAGATATTCATGCATGATCCCTGAGGAGGTGAAAGCCCAATAGACGACGATCTTCTCGCTTTACTTTTCGAGGACTAGGAACAACGTTCTCTATCTTTTCCAGAACCTCTAGAATCACATCCAAACCCTACGAACAATCCTTCTCACAATCCTCCACAGAACCATCTGAACATGGGTCGTGTTAAACACATCGCTCACAGAAAAAGAAAACCCACAAACTCACCTACCAGCCAGCCTACAGCAAATACTGAGGGTCCCTCAAATGACCCTTCACCCTTAAATTTTGCACCACCAAATATTCATCCCAAGGCCCGTCCACGCGATGGCCCCCGAGCAGAGATAGCCTGGTACATAGCTCCTTCGAGTGTCATATTGACCAGAATGGTGGCGAAGTATCCCAAGAAGTACGATCTTCCTGGGATTACTTTATACAAACCTACACCCGGCCAGAGGGAAAACATGTCTGGAGGTGCCTACAGTGCCTAGTCGAGGTTCATATAGAGGCAAGGGAAATCTTGCCCTTGCATGACTTTTTCCGAGGGGTGGCCAATTATTTTGAGGTCGCCACTTTCCAAATAACTCCCAATGGGTATAGAGTACTTTCAACACTCTATATTGTACAACTACAAAAAATGGCATGTGCCTACTACTCATGAGATCATCTATCTGTTCGATCTCAAATCCAACCCCAATCAAAGCAACACAGGATTTTTCCACTTCTATCACCAGGAATTTGCTCGCACATTCTTGAGTGACATAACTTATAAGTCCAACGTGGGAAAGTACTTCCAGATGTACTTCCTCATGACCGACTTGGTCGCCGACAACATGTCCTTCATGCGAGGAGGTAAACTCTTAATCTCTGTTCGACATTCAACTAGTCATTTTTCATCTTTCCTTGGTCCTTAGTTGGTTTGCATTGTATTTAGGTCTATGGTACCAGCCAAACCCTACTCTAGAAATGGAGATAAGAGTCGTAGCCTTAGCCAGCATGAAAAATATAGAAAAAACGTCAAGGAGCTGGTCATGGAGAGCAATTTGAGGCTGGTCGGCCTTTTAGAACCTCACCAGGAAGTGAGGGAATCAACTACGGGGAGTGCCACGAGAGTGGGCACAAAAGGACAAGAAAACCTCGAATAGCAGCAAGATGTGTCACAGCCCCAAAGGCGTCGACCAACGGGAGTGACCATTCAAGAGCCAAGCCCCAACACTCAACCAACAAGTACCCCTCCCCAACATGGGAGGGGAAAACAAAAATTACCTGAATATGCTGGTCCTATATTTGAATCCTTTGACGAGAACGGTATAGATTTTTCACTCTTAGATAAACTACCCATCCCTTATCATTTATTTGATAGGGATGATAACTTTAAATTTACGACCAGTAGTTTTAGCTTGGACTTCTTCGAGATAGATAGTGAGTGTAGCAGTAGTTTTTTAAATAATGTAGTGACCAGTAATTGTAGTTCGGGTTTATCACTTAGAATTCCTTTTAGTTTGTTTCCTTATCATGTAAAACTATTTCTTGACTTATCTGCTCGTTTGTTTGTCTTGTAGTCATTCAGACTGATGGCGCGTTTGATATCTATACCTCTGGAGGAAAACCGACCAGCTTAAAGAAATCGAGTAGAAAAAACACTAGAGATGCTAGCGGGGAACCTTCAAGGAAAAGGACGTAATCAGGCGATCCTCCATCACCTAATCCTTCCAAAACCACTACACCTCATCCACCTCCTCGCGCAGTGCCCTCCAGCAACCAGGCGACTTTGGCAGCAAAGTCGTTGAGCGATGTTTATTGCTCAACCAACGATAAAATTCAAAAGCTAGTCAAGCAGCGTCGCAGCCAAGAAGCTTTTGTTTCTCTCTCCTCGCTGAAACATAACCAAATCCTTGGTTGGGGGTTAAACGAAATCCTCAGCGTAAGTTCCTAGTATTTAGTTGTACTCGAACACCCTCTTTTTTATAATGTCTGACGACATTATCTTTATTCGGTTTGCAAGGTATTCTTACTGTAACCAATGGTTGATGCCACGCCGAGGAGATTGACGCAGAACATGCCGAGGAGACAAAGGAAATCAAGGCCAAACATGCTGAGGAGGTCATGGCATGGGAGGCCGAAGTCAAGGCAGCTGACGACAAAGCTGCCGCTTTAACTAAGGAGTTAAAGAAGAGCCAAGAAGATCTGGCTAAGGTTGTTGCTGTGAAGGATAAATTCAAAGAAGCCTCCAAAACCAACTTCAAAGAAGCAACAAAGTTGCAAGTGGATCTGGAGGCAAGCATGAAAGAGGCAAACAACCTAGATGATCGAGTGAAGCTGCTCAAAGAACAAAATGCCCAAAATCTGGAGAAGTTCCGAGGAGCTACATTCACCTACTTTTACATGTTCTGGAAGAACAACCTAGGGGCAAACTTCGACTATCTTCCTGAGCAGGTAAAACAAGCTAAACTCACTAAGCGCGCTGCTCGCTTAGAGGAGGAGAAATATGCCCCAGAGTCTGCTAAAATTTCCTTGACGATGGGCATCGATGGTGCTGAGGAAGAAGCTGACCCTTCAGTTGATCAGCAACCTCAGCAGGACTCCCCTTCAACTCCACAGTAAATGTTTTTTGTTTATGTAACTAAAACACTCGAATAGATTGTTCACAGTGTTAAGACAATTTTCTGCCTAAGGAAGTATTATTTACTTTTAACATTTTTAATTACATCCGAGCAACAATTGCTCGCGGTGTAAAGCCATTTTATTTTGATATTATAACAGCTGCACATTACTATTGCTATTATAACATCTGCTCGTATGACCGAACTTAGCATAACACTTTACTACTATTTTACAAAATTAACTAAAAATTCTGAAAAAATACTCTAAGTGTCATAGTATGCTTTCCCTTGTTTTGCTCGTGTGTTTATGTATGTTTATGATATGCTTTGCTCGCTTAGTATCTTATATTCCCCCCAGGTGATCGAGGAGTTTAAGGTTCTCGGTCACTTGCCACTGACCAATTCCTGTTTGAACATTACTGTTCGCGTACTTATAAATAATCATTGATAATATAGAAAAACAACACACGTAATAAGCAAATACTTGTAATAAATACAATAATTGGCAAGAATAACTAGTTGCACACAGTTCCATTTATTTCTCGTAAAAAAATGGACGAAATTCGTGTCTGTACGAGTGATAAAAAATTGATCTTACACTTATAAGCGACCAACCATCTAACTGGCCAGCCCTTGTTCAAAAACTTGTAAAAAGTAAAATTAATACAAGCCAAATATTTTAAAAGAAATGTTCATTGATAGTACTCATGCAAGTGGTCTCCATTCCAATAGCAAGGAATGAGATCTCCATTTAAGCGAGCAAGTTTGTAGGTGCTTGGTTGAAGAATTTCTTCAATTTGATACAGACCCTCCCAGTTTGGTCTGAGTACTCCAATAGCTTGATCGCGAGTGTTGAGAAAAACTCTTCTAAGTACCAAATCTCCCACGTCAAACTTTCTTTCGTGTACTTTAGAATTGAAATATCGAGCGACCTTTTCTTGATAAGCTGCCACTCGTAATTGAGCCTGCTCGCACCTTTCATTGACCAAGTCCAAAGACTCCATTAATAACTGGTTATTCATATTCTGGTCGTATGTCATCGTTCTATGCGATGGTGGATCTAACTCAACTGGTAACATGACTTCATACCCATAGGCTAAGGAAAATGGTGTATGGCCTGTTGCTGTTCGGTGAGATGTTCTATACGACCAAAGTACTTCTGGCAATTGTTTTGGCCACGCTCCCTTTGCTTCATCGAGCCTTTTCTTCAATGTGTCCTTCAGAGTTTTGTTCAAACCCTCTACCTGACTGTTGGCTTGTGGATGGGCAACTGATGAAAAACTCTTCGTTATGCCATGCCGCTCGCAGAAATCGGTAAACAGATCGATGTCAAATTGTGTGTCGTTATCTGATACAATCTTTTTCTGCAATCCTTATCGACATACAATGTTCTTGACAATGAAATCCAACACCTTCTTAGTCGTGATGGTCATGGGTGGTTCAACTTTAGCCCACTTAGTAAAGTAATCGACAACAACTATGTGTACTTGACATTCCCTTTTCCTGTAGGCAAAGATCTGATCAGGTCAATTCCTCAAACTACAAATGGCCATGGGCTTTGCATCTGTTTAATCTCATTTGGGGCTGCTTGAGGTATTTTGGAGGATCGTTGGCATTTATCACACTTTTTAATGAATTCCATGGAATCCTCGATCATCATAGGCCAGAAATACCCTTATCGGAGAATCTTCTTTGAAAAACTTTGCCCCCCCAGCATGATCTCTGCAGAATCCTTCATGTACTTCTCTCATCAATTCCTTAGCTTTTTCCTTGGAGATACATCTTAATAAAGGCATTGAATATCCTCATCGATATAGGATTCCATCAAGTAGGATAAATCGAGTTGATTGCCTTTGCAGTGTCCTTGCCTTATTCCTATCTGCAGGTAACAATCCTGGTTCGAGATATTGAACGATGGGAGTCATCCACGTGTCAGAAACTTGTATTACTAGGGAGGATTCTTCCACTTGAATGTTGGGTGCTGATAAGCATTCGACCGGTACTATGCTCAAAGTGTCGGCATATTTGGCACTTGCTAACTTGGCTAAGGCATCGACGTTTGAGTTCTAGTCGCGAGGTACTTGCTGAAGAGTATACTTCTCAAATTGTGCTAGCAAGTATTTTACCTTGTTTAGATACACAAACATCTTTAGAACCCTTGCCTAATATTCTCCAATAATCTGATTAACAAGTAGTGGGGAATCACTGTATATTTCTATTGCCTTTATGTTCATATCCTTAGCTAGTCACAAACCTGCAAACAATGCCTCGTACTCAGCTCCATTGTTGGAGGCTGTAAAGTTGAATCTAATTGCACAGTGAAACCGATGTCCCTCTGGGATGATTAAGATCAACCCTGCCCCCGAGTTGTGCTCATTAGATGACCCATCTACGAACAGTCTCCAGACGGGAGTTTGGTCTTGATCATCTATCTCTATAATCGGCTTGCTAGCAGGGAGTCCTGTGAATTTAGCTACAAAATCTGCTAAGGCTTGTCCCTTTATGGTTGTTCGAGGTGCATAGGAAATTTCGAACTGCCCCAGCTCAACAACCCATTTAAGTAGTCAACCAGTGGCTTATGGTTTCTACAAGACTTGTCGTGGTGGCTGATCGGTAACAACTACTATGGGGTGAGCTTGAAAGTAGGGTCGCAGTTTTCTAGACGCCAATATCAAGTAGTAAGACAATTTCTCTATAGTCGGATATCGTAATTCTGCTCCTACTAGTCTTTTACTTATGTAGTATACTGCCTTTTGACTGTTGTCTTCCTCCCTGATCAAAACAGCACCGGCGGCATACTCTTTTATGGCTAAGTAGATGTACAAGGTCTCTCCTTCGACCGACTTGGACAAAATGGGTGGTCACGACATAGAGGACTTAAGTACACGAAAAACCTGTCCGCATTCTTCTAACCACTCGAAATTTTTGTTTCCTCTAAGTAGATTAAAATATGGGACGCACTTGTCTGTAGACTTAGATATGAATCTACTTAGAGCCACGATTCTTCTTGTTAGGCTTTGTACATCTTTAACTTTGGCTGGTAATTCCATCTCGATCAGTGCTTGAATCTTTTCGGGATTGGCTTCGATTCCTCGCAAGTTTACTATGAATCCCAAAAAATTTCCTGATCCAACTCCAAAGGAACACTTGAGAGGATTAAGCTTCATCTGATATTTGTCAAAGATGTTGAAGCATTCTTGCAGGTCCTTGATGTGTTCACCAACCTTTCTTGACTTGACCAACATATCATCGACGCAAACCTCTATGTTATTGACGATATGATCTTTGAACATGTGATTGACTAGTCGCTAGTAAGTCGCACCAACATTTTTCAAATCAAAGGGCATTACTTTGTAGCAGTAAAGTCCTGTATCTGTTCGAAAGCTAGTGTGCTCTTCATCAGGTGGATGCATACTAATTTTATTATAACTGGAATATGCATCCATGAATGACAACACTTCATATCCTGATGTAGCATCGACCAACTAGTCGATTCTTGGAAGTGGGGAACAATCCTTCGGGCAGGCTTTATTAAGATCTGTGAAATCCACTCACGTCCTCCACTTACCATTTGATTTGGGAACTAGTACGGGATTAGAGACCCAAGATGGATAAAATGATACCCTAATGAATTTCCTTCAGTTTCTCGACTTCTTCCTTTAAGGCTTTAGATATGTCTTTGTCGAGCAACCGCCCTTTTTGTTACATTGGTGGGTGGTTTTTGTCTATATTCAAGACATGGATAATAACTGTTGGGTCTATCCCAACCACGTCTTTATGCGACCAGGCAAAGACCTCTTGGTTCCTCTTCAAAAACTCCACTAGTTATTTTTTTATTATCATCTCTAAGTTTTTAAAGACTTTCACAACTTTGGTTGGATCTTTTTCTTCTATTTGGACCTCCTTGAGGTCCTCCACAGGCCCAACATTTTCGTATAAATCCCCAAAGCGAGGATCTAAATATTTATCCTCACTTTGGGCAACACCTTATTTGGTGACTTGTTCACCTGATTGGGCTTGTGTTTCGTTTACCACCATCAACCATATTTCTGTTGCGCTCCCCGATCCACCTCTTCTTGCCTTTATGATCGAGGAGTTGTAACATTCTCTGGCCTCACGTTGATTTCCCAATATGCATTCAACTCCTGTATCAATTGGAAATTTCATGGCCAGATGTCAGACTGAAGTTACTGCTCCAAGATCAACGAGTATGGGTCTTCCAATCACAACATTGTAAGAGAACAAACAATTAACTACTATAAAAGTAGCGAGCAATGTCCTGTTCACGGGTGCAACTCTTACTGTGACTGGGAGTCTGATTGACCCTGTTGGTGCTAGCCCCTCGCCAGAAAAACCATAGTTGGTTTTATTGCACGATTCTAAATCTTGCATTAATAATTTCATTATTTCCAGTGAAGATTTGTATAGAATATTGATCGATTCCCATATCCATCAACAAATGCTTTACCATCATGTTGGCAATTTGGACATCCATGATTAAAGGATCTGAGTGGGGGAATCAGACATGTTGTGCGTCCAGCTGGGAGAAAGTTATTAATTATTCCTCTGTTCTAGCTTTTTTGGGAGTTCACTCCTCGATGCTTAGCATCTTTATGTGCTAATCGTGACGTAGGGTTCTGACATATCTTTCCCTAGCCTTACCACTATCACTAGATATATGTGGTCCCCCGTAGATGGTTAGCAATTTATCAGCAACAGGAGCTGGCTGTAGAGGAGGCGAGCGTTGGCGTACATGCACTTGCTCGTTGCCTCCATTAGGCCGCTGCTGGGAATTTTCACCTGCTCGTACATATCTTCTCAGATGTCCTTGTCGGATAAGGAAATCGATCTCATCCTTAAGTTGGTTACACTCATCGGTATCATGGCCATAGTCGTTATGGAAACGACAAAACTTAGTTGTGTCCCTTTTAGATATGTCTTTCCTGATTGGGGCTGGTCGCCTAATGGGAACTGTGGTATGACTGGCCTGATACACTTCGACCCGACTATCAACCAGGGTTGTGTAATTGGTGAACCTCGACTCATATCTGTTCTGTTTAAGGCACTTGTTATCAGAGGTCGTTGATTCAATATTTCCCCTTTTTCCTCCATTCTTATTGTTACTTTTGTCGTTGCCGTTGGGTTTAGCAAGCCCACTGGCGGCTTTGGTCGAGTCTTCCTTCTTTCCCTGGTCGACCTTTGGGGACTTTCCTTCATTGGCAATAGCCTCCTCCAGCTTGATATCTTGTCTGCTCGATCCAGAAATTCTTGAGTGCTCTTGACTCCATTTTTCCGTAGGCTACTCCAGAGGGGAGATTGGTGTTGCACTCCAGCTATGATTGCCATCATCTTTCCCTCGTCTCCAATAGTTTTGGACTAAGCAACTGCTCGCATGAACCACTGTATACTCCTTACGAGTTTTTCGTTCCTTCTGTCGAATGTCGACCAACTGATTAGCCTCTGTTGGATGTATCTGACCAACATAAAACTGTTTGTAAAACTCCTTTACAAACATCTCCCATGAAACTATGTTGGCAGGTGGAAACTTGAAGTACCACTCCTGAGCAGAGTCAGACAAAGTGGCAGGAAAAATCCTGTACCAAGCATCTTCGGACACCTTCTAGATGTCCATTTGTATCTCAAATTTTTTTACATGAGAAACCGGATCTTCTCTTCCAGTGAAGTTGGGCAAAACTGGCATTTTAAATTTTCTTGGAATTTCTTCCACAACAATTATGTTAACGAATGGGGTGCCCTTTCTCCGATCATACTCTATAAGAGACATTTTATTCCCGACCAGCTGTTGCACGACTTGATTCAGGGCATCTATTTGAGCTTCAACAACATCTGGTGTTGCAGGAGCGGCTGGAGCTGGGGGGAAGTACTCGTTGTGTCTTTCCCTTAAGTCATTGAGTACGTCCCTCAAATCTTCCTCCCTACGTCTCTGCTCGCTTGCACCTACCGGAGTCTGCTTCATTGTAGTCGTGGCCATCTATGAATTGTGACCTGTGAGTGTGCGATCTGCTGTACGCACTATTCCCCTCTCTTCTCCCTGGTCCGTCCCGGTAAACAGGTGGGAGCCTGCATTGGTCATTGGATCCCCTGACATTACTATGTCGCGGGGGGTTTCGGACTGTATAGTCTGAGTCCACTTGCCTCCTGCTTCCTGAGGGACATTGTCCCCTGCCAGGAGGGTTCTGTTCTCTAGCTGTTTGGCATCTAGGGCTTCTGGGACGCTGTTCGTCCCTATTCTGTTTGTGCTGCTGAGTGTTATCTCGACCAACATGAGGGGGTGGCTACTGCTTGTTGTTTCTGTCAGGATTCTAGGTTTTCCCTTCTTGGTGAGCAGCCGAAGATTATTCTGGTCTCTGTGGACTCCTTGGGTGTGGTGGGTTTTGATGACACTGGGGATGATCCAACTACAGATTTTGAGTAGGGTGAGAATGTGGTGGCAGATCTAGCTGAGAGGTTGGTGGAGGTGGAACAGGCTATCATCAAGCCAACTGAATGGCTGCCTCCAAAGTCGCTGTAGCGTCTCTCTGCCAATGATCCATGCCAGCTTGCCACTAGTTCAGCTCTCGGCGTTGCTGATCAATCTCCACATGTTGCATCACCATAGTTTCAGTAACATTCTCTTGGTTAGCTTTCAGAGTAGCTAACTCTTGTTGCAACACTATCAAAGTGTTTGCAAGGTTTCAGTGTCCATCTCTTCCTCTTCCAATTCCACTTGTGGCTCATCCTCCGCTAGACCTTATTGAGGAGGTGGATTTGGTACACTTTCAGACATCTGCCCAGTTTGACCCGTTCTCCTAGAGTTCTTCGCCATTGTTATATTGAAGTTTCTGATTTCTTGAGTTCAGATCTCAATGAAAGCACCAAAATGTTAACCCTCGATTTAGTCAACGACACAAGCTCACTAAAAATGATAAGAATTAATAAACCGAATGCAAGAACTAAAACGACACACATATTTTATAGTGGTTTAGCCCTAGAGATTGGTAATAACCTATGTCCACTTTGTGATTTTATTGATGAAACTCTAAAACCTACGATCAGTGAACTAGAGTTCACTTAGTTTCACAAGCTCCAAAATGGAATACAAAAGTCGTGTATAAAAGCACTTGTTGTCTCTGAATATCAAAAATTGTGTCCCCTTAAATGAATCCCATGAGTTCTATTTATAGGCTCCAAGATGTACATATGGGCCTATGGGCCATCCTTAACTTGTGCTATAAGCATATTTAAATAATAACAGAAATAATGATATTTACATATAAAGAGAATCAAATATCCTAGAAATATCTAACTCATAACCATTTTTGAATTCTGGCTTCAACCCTACGAGCAGATCTGCATGCATATGTCAGCACATCGCGCCTATCGGGCAGTTCAATTTCCTTTTAATCTCATGGTCATTGGTCGACCAGACTTTAATCAATAAACAATCACGTGATGTTCATGTGCACCTCGATCGTGCCACGACATCAAGCAAATATTTTTGGGTAAACATATTTAAATAACGTGAATGATAAATCAGATAATTCAAACTGGATTTGAATTTGTTTAAAATTTATTCAATAATTAAAATATTTATCTGATAAGGTTGTTATCAGATTTAAGAATTTTTTTATTTTTTGAATAAATAGATTACTAAATAATAAATATATAAAATTGGTTAAGACACATGCCCTGAAATTGGACATATGTTGCACGCCAGTCACAGTCTGGCGTGTAACAATCTCCAAGACCCAGTCTTGGATATTTTTATTTATTTAAGACATATGTTACACGCCAGTCACAGTCTGGTGTGTAACAATCTCCAAGACCCAGTCTTGGATATTTTTATTTATTTAATATATTATTTAATAATTTTTTTATAATATAAATTTTAAATTTTGAATTTCGATTCATTTATGAAATCTATATGATGAAAAGAGTTTCTAGAGACTACTTCCATGTTTTTTACATTTTCACAGAGAGAAATATATCATATTTTTTTCTCTAAACCTGAAAATCATCTCAGAGCTGAAAATTCCAAGATCTTGGTCTGAGTATTTTGGAGACGACTAAGGATTGGATTTTCGTTGGAGATACAAAAAGATAGCTATGAATCTTGATAGTTTTTCAACTGGTAAAATTCCTTATCTTTTCTATGTCATTGATTAACGTACGCATGTTAATGGATCCGGTTGTTTAAAGATTGTTTAAATAATCATTTTTGAAATCTCTTGGGCCCACCACCCCGTGTATTCTGCTGCGCACATGGTAAACTGGTTACTAACACTTACATCATCTTTGCTACCTTTAGAGATGCTTGTTGCTCTTCAATTGAATTTCATTAAAAGCCTATGGCTTAACCCTCATCCATGGTAGCAACCAACATTAACTCATCCTAGATGGTACTTTTAAGTCGTTAATGTTGTAACTATTTCCTTATCAACAACTTGTTCTCACCCATTGAACTCTACACTTGGTGTATACAAGATTTGAGTTGGGTTTCCATCATTGGGGAATCTATTGGTGAAGGAGTTTTAGTCTCATCCCACTATTTGTAGAAGTTACCAAATCTCTCCCTAGATGTTTGGTATATGGTTCTACTAAGTTCTCACATGATTTGACATACAAAATTGATATGACACTCTTATCAATCAATTCTCTCATGAAGTCATGTCTTAGACTTATATGTCTAGACTTCCCATTGTATATCTTATTGTAAGCTCTAATCAAAGTGGCTTGATTATCGTAATGTATCGAGATCATCGATACATCCACCACGGTTTTTGGTATCTCCATTATGAGATCTCTTAGTTGCTCGGCTTCTTTGTCGGTTGCCGCTACAGCTACAAACTCGAACTCCATGGTCGAGTGACATATAAATGTTTGTTTCTTAGATCTCTAAGAAACGACACCCCCACCAAGGGTGAACACCCAACCAGTTATGGAGAGATTATCTACAACACCAAATGTCCAACTTGCGTCGAAATATCCTTCAAGTATCTTAGAAAACTTAGAATATTGGAGGCACAACTCTTTGAACCTTTTGAAGTATCCAAAATCTCTTTCTACAACCTTCCAATGCTTGATACTTGGATTGCTAGTTAACCTGCTTGTTTTACTAACCACAAATTCAATATCCGCTCTAGTACACTGTGCGTTGTACATTAAACTTACAATTGCACTTGCATACTCTAGTTGAGCCACCACTCTCCCTTCATTCTTTTCAAGCTTTAGACTTGAATCGAAGGGTTTGTTTGACTCTTTGATATTAAGATGACCAAACTTGTCAAGAATCTTCTCAATATAATGAGCTTGACCTAAGGCATATCCATCCACATTTATTCTAATCTTGATACCTAGTATGGTATCAACCTCTCCAAGGTTTTTCATTTTGAAAGTGGAAGATAGAAACCTCTTAGTTTCAAATATACATTTCATGTGATTGCTTAATATCAACATATCATCAACATATATACACACCAAGATGACATAATCATCACAAGTCTTAGAATATAAGCACTTGTCTGCACTATTGTGTCTAAACCCATATGAAACAATGGCTTCGTCAAATTTCACATGCCATTGTTTTGGTGATTGTTTTAAACCATATCATGATTTAACAATCTTACACACCTTATGTTCATTTCCCCTTACAACAAACTCTTCCGATTGTTCCATGTAAACCTCATCATCGAGGTTACCATTTAGGAATGTCGTTTTGACATCCATTTGATGGACATATAGGTTGTGTGTTGATGATAAGGCAAACAAAAATCTCATAGATGTTTTCCTTTCTACTGGTGCATATGTATCAAAATAATATATCCTTCATTTTGTCTAAACCTTTTTGGCCACCAACCTTGCCTTATAGGCTTGAATGGTTTCATTAGTGTTGTACTTTCTTCAAAATACCCACTTGCAACCTATAGGCTTTGATCCTTGTGGTAGATCAGCAATCTTCCAAGTGTGGTTAGAAATAATTGAATCAATCTCATCATTTATAGCCTCCTTCCAAAAGGTAGAGTCCCTTGAGGACACGACTTCTTGGAATGTTTTAGGATCATCCTCCACTTGAAGTACCATTGGATACTTCCAAGTGTCTCCCTTGTGATTTCCCTTTAGTAGGTAAAGGGTCTCCACTTGAGAGGTTATATTTTGTAATCCACTCTCTTTAAGCCTTTGGCTTCTTCTAGGCGATTTCGGTTGCTCTACAACCATTGAATGTAACTCCTCTTGAGTTCATTCTAATGAGATTAGTTCTTGAGTCTTATTGTCACTATACAACAATTTCTCAAAGAATTAACTTCTCTTGATTCAATTATTACATTAAACTCCAAATCTAATAGCCTATAGGCTAGGCATAGCCTACAAATACACATTTGACGACCCTTGGACCCAACTTGGTAATTTTAGGCTCCGTGCTCTTACAATAGGCAAGGCACCCCACACATTAAGATACCCTAGGTTTGGCCTCTTTCCTTTCCATATCTCATATGGTGAAATTTGATTCTTCTTTAGAGGAATTCAATTTAGAATATGACAAGCGAATAGCAAGACTTCTCCCCCAAAGGAAAACTCAAATTTGCACGTAACAACATAGCATTTATCATTTCAACATAAGTTATATTCTTTCTTTTTGCTATACCATTTTTTTGGGGGTGTATAAGGGGTTGTACATTCATGTATTATACCATTCATTTCACAAAACATATTGAACTCATTGGAAAAGTATCCGCCATCCTTATCACTTCTAATCTCTTTAATTTTCTTTTCTAATTGATTTTCAACTTCGGCGTTATAGATTTTAAACATGCTAAATGCTTCATCCTTATTCTTGAGCAATTACACATATGTGAATCTAGAACGATCATAAACAAAGGTAATAAAGTACCTATGTCCAACCCTAGTAATTATTCCATTCATTTCACATAAATCACTATATATCAAATCTAACACGTCAGTTTCTCTTTCAACACTTGGATAAGGTTTCTTTACCATCATAGATTTAATACATAATTCACATTTATCATGCTCAACATCATTGCATAAAATTATATCACATTTGATAACTCTTTTAATTGTGCTATAACCTATATGAGCAAGTCTATTATGTCACAGAGTAATATAATCAAAGCCAAGCATATAAGAGGAAGATGTGCATGCATTATTATCAAAACTTTAGTCTTTGGTATATAATTTAATCATTCCATCACACACATACCCTTTCCACACAAAATAGTCCCCCTTTGAAAAAATTAGCTTACCGGACTCAAACACCGCTTTGATGCCCTGTTTGCTTAATTTACAAGTTCCCACTTACAAGATTTCTACTCATGTTGGAACATACAACACAACAGTCAAAAGAACTTTCTTTCTAGATGTGAAGTAGAGATCAACATTCCCTTTGCCCAACACTTTGGATCTATGCTCATTTCCCATTTGGATCTCATTGCCATCATTTAATTCTTCAAGAGTTTTGAAGGCCTCTCTATCATAAGTTACATGAATGGCGGCACAAGTGTTATACTACCATCCTTGCACTTTGCCTTGGATGGCATTCATCTCACTCAAGGTAGCAATCAACTCCTCTTCATTTGTGTTGTCCTTGGATCCATGGTTGTTAGACTTTCGGAACTTGCATTCCCTAGACATGTGACCACTCTTGCCACAAACAAAACAAGGACCTCTCACACCCTTGAATTTCCCTTCATTTTTCTTAGGGGTTAGGTAAGTGTTCTTCTTTGATTGGGGTTTCTTGTGGGCGTTCCCTTTGGATTGAGAGGGTTTCTCTATGGCGTTAGCCCTGGATGTCTCACCATTGAACTTTTCCATACACTTGTCTCTAGAACGAGACTCCTCTTCAATCCTTAGGTGCTTTAGGATCTCCTCCAAAGATATCTCCTCATTCTTATGGAGAATCTTATTTCTATAGCCCCTCCAAGATGGAGGCAACTTGGTTATGATCCCACCCACAATGGACTCCAGCAATGTTATCTTAAGAGTAGATAACTTATTCACATAACTTGTAGCTCATGTACATGGGGGAGTAAAGGTTTTCCATCAAAGAATTTAAATTCCATATATTGAGTTATGATGAATTTCTTGGTACATTCTTCTTCAGTTTTATACTTCTTCTCAAGTGCATCCCATATCTCATTTTCCGATGTTGTATTGGTGTAGAGATCATAGAGACGATCCGAGAGGGCATTGAGTATGTGGCCTGTACATATTAGCTCATCTTCTTCCCTTTTCTTCATTTCCTTGATCACTTCTTGAGTATCATCATCCTTTGGAGCATCCAGAGTCTTCAAGTCTTTGTCAAGAATGTAGCGAACCTTCAATGTTGCGAGAAGAAACTTGATCTTGTCTTGCCAACGCACAAAGTTTGAGCCATTGAATCAATTTAGTCTCACTAGATCTTGAGACATGAACTTGAGGGGTGAGATTTAGGAGCTTTCTAATTGATTTGTACAGACCACCTAGGCGACGTGTCACCTGCACGCAGGCAATGCATCACCACCATGCAAGTGATGCGTCGTCTGTGTTGTGTTTCTAGGGACCAGCGAGGTGTCACCTCCTAGTGGTGACACAACGCAGGTCCTTCTGACTTGGTGCCTTAGAAATTGTCTCAAAACATCTCCAAATACCTCCAAACTTTTTGGGTACTCTTATATACTCAAAAGAAATACTTTGGACCCAAAAAGATGATTTATAGATTCCTATACCACAAGTAAACTCTCACATGTTGACTTTAGTGCAACCGTTATGGTTTTTACACCTCTTCACACCAAGGGCAGGTGAGACCGCGCAAGGTGCCCCAAAATGTTGTTTTACTAAAATTTTAGAGGAAGGATAGGGGGGCTCAGGAATCCGGTTTGGGAGCCCACTTGGGGACATTTTTAGCATCCCGTTAATTAGGAATAGTGGTTTTGAGAGTTAGAGTCCAGATTGGAGCTTGGGATCTAGGGTTGATTCCTGGTGAACATGTACTTGTATTGTGACTAGGGTTTTCGCAAGGCTCAGGCCAGGGATAGCGCTCGGGGTCGTTTCATCATTCACACGAAACTCGAGGTAAGAAAACTACACCCAATACGTGAGATACGTGATTAGGGCTTGGCCAGATTGTTAAATATAGATTTGATTAGGGCTCGGGCCCCTGTGAATGAGCATGATAATAATTATGTCTGTGAATATCAAATTAAGCATACTCGAATGCGCTGTATTTGTTTATATAATAAATATATTATATGATAATTATTATTGATTGGAAAGCTCGACTTATAAGCCATGGTCGGCACTATGCGTGCACAATGCAGTTCACTATGGCTAGGCCACCCTAGGAGTGCACTATGCACTTTTCTGGCTCGGATGCAACTTGAATAAGTCGAAGTGCAATATGCACTTGTGTGACTCTTTAGTCGCATACTTGTATAATGTGAATGTTTGAGTAAAGTTATTACTGTTGCGTATGTTGTTTATATCTTATGAACTATATAAATTGATTTAATTAAGTTTTCTTACTGAACCTTGGCTCACGGGTGATATGTGGTCCAGGTAAGGGTAAGGAGAAGTTTTGCCAGCCATGAGTTGGAGATTATTAAGGGTGATGTGTACATATGCAGTCTGCTCGACCGCCATGGCTGAGATATCACAGAGGAACTAGGACTGGACCCTATTTTGTAGCTTAGGTCGACTTATTTTGTAATCCTTTGAGTTGTAAAGAACTTTTAAATTCCTATTTTGGGATCCCATGTAAAGACTAAAACTTTTCAATGAAAATGTTCATTCATTTGACCAAAATTTTTAGTACCTGAGCTATTACTTAATCACATGTTGTGGTCCAAATGACTCATTTAGCGAGTCCAACACTATTTAAACACACCTCGTAACAGTCCCTGAGTAGTAGGGCGTTAGATTTTCTCTTGCCAAACCAGCAAGTTCCTTGCTTTCTATATCACCCAACAGAACATGGTCGCCTCATTACAAATCACTCTTGAAGTTCTCTGTAGAACTTTATGTCACCAACTAGAAAAATAAATCACACCATCATTGATATAGCCTAGGGCAGATTTTGTCCAATATGATCTTGCAAACGAACAAGAAACTAAACTATGCAATATTGTTTCAGGTGCTTGGTTACACTGTTAGCAATATGAATTAATCCCCACACATTTCAAATTTAGTTGTGTATTGGTAGGTAGACATCCCACACTAGCACACCAAAGTAGATTCTTGGCTTTGGGAGGAATTTTTAGATTCCACATTCTCTTCCAAAAACTAGAGTTATCATCAACATCTCTTCTCCCTTTCAATTCCTATAACAACTTATATGCACTTTTAACTGTATAACAACCTGTCGTTTGTTTAGTCCAATACCACCTATCATATTCAGTAAAAGAGCTTAATGGCAAGTTGAGAATACCCTCATGATCTCTTGGACAAAACAGATCAACAACTATATCAACATTCCATCACTACAACAATTTTCACTTTTAATGACTCTCTATAATGACTTACACCAATAGTGTAAGACATTAAACGTATTCAGAGATATTTTAAGTCTAAGGGTGTAAGTCATTAACAGTTCTTGTTTATGACTAATTAGGTAAGTCATTGAAAGTAGTGGGAGTCATTATTTAGAATAAATTAAAAAATTAGAATAAAATAATTAATTTATATATAGTTATCATACATTGGGAGGCCTCTAACGTCTCCCCTGGGAAGACATGCAGACTTATAACATGTCCTTTGGGAAGACATGCCACATCGGATGTCTTCCTAGGGCAGACATTAGAAGTATGCATGTCTTCCCAGGGGAGACGTTCGAGGCCTCCCCTGTATATATCCCTATTACACCTTTTTTTTTCCCAAGCCACACGAACCAGAGGCAGAGATTTGTGATTTTGGCCGATTTTCATCTCTAAAATTAATTTTAGGTATGTTTTTAAGATTTAATTAATGTATAATAGTTAGGATAATGTTTTTTTTTTTGTTTTTTTTCTTTAATTATAGTGGGTTAATATTTGGATTTTAGGGTTTTTGTATGTTGTGGTTTTGGGTGATCTTGGCTTGATTTCAACCAAATTTGAGGTATGATTTCAATATTAAAACAATGCACTATAGTTAGAATGATAGAAAGAATAATTTTTGTGCATTATTTTTATATGATTTGTGGGTTTATTAGAAATATTTGTTTAAAGTTTGAAAAATAATTTTAATGAAGAATTGAGATACACAATTGGGATTTTAATAGTTATACCACATTATTTACTATTTCTGATTTTTTTTACTATTTAATCCAAAAATTATAGATTTTTTTAATTAATTTTTTAGGTTGATTAAGTATGTATATATGTCTAAAATAAGGAAAATAATTTAATTTTTATTTTACATACTAAATTGCATGTATAGATATAACTAATTCAAGTATATATGTTTATGATTTTTTTATTTATATAATTATTTAATTCAAAAATTATATATATTTGTATATAGATTTTAAATATTTTATTAACGTTGATTATATATATTATGTTTTATTTATTTATTTAGTAAACTTTTATTAATTAATTAATTTAATTTTGTAGGTTGTGGTTTTAACTAGAGAGATTTTTGCCTCAAAATTTCTATTTCAAGCACACATTTGAGGATCTTAAGTTTCTAAAATCGCAAGAATAAGTTATTATTAATCTAATTATTTAGTGATATTTGTTTAGTAATCTTTTATTTATTAATTAATTTAGTTTTGTAGGTTGTGAATTTAATAGCAAATTGCATTGCAAAGTGAAGTAAATTTGCTATATAGGACTATTAATTGCAAGAGATATGTACATTATCTTATTTCTCATTGTAGTATTATTAAATTTTTGTTAGAGGAGTTTGAATATTTTAAATATTCATCAATAGTGAAGTAGGTTTTGACATTAAAATTATGTGTTGCGGTGATAACAGAAGGTTGAGAACTGTGTGTTTTAGTGAAGTAGGTTCTGGAAAATTTGTTTGTGTGCTGCTGAACAATAAGGAAGAAACTTATTGTGTATTGTTTGAATTGTTTGACTTGTTGTTAACAGATGGTTAGATCACTATTATAGGGGAAATGCTGCTCAATTTTGTTTAGAATTATGTATTTTGTTATTATATTTGAAATGTGTTGTGCTTATTTGATTGAATTTGATTAAATTAGAATGACAAATGACTATGTTACTAATATAGAAGAAATTCTGCCCAATTTTTCGTATGCCCGGTCATATGCTTATTTAGTTTTTATTGTTTATTTTTTCATAGACATAGGATAATATATGGATAGAAAATGGATGTCAGCGAATAGGTTATCCATGGAATATAAAAACGGAGTCGATTTATTCTTAAGATTTTTTTTTTTAAATATGAAAGACCTAAAATTTACTTCTTGCCCATTTGTTAAGTGTGGAAATGTATGGAAAATGGATCTTAGTAAGATCAAACAACACCTATTTTTCAATGGAATCGAAAAAAGTTACATTGTTTGGTATATGCACGGGGAGAGAATTCATGTCGCTCCAACTCCGCCAAGTAGACCCAATGAAGTGAGGTGGAATATAGTAGTGGAGAACTGGGATACATTAGATAATATGATTGATGACGCACATTATGGATCCGGAGTAGACCCAGATAAGTTTGAGACACTACTTAGTGATGTTGAGAAACCAATTTACCCCGGTTGCAAAAAAATTTACAAAGTTATCCGCGCTTCTTAGGTTGTACAATATGAAAGCTAAACACGGTTGGAGCGATAAAGGGATGACTGATCTACTTTGTTTTTTGAATGATTTGTTGCTAGAGTATAATGAAATGCCAACTTCATTTTATGAAGCAAAGAAAACATTATGCTCATTAGGCATGCAATATGAAAAAAATAATGCATGTCATAATGATCGCATATTATATCAGAATGACTTTGTAGATGCAAAAATGTGTCCTACTTGTGGTGAGTCATGATAGAAAAAGAAAAGAAATGGTGAGGATGTCAAGGAAGGAGTACCCGCCAAGGTCTTGTGGTACCTTCCTCCCTATTCCTCATTTCATTCGGTTGTTTAGAAATGTTGAACATGCTAAAAATTTATCGTGGAATGCTAATGAGAGAATAAATGATGGTATATAACACATCCAGCTCACACCCTAGCTTAGAAGAGGGTTGATTTGAAGTGGCCTTGTTTTGGAAATGAATCTCGTAATATTCGTCTAGGTCTTTTGACTAACGAGATTAATCCACACACTTCTCTTAGTAGTAAGTATAGTTGTTGGCCTGTTATGCTTGACATTTACAATCTACCCCCATGGTTGTGTATGAAGAGAAAGTTTACCTTGTTGATATCGAGACCTAAACAACATGGTAATGACATCGACGTATATCTATCACCTCTTTATCGATGATTTGAAAACTTTGTGGGATGAAGGGGTTTAGGTTTATGATGCGTACAAGCGAGAAGAATTTAATCTTAGAGTTGTATTGTTGTTGACTATCAATGACTTTCCTGCTTATGGAAATTTATCCAGGTTTAGTGTGAAAGGATATAAGGCTTGTCTCATTTGTGAAGAAAAAACATGTTCTGAATACTTAAAACACTCCCAAAAAGTATGTTATCTGGGCCATAAGAAGTTCTTGATTAGTACTCATAAATATCGAACACAAAAAAAGACATTCAATGGTGAACAAGAGTTTTAGGAGGCTCCTCAACCTTTAAATGGGAGTGAAGTACTTGAGAAGATGTCTAAAATCATGTTTAAGTTAGGTAAGCCTAAAGTTCGTACACCTACAAAGCGGAAGGGTGGTGGGAAGGATAAGGTTGTGGAAGAGCCCAAAAGTTGTTATAAAAAGAAATCTATTTTTTTCGAGCTTGAATATTGGAAATTCTTACTTGTATGCCATAATTTGGATGTTATGCACATAAAGAAAAATGTATGTGATAGTTTGATTGGAACTTTGTTGAATATTCCTAGGAAAACTAAGGACAGAATTAAGGCTAGACAAGACTTGGCTGCAATGGGTATACGTGAACGATTAACTCTGAAAATAGATAAGAGACGAACATACTTGCCTCTTGCTGCTTACACCTTCACTAAAGATGAAAGAAAGGAAGTTTGTTCCTGTCTATTTAATGTAAAAGTTCCAGATGACTATTCATCAAATATAAGGTCATTGGTAGACATGAAAATTTTTACTCTGAGTGGTATGAAATCTCATGATTGTCATATTCTAATGAAGCATTTGCTACTAGTGGAAATTCGATCTATCTTACCTAAAAAAGTTTGAGAGATAATCAAAATGTTATGTTTGCTTTTCAAGTCATTGTGTTGTAATATGATTGATCCTATTAAGTTACCTAAGTTACATGATGAAATTGCTGAGGTCTTGTGTGAGCTGGAGAAATACTTCCCACCTTCCTTTTTTGATATAATGATTCATCTTATAGTTCACTTGGTTAGAGAATTGAGATTTTGTGGTCCTGTTTATTTAAGATGGATGTATCCATTTGAGCGATATATGATGATTCTTAAGGGGAATGTCAGAAATAGAAGTCGCCCAGAAGGGTGCTTGAGGAATGTTATATTGCAGAAGAGGCGGTTGAATTTTGTTCCGAATACATGGCTGGTGTACAATGGATTGGGGTAAATGAAGTTAATAATGTTGAGATACAGAGTAGTCAGGGTAGTGTTGTATGCGCAGTGAGTTGGGATAGACTTGATGAAGCACATCGTCTAGTATTGCAAAATATTAATGAAATTCAACCTTATATCGAGTAAGTTTATCTTCATATATATAATGCATATGCAATGTAAATATGTGATAACTTTAACAATTATTTCACTAACAACATATTTAATTTTGAAGGGAACATTTTAACTGGATCAAGACAAAATCTCCATCAAAGTCAAGGAACCCCAAATGGTTACAAGACGAACATTAACGTACTTTTAATAGTTGGATAGAAAATAAGGTATATTATGTTGATTTTTTATTTTATTTTTTGTATATAGTAAGGTATGTTGTTTGACTAGTTTTATTTTTATTAGGTTGTCAATGAATTGGAAAACACATCAAATAATGTGTCAGACATTGTTAAGTGGATCTCTCAAGGCCCTTCTCATAAAGTCATCAAGTTTTCATCATATATAATCGATAGTACACAATTCAACACTAGGGAACGTGATACCAACGAAACCACACAAAATAGTGGCGTTAGTCTTGTCGCTAGAACTATGCAAATATCTAGTGCGAAAGACAAAAATCATGTTCAAAGTGATATGACTTTCTATGGAGTAATTAAAGAAATTTTGGAGTTAGATGTTTTCTTTTATGGTTGGGTGAAGAGTGACAGTGACATAATATATGAAGATTTTGGTTTCACATTAGTAAACCTAAATCAACTAGGGCACAAATCTGACTGATTTATAATGGTTGGACAAGATAAATAAGTGTTTTATGTGAATGATCCTTCAAACAGCCAATGGTCAATTTTGTTTACAATGCCAACGAGAGAATGGAATACCAAAGATGGTGATTTGCATGATATATGTAACGACCCAAAAATGCTAATAGGGTTTAGTGCCTTGATTAGCATGCGGGGAGGGCACAATTGGATATGTGTGTGATTACGTGATTTAAATGTGTGACTATGTAGCATGCATGATATATATGATGATGTGAATATATTATATGCATGCTTATGAGTATTAAATATGCATGTGGGCCCTTTACTATTTTTAAGGGCATATTTGTAATTTTGGCCCGTTAAGGGCATACATGTGATTATATGTGATAAATGGTTGAGACCACATTATTACATGGATACATTCGCAGTATATGGCTCGTGACGGTCCTAGTGAGAGAATTAGTGAAATAGTCACAGCGGGATCTAATACCCGGCTCGGGGGGAGCCTAAGGGTATTTTGGGAATTTAGAGGATATTTTGGTATATATTAGATAATGAAAAAGTATTTGGTAATTAATTGGACACTATGGGATTACTTGATTAATGGTAGGAACACTTGAGGAATTAGTGGGAACTGGGCGAAATACCATTTTACCCTTGGAGGCTATTAGGGAGCTGAGAGAATTTGAGGGGTATTCTAGTATTTTTCGCTAAAGGTTTGGTCATCTGGGTCCTAGGAAGCAAGCATAACCCTCTTGAAACACTCGGAATTTTCTCTCCCTCTTTCTCACGATCTCACACTCTCCCTCTCTTTGTATCTTGAAGCTAAGGAAGAAAAACAGAATAAACTTGGGTCTTGAGCTGGGAATCTTGGAAGGAATTAAGTTGGGTTTAATCAGAAGTGTGCTGGAGAGTTAAGCAATAATTGAGGTTTATCCCTAAGGCAGAGGACTGAGGATCGTGCTCGGGACCGTTCTTAATTTTTCGCTCGGGATTCGAGGTAAGAAAACTGCACCCTTGTGGTTATGAACGGGACTGAGGTTCCCAATAACTAAATACATGTACCATGTAATTTTATGATTATTATGTTATATGAGAATGAACGGCTTAAGAGTATCAGGGCTGATGATAAGCATACTGAACGCAACTCGGCCTAACTGAGCTGGGATCATCTAGATAAACAGAGGGCTCGGCCTAAGCGTGCCAACCCTAAACATTTGTGTAACTGGCTAAGATATGAACTCAAGATTATATGTTTACCATTGGTTAGTTTGATGCTCGTATTCTGTTATATAATTGAATTGGTTGAGTTAAGATTGATTGAATACTATTGTTTCTATATGTGCTTGTTGTTTATGGTTTTCTTGCTGGGCCTTGGCTCACGGGGGCTATGTGGTGCAGGTAAAGGCAAAGGGAAGTTGGACCAACCTTGAGTTGGAGAGCTATGGGGGCGAAGTGTACATAGTCAGTTGCTCGACCACCACGGTCGAGGGATAGTTACAGGGACAGAGCTCTAAAACTTGTATTTTGCCATTAGTCTGGCTTTTGTTGTATTAACTTTTGGAAATTGTAAATTAACACTCATACCTTATTTTTGGGATCCCATGTATCAAACATCTGTTTTAATGAAAATTAACCGTTTATGATCAAAATATTTTAACCTTAACCTGATGGTTGACCTTAGGATCATATTTTTGTTCAAACAATTTGATTAGCAAGTCTTGCACTATTTTAAAATACACAATGTAACGGTCTTGGTTATCTAGGGCATTACAACTTGGTATCAGAGCGGTCTAGGTTTAAGGGTTCCTAAAGACTGGTTGGGCATGTACACTTGCCGCTAAAGACAAGCTCGACTCAGGATTTGGTAAATTGTGTATATGTCATTACATGCTTAAATGTTTGAATGAAATATAAATTCTTTGTAGCATGATTAATAGGGAGCATGAGGTAGTGATAGGGCTTGGCCCTTGACTGTTGTGTGATTATGATGAGGCGTGCTTATTAGCATTGCTGCTACATGTGAATGATTGGTTAAATGCTTGTTTGCATCTTGATTGCATATTGTTGGTTGAGTTTCAATGGTTGACTATGGAAAGACTGTTAACCTATCATCATTGCCTGACTGTCGAGTCGTTGATTGCAAATAAACTTGGATAGCTATGCGTCCAAGGTGATCAATACGACTAGCCGACACAGGGGTCGAGGCTAGAGATGATGAGCAGGTCCAGAACCCTCCACCAATCCCTGAGAACTAGCAATAGATACTTACTGATATGCAAGCCTGGTTACAAAGTCAGGGAGAGCGGATCCGTCTCTTGAGACAGCAGGCTCCGTCAGGGAGTGCTGCACCTATAATGCCACCTGTTGTGGCACAGATTGTACAGCCACCTGAGGGTGGGAACAAGTGGGAGCCACTTTATGAACGATTTAGGAGACAGCATCCTCCAACCTTTGAGGGAGGACTAGATCCACTAAAGGCTGAACAATGGATGAGTATGATCACCTCCATCCTGGATTTCATGAGGGTGGAAGGTAATGACAGGGTGGCTTGTGCCACCTATATGTTTAGAGAGGATGCTCGTATTTTGTGGGAGGTGGTATCACAGACTCGGGATGTGTCCACTTTGAGTTGAGATGGGTTCAAAGATTTGTTCAAGCAGAAGTATTACAACGTTTCCATCAAGGCAGCAAAGGTGAATGAATTCATGGGATTGGTACAGAGCAGCATGAAATTTACAAAGTATGCCCTGAAGTTTGATAGGCTAATGAAGTTTGCATCGGACTTAGTGCCTACAGATGCGGCCATACAGGACAGGTTTATCCAAGGGCTTAATGCTATGATAGCCCAGGATGTGAGGATTACATCGATACCTCGATAGCCGACTTATGCCCAGGCTATTGAGAAGGCTTTTACCGCTGAAGAGGCATAAAATAAGATTTGGTGGGAGAACGCTGCAAGATGGGATGTTCGCAGGTCAGTGCCTCCATCCACAGGGTCTGGTAGGGGCGGAGGCCCTAGTGATCTAAAGAGGAAGACCCCTAACACTTCGACCACTACTGGTTTTGATAAGAGAGGTCGGGGTGCTCAGGGTGGCCGCAAGGAAGGCGGTGAGACATGGAGAAGTTATCCAGAGTGTGCGACATGCAGGAAGCGCCATCCGAGAGAATGTCGGGAAAAGGCTTGTTATCTATGTGGGATGGTGGGTCACCTTAAGAAGGACCGCCCAACAGCGAAGAAGGTGGAAACAAGGAAGGTGGAAAGCTTGACTCCAGCTCGAGTGTTCACCTTGACGCAGGCAGAGGCCGAGGTTAGTCCCTCGGTGGTGACAGGTCAGCTTTCTAGTGCTGGCTCTTCTTATACTGTATTGATTGACTCTATTGCTACACATTCGTTTGTTTCTAGTAAGGTAATTGATAGATTGTTTAGACCTAGTGAGTATTATAATGCGGGGTTTGGGACTATATTGCTTATAGGGGAACTAGTAGTTTCTAGGAGATGGATTAGAGCACTGCCGGTGATGGTAGATAGTAGGGAACTATCAGTAGATTTGATCAAGTTCAGTATGGATGATTTTGATATGATTTTGGGGATGGATTGGCTGGTCAGATATGGGGCTACTATAGATTGCAGGAAGAAGATGGTGACCTTTGAGCCTGAGGGTGAGGATCCCTTTGTTTTTGTGGGTGTTATGCATGGACCCCGCATACCCATGATATCAGCATTGAGGGCTAGGGACCTATTACAGGGAGGTTGTATAGGTTTTCCATCTTGCGTGGTGGATACCATCAGAGTTATGCCAACAGGGTTGAGAGAGAAAAGATTGGTACGCCAGATCTTGGATGTGTTTCCAGAGGATTTACTAGGACTGTCGCCGCACTGGGAGATATAGTTTGTCATTGAGTTAGCGTCGGTTATAGAGCCAGTATTGAGGGAACCATATAGGATGGCTCCGATGGAACTAAAGGAGTTGAAGATACAGTTGCAGAAGCTTCTAGATTTGGGGTTTATCAGACCTAGCTTCTCACCTTGGGGTGCTCCGATTTTGTTTGTGAAGAAGAAGGATGGGACTCTGAGAATGTGTATAGACTACAAGGAGTTGAACAAGTTGACCATCAAGAACAAATACCCCTTACCAAGGATCGATGACCTGTTCAATCAGCTGCAGGGAAAGACGGTATTCTCGAAGATTGATCTTCGATCTGGTTATCACCAGCTGAGGATCAATGACGAGGATATTTCGAAGACGGCCTTCCGAACGAGGTATAGGCATTATGAGTTTCTGGTCATGTTGTTTGGTTTGACCAATGCCCCAACAACATTCACGGACTTGATGAACAGGGTGTTCAAAGACTTCCTAGACCAGTTTATGATTGTCTTCATCGACGACATCTTAGTTTACTCCAGTTCAGAGGCAGAGCATGAACATCATCTTCGACAGGTATTGCAGAGATTGAGAGAGCATCGGTTGTATGCCAAATTTATGAAGTGCGAGTTCTGACTACCAGAAGTGACATTCCTTGGACACACTGTTGGTGAAGATGGGATTAAGGTGGATCCAGCTAAGGTAGAGGCAGTGAGAGATTGGCTGAGGCCAAAGAACGCCTCAGAGGTTAGGATCTTCCTTGGATTAGCGGGATATTATAGACAATTCGTGGAAGGGTTTTCGAAGATTGCTGCACTAATGACAGAATTGACACGGAAGAATCTGAAGTTCATCTGGTCAGACAAGTGTGACGATAACTTCCAGGAACTGAAGCGACGACTGATTACTGCTCCTGTGTTAAGTCTTCCTTCGGAGGAAGGGAAATTTGTAGTATACTGTGACGCATCGAGATTGGGATTGGGATGCATGTTGATGCAGAATGAGAAGGTTATTAATTATTTGTCACGACAGTTGAAGGAGTATGAGAAGTGGTACCCTACCTATGATCTGGAGTTGGCAGTGGTGGTATTCGCACTGAAAGTTTGGCGACATTACTTGTATGGAGAAAAGTGTGAGATATACAACGATTATAAGAGCTAGAAGTATTTCTTCACCCAGAAAGACTTGAATATGAGGCAGAGATGTTGACTGGAGTTTGTAAAGGACTATGATTGTAATATCCTTTACCACCCAGGGAAAGCCAATGTAGTGGCAGACGCGTTGAGCCGTAGGGGCCTGGGACAATTACTTAGCTCTACACAGATATCAAAGGAGTTGATAGAGGAGATGGCTAGAGCGAGGATAGAGCTGGTTGTGGGCCGGTTGGCCAATATCACCTTGCAGTCGACCCTTATAGAGAGGATAAGGGAGGGTCAGGTGGATGATGCACAGTTGCAGGAGATTAGAGGGAATTTCCTAGCTGGAGTGGCTAAGGATTATTCCATTTTAGAGACAAATTTACTACGGTACAAAGATCGGATCTATGTTCCGATGGGTATGGGCATTAGACGAGAGATACTTGATGAATCCTATACTACACCATACTCACTCCATCCAGGCACCACGAATATGTATCAGGATCTACGAACTTTATATTGGTGGCCTAGGATGAAGAAGGACATAGTTGAATATGTGGCCAAGTGTTTAACCTGTTAACACGTGAAGGCTAAGCATCAGCGACTAACGAGGTTGCTACAACCTTTAGGTATTCCCAAGTGAAAATGGGAAGACATTACCATGGATTTCGTGGGAGGTTTACCTAGGACAGTGGGGCTACATGACTCAGTGTGGGTGATAGTAAACAGATACACCAAGTCAACTCACTTTCTACAAGTGAGGACGACCTATACTATGGATCAGTACGTGGAGTTATATGTCAAGGAGATTGTGCGTCTCCATGGGGTTCCTAAATCTATAATATCGAATCGGGATCCCATATTTACCTCCAAATTTTGGGGTGGTTTGCAGAAGGCTATGGGAACTCAGCTAAAGTTCAATACAGCCTTTCATCCTCAGATAGACAGATAGTTTGAGAGGAAAATTAAGGTACTGAAAGATATGCTTAGGGCATGTGTAGTGGACTTTGAGGGGTCTTGGATTAAGTACCTTTCCTTGATTGAGTTTTCATACAACAACTATCAATCAACGATTGGAGTAGCCCCATACGAGATGTTGTATGGGAGGAGATGTAGATCGCCCATTCATTGGGATGAGATGGGTGAGAGGAAGTATTTTGGACCAGAGATGGTTCAGAAAACTAATGAAATGATTGAGAAGATCGGAGCTCGAATGCTCGCTTTGCAAAGAAGATAGAAAAGATACATTGATCCTAAGCGTAGGGACATGGAGTTCCAGGTAGGGATCACGTGTTTCTGCGAGTTTCACCATTACGAGGGTGAGGAAGTTTGGGAAAAAGGGTAAGCTGAGCCCTAGATTCATATGACCTTTTGAGATCCTGGAGAGGATAAGGCAGGTAGCCTATAGATTGGCTTTACCACCATCATTATCAAGAGTTCACGACGTATTCCATATCTCTATGCTTCGAAAGTACGTCTTAGATACAACTCATGTTTTGGGATATGAGGGTCTAGAGCTACAGACCGATTTATCGTACGAGGAACGACCAATTCAGATCTTAGACAGAAAAGATAAGGTTTTGAGGAACAAGACGATTCCTTTAGTCAAAGTAATATGGCAGAATAGCAAGGTCGAGGAAACGACCTGGGAACTAGAATCAGCTATGCGGGATCAGTATCTCGAGTTATTCAGGTAAATTTCGAGGACGAAATTCTTAATAGGAGGCGATAGTTGTAATGACCCAAAAATGCTAATAGGGTTCAGCGCCTTGATTAGTGTGCCGGGAGGGCACAAGTGGATATGTGTTTGATTACGTGATTTAAATGCATGACTATGTGGCATGCATGATATATATGATGATGTGAATATACTATATGCATGCTTATGAGTATTAAATATGCATGTGGGCCTTTACTATTTTTAAGGGCATATTTGTAGTTTTGGCTCGTTAAGGGCATAAATGTGATTATATGCGATAAATGCTTGAGACCACATTATTATGTGGATAAATTCGCAGTATATGGCTCGAGACGGTCCTAGTGAGCGGATTAGCGAAATAGTCACAGTGGGATATAATACCCAAGTCGGGGGGAGCCTAGGGGTATCTTGGGAATTTAGAGAATATTTTGGGATTTATTAGATAATGAATAAGGATTTGGTAATTAATTGGACACGCTGGGATTTATTGGTTAATGTTAGGAACACTTGAGGAATTAGCGGGAACCGAGCGAAAGACTATTTTACCCTTGGAGGCTATTAGGGAGATGGGAGAATTTGAGGGGTATTGTAGTATTTTTAGCTAAAGGTTTGGTCAGTTAGGTCCTAGGAAATAAGCAGAACCCTCTTGAAACACTCAGAATTTTCTCTCCCTCTCTATTACAATCTCACACTCTCCCTCTCTTTGTATCTTGAAGCTAAGGAGGAAAAACAGAAGGAACTTGGGTCTTGAGTTGTGAATCTTGGAAGGAATTAAGCTGGGTTGAATCAGAAGTGTACTGGAGAGTTAAACTATAGTTGAGGTTTATCGCTAAGGCTCAGGACTGAGGATCATGCTCGGGATCGTTCTAAATTCTCCGCTCAGGATTCGAGGTAAGAAAACTGCACCCTTGTGGTTGTGAATGGGACTGGGGTTCCCAATAACTGAATACATGTACCGTGTAATTGTACGATTGTTATGTTATACGAGAATGAACGACCTAAGAGTGTCGGGGCTGATGATAAGCGTACTGAACGCAACTCAGCCTAAGTGAGCTGGGATCAACTAGATAAACAGAGGGCTCAGCCTAAGCGTGCCAACCCTGAACATTTGTGTAACTGGCTAAGATATGAACTCAAGGTTATATGTTTACCATTGGTTAGGTTGATGCTCGTATTCTGTTATATAATTGAACTGGTTGAGTTAAGATTGATTGAATACTATTGTTTCTATATGTGCTAGCTGTTTATGGTTTTCTTTCTAGGCCTTGGCCCACGAGGTCTACATGGTGCAGGTAAAGGCAAAGGGAAGTTGGACCAACCATGAGTTAGAGAGCTCTGGGGGTGAAGTGTACATAGTCAGGTGCTCGACCACCACGACCGAGGGATATTTACAGGGACAGAGCTCTAGAACTTGTATTTTGCCATTAATCTGGCTTTTGTTGTATTAACTTTTGGGGTTTGTAAATTACCACTCATACCCTGTTTTTGGGATCCCATGTATCAAACATATGTTTTAATGAAAATTAATTGTTTATGATCAAAATCTTTTAACCCTAACCTGATGGTTGACCTTAGGATCACATTTTTGTTCAAACGACTTAATTAGCAAGTCTTGCACTATTAAAAAACACATAGTGTAACGGTCTTGGTTATCCAGGGCGTTACAATATACCTATTGAAGAAGAATCAATCACATGTACCTCACCAATATGTAATGATGAAATTGATGATGATGATGGTGTTTGTTTACGTGATAATGGTGAAGGTTTGTGGATTGATAACCTGATGTGAGGTATAATATGATTATGTTTGTCATACTTGCGAAAGTGATTTTGGTTTGTTTATGATATGTTTTTGTTTGTCACATTTTTGTTATATATATATATATATATAACTTATCATAATGATTTTTATGTTTCACAGATTTCAGATCCTTTTGGTGATAGTGATGAAGAGGAAAATCCTCAACAAAATCCTGATACTGAGCCATAGATTACAGATGAGAAAAATGTGGGAGGACGCACATGGATAAATAAATTGATTAAAAAAGAATCACTTGCTGCCCAGATGCTTTTTCAAAAATTTGGAGCAACCTTCCTACAATTCTTTCCTCGGCCTCAGTAGCTTTGCAGTACAGATAACTGTCATTTGCAAAAAACATATGAAAAACAATAACAGCCCCTCTTGCATCCTTGTAACCTTTCAACCAACCTTTTTCCTCATAGTTTTTAATCAAAGCAGATAATCCTTCGGCACACATAATGAATAGGTATGATGAAAGTGGATCTCCTTGCCGAATTCCAGCAAGAGTATTTAATTCCCCCAACTTGACTATTGAAATGATATTTGCATAAGAGACATCTTTAGGAGTCTCTTTTGAATGACTTGTTTTGGCCATGGGGGACTTTCATCATTGTCGGTTAGCATGGCGTCCTCACTAGCTTGATCCCTAGAATATAATCTAGGGGTAGTTTCCTGGAAGAGTATTCTCTCTTGTGGCTTCTGAATTGTCCACATCGTCAGAAGATATTAAGAAGTCTTTCTCGATTCAGTTAAGTTCTTTTGAACCCCCATTACTGGATGAACTTGAGGTCTCCTTCTTGCTAGTTGTAGATTCATTTACAAATGCTTTTCCCTCAATGTCAAGATTCTAACTATCGTCGCTCAGCATCTACAAGATGAGCAAACTTTAGTGTGTGTTAACTTGTGATAAGTAATGGGAGAATGAAATCATGTGTTGCAGTCTACATCATTCAAGGAAAAATTAAGGCTATGTTCTAAAATCGAATTTTACATAAATGGGAGTGCGAAAACTCAAGGTGTTCATGTGTAGATATGCAAATATTCATAAGGCTTAGTAATTGTGGATGTGTTAATATTCAATGTATCTACAAAGAAGAGCGAGAGCATTCAAAGTATTCATAAAAACAGATGTGAGCATTTAAAGTTTTCATAGAAAAAAAGGTGTGGGCCTTCAAAGGAAGTACACAAAAAAAGTGCCAAAAAGTTCAAAAATGTATGTTTTTAGTTCGGGCATTCCACAAGCTATAGCAAAAAGCTAGGAAAAGAAGCATTAAAAGTGTCAAAATTCTATAAACATACCTTAAAATTATAGACATGAGATGTTGAGTTCATGAATTGCTGGTGCGATGTGTTTCAACCTTTAGGTGTCTTGTTTTTCCAAGAAAAATTGGTGCTCACCATTTAGGAACATCATTACCTCTTGGGAAGCATTCAGGAAGGGGTTTTGTAGACAATTCAACACTGCCCAAACTCCACCAATTTATGCCAACCACCTGGCAGAAATCAAACAAGGAAAAGATGAGTCTTTAAAGAATTATATACAGAGATTCATGAGAGAAGCCAATAGAGCAACTGCTGTAGGAGACGAGGGGAAGATGGTTGCCATATCTGCTAGGATAACTTATCAGGGCCCTATGTGGGATAGTATACATAGAAATCCAATTTCAACACTTCAACAATTTCTTGACCGAGCAGACAAGTATATGAAATTGGATGATGCAATCGAGAAAGAGGAGAATGGCATAAATAATCCGGGCGGATCAACTGGCTCTCCTAAGAATGGTGGAAAGAAACGTGGAAATAACGGGTCTGACCACCATGAGGAAAAGAAAGCAAAGTTGAGTTCAAGCGAAAAGCCAACCAAGTATGAGCCTCAATTCACCAATTACACCACTCTCTCAGCCAGCCGAGCGGAAATATATCTTGCTAGTCATGAAAAGGTTCCCTACAAGAAACCTCCACCCATCAAGAAAGAGATGAGGAAGAGAGACATGAATAAGTTTTGTCATTTCCATGGAGATTATGGTCACGACACAAATGAATGAAATCACCTCAAGGACGAGAAAGAGTTTCTTCTTCAGTCGGGCAAGTTGAGAAAGTACCGGGCAGAGACACCCCAAGGAGAAGGAGGCAGCAGCAATCCTGGGTTCAAACGACAAAGATCTCCACCTTTGTAGCCCGGGCTTGTGGACTTTACCTTAGACACTATATGTGGAGGTCCACACTTGGCTAAGGATAGCAACAAAGCAAGGGAGAGGTCTGTAGAGACACTTCGACATGAGCGGGAGCGCTAGGATCAGGAACCACTAGAACAGCCAACGTCTGTGAATATATTATTTCTAAATACCGCTTTTAGAGTGGTAGCTTAATTTCAAGTTGTTTTACTTGTTATTTAAGTTTGGTTTATGAGCTGGTTATTTGCTAACCAGTCATTTAATTTTTGAACAATTTTTGTTGTTTCAGACTCGTTATTAGACACATTTTGTCCTTTTTAATTTACGAGTAATAAAAGAGACTACGCGCAGCGTGGTAGAATCTTTCTACAAATATGCATGTGTGTTAATTATCCGAACAGTGTTCAACTGGTCGGTAAAATTGGACAGTGTTCAACTGGTCGATACATTCAAGCAGTGTTCAACCGCTCGAATATTTTCCATATATTCTATGTGTTTCACAAGTAATTAACTGCTCGAACAGATTCGGTCAAGTAGCAAGTGACTAAGGATCTTTCAACCCTCGATCACTTGGGGGGCACATGGGGTATACTGGTATATAATTTAACACAAGCAATAAGAGCACGAGTTAAGATATCTGTTTTTAGGCTGACTTGTAAATTTTCGAAGTCCAAAAAGGCCATTAAGCTAACTTGTTTGACAAAGCTTAAGTAACTTGGAATTTTTTAAAATTTCAAGTTAGAAGCAGATATTCGTGTGATAATAAATATTATGCTCATAAAATGTTAGAGCAATAAGTGTGTGAGAAAGTATACTTAGTATGGACTTATGAAATGTCTAGAATTTCAAAGTTAGAAAATTAAGTACTCATGCGAAAATATAAGGCATACATTAGAGTGACTTTACTATTCAAAAAAAACTTATAACTTTTTAAGTCTAAAATGACTTAGAATGTTTTAAGTTAACAAAGAAAAGTAAAGTATAAATGCCAACAGCTCGGCTGTACAAGAAAAATATCAAAGTTGCTAAGCAACAATTGTCTTCACAAGAAAAAAGAGTAAACTACTAACCAGGTGCAAAGTTTAGCTGATCAGGTACAAAGTTTTCCTGGTCGGGAGAGCATATATCACTCGTCGAGTAGGAAACTCTGTTGTTGAGCATGACCAACAGCGATGAGTCCTTGGAGTGAATCAAACAAACACGAACAAATGAATTCAAAAGGAAAGTTCAATCGTGGGTTTACTACAAAAGTGAAAAGTTACTGGCCGGATAGAAGCTTTTGGATGACCTCAAAAACATTTTGCTAGAGAAAAAGTTTATCATACGAGTAAATCATATAATAAACTTGGGGGGCAAATGTTATCCCCATAATTTCAGTTTGATGACGTGGCAATCAGAAGTGACAAGTAGCAATGCATGGTCAGTAAAATGGCACATTAATAGTCAATAAATGTGTTGGCTCTTCGGAGTTGTGATAAAGTGATCTGACCGATCTGATAGAATTTATGTCCGACCAGTGAAGATTTTTGACTGACCAGTCACCTGTCTTGGCTGACCAGTTAAGTGTTAGGCTGACCAGTTAGGTGTTTGGTCGACCGGTGGAGTGCATGGCCGACCAGTGAAGTATTTCGCCGGCCGGTGGAGTGCATGGCCGACCAGTGAAGTATTTGGCCGACCAGTCGAGTGCATGGCCGACCAATGAGGTGTTTGGCCGACCGGTGGAGTGCATGGCCGACCGGTGAAGTATTTAGCCGACCGGTGGAGTGCATGGCCGACCAGTTAGGTATTTGGCCGACCGATGGAGTGCATGGCCGACCAGTCAACTGTTTTGGCCGACCAGTCGAGTGTTTTGGCCGACCAGTCTTTCTTCAAGGAGTGTAGTTGGCCAACTAGACAGATCATCGTTATTCAAGCAAAGTTCCAATAACAGCTTCGGCTAGAATTAGTCATACCTACACGAGAATCTCTCAGTTTATCCCAAAGAAGTCGCATATTGTTGTATTTTAAATGTTATTATTAATTAAATATTGTGAGAGTAACAGAAATGACCCGGTCAAAGGGAATATCGGATGTACGATCCATGAGCCTATAAATAAATGGCTCATGGCATCATTTTGGGGATCTGATCTTTTTAGACTGAGAAAAACTCTCTAGTTTGGAGACTTTGGGACTGTTACTTGGGGTATTCTTGGGGCATTTTCTGAGAGAGTTTAGAGAGAGAAACTATGTATTTTTCTACTTACACTTAAGAAACTCAGTTGGCTCAAGTTCATCTGATCTTAAGTGTAGAATATATATCACAACTCCAAGTGGATTAGGCTATTACCAATAAATTGGGGTTGAACCACTATAAAATCATCACTGTCGTATTTTCTCTTGAAGGTTTACTGTAGTTTTGACGTCTATTCGTCGTTGGCCAAAATCGTGGTCAACAGTGGGGTTGCGCCCCAGTGCTATTCTTGGAGCATTGCGGCACGCATGAACTCAGAGGATAAGGGTGGCTCTCTAAACCGCCTTAGTGCCACAACACTGGGTGGGTTGCACCGTCGAGTGTGTCTAGGGAACTTAGGGATTTTCCTCTCTGACTTGTAGAGGGTCGCGACGCTTGTGGGGGGCGCCACGACTCAAATAGAGAATTTTAGCCAAATGGGATTTTTAAGCTCGGGAACTCAAACCTAAAGGTTCAAGAAGGGTTCTACGACCTGGTTTAGTAGAATTCGATATCCCGAAGGCTATAAATTTACCTTGAAGCTCTTAAATAGTCTAAGTGCTTGATGGTTGTCCATTATTGCGTTGTGACTAGGTTATACCGTTAGGGCTCATAGGTAGGGATCGCGCTCGGGATCGATATATGCTATCTACTTGGGACTCGAGGTAAGAAAATTGCACCCTGGTTGTAATCGGGGCTCGACCCCCGTTAATGAATATGACTATGATGGTACTTGTGATTATATGGTTAGCATGCTTGTATATGTTGCATCTGATTGTGTGTTATGAAATTTATATGTTTGATTATATCTAATTTGAAAGCTCGGCCTAAGGGCACCGGGGACGACAATAAGCATGTGGAATGTAGGCCATTTGGCTAGGGCAAGCTAGGAGTAGGATACGCGCTTGGCTAGACCGAACTCCACCTAAAAATTAGAAGTGATGTCTGCACTTGTCTAACTCGTTGATTGTTTAAGTGTAGTTATGTGTTTGTTTGAGCAAGGTTGTTACTGTTAAGCTTATTGTTTATACTTTGTTGCGTATTTGAATCTATTGATTTAAGTTTTCTTTCTGAGCCTTGGCCCACGAGTGCTATGTGGTGCAGGTGAGGGGAAAGGAAAGCTAGACCAGTCATGAGTTGGAGAGCATTAGGGGTGGTGTGTACATTTGTAGATGCTCGACCGCCACGGCTGAGGATTCAACAGGGACTAGAGCCAAACCTTAACTTTTGCCCCTTAGGCCAGCTTATGTCGTAATTATTTTTGGAGTTATAAATTCCTTGTAAACACTTATTTTCGGACCCCATGTACAGACTCAAACTTTTAAATGAAAATCACTATTCCTATGATAAAAAAAATTTAAACCCTAATCTATCAATTACCCTTAGTTACACGTTTATGTCCAAATGACTTGATTAGCAAGTCCAACACTATTTAAAGTACATAGTGTAATGGTCTAGGCTATCCAGGGCGTTACAGGCACCTCTAAAGGCTCGCAAAATAGGTACGCATGGGCCTTAAACCACGATGATGAGGTGTTGGCATTAGATCAATTGCCATCATGGATGTCGCAGATGACCAAATCATCACATTCTTTGAGGACGATGCTCGGAGAGTTCATTTTTCGCACCACAATCCTTTAGTGATCGAGAGCCACGTATCCAATAAGATGGTGGCTCAGATCCTTGTGGACAACGAGAGTTCAGTGACCTCCTATTCAAGTCCACTTATGAGAAGATTGGGCTAACCCCAAGCAACCTGCCCGTGCACCTCAACTCTATACGCGTTATCGGGAGAAGGTCTCTTACCAATGGGCCAAATCAAGCTACCCATGACATTGGGGAAAGATCCTCGCCAGGCCTTCAAGTATTGCACTTTCATGGTGGTTGATTGTCCCTCTATGTATAACGCCATTTTGGGGTGTCCGGCCTTAGTGGAGTTCGGTGCTGTCAACTCCATTCAGTATATGTGCATGAAATTTCTCACAGAGTCGAGAATTGGTACAGTCCAAGGAGACCAAAAAGAGGCGAGGCAAAGCTACAACGTGTCCATCAGGAAACCAATAATGGTAGTCTAGGCGCTGGTCCACGAACAGTCTCTCCCTGAAAATGCGGAAGTGCAGGCGATGCTGGTTGAGCAATCCCATGAATTGGAACCACAGGTTCAAGATGAGAGGGTGGTTGAGCCCATGGATAAATTCGAGGAGGTGGCTCTCGATGCTGGTATATTCAGGGGTTGAGCTAAACCTTACTGGATAAACTGATTCTAATTCCCAATTAGACAAAGACAGTAAAAAATTGACATCTGGGTCAAGGTTCACTCTTGGGGGAGGATTTGTTGTCTAGAGAAGCATTAAGCAATCCAGCATAGCTGATTCAACCATGGAAGTCGAATACATAGCGACTTGTGAAGCAGCTAAGGAAGCGATTTTGTTGAGGAAATTCTACACTGATCTAGAAGTTGTTCCAGATATGGATAAGCCATTAATCATGTTAGGATTATTGCCCTAAAAGCATGTATATACATTTTATTGGTTTTAAATAAAAGTACAATTTTATTATATTTGAATATTATAATTATTATTTGAATTAATTATATAATAATATCAAGAAAATTTCTTACTCATTCATGAGAATATGATCTTTTATTAGTACGAGGAAATTAAGATCATATATAATGAATAAAATATTCAGTAACATATTAAAATAAGGAATCTTTAATGAATGGTTACTAGTACGGTTTGCTAAGCATACGAGATGCAAGTAATCTAGATACGGATTACTGATGTGGATAGACATCTTAGTAAAGGTGTTATGTATAATAGAGACTATATATGACAGGACCGATGAGAATAAATTATCTTTGTAAACTTGTTGTTTTACGTAAATATTTAATTCTTATCATAATAGATTATCATTTGTAGATCAATTTAAATCCTGAGTATTCATGAACTCCTGTTGTTTATTGGATCTTTTGATTCACTCGTTAAGGTCTCTTAGAATAATGAGGCTAGTGACTTTTGATTTGGAGATTCAATATCATGGATGGTTGGGAACATGAATTACAATATTGGAATCCATGCTTTCCTAATGGATCGAATATTGGTCCCCTTAAGGGTTGATTCTGGAACTGAATAGTTATTGAGTTGAAATCTATAATTAGATTATAGATTACTTATTCGTTATTGAATTAATGGTACTTAAGGATTAAGAGGTAATTAGAAGGGTAAAACGGTAATTTTGACCAGCTCTAATTAACGAACCAATAATGGAGGAAAAAACTACATATATTGATCATATCAATGGACTACTAGAGAAAACTCTGTAAATATAATTCTATAAATACATAGAGTGAAATTCCATATTTATAGTGGAGTAATCATGGAATTATTAAATAAGATTATTAGATTAAATAGTTTAATTAATAATCTGGTTTATTGGAGCTTCATATTATAGGTCAATGGTCCCCAGATCACCTTTGTCCTACACTGTCATGGGTAAGGATGTCAAAAGAAAGATTTGTTAAGAGAATGAACTAAATTACAACGGAATTACTTTTCCAGGGCAAGGAATTAATTATTTGATAATTATGGTAATTGATTAATTGTGAATTAATTAATTATTTAACTATATAGATTTTATTTTGAAAAAAACTATAGATTAAAATTAATATTAATCTTGTTTGGATTAATATAAAGAGAGAAATAATAAATATCTTATTTATAATATGATATTTATTTATTTAATTTGTAACTGGTATTTTAACATAAAGTTAATTTTGAATTAACTCATATTTATGTTGGAATAAATATCTTGTCTTAAAAGTTGATTAAATAAACAAATGAGAAAATTAGAGCAACCTTAATAGGGCTGGGTGACACACACTGTACAGTACAGTGTGTGGCGCCTAGCATCAGGGTTTTTTTATCCCTGCGATTTGAATTTTGAATTTCAAATAAATTTGTTTAATAAGTTATTTAATTATTATTTTTAAATATGATTTAAATAGATAATTAAATGAAAATATCTAATTAGTTTTAATTTGAATTAAATCAAGATTATTTAATTAGTTTAAATATCTTTATAAATCTGATATACGTGATATTCAGAATGATAATCAGACTCTCTCAAAAGCGATAGTTTTCTTTAATCCTGAAAAATTAGTCTAAACCTTCTATCTGTCAAAACTCCCTAGATCTCATGTGTTGAGTATATCTAGGGAGTCACATAAATCAACTTTTTGAATCCTACGTGCCCACACACATCCTTGTGTGTTTGAGGATTGGTTTGGAAGATCAGGGTGTGAGATTTTAGAACATTGGATAGGAAGATCGTTGATTTATACAAAAATACTCAAGGACACTTGATAGGCAACAAGAGGTAATCCCTGATCTATTTGTATGTGATTTAAGATTTATATATGTATATGATCCTGGCTGGTATTAATATTTATTAAAATGAGTCCATATATTCCGCTACGTACCTTTGATTTGATCATTTAATACCAACAATTAGTATCAGAGCAGTCTATACATATATATGTATATATTAAATACTATGTGGGTTTCTTGCATTTGTTATATGTATGTTGATATGTATATTGAATTGATGGATATGTTCTTTGAATGTATGGTTTAATGATGGATCGTTAATTATATGGTGCTATTGGATTAGCAATTTTATTGTTTTTTCTAGATCTTGTGTAAGCCATAAAGGGCATAGAATTTTTGTAAATTTATTTTAGAAATAAGTATTTTAAAAATCTGTACACAAAGATGAGGAGGAACTTGAGCCATGCACCTAAGAGGCACACGGCTTGAGCCCCACGCGCACCCCTAGGCCCAAGCCTCCTGCAGCCGCATGCACCAACCACGTGGCTGCCTCACCCGCGCGCGCACCCAGGCTCTGAGCTCCCAGCTCCCGCACGCGCCACCCAGGCTCCCGAGCCACTGCTCCCGTGCACACATGCCCAGCCGCGCCCCTGCGCCCTGGTCTCCTGCCGCGCACATCCCTGCCGTGCACCCAGCACCTAGCGTCGAGCCGCTTCTGCAACCATGCACCTAAGCCTAAAGCTCAAAGGTGCTGCCGACCCTAGGATGGCTAGGGCATGAATCTGGGTGCCCAAAACCCTAATTCCTAAGTTGTTATAAAATATCTTTTATTTAATTAATTTTTAAATTATTTGATTTTAAAAGTTTAATTATCTTATTTTATTTTATTAGAAAATAAAATATATTTTAGTTGGTTAAGATATTTTAATATCTTAAGTTTAAATAATTATTTGAATATGATTCTTTAATTATTTAAATCCAACTAAATTAAAAAGATGACAAAATGGTTATTTAATTAAAATTTAGTTTTAATTAAATAAATTAATTATAAAATTTGTTTCTAATTAATAAGTTGGGCAAAACAAAGTTCCTAAAGATTAGCAAAAAAGCCTAAAGGGGAAGAGGAGGATTCTTGGAGAATCTTGAAAGCTACATAGGCTTAGATTGCAATTTTATTTCTAATTTTTTTAAAGGGTTATAAATCTTAGAAATACCCATTAGTACTCGGTTCATCACTTATTGTTTATTTATTCTATTTATTTAAATAAATATTCATTGATGTTTGATTGATAACATGATCATGCATTAGTCAATTACATGTCATTCATGAAACCCCACACAGTTTCTCATTAATCATGCATCTTTTTAGAAACATGATTATCTAGGATTGTCATATTTGTTTATATGAATTGTTTTTGGTGAAATCAATTGCATGTAAACTACTAAGTATTAAATTAGTTAAAACTTGGTAAATCACACCATAATAAAGGCAATAATTTTTTATAGGCCTATAAGATAACCAACTTTTTTGTAAAAAATGTTTTTAGTAAAGTTAGATGAATGTCATGGGTAATTATTTAGATCACATTAATTATAGAAACAAGCTCTCTTATAATTATGATTTTTTGTAATTAATTACATTCATATGGTTATTAATAAACTAGTAATTAATTTGGAATTAATCGATTAGTTGAATAAAATACATTTAATCTAAAATAGTAAGTGGGAGAAGGTGAACATCTCAATGTGACCTATTGTCTCTATTATTAGTACAACACCGTGAGATATGAATAGGGCCTCGAGGCGACTTTTTTTCCGTCCCCCTAAGGAAGGTTTCTAGACATATCAATACCAAGGTTGGATTTTTACGAAGATAGGAGGAAGTGATGTATTTTAGGCTTGATCTACCCTAAGGCGGCACTCTCTAAGTTAAGTCATGAATTCTGAAATAATGGGTTACACTTACAAAGATGTATTTAAGTTTTTGCGGTGGATAATTACATCTTGACCAAACCAGTGGTATTTTATATTTAAGAGAGAGAATAAAGAGTTATTTTAAGTTTTGAATTATAAAGATAAGATAGTCTTATAAGCTATCTGAATTTAACTTGACCGAACCTAAGGCAGCATTTTATTTGTTGAGTAGTTTTATCGTGGAAAAGTAAATGTTAATTTATGTGTTTTAATTTTTGCATTCATGCATCATGTTTACTTTCTAAAACATTGATATTTTTATAAATGATAATATTATTGTTTTGTATTTATTTCAGTAATGTCAAACGGTGGCAATCCAATAACCGCTTTACTATCACTTGAAAAACTTAATGGCGATAATTTTATAAGATGGAAATCAAATTTAAATTTTATGTTAATTTGTGAGAACCACAAATTTTTCCTGACTGAGGAATGTCCTGAAGAGCCCGCTACCACTGCCCCGAAGAATGTTCAGAACAAGTATGATGCCTAGATTCAATCCAATAATAAGGCAAAGTGTTTCATGCTTGTGAGCATGAATGATGTTCTGAGAACAAAGCATGAAACTATAGAAACTGCGTTTGAAATAATGGATTCTCTGCAGGCCATGTTTGGGCAGCAATCTGATCAAAGTAGACATGAGGCTACTAGAACCTACATGACTACTAAGATGAAGAAAGGTGTTTCTCTACGTGAACATGTTTTACACATGATCAATGTGATGCATGAAGCAGAAATACATGAGGCCATCATTGATGACCGTACACAAGTAAGCATCATACTGGAATCGCACAATCTTGCCTTTTCTACGTTCACTACCAACTATATTATGACTAAGTTGGAATTCAACATGACCCAGCTGTTGAATGAACTGCGGACATTTGAGTCTCTTAACAAATCCATTACAAAAGAGACTGAAGCAAATGTGGTAGAGGAGAAACCTTCAAACTCTAAGGACAAATCCAAGAAGAGAAAGAAGAACAATAATAAGGACAAAGGAAACGGCAAAATGTCCAATAAAGGTAAGAAGGGACCAAAAGCCAAGGAGAACAAAAATGACAACAACTCCAAGAAGAAAGAACCAAAAGGAAAATGTTTCCACTGTGGAGTTGAAGGTCACTAGAAGAGAAACTGCAAGAAGTATCTCTCTGAGTTGAAAAAGAAAAGTAAATATGATTTACTTGTACTTGAAGCTTGTGTAGTGGAAGACGACATGTCATCCTGGGTTTTAGATTCATGAGCCACTAACCATGTTTGCTCTTCCATGCAGATAATTGAGTCATCAAGGGAGGTGGCAGATGGCGAGGTGACCATGCGAGTTGGATGTGGAGCGCTCATTTCAGCAAGAGCAAAGGGAACAGTCCGTTTGAATTTTGGGAACAATTATTTAGTTTTGAACAATATTTATTTTATTACTGGATTTTCTAGAAACTTAGTTTCTTTATATATGTTGCATGAACAATTTTTTTATATTTCTTTTAGTAATAATGCAATTGTTATTTCAAAGAATGGTTTCAAAATATGTCAAGCAGAACATAATAACGAACTGTGTATGCTCAAACCAAAAGAATGAACGCTCAATAATTCAGAGTTATTTAAAGTAGCAAAACCGCAAGGTAACAAAAGACAAAAAGTTTCAAACGAGGATGACACATATCTTTGGCATCTTAGACATGGTCATGTAGGTCTAGATAGGATAAACTGGCTAACAAAAGATGGGCCTTTGAGAGAACTAAGAGTTTGAACTCTTTCAGTTTATGAATCTTGTCTAGAAGAAAAAATGACCAAACATCATTTCTCAACGAAAGGTGATAGAGCCAAAGAACCTTTGGAGCTTGTAAACAGCGATGTCTGTGGTCCAATAAATGTACAAGAAAGAGGTGGGTATGAGTATTTCATCACTTTTATTGACAATTACTCAAGATATGGTCATACTTACCTAATGCTTAGGAAATTTGAAACCTTTGGTAAATTTCAAGAATTCAAAGCTGAGGCCAAGAAGCAGTTAGGTAAGACTCTAAAGACACTTCGATCTGATCAAGGTGGAGAATATTTGGATTTATAATTCAAAGATTGTTTGTTGGTGCATGGTATTCTATCCCAACTCACAGCACCAGGACGCCACAGCAAAATGGTGTTTCTGAAAGAAGAAACAGAACCTTGTTGGACATGGTTAGGTCTATGTTAAGCTACTCTTCACTTTCTCTCTCATTCTTGGGATATGCACTTCAAACATCGACGTACATTTTGAATGTAGTCCCATCTAAGACCATTAGAAAAACGCCACTAGAACTGTGGAATGGGAACAATCCTAGTTTGCACCATTTCCGCATTTGGGCCTATCCTGCTCATGTCTTAGACCTAAATCATGGAAACTTGAATCAAGGTCGGAAGTGTGCATTTTTGTTGGATACACTCCAAAAACAAGAAGTGGTTATTTCTATAGGCCCAAGGATCAAAAGGTATTTGTTTCAACAAATGCAACCTTCCTTGAACATGACTACATAAATAACTATAAACCTCGGAGCAAGGTAGTATTGGAGGAACTCACAGCTGATAAGATTCCATCACAATCATCTTCATCAATAAATGATAAATGACAAACTGAGGAAACCATGATTCCTGGAAAAGAAACCCTGGTGCAACGTTGTAGTGGGAGGATTGTGAGACAACCTGTTTGATACGAAATGAGGCACATGTCCTTATTTTTTATACAAACGAGGACGATCCATTAACCTCTAAAGAGGAAATGGATGATCCTAAAAAGGAGAAAAGGAAAGAACCCATGAACCAAGAAATGGAATCGATGTATTCTAATTTTGTCTGGGATCTTGTGGATCCACCTAAAGATGCCATGCCCATAGGGTGTAAGTGAATGTACAAGAAGAAAATAAGTGTAGATGGGAAGCAGAGACTTTCAAAGAGAGACTTGTAGCCAAAGGTTACACTCAGAGAGAAGGTGTTGATTATGAAGAAACATTTTCTCCTGCGGCCAACTTCAAATTCATTTGTATCCTCTTATCCATAGTGGCTGCCAATGATTATGACATATGGCAAATGGACATCAAGACAACATTTTTGAATGCCTACCCTGATGAAAGTATCTATATGGTACAACCAGAACGGTTCATAAAGAAAGGGGAAGATCAAAAGGTGTGCAAGTTGCTAAAATCCATTTATGGATTAAAGCAAGCATCTAGATCTTGGAATATCACTTTTGATGAAATAATTAAAACATATGGCTTCGAACAGAATGTTGACGAATCATGTGTGTATAAATACATCAAGGAAAAGTGGTGGTTTTCTTAGTTCTTTATGTTGATGACATTTTTCTACTGGGAAAAATGTAGAGACATTGTCAAACTTAAAGAAGTGATTAGCTGAAAAGTTCGAAATGAAAGATTTGGGCGAGGCGAGTTACATTCTAGGAATCCAAATCCTAAAGGATGGGAAGAAAAAGTTCTTGGCACTTTCTCAGGCTAATTATATAGATAAGGTGCTTGAAAGATTCTCTATGGATAATTCTAAGAAAGGTCAATTACCGACCAGACATGGAATTGCTCTCTCCAAGGAACAATGTCCCAAGACACATCAGGAGGAAGAGGATATGAGAAAGTATCCCTATGCTTCAGCAGTTGGGAGTCTGATGTATGCTATGTTGTGTACTAGGCCCGACATATGTTATGCAGTTAGGATTGTAAGTCGTTATCAATCAAATCCTGGTTTGGAACATTGGATTGCAATAAAGCACATTTTCAAGTATCTTAGGAGAACGAGAGACTATATGGTGGTATATTCAGGGGTGAGCTAAACCCTACTTGATACAATGATTCTGATTTCCAATCAGACAAAGACAGTCGAAAATCGACATTTGGGTCAGTGTTCACTCTTGGTGGAGGAGTTGTTGTCTAGAGAAGCATTAAGCAATCCAGCATAGCTGATTCAACCATGGAAGTCGAATACATAGTGGCTTGTGAAGCAGTTTGGTTGAGGAAGTTCTACACTGATCTAGAAGTTGTTCCAGATATGGATAAGCCACTAATCATGTTAGAATTATGTAATGACCTAACTATTCTAGACTTTGGACCATTAATGGCTACTATACATAGACACTAATCTTTAATATAACTCACAAGTGAAATAATCATAACTTCATTAATAACTTGTAAGACAAATGTTAAACTACATAAAATTTAAAGTAGGATATGGGATCCCATTGTTTGTCAAAATGAAAACATAACATAACTTTAAATAAATGGATTACAAAATAAAGTGCGGAAAATACATATAAAGCATAATTTTTAAAAGACTAGGAAGCGACTTCATCCTCGAACCAAACGCTCAATCCATCCATTTCCATTCTGCCACAATACACAACCCCGAAGCTGTCAAGAACCTTTCCGCCACCATACCTATTTTGCTGCACATATAAACATAAAGGAATGAGCCTAATGCCCAGCAAGGAAAATCTAACACATAGATCATATACATAAAATTCATATCGGAACATATACTAAAGCATATCGTACACATATGTCACATATACTATAATGGCCATTATTACTTGGGGCTCGTAAGCTAAACAAGTCATATGCCCATTAGATTTGTGGGGCTTGCTGGCTGAGCAAGTCATATGCCCATAAATTTATTGGGGCTTGTTAGTTATACAAGTCATATGCCCAAGTCTACAATATACATAATACAACATATAACATAACACATAAATCATAAGATAACATATAACATAACATATCTATCACAAGATAACATATAACATAACATATCAAATCCTATCCTATTTTCCTTACCAAATATATCGGGATATGAGAACAGGATTGGGACTTTGGAAACACTCCTAAAAACCATCAAAGCAAGGTGAGTATACTAATGAAAAAGGGATGAAAAGAATGAAAGAACTATACCATCGAAAAAATATACTTACCAAGAATCTTATGTTCAAGATCTTAGATTTCCTAACCAAGAATAAAGAATAGAGTTAGGATTTTGAGTAGAAAACTATAAGAATAACACAGAAATGAACTAGAATAATGAATACCTCAAATGCTTCTATAACCGAACTACACCTCGAACCAAAAAATACTATGAACCTTACTTCCCGAGTGTTTATTAAGCTTATAAAGTTAAAGCTTATATTCCCAACCCAAGTGTTTAAGCACTCAAAAATAACCTAGCAGCTTGCAGCCTCTGAACTTAGCTTGATGAATGAATAAATGGCTGGGTACTAGGTCCTATTTATAGAGTTCAAAAATGAAAAGATCTTTATTTAACTTGAATAAAATAATGTCTTTTTAATTGAAAAATATTTGAATTATCGTTCAGCAGAGGCTGAAGACTCGGTCAGAAAGATGTTGGACTTATCAAGAGGTTAAAGATTAAAATGAGCTCGGTTTCAAAAACATTTAAAAATCATTCAAAGGAGCCGATATATCGCCCCTAGTAGGCGATATATCTCCTGGGATAATACGCCGAGGCTCGTCGAGGTGATCGTGCGAAGTTACGTGTTTTTCGTATCCCCGTATGGCGATATATCGCCCCCTATAGCTGCGATATATCGGCATACGCTGAATATTTAAACACGAAATTGCACATTTTCAGCCTAATTTGAATTGAGTAAACAGCCTTGACTAAGTCCTCTAACGATTTCAAAGTTGTTGACAGACCCTAGGATATTTAAATATTTTTCTTAATAAACTTATTCCTTAAAAAATACTTAATTATCATTAAACATACACATGACAAGTGTTACTATCTTATTGGGTCTATCTAAACCTTATAATATAATAAATATCACCATCAATATCAGTCATATTAATCAAACCTTAGGTTAAAATTAATATTCTTAAACTATAGGTTAAACTTAGAAAATCTACAAGTGTTACTACGAGTGTCCAATTAAATCCCGGTCTGAACCAAAATCCACAGTCATAAAAATACTACAATTATTACTATTGCTACTACTATCTAACTAGCTAAGTAAAGTTCTTGGACTCTACAAATTAATGCCCTAAAAGCATGTAAAGACATTTTATTGGTTTTAAATAAAAGTAAAATTTTATTATATTTGAATATTATAATTGTTGTGTGAATTAATTATATAATGATATCAAGAAAATTCCCTATTCATTCATGATAATATGGTCTTGTATTTGTACGAGGAAATTAAGATCATATATAATGAATAAAATAGTCAATAACATATTAAAGTAAGGATTCTTTAATGAATGGTTACTAGTACGGTTTGCTAAGCATACAAGATGCAAGTAATCTAGATTCGGATTACTGATGTTGATAGACATCTTAGTAAATGTGTTGTATATAATAGAGATTATATATGACAGGACTGATGAGAATTAATTATCTTTATAAACTTGTCGTTTGACGTAAAGATTCAATTCTTATCATAATAGATGATCATTTGTAGATCAGTCTAAATCTTGAGTATTTATGAACTCTTGTTTATGTTTATTGGATCTTTTGATTCACTCGTTAAGGTCTCTTAGAATAATGAGGTTGATGACTTTTGTTTTGGAGATTCAATATCATGGATGGCTGGGAACATGAATTACAATATTGGAATCCATGCTTTCCTAACGGATCGAATATTGGTTCCCTTAAGGGTTGATTTTGGAACTGAATAGTTATTGAGCTCAAATCTATAATTAGATTATAGATTAATTATTCGCTCGTTAATTAATGGTACTTAAAGATCAAGAGGTAATTAGAAGGGTAAAATGCTAATTTGACCAGTTCTAATTAACGAACCAATAATGGAGGACAGAACTACATATATTGATTATATCAATGGAATACTAGAGAAAACTCTACAAATATAATTTTATAAATACTTAGAGTGAAATTCCATATTTATAGTGGAGTAATCATGGAATTAATAAATAATATTATTAAATTAAAGAGTTTAATTAGTAATCTGGTTTATTGGAGCTTCATATTATAGGCCCATGGTCCCCAGATCACCTCTGTCCTATATTATCAAGGGTAAGGATGTCAAAAGAAAGATTTGTTAAGAGAATGGACTAAATTGCAAAGGAATTAATTTTCCAGGGCAAGGAATTAATTATTTGATAATTATGAGTAATTGATTGATTGTGAATTAATTAATTATTTAACTATATTGTTTTATTTTGAAAAACTATAGGTTAAAATTAATGTTAATCTTGTTTGGATTAATATAAAGAGAGAAATAATAAATATCTTATTTATAATATGATATTTATTTATTTAATTTATAATTGATATTTTAAGGATAAATTTATTTTTAATTTATTGTTATTCATGTTGGAATAAATATTTTGTCTTAAAAAGTTAATTAAATAAACAAATGAGAAAATTAGGGCAACCTTAATAGGGTTGGGCGACACACACTGTACAATATAGTGTGTGGCGCCTAGCATCAGAGTTTTTATCCATAGGATTTGAATTTTGAATTTTGAATTTCAAATAAATTTGTTTAATCAGTTATTTAATTATTATTTTTAAATATGATTTAAATTGATAATTAAATGAAAATATCTAATCAGTTTTAATTTGAACTAAATAATGATTATTTAATTAGATTAAATATCTTTATAAATTAGATATACGTGATATTCAGAATGATAATCAAACTCTCTCAAAAGCGATAGTTTTCTCTAAACCTGAAAGTTATTCTAAACCTTCTCTCTATCAAAACTCTCTAGATCTCATGTGTTGAGTATATCTAGGGAGTCACATAAATCAACATTTTGAATCCTATGTGCCCACGCACGTCTTTGTGTGTTTGAGGATTGTTCTGGAAGATTAGAGTGTGAGATCTCAGAACACCGGATAGGAAGATCGTTGATTTATACAAAAAGACTCAAGGACACTTGATAGGCTACAAGAGGTAATACCTAATCTATTTGTATGTGATTTATTATTTGTATATGCATATGATCCTAGTTGGTATTAATATTTATTAAAATGGGTCTATATATTCTGTTGCTTACCTTTGATTTGATCATCTAATACCAACAAACAAGGCCTGCCTAAAGGATTGGTTTCTGCTGCCAAAGATCGATCAAATGGTCAACGCCACCTATGGGTATGAGCTCTTGTCTTTCATGGACGCGTACTCAGGGTATAACCAGATTTCCATGCATGTCGTGGATCAAGAGCACACCAACTTCCGAACAGATAAAGGAGTTTACTGCTATAAGGTGATGCCCTTTGGACTGAAGAATGTTGGAGCCACCTACCAAAGGCTTGTGAACCTTATGTTCAAAGAAAAGTTGGGATGGAATATGGAGGTGTATGTATACGACATGTTAGTAAAGTCTATAGTGGCCCCCAACCACGTGAGGGACCTCGCGGAGGTATTCTCGGTGCTTCATAGGATTGGAATGAAGTTGAATTCCCAAAAGTGCAATTTTGGCATTGCCTCCGAAAAGTTCCTTGGCTTCATTGTCAGTGCTCGGGGAATAAAGGCAAACCCTGAGAAGATTAAAGCCCTAGTCGATATGTCATCTCCCTGAAGGCACAAGAACGTTTAGAGCCTCACCAGGAGGATCGCTGCCCTGAGTCGCTTTGTTTCGAAGGCAACTAACAAATGCATCCCATTCTTCAACATCCTCCGAGGAGGGCAGAGGTTTGAATGGAAGGAGGAATGTGAGCAAGCGGTCCAGCAGTTGAAGGCTCATATGGCAAACCCTCCTATCCTCTCAAAACTCATGGATACAGAACCCCTCCTACTCTACATGGATGTCTCTGAAAATGCAATCAGTGTCGCCTAAGTCCGTGAGGAAGGTCGTGTCCAGCACCTCGTGTACTATGTAAGCAAAAGACTCCTCGAAGCAGAGTCCAAATACTCGCTCATGGAGAAGCTGACCTTTTGCCCGATGGTAGCTTCTCGGAAGCTAAGGCCCTATTTCCAAGCGCATCCCATCAAGGTCCTCACGAACCATCCCTTACGGTAAGTCCTCCAAAAGCCGGAGTAGTCCAGGAGACTCCTGAAGTGGGCTGTTGAACTTAGTTAGTTTGACATCACTTATCTCCCGAGGACTGCCATAAAGGGGCAAACACTAGCAGATTTCATCGCCGAGTACATAGGAAATCATGAAGGACCTAGGAGGGCCCCGATGGATGGGCCCGCGTGGAAGCTATATGTAGATGGATCATCGAATGAAAATGGTGTCAGGGCAGGCCTAATTTTGGTATCCCCCGAAGAACACAGTGTCCATAGTGCCCTAAGATTTGGGTTCAATGCCTCCAACAATGAAGCAAAGTATGAGGCGTTGATTGCTGGATTTTGAGTTGCGCTTGAGCTTAAGGCCAAAGGCCTCGAGATTTTCAATGATTCGCATCTGGTAGTTAATGAGGTACTCAGGGAGTACCATCTCGAGGAAAGAAAATGGTTGCTTACCAAGCGAAGACCTAAGAGATGTTGCATGAATTAAGAAAATTCACAATTTGACAAGTTCCACGGGAACAAAACTCAAATGTTGATTCCCTAGCCAAGCTTGCAACCACCAAGGACGTTGAACTGATCAATATAGTGCCAATCGACTACTTATCTTCTCCAAGTATCTTAGCTCCCGAAGAGGTGGAAGCAATCCAGCCCTATGACGGGGATGGAGCCCATAGTGAAATATCTCGCCTTAGGGGAGTTTCCATAGGACAAGAAAATAGCTCGGAAGCTGCTTTACCAAGCACCTCGGTATATTATCATGAACAAAAAGTTGTACAAGCGGGGATATTCGTTGCCCCTGCTGTGGTGCATGTCCAAGCAAGAAGCCAATATGATACTCACAGAAGTGCATGAGGGTTTTTGCGGGGACCACGCTGGGGGGCAGAGCATCGCCAAGAAGATCTTGAGAGAAGGATACTTTTGGCCCACCATGAACGGAGATGTGATGGGTTATGTCAAGAAGTGTGACAAGTGCCAATGTTTTTCCAACATACCTCGAGCTCCTCTGAACGAGCAAACTCAAATGGCAAGTCCTTGGTTCTTTGCGGTCTAGGGCATTGACCTTATCGGCTCACTAGCCACGAGAAAAGGAGGAGTGAAGTATGTGGTAGTGGCAGTCAACTACTTCACAAAGTGGGTCGAGGCCGAGTCACTCACTACTATCACGTCCAAGAAGGCTCTATATTTCACCTTCAAGAATATCGTTTGTCGCTACGGGCTCCCTAGGAAGATGGTCTCTGACAACGGTCTGCAATTTGACAGTGAGGTGATCACAGACTTCTATTAGTGGCACGGGGATATGAAAAGCTTTCCCTCTGTCGCCCACCCACAGGCAAACGGGCAGGTGGAAGCTGCCAACAAGATGCTCAAAGCCACCTTGAAGAAAAAGCTTGAATAGGCAAAAGGTGCTTAGCCTGAGGAACTGTCTAGGGCATTGTGGAGTTACAGCACCACTGCTAGGACCTCCACAAGACACTCGCCATTCTCAACGCATCAATAATAACAATCCATCAAGCCCTAAACCAAATAAGAACTTTGGAATATTATTCTAGCCTCCGGGACCTCGAATCCTACTAAACCGGGTAATAGAATCCTTCATGAGCCCTGAAATTTGAGTTCCTGAGCTTAAAACACTAATTTGACCAAAAACACATGTTTACGCCGCGACGCCCCTAAATTTAGAGTCGCAACTCTCTACAAGTCAAAGAGACCAGCTTCCGATTTCTCTGGACACGTGCCACGGCTTGCCCTACCGAGGGCCGCGACGCTGAGGGGATTCAGCAAATCCCCAAGGCTTCTCAAGTTCATGCTCGCCGCGGCGCTCAAGAACAGCGTTGCGACGCGACCCGGGGAACCTAGAATTTACAATGTTTTTTTAGATTTCTAAACCTCATGCAAATCAATCCAAACATACTATATTTCCATAATTAAGCCCCAAATCACTTGCACTATACTCAGAGCAGTACATAAACCCAAACAAACTGAACAAAACCTCATTGCCACCTAAATTCAACCACTTGAGTTCCAAACCCCAAAACTTTGAAAAAGAATAGAGAAATTTAAGAACAAAACTTGCTCTAATCCTCACCTTTGTAACGATCTCGACCCTGAGCCAATGCCCCAGCACTTCTAGCTTGATTTTCCCCAAGTCCCAGCATCAAATCCTCAACTTTTGGGAAATTTCTTGAAATTTCTCAAAGCTCCTCCAAAGACCAAGAGAGAGAGTGTGTTGAGTTGGGAGAGAGAGAGAGAGAGAGAAAGGTTGAGAGATTCACTTTGGTTTCTGGTTTGTTCTAGATCACCTAAGGCTAGCCTAACCACCAAAAGACCATCATGCCCCTAGATAAATGCCTAGCCCTTTGATGCCACCAAGGGCAATCTCGTCATTTTCCACAGCTCGCTAATTCCTTGAGTGTTCCTATAAATCCCCATTTAATCTTGACATACTTAAACAATCACTAAATAATCACTTGTTACCCGGTAACCCCGAACATGTGCTATATTCCCAAAATACCCCTAGGTTCCCCCTAAGCCGGGTATTTAACCTCATTGTGACTATTTTTCTATTCCGTTTCCTAGGACCGTCTCGGATCACACATCACAAATATATGAGCACAATCTTGTGGTCTCCAGCACAACACACATATAATTCACATTTATGCCCTCAACGGGCCAAAATTACAATTATGCCCCTATTTACCAAAATGGGCCCACATGCATATTTAATTCACATAACACATGCATTTCTAATCACATAATCATTTAATCCACGTATTAGCATAATTAAATCAATTATTTCCCTCCTGGCATGCTAATCAAGGCATTAAGCCTTATTAGCCAATTTGGGATGCTACAACTATCCCCTCCTTACAGAAATTTCATCCTCGAAATTAACCTGAATAACTCGGGATATCGATCCCGCATCTCAGCCTCAAGCTCCCAAGTTGCCTCTTCCACTTTGATGTTCCTCCATAACACTTTTACTAAGCCAATGGTCTTATTTTGCAAGATTGTATCTTTTCGGTCTAGAATCTGAATCGGCTTCTCTCCATAAGACAAATCTCGATCCAGCTCTAGGTTCTCAAAACTCAGTACATGTGTAGAATCAGATACATACTTCCAGAGTATGGACACATGAAATACGTTGTGAACCCCTGATAAGGCCACAGCCTGTGGAATCTGTATCCCAACACCCCGAGGAGGGGCCTGCTAGCTCAATTCGTGGAGTTCAGATTCCGTTCGCTAAAGTCTTGCTTCCATTTCGACAAACAATTGTTGCCAGTTCTGTGGGGTAGGTGGAGAGTTCTGACCCTGGTTGTCATCTTCAGCCTTATAGTCGTGGAGTCTAGTCGATCGCCAAGGCATAACTGCAATATGCCCGTAATCAATGAGGTCGCACATCAAGCATGATAACAACATCTAAAAACCACCTCCTATTCCTATAAATCAGTCACAAATGACAGATCAACACATCGCGAACATTGCATAAGCATATAACAATCAAGGGGTCGTGCCCTGGCATCATATATATATAAAAACACATTCATTAGTATTTATCTTATAGTATTCAGGCAAACAAGGCAACTCAGACAAGCAGTTAAACATATAGTTCATTTAATACCGACCAACCCTGAATCGAGCTTGTCACTGGCAACAAGCGTACATGGTCAATCGATCTTCAAGAACCATAAACCTTGGCACACTCTGATACCAAGTGGTAATTCCCTACTACCATAGAATCGTTATCATATGATTTATAAATGTGCCATTAGCTCGCTAATCTAGGTTTTAGGTTAAAAAGTTTGATTAAATTGAAATAAAGACTCATTTGACAGCATTAGTTATAAAAGATTTGGACATTCATTAAAATCATAAAAGATATACATTTGGGATCCGAAAATACTATTTCGAAAATGTATTACAACTCAAAAATGTACATACAATCAACCTAGGCGAAAAAATCAACTGTTACAACATATCCCGCAAAACAACCCCGGTCGTTGTTGGGAATAGTGCCCTGAAAGCATATGTAGTAGACATTGTTTTATGAAATAAATAAATAAATTGAATTTGTTATGCATATATTTTATGGACTACATTATTATGTGATAATATTATGTAAATATCAGAAAAATTCCTAAGTTCATATATGTGATCTCAAACACGTATTGGTACGGGAGAATTGTGTTTGAGATAAATGAACTTCAATAGTTCGCACTAAAATAAAGTTATGGAATCTTTAGATTAATTACTGCAAGTACGGTCCACTAGTATTATGAATACATGTGATCTAGATCCGGATCACTAGTGTGGTAGGACACTTTAGTGGAGGTGCTTTATATATTAGAGAATATATAGAACTGGACCAGATATGTTTATTAATACTTAGTTACATACCGTTTCAAATTGTTAATTAAATATATCAACTGATGATCATATACAAATAGATCTTAATCATGAAGTTACTATGAACTCCTGTTTATGTTATATGAGTTCTTTGATTCACTCGTTAGGGTCTGTCAGAATGATCAAGCTAGAAACTTTTGTTTTGGGAACTCATTAAAGTAGATGGCTGGGGACATAGTATACAGATATAGAATCTATGCCTTCTCGCAAGAGATTGAATAATGGTTTTCTTAAGGGTTGACTTTTGGGACTGAAAGGTTATTAAGCTCAAATTCATAATTTAGTTATGAATTAACCTTCACTAGCAAAGTCAATGGTACTTAAGGAAACAAGAGATAATTAAAAGGGTAAAACGGTAATTTTATTCCTGATTAATTATGAACCATTATTAAAGGGTCAATTTGTATGCAATGATTATATCAATGGACGCTTTATAATTATAAAGTACTCAGTAAATGAAATGTCTATAATTACAAGAATGCAGTCTCATATTTATAGTGGAATAATCATGGGATTAATAAATTAAGATTATTTAATTAAGGAGTTTAATTAATAATCTCAAATTTATTGGAGCTTGGAATTATAGGTCCATAAGTCCCCACAGCGGTTTTATCAACACTATTCAAGGTAAGAGTTGATATGAAGGGAAAAATAGTTGAAAGACATATTTAAGAAGAAATTTGTTCGTCGGGCCAAATATGCAATTATATGATAATAGTGATTAATTAATTTATTACAAATTAGTTGTAATTAACAAAATTAATTAATATTTAATTATTGTATAATTTTCGAAATTATATTAAAGAATTAAATTAATTTCAAATTTTAATTAAATAATTAATTAATTATAATTTTTGAAATTATAACAAATTAAATATTTATTTTCGATAATATTGGATTTAATTAATTGGTAGAATTAATTAAATATCTTTATTTGAGTGGGAGATAATAATCTGATAAGTTCAAATTTGATTTAAATTTAGAAGATTAATATTTATTCAAATAATTAATTATATTTGATAATTAGTTAAAAAGATATTTAATTTAAATTTGAATTAGTTATCAGGTTGTTAGATTTTTATCTGACAAAGTAGTTTGAATAAATAATTAAATAAAAAATAGAGAAATCAAATATCCCTAAAAACAGGGGTGGTACACGTGCACACACAGTCCATGGACTGTGTGTGGCGTGTACTGCTATTTTTTCAGGGATAGTGTAGCGTCCCAAAATTGTTAATAAGGCTTAGGGCCTTGATTAGCGCACCTGGAGGGCAATAAGTGATTTATTATATTAATGTGTGAATTTGATGAGTATGTGATTAGAAATGCATGTTTAGGTGAATTAAATATGCATGTGGGCCCCGTTTGGTTGTTATGGGCATGTTTATAATTTTAGCCCGTTGAGGCCATAAATGCAATATTTGTGATTATTGTGAATATTGTGATATATTTGTGTTGCACGATCTGAGACAGTCTAGGGAGCGGTTTAGCTAGAAAGTCACAACGTGGTCGAATACCCGACTTGGGGCGAGTGGAGGGGTATTTCGAGCATTAGACATTTTATGGGGTTATCGGGTTATGAAAGATATATTTGAAGTTAGAACGTTTAGGAGGGAATATCGGGGAAATTTACCATTTTTCCCTCGGGGACGTTTTTGGTACCCCGAGCCTTGGAGATAACTTTAGAGACCTAAGTTAAGTAAAGAAAACTAAGGATATGTTCAGAAACTAGGAAATCGACCCAAACCCCTTTCCTCTCTCTCTCTCTCTTTCTCTCTCTCTCTCTCTCTCTCTTTTTCTAAACCATACTAAGGGGAAACATTGAAGATTAAGCTAGGAATTGGAGCTCCAAACTTGGGGATTAGCTCAGTTTCAACTAGTGGATTCAAGCAGAGGCTAAGGTAAGCTTTAAACTGTGATTCTAACCATTAAATTTTGTAAGTTATTGACTGGGTTAGTTTTATTAAGTCTTTGAGGTTGAAGATTGAGTTTGGGATTTGATGAAGTTTTAAGCTAGCTTCTTGTTAGGTTTTGTTGCTAAGACTATAGTAGAGCTACTGTGGTGATTAAGTTGGGTTGTTGGAATGATTTTGGGGTAAATTGGCTTGGTTTTGATGGTGAAAATGGAGGATTTCTCTGGGTTCGAAGGGTCAGGCTGCAGCATTATTCTTGCTAAGTCGCGACCCTCTAGAACAGTTGGGAGGCCAGGAAGAAGGGCGAGTCGCGGCACACCATAGATTGGGTCGTGGCGCGCATAGGCTGATTTTGGGGTTTTGGTTTCTGGTTGAGGCGAGCCGCGGTGCTTAGTGGGTTTTTGGACCCCAAGAAGGTTTTAGGCTCGGGAATCCAAAATTTAAGGCTCGGATGGATTTTATAACCCGGATTGATAGAATTCAAAGTCCCGGAGACTAGAATTATAACCCAAAGTTATTTAATGGATTAGAACTTGATGGATGGATGTTGTTGATACGTTGTGACTAGGTTTTCAATGAGGCTAGGACTAGGGGACTATGCCTGGGATATCGGTGCTCGGAAAGCTTGGGACACAGGTAAGAAAACTAATGTACCCATAAAGCAGGGTGTGGCCCTATAGTTTGTGTTGCAGGGCACGACCCTATGTGATTATGATTCAGGGCGTAGCCCTATTGTGTATGCTTGTATTTGTTTAAGTGTTTATTAAGTTTATGTTATGTGTTGCATATCTATGAATGTACAGTGTGGATGCTCAAAATTCAACACCGGTAAAGAGTCCACCTCTCATGCCTCAGGTCCTCGGAAGGTCCTAAACAACCATGTTCGAAGCCCATTTGAACCCTCAAATTAGTGCTCCAAATGACCCTGGTCCAAATGACAACTTTGCCTCGAATCCCCATTGACATCCCGCAACCGTCTCGCGAGACCAATGTCCCGCCGCACCTTGGTGCACCCAGCGTCCGCAGGGCCATCCGCAAGGCCCATCCGCGAGGCCATCTCGCGAGGCCGTCCGTGAGGCCTCGCCTCGCCTCTGCGCGCCCCTGCTCCAGCATTCGCGAGGCCCCTCCACGAGGCCATCTCGCGAGGCTGTCTGTGAGGCCTCGCCTCGCCTCGCCTCTGCGTGCCCCTGCTTCGGCATAAGCATAGGCCTCGCTGATGAGGCCTTTCTTTACTCTCTTAGGAAGGTGTCACCAGCGGGGTATAACACTCCTCTCCTTAGCATACTCAAAGCTGTAAGTGCGCTTATATTTCGCAAAATGAAAAGAGGTTGGAGGGGTATATCTTGAACACACGAGAGAAACCTCCAAATACGAAGCACGTGTATGAGAGCGGGTTGTACGACCAGGGGGAGCACAAGGACGTGATTCTGGGGTCCCTACTAGACAGGTATTGGTGGTACAAGTTAGTACCAATGGCAAAGGCTCTGCCTGTACATTGGTGACCATGTGTCAGGGTCGACACCACAGCCACCTGTACCACTACGTTTGGTGCCACTTTTTCTGACGCCCGTACCGGGTGAGTAGTGGAGGCACAATCAAGTACAAAAGTGGAAGTGCTCCCACCAACCCTGATCATGTACCGGAACCAATACCACTCTCCTGACAATGTACTTGTGTACCACCTGGTCCCCTGGACCACAATGTATCCAGGGCCATTAGAGCCCACTATAAAATGAACCCCACTTCCACATGGAGGAGGGTTGGAAAAATCACTGTAGCACTACATCATAAGAAATACAAATTCAGTTCATCATTTTTCTTCTGCAAGTGTTCTTTAAGTTTCCAATTTGATCTTCAAAGTTTTTATTTTGATAATCTCTACGTTTCTGTTTTTCTAACTTAACTTGGTTGACGAGTTCTCACCGTCAACATACAGCAAAGGGCCCAGAACGGCGAAGGTCGAGAACGGCAAGGCCGGCTACGGCAAAGGGCCGGGAACGGCGTCAAGCACGTGGAGTGCAAGGCCGAGTATGGTAAGGGGTCGGGAGCAGCGTTAAACACGTGGAGTGAAAGTTGCTAGGGTGACACCCTATTGGATACCTGGGATATCAAAAGCCGATGAGTTCCTGCCTCCAAAGCCGCCACAGGTGCCAAACCCTAGTCGACAGGATCCAGGCCCGTCGAAGCGCTGGGCTGACAAGCACCCTCAGGTCCACTCCGTCAGCTCAAGCTCGAAGTCTCAATTCTACGAAGACGAGATACGAGAACTTCACCGCAAGAATCAGAGGTTAGAGACCACCTTGGAAAACATGCAAGAGGTGCTAAATGGGTTGTTGCAAGGGAGATCAAACGTGACACTCCCTAAGCACAAAGAGAGAGACCAGAAGGAGGTAGAAACCACTGTCCCAGTAGATGACGAAAAGACGCGACTCTCCACTAGTAACACCCCCCGAGCGAAGCAACGCGAACATCCCGAACCACCGAAACAGCCCTAGAAGCCAGAGCCGAAGACCAATGCTACCCCTCGCAACGATGACGAGGTCACCTCAAAGAGAGCACCCTCAGATTTACGAGAGGAGCTCAACAAAAAGAGGGCGGGTAAAAGGACCACACCCCCTATGGCGCCCCGAGAAGGCAAAGGAAAGGGGGATCTTAACCCGTCCGCTTTCAGAGACTCCCTAAGCAAGAGGAGGCAGACCCTGGACACGGAAATGAGGAGTCTGCGAAGCAAGATCATCACCGCCTCTGGAGGTCAAGCTTCTAAGGTAGAATTCGATCATGAGTCACCCTTCATCAGGGAGATCCAATCCATCCAGCTCCCAGCCAATTTTAAGGAGCCCCATATGACCCCCTACGAAGGAAGCACAGATCTGAAATACCATCTGGATGCATTTAACGATCTGATGAAACTGAGGGAATTAGTAGCGGGGCCAGATGCCACTGCTTTGCTGTCACATTGAAAGGTCTCGCGTACAAATGGTTCAAAAGACTTAGACCAGGGTCCATCAGTTCCTGGCAACAGTTTTCTGATGAATTCCTCCAGCAGCACCACGCTGTGCGGGACTACACGATGCCAGGCACCAGCCTTTCCAATGTGAAGTAAGGAGAAAATGAGAGTCTAAAGAGCTACATTCACAGGTTCAACATGGAGGAAGCTAAAGTGGGGAGCCTGACCCGCCGAGAGCTGAAAATGGCCATCACAGCTGGAGTGCGCTCAGGAAGCAAATTATGGGATAACATGCTCAAGAGGGAGGTCACGGAATTGGATGATTCTACGAGCGGGTGCAAAAGTATATTCGCGTGGAAGATGGTCACGAGAGCCTCAAGGCCGGAAAAGACCAAAATTCCCTAAAGCCCTCAATCCGGGAGAACCAAGGCAATGCCAAGAAAAATAGGGTCTATGAGGGGGCAAGGGATGATTGACCCTGAAAGCACCAGCGCTCTGACGAGCGCAGACAAGGCCCCTACACCTATTATACTGACCTCACTCATGCGAGAGAGCATATTTTTGTTACGAACGAAAATCAGGTCCCTTTTAGAAGGCCCCCGCCGATGAAAAAAGACCAGTCCAAGAGAGACCCCAGCAAGTATTGCCAGTATCACAAAGATATAGGCCACACAACTGCGGAATGCAACCATTTGAAGGTGGAGATTGAGGAACTCATCCGTAGGGGCATTTAGGCAGATATGTGCGCAAAGAGAACCATAGGCCAGAAGAAGGAGCGTCCTCGCCGCGGGCGCGAGAAGTAGCCCCAGAAGTGCAAGGAGAGGTCAGGACCATCTTTGGAGGACCAAGATTCGGGGGCGAATCAAGAAAGGGACGAGATAGATATGTCAGGGAGGCCAGGCGAAGTCCACAACCGTGCGTCCTGAGTCTGGAGTAGCGCCCTCCGAAGAGTTTCAAGGGTGAAAATGACTCAATAACTTCCCCCACAATGACCCCCTAGTATTGACAGTCCAGCTTGCTAACATGAGGGTGCATCGGGTCTTGGTGGATAATGGGAGATCTGTGGACATCTTGTATCGACCAGTGCTGGAGAAGATGGGACTGAGCCTCCGTCACCTAAAGCCTTGTGCTACGTCTTTGTATGGATTTACGGGAGATTCGATACAGCCCCTGGGGGCAATCGAGTTGGCCCTTACTATGGGAGAACAACCCAGACAAACCACCATAATGGCAAACTTCGTTGTGGTAGATTGCGCCTCAGCCTTCAACGCGGTATTAGGGAGACTTTCCCTAAGAGAATTGAAGGCGATAACTTATGTATACCATTTAGCTATGAAATTCCCGACCCCTGGAGGAATAGCATGCATGAAAGGAGAGCAGAAGGAAGCGAGGGAATGATATAACACATCCCTCCGCACAGTCACAAAGCCAACAACACCTATGGCGATGGTTGGGCATGATGGAGCGAACCCAAGCCAGTTGGACCCACGAGTCATAGAAGAGCCAAGAGATGAACCAGTAGAGGAATTGGAGGAAGTAACGGTCATGGATGAGCCGTTGAGGAAGTTGAAAGTAGGAAAAAACCCCGCCAATGACATAAAGGAGAAACTAGTAGAGTTCTTAAAAGCTAACCTCGATGTATTCGCCTGGAGTCACGAGGATATGGTAGGGATAGACCCAGCGGTCATGTACCACCACCTGAACATCGACCCAAAAGCAAGGCCGGTAAGGCAGAAAAGGAGAGCACTAGACCCAAAAAGATACGCGGCCCTAAAAGAGGAGGTGGACAAGCTGAAGGCGAACGGGTTCATTCGAGAGGCATTTTACCCACTATGGGTGTTGAACCCAGTGCTGGTTCCAAAGCCCAACGGAAAATGGAGGACGTGCGTGGACTTTACCAGCCTCAACAAGGCATGCCCTAAGGACAGCCTCCCGCTTCCTAGGATAGACCAGTTGGTAGACGCCACAGCGGGACACGAGCTACTTAACTTCATGGACGCATATTCAAGGTATAACCAAATACTAATGAACCCTGCTGATGAGGAGCACACTTCATTCATAACAGACAAGGGGTTGTATTGCTATAAAGTGATGCCCTTTGGTTTAAAAAACACAGGAGCCACTTACCAGAGGCTGGTGAACAAAATGTTCGCAAATCAAATAGGAAGGAACATGGAGGTGTACGTGGACGATATCCTGGTGAAGACGAAAAAAGTGGAAGAGCTCACTAGCGACCTCATGGAGATGTTCAACACCCTACGCAAGTACAGAATGAAGCTGAGCCCACTCAAATGCACCTTCGGAGTTTCGTCAGGAAAATTCTTGGGTTTCATGGTGAATTCTCGAGGTATTGAGGCTAATCCTGAAAAAATCAAGGCCTTGCTGGAAATGAGCCCACCACGAAGAAAAGAAGAGGTGCAGTGCCTGACGGGGAGAGTGTCAGCCCTCAATAGATTCATCTCCAGGTCGACTGACAAATGCCTCCCTTTTTCAACATCTTAAAAGGGAACAAAAAGTTCACTTGGGATGACGAATTCCAGGATGCCTTCACCAAGCTGAAGGAGCACCTTGGAAGGCCACCCCTTTTGGCCAAGCTGAAGAAAGGGGATAAGTTGTACCTATATCTAGTTGTATCTAAGCATGCCATAAGCGCCGCCTTGGTCAAGGGGGAAAAGAAGCACCAACACCCTGTCTACTATATGAGTAAACGGTTGGTAGACGCGAAAACCCGGTACCCAGAAATAGAGAAGTTAGCATATGCCCTGGTAGTGGCTTCTCAAAAATTGGGGCCCTATTTCCATGCTCATGCGATTGAGGTGCTCACCAACACCCCCCTGCGTCAAGTCTTGCACAAGCCAGAAACTTCAGGAAGATTGCTAAAGTGGTCGATTGAATTGAGTCAGCTCGACATCACTTACACCCCAAGGACCTCCATCAACGGGCAGGTACTTGCAGACTTTATATTCGAGTTCACATACCGACCCCAAGAGGAGGGGAAATAAAGGAGAAGCAACCGGCACCTGAAGAGGAGAGGCACCCCGAAGAATGGAGTCTCCATGTAGATGGGGCGTATAACGAAGGGGGGGTCGGTGCTGGCATAGTAATGACAGGACCTGAAGGGCACAAGATGTACTGTGCCTTGAGATTTGGATTCGAGGCTTCCAATAATGAAGCAGAATATGAGGCGTTGTTGGCTGGCCTACGGCTAGCTAAGGAATTAAAGGTATCCCACTTGCATGTCTTTAGTGACTCACAGCTGGTGGTGTTTCAAGTGAAGGGCGAATACAAAGCTAGAGGTCCAAAAATGGCTGCATACCTTTCCAAGGTGAAGGAGTATTTGGATCAGTTCAAAAAATACACGATAGAACAGATCCCCAGAGAGTAGAATACGAACGCTGATGCACTCGCGAAACTCGCCTCCACGCGAGACGAAGATACGCTTGAGTCTATACCGGTTGAATATCTCCCCAAGCCAAGCATATCCGAAGAGAGGATCAACACGGTCGAGAGCTCCAAGGAGCCATGGTTTGCTCGCATTAGGAGGTACTTGAATGACGGGACCTCGCCCTTGGACAAGAAGAAGGCCCACAGACTGGCTTACAGAGCCACCCAGTACACCCTAGTAGACGGGATCTTGTATAAGAGAGGCTTCTCTACCCCACTCCTGCGGTGCGTTGATAAGGGAGAAGCGTCAAAAATTTTACAAGAGATACACGAAGGGGAATGTGGGAACCATGCTGGGGGGCAATCCATGGCAAAAAAGGCCATCCGCCAAGGGTATTATTGGCCTACCATGGAGAAGGACGCAAGTGACTTCGCAAGAAAGTGTGACAAGTGTCAGAGACATGCGACTTACCCACGGCAGTCCCCAAATGAGCTGGTGAGCATGACCAGCCCGTGGCCCTTTGCTGTGTGGGGGATTGACTTGATAGGGGCACTGCCAAATGGAAGAGGAGGAGCCAAGTACGCAGTGGTAGCGGTCGACTATTTCACTAAGTGGGTGGAAGCGGAGCCTTTAGTCAATATAACGGCTAAGCAGATCACCACCTTCTTCAACAAATATATTGTTTGCAGATTCGGAGTACCTTACAAGATCATCTCTGACAATGGAATGCAATTTGAAGGAGGAGTGTTCGAAGACTACTACAAGGCCAAAGGAATCAGGAGAAGTTTCTCCGCAGTAGCACACCCGCAAGCTAATGGGCAAGTAGAGGCCATCAACAAAATCTTGAAAAGGAACTTGAAAACTAAGTTGGAGAAGTTGAAAGGGGCCTAGGTCGAAGAGCTCCCGAATGTGCTCTGGGCCTACAGGACCACCCCCTGTTCCACCACTGGGGAAACACCCTTCGCCTTGGCCTACGGCTACGAGGCTGTCCTTCCGATAGAAATGAAGGTTAACTCTTTCCACACACAAACATACGATGACCAGGCTAACACCAGAGCGTTGGTCGAGAACTTGGACCTGCTGGAAGCCAAGAGAGAAAGGGCACAATTAAGGCTGGCTACGTATCAACAGCGGGCAGCGAGGTATTACAATTCAAGGGTGCGGGAGAGAAAGTTCAGGGTAGGAGACTTAGTATTGAGGAAAGTACTCCCCAACATGCGAGACCTGGGGGCGGGGGTACTGGGAGCGAACTGGGAAGGACCCTACCAGGTCGCTCAGTGCATACCACCAAACACCTATAAGCTGGCGCGCATGGACGACACAGTCGTACCTCGGGCATGGAATGTGGAGAACCTCAAGAAGTACTACCAGTGAGACTTCCTCATCCAGTGCAAGCAGTATCCATGCTTAGTTTGTTACGTGTTATGTTAGCTCAATAGATAAGAATCAAGGAGGGTGCCTAGATAACCTCCCAAGAAGATGTAAACTTGTCATATATATATAGACATATCATTGTAACCTGCCTACTATGAATGAAACTATTCACATCTTCGCATGCTATTTTTCTCCTTTATGTGAGCATCAATCAAAGTGCCCGCCGAGATTAACTTCACCAGACACTTGGGGGGGAATAGTGGCCCGTGAAGGCAAAGCATACAACAAATAGGAGGATCCTAAAAAGGACCCCTTGCATCAGGGCCTTAAACAAAATTCTTTAAAAAAGGAATGCAATTCGTGGTGAACCCTAACAAACAGGGAGAAGATCTTGTAAGGCATCTCCTGAAGTTCACAAGGATTAGCTACCCTTATGAACATCAAGGAGGCCAAAAGGTCCAATAAGCCTAGAGCGGCCACCAAGCCGTCTCGCCAAAAAGGGTCCTAAAAAAGGCCCTTGCAAAAATAGTACTATGAATAATGACGAGAAGGACGCTTTTCGCAAAATATAATAAGCGCGCGCAAAAATATATAAAAGGATAGCTAGAACCCAAGGGGTCAAAATATCCTTATAGAAATAGTCAAGGGGCATCGTCTTGTTCATTGATGGATACCTGTCGTTGTCCTCCCTTCGGCATATCTGCAAAACCAAAAGAAAAAGGTGAGGAAGAGACAGAACACTTGACCCTCCATTTTCTCTTCCTAGCAAGAGTCTTCCACCGGGGCATCGGCTGCGAAAGCGCTAAGCTAGGGAAGATCGAAAATAAGGGCTGAAGAGAAGCAAAAGCAGCCCCATGATAGTCATCAGGCGAGGATGGGCTAGAAGGCTCAGGCGGAAGATGTCCCTCCATAAACTCCAACTCCCCCTGCAAATCTAAAAGGGTCACCCTAAGGCTCGCTACGTGGTCACTAAGGTCAGGGGGGAAGGTGCTCCGTCTCCTCTCAACACCGAGTCAATTTCACTCTCCACCACCCAAATTTTACGCCTCAGTTCAGCCATGTGCTCAAGATGACGAATACGGGCCTGCCTTAAGGAGTCATAGTCTTGGTAAGGGTTTTCCTCAGGGGACTCTGAGTCTGAAGACAAGTCAACAAACTCAACCCCCGGAGGTATGCCGAATGGACCGTCACTTGCCATGAGACCTCGTCCCGAAAGCAAAAAGGGGTTCACGTATAAATGAGAGTATTGCTACAAAACACAAAGGAATGGGCTCAAAACTTCTAGGCACAAACACTCTAAATGACCCACCACGGGGTGTGAATAAAGGGGGATGCCTCAAAACTAACTCACGACGGGCTCAGGCCAAAGTACCCCATCCCGAGTGGTGCTAATGTTGACCCAATGAACACAAGGGAAAAAGATAATATATCTCAAGCAGGAAAAATGAGACGCTGTCGTGGTCAAAAGGAGGTTGGGGGCCAAAAGTACTGTCACGGTCAAAAAGAGCCAAATGGTAGAAAGTGCGCGTCTGCAAAAATAAATAGAAAAGATGTGTTAGCCTCAAAATATATGAAGGGGTATAGACATACCAAAAATTATCCCAAATATATATATATAAAAAAAAAAGGGAGGAAACTATAGCAAAAGTGAGGTTGTGGGGGATTGAACCCCTTACTTCTTGAAAGGAGCAAATGTCTAAATACCACTAAGCTAAGAAGATGAAGTGTGAATAATAGGCTTGGTATGAGGGCCTATTTATAATAATCAAATAGGAGAGTCTACCAAAGCACCTAAAGGTCCTCTCCTAGACTGGGGGGCAAGTGTAGATGCTCTAAATTCAACACCGGTAAAGAGTCCACCTCTCATGCCTCAGGTCCTCGGAAGGTCCTAAACAACCATGTTCGAAGCCGATTTGAACCCTCAAATTAGTGCTCCAAATGACCACTTCGCCTCGGACCCCCATTGACATCCCGCAACCGTCTCGCGAGAGCAATGTCTCGCCGCACCTTGGCGCATCCAGCGTCCGCCGGGCCATCCGCGAGGCCATCTCGCGAGGCCATCTCGCGAGGCCGTCCGTGAGGCCTCGCCTTGCCTCTGTGCGCCCCTGCTCCAGTATCCGCAAGGCCCCTCCGCGAGGTCGTCCGTGAGGCCTCGCCTCTAGGCGCCCCTACTCCAGCGTCCACAAGGCCATCCGCGAGGCCACCTTGCGAGGCCGTCCATGAGGCCTTGCCTCGCCTCTGCGTGCCTCTGCTCCAGCGTCTGCAACGCCATCCGCGAGGCCGTCCATGAGGCCTCGCCTCGCCTCTGCGCGCCCCTGCTCCAGCATAAGCATAGGCCCCGCTGATGGGGCCTTTCTTTATACTCTTAGGAAGGTGTCACCAGCGGGGTATAACACTCCTCTCCTTAGCATACTCAAAGCTGTAAGTGGACTTATATTTCGCAAAATGAAAAGGGGTTGGAGCAAGGGCATATCTTGAACACACAAGAGAAACCTCCAAATACGAAGCACGTGTATGGGAGCGGGTTGTACGACCAGGGGGAGCACAAGGACGTGATTCTGGGGTCCATACTAGATAGGTATTGGTGGTACAAGTTAGTACCAATGGCAAAGGCTCTGCCTGTACATTGGTGACCACGTGTCAGGGTCGACACCACAGCCACCTGCACCACTACGTCTGGTTCCACTTTTTCTTACGCCCGTACCGAGCGAGTAGTGGAGGCACAATCAAGTACCAAAGGGGAAGTGCTCCCACCAACCCTGATCATGTACCGGAACCAACACCACTACCCCTGATACCACTCTCCTGACAGTGTACTTGTGTACCACCTGGTCCCCTGGACCACAATGTATCCAGGGCCATTAGAGCCCACTATAAAATGAACCCCATTTCCACATGGAGGGGGGTTGGAAAAATCACTGTAGCACTACACCATAAGAAATACAAATTCAGTTTATCATTTTTCTTCTGCAAGTGTTCTTTAAGTTTCTAATTTGATCTTCAAAGTTTTTCTTTTGATAATCTCTACGTTTCTGTTTTTCTAACTTAACTTGGTTGACGAGTTCTCACCGTCAACATACAGCAAAGTGCCAGGAACGGCGAAGGTCGAGAACGACAAGGCCGGGTACGGCAAAGGGCTGGGAACGACGTCAAGCACGTGGAGTGCAAGGCCGAGTACGGCAAGGGGCCGGGAGCAGCGTTAAGCACGTGGAGTGAAAGTTGCTAGGGTGACACCCTGTTGGATACCTGGGATATCCAAACAGTGTAGACTGCAAACCCAGGGCCTGGTAAAGCTCCTGGGACGGCATGGACGTTATTTGTTTAGCCTATTGGCAATTTTATTACATGCTGATTGATAGATATGCGTATGTTGATTGCTTGTGTGGAGTTTTCTTGCTGGGCTTCGGCTCACGGGTGCTCTATGGTGTAGGTAAGGGCAAGGGAAAGGTCAACCAACCATGAGTACGGAGAGCATGAAGTAACGTGTACATGTTTGGCCTGCCTGGCTGCCACGGCCAGGGGTATTTTTTGGGAGATGTTTTGTATTAGTCTGAATTTTGTTGTTTAGTCGACCTTAACCATATTTTTGAGTTGAAAATATTTCTAAATAATATTTTGAGATCCCAAATGTTTAATGCTTTATAATTTTCAGTGAATGATTACATTTTCAAGTTATATGACTTTTATTACTGTTTAGCTACACTTTTGACCTAAATCCTCGATTAGCGAGTTAATTGCGCGTTTTAAACTCACTTAGTAATGGCTCTAAGGAAGTAGGGCGTTACAGATAGGATTTTCATTATTTATTTATTTATTTAATTAATTAATGGATAATTCAAAAAAAAATTAGTTTTTGGATATTTTCATTAATAAAATAATTAATTAAAAAACTCAGACAACTAAGTCTATTCGCTCTGTGAAAAATAGAACGATACTTTTCTCTCCCTGAAAAATAAAGAATCAATTCTCTGGCCTATTCTCTTGATCTCATGTGTTGAGTACATCAAGTAGAATCACAAATAAACTATCATTCATTGTCTAAGTGCCCACACACTTCTTGAGGTGTAGAGAATGTTGTGGAAGATCTTGGTGTGAGTACCTGGAAGCAGCTTGGATAGGAAGATTATTCTTACACTTGATAGGCTTCAAGAGGTATGATTTCTATTCTTAACTTGCTTATTATTAATGGATCCGCATATTTAATGGTAGTTTAAATATGTTACAAATTTTTTTGTACACTGGGCCAACCCCACCACCATTCCGCTGCATATTAGGAAACTCGTTCCTAATAGTCGTGGCAGCCAGGTAAGTCGAACATGTACACGCCACTCCACACTCTCCAACTCATGGTTGATCGACCTTTCCCTTGCCTTTACATGCACCATAGATCACCCGTGAGCCGAGGCTCAGCAAGAAAACTCAACGCATAACATAATATAATTCAATCTGATAATAGACAACTTAAACAAACAACATATTAAACACAAAGCGGCCTGTGCCGACCCAGGTGCTTTACCAGGCACTGGATTCACGGTCATCACTGTAACACCCCGGATAACCACGGTTGTTACACAGTGTGATTATAAATGTGCAAGACTTGCTAATCAAGTCATATAGTTGAAAACATGATTCTAAAGTTATAATCAGGTTAGGGTTAAAAATATTTGGCCATAAACGGGAAATTTCTCATTTAAATAAACGTTTAGTACATGGGATCCCAAAAACAGGTTTTAAAGGACAGTTTACAAAAATTCAAAGTTATATACAACCACAAGCCACTCTAATGGCAAAATACGCATTTCACGTTTTCCTGTCCCTGCACAATCCCTCGGTCGTGGCGGACGAGCAACTAACTATGTACATTCTTCCCTAGAGCTCTCCAACTCAAGATTGGTCCACCTTGCCCTTGCCTTTACCTGCACCATGTAGCACCCGTTAGCCAAGGCCCATCAAGAAAACCATAATGCAGAGCATAAACAAAACAGACAATCAAATAATCCATAAACCTGTTAACCAGGTATTTAGCATGCCGTAACAGTCATCTAATCAGAGAGGTCAATCAATTATTCATAAGCCATTCATCTCAATATTAAACGAGCTATAAACAACAGAAAACAATGATAACATATCAATAATCATCATACAATACTCAGGGTCGACGCCCTTAGGCCACACCCTCTATTTAACCCGTTGTCTTCGGCTCATTTAGGTTGAGCCTAGTGTTTAACCCACTGACTCCGGCCCGCTTAAGCCGAGCTCAGTGATTATTTAGATGTCCTCAGCTACCAATGGCCGAGCCGCGTCCTGTGCGCAAATATCAGTCCTGGCACTCTTAGGCTGTTTATTTTATGCTTACATGGCATATCACAATCACACAACATATGCATTCAAATACAGGGAATCTTAGTCTCACACAGTCACATAAGGGTGCAGTTTTCTTACCTTTAATTCCGAGTGTTTTAGTTACTACGAACGACCCTCGAGCACGATCTCGTTCTGAGCCCTAGCGTACACCTAGTCACAATCCATAAATGGTACTTTGATTAGTTTAAATTCCAAAGGATAATTCCGAGACCAAACTCGCACTCTCGAGACCTCTAACTCCACCAAACGAAGTGGTGAAACCATCCCCCGAGTCCCCAAACAAAAACCCTAAAAAGTACCCAAAAACCAAGTTCTAAAAGCTGAGTAGCGCTCCCAGATGGGCACTATAGCGCTACAGTCAGAGACTCTAGCCCCCCAAATTCGCGGCCTAGCACTATAGTGCTCCCAACCTAGCACTATAGGGGTGCAACCAGAAAATGCATATTTTCTGGGTTTTCTCCTTCGAATCTCCCCGAGCCAAAGCTCCAAAAATCCTCCCCAAACCTCAACCAAACTCAAAATTGAACCCATAACTCACTATAGCTCACCCAGAATACCCAAATAACACCAAAACTTAGCTAACAACCTCATCAAACATAGAATTCAAAATTAAGCTTTGAAGCTCAAGAACACTAACTAAAACCAGGAAACCCAAGACAATTAAGGCCAGAAATTGTTACCTCAGTTGGATGAATCTGACCCTAGGTTACCTTCAGTGCCCTTCCAAGCTTTAATTCCTCTAATTCCCAAGCTTAAGTCCTTAAACTTCCATCCAAAATTCAAACTCAGAAATCAACCTCAACAAAAACTCAGCAAACTCAAAAACCTTAAACCTTACCTCAACTTGGGAGCTAAATTTCTAGTTGAACTCCTTCAATTACTCCAAAGATCACAGCCCCAAAGCCTAGCCTAGACTCCTCTTGAATTCTTAGCTTCAAAGTCCACAAGGGAAGTGAGAAAGGGAAAATCGTGAGAGAGGGAGAGAGATGGGTGAGCTGAGTGCTTTATGTTTCTTTTCTTTTCCATTAAAACTTCTACAGCTTTCTCCTATATTCTAAAATAAATCAGGTTATATTCTCTAATAACCAAAATACCCTTTTACCCTCCCAATTAAAACTAAGCCTTTTAATCAATCTAAGGGTATATTAGTCATTTTCTCCCAATTCCCGCTAATTCCTCGAGTGTTCTTAATATTTACCACTTAAATCTCGTCATCTAATTAATCAGCCATTATTTTTCTCCAATATCTAAAAATCCCCAATATATTTTTTAAAGTCCTGAAAATACCCCTAGGCTCCCCCGAGCCGGGTATTCGTTCCCATTGTGACCTTTTCGCTAATTGCTCACTAGGATCGCCTCGTGCCGAATAATTCAAATACATCCACATAATAATGTGGTCTCGCACTAATATCACATATATATTCACATTTACGCCCTCAACAGGCCAAAATTACAAATATGCCCTTATAAGCTAAACAGGGCCCACATGCATATCTAATACTCATAAACATGCATTTCACATATCCATATAATCATATAATCATGCATATCATCTAATCATGTATTTAATCATTAAATCACACATAAATCAATTATGTTCTCCAAGCACGCTAATCAAGGCCCTTAATCCTTGTTAGTGATTTTGGGTCGTCCCAATCACCGAGCGGGTGAATACAACACCCTTAGATGGTCTCACCCTAGCAGCCTGCATTCAACATGCCTTCACTATTACCGGCCTTTTCCGTTCTCGGCCTTCGCCGTTCTCGACCTTCGTCGTTCTCTATTATATTATTTCATATAATATAATGTTAGATTAAATAATGTGACAAAATGTAATTTGTCACACAAATGTGGTTTGTCACACCTTGTAACATATTATTGAGAGTCACAAAAATCGGACACATGTGTGTGCCAAAATGTGACATATTTTGGAGTTACAAAAATCTGTTACAAATTTGTAACTCCCAAATATTACCCAATAATGTGTATATTGTATGTTACACATTTGAGATTGGATTTCAAAAAGCCATTATGAAATATGGCTGTTGGAGACATGTTTTTAACTCCCATTAGGTGTTTGGAGGTTACAAAATCATGTGGGAAATGATTTGGACGTTTTGGAACGTTTTGGAAAAATGACATTTTGTATAGAAAATGGCCTGTGGCCGCAGCCACTGACTTTCCCTGGCCACGGCCACTGATAGTCCTGGCCGCGGCTAGTGAGGCTGACAGCAAAATTCTTTTTTCAGTTTTTTTCCAATTTGAACGATTCTAACATCCTAAGTAACTCCCAAATCTCCATTTTAATTCCATAAACATCCAATTAAACATTGGTAACATCCATGGGGTTGGTGGAATTTGAAATTCAAAGGGTGTCTCAAAACTCTATAAATAGGAGCCTAATGCTCACTTGTAAGACAACTCTATTTCTATCCCCTAGAGCACTTGGCTAGAAATACACCGAAAGGCTTGATTATTCCATAGAGCTATTTCCAATATTGAGAGAATCCCTTAGTGCTTGAGATAGGGGAAAATAAGCTTTTGGGCAAAGGTTATAAACCTTGTTCAAGTTGGTGATCCCCAATGCTCTTCACTTTGGTTATGTGAATGAGAGTATTTTACATTTTTGTTCTTGTTATTTTTTCTACTATTGCTTTTGTCTTATCTTCTTCTATTTTCTATTGACATATTTATTTGTATCATTTGTTTTAGAGTTGTAGTTCTTATAATTTTCTTCTTCCTCTTATTTCTACATTTACTTGTATTTTGATTATTGAGTTGTAATATTATTTAATCAATTACCTTGTCTATTGTATTTTTGCATAGAGTTGCAATAGTATTTCTTATTTTCCATTGAGACAACACAAATATCTCTAACAATCAAAAGCTTAAAACACCTTGTTTGTTTCAATAGAAGGAGAAATCATGGAGATCTTGTGACTTTTCTTATTTGTTTCTTTTAGAAGATGCAGTGGCTCTCATGTGGTGATAGAAATAAGGAAACTTATATGAATAAGTGTGTAGTTGTTAACATGTTAACACAATATGGATACATTGTGACATAGTTGACACATTGTTTTGTGAAAGTTAATGTGTGATCCTTAGAAGTGAACTTTTGACATGATTTTCATAATATAGGGACTATAAAACTTATATGTATATGCTATAGGTGAGATAGTATTGTTTAACGCCCAAATGTGACTTCCACTTAGCAGTAGTCGTAGTATAGATGGGCGGTCGATTCCACAAGGAGGTAAAGAAACAAGTTAATCAATAAATAAATGTTAGAGATAAATAATATGAAGAAAATAGAACAAGTGGTATTTTTTTTTTTTTTAGATTTAAAGATTAGAAATAAAGATAGAATAAAGTGTGATGTAACAATAGGTAACAAGTAAGAAGGATCAAGAGTCACCAATATGCATACTTGTTTATTTTGATCTTTGATTCACAAAAATTACACAAATGGATAGTTCACATCCCAACTATTCATTTGGAAGATTAACATTGAAGCACAAATATATTTTACAAAAATGTATTCAAGTGATTATTATTCTTTACTATGGAATGATGAGATAAATCTTATGAGAAATCTAAAAATGACATTATACCATTGGCAATAATGCAATAAAAGATTGTACATAAAACCTAACACAAATATTACTTTTACTATTTATAAAATACATAGAAAGAGCGTGACTAATTCTATATAGATTTTAGCAAAAGTAAATATATATGAATGAGATGGAGAAAATGATAAAGATATTATCTATATTATTTTCACTAATTTGATAATACATAGAAAGTGCTTGACAAAATCTATATATTATTAGTAAACATAAATATAGATAACAAGATGAAGAAGTAGAGATGAAAGAAAATAAATCACTCAAATATATAAACTTTAAGCACATGGTGAATCAAAAATACCAAACAAAGTCATAGTGCATATAGGATCATCCTAACCTTCCTAAGAAGGTTAGCCTATTATGCTAGACATTCTCATGAAATTCTAGAGAGAAAATATGAGAAATGAGACTAAAATTTGGTAGAGTTTTGCTACCTAAAAATTACATAGAAAATGTGAAATGAGAGTCCCTATTTATAGAGGGAGAAAGTGACTAAAAAGAAATTAAACAACAATTTGGGGTTTACAAAATAAATCTAAAATATTAATAATAAAATATGATTTTGAAAAATCAAATCTTATTATAGATATTAACCTAGTTATTTTGGTGCATGGTCAAAATGCTTTTTTTCTAAATTACCACAAAGTGTGAACTTTAAAGCTAAAAATAGCAATTTTGCAAGGCCCAATACCCACAAAACATAGGTTGAAAGTGGCTGGTGGCAGAGAAGGGTTTTGACCCATTCCCAGCCAATGGGGAGGCGCCACGTGGCACTGGCTGGGAGAGGGTTACGTTGGGCTTCAGCTGGTCACGTTGGGTTGCTGGGCATTTGAGCAGCTGGAAGGTTGAAATTGGTTGGGCCTTCATATGCGTTTGGGCCACTGGAAGAGGAGGCTACGTTTGGCTTGGTTGAGGCGCTAACGTGGGTCAAAGGTGGGAGGCTGCTGGATGGGGCGCGTGGCAGATGAGAAACGTGACAAGTGGCGCACTGGAGAGAAGGGAAAGCTACGGGCCTGGGGTGCTTTGGGCCGAATTTCTGGGCTTCAATTTTTCAAAAATGCCAACTTTTCCTCCTTTCGTCAACTTTATTTATTTCTTTCTTCTTTCTTTTCTTTATGACAAAGTGCATCTTTAATTCCTACAAAATAACAATAAATTAAATCATAATTAAATATTTTCCTTTATAAAATAAATCATATTAATTCCATGAAAATATTAATTAAACTTAATTTATTTTGACAATTAAAATAAAAAAATGTGCATTTTTCACCACTAATCACAACCCCCAACTAGCTTATTACTAGTCTCTAGCAATTCAAGCGGATAAAATTATTGCCAAGATGAATTAGTGAACTAAATTATGCAAAATCATTTAACAAAATATTTAGTGAGAATTTAGAAAATGCTATTTACAACTATTAAAGTTGTAATTCAAGAGTTTTTGTGTGTGTGCACCCAACCATACCGTTCTTTATAAAATTAACACAAACTATATTGAAAAATCACCAAAGAATAAAGTCTCAACTCCAAATCCTCACAAAGTAATTGAAAGTATTTTTATGGGAGATGGTTAACACTCTTGGAGTTGGAAATTTATCAATTCACACTCAAAAATGGATGTTATCGTTTTAGGACAAACAATGTTAACGAATATTGATCAAAAGATAGGTTAATCAATTAATTGAAATCTAAATGACATAAGAATCTTCAGAATTTTTCAAAATGATATTAAGAGTCAAAATAAAGAACAAAACAAAATTAGATAATAAAATAAACAAAACTTTTTTTTTCTATTTTTTTTTAATAAATTGCAAACAAATGTAGTAATGTTGACAATTTTTTTTTCAACAAAACTACAAAAGATGAAGATGAAGATATGTTGCTCTTGTTCTTTTCTTTTTCTTCCTCTTTTTTTTCATTCATTTTTTTTATATATTTCTTCTTTTTCTTTATATATATATATATTTTACAAGAGACAACATAAGAATAAAATAAAAAAAAATAACAAGAAATTAAAGAAAAATTACAATAAAATACAACAAAGGCTCTTAAAAATAAAATAAAAATTATCCCTATAGTAAATGTCATGTTTTAAATCCCAAAAATTAATTTTGCCAACTCAAATAATCAATAGAAGTTTTCAAAGTTGTTTTCTCATTCTCACATCTCACAAAAATTAAAAGCTTTAAACTTTAAGATTTTTCTCAATTGAATGTGTGTCATTTTTTTTCAATGTTTGGTTGTGCATGAAATTACTCTAAAAAATTACCTCCTAATAGTAAAAATAGCAAAAACTATCTCACCAAGATTTTGTGTCATGAATTTTGCAAAAAATTAACTCAAAATTTCAAAATGGTAATCAAAATATATTTCAACGCATGAATATGCATACTACCCCCAAATTTAAATGAGACATTGTCATCAATGTCTAACGTTAAGCTCATTGTGCAAGAAAAAGGGAATATGATAACCAATAAAAAAAACAAAACCCCAAAAAGTAAAATTCGCAACATAAAATAAAGACACAAATTAAAGTAAAACACACTAAAAAGAAAGATAAAACCTGATCAGTCTTTGGTAGACAAAAGCATCGCTCTCAGGTAAGTCTACCGACTGCATATTTGCGTACTATCCTATATCGAAAATGAATTTTCTTTTATCCTACGTCTCAAAAATAGAAGCGTTAGTAACATTTTCAGAATAAAGAAAATGTTTGAGTTCAAAACCGTGGAGGAAATTGGGTGAATGTTTCATTGCAAATATGTTTATGATTTCCTCAACGATTAAGTCTATCACATTAGTATGATAGTTCCATTTTTCTTTGGAGTGGTTGGAAGAATTTCGGTATGGGAAAGAGTTTCACTCCAAATGGTAATAGCATCATCTTCATCAGGTTTAGAATTGAGAGTAAGGGATGGTGTTATGGCCTCAGGTTGGGAGGGGAATTGACTTAAATTATGTGAAATAGTAGCGTTGGTCAATTCTAAAAGTTGAGTACTAGTTTCCCTAAAATCTTCCACAAGTTGTTTATTGAATTCTCTTTGCTCCTCTATAAATGTGTGTAAAGTGTCCTCTAAAGAATTCATATTAGTGCAGCCATTATAGGGAGGTTCATGTGGGAAGTTAGGAAAATTTTGCTCAAAATTCATATGAGGCGGCGCATGGTAGTTGTACTCAGGCTTCCAAGGAAAATCTACGGGGTTGGTCCAACTAGAATTATGATTCCTATTGTCGACTCTTTCAAAGTCACAATAACGTTTATCATAATCTATCTCGGGAACCTCGTAACTTTCTCTTTCAAACTTAGTTTCTAAGGCCTCAAGTTCTCGGTAATCTCTTACACTAAGTTTGTATGCACCTCTAAAACGACTAGTACCCTCAGTAGCACTAGAATTAATGTTGTTTTCGAATGAAGAATAATACATTGGAAAATACATCTCGAAACGTTTCTTTTCTTCTTCATTCATTTTTTTATATTTTGCTTTTGTGATTTTTGATTTTTTGATTTTTTTTTGTTTTACTTGTTTCGAGGTCGATTTGAGGTTTTTAGAACAGTCCCACTTAAAACCCACACTTTATCTAGAACTCCCCGAGGTTGCTAGATAATTGTGGAGGGTTCACAATTCACAAAAACGGTTCTCTTACAACTAACACTTACTAGAACTCCCAGACATTACTAAGTAAGTATGGATGGAACTTTTACTCAAATTGGCCTTTAAGCAAAAAAAATGCTTATGTTGACAAAACAAACTTTGTTTTTATTATTATTATTTAAAAAAAAATTGTATTTTATGATTTTTTTTTTAAGATTTAAAACCTCAAAATTAAAAAAACTAATAACAAAAAAAATGAAAAATAAAGATACAAATCTAACAATTGAAAAAAGATCGGGAAAAACTATCTAAGTAACCAAAGAGAAAAAAAAACTAAAGTAATCCTACACACAAAAAAAAAAAAATAGCACAAGAGTAAGATATAGAAAAAAAAATGGAACAAATCCTAAACACAAATAATTAAAATAAAAAAATAAATGAAAACTAAACTAGCAAAAGATAAACAACTAATTTTTTTTTAATAAAGAAATAATATAAAATAAGCTATCAAAAATAAATTAACGAAAAGAAAAAAAAAAGTAAATACTCACACAACAAGCTTTTTATTTTTATTTGTTTAATTTTTTTTACAACAATAATAAAAAGAGAGAAAAAGAAAACTAACAAAAGAAAAAAATAACAACAAAATAAACTTAAGAATAAAACTAACAAATCCTAGAAAAGAAATGATAACAATATTTTTTTATGTTTTTTTTTTTCATATAGCACAACAATGTAAAAAAATGAAAAACTAACTAAAAAGAAACAATAAAAAAAATAATTATAGTGATTTTTTTAAACTTTTTTTTTAAGAGTAAATAAGATAAATCTAAAAAACAATCCTAGAGAAATATACACAAAAAGAAAATGATAGAATTACTTACATCTTTTACAAAATTTATTGAAAAACTTTTTTTTTCACTATTACCTCCCTGGCAACGGCGCCAAAATTTGTTTAACGCTCAAACGTGACTTCCACTTAGTGGTAGTCGTAGTATAGATGGGTGGTCGATTCCACAAGGAGGTAAAGAAACAAGTTAATCAATAAATAAATATTAGAGATAAATAATATGAAGAAAATAGAACAAGTGATATTTTTCTTTTTTGGAGATTTAAAAATTAGAAATAAAAATAGAATAATGTGTGATGTAACAATAGGTAACAAATAGGAAGGATCAAGAGTCACCAATATGCATACTTATTTATTTAGATATTTGATTCACAAAAATTACACAAATGGATAGTTCACATCCCAACTATTCATTTGGAAGATTAACATTGAAGCACAAATATATTTTACAAAAATGTATTCAAGTGATTATTATTCTTTACTATGGAATGATGAGATAAATCTTATGAGAAATCTAAAAATGACATTATACAATTGGCAATAATGCAATAAGAGATTGGACATAAAACCTAACACAAATATTACTTTTACTATTTATAAAATACATAGAAAGAGCATGACTAATTCTATATAGATTTTAGCAAAAGTAAATATATATGAATGAGATGGAGAAAATGATAAAGATATTATCTATATTATTTTCACTAATTTGATAATACATAGAAAGTGCTTGACAAAATCTATATACTATTAGTAAATATAAATACAAATAACAAGATGAAGAAGTAGAGATGAAAGAAAATAAATCACTCAAATATATAAACTTTAAGCACATGGTGAATCAAAAATACCAAACAAAGTCATAGTGCATATAGGATCATCCTAACCTTCCTAAGAATGTTAGCCTATTATGCTAGACATTCTCATGAAATTCTAGAGAGAAAATATGATAAATGAGACTAAAATTTGGTAGAGTTTTGCTACCTAAAAATTACATAGTGAAATTCTGTTTTTAGTAATTACCAAATTAATTAAACCATGAATTAATTAAAATGCAGAATAGTAATTAATTATTTACACAGATAGCAGTTCTGTCGGAACAGAATCCGAACATGTCACGACAGAACTGAACACAATAAATAGACAGTGCAAAAATTAAAGAACACAACGAATTTTTACAAGGTTTAGAAACTCTTTCGGATAACCTACTCCTTGGGGCCACGCCCAGAGAATAAACCAATTAGTAAAGAAACAAAGTGTACAAAAGCATTGACTTAAACAATGTAAGACTCCCTCTTAAACTATTGCCGCAATCTTGTTGTACTCTTCCCTACGAATCTGGTTTGATGAAACGCTGATTCTCTTGAACTCCCTTCAAAGAATAGCGAGTGCACACTTCCTCCCGAAGTGAGACTTAGATAGAATCCTCTCCTGAAGATCCTTATGAACACGTTCACAATAGACACTATCTGATTACAATGGACTAGATAGATATCCACAAGTACACTCAGCACTCTCACAAAGATTAAGGTGAACAAACTTAATCTCTACAAATAAACACACTCTTCAAAATAACATAATGTTTACAAATATTCAAAATGGATGAGGTAAAAAATCCAAAGGCCTTGGCAAGGTATTTATAGGTAAGGAAATCGTCCAAGGCCATTATTTTCTGGTATCTTTGAAATCAATTTGCGAATTCCTTTGATTTAGGAAATCAGCAAGCCAGATGTATTCTATGTCGACAGAAAAGGAAACTGATGAGTCAGCAACGAAATCAGTCTCATCTGGAAAAACAAACATGGTCATTTCTTTTGACCATGTTCATTTTCGACATCAACTTAATTCCAGAATAGACATAATCCCACATAATCCCTAAAAATAATCTTAAGATATTTGCACAATATATTTTTACCAAAAATTGATTATTTGAGATAAATAAGGCAACAAATATATTCACACTTAAAGATATTTTCACATTACAAAACCAGCTGAAAATATTGCTAATAAAACCGAAAATCAATATGGAGATATGCTACTAATTTTTCTTTAAACAATAAAAATATATTGTCTAAATTAAAGTTTAGCCAAAAAAGGATTTTACACATAGAAAATGTAAAATGAGAGTCCCTATTTATAGAGAGAGAAAGTGACTAAAAAGAAATTAAACAACAATTTGGGGTTTACAAAATAAATCTGAAATATTAATAATAAAATATGATTTGAAAAATCAAATCTTATTATAAATATTAACCTAGTTATTTTGGTGCATGGTCAAAATGCCATTTTTCTAAAATACCACAAAGCGTGAACTTTAAAGCTAAAAATAGCAATTTTGCAAGGCCCATTACCCACAAAACATAGGTTGAAAGTGGCTGGTGGCAGAGGAGGGTTTTGACCCATTCCCAGCCAATGGGGAGGCGCCACGTGGCGCTGACTGGGAGAGGGTTACGTTGGGCTTCAGCTGGTCACGTTGGGCTGCTAGTGCATTTGAGCAGCTGGAAGGTTGAAATTGGTTGGGCCTTCATATGCGTTTGGGCCACTGGAAGAGGAGGCTACGTTTGGCTTGGTTGAGGCGCTAACGTGGGTCAAAGGTGGGAGGCTGCTGGATGGGGCGCATGGTAGATGAGGAGCGCGACAAGTGGCGCGCTAGAGAGAAGGGAAAGTTGTGGGCATGGGGTGCTTTGGGCTGAATTTCTAGGCTTCAATTTTGCAAAAATGCCAACTTTTCCTCATTTCTTCAACTTTATTTATTTCTTTCTTCTTTCTTTTCTTTATGACAAAATGTATCTTTAATTCCTACAAAATAACAATAAATTAAATATTTTCCTTTATAAAATAAATCATATTAATTCAATGAAAATATTAATTAAAACTTAATTTATTTTGACAATTAAAATAAAAAATGTGCATTTTTCACCACTAATCAAGTATTGCATTGATATGAAAATTATGTTTTGAAATTTTATAAAGCATGATAATTTGGTAGTTTTGACATACCAATATATTGATCTTGTGAATTAATAGATCATATCAATATGTGGATATGAGAATTATTGTATGATATTTGTGATATACTTACAATTAATTATGTGATTCAAAAGGCATGTTAATATGATAGACATATGTTGACAAATTATGTGAATTTACATTGAGACATAATTATGTTAATATATTGATGTGAATTATCATGATTATTGACCGCGTTTTTGGCCAACGACGTGTAGACGTCAAAAACGACAAAAAACCTTCAAGAGAAATAAACGACACAGACGATTTTACAGTGGTTCAGCCCCAATGTGTTAGTAATAGCCTAATCCACTTAGAGTTATGATTATAGATCTGCACTCAAGATCAGATGAACCTGAGTCAACTGAGTTTCTTCAGTGCAGATTCCAAGAATACAAGAATTCTCTCAAATACAAGTACTCTCTCTCTCTAGAAAATTGAAAATTTGAATCAAAAGTTCCAAAGTCCCCTTTATGATGCCATAAGCCTTGTATTTATAGGCTCAGGATCGTACAGATGATATCCCCCATAATCGGGATATTTTATTATTCTTATTATATTAAAATTACAATAATATTCAAAATGTAACAGTACACTATATTCGTGGGATAAAAGAGAGATTCCCGCGCAAGCCAAGACCGATTCTCGTTGAAGCTATTTCTGGGATCTCTTGCGCAGCTTTGCTCTATCTAGTCGATCCATATCTCATTCAAGCTGGTCGACCACACCTTGACTGGGCATACATGCACCTGACTGGGTAGTCATGCACTTGACTGGGCAGACATGCACTTGGCTGGGCAGACATGCACTTGGCTGGACAGACATGCACTTGGCTGGGCAGGCATGCACTTGACTGGTCGGACATGCACTTGGCTGGTCGGACATGGTCATGACTGGTCGGAAATGATCATGATTGGTCGGCCAAGATCATGCCTGGGCAGACAAATACATGACTGGTCAGACATGGTCATGCCTGGGCAGACAAACATGTGACTGGCCAGTCGAAATTCTTCACTGGTCTACTGGGTCACTCCCAAGCCAGATCACCCCACCATTCTATGCCATTTGTCATTTCTATTGCCACGTCATCGTTTTCAAAATTTGGGGATAACAATGATTTTATGGTTTGCTATATAATATGATTAGTAACCATTTATTTGGTAAATAAACAAAATTATTTGAAAATTTTTAATTTTCTCATTTGAAAGATGAGCATCTCATTTTATGAGATAAGAAAAGATTAACCTAAGGGGGTTACATCTTTTAATAGTTGTGTTTTGCTATTGCAAGAAAAATGGATCAATGTGGATCCAAAACTTGAGATAGCATATTGTCCAATAGGCTTAGAGTCTAAAGTATGGTCAAACGAAATATATTTGAGAATTATTTAGTGACAATAATTCTTAAATATTCGATGTCTCAATGAGGAGACATTTCAAAATTGGAGAAGCAATTTTGAATCTTTACACCAAAGGTGAATAAAAGAGAACTTTATTCATTTTGGTTAAAGATGGTGATATATTTAAATTAATCTCAATGAGGGGATAATTTTAAACTAAAACATAAGAAATTAAAATGTTTTAATAAATCAATGAGGATTTTTTTTTTATTATTTAAAGTGTTTAAAAAATTAACATTTTCAAATTAATTTTGATGAGAAAATCAATGGATGTAAAATTAGTATTTTCAAAAGAATCTCAAAGAGACTCTTAAGAAATACACAAAAGTTGTTTAAGTGATTTTGAGATTATTTAGACAACTAAAAGTGAAAATTAGTGATTATTTGTTTGAGAAATTTTCACATGACATTTGTGTTCACATATTTTATTTTGTGAAATATATAAAAGAGAGAAACTAAGTGAAAGTTACTTTCAAAGAAGTGTGTCTTGCTTTAGCAAGTAAATAAATCAAGATAAACATTGAGGTTTTTATCTTGATCTATTGAGAGTTTATCATGTGGCATAAATGACTCATGATGAATTTTGAGAATTATAAGTCTAGATTTATCTTGGAGGATAATGGACTTAATAGAAATTAAGAGATTTCTATTTTAAAGTGATATTTTATTATCACTATGTGAGAAATGTGGAGGTGATGCTCCAAAGTTAATAAATTTCTTTTGTTGATAATAATTGATTAATATGGTCATCCTATCAAATTGGTGATTTGGAATTCCACATTCTAAATCACATTGGCTATATGTGTATAGAATGGATAAATCTAGACATGCTTCGTGTCTAAATTACTGTTTGTAATATTTTGATTCAAGAAGGAATCAATTTAAAACATAAAGAATACTTTTAGAAACAAAGAGGTTTTTAGAATTAATATTCAAGGAAAATGTTTATCTTGGATATTGAAGTATAAAATAGTGGGGGTGTTGACTATGGTCAAACTCATTATTTTAAAGGGGTAACTATTTTAATCAAACTATAGCTAGCAACAAAGTTTGAATAAAATAATGAGAGTGTTTAAGTATGCATACATGAGAAAAGAAATGATCCAAATGGAATCATTTCTACATCTCAAGGGATGAGACTTAGACTCCCTAAAGAGATTCACGATTGATAGTAACCTATCTTAATACTAGTAACCAAACTAGTATTAGGTTCAATAGGTAATTACAAGTCAACCAAGTGAATAGTAGTAGTACTCAAATTTTGTCTCATCTGAGATATGAGTACTGATGTGTCACCAAAATGAGGGTTAAAACCGAAAGGTTTTTTAATAGAACTCAGTCTTGAAAAGACAAGTATTTTAGGGTAACAAAATACTGTAAGAGTTCTACCTATATAGACCTAGGGGTAGTGCCGCCCCTCATGAGAATTGGGAGTCATTCTCAAGAAAAGTCTATGAATGGAATGTGCACATGGCCATTAACGATGCAAAAGCGAGATATTGAGGTCTCAAGTGAACATAACAAAGGTGTGTGTGTTATCACTAATTTGTTCTCAAAAGGATAGTGGTTCAATGCTTTGGCAACTGAAATTTCAACAATCTTTGTGATAATTACACTAAGGTAAAATTCAAGTCGAAACACATTTTACTTTATGCATCAATGCAAAGGTTTCTATAGAGAGTGATGATTTAATCAAGTGGGGGAATATTATATTTTAATATAATGTTTGATTGATTAAATAAGTGTTACAAAAAGTGATTATTTAATCTAGTGGGGGAATGCTATATTATTTCATATAATATAATGTTATATTAAATAATGTGACAAAATGTGATTTGTCACACAAATGTGATTTGTCAAACCTTGTAACATATTATTGAAAGTCACAAAAATTGGACACATGTGTGCGCCAAAATGTGACATATTTTGGAGTTACAAATTTGTAATTCCAAAATATTACCCAATAATGTGTATATTGTAAGTTACACATTTGAGATTTGATTTCACAAAGTCATTATGAAATATGGTTGTTGGAGACATGTTTTTAACTCCCATTAGGTGTTTGGAGGTTACAAAATCATGTGGAAAAGAATTTGGGATGTTTTGGAAAAATGACATTTTGTGCTGAAAATGGCCTGTGGCCGCGGCCACTGACTTTCCCTGGCCGCGGCCTGGGGGACAGAGGCCAGTGGCTGCGGCCGCTGATAGTCCTGGCTGCGGCCAGTGAGGTTGACAGCCAAATTGTTTTTTCAATTTTTTCCAATTTGAACGGTTCTAACATCCCAAGTAACTCCCAAATCTCCATTTTAATTCCATAAACATCCAATTAAACATTGGTAACATCCATGGGGTTGGTGGAATTTGAAATTCAAAGGGTATCTCAAAACTCTATAAGTAGGAGCCTAATGCTCACTTGTAAGACATTTCTATTTCTACCCACTAGAGCACTTGGCTACAAATACACCAAAAGGCTTGATTATTCCAGAGAGATATTTCTAATATTGAGAGAATCCCTTAGTGCTTGAGATAGGGGAAATAAGCTTTTGGGCAAAGGTTGTAAACCTTGTTCAAGTTGGTGATCCCCAATGCTCTTCACTTTGGTTGTGTGAGTGAGAGTATTTTACATTTTTGTTCTTGTTATTTTTTCTACTATTGCTTTTGTCTTATCTTCTTCTATTTTCTATTGACATATTTATTTGTATCATTTGTTTTAAAGTTGTAGTTCTTATAATTTTCTTCTTCTTCTTATTTCTACATTTACTTGTATTTTGATTATTGAGTTGTAATCTTATTTAATCAATTAACTTGTCTATTGTATTTTTGCATAGAGTTGTAATAGTATTTCTTATTTTCCATTGAGACAACACAAATATCTCTAACATTCTCGGCCTTCGCCATTCTCGGCCTTCGTCGTTCCCGACCCTTGCCATCATTTCATAATCATGCACCACATAGCATAGCATTTACAAGTATTAACACATATATTAAACACAAATAATAGGACCATGCTCTAAAACAAAAATAATGGGGCCAAGCCCTGCTCTATGGGCACAAACAATTTTCTTAGCTATGTCCCGAGCTGATCGATTAACGCGATCCCGAGCACGATCCCCTAACCCAAGCTTTGATGTAAAACCTAGTCACAACGCATCAATAATAACAATCCATCAAGCCCTAAACCAAATAAGAACTTTGGAATATTATTCTAGCCTCTGAGATCTCAAATCCTACTAAACTGGGTAGTAGAATCTTTCCCGAGTCCTAAAATTTGAGTTCTCGAGCTTAAAACCCTAATTTGACCAAAAACCCCTGTTTGTGCCACAGTGCCCTCAATTAGAGTCGTGGCACCCGTACATTTAGAGTCGTGGCCCTCTACAAGTCACAGAGCCCAGCTCTCAATTTCTTTGTACACGCGCTGCGGCGCGCCCTGCCCAGGGTCGCGACACTCAAGAACAGCGTTGCAGCGCGACCCCGCGAACCCAGAATTTCCAACGTTTTTTCAGATTTCTAAACCCCGTGCAAATCAATTCAAACATACTCTAATGCCAGAATTAAGCCCCAAATCACTTGCACTATACTCAGAGCAGTACATAAACCCAAACAAACTGAACAAAACCTCATTACCACCTAAATTCAACCACTTGAGTTCCAAACCCCAAAACTCTAAAAAAATAGAGAAATTTTAGAACAAAACTTTCTCTAATCCTTACCTCTGTAATGATCTCGACCCTGAGCCAATTCCCCAGAACTTCTAGCTTGATTTTCCCCAAGTCCCAGCCTCAAATCCTCAACTTTTGGGCAATTTCTTCAAATTTCTCAAAGCTCCTCCAAAGACAAGGAGAGAGAGAGAGTGTGTGTGTGTGTGTGGACGTGGGAGAGAGAGAGTGTGTGGACGTGGGAGAGAGAGAGAGAGAGAGAGAGAGAGAGAGAAAGGTTGAGAGGTTCACTTTGGTTTTTGGTTGGTTCTAGGTTACCTAAAGCTAGCCTAACCACCAAAAGACCATCATGCCCCTAGATTAATGCTTAACCCTTTAATGCCACCAAGGGCAATCCCAGCATTTTCCACATCCCTCTAATTCATCGAGTGTTTCCATAAATCCCCATTTAATCCCGACATACTAAAACAATCACTCGTTACTCGGTAACTCCGTACACGTGCTGTATTCCCAAAATACCCCTAGGCTCCCCCCGAGCCGAGTATTTGACCTCGTTGTGACTATTTTTCTATTTCGCTTCCTAGGACCGTCTCGGATCACACATCACAAATATATCACCACAATCTCGTCGTCTCAAGCACAACACACATATAATTCACATTTATGCCCTCAACGGGCCAAAATTACAATTATGCCCCTATTAACCGAAATGGGCCCACATGCATATGTAATTTACCTAAACATGCATTTCAAATCACATAATAATTCAATCCACGTATTAGCATAATTAAATCAATTATTGCCCTCCTGACACGTTAATCAAGGCACTAAGCCTTATTAGCAAATTTGGGACGCTACACCTCAAGCTCCCGAGAGCGTTTTTGTTTGGCTTTCAAAGCGACATGAATGCAAGTGAGCTCTTATTGAGGACCTCAAAGTTTCTCCTTGAGGACGGATATCTTATCGTGGGCTCGCTAAAGTTCATATGACTTCTCCATCATGATATTGTCCAAGCGTTGACAAGCCAGTGCAGACTGCGCAAAATGAGAAATTAGCTCAAGCATTGTGGAAGTAAGATAAAACCCCAAGAATTGGTGACTTACCCAGATAGTAGCATACCGACATGAAGCCATGAGGGAGGCCTCATTGTTGTCACTCAGTTGGACAAAGCTACAGGCGGCCAGCTCGCACATGGTGGAGCTAACCCCTGGAGGAGCTCGACATTGAGAGGAGTGACAACTTCCTCTAGCTTCGCTGAGAACAAAGTCTCTAGTTCAACCCGATCTATCAGAGGTACGATGGGTCTAGCATATGGCCTCTACAGTTTTGTGGAGGATCCTGTTGCCTTCCACCATCCTCATATCAAAATGTTGGCGCATGTTTTGGTATTGCTCTAGTGGATCCCCCTCATACCTCTCGGGGTATACCAAAAGTCTTGGGCGAGGTTCCAACTCTGGTTGGTCCGAGCTTTGGACCACTAAACCAACCTGAGGGGAGGAAGGAACCTCCAAGGCTGGGGGAAGGTCTGCCATTGGAACTTCTGTGGGGGGAGGGGGGGTGGAAACCCTCTGCCTCTTAGCTGGTGGAGAGGGTTTGGGATCCTCCCGAGGACACGAGGGTTCTCCGGCAGCCGAAGAGCTTGGGGGCGCTCCTAGACTTAGGGTCGATCAAGCGATGTCATATATCCACATATGATCTGCAAAAACAAAGAAGCGGTTAGCGTAAAGTCCAAAATGAAAACATAAAACATTGTTGTAGGCTTCTCGGAAGCCCACCATGAGTTATGTCTTGGTGTAAGCATTGGATGTGTCTAGTTCTATCTCCCATCTCACAACTCAAATTAGTGTCATATTGGAAAAACCAGTTGGAGTTAAGACATGCCACACGGTCTATGGGTACAAATCCCCAAGGAGGTAACTATCTCCTCAAGCAGTAAAGGTAGACGTCTATCAAGTCTAAGTAGTCCTGAAACTCTTCCTTAGTCCAATGCCAGTGCGCAATCTGGCCACAATGAAGAAGGGCGGGAGAGGCCTAGACATGCTCGGAACTTATCCTATCCCCTACATGTGTGGCGTGGTATAGAGTAAGGGGTGATTTACCTGGGGCAAGATAAGAAACCTCCATCCCCACCAGGAGCTCCTCCTCGAGCTCCCAATCTTCTTGGGCTTCCCAGGCTGCCTCTGCGGCCCGGATAGTCTCCAGCCGCTCATCCTGCAGCTTCTGGTTCAACATCGCTCGAGCGCGCCCATCAATGTAATTGATGGGTCAGGATGTCAGCTCCCGAGACTCTTGGACTGGCAGTACTTGGTCAACTCAAGATTGTTGATTTTCTGCCCCACGCTAAGAAGTCCCGACCTGACGAGGTTGTCCTCTGTCACCAAAAATCTGAGATCCAGAGCATGCTGAAGGAGGGATTTCATCTCCTGAATGTGTTCCTCGAAGATTTGGACATATGGAGTCTGACGGAAGGGACCTATTCAACAGTGAGTAAGTAAAGAACATGAATCGGTCAAAGAAACAAAGGAAAAAAGAGAATGATTGGGAGGACACTCGCCAACCCTGAAGAAGTTGAGGATCAGGGTCAGGTTATTACGGATCAGAAACTCGTTCGTGAAGAAGAAGGCGTCCTTGTAGTCCCGAGAATGGTTCTCATTGTGATTGGGAGCCTTGTGGTTGAGGGATGAGGAGGCGTACTTTATCAAGGCGTAGTACCCGTCCCAGTTGGTCTTCTTCCTCAGAGTGGTGCGGAAGTTGTAGAAGCATAATCTCCGCCAGTGAAGGTGTGGGCCAGTTCAGTTTCCAATACATAATATACATTCCCACGAGCACCTGATGGGCATTTGGGGAGAGTTGAAAGGGAGGTATCCCTACGAACATCAAGAAGTCCACGAAATATTGATGCAAGGGTAGGGTGGCCCCAGCCATCAAATGGGCTTGGCTCCTAGTGCCTAGACCATTCATGCTGCAGTTTGGATTCTCGACAAAGGCGCACCAGACATCTATCCCCGATCGCGTAGTTCCTCATAATGGCTTCCAAGGCCTCGGGGTGTCAGAGCAAGGTGTGGTACTACTCTGATTCAAAACCATCAGCCTCGTACGATTGAGTATGGTGTGGAATAGGGGCTTGATTTACTTCTTCCACGGTCAACTCCCTTTGGCCCGGTAACAATGGCCTCTTCACTATCGGGCCATCAACACGAACGACCAGTTCCCCGACTAGTTCTTGGGCCTCCACCGTCGCGCCATCCTGGGATGCACCATGTTCTCGGGTCATGTCTAAGATTTCCTTATCGAAGTGGTAGAAACCTTGCTCGTGTAACAGTCGAAGTTCCTCAGACATTTGTGACAAAAAATATGCAGTTGGTATTCTTTCTGAAGAAAAGATGGTCAAAACATAAAAGACCCTAAGACTACTGCTAGGAGGGGAGAGGGAAAGAATTTTTCTGAGAATTTGGGGTGTCCTTAGAGCCAAAGATCAGTCCGGAAAATACCACCGAAGATGATGAACCTTGCCGAAATCTGGTGATTTTCCAGATTCCAGTCGAATGCCCAGAAATGCGAAAGTTGCATAAGATGTATAGTGGGCCATTTTGGCCATTTGCAATGTCAAAATGCACCTAGAAAGACTTATAAACACCCAAAACAACTTCTCAAATGTCACAGAAGTTATGTTCCTAAGCAGGCACCTAAACCCTCGAATGAAACCCAATGCAAGTGCAAAAATAAACACAGAGTCAGTAGGTACTTACTTGAGATAAAGCGCAGATAGGTGCTGAGGCGAGTGCGGACTCTGAAAAATCGCCTGCCGTTCGTCCAGAAATAAGACGATTCACGCCAATCGTCCAGAGTTGCAGAGAATTCAGAAATTGTTGGAGGTCTGAGGAGAGTGAGAAACAAGAAAGGATGTTTGGCATATAAGTTTTGAATTTTGAATGGTTAGAGTTAGAAAGTTGAGAGGCGGTTCTTTGGTTTTTATACTCAATAGAACGTGGAGGGAAAGAAACCCCTCCACGGCCATTGGATTACCTACCACACGGATACTCGAGGGCAATCCAGTGATCAGGGTCCAAATGGTGCGAATCATGATCATTAGCCTTGGGAACTGACGCCTCAGGCATGGGGCGAAAGGAAACCTTGGGTACAGAGTGGACATTTTGGATCGTGGAGCTGACCCCTCATTAATTGCACGAGTTGATGGGCCCAGCCATAGGGAGTCGACACGTGGTGTGACTTTCCAGAGTGACGTCAGGGGGAGCCCAAGCGTCTCCCCCCGAACTTTCAAATTGCTCCTCTCAATCTAAGTCTCCACTGCCCGAGGACGAGTGAAGACTTGGAGGCAAATGTTGTCCGTATTTTCATCATCTGACACGTGGAAATTAAGAATGATTAGTGACAAGATAAATCATAAGGTTCTCAGAGTGTGAACCCCTCCAAGAAGCCCAAGTTGGACAAGTCATGGATGTCTTCAGGGGAGGCCATGCCCCGAGGTCTGTCCTTAGGGCGAGGAAGCTTCCAGGTGAGGCCACGTCCCGAGGTCTATCCTCGAGGCAGGGATGTCCCCAAGTGAGGCCACATCCCAAGGAGCTCTCTTCACTCGCTCATCTCCCAGGTCCAGGATTCAGGTCCTCGGACCTGGAATAACTGCCAGATGTCAGTCACTATGGATGTGGGCCACCAGAAGATCGTCTGACAACTTTTGGTTGTCCTCGATTAACGGTGTCGAGTTTGTACACTCGACAATCAACATTTCCCACAACGTCGCCTGACACGGGCAAACATGCGCTGCACTCTGACAGTCAGAGATATGTTCCCCATAAAGTTGGTATGTGACTTTCTACAATGGGCCCCGTGAAATTCGCCTGGGTCGTAGTCTCTATTTAGTGCAGTCTTTTTTGTATTACTTGTGCATTAACACCCCAGGATGGGAGAAATTTAAATTAATGATAGATGATAAACATTAATGACCACAACCTTTATAAATAGGGATGGAGTATCTCCTTGTAAATGGTTCAGTTTTTTAGAGAGAGAAACTTTATAACTCAGTGCAATATACACGCTGCCTGAGAACCACCATTGAAGCTTGCTATAACAAGCTTCAAGCTCACTAAATAATAGAGACCCGTGGACTAGGGCTCTTTTATAGCCTGAACCACGTAAAATCCTTGTGTTCTTTCATAGTATTTCCTATAATATTTCGGATTAAGTTGATAGCGAAAAGGACAGTAAACAATATTATTTTTTTAAAGGAAAAATATATATATTACTTAAAATTACTAAAATAAAATTTTATTCATTAACACATATTTACTAAAATATTTTTTTACTTATTAATTAAATCAAAATTGTGTTATTGTATTAGTTCTTATGCTCTTAAATTAAAATTATTTGATTAGTGTGAGTAAGAATTAATACAATAACACAATTTTAATTTACTTAATGTTATCCCCAAAATTTGAAAACGATGACGTGGCAATAGAAGCGTCATGTCCGCCCGGTCAGGTGCTTGTCTAACCAGTCACATATTTGTCTGCCCAGGCATGACCTTGTCCGACCATTCATATGATTGTCTGCCCAAGCATGACCTTGTCCGACCAGTCATATGATTGTTTGCCCAGACATGACCTTGTCCGACCAGTCATATGATTGTCTGCCCAGGCATGACCTTGTCCAACCAGTCATGACCATGTCCGACCAGTCATGACCATGTCTGCCCAGTCAAGTGCATGTCTGCCCAGTCAAGTGCATGTCTTCCTACCCAGGTGCATGTCTACCCAGTGAAGGTTTGGGCGACTAGCCTGAATGTGATATGGATCGACTAGACAGAGCAGGGCTATGTGAAAAATCCCAGAAACGGCTTCAACAAGAATCGGTCTTGGCTTGCGCGGGAATCTCTCAGTTTATCCCATGAATATAGTGTATTGTTATATTTTGAATATTATTGTAAATTAAATATAATGATAATAACAAAATATCCCGATTATGAGGGACATCATCTGTACGATCCTGAGCCTATAAATACAAGGCTTATGGCATCATAAAGAGGACTTTTGGACTTTTTCGAATTCTAATTTCCTAGAGAGAGGGTACTTGTATTTGAGAGAATTCTTGTATTCTTGTAATCTGCACTGAAGAAACTCAGTTGACCCAAGTTCATCTGATCTTGAGTGTAGATCTATAATCACAACTCTAAGGGGATTAGGCTATTACCAACACATTGGGGCTGAACCACTATAAAAATTGTCTATGTCGTTTATTTCTCTTGAAGGTTTTTGTCGTTTGGACGTCTACACGTCGTTGGCCAAAAATGAAATCAACATTTTGGTGCTTTCATTGAGAGCCTGAAGAGAAGAAGCACACGACTATCATATTGAAATGGCGCCCAAGAATACCAATATGGCATCCAAAAAGTCAGGCACGTCAAAGGAGCCTGTAGATCTGAAGAGCCTGGATCGCAAAACCTAGAGACTGAGCCCAGGGTGTTTCTCGAGGAGACCAATCCAGAAGTTGAACAACTCCAGGAAGCAATAGGCGGTTTCCAAGAGGAGATGGTGCAATTCAATGCTCGGCAGGAGTCTTTTGCTGAAGAGATGGCCAGGCAGAGAGCTGCGTTAGAGCAGCAAAGGCGCGATATGGAGGCCAGAAGCGAAGAGCTCAAACAACAACAGGAGGAGGTCAACTGGAGACATTGTGAAGCAGCACTTGCTCTAGAAGTGGCTACCCAATTGGCCCAAGCCAATGCTCAAGCCGCAGCACAAGCAGCCACCCAGGGAACAAGAAATAATAATGTTGGTCGGAGGACCACTGACAGAGTCGATTCTCGAGGACCGGACAGAAGCAGGAGTAACCCCCTTGGTCGGGAAGATGATTGGGACCGATCCAAAACTGCCTCGACGCAAAGGGAGCACTCTAGAACCCCCTCCAGGAGCCACCGATCAGAGACTTCTAGATCAGGGAGTCACCGATCGGGCAGTCAAAAGACTCCACCCAGGCAGGATCAGACCAAGACTCCTCGAGATAAGAGGACTTCACATTTCAAAGATGGGCTTGGTCGTGATGAGGCTGATAGTCATCACATCGACCAGTCAAAGGAAAAGGAGGGCAACGACCAACAAGGAGGAAAAGACTGCCCGGGGCGTACTGAAAGGCCTCCATTGCACCCCGGCCAACAGCGTAGTGGGAGAGCGCAAGTCCCGCGTAGTAAGCCCTCTGAAAAATAAAAAAGTACGGTGTTCGATCGGGCAGGAGAGCATGCTTCCCGGAAGGATCTGAGGGACGTTATCACCAACAAGAGAAGGATCGTCCCGGTCGAAGGGAAAAATCTGAACCGCCCTGCCAGTCAAGTAGAAATACTTGACGACAGTGCACCAGATGGTAGTGCCCGACCAGGTGGTCAAGACCTTGGAACTTCATCAGTTGCACCAGCCATCCAAGCCCAGCTTGACATGCTAACAACTGCAATGCAAGGTTTGTCAAAACGACCTTCCGGGATAGATGTGATAGACCACCGGAGTGGCAGCCCATTTTGTGCCTGGATTAGAGTAGCCCAGCTACCGGAAAAATATAAAGCACCGGTTCTGCCAGTATATACAGAAAAGGCAGATCCCATCAGACATATTGGGAAGTTTGAGGACCAGATGGAATTGCTATGAGTAAGTGACGATTATTGGTGTAGAGTTTTCCCGACTACATTATCGGATACTGCCCAGGAATGGTATTGGAAGTTTAAGCCGGACTCCATTACCTCTTGGGAAGCATTCAGGAAGGAGTTTTGTAGACAATTCAACACTGCCCGGACTCCACCAGTTTATGCAAACCACTTGGCAGATATCAAACAAGGAAAATATGAGTCTCTAAAGAATTATATATAGAGATTCATGAGAGAAGCCAATAGAGCAACTGCTGTAGGAGACGAGGGGAAGATGGTTGCCATATCCGCTGGGATAACTTATCGGAGCCCTTTGTGGGATAGTATACATAGAAATCCAATTTCAACACTTCAACAATTTCTTGACCGAGCAGACAAGTATATGAAATTGGATGATGCAATCAAGAAAGAGGAGAATGGCATAAACAATCCAGGCGGATCAAATGACTCTCCTAAGGATGGTGGAAAGAAACGTGGAAATAACGGGTCTGACCACCATGAGGAAAAGAAAGTAAAGTTGAGTTCAAATGAAAAGCCAACCAAGTATGAGCCTCAGTTCACTAACTACACCACTCTCTCGGCTAGCCGAGCGGAAATATATCTTGCTAGTCATAAAGAGGTTCCCTACAAGAAACCTCCACCCATCAGGAAAGAGATGAGGAAGAGAGACATTAATAAGTTTTGTCGTTTCCATGGAGATTATGGTCACGACACGAATGAATGCAATCACCTCAAGGACGAGATAGAATTTCTTCTCCGATCGGGCAAGTTGAGGAAGTACCAGGCAGAGACACCCCAAGGAGAAGGAGGCAGCAACAATCCTGGTTTCAGACGACAAAGATCTCCACCCTTGCAGCCCGGACCTGTGGACTTTACCTTAGACACTATATGTGGAGGTCCACACTTGGCTGAGGAAAGCAACGAAGCAAGGGAGAGGTATGCTGAGCGGGAGTGCTAGGATTAGAAACCACTGGAGTGGCGAGCATCGAAGGATATATTATTTCTAAATACCGCTTTCAGAGTGGTAGCTTGATTTCGAGTTGTTTGACTTGTTATTTAAGTTTGGTTTATGAGCTGGTTATTTGCTAACCAGTCATTTTATTTTTGAACAATTTTGGTTGTTTAAGACTCGTTATTAGACATGTTTTGTCCTTTTTAATTTACGAGTAATAAAAGAGACTACGCGCAACGTGGTCGATTCTTGCTACAAATATGCATGTGTGTTAGTTATTCGAGCAGTGTTCAACTGGTCGGTAAAATCGGACAGTGTTCAACTGGTCGATACGTTCAAGCAGTGTTCAACTGCTCGAATATTTTCCATATATTCTATGTGTTTCACGAGTAATTAACTGCTCGAACAGATTCGGTCAAGTAGCAAATGACTAAGGATCTTCAACCCTCGATCACCTGGGGGCACATGGGGTATACTGGTATATAATTTAACACAGGCAATAAGAGCACGAGTTAATATATTTGTTTTTAGGCTGACTTGTAAATTTTCAAAGTCCAAAAAGGGCATTAAGCTAACTTGTTTGACAAAGCTTAAGTAACTTGGAATTTTTTTTAAAATTTCAAGTTAGAAGCAAATACTCGTGTGACAATAAACATTATGCTCATAAAATATTAGAGCAATAAGAGTGTGAGAAAGTATACTTAGTATGGACTTATGAAATGTTTAGAATTTCTAAGTTAGAAAACTAAGTACTCATGTGAAAATATAAGGCATACACCCGAGTGACTTTACTATTCACAAAAAACCTATAACTTTTTAAGTCTAAAAAAGACTTAGAATGTTTTAAGTTAACAAAGAAAAGTAAAGTATAAATGCCAACAACTCAGTTGTAAGAGAGAAATATCAAAGCTGCTAAGCAACAATTGTCTTCACAAGAATAAAGAGCAAACTACTAGCCGGGTACAAGGTTTAGCTGATCAGGTGCAAAGTTTTCCTGGTCGGGAGAGCAGATACAACTTCCCTGGTCGGCTAAGCATGTATCACCGATCGAGTAGGAAACTCTGTTGTTTAGCATGAATAACATCGATGAGTCTCTGGAGTGAATCAAACAAACACGAGCAAATGAATGCAAAGTAAAAATATTTACTGCACAGTGAAAATTTTTCTTTGAGAAGAGAAGTCAATTTTCCCCCAAGATTGATTGAGAGAAATCAATCTCTCAAACACACTTTTGGGAGATTCGAACAAGGTGCTTTGATGGTTTTTGGTAGGGAAAGTTTTAGGCATAGGCTTAAATGATTATGCCATGTGCCCAAGCAGATGCCGAGTGTGCCAAAGCAGGCCCCCGCGCGCGTCCGAGGGTTGCATCCGAGCGGTGTCCGAGCAGCTGGGTTGCTTCCGCACGTGCGTCCGATCGGCTAGGGGGGCTGCATCCGAATGGCTGGCTGGGCATCCGAAGGCTGGTGTTCGAATGGCGCGCGTCCGAGGGCTGGTGTCCGAGCAGCCAAGGCTGTGTCCGAGTGGATTTGAGCTGCATCCGATCGGGTGTGGCCGTGTCCGAGCAGCATTCGTCCGAGCGGCTGGGGTGCATCTTCAAGGAGCTGCCGCACGCGTCCGAGGAGCTAAGCCTTGGGCATCCGACCAGCCAGCGCTGAGGTGTCCGAGTGCATGTCCGAGGAGCATCAAGGTGTCCGAGGGGCATCAAGGTGACTGATCGGTGGGCATAAAAATTCAAGACTAAATCTTTTGCGCCCGAGCAGCTTGGGGCATACCCATTGTCCGAGTGGTTAGAAAAAATAATGACCAATTGGCTATAAGGTCCAAAAGGACAATTAATCTCAAGGGCATGGGGCACAAACATGTTTTCTTACTCATGGGATACTACGACAAGATCAAAAAATAGAATTTGAAGAAATCAAAAGACAAGTTCAATCGTGGGTTTACGTGAAAGTTATCGGCTGAATGGAAGCTTTTGGATGACCTCAAAAACATTTTGCTAGAAGAAAAGTTTATCATATGAGAAAATTGTATAATAAACTTAGGGGGCAAATGTTATCCCCAAAATTTGAAAACGATGACGTGGCAATAGAAGCGTCATGTTCGCCCGGTCAGGTGCTTGTCTAACCAGTCACATGTTTGTCTGCCCAGGCATGACCTTGTCCGACCAGTCATGACCATGTCCGACCAGTCATGACCATGTCTGCCCAGTCAAGTGCATGTCTGCCCAACCAAGTGCATGTCTGCCTACCCAGGTGCATGTCTGCACAGTGAAGGTTTGGGCGACCAGCCTGAATGTGATATGGATCGACTAGACAGAGCAATGCTATGTGAAAAATCCCAGAAACGGCTTCAATAAGAATCGGTCTTGGCTTGCGCGGGAATCTCTCAGTTTATCCCATGAATATAGTGTATTGTTATATTTTGAATATTATTGTAAATTAAATATAATGATAATAACAAAATATCCCGATTATGAGGGACATCATTTGTACGATCCTGAGCCTATAAATACAAGGCTTATGGCATCATAAAGAGGACTTTTGGACTTTTTCGAATTCTAATTTCCTAGAGAGAGGGTACTTGTATTTGAGAGAATTCTTGTATTCTTGTAATCTGCACTGAAGAAACTCAGTTGACCCAGGTTCATCTGATCTTGAGTGTAGATCTATAATCACAACTCTAAGGGGATTAGGCTATTACCAACACATTGGGGCTGAACCACTATAAAAATCGTCTGTGTCGTTTATTTCTCTTGAAGGCTTTTGTCGTTTGGACGTTTACATGTCGTTGGCCAAAAACGCGGTCAACACTTAATAAGTAAAAAAAAATATTTTAGTAAATATGTGTTAATGAATACAATTTTATTTTAGTAATTTTAAGTAATATATATTTTTTCTAATTAAAAAAAGTAATATATACTTTTTAGTTCATTATTTAAATTAAAATTTATTTTTTATTAATTAAATACAATATTATTTGACTTTTATAATTTTAGAATTAATCAATTTTTTAAAAAATAATTAATAAGTACTTGAGGAACATATGCACCAATATATTAACGTAAGAGATTCTTCCCATTAAAAATTAAGAACTTAAATATTACCATATTAAAATATCAATGACTTTTACATTATGACTCAAATACTATAATATCAAAATATCATAAACTTTAAAGGCTAATAACCTAAAATATATATACCTGTTAATACCACAAATTTCCCAACAATCAATCAAATACGTTTGGAGAACAAAAATCAAGACAATAAAACTTACAACATTTTATAACACGAACTTCAATTGACTTGAATGGAATTTCTTTAATTTATATATTTAACATGAAAGTAATTCAAATTGAGGCTATTAATTGTTTTTTCATTAAAACCTATAGCGTATAACGAATGGATAATTTATTAAATATAATTTTAAAAATTAAAGAGACATAACTTTGACTATTTAAATTTTTTTTTTATAGAATTTCTTTTGATTCCTAAAATTATTTGAGTTCCATTTACACAAACACAATCCATAAAAGCCAACCATTAGTACAGATAAATATAGTGCCGGAGTGTCACGTGTTCCCTATTAATAGTTTTTTTTTTTTTTTTTGTCTTTATTATTATTATTATTTAAAAGATCTTTTATATATTTTTTTTGTTGGAGATCTTTAATATTATTTAAGTAATAATAAATTAATTTTTTTCATCTTTAATTCTCCTTTATTTTTTTAATAAATTTTTTGATTCAACATCTAAAATTCCAAGATATCAAAATTAATTCCACAATTTTTATTTTTGATAAGTGATATAAAATATATTTAATACTATTGACAAAATTATTATAGATCTTTGTAAATATAAAAAAGTGTGCAAGAAAAATTGAAATTATTTTATTAAGTATTATAATTTTATTATATATTGAATGTTATTATTTTGATTGAAAATTTTGTATATGTTTCTTTTGCATGAAATTTTTATGACGGATTATTTTCAATTTATTTATGTCTAAACTATTTGATAATTATATAAGAGTCAATATCTCAAAAAAAAAAAAAACATCAAATGATCAATTAAAAATCGTATTTTTTTTCCATGTAAATTTTTTCGAATAGTAAAATTTTTTATAGTGCCCGATTTAAATTTTTGCATCGCCACTACATAAATATCAATTAAGTGATTATACAATAATTATAATAAAGTAAACGGATACACAATATTATAATACATAACAACATCTCAAACAAGACCTTTTATTGCTTGAAATTACAAACAATATAATTAAAAATTCGAACAAATATTTTTCCTTTGATTCGATTCTTTACTTTTTAGGAGTGTGGTGGCCATTCCATGTGACTGTGATCTGTTGCCAAAAAACTTACCAGTTTAGCCATGTGATTATAATAATATTGTTTACACTTACTCACAAAGTTTTCAATCCTTTTATGTTAATATTATTATCCTTCTTTGAAAAGAGTGCATTCTGTCATTAATATTATACACTCTATTTATGACTGTTCATAGTTAATGAAGTTAGCAAATGTATATACATTTATCACTCAAATTTTCCAAAGTTAAATGATCTGCCAAAAAATAAATAATTCAACCTCAATGTCCAAAAATTAGGAAAAGGAAAAAACTCCAAAGGTTAAATATTACCAAAAACTTCTAAAATTATATTAATATTAAAATATTAGATTTATATATATATATATATTATACAGCAATAGGAGCAAATTTGATATTTCCACTCACATTGTGTTTTTAGTGTATAAATGTAATACCATCTAATTAAATTTCAACAACAATTTTTTATAATACAATATTATTATTTAAGAAATTCTGTTATTTTAATTTGTCTTGAAATAATCTTTTTGTTATTAATATAAATATTGGAAAATTTTCTTATAGGGGTTTCACTTTAAGCCCTATCGGTAGGGCTCTCAGTGTTTACAACCCATGAACAGTTTTCGACGCGATTTTTTTTATGACCGTGTATATTGTAGCTACTTAGAGCATCTTGCAAATTTTCAGAAAATTCCGAATAGTTTACAGTACCAAAAACTAGGTTCAAACATGTTGTTGCACGCGTGACTAATTTTTTTTATAAGCGGGAAAAACAGCATGTTTGAACCTAGTTTTCGGTACTGTAAACTATTCGGAATTTTCTGAAAATTTGCAAGATGCTCTAAGTAGCTACAGTATACACGGTCATAAAAAAAAAATCACGCCGAAAATTGTTCACGAGTCGAAAAACACTGAAAGCCTTACCGGTAGGGTTTAAAGTAAAGCCCCTATAAAAGAATTGTCCATGTATACAAATTTTATTATCAGTTATGGAATTTTGTTATATTTATTTGTGCTGATTTTGCATAAAAATAAATAAATAAATATTAATTTTAATTTCAAAAATAAATTATTTGAGCTTAGTGTATCTTTTTTACCAATAATAATATTTTCCGGATTTCGATATAATTATTTAATTTAATAGTTACCGCCTTCGATAATTGATAATTTAATAATAATAATAATAAAATAATAATAATAATAAAAGTGGGAACCATAGGACTATAAATGACTGCTGATTAATCCAACGAAAACTCAAAATACTATCATCTTTGAGTAAGTGGAGTGAGAGAATGAGTAGTCTTCTTCTTCACGCGCCAATGCAACTCGCAGTAACAAGCAAAATTCAGAATGCTTCTCTTTGTTTCCATGGAAGCCGCCATTTTCCAAAACCAACATCACCAGCTTCCATCTCAAATCTCACCTTTCGCTCCTCAACAGTGCAACAAAGCTTCTTCCCACTCTTACACAAATCAACTACCTCTATTCCACATTCCAAACACCCTAACTCAGATCACCGAATCGTCGCAGTTAACTCAGTGAACGGAGACAGCTACGTGGCTGAGTCTCCGGCCAAGGAGCTTCGACAAATCCTGAACACGCCGGGGATCCACTCAATCCCTGCTTGTTTCGATGCTATCAGTGCCAAGTTGGTAGAGAGAGCTGGTTTTAAGTGCACCTTTGCTGGAGGTATGAACTAGTACCGACCCAAGTCTCATATATGTGTGTGCGTTTATATCGATCTACTCGTACTGTTATAAAAGGATTAAAAATCTCTATTTGCTGGGATGGTTTGTGTAGGATTTGCAATATCAGCAGCTAGATTGGGGTTGCCTGATGCTGGGCTTATATCGTATGGAGAAATGGTGGAACAGGGAAGACAGATCACTCAAGCTGTGTCCATTCCTGTTTTTGGAGATGCTGATACTGGATATGGGAATGCCATGAATGTCAAAAGAACTGTCAGGGAGTACATCAGAGCTGGTTTTGCTGCCATTAGTCTTGAAGATCAGGTTCATTTCATTCAACTGTACTCATCTTTTTTAATCACAAATAAGAAACTAGATCTGGATTTGTGACTTTGTACCCCTACAAATAACAAAAACTAAACTTGATCAGTTCGGTTGAGCTCGATCTAGATGAACATTTAGATCGGGTCATTTACCCTCCTATCAAACAAAATAGAAAGGAAAAACAAAAGTTGTAATTTCTTTCCCAAATAGTTATGAACTTTTGGTGTCTTGATCTTGTAAAATTGATGGTTTTATGTGGGAATTTGGATTAAATAGGTATCTCCCAAAGCTTGTGGACACACACAAGGGAGGAAAGTGGTGTCAAGAGAGGAGGCAGTGATGAGGATACAAGCAGCGGTGGATGCAAGGAAGGAGAGTGGATCGGACATTGTGATTGTGGCGAGGAGTGACTCTCGTCAAGCTGATTCTATGGAAGAATCACTCTGGCGAGCAAAAGCTTTTGCTGATGCTGGTGCTGATATCATTTTCGTCACTGCTCTCACTTCGAAACAAGAGATGATTGACTTGTGTAAAGTTGCTCCTCATGTTCCTAAACTGGTATACTTATTTTTAATACCACTTATATCATGTCCACTAATTTTGTGTAGGAAATTAACGAGTATCGATATTTTAATTTTTTGGTGATCAAAAGAGTTTGTTGATTTTGTTAGGCAAGTATGCTTGAAGGAGGGGGAAAGACGCCCATACTTAGTCCAACAGAACTTGAGAGTATTGGATATAAACTTGTGCTTTATCCACTTTCCTTGCTTGGGGTATCCATCCGAGCAATGGAGGTACGTATCTAAATTCTAAAAGATGCTTCATTTATCAAGATCGATCTGGAAAAACAAAATGTACCATGTTGTTCCAAGTGAAATATAACCATAAAAAATCATACTGTCACAGATTCTCATGCTGGCCCCAACCAAAGTTAGAACTTTTACCGTGTTACTAACTTTGGTTGAGGATAGTACAAATCTCATCTCTCTAATTTTTCTATCTTCCAGCATAACCCACTAATAAAAAAATGACAAGTGGCTGAGGAGAAAATTATAGAAATGGAAAGTCAAGAAGGAAAAAAATGACAATAAATTGAGTCGCTTGTCAATTTTTTACCAAGTGGGGTCAGTTAAGAGACAAACTTAGGGACACAAAATTTATATTCATTTTCTCATTATTATGGTCAATACAAATGCAGAAGTGTGAGTTTTGACTTGGTTTTGTTTAGATTAGCCCTTCCTATGAAAGTGACTCCAAATATACTTTTATTTGCAGAATGCACTTACCTCTATCGAAAATGGGCATATTCCTCATGAAAGCATGCCGACTTTTGAGGAGTTGAAGGAAATTGTGGGTTTCAATGATTATAGTCAAGAGGAAAAGCGGTATGCATCTTGCAATGGTCACTAGTTTCAACATAGACAAGACATAACTCAAGAGACGGACCTTTTGTACCCTGCTGCCGCTGCTGCTCCTCCTCCTTTACCCAAAAAGATTATCAAACAGTTTTGTATTTTTTTTCTTTGGAATAATTTGAGTTCCTCAGAATAAAAACTAAGATCTTTTCGGATCAAGATTGGTTTTGATTGTTTGTTATATGGGCATCTTGATTCTTCAGCATAAACAATAAAGATCCCAGTTTTGTACTGATTTGAATAATTTAGCCTATTAGGCAGCAGAGCAGAAAGCATAATCAAGTGAAGTACTCTGCTTTTTGAACTTTAGTATGTACTATGCTGTGGATCGGCCCCTTTTTAATAATGTTTAATTTTTAATCTATTTATTTTTTTACTTTTTTTACTAGAATTTCAAGTTATGAATTACCCTTGTTCACCTATCATCTGAATGAATATATTCTTCTCAAATTATTGATGGCAACCTAAATATTTGAACAAAATAATCGTGGGAAGGAGTATAAAGACAACATTAGACTGCTTGTGATTTTTTATTTTATTTTATTTTTATACAAATCTGATTTATCACCAAAATATAAATAAAAGAACTACATGAACTCAACACAGTTTATGACACGTTGTAATATACAATTAATGTAGGTACATTGGATCTTGCTCTTTGGTTGGTTGATGTTGATGTGCATGTACATGTTCTTGATGCAATGTTTGTGCGTGGCCAAGCTTCTCCCATATAATTAAGTGACACAAGTTCATCTACTTTTTTTTTTCTATATTTGCGCACGTTTAAATGAAAGTGGTTGAACCTAAAAATATCCATAAAAAAATAAAGGCTTTTTTTTAATAGCATAACTTTTGAACTCAAAGTTACTAAGAGCACTCACATTGGGTGAGTTATATTACCAAAATATGTAAAAAATAGCTAAAACTAACAAAAATGGGTATACATTGGATGATGTATTTTACAAATATTTTTACATAAAGCTACAGTACCAAGCTATATTTAATGTATACTATTCATCCTTTAACCCAATATTATAATATTAAAATATATTAGGATATTATTGATAGTTATAAAAAATATTTGAAATGAATAAAAAATGTTTGAAAATATAATATTTAAATGATATAGAGAAAAAAATAGAGAATCTGATGTATGGTAAAATGTAAAACTTAGAGGTAAAATAGAAAAATGTGTGTTTTTTGGAGGTATTTTAAATGTTGAAGTAGAACACCGGATGGGAGTGCTCTAAGAAGCAACCTTCAACTATTTTAATTCTAGTAGAACCCTAAAGTTAAATTAATATGTTATATGTTATGAAAATAATAAATTATATTTATTTTTGTGTGTAAAAAAATTATAAATTTGATAATTCAAATAATTTACTTATTTTTTAAATTAAAATTTCTAAAATTATATTAATTTGAAAAAAAAATATAATGTCATAAGTAATAGTATATATCAATATAGTATATATTAAACTTTATAAAATTGAAAAACAAATTTATGTTTTACAAATTTAACATATAAATTTATATGTGAAGTTTATGCTATTAAAATTTTATTAACAATTTAAAGATATAGAATAGTAGAGGGATTTTTTTTTATCCAAAAAAGCATATATGTTCAAATAAATATGATTTTAGAGATTTTAGTTCAAAATATTTGTATTATTTGAATTATCAAATTCATAATTTTTTTTAAATATATATATAATTTACTGTTTTTATACATATAACATTTTAATTTAACTTTAAGAGTTTTATTAAAATTAAATGAGTTGAGGAAGTGTTTCTTATTAACCTTGAGTGATGGAGTTTGCTATTAAAAAGCCAAAAATAAAAGCTGTGATGATAAATTTGTTTATAACAATAAAAAATTATAACTTCATAGATTCTCAAGCTGGCCACCAAGTTAGTAACTTATGTCGTGTTGCCTCAATTTGTCACATCTATGTATTTATATAAAAGGAAATTTGAAGAGTTGACATCCTACAATTTTTTTAATATAATTTATCTATTTTATTATAATTTTGATCTTTTTATTATATTACCTACTTAATTTTATGATAGTTTTATTATAAAATTGTAACTTAAACAATTACCTCCTCATGTAACACTAGTAATAATAATAATAATCTATATGTTTATATAAGGGGAGCTTTGAATAGATAATGTGGCATCCTACAATTTTTTTTAATCTAATTTGTCTATTTTATTAGAATTTTAATTTTTTTTATTATATTACCTACTTAATTTTATGACAATTTTATTATAAAAATGTAGCTTAAACAATTACTTCCTCATGTAACACCTGTAGTAGTAATAATAATAATACTTGTTATTATTCATATATAAAGAGACTTAGTCTTATTTTTCCCTTGAACATAACCGTAAGATTTATTATAAAAGTTATTGATGTACCTAAAAAAACATGATCTAACGTGTTTTGGTTCGCGATACAACTGACAAGCACTTAATAAGGTTATCCATATTTCAAGAACGTGATGCAAGTTCTAAAATGGTAAGCCCAGGTCAACCACAAGTTAACAAGACATCAATGAGATCGTCTAGCCATATTTTCATGTACTACAAGAATAGCTCGAGCGTCTCAATGCTTAGATCAATTTAGCCTAGAAAGCTCTAGCTCACATGGTGTGCATTCAGCTCGTTGTCGACGCATGGAATACACTGGCTTGAATTCCTGAGGACTCTAAGACTTTATATGCGTAATTAATATATTGTAATCCTTACCTGATAAATGTGTAATATCAGGCAATCAATGTATTTAAGGTATTTATTTGTACATTTGGGAAGTTACCCATTCTTGTAAGTTATCCAATATTGAACGTTTCTCAAATCTGTCCATTGAACCCCTATAAACAGAGAGAGAATGGACTGATAAAGGGACCGGATTTTGTATGCAAAAACTCTGCAAAAATTGTCTTAAGAAATTTTTCCAAAGATCCCAAAGAGAATAACATAGACTCGTGGACTAGGTGAATTTTAATCACTGAACCACATAAGATTTCTGGTGTGATATTTACTTATGGTTTCCTAAAATGCCTAATTATCTAATTCGGACTTCTTAGTCTATTGTTGTCGAAAAACCGCATCAATAGATTGGTACTTTCATTTAGAGATCAATTAGGCTTGTCAATCTCTTCTGCAATTTTTTTATTCAGTCAAAATGGTGGTAACACGATTGATGCGCAACAACGAGTCAGAGAGGCTTGGGGACCATGGAGAGTTCTGTGCAATCAGCCCTGCTGGAGAGGGCACTTATGTACCCCGTCGTCCTGGAAAACATCCCCAAAACCAGGATGGAGATCACCACAACACTGACAGTTTGTCGTCCCACCACCGCCATAGTAATCCAGGTTACGTCAGAGTTGTCGAGCTAGAGAATGCTCAGTTGAGGAGCCATCTCGCCCACGCCAAGAAGCGAATTGATGAGATAATGTCTCGATTACACCTTCCTATAACCGACCATAATGTCGGAAGGAGGTCAAGTGGATCCCATATGACCAGGTCCCTCAAGCGTAATCCTCCTAATGTAAGCCATTATGTTCGGACTGCAACCCCGAGCTCTGTGCCGTCAGAATGGACCCCCAGGAATGACCGGTCAGCTCACAATCATAGGAACGAGCAGGCGGCTCATGTTCCAAGAATTCAGCCCAATCAGACAGGGCGAGCAAGGACTACTTCCAAAATGTGCATGAGTCCCCCCGAATCCTCTAGCACCGATCCGACCAGATGGTCAAGTGTAAAGAAACGAGGAGGCATTGCCACCAGTTTGGGACATTGGAGTGGATGATGGACAACCTAGATTGGTGCGCCCTGATGGACGACGGGTGGCCTCGCCGATAAGGCGCCCACTGATGTGATAGATTTATGTTACTTTTCAGTTTTAGTTTTATAAAGTTTATATATATATATATATATTTAGTTTTTTTATGTGGTTGTTGTATTTTTCAGATTGTCATATGATAAATGAATATTTGATAAATATTTCAAAATTTATTTTAAATATTATCTTTATTCAAGAGAAAAACAATAGAAGATATTTATTTGAATTGATTGGAGAAAATTAAGGAGAATTTAAACTTAAATTATTGGAAAAAATCTTAAATATTTTGAATCTGAGATAGTTTTGGTATTTTAATCATATATCCCTACTCACATATACGATTTACGTGTTATTTTTGGCATTGTAAATCTTATTCAAGGCCCGAAAAAAAAGCTTGTTTCGCAAGAAAAGTCAAATTTAGATGTTTACTAGGTGATATTTGACCTACAAGATTATGCATCCTAAAGATATAGGATTTGAAATTCAATGAAGATATTTTGGAGCACCATCAAGTGACAATTGGAAACATCTAGAATTTTTTTTTCACAACCTTATCACTATAAAAAGAATAATTTAGATTATTTTAGGGACTTCTTTTCTATTCTCTTCTCTTCTTTTCTCTTTCTATGAGTTCTAATATGATGTTTATGGTTTCCTTATTGAATATGAACTAATTTTATTTTCTAGGGCTTTAATGCAGTCTCTTGAAACTCTTTATTAATTTAATGCAATTTTTATGATTTATTCTTCTATATTGTGATTTATTCAAATTTATGCTTAATGCTTGTGATTGATTGACCATCTTCTACATGTTCTATATGATTTTAGTTCAAAATCTGAGAAGTGAGAATTAATTATGTTGTAATTGAATAAACATAAATTTTGATATTGGACGAGAGGACCTGTTTGATTAGTGTAGCTTTAGGATTGTTGTACTTAATGTCTGCTATGTGTTTAAATTTATCACAAAATTATAGAAAATTTGCATATAGGTTGAGGTTTATGTATCCTAGTAAGAATATAAATTGCTTTGTTAATCCGCTATCCCAATTGGAAGAAGAATAGTAGGAATCGTATTAATGAAATATTTGAGTGGATAGAAGATGAAGTTAAATGCCTTAGTTTTATCTCCATTGAATTATCTTTTTAAATTCGTTTCTTGAATTTGCTAGTCTTAATTTCGGTTTTCTAAGTTTTAATCATTCTCTTAATAAATTATTATAAGCAAAATAGAAATAGACATTAATTATTGGTAATTGGTAAAAAGACATTGTAGGAATGTTCTTGACTTATCATTATTATTACTTGTCCACGATTGCGTATACTTGCACACTGAAATCTCACAACAAGTTTTTGGCGCCGTTGCTGGGGACTGTTTTATAAATATAAAAAAAGTTCATTTTTATTCTAATTTGGTTGTTCTTTATTAATTGTTCTAACTTGGTTGTTGTCTTGATTCTCTTATTTCAAGTAGAGTTGGTTTATGCGACATGGAAAAGCAGCTGAAGTATTACCAGTGAATCTTGAAACTGAGAGAACTTGTAGACTAGACCGAAAGAATAAGAGGTTAGAGCTATAATGGCTGAAAATCAAGGGAATGCAACGAACAATGCCACCAACAATGCTGAAAGGGCACTAGCTGCTGAGGCTCAAGATCAAGGGGTGCGAAGTTTGAGGGATTATATACTCCCCATAGTTACATGAGTGTATTCTTGCATCAGACCTCCTAAAATTGCTGCAAATAACTTTGAGATTAAGGCAACAATTCTGCAAATGGTCAAATCTTCTATCCAATTAGTTGGCTTGCCTAAAGAGGACCCTAACTTGCACATAGCTAATTTCTTGAAGCTTTGTGCAACTTTTAAGATGAATGGGGTGAACGATGACACAATAATATTGAGGATGTTTCCATTTTCACTAAGGGGTTGAGCAAAGAGTTGGTTGATTTGATTACAAGCTAACTCTATTACCACATGGGAGGAGCTCACTCAAAAGTTCCTCGCAAAATTTTTTCCCCCATCCAAGGCTGCACAATTGAGAGGACAGATTAATAATTTCTACCAAACTGATGGGCAATCACTGTAAGATGCTTGGGAGTGTTTCAAGGAATTATTGAGGAAATGTCCCCACCATTATAACGTCTCGAAGCTCCGAATAAGGTTTAGTACCTTGGTTAGTGTGTCGGGAAGACATAATTGGAATTATGTGAATTTAATTGATTATGGATATGCGATTATGTGAATTGTATGAGTTATATTATGATATGACTGCCTATGCATGTTTACATGTATTAAATGTGCTTAAAGACTCGCTTTTGTTAAAAATGGTCATTTTTCATAATTTTGACCCGTTGAGGGTATAATTGTAACCCCTGGTTAGCTAAGATCATTACATTGTGTATTTTAAATAGCGCTAAACTCAATAAATGAGTCATTTGTCCATAAACATGCAACTAAATGTGATTAATGGTCCAGGTTTAAAAATTTCGGTAAAAGGGATAGATATTTCATTAAAGCGTTAAGTTGTACATGGGATTCCATAATAAACGTTTACAAAGTTGTTTATAGTTCCAAAAGGGTAATTAAAACTTAAAATTTACAACTCGCCGACCTAAGCAGCAAAAATAGGGTTTAACCCTAGTTCCTCTAGAAACCTTAGCCGTGGTGGTCAACCGACCACATATGTACACGTCGCCACCTAAGCTCAACAACTCATGGCTGGTCCAACTTTCCTTTCCCCTTACATGTACCACATAACACCTGTGAGCTAAGGCCTAGCAAGAAAACTTAAACATGTTCCTAAGAAATTACTAACACATTACTAAATCATAACAAGCATGTCTAGCAGTAATAACCCTACTCATGCATGCATACCATTCATATAAATGACTACATCGTCATATGGGGCCAAATTCCCTAACTAAATGATTAACTGAATCATATCAGGGCCTGTTTCCCAAGTTACATGATTAATAAATCATACTGGGGGCCTAGCCCAAGGATATGGGACTAATAAGTCACCCCGGGGCCCATTGCCCTATCATCTGTATAACCACCCTTGGAGCTGGCCCAGCATACCTGGCACTTTAGTTTTCCACGACCATTAGGTCAGACAAGTGTATGATGCGCTCCTAATTAGATCTAACCAAAACGACCAGTGTAACGTCCCAAAATTACCTAATAAGGCTTAGGGCCTTAATGAGGGGGTCGGGATGGCAATATATGGAATTACGTGTTTAATTGCTATATTAGTTGTAAATATGTGAATTGTGTGATAATATGATTAAATGCGCATATTTAGGGATATTAAATATGCATGTGGGCCGCTTTTTATTAGAAGGGCGACTTTGGTAATTTGGCTCGTTGCAGGCATAACTGTGTATTTATGTGCATATATGTGATTTATGTGAGAGATCACATTATTATGTGGGTTTATTTGAACTATTCGGCACAAGGCGATCCTAGGGAGCAAGTTAGCAGGAAAGTCACAATGGGACCTAATACCCGACTCAGGGAGAGTCAAGATGCATTTTGGGTATTATATATTTAATTGGTTATCGGGTTATGGAAATAAATAATTGGAGATATATTTGAAGTTAGAGTGTTTATGAGGGAATGTTGGGGAAATTTACCATTTTGCCCTCGGGGACGTTTTTGGTACCCCGAGCCTTGGGATTAACTTAAGTGACTTAAGTTAGGTAAGAAAAAAGGTAGGAAACACTTAGAAGCTCTGCCTGAAACCGACTCTCCCTCTCCAATTACTCTCTTCTTTTTCTCTCAAGAAGCTTTTCTAAGCTAACCATTGAACCAAGGGATTTTTGGGCTAGGTTCACAAGAGTTGGAGCTCTAGACTTGGAGATTAGCTCAATATTAGCTTGTGGATTCAAATAGAGATTGAGGTAAGCTTTGAATTATGGTTTTAGCATTTAAATTATGAGTTTTCATGGCTGGTTTTATGTGTTCTTGAGCTCTTAAAGTTAAAAGATTTAATTGGTGGCTTAGTGAGTTTTGGGAGTAGTTTTCTGTTGGGTTTTGTTGCTTGGAGCATATTTGAGCTGTTGTGTTGATTTAATTGTGTTGTTGGGATGATTTTGGGTTAAATTGGATGATATTTGGCTCTTTAAATTGAGGTTTTTCTGGGTTCGAAGGGATCTGGCCGCGGCTCTGTTCTTGGTATGTCGCAACCCTCTAGAACAGATGGGAGCCAGGGAATGAGGGCGGGCCGCGGTGCCACTATGGCTGGGCCGCGGTGCGTGTCTGCTGGTTGGGGAGGCTGGGCCTCTGGTTGGAGGCGGGCCGCGACATTGGGGCATAGGGCCATGACTCTTAAGGGGTTTTTGGACCCTTAGAAGGTCTTGAGCGCGGGAACTCAACCTTAGGGGCTCGAGATTGTTTCCACTACACGGTTTAGTGGGACTCGAGGTCCTAGAGGCTAGGACTTGGTCCAGAAGCCTTTGATCACTCGGTATTAATAGAATCCTATTTTATGGTTGTGACTTAGCGTATCGCTAAGGGCTCAGAAATTGGGATCGTGCTCGAGGGTCGTTCTTATTTACGCTTGCTTGAACCTAAGGTAAGAAAACAGCACCCAGAACGTGTTGTATGTGATTAGGGCTTGGCCTGTTTGTTATATACTAATATGATTAGGGCTTGGGCCCCAGGATTGGTTATGTTAGGCTATTTTTCTAAATGCTTGTTGGTAAATTCTTAAGTGCTTATATTTGGTTATGTTAGGGCATGTGGCCCCGTCATGTGAATATGTTTAGTATTGTAGAAATGGTTATCCAATGGGATTATATGATTAGAAAGAATATGTGCTTAATTTGTTGGGATATGCCTATCCACATATGTTTCTTATAAGTAAGGTATGTAATCCTGGATCAGGGCTTGACTTATGAGTTAAGGACAGCAATAGCGCCCTGTGCGCTGGTCGTAGGGCATTGGCCTAAACCAACAACGTACTATTACATTGATCGACTCTAAGGTCGAAGATGAACCACGGGGGTTGACCTAGCTCTATGGCTAGTGAGACAAAGCTAAGGGCGAGGCCCTAGGTGACTCTGGTGACGTAGCCAGGGCATAGGCCTGAGAGTTGGGTTAAAGGCCAACTGAATAGGGCAATAACCCAGGTCGATCCAATGATCGTGTGTTTGAACTAAATGACATTGGCTATGAATTAATGTTGTTGATTATTGTTGAATGGTTATTTAAAGTTATATTCTCTGTTGTTTTACGTTCTGTTTTGTTGCTGAGCCTCGGCTCATGGGTGCTTTGTGGTGCAGGTAAGGGAAAGGGAAAGCTTGACCAGCCATGAGTTGGAGAGCTTCGGTGGCGGCGTGTACATATGCGACGACTCGAACATCACGGCCGGGGTTATCTCAGAGGAACTAGGGTTATAGCCCTATTTTGCCGTTTAGGCCGGCTAATGTAACTTTTGATATGTGTTTGCTCTTTCTAATAGTTGAGTTGTAATATTTTGGGATCCCATGTTATATAAAACGTTTGGAATAAAAGTCAATCTTCAACCAAATTTTTTTAACCCTAACCCTTGACATTAACCTTAGTTACATGTTTTAAGCCAAATGACCTGATCAACAGGTCTGACACAATTTTAATTACATAGTGTAACGGTCCTGGATTAGGAGGGCATTACAACTTGGTATCAGAGCTGCCAAGGTTTAAGGGTTCCTAAAGACTGGTCGGGCATGTACACTCGCCACTAAAGACAAGCTCGACTCAGGGTTCGGTAACTATTATATGTTTATATGTTTAAAAGTTTAAACATGATATGAATGCCTTATCTGCATGCCTGTTTAGGAAGCATGAGATTATCTGATAGGGCTTGGCTCTTGACTATTGCGTGAATGTTAAAGAACGTGCTTATTAGCATCGTAATTGCTTGTGGATGCAAGGAAACCGCTTATTAGCGCTATTATTTGTATATAGGCTAGGGGAAAATGTTTATTAGCATTGTTATTACTGGCAAGAATTAAAGAACATACTTATTAGCTATGTTCGATTTGTGAAAAATACTTGGATATGCCTCTCAAAAATCACCCCAAATGTATACCAAACTCACCATTCAATCTCACAACATCCCTAGAACCTCCCAAGAAACAAAACCAGTGTTTCTGACGGATCAAAAACTCACCAAATCGTGAAATCCAATTCAAAATTCAAGAAACTTAAGGAAACAGAAACTCAGAAATTGAAAGCATAAATTACCTCTGATTATATTGTTTTCCTGCTAAATTCTCCAGCTATCAAGCTTCTAATCTACCCTAGAATCGCTATGACTCTAACCTTGCTTGAATCTGAGCCCTAAAACTCGAGTTTCCTTCGAAAATACAACAAGCAGTAAAAAGAGAGAATGGGAGAGTTTGAACGTGTTTCTGTTTATGACATGTTACTTAGGGTTCAAGTAACCTTAAGCAAATCCCAAGGCTTAGGGTACCAAAAACATCCCCGGGGGTAAAATAGTCAAAATCCCCAGAATTCCCTCCTGGTCTCGCTAACTCCAAATATATCATCGAATATTCATTCCCATTACCTAATATCCTGGTAATGTACTAAATACCCAAAATACCCCTTCACTTACTCGAGTAAAGTATTGGTTCCATTGTGACTTTCCCGCTAACTTGCTCCTTAGGATCGCCTCGTGCCGAGTAGCCCAAATATATCCATATAATAATGTGGTCTCACACATATATCACATATATGCCAAATATACCCTTAACGGGCCAAATTACGAAAATTTCCCTTCTAATAAGAAACAGGCTCACATGCTTATTTAATACCCCTGAACATGCATGTTAAGTCATATTATAATATAACTCACATAATCATACAATGATACACATAAATATCACATAAACACATAATTTTCCATAGTTTTCCACCTGGACCCCTAATCAAGGCCCTAAGCCTTATTAGGTAATTTGGGACGTTAGAACTATCCCCTCTTTACAGAAATTTCGTCCTCAAAATTTTACCTGAACAACTCGGGATATCTATTCTGCATATCTGACTCCAGCTCCCAGGTCACTTCCTTGACCTTGTTGTTCCTCCATATTACCTTAACTAAAGTTATAGTCTTGTTCCTCAAGACCTTGTCCTTCCTGTCTAATATCTCAACTGGTTGTTCCTCATAGGAGAGACCTGCCTCGAGCTCCAAATCCTCGTAACTCAATACATGAGTCACGTCTAACACATATTTTTGAAGGGCCGAAATATGAAATACATTGTGTAGGACCGACAGTGCCAGAGGTAAGGCCAATCTATAGGCCACCTGACCAATCCTTTCCAGGATCTCAAATGGTCCCACAAATCTAGGGCCTAGCTTGCCTTTCTTACCAAATCTCTTCACCCCTTTTCCATGGTGAGACTCTAAGGAAGACATAGTCTCCCACTTGGAACTTCACGTTCCTACGTTTGGGATCAACATAACTTTTCTGCCTGCATTGATAAGCGAGCATCTAAGCTATGATATTCTCAATTGCCTCATTGGTCCTTTGAATTGCCTCAGGACCCAAGTATTTCCTTTCTCCTGTCTCATCCCAATGAATGGGAGATCTGCATTTCCTACCATACAACATCTCATAAGGAGCCACCCCAATGATCGAATGTTAGCTGTTATTGTAGGAAAACTCTATCAAAGGAAAATACTTACTCCATGACACTTTAAAGTCCAGCACACATGTTCCTAGCATGCCCTCTAATATCTGTATCATCCTCTCAGATTGTCCATCTATCTGAGGATGATAAGTAGTACTGAATTTCAACTGTGTACACATCACCTTCTGCAAACTTCCCCAAAACTTGGAAGTAAATGTGGGGTCCCATTCTGACACGATCGACCTCGAAGCTCCATGAAGGTGCACTATCTCCCTCACATAAGGATCTGCGTACTGGTCAACTGTATATGTCGTCCTCACTGGTAAGAAGTGAGCTAATTTGGTGTATCGATCCACGAAAACCCACACCAAATCATGTTGATCCACGATAGTGGGTAACCCCACAACGAAATCCATCGTGATGTCCTCCCATTTCCACTCTGGGATGTCCAAAGGTTGTAATAGCTCTGTTGACCTGTTGACATATTAAGCACTTAGCCACATAGTCTATCACATCACTTTTCATCCCAGGCCACCAATATAACGATCTCACATCCTGATACATCTTCATGGTGCCTGGATGCAAAAAGTAAGGGGTAGTATGAGATTCATCCATAATCTCCCGTCTGAAAACAGTGTCCATCTGAACACAGATCCGACCCTTGTACCTCAACAAGCCTATGTCTGACACTGTATAGTCCCTAGACACTCCAGCTAGGACGCCCCCTCTAATCTTTTTCAGTTGTGGATCACCCAACTGACCTTCCTTTATTCTTTCGAACAACATAGACTATAGCATGATATTGGCCAACTGGTCCACTAGCAACTCTATTCCAGCTCTGGTCATATCCTCCGCCAACTGCCTAGATATCTGTCTCGCATCATACAGCTGTCCCGGACCTTTCTGGCTTAAGGCATCTGTCACCACGTTGGCCTGTCCTAGGTGATACATGATTTCACAATCATAATCCTTCACCAACTCCAACCGACGCCTCTATCTCATGTTCAGGTCTTTTAGTGTGAAAAAGTAATTTAAGCTATTGTGGTTAGTGTATATCTCACATTTCCCCCATAAAGGTAATGTCTCCATACCTTTAATGCAAAGACCACTGCTACCAACTCTAGATAATGAGTGGGGTGTCTCTGTTCATATTCTTTCAACTGATGTGATGCATAAGAAATCACCTTCCCCGAATGCATAAGAACACAACCTAAACCCTGTTGAGAGGCATCATAGTATACCACAAACTTCTCCTTATCTATTGGAAGACTCAGAACTGGAGCTGTGATCAATCGCTTCTTCAACTCTAGGAAGTTGTTCTCACACTTATTTGACCACACAAACTTCTAATTCTTGTGTGTCATTTATGTCAATAAGGTAGCAATCCTAGAGAACCCTTCCACAAAACGCCTATAATAACCTGCCAATCCAAGGAAGCTCCTGATCTCTGAGGCATTCCTTGGCCTTGGCCAGTCTCTTACTGCCTCAATCTTGGCTAGGTCTACCTTGATCCCATACTTAATTACAATATGACCAAGGAAAGTTACCTGAGGTAACCAGAACTCACACTTCTTGAACTTCTTGAACTTTGCAAACAATCTGTGTTCCCTCAGCCTCTGTAGAACCAACCCGAGATGTTGCTCATGTTCTGAATCTGATTGAGAATAAAACACGATATCGTCAATGAATACGATCACAAATTGATCTAGGTAATCTTTGAATACCTTGATTATCAGATCCATAAAAGCAACTGGGGCTTTAGTCAACCCAAAGGACATGACTAAGAACTCATAATGCCTATACCTGGTATGAAAGGTAGTCTTCAGTATATCTCCATCCTTGATCCTCAGCTGGTGATAACCAAATCGAAGATCTATCTTTGAGAATACCATCTTACCCTTCAACTGATCAAAATGGTCATATATTCTTGGCAGAGGATACTTGTTCTTAATTGTCAACTTTTTCAGTTCTCTGTACTCAATACACATCCTCAGAGAACCATCTTTCTTCTTTACAAACATGACTGGTGCACCCTATGCTGAGAAACTGGGTCTAATAAAACCCAAGTCTAACAGCTCCTGCAGCTGTACCTTTAGTTCTTTTAACTCTACTGGGGAAATTCTGTAAGGTTCCCTAGACACTAGCTCTGTCCCTGGTGCCAGTTCAATAACAAATTCTATCTATTTGTGTGGCAGCAACCCTGGCAAGTCCTCTAGAAACACATCCAAAAACTCACAGACTAATCTAGTCTCCTCTGGTCCCACTGGCACGACCTGAGTGGTATCTACCACATTGGCTAAGAATCCTATGCAACCACCTTGCAATAGATCCCTAGCCCTCAAGACAGATATCATAGGTACACGAGGTCCATGCACAGTGCCAACAAATACAAAAGGCTCCTCACTTTCAAGCTCAAAGGTTACCATTTTCCTTCTGCAATCTATGGTTGCCCCGTACTTCACTAAACATTTCATACCCAGAATCATATTGAAGTCGGTCATAGCCAACTCTATTAAATCAACTGACAACTCTCTGCCCTCCATTATCACTAGCAATGATTTGACCCATCTCTCGGATACTACTAACTCCCTAGTGGGCAATAAGGTCTCGAACCCCATAGCATAATAATCACATGGTCTACACAATCTATCAATAATTCTACTAGCAATAAAAGAATGTGTAGCACCAGAATCAATCAAAACAATATAAGGGGTTCCAGCACTAAAAAGCTGACCTGTGACTACTGAGGGACAAGCCTCAGCTTCTGCCTGTGTCAACGCGAACACTCAAGCTGTGGTCGAGCTGTCCGCCTTTCTTGATTCTTCCTTTCTTGCCTTCGGGCAATCTTTCTTTAAGTGTCCCATTATCCCGCACAAAAAGCAGGCCTTAGCCCGCCACTCCCCTATGTGGTGCCTCCTACATATGGCACATTATGGAAAAGTCCTCCAGCCCTCATTGCCTCCCTGGCAGCCTATTGTAATACCACGTAGTTTCCTGTCAGGGCCTGGAGCTGGAAAGGCATCAAGAGCCTTCCTTTTCTGATCACTAGGGCCTCCACCCCTACTTGAACTCATAAATGGAGGTCCCACCCTCCTAGTGTCTCTCCTGGCCCCGTTCTCACTTCAGATTTTGTTCTCTGCACTCTCAGCTGTGAGCGCCTTCTCAACGACCTGTGCATAAGTCACTCCTGGCACAGTAGTGATATGAACATCCCAGACTAGAATAGGCTGTAGCCCCTGGAGAAACCTCTCCCTTCTGGTCCTATTAGTGGGCACCAGTTCTCTAGAAAACATTGTCAATCTATCAAACTTCAAGGCATAATTGGTCACTGACGTGTTGCCCTAAAGTAACCTACTGAACTCTTTAGCCTTTGCAGCCCTAATGGCATCATTGTAGTATTTTTCATTAACCAGAGTTCGAAACTCCTCCTAATCCATGGTATTAACATTCCTAGTTTGGGATATCACCTCCCACCAAATTCGGTCATCCTCCCAAAACATATATGTGGCACAAGCCACCCTCTCATTACCAATTACCCTCATAAAATCCAGGATAGCGGTAACAATGCTCATCCATTGTTCGACCTTAGCTGGATCTACACTACCCTCAAAGACTGGAGGGTGTTGTTTCCAGAACCTTTCATAAAGAGGTTCCCATCTGTTTCCAACCTGATGCACACGGGGCGGGAAGTTGGCGGGGAGTGCTCCAAAAACACCCTGATTGTTACTACTATACTACAAAAACACATAAAGAAATATTAAAAAAGTTACTACTATACTACAAAAACACATAAATAAATATATAAAATACTTATAAAATATTACAAAAATATATAAAAATTGAAACGGGGCCCCGTCGGGGTGGGGAGTGCTATCCCCGTCCCCGTCCCCACCCCAGTTAACATTTGCGGATTGAAAGTTCTCCCCGTCCCCGCTCTGTTCCCCATTTAGACGGGGATTCCCCACCCCATTAGGGGCGGGTCCCCACCGGGCCCCATCCCCATGGGGAAAATGTGCATCCCTACCTCTGACAGCTGGTCTACTATTGGCATCATCACAGGTGGTGCTTTTGGAAAAATGTTCCCTGCAGGTACCTGTTGTTGCCTCAGGAGGCAGATTTCTTCTTCCCGCCATAATAACATGGCTTGCAGATTAGCAAGCACTTGTTGCTAGTTCTTAGGAGCTGGCGGAGGGGTCTGACCCTGATTGTCATTCTGGCCTTGATCTTCCTGGAAAGCTGATGATTCTATCTGCCTTGGAAGCATACTTCTAAGCTTATACCTTGCTGCAATAATCAATTCGGCTAGTTAGGTAGTGATAACTAAACCTCTTGCCACCTCACGGTCCAAGACCAAGCATATAATCATTCATATTTAGCAGTCATGCTAATAAGCATGTCAATTCATATTCATATCCAAGCCTGGTGCTAATAAGCACTTCTTGACATTCATAGCAATTAACAATGCTAATAAGAATTTTCTCACATTCATAACAAATAACAAAGCTAATAAGCATTTTCTAGGATACATGTATCTATGATAGCACTAATGAGCGTGTCCTGACCTAAATGTCCATATAACAACGCTACCGAGCGCTTCCTTTGCATTCATAAGCAATATCAGTGCTAATGAGCACAACCTTTTAAATTATGCAGTAGTCAAGGGCCAGGCCCTATCAGAATGTCTCATGCTACCTAATAAGCCATGCAGATAAGGCATTTATATCCTATTTAAGTAGTTAAGCACATAAGCACATAACCACATAAATAGTTACCAAACCCTGAGTCGACCTTGTCTTTAGTGGCGAGTGGACATGCCCAGCTTGTCTTCAGGAACCCTTAACCTTGCACGCTCTGATACCAAGTAACGCCTTGGTTAGCCAAGACCATTACACTGTGTATTTTAAATAGTGCTAAGCTCAGTAAACAATTCATTTGGCTATAAGCGTGCAACTAAATGTGATTAATTGTCCAGGATTAAAATTTTGGTAAAAAGAGATAGATATTTCATTAAAATGTTAAGCTGTACATAGGATCCCATAATAAACGTTTACAAAGTTGTTTACAGTTCCAAAAGGGTAATTACAACTCAAAATTTACAACCCGTCGACCTAAGCGGCAAAAATAAGGTTTAACTCTAGTTCCTCTGAGAAACCTTGGCTGTGGTGGTCAAGCGATCGCATATGTACACGTCGCCACCTAAGCTCTCCAACTCGTGGCTGATCCAACTTTCCTTTCCCCTTACCTGCACCACACAACACCCGTGAGCCAAGGCCCAGCAAGAAAACATAAACATTCTCCTAAGCAGTTATTAACACATTACAAAATCATAACAAGATTGCCTAGCAGTAATAACCCTACTCATGCATGCATACCATTCATATAAATGACTAAAACATCATATGGGGCCAAATTCCCTAATTAAATTATTAACTGAATCATATCAGGGCCCGTTGCCCAAGTTACATGATTAATAAATCACATTGGGGGCCCAACCCTAGGATATGGGACTAATAAGTCACCTTGGAGCCTATTGCCCCATCCTCTGTATAACCAGCCTTGAAGCTGGCCCAGCATACCTGGCGCTTTCCTTTTCCATGACCATTAGGTCAAACAAGCGTACGATGCACTTCTGATTAGATCTAACCAAAATGACCAGCGCTCAGCGCTATTTCTGTCCTTGACCCCTAAGTCAATGCTTTTCGACTAGCACTCAGCACTATTGTCGTCCTTGACTCATATGTCAAGCCTTTCTCAATTATATAATGCTAACAAGCATTCATCATATAAAAAATATACAGATACAGAGCATTCATCATGCTTAATCAATCATTCATAGGCATAATCATAATCATGTGCATTTACATGGCCCACGCCAAATCAAGACTATATTCAACATTCGGGCCAAGCCCTAATCATGTACATCACGTATTGGGTGCAATTTTCTTACCTCAGGTCCGAGTGTAATATACAATAAGAACGACCCTCGAGCACGATCTTGATCCTGAGCCCCTAGCGACAACCTAGTCACAACCAAGTATAGAATCATGTCAATAACGAGTAAACACAGGCTTCCGGACCAAGTTCTAGCCTCCAGGACATCGAATCCTACTAAACTGGGCGTAGGATTAATCGTGAGCCCTAAGGTTTAAGTTCCTGCACTCAAAACCTTCATTGGCCAAAAACTCCAATTTGTGTTGCGACGCACCCAATTAAGGCCGCGAAGCCCCACCATTTAGAGCCACGACTCTCACAACCAGAGATCTCAGCCCCAAAATACACCGGACATGGGCCGCAACACAACTTATCAGGCACCGCAGCGCGACCCAGTTTCAGGAAACTGCCTAACACCTGAGTTCATGAGGGTTGCGGCGCCCAAGAACAAGGTCGCGGTGTGTCCCCGCAAACTCAGCTTTCTCAGTCCAAAATCCTCTAAAAAAAAAAACCTAAATTCATACCAAACTCACCATTCAATCTCACAACATCCCTAGGACCTCCCAAGAAACAAAACTTGCAATTCTAATGGATAAAAAACTCACCAAACTGTGAAATCCAATTAAAAATTCAAGAAACTTAAGGAAACAGAAACTCAAAAATTCAAAGCATAAATTACCTCTAATTACATTGTTTTCCAGCTAAATTCTCCGACTATCAAGCTTCTAATCTACCCTAGAATCGTTATGACTCTAACCTTTCTTGAATCCGAGCCCTAAAACTTGAGTTTCCTTCGAAAATGCAACGAGCGGTAAAAAGAGAGAACGAGAGAAAGAATGAGAGAGTTTGAACATGTTTCTATTTATGACAGGTTACTTAGGGTTCAAGTAACCTTAAGCAAATCTCAAGGCTCGGGGTACCAAAAACGTCCCCGGGGTAAAATAGTCAAAATCCCCAGAATTCCCTCATGGTCTCGCTAATTCCAAATATATCATTGAGTATTCATACCCAATATCTCGGTAATGTACTAAATACCCAAAATACCCCTTGACTTACCCCGAGATAAGTATTGGTCCCGTTGTGACTTTCCCGCTAACTTGCTCCCTAGAATCGCCTCATGCCGTGTAACCCAAATATATCCACAAAATAATGTGGTCTCACACATATATCACATATATGCCAAATATACCCATAATAGGCCAAATTACGAAAATTACCCTTCTGATAAGAAACAGGCCCACATGCATATTTAATACCCCTAAACATGCATATCAAGTCATATTATAATATAACTCAGATAATCATACAATGATACACATAAATATCACATAAAAACATAATTTTACATAGTTTGCCATCCTGGCCCCCTAATCAAGGCCCTAAGGCTTATTAGGTAATTTGAGACGTTACAATAATTATGATTTTATATGCTATGTGTTTGAGACCACATTATTATGTGGATGTATTTGAGGTTTTCGACACAAGTAGATTCTTTTGAGCGGTTTTAATAGAAAAGTCGCAATGGGGTTAATGCCCGGCTCGGGTCGAGCCTATGGGTATTTTGGGAATTTTAATATTTTGAGATTTTTGGTGAAACAAAATTAATTTATAAGAAATCTTTGCTTATTAGATATTGGTTGGACAATTGTTGTAGACTAGTTGTATTTTTGCAAATAAAAAGTGGAATTACTAGGTTGCCCTTGAGGTTAATTAAGGAAATGTCATGAGTGAGGGGTAAAATGGTCTTTAGAACTTAAAATTAGGGAAAACCTTTGCTGAAGGTTTCTTCATACGAAAAAATCGAGCTATTTGAGGATTTTAGAAGAGGATTTGAGTATAAAAAAGGAGCTAGAGGCTGGCTAATCATCACTCAAGCTTGGGAATTTCAGATTTGGAAAGAGGTAAGAATTTCACTCTATATTTTCAACATTTTCTTCTGAGGTTCTTGAGGAATTTTGGTGGTTTTAGTATAATTTTCGCAATTGATGGTTCTTCTTGATTTGTGTGGACATATGAGAGTTAAATAGGTGTTAAGTGATGATCTTAAACTCTAAGCTTGAATTAAAAACCAGATATTTGGATTGGAATTTTTGGATTGGGAAAAATGGGTTTTGAAAACTCAAAGTTATAATTCTAGACTTTTCTTTGTGTCTCTGAATGTTTTTATGAGGTTTTAGTGTTCCTGGAGACCTGAGTAACCTATATTGGGGTCAGATTACTTTGAAATTGACATAGGATACTTGGTATGATGACTTTTGAGGGTCTTGTGTGGGTTTTTGGCAAATGGGGTCGGAGAAATTGCAGAAAATGAAACCCAGAGTTCTGGGTTCGTGTTGTGACGCTCCTGCGCTATGAACGGGAAAATTTTCGGTGCCTTTGTCTTCTGGGCGCCCCTTCCCTAGGGATGGCGCCCCTGCACTATGGCCATTTCAGGATGTGTTTTTTTTTTGTTGGGGGTTTCGGGAAAAGCTTGGGGACTTGGGGGACGGTTCCCTCTCCCAGATTGATGGAAGTGGAAGTTTCGAGAGCTAGAAATTAGTCTTGGAGTTGGTATATGGGATTAGTTCTTAATGAGAATACTCAATATGTTGTGACTAAGATTACTGCAAGGCTTGGGAAAGTCATTGTGCTCGGGGCCGTATCTTTTCTTGCACATGACTTGAGGTAAGAAAACTGGCATATGCACATAGAACATATTGGTTTTCATGCGTACTAGCATTGGTTTATCTATGATTGATTGGTGTAATTGACATTTGACCATCATCTGTAACATGGACTTGTCAGTCATTGTGTGTAACATGGGTCATGAAGGCGAGTCTAGTTAAGGGTGTAGTCCCCACCCACCCGACATGGATCGTAGGATTGGTGCCGGAGTGTGCACCTAGCTCGGTTGGGTTGTTCAACAAGGCTGTGTGAATGATGCATGTAGTTGAAATATATATACTTATGAACCGTGAAACATGTTTACGATCTATACAATTGGAATAAATGCACTTTGTATCTGTGAAGCATGTGTTTATTGCTTATAAATAATTGGATTACTATTATGCCATGTGAGGTTTTCTTGCTGGGCTTTGGCTCACTAGTGCTCTATGGTGCAGATAAGGGCAAGCTAGAGTTGGAGGGCTTTGGAGCGGCGTGTACATATTTGGCTTGCTTGTCCATCACGGTCAAGTTATTTTGAGGAACTTAGAACATTAATTCGGTTTCGCCACTTAGGTCGGCTATTTTTGTAATGTTTAATATAACTATGTTTTGTTTATAAACTTTTGGGATCCCGTGTTTATATTCAAACCTTTTAATGAAAAGTTTAATTTTATTGACCAAAATGTTTAGTACCTAAACCATAGATTAATTTTGTTTACACTTTTGAGTCCAAATGACTCGCTTGTCGAGTTAAGCACTATTTTAAACACACGGTGTAACGGTCCTGAATTAGTAGGATTTTACAACTTGGTATCAGAGCTTCTAAGGATTATGGATCCTGAAGATTTACCGAACATGTACGCTCATTGCTAAAGACAAGCTTGAATCACAGTTCAGTGGGTAATGGGTTGAATACATGTTTAGTTTTTTAATTGAACTATATGCCTTATTTACATGCTAGAATAGAGAGCATGATATATATAATGTCAGAGCAGGGCCTATTGATTTATACAAGAAGGCTATAGACATGTGCTTTAGCATTATTGTGCATGTGGATGTTGTGTTTGTTTTGTTTTGACTGTTGGACGATTTCTGGACACAATTATCATGCCTGACAGGTTGAGTCATTGATTGTAGACGTACTTAGGAGTTATGCATCCAAGGCAGTCAATTGGACCAGGCAGTGGTGATTTCGAGGCCGAAAATGATAGTCAGGGATAGAACCCTCCGTGTTCCCCTTGGAATTGGCAGAATATGTTTGCAGATATGCAAGCAAGACTGCAAAGGCAAGAGGAAGAGATCATGTGGTTGAGATAGTAGGTTCTTCCAGGGAACGTTGCTTCGTTTGTTCCACTGGTAGTGGCACCGATTTCAACTTAACCTGGGGTTGAGAATAGATGGGAACCACTAGTCGAGAGTTTCCTGAAGCAGTGCCCTCCAGTTTTCGAGGGAGACCTAGATCCACTCAGAGCTAAGCAATGGATGGACATGATTAGCTCCATCCTCAACCTTATGAGGGTGGCGGGCAATGATAGAGTGGCTTGTGCCACGTGTATGTTACGGGATGACACCCGGACTTGGTGGGAAGTGGTATCCCAGACTCAGAATGTCGTTGCGATGGGCTAGGAGGAATTTAGAAAGTTGTTCAATGAAAAATATTACAATGACTCAACTTGAACTACGAAGACGAATGAATTTATGAATCTAGTTCAGGGCAACATGACGGTGATGGAGTATGCCATTAAATTTGATGGGTTGGCCAAGTTTGCTTTTGACTTGGTGCTGACTGATGTGGCTCGAAAGGAAAGATTTGTTCAACGACTGAATTTCAGGGTAGCCCAGGGCATCAAAATCGCCTCGGTAACTGAGATTTTTAACTATGCTCAGGCAGAAAATTCCCTTACTATTAAGGGTGAAAAGGATGAGATATGGAGGGAGAGCATCGTAGGGTGCGACGCTCGGAGAGTGGTACCTCCGTTTACTGGGATGGGTAGGGGCGGAGGCCTCAGTGATTAGAAAAGGAAGGCTATAGACACCTTTAGCACCCCTGGAGCAGAGAGGGGGTTCCGAGGTGCTCAGAGTAGCCATCAAGGTGGTGGTGAGAATTGGAAGACTTACCTAGAGTGCGCTCGATGTAGGAGACACCACTTGGGAGAATGCCATGCTAAGGCACGTTTTCGATGCGGCAGGGCGGGTCATCTTAGGAAATATTGCCCACAATTGGAAAAAGAGGAATTGAGGAAGGGTGACAATTTAGTTCCGGCCTGAGTAGTTGCTTTGACATAAATGAAGGCTGAGGCTAGTCCCTTTGTGGTGACAGGTCAGATTTCTAGCATGGACTCTTCTTGTACAATACGAATCTATTTTGGCATTAGGCATGAAATTTTTTATTTATTTTGTAAGGTTATAGATGAATTGAGTTAATCCCACAATATGTATGTTGTGAAACTTGGGACGTTGTTGCCTATTGGAAATTAGTAGCCTCTAGAAGGTGGGATTAGATCTTTACTCGTAGAGGTAGATAGTAGGAAGTGGTCCGCCATCTAGATTGAATTAGTAATGGAGGATTTTAACATGGTATTGGAAATGGAGTTTGATGGTAAGAAATTACTTTAGGATTTGGTTGGGTTAGAGAACGACGATTTGGACATGGTAAGATTTATGCTTTAATAGCCAAGTATAGGCATCTATAGATTGTAAAGAGGGAAGATTATAATTTTGAGCCTGTGGGAGAAGATCCCTCTGTGATTAAGGGTGCTATGGATGGACCCTGTGTTTTGATGACCTTAGTGTTGAGGGCTAGAAACTGACTATGGGAACCATTGAGTTGGATGAGACCAGATTGGTTGGAGAGTTAAGAATGTGTCTCCGAAAGATCCATTTGAATTATTACCGCATCGAAAGACTGAGTAGCTGATAGAATTGGCGCTTGGAGTAGAACCGACATCTAAGGAACTTTACTGAATGGTACCAACAGAGTTAAAAGAAGTGGAGGTTTAGTTATGAGGACTACTTGATGTAAGATTTATCAGACCTAGCTTCTCGCCATGGGGTGCATCAGTATTATTTGTGAAGAAGAGAGATGGATTGTTACAAATGTGTATTGACTACTAGGATTGGATAAGGCGATTAGAAAGGATAAGTATCCACCGTTCAAGATTTACGACTCAAGTGATCAGTTGCAAGACAAGACAAGATTCTTGAAGCTGATCTTCGATTTGGTTATCTCCAACTCAGGATCAAAGAAGAAGACTTCCAAGGACTGCTATCTGCATGAGGTATGGATTTTATGAATTTTTGGGGATGCCTTTTGCATTGACTAATGTTCGATCAACTTTTATGTAATGGATGAATATAGAGTGCGAGGATTGTTTGGACAAGTTCATGATGGTGTTAGTTGATGACTTATTAACCTACTCCTAACCATAGACAGAACACGAGCAACATCTTTGTTTGATATTACAGAGGCTAAGGAAACATAAATTGCAGGTAAGGTTCAAGAAGGATGAGTTCTGACTATTGTGAGTGATATTTTGGGTCACATTTTGGGAAAGGATAGGATCATGCTTGATCTAGTTAAAATAGGAGCAGTAAAAAATTTCCAAGGCCAAGGAGTACTTCAAGAATTAGAAGATTCCTTTGAATGGCGGGGTATTATCGACATTTATTTGAAGGGTTCTTGAGGATTGCAACACATTTGAGTAAGTTTACTCATAAGAACCTAAATTTTGGGTGGAGCGACAGGTGTGAGGGCAGTTCTCAAGAATTGAAGTGGCGATTAATTACTGCATCAATTCTCAGTCTTCCTTTTGATTGAGAAAATTTTGTGGTTTTCTACGATGTTTCGAGACAGACTGGGAAGGTGATTGCTTATGCCTCATGACAGTTAAAGAAATATAAACAGTGATGTCCTACTCATGACTAGAGCTATTAGCGGTGGTATTCGCATTTAAGGTGTGGTGACACACTTATATGGGGGAGAAGTGTGAGCTATACACAGACATAAGAGTTAAAGTATTATGTTGTCCAGAAAGATTCAAATATGAAATAGAATTATTGGTTAAATTGGTGAAGGATTTTGATTGTGAAATCCTTTATCATTTAGGGAAAACCAATGTGATGGCTAGTGCCTTATGTTGGAAGGGTTCGGGCCACGTGGATAGTTTGAAACATATCACAATAAAGTTAACTAATGAAAATATCAGTGTTGGTATAAAGTTCGTGGCTCGGAATTTGGCAAATAGAACCCCTCAGTATACTGTCATTGATGAATTACAAAGAAATGTAAAGAAGTGATCAACGATTGGTAAAGCATCGAGAGAAGGTCTTAGCTGGAGTGGCTAAGGACTTTACTATTTCTGATATGGATATGTTGAGATATAAGAATCATATATGTGTTCCGATGGATATTGGCATTTAGGAGGAAATTTTGTATGAGTTTCATACGTCTCCAGACTTAACACAACCAGATACCGTGAAGATGTGTTAGGATTTGAAATCCTTATATTGATGGTTAGGGATGAAGAAAGACGTAGTTGAATATGTGGCGAAGTTCCTAACTTGTTAGAAAGTGAAACATGAATATCAGAGGCTAGTGGGGTTATTTTGAGTACTCCATAATGGAAATGGAAGAATAGAACTATGGATTATGGAACATGAATTTTATAGGATGGTGGGACGACATGACTTGGTATGGGTGATTGTGGATTGATATATTAAGTCAATGCACTTTCTATTTGTGCGAACGAATTATAGTGTGAAACAGTATGCTAAGTTATATGTCACTATGGGGAACCAAAGTTTATAGCGTCAAATTGAGATGTTATATTTTTACTTCCAAGTTTATGGAAAGGCCTGTGGAAGGCAATGGGTACAAGGCTGGAATTTGTATGTTATTTCATCCTCAAACAAGCGAGTAACCTGAGAGAGGGCTTTAGATATTAGAACATCAGTTATTAAACGTATGTGTATTGGATTTTAGGGGATCTTAGGGTGAACATGATCCCTGGATTGAGTATCCCTACAACATCACTAGTAAACAACGACTCGAGTGGTTCCGTGAGAAATGTGACTCAGTAAAAGGTATGGACGCCCATTCATTGGATGGAAAATGGGTAAGTGAAATGTTAGAGCATGAATACTCGCTTCACAAAAAGGACAGGAAAGCTACGCATATCCGAAGATATGAACATGTAGTTCACGGATTGGGGATTTTGAATTTCAAGAGTTTCATAGATGAAAGTGATAAAATAATTTCGAAAGAAAAAGGAAATGGAGCCCATGTTCATTGGACCTTTAAATTACTGGAAAGAATTAGACAAGTGGCCTACAAATTAGCCTTGCCCCAACACTAGCGAGGGTTCATAGGGTGTTCCAAGTATCAATAATAGGAAAGATGTGTCAGATACTATATAGCAGAAGTTATCTTGTGAGGAGAAGCCAGTAGAGATTCTGAATAGAAAGATAAACTCTTATTGAATAAGATTGTTACTTTAGTGGAAGGGTGCTAGAGACACAAAAAGGTAGAGTAAAGGCTCAGAAGTTAGTGTGTCGGGAGGGCATAATTAGAATTATGTGATTTTAATTGATTATGGATATGCAATTATGTGAATTATATGAGTTATATTATGATATGACTACCTATGCATGTTTACGTGTATAAAATGTGATTAAAGGTCCGCTTTTGTTAAAAATTGGCATTTTCATAATTTTGACCCTTTGAGGGTATAATTGTAATTTTATATGTTATGTTCTTGAGACCACATTATTATGTGGATGTATTTGAGATTTTCGGCACGAGGTGATTCTTTCGAGCGATTTAAGCAAAAAAGTCACAACGAGGATAAATGCCCGGCTCGGGTCGAGTCTAGAGGTATTTTGGGATTTTTGGTGAGACAAAATTTATTTATAAGAAATATTTGCTTAATGGATATTGGTTGGACAATTGATATAGACTAGTGGTATTTTTGCAAATGAAAAGTGGAATTACTAGGTTGCCCTTGAGGTTAATTAAGGAAATATGATGAGGGAGGGGTAAATGGTCTTTAGACCTTAAAATTAAGGAAAACCTTTGCTGAAGGTTTTTTTTTTTTTTTTTTTTGTACGAACAAAACACTTCTCTACATTTATCTTAGAACCTCTTAAGAACTCTAGAGCACTAACACAAGGAAAAAAGCTTGGATCTTGATTTCTGAAGCTATTTGAGGATTTTAGAAGAGGATTTGAGCATAAAAAAGGAGCTAGAGCTTGTCTAATAATCATTTAAGCCTGGGAATTTTAGATTTGGAAAGAGGTAAGAATTTCTCTCTATATCTTCAACTTGTTCTTCTTAGGATCTTGAAGAATTATGGTGATTTTAGTTTAATTTATGTAATTGGTGGTTCTTCTTGATTTGTGTGGACATATGAGAGTTAAATAAGTGTTAAGTGATGATATTAAACTATAAACTTGAATTAAAAACTAGAGATTTGGATTGCAATTTTTGGATAGGCAAAAATGGGTTTTGAAAACTCAAAGTTATGATTCTTGACTTTTCTTTGTGTCTTTGAATATTTTCATGAAGTTTTAGCATTCCTGAGCATCTGGGTAACCTATATTGGGGTCAGATTACTTTGAAATTGAGTTAGGAAACTTGGTATGATGACTTTGGAGGGTCTTGGGTCAGTTTTTGGTGAATGGAGTCAGAGAAGTTGCAGAAAACGAAACCTATAATTCTTGGTTCTTGTTGTGGTGCCCCTGCGCCAAAGTTGGGCCCCCATGCGCTATGTAGGGGAATTTTTTGGGGTGCCTTTGTCTTCTAGGCGCCCCTGCGCTATGGCCATTTCAGAATGTGTTTGTTTTGGGGTTTTGGGAAAATCTTGGGGGCTCAGGGTACGGTTCCATCACCCGGATTGATGGAAGTGGAAGTCTCGAGAGCTAGTGATTAGTACTGGAGTCAGTAAACAGGATTAGTTCTTAATAAGAATACTCTTTATGTTGTGACTAGGATTACTGCAAGGCTTGGGAAAGTGATTGTGTTCTGGGCCATATCTTTTTTTGCACATGACTTGAGGCAAGAAAACTGGCATATGCACTTATAGCATATTGGTTGTCATGCATACTAGCATTGGTTTATCTATGAATGATTGGTGCAATTGACATTCGACCATCATGTATAGCATGGGCTAGTCGGCCATTGTGCGTAACATGGGCCGTGAAGGCGAGTCCAGTTAAGGGTGCAATTCCCACTCGCCCGACATGGACCGTAGGCTTGGCTTCGGAGTGTGCACCTCACTCAGTTGGGTCATTCGGCAAGGCTGTTTTCCTAGGTCGTGTAAATGATGCATGTCATTGAAATAAATATACTTATGAACTGTGATACATGTTTACGATCTATATGATTGGAATAAATGCACTTTGTATTCGTGAAGCATGTGTTTATTGCTTGTAAATAATTGGATTACATTATGCCATGTGGGGTTTTCATGCTGGGCCTTGGCTCACAGGTGCTCTATGGTGCAGGTAAGGGCAAGCTAGAGTTGGACCAACCATGAGTTGAAGGGCTTTGGATCAACGTGTACATATTTGGCCTGCTTGTTCGTCACGACCAAGTTATTTTGAAGAACTTAGAAGATTAATACGGTTTTGCCGCTTAGATCGGCTATTTTTGTAATGTTTAATATAATTATCTTTTGTGTATAAATTTTTGAGATCCTGTGTATATATTCAAACCTTTTATTGAAAAGTTTAATTTTATTGACCAAAATGTTTAGTACCTAAACCATAGCTTAATTTTAATTACACTTTTGAGTCCAAATGTCTTACTTATCAAGTTAAGCACTATTTTAAACACACAGTGTACTAGTTCTGGATTAGTAGGACGTTACAACCATGGTATCAAAAAATGGATGTTGGTCCATAATTTCTATAATGGGTTGTGTGGTACTACTCGCACACTCACAGATGCGAACGCAGGAGGTGCCTTCATGAGCAAGAGCGCTAATGAAGCTTATGAGCTATTGGACGAGATGGCTATAAATAATTTTCAATGGAAACTAAGCGAGAAAATACTAAGAGAGTAGCAAGAATGCATGAATTAGATGCCATTACAATGATTACAACTCAAGTGGCATCATTGAAAAAGCAGCTGCAGTAGAATACCATCTCAGCTAAAGCCATGCAGATGTAGTTTGTGTGTGAATTGTGTGGGGTCCTCATTTGTTTAATCAATGCATTGCAGGGGATGTTAATAATATTCCTATGGAATAGGTTCAAGCAATAGAAAATTTTCCAAGATCGTCCAACAATCCATAGTCCATGACCTATAACCAAGGGTGGCAGAATCATCCTAATTTTTCTTGGAAGAATAATCAAGGAATTTAGTAGTTGTATCAGGAAAATTAGAAGCCATTCCAAAATCCTCATCCAACATATTATCAACCTCCAGTCAGACCATAGCCTCCCCCTCAAGTGAAGCAAGTTGATGCTCAGTCTAATGTCCTGAACAAATTTATGACAGAGACAAGGTCCTCAATCAGAAATTTGGAGATGCAAGTTGGACAATTAGCAAGTATGTTACAAAGTCGTCTGCAAGGTAATTTTCCGAGTAATACAGAAGTGAATTCTGAAGAGCAGTGCAATGCAATCACTTTGAGAAGCGGAAAGGTGATAGATGAACCCACACAAAAAGTGATTTCCTATGAGAAGGTTTATGACAATGAGAAGGAAGTGAGTGGTTCAAATGTTACTAACAACCTTGAGAAGCAGCCGAAAATAAGCATCGATCATCATATAAGGATTCCTTATCTACATAGGCTTCGAACGAGTAAAGTTTATAAGCAGTTCTCTAAATTTTTGGACGTCTTTTGAAAACTTCATATCAATATTCCAGTCGGTGAGGCACTTGAAAAAATTCCAAGTCATGTGAAGTTTATGAAAGAAATCTTGTTAAAGAAGTAGAAATTTGAGGAATATGAAACTGTTGCACTTACTAAGGAGTGCAGCGCTATTCTTCAGAAGAAGTTTCCTCCAAAACTGAAGGATCCATGAAGCTTTAACATTCCTTGTTCGATAATGGATGTGGTGTTTGAAAGAGCATTATGTGATTTAAGGGTTAGTGTGAATCTAAACTCCTTATCTATATTTCAAAAGTTGAATTTGGGAGAAGCTAAGCCAACAATTGTGACACTTCAGATACATATTGTTCAATCAAGCATCCGTGTGGAGTTATTGAGGATGTATTAGTTAAGGTGGACAAATTTATCTTCCCTGCTGATTTTATTGTTCTTGGGAGACCATTTTTAGCTATTCAGAGAACATTAATAGATGTGCAAAAAGGAGAATTATAGTTGTGAGTGCAAAAAGAGGAAGTGACGTTTAAGGTGTTTGCAGCAACTAAAATTCCTACTTGTTGTAGAATTAATGTAGTGGGTGTTGATAGGAGTCCAACAAGTGTGAAAAAAGAAGAAGGTAAAAAATCAAGGGGGTACTCATTCTATTCGTCATAAAATGCATCGAATTTTCTATGGAAAGAGGATGGATGAGGATGCAGGAACTCTTAATTTTCTCGATTTTAAAAATTGAGTCTCTTCATTGGTGATTAAACTGCGGAAGGATTTAAGGGGTAGATTATACCCTAGCTAATTTTGAACAAAGACGAGGTAAACGTCTGGTTGATGACGTAAAATAAATTGCTTTTGGAAGGCAACCCAATTTACTTTCATGTTTATATTTTGTTTTTGTTTGTTTTCTTGTTCTCGTGTAAGTTTGCAACCCTAGGACGAAAACAATGAGAGTTGCTACAATGGAGCAATGCTTTCCTTTTCTTTTATTTATACATTGGTGACATTGTTTAGATTAAGTTTGGGGGAAGTGATTTGATTTTTGTTGTTTTGATCGTTGCATATATATATATATACATTACTTGCCTATGCTTGGTGTTTTTTTAGTTATTGGTTAGGTTTATGTTTTGTTTAGGGTGTTAGTGTGAATCAAGCTAACAATGATAGCCAATGAGAATAATTGAATATGGTGTAATATATTTTGATGATAATTAGCCTATTAAAGATCCACGTGCTTGGTTTGAATACACCTTTGGTTTACTTTGATTCAATAAATAATTGAACACTTGATCAAGATTTTTATAGTTCTTGTATTTGAAGAGTATTTATGCTTACTGAATTGTGCCTGTGGAAAGATGTAAGGATATTCTAGAAATTGTTTGCTTGTTATTTGAGACGAAATCATAGACAATGCATGCTTAGGGAGTTGATTTAGGCAAAAAAAAAATTGGAATGATTGAGTCTTTCAAGCCGACCTTGATGAATTGTATATTCCTAGTCATCCCTTTTGAGTCTATTGTGATTCTTTTATTTGATTGACACCCATATAATTGAGCTTATTTGAGACTTCATTATTTTTTTTCCCTTGATTTATACCACAAGTATATAAATATTTAATTGGGAATGACTTGTAGTGGAGTTTATTTTTAATTAGTGTTTATGGCAAAAGAAAGAGAGAAAGAAGAAAAAATATATACTAAATTACACTCCTTATAATTATATATACAAAAAAGTTTGGGGGAGTGTAGTTGTTGAAAAAGAAATATTTACAATGGATATTAATGAGCTCTTTCTTTCAAAAGAAAAATAAAAAAGGATTTGGGAAAATTTTGTAGAATCAAGTTTAGATTGCATGGTTCATATGCTTATGGTATAATTGAGCCTAAAATATTCCTTGTTGTCTACCTTTACCTAAGTCATTCATGATAAGCTTTGAAACTCATTTTGATTCTTGAGCATGTTCTTGTCTATATTAGTGGAGATTAGTAAGTAAGCAAGCTTATGAGATAGTGGATTTTATCTATTGAATGTGAGATTTTAACAGGTATAAATTGATTCAAATACTTATTATCTATTAATCATGATTATGTGAGCATACATGTTAATGAAGTAAAGTAAGTCAGAGAATTGTTTGGAACAAAATTCTAGATTGTTATTGATAAGTGAGTTTTTTGGGAATTATTTGTGAATGGTATTCATAATTTTGAGGCTTCATAGTTGTTGTTGGCTTGATTCATGTGTTTTTGTTTTAGAATGTTTTGAGTTCTTTGCTCGAGGGTGAGAAAATGTTTAGTTTGGAGGAATTTGATAGGACATATTTATGTTACTTTTCAATCTTAGTTTTTTAATTTTTTTTTTTTTATATTTTTAGTTCTTTTTATGTGTAGTTGTTGTATTTTTCAGGTTGTCATATGATACATGGATATTTAAGAAATCTTTCAAAATTTATTTTAAATATTATCTTCAATCAAGAGAAAACCATTAGAAGATATTTATTTGAATTGATCGGAGAAAATTTAAGAGAATTTAAACTTAAATTGTTGGAAAAAATCTTAAATATTTTAAATCTGAGATAGGTCGGTATTTTGACCAAACCTTCCTTCTCACATATTTGATTTATGTGTTCTTGGTGGCGTTGGAAATCTTATTTGAAGCCCTACAAAAAGCTTGTTTCACAAGAAAAGTCAAATTCAGAAGTTTACTAGGTTATATTTGACCTACAAGATTATGCATCCTAAAGATACGAATTTTGAAATTCAAATGTAGATATTTTGGAACATCATCAAGTGACAATTGGAAACATCTATAAAATTCATTTCACAACCTTATAACTATAAAAAGAATGTTTTAGATTATTTTAGGGACTTCTTTTCTTTTCTATTCTCTTCTCTTCTATTCTCTTTGTATGAGTTCTAATATGATGTTTATGGTTTCCTTATTGAATTTGAACTAATTTTATTTTCTAGGGATTTAATGGAGTCTCTTGAAGCTCTTTATTGATTTAGTGCAATTTCTATGATTTCTTTTTCTATATTGTGATTTATTCAAATTTATGCTTACTGCTTGTGATTGACTGGCCATCTTTTACATGTTTTATATGATTTTGATTCGAATCCTAATAAGTGAGAATTAATTATGATGTAATTGAATAAACACAAATTTTGATATTAGATGAGAGTACCAGTATGGTTTATGTGCTTAAATTTATCACAGAAATGGAGAAAGTTTGCATATAAGTTGTGGTTTATATATCCTATTAAGAGTATAAATTGTTTTTGTTAATCTGCTATCACAATTGGAAGAAGAATAGCAGAAATTGTATTAATGAAATATTAGAGTGGTAGAAGATGAAGTTAGATGCCTTAATTTTATCTCCATTGAATTATCTTTGGAAAGTTGTTTCTTGAATTCGCTAGTGTTAATTTCACTTTTCTTAGTTTTAATAATTCTCTTAATAAATTATTTTAAACCAAATAGAAATTGACATTAATTATTGGTAATTAGTAAACAGTAATTATGGGAACGATCTTAACTTATCATTATTATTACTTGTCCACAATTGCATATACGTGAGCACTGAAATCTCACAACACCCACCATCACCGATTCATCACCCAACACCCCCTCCCCCACAAGCGTAAAGGAATACACCAGCTTGCGGAAAAAACCGTAGAAACTCTACCCAAAGAGAGGTTACATATGTTTCACGATCTCGGGATACTGGAATCCGTGTTCGCGTGAACGACCAAGCTCAGCGACCTCACTAGTGGATGGTGAGTTTTTCTAAAGGTAGCAATTGGATAGAGAGTTGTCACGAGAGAAGGTCGGAGAGTGTTCGCAGTATACACTCTCAAAGGCATGAGATCAACCTAAGAAATCATCTGAACTCAGCTCAGAGTTTTCGATCTAACCACCAGTCCGACCTGTGTGATCACTTAGCATGCTCGCAACAACGATTTGAGAAATAATTAGACTAGGGAAAATCCTTCAATGATGCATGATGTTGGGAATGCCCCGATTAACTGAGCTCAAGCTTAGAGGGATAAGAACCCGAATAACACATAGCCCAGGATGGGAGCTAATACTCAACTCCCAAACAACCCGGTAGTGAAGGATCAAACTCTTGAGCGACTTGCTATGATGGAGGAGAAAATGAGGAGTCTCCTGTCTAAGAGATATGAGGACGATTGTGATTTTGATGAGGAGCTCTAACCTTTCGCTCTTCATATCATTGCAGCTCCGTATCCAATAGGTTTCAAGATGCTGCACATGACTACCTATGACGGAACGACCGACCCATCAAACCACATTGGAACTTTCAATACTCTGATGAAAGCCATAATGTCATTATCGACTTGCGTTGTGTCTTGTTCCCAACCACACTACAAGAGCAGCCAAACTGTGGTTTAACAAATTTAAAAAGCATTCAATCACCTCCTGGCAACAATTGTCGTCGGAGTTTAAAAATAAATTCTGAACTGCAAAAGAAGTGCAGGTGGAGGCCAATTCCTTGACCAATATAAAATAACAGCCGGGTGAGTCTCTAAAAGCTTACATAAACCAATTCACCAACATAGCAGCTCGAGGTAGAGATGCCGATGGCAGTGCCAAACTCATGTGATGCGATCCTTAATCACCGTGGGAGGTGAATTGTGGAAAGAATTCCAAAGGAAAGCAGTGAAAAATACAGATGATTTCCTACCCCGAGCTCAAGAATGGATAAACCACGAGGAGGCTTAATCCGCAATGGCTGGAACTAGTCAAAATCTCACTCAGACCGCTGGAGTGGTAGTAAATACTATAGCTATGGCTCAACCCACTACTCATAATAACCAGGCGAGAAACAATAACAAGAGAAAGGGAACGAATGAAGGCGACCGAGCAGGGTCAAAGAAGAAAAAACATAGGGACAAGTACGCCTCAATATTCACCGCGTATACTGACCTAACGGATACACAAGAAAACATATATCTTGAGAATTATACTCGCCTTCCATGGAAAAAGCTAGAGCCCATGAGGAATCAACGAGCCAAAAGAAATTCGGCTGAGTTCTGTCGTTACCACAATGACATTGGTCATAATACTAATGAATGTCATCAATTGAAGGATGAGATCGATACTCTCATTCAAGTTGGGTTGTTAGCATAGTACGCCTGAAATCGGGTAGCTCCTAACCAGCCGACCATGCATAATCCATGAAAAACTCTAGGAAATCCAGCGAACCCACCACCAGCTATTCCAGCTCCGGATAACCGACTTATCCCTCCTCCTGTTGAGGGAAGAGATATTGCCATAATCCCAGGTAGACCTCATTTGGCCGACACAAACAATGGGGCCCATAAAATTTATATCCAGGAGACGAAGACCCATGATGGTGCAATTGTCACTCCCGAGCAGAGCTTATCAAAGCAGCAGAAAATGAACAAGCAATAGAAAATGGACAAGCAACCTATCTTTTTTACGGAGGAGGACACATGCCATGTCTAATTCCTGCACAATGATCCGGCAGTCATAACCATTCAGCTCGCAAATAGGAGTGTTTGAAGAATCCTGATTGATAATGGGAGCTCTGTAAATGTGCTATTCAGGTCCATTCTAGAGAATATGGGACTATCAGAGACATACTTGAAGGCCTCATCCACAACTCTATACGGGTTCTCAAGAGAAGGAATGGCAGCCATCGGGACGATCGAGCTCGTTGTAACCATTGGTGATGAAACACGAGCTACGACGAAGATGCTCGAGCTCATTTTCATAGATTTCCCGACTGCCTAGAACGCCATTTTAGGGTGACCAACCTTGATAGTGTTCAAGGCTATAACTTATGTTTGATATTTGGATATAAAGTTCACTTCACCCACTAGGAAATGCACAGTAAGAGGGGACCAGCTCGCTTCCAAGGAATGCTATATCATTTCTATGTAGGGAAGATCACAACCCAGGCAATATGCCATGCTAATAATTAAGGAGATGAGCAGCCACAGGCAATGGTAGTCGTCGAAGGGCCAGAAGAGCCTCGGATAGCAGAAGTTGAGGACACTCAATGAGGAAAAATTGACCCAAGAATCAGCAAAGAATGATCTGAGCTCCAAGCCCTAGAAGAGCTAGATGAGGTAATCCTCGATCAGGAAGCAACCTCAAAGGTTGTAAATATTGGAAAAAATCTTAGTGTTGAACCGAAAAGAAATTTGATCGATTTTTTGAGGAACAACCTTGATGTATTTGCTTAGTCACATGCCGATATGGTGGGAATCAGTCCTAAAATGATCATGCACACACTAAATCTGGATAGAAACATTCTCGCCAAACAATAGAAATGAAGGTTGTTGGAAAAGGAAATTAGAGAAGCTCCAGAGAAAGAAGTAGCGTGCCTATTAAAATGCAGATTCATTAGGTAGGCAAAATATCCGGTGTGGATATATAATCCCGTTCTGGTTCCAAAACCTAACAAAAAGTGGAGGACTTGCATCGAATTCTCTAATCTCAACAAGGCTTGCCCAAGGATTGTTTCTCTTTGTCGAGGATTGATCAGCTCATGGATGGCACAGCTAGTCACGAGCTCATGTATTTCATGGACATGTACTCTGGGTATAACCAGATCGTGATGAACCTTGTAGAACAAGAGCACACTAGCTTTATGACCAAGCATAATGTATATTGCTACAAATTCATGCCATTCGAGCTCAAAAATGCTGGAGCAACTTACCAGAGATTGGTAAATAAAATGTTCGTTGATCCAAATTGGGAAGAATATGGACGTGTACGTTGATGATATTCTTGTCAAGTCAAAGTTTGCCAATAACCATGTGTTCGACCTAGAAGAATGTTTCACTCTACTGTGAAAGTACAACATGAAGCTGAATCCCCTAAAATCTACCTTCGGGGTTTCATCAAATAAATTCCTAGGCTTCATTGTTAATTCAAAAGGAATTGAAGCTAATCCTGAGAAAATCATATCACTATTGGATATGCCATCTCATAGGTCGTGAAAAGAGGTCCAGAGTTTAACTCGAAAGATCACCTCCCTCAACCGATTTGTGTCAAAATCTATCGAAAAATGTCTCCCCCTATACAATCTATTAAGGCAAAACAGACGGTTCGAATGGATCGACGAGAGCGAGTAGGCATTTCAAGATTTGAAGAAGCATCTGGCAGAAACCCCCAGTCTGTCAAAGCTCGTTAGCGGGGAGGATTTATAGCTCTATCTGGTGGTAATCGAGAGCGCGGTCAGTTGCCTAGAAAGCAGTATATTACACCAGCAAGAGGCTTCTGGGAGCTGAGTCTCGATACCCTCTAATTGAGAAGCTCACATTTTTCTTAGTCCTAGCCTCATGGAATCTTAGGCCGTACTTCCAGTCCCATGTTATACACGTCCTAACCGATCAACCTCTGAGACAAGCTTTACAAAAATCTGAAGCATTAGGACGCTTACTATAGTGGGCCATTGAACTTAGTCAGTTCGAGATTCTGTATAAGCCATGAACAACTATAAAGGGGCTGAATGCACCAGTTTTTAGGATGAATCTATGAGGGAAACAATCTAGGAATTGTGGAAACTATTCGTCGACAGGTCCTTAAACGAGCACGGGTCAGGAGCTAGAATAATTCTAATTACACCTTAGGGGCATCACTTTCACACGGCTCTCATATTTGGATTTGTCCCCTCCAATAACGAGGCCGAGTACGAGAGATTGCTGGTTGGAATCCAGATCGGAAAAGAGTTAAACGTGAAGGCTATCCAATGCTTTAGTGATTCTCCACTCGTGGTAAATCAGGTGCTAAGAGAATATTAAGCTTATGGGATTAAAATGGCCGCTTATTTAGCAAAGGTAAAAATTGAACTGTCAAAATTTGACTTCTACTCCATAGAACAGATCCCGCACAAGCAAAATACAAATCTGAATGCTCTCACTCGGGTCACCACAACTAAGGAGGAAAACATGTTGAACGTGGTCCCAGTTGAATTACTTGACAAACCCGACATAGATGAAGTGTCGAAGAAAATTGAGATGATCCAGGAAGGCTCGATCTGGATAACTCCAATAGTAGAATACCTCACTACTGGAAAATTGCCCGAGGATCGCAAGGATGCAATGAAATTGTTGTACCAGGTCCCAAGGTATGTTTTGGTCGAGGGAATTTTTTTCAGGTGAGGTCATTCCATAGCACTTCTCAGGTGTGTTCTGGCAGAAGAAGCCCAAGCAATCCTTAAGGAAGTCGATGAGGGATTTTGCGGAGACCACACTGGGGGGAAAAGATTGGCTTTAAAAATATTGAGGCAAGGATATTTTTTGCCTACCATGAAGAAATACTCGGCCTCATACATTAAAAAATGTGACAAGTGCCAGCGCTTTTCGACGATAGCCCGAGCTGCGCTTGTCGAATTAACCACGATTTCCTCACCCTGGTCGTTTGCCATCTGGGGAATAGATTGAATCGAATCATTACCAACTGGGAAATGAGGAGTTCTCTATGCGGTGGTTACTGTGGACTATTTCATGAAGTGGGCCAAAGCAGAACCATAAGCAGCTATAACCTCGAAGAGAGTACTCAATTTCGTGATAAAGAACATAATTTTTGTTTCTACCTCCCAAGGAAGATCGTGTCAGATAATGGGACCCAATTCAATAGCAACATGTTCACCAACTTTTGTGAAAAGTACAGAGTAAGTAAGAGTTTCTCTTCAAAAGCATATCCCCAGGCTAACGGGTGCGGTGAATAAGACTCTGAAGACAAATTTGAAGAAGAGGTTGGAAGATGCCAAATGTTTGTGGCCTGAACAGCTCCCACAAGTGCTTTGGGAATTCAATACTTATCACCCCACTTCTACTGGGCACACACCATTCTTGCTAACCTTCAGAAGTGAAGCTATGCTCTTAGTCGAAGTCTTAATGACCTCGCATAGACAAAAAAAATTGACTAGGAGCAGAATCATGACTTACTGCTAGCATCCCTGGATCTAATTGAAGAACAATGAGAAGAATTGCAGATACAACTCGCCCATTACCAATAGATAGCAATGTGATACTTCAATTCAAAAGTCAAAGAGAGGAGACTCGAATTGGGAGATCTGGTGCTTAGAAGAGTATTTTTAGCAAATAAAGATCCAAAAGATTGCGTCCTAAGCCCAAACTGGGAAGTACCGTATCAGATCATGGAAATTTTGTGGGAAGGCACTTTCAGATTAGCAAGGTTTGGTGGAGAGGTAGCTCCATGAACTTGGAACGCTTTGCATTTAAAGAAGTATTATCAATAATTTGGTCCATTTTAAGTCTAGTTTATGTAGTAAGGCTCACTTAATATTCCTTTGATTTAATAAAATAATGGTTGTTGTGTAGTTTAAACACGGTACAAAAATTCTTCTCAATTTTTGTATAAGCTCACTATGTAAAAGAAACCTATAATATTCACAAATTCTAATTGCTTTGAGGGCATATACCCTCGATAGTAAGTTAAGTCATTGAAAAATTCTGTAACTTAGAATTTGGAAATTTGGAGGCTTATTAAAGCTCGAGTTTTCGAACGAAAAAGATTCTGAATATGAACTAAGTTAAGCAAGAAAATTCAAAGCAAAAAGGGAAAAAGAAAACCCCTAGACTAAACTAGGTACGAGGCTTGAATACTAACAGTTATGTTATTAAGCAGTTAAAATCCTGAATATGACCAAGTTCGCGACCTGAAAAACAACTGGTCAACTATTGTAAAGACCCAAAATCACTAATAGGGCTTAAGGGCCTTGATTAGTGTGCCGGAAGGGCATAACTGGATTATGTGTGATTTAAATGATTAAATTTATGATTATGTGATAAGCATGCTTATATGATCATTTGGATATATGACATGCATGATTATGTGTATTAGTATGCATGTAAGCGCTGATTGGATTATAAGGGCATATTCATAATTTTGGCCCATTGAGGGCATAAATGTAATTATTTGTGATTAATTGTTGAGACCACATTATTATGTGGATATATTTGCAGCTTGTGACTTGAGGTGATCCTAGTAAGCGGTTTAGCGGAAAAGTCACGGTGGGGATTTATACCTGGCTCGGGGAAGCCTGGGGGTATTTCTTGGAATTTGGGAAATATATTGGAGGCTATTTGATATTGAGGAAAATAATTGGTGATTAGTTAGGTGTCGGGATGTAAGCGGTAATTATTAGGGACACTTGAGGAATTAGCAGGAAGTGGGAGCAATGCCCTTAGTATGTTTAAAGGCTTAGGTTTTAATGGGAGGGAAAAATGGTCATTTGATATAAAAAAGGGATAAGTATTAATCTGCCTTTTTACACTTAGTGGCATTTGTAGAATATAGTGCAAACTGAAGGAAAAAGGAAGAAAGAAGGAAAAACAGAACACATAAGCTAATCCCATTTCTCTCTCACTCGGTTTCTTCTCCCTGCACCATTTCTTGAGGATTTTTGGAGCTGTAATTCAGAGGAGGCTTAGGCTAAAGCTTGGAACTTCGATCCTTGGTGAATCTAGGAAGTTCTGCTGGAATTAAGTTCAATTAAGGTAAGGTTTCTAGTTTATTTTCTGGGATTTCTGAACTCTGTTGTGTTGAGCCTTGAATCTGAACTTTGGATGGGAATTCAAGGTATTAAGCTTTGGGAACTAAGGAGCTAAGGATTGGAAGGATACTAAGGGCAACCTAGGTTTGGACTCTCCATTAAAGGTGAGGATTTCTGGGTTTGGTCATTTTGAATTGCTAGGTAGTTTCTGGTTTTCTGATGAGTTCTCGAGTTCAATTCTTGATTTCTTTGTTTGATGGTGCATGTGGCTAAGTTTTATATTGTTGGGCTATGTGGGATGAGATGTAGGGGATGGTAGGCTCAATTTGGTGTGTGGTTGAGGTTTGGAGAGCTTTTAGGGAGTTTGGGCTCGAGGAAATTGAAAGGAGAAAATCAGAGTGCTGAAGGTGTTGTAAGTAGCACTGTAGTGCTAGCCTTAGGGCACTACAGTGCTATGCTGGCTTTCTGGGGGGCTTTTGGCTCTGCTTGTAGTGCTGTAGCGCCCACTTTGTGGCTCTGTAGTGCTACCCTACCTTTAGAAGTGGATTTTTGGGTAATTTCTTAGGGTTTTTACCCGGGGGCTCGGGGTTTGATTCCACCACCCCGTTTGGTGGAATTAGGCCTTCCCAAGGGTTCGAGATTGGTCCTGAGGTTAGGTTGTGGAATTGAAGTTTAGTGATGGTTCTAATTTATGGCTGTGACTAGGTGTACGCTAGGGCTCAGACGGGATCGCGCTTGAAGGTCGATTTCACTAGCCAAAGCTGTTATCCCAAAATTTGAAAATGATGATGTGGCAATAAAATTGACAAGTGGCATGGATTAGTTGGGTGATCTGGCTTAGTAGTAGCCCAATACATCAGTAAAGAGTTTGGACTGCTTGAGATGTCATAACCAAGCCAAATGCACCCGAGGAGAATACTTGGGCTAAGGTGTGCCCGGTCGGACCTTGGTCCAAGGATAGCACTCCAAGAGGTCCGGTCGAACCTTAGTCCGAGGAGTCCAAGTGGTGTGCTCGGACCTTAGTTCGAGGAGTCCAAGTGATGGGCTCAGACCCTAGTCTGAGGAATGCCCTAAGAGATGGGCTCGGACCCTAGTCCGAGGAGAGGCCACAAGAGGTCCGGTCGGACCTTGATCCGAGGAGGGGCACAAGTGATGTGCTCGGACCTTGGTCCGAGGAAGGCACTCCAAGAGGTCCGGTCGGACCATTTCTGAGGAGAAGCCCCATGCATGTGTTCGGACCTTGATCCGAGGAGAGCCAAGGAGGGTGGCTCGGACCTTAGTCCGAGGAGAGCTAAGGAAAGTGTGGCTCGGACCTTGGTCCGAGGAAAGTCTAAAGGGTGTGGTCCATATGCATGTGTCCAGCATGCATATGTCCGACCAGCACTTGTGTGTGTCCAGCATGCATGTGTTCGACCAGAAGAAGATATTCATCAAACAAATGGATCAGACTACGTCAAATTCCCAGAAATGGCTTCAGCAAGAATCGGTCTGGGCATCGCGGGAATCTCTCATTCCTCACTCAAATTGAGGATTCTGTTGTATTTTTGAATATTTTGTGTAATTTAAATATAATATGAGCAATAGAATATCCCGATCTTAGGGGGATATCAGTTGAGGATCCCAAGCCTATAAATAGAGGGTTAATGGGATCAGAAAGGGACTTTTGGCAATTTGGTCTGAGTTTCTAGAGAGAGAAAGTGCGTTTTCCTTGAGAAAGAACCCTTTTTGTATTCCTGAAAATTTACACTGAAGAAACTCAGTTGACACTGGTTCATCTGATCTTGAGTGTAGATAAAGTAATAAAATCTCTAAGTGGATTAGGCTATTACCGACTGATCGGGGCTGAACCACTATAAAAATCTTGTGTGTTATTTACTTTTCTTGATTAAACTGTCTGTGTCATTTAAATTCTCTTGAAGGTTTATCGTTTTTGACGTTCTCACGTCGTTGGCTAAAAACACAGTCAACATTTTGGTGCTTTCATTGACAGCCTGAAGAGAAGAACAGACAGTCCCTGAAGCAATATGGCACCTAAGAACACCACTGCAGCCTCCAAGAAGACGGGTTCCTTTAAGGAGCATGCTAGATCAGAGGGCCCCAGCGTTCAAGATCGTGAAACTGAGCCTAGAGTCGTGCTCGAGGACGTAGCTCCAGAAGTTGAAGAGCTCCAGGAAGCCATGAGCGCATTCCAAGAGGAGATGGCTCAGCTCAATGCCAGGCAGGAGGCGTTCGCTGAGGAAATGGCTAGGCAGAATGCCACATTCGAGCAGCAGAAACGGGAGATGGACGCTAGGAGTGAAGAGATCCGTCGACAGCAGGAGGAGGCCGACAGGCGACATCGCGAAGCTGCACTCGCTCTAGAGGCAGCTACGTAGCTGACCCGAGCCAATGCCCAGGCTGCACCTAGGGTGGCAGCCACCCCAGAGGCAAGGACCACAGAAGCTGGTCGTAAGAAAACTGATAGACCAGGCAGGGGTGGTGGTAACCCACCTGGTCATGAGGAGGATGGAGTCCGATCGCGCACTGCCTCAACTCAAAGGGGGAACTCCAAAACCCCCTCAAGGAGCCACCGATCAGAGACTCCCAGGTCAGGGAGTCACAAGTCAGGCAGCAAGAAAACACCTTCTGAGCAAGAGCACAATAGAGCTCCTCGTGGCAATGAGACTTCCCACTTCAAAGATGGGCATGGACGTGATGAAGCTGATAGTCATCACACTAACCATTCAAAGGAGAAGAATAATAATAACCATCGAGGAGGAGAGGACCGACCAGCTCAGACAGGAAGGCCACCACGGCATCCCAACCAGCGCAAAGGCAAGGAGTACGTTCCACCCAGCAAACCTTCCGAGAAGACTTGGAGTACGATTTTCGACCGGTTGGGAAAGCACACTGCTCAGAAGGACCTGAGGGATGTCATTGACGATAGAAGGAGGACCGTCCCGGTCGAAGGGCAAGAGCCAGTCCATCCTACCAGTCGAGTAGAAATACTCGACGATGGTTTGCTGGATAGGAACACCCGACCAGGCGGTCCCGAGAGTGACTCCCCAGCAGTGGCCCCAGGCATCCAAGCCTAGCTTGATGCTTTGACAGCAGCTGTCCAGAGTCTGTCAAAACAACCAATGATTGATCCAGTGGACCACATGAGTGGCAGCCCTTTTTGTGCTCGGATTAGAGCAGCTCAACCACCAGCAAAATACAAAGCACCGGTGCTGCCAGTTTATACAGAAAAGGCAGACTCGATTAGACATGTTGGGAAGTTCGAAGATCAGATGGAGCTGCTCGGGGTGAGTGATGACTATCGCTGCAGAGTCTTCCCCACCACATTGTCCGACACTGCCCAAGAGTGGTATTGGAAGTTCAAGCCAAACTCCATCACTTCTTGGGAGAGCTTTAGAAAGGAGTTTTGTAGGCAGTTTAGTGCTGCTCGAACCCCTCCTGTTTATGCCAATCACTTGGCAGATATAAAGGAAGGGAAAGATGAGTCTCTCAAGAACTACATACAAAGGTTCATGAGAGAAGCTAACCGATCTAATGCAGTCGGAGATGAGGGGAAGATGGTGGCAATTTCTTCCGGCATCATCTACCGAAGTCCTTTGTGGGACAGCATCCATCGTCATCCAATTTCAACTTTACAACAGTTTTTAGACCGGGCGGACAAGTACATGAAGTTGGATGATGCTATTGAGAAGGGAGAGAATGGGTTGAACAAACCGAGTGGATCGGGTGATACCCCCAAAGATGGCGGAAATGATCAAGGTGGTGGTAAGAAACGTGGGAATAACGGGTCTGACCGCCGCAATGAGAAAAAGGCTAAGTCGGGATCAAACGACAAGCCAACGAAGTATGAACCTCGATTCACCAACTACACCACTCTTTCGGCAAGCTGGGCGGAGATCTATTTGGCTAGTCATCAAGAGGTCCCTTACCGGAAACCCCCACCAATCAAGAAGGAGATGAGTAAGAGAGATATGAACAAATTCTGTCGCTTCCATGGAGACTATGGTCATGACACAAATGAGTGTAATCATCTCAAAGATGAGATAGAGTTTTTCCTCCGGTCGGGGAAGCTAAAAAAGTACCAAGCAGAGAAGACCCAAGGAGAGGGAAGCAACAACAATCCTGGGTTCAAGCGGCAGCGGTCCCCGCCTTTGCAACCCGAACCTGTGGACTTCACACTAGATACTATATGTGGAGGACCACATCTTGCTGGAGACAGCAACAAGGCGAGGGAGAGGTATGCTTGCACCCTTCGTCATGAGTTGGGCGCGGCATCCACCTCCGAAGTTATGACGGTGGAGGAACGACCAACAAAGAACCCAAGATATGAAAGTGAGTCCCTCACTTTCACTAAAGAAGATGCTAAACACGTGAGGTATCCTCACAATGACCCTCTTGTTGTGACAGTCCAAATTGCTAATATGAAGGTGAAGAGATGTCTGGTCGATACAGGGAGCTCTGTAAACATTATTTATAAGTCCTCCTTCGAGAAAATGAAGCTACCTATCAATGACTTGAAGCCATGCTCTCAAGTCATTTATGGGTTCACTGGAGAAGGATTGTCACCAGCTAGGACAATCAAGTTACCAATCACGACGGGGGAAGCTCCCAAGCATGAAACCTTAACGACTGAGTTTTTGATTGTTGACTACCCGTCCGCCTACAATGTGGTTATTGGTCGACCACTACTCACCAACTTGCATGCGGTAGTTTCAATCTGGCACCTTTCCATGAAGTTCCCGACCAGTGCTGGCATAGGCTGTATCCAAGGAGACCAAAGGGAAGCTAGGGAGTGCTACAATGCCTCGGTAGCTAAGGCAAAGAAAGGGGCCAAGGAGAATAAAATGATTGTATGTGTTGAGAGAGAGAGGAGGTGGACAAGATGGATGTCGACCAGAGTTTTGCAGTTGTAACCGATGAAGAGATGTTAGAGGAGTGTGGCCAAGAGAGCACTCTTGGTTTAAAAGAGCAGAAGACCCCATCCGGTGATGAAGTCACCAAATAGGGCGTTGCCCAAAGCGAGGGAAGGGACTTTGATCCTCGCTTTGGGGATTATGAAAGTGATGTGGGACCTTCTGAGGAGTTAGAGGAGGTCCTTATAGATGAGAATGACCCGACAAGGGGGGTCAAAATTGGGAAAAAGTTGAAAGCAGAGGTGAGAGCACAGCTGATAGAATTCTTGCGAAGAAATCAAGATGTCTTCGCCTGGTCTCACAAGGATATGGTGGGTATCTCACCAATTGTGATCAGCCACGTGCTCAACGTGGATGAAAGCTATCCAACAGTGCAGCAGAAGAGGAGATTGCTTGACAAGGATCGAGCAAAGGCTCTTAAGGAGGAGGTAGAGCGGTTGAAGGAGAATGGGTTTATCAGAGAGGCATACTACCCTGCTTGGGTTTCAAACCCAGTGTTGGTGCCCAAACCCAATGGAAAGTGGAGGACTTGTGTAGATTTTACGGATCTAAACAAAGCATGTCTAAAGGATTGTTTTCCTTTACCAAGAATAGACCAGTTGGTAGATGCAACCTCTGGTCATGAAACATTGTCCTTCATGGATGCATATTCGGGGTACAACCAGATCAGCATGCATCCTCCTGATGAAGAGCATACCAGCTTCCGAACAGATATAGGGCTATACTGCTATAGAGTCATGCCCTTCGGACTAAAGAATGCAGGAGCTACCTATCAGCGCTTGGTGAATGGTATGTTTCGTGACTTAATCGGCAAGAGCATGGAGGTGTACGTAGACGATATGCTGGTGAAGTCAAAGGAAGCTGAAGGGCACGTGCGAGACTTAGAGGAGTGCTTTGCAATACTGAGGAAGTATAGCATGAAATTAAACCCCCTCAAGTGTTCATTTGGAGTGGGTTCTGGAAAATTCCTTGGGTTTATTGTGAACTCCCGAGGAATAGAGGCAAACCCAGAAAAGATAAAGGCTCTCATAGAGATGAAGTCTCCAACTAGAATAAAGGATGTACAAAGCTTGACTGGGCGGATTGCAGCTCTAAGTAGGTTCGTTTCGAAATCAACGGACAAATGTGTCCCGTTTTTTAACCTGCTTAGAGGAGGAAAGAAGTTTGAGTGGACGGTAGAATGTGAGCAAGCTTTCCATGCCATAAAGGAGCATTTGGCCCAACCTCCTGTCCTTTCTAAGCCAGTTGATGGAGAAGACCTATTTTTATACCTAGCAGTCACGGAGCATGCTGTTAGTGCTGCCTTAGTGCGTGAGGAGGATAGAGTGCAGCACCCGGTGTATTATGTTAGCAAGCGATTGATAGGAGCGGAGTCCCGATATCCCGTGATCGAGAAGTTGGCTAACTGCTTGGTACTCACATCATGAAAATTGCGGCCATACTTCCAAGCACACCCCATTAAGATCCTTACTGACTAGCCTCTACGCCAAGTCTTACAGAAGCCGGAGTCATCTGGTCGGCTACTTAAATGGGCGGTTGAGCTAGGCCAATTTGAAATCAAGTACCAGCTGAGGACTGCTATTAAAGGTCAAGCTTTGGCAGATTTCATCACTGAATGTACCGGAATCGCTGATGTTCCCGACCAGCAAAAGAGTGTAACTGGGCAGAAAGAAGAAATTCCTACTTGGCAACTTTTTGTTGATGGGTCATCGAATGAGCATCATTCAGGAGCTGGGATTATAATAATCACACGAGAGAAGCACCGAATTCATTGTGCACTGAGATTCAGATTTAATGCTTCTAACAATGAGGAGGAATATGAGGCCCTCCTAGCAGGCTTGCGACTGGCTAGAGATGTACGTGCCCGATCGGTGGAAGTAAATAGCGATTCCCAATTGGTGGTCTACCAAGTATTGGGGGAATACCAGGCAAGGGGCCTATGCATGGTGGCATACTTAAACAAGACCAAAGATCTGCTGGCACAGTTTGAGGAGTATACCATCAAACTAGTACCACGGGAGCAGAATTCTAATGCAGATGCTCTAGCAAAGCTTGCTAGTGCAAAAGATGCCGAAACTCTGAATATAGCACCGGTAGAATACTTGGCGGAGCCGAGCATTGATAAACAAGAGGCCATGCCGATCACGGTAGCCGACACCTGGATGACTCCCATCATTGCTTATCTTGAGCAAGGGACCCTCCCAGTGGAACGTAATGAAGCAAGGAAGATTATGAGGCAAGCTGCTAGGTACACCATGATGGATGGGGTGTTGTATAGAAGAGGTATTCCTTACCTCTACTCAGGTGCATAACACCCGACCAGTCAAAGAATTTATTAGTTGAGGTGCATGAAGGGTTTTGTGGAGATCATGCTGGGGGGCAGAGTCTATCTAAAAAGATCTTGAGGCAAGGATTTTTCTGGCCTACCATGAATGAGGACTCTATGGAATATGTGAAGAGGTGTGATAAATGCCAAAGATTTTCTAAAGTGCCCAGAGCGCCCCCAAATGTCTTGAAGCAAATGCAAAGTCCATGGCCTTTTGCAGTGTGGGGTATTTATCTGATCGGGAAGTTGCCCAAAGGAAAAGGAGGAGTACAGTTTGCGGTGGTTGCAGTAGATTATTTCACTAAGTGGACTGAGGCCGAACCATTAGCCACAATCACATCGAAGAAAGTGTTGGACTTTGTGGTTAATAACATAATATGTCGTTATGGTCTGCCTAAGAAGATAGTGTTTGACAACGGCACCCAATTTGACAGCGACATATTTACCGATTTTTGCACTCGGCATGGCATCACAAAAAGTTTCTCCTCGGTAGCCCATCCGCAAGCCAATGGGCAGGTTGAAGCAGTAAACAAGACATTGAAGGACACTCTGAAAAAGCGCTTGGAGCGAGCTAAGGGTGCTTGGGCGGAAGAATTACCAGAAGTCCTGTGGTCGTACAGGACTACTGCTCGGACGGCAACTGGACATACCCCATTTTCTTTGGCATATGGGTATGAGGCCATGATACCCGTGGAGATAGACCCTCCATCTCATAGAAGGACCATTTACAACCAAGAAGAGAATCATCAGTTGTTAGCAGAATCCTTGGACTTCCTCGAGGAGAGAAGAGAGGAGGCAAACCTGAGAGTTGCTGCTCACTAGCAAAAAGTGGCGCGCTACTTCAATTCCAAAGTCCGAGATCGAAAGTTCCAGGTCGGAGATTTGGTCCTCAGGAAGGTGTTTGTAAGAGACCCAGCGGCTGGTGTGCTAGGACCAAACTGGGAAGGACCATATCAAATTGAGAAAGTCTTGCCACCCGGCACCTACAAGCTTGCTCGGTTAAATGGAGAGCTGATCAGGAACTACTGGAATGGCGAGCACTTGAGGAAATATTATCAATAAATACTGCTTGCAGAGTAGTAGCTTTGTATCAAGTGCTTAACTTGTCATCTAAGTTTTTGTTTGTAGACTGGCTATTTGCTAACCATTCATGTTATTTTGAACAATGTTATTTTGTTTGAAACTCGTTGTCAGACACGTTTTGTCATTTATTATTACGAGTAATAAAAGAGATCACGCGCAGCGTGGTCAGATCTTGCTACAAATTTTGCATATGTGTTGATTATTCTTGCTTGGCAGTGTTCAACTGTCATTATGATTTAAACAAAACAGGTCTTCTAAAACTAAGTGTAAATATATACCGGACAGTGTTCAACTGGTCAGTATCATGAGATGAATGACCAACGTTTAAATAATTGCATGTTTTTGTAGTGGTCAACTACTGAAATATGTTTGTATATTTTATGTGTTTCACGAGTAGTAATTTCTCGGAAAAATTCGGTCAAGTAGCAAGTGATCAAGGATTTTTCAACCCTCAATCACTTGGGGGGCACATAGAGTATACTGGTGTGTACTTCAACACAGGCAATAAGAGCACAAGCAAAGATATCTGTTTTTGGGCTGACTTGTAAATTTGGAAGTCTAAAAAGGCCATTAAGCTAACTTGTTTGACAAAGCTTAAGTAACTTAGAATTTTTAAAATTTTAAGTTAGAAACAGATATTCGTGTAATAATAAAAAGTTAGAGCAATAAGAGCATGAGAAAGTATATTTAGTATGGACTTATGAAATGTTTAGAATTTCTAAGTTAGAAAACTAAATACTCATGTGAAATTTAAGGCATATAGGAACTTTACTATTCACAATAAAGACTTAAAAGTTTAGAGCTAGTCAAAAAAGAAAAGTAAAGTGCAAGTGTCAAAATGCTCAATCACACGAGCAAAAGTATACAAAATAAAGAAAACTATGATAAAAACTAGTAAGACTACAACTAGTCATGCAGGTGTGCTCTAACAGGATGAGGAGTCACTGGCGTGCTTCTCTGGTGGGTTGATCAACCCCCTCCTCAGCTTCAGCTGCTCCTCTTGCTCGGAATGATAATGTAGAGGAGGCGGGTGTAGGGCCAGGAGGATTGATAGCTTCCTCAGCAGCCCTTGCTTCACATCTAGCAAGCTCCTCTGCCTGAACCTCATCAGTGAAAAAATCGAGCTTGAGAGGTTTATTCAGTTTCCATTCCTGATAAAAGCAGTCGAAGCAAGCCTCCTCGTAACGGGTTAAATCAGCCTCCTCTTGTTTCAACTCTTCATTCTCGCTGATTAGTCCCTCATTCTCCCGAGCTAACTCCTTGTTCTCAAGGGTCAGCTTCTCCAGTTGGGCGGTCAAGGACTTGTTGGTTTGAACCTGCTGCTGATTCTCATCAGAAAGTCTCCTAAGAGACTCATCCCGTTCAGCCACGGTTTTCTTTGCCTGCTCCAACTGGGATTTGGAGTCTTTTTCCGAGGCAGTTAGAGTCTCTACTTTAGCTTGGGCCTCCACCAGTTGATCATTTAGTACCTTGATCAACTCCTTGTAATCAACTGACCGCTGCTGGGCATGACAGAAGGTCATAAGCGTCTGCATGAAAAACAAAAAGTTACTACAAGGCATTAACGTTAGCAATAATCTATCTTGTGGTAAAGTACTTACATTTGTCAGCTGAGCAATCCCTCTATCTAAGACAGCATCAACACTGAGTCGAGGAAAAGATTCAAAGCCTTGAATCGTTGATGAGTCATGGAGGGTCTGGTCAGCTGCCCCCCGGAGCTTGGTAACAACAGCTCGGAGTGCCTCGCTCGGGCCAGACGGGCCTGGGGGAGTTAAGCTCGCTGATGGAGGAAGTGACGAAGGAGTTAACGATGGGAGTGTAGTCGACCCCTCGGGTTGTCTCCCTCGGCTGGGCGGCACTGCCTTCGGAATCTTCCTCGGGGGCGTGGAGCCACTTCCATCGCCAGCTTTCCTCTTTGGAGCAGAAGAAGCAATGCACTGCCTAAACATATCTGGTTCTGCAAAAGAGGAAAACACAAAATTATTAGAAATATAAACATAATAAAATGTAGATGAGTATATTACTACTACAACTTTGTTAGTCTCGAATCACCAAGTTATTAAACGTATTCCTATGGTTACTAGACCTGAGTTGAGAATCTGGTCAATGAACTCGTCCTCGTCGTCCGAAGATGAGCTGAGTTCTCTCTCAATCTGGATGGCCTTTCCTTTCCCAGACTGAGCGGGAATAGCAGATCTACGCTGAGGCTGAGGCTCCCTAATGACAAGGTCACCAGGCCTATGAGAAAGCGGAGAGGGTCCAGGAGAAAACTGGTCAGTCACTATCTTCGTGCCCGCATTGGACTGATCAGTTGTTTTGTTCACCCCGGTGGTACTTTCCACCGCCATATCTTGGTCACATGGTATCAGGCCCACCATCTGAAGGTAGTCTACAGTGACCAATTTTTTCACATCTTTCTCCCCAGGACTCATGCTGGCCAACGCCTCCGCCCATTTGAACATCCCCTCAGTAGGTAAGGGTCGCTGGAACAGACCCGCATGTGTAAAGGCCAAGTTGTTGGCCTTGATGTCCGATGTAAGGAAATATTCTCTGTAATACTTCCCGGGGTTCGACTTGTGGGAGATACCACTAAGGTATGTAGTCCCCCTTTGCCTGTGGTAGAGGTGAAAGAAGCGTGTGTTGTTGTGGGTGGGATTGGTCCTGAAGTCAAACAAATAGTGCACCTCATGAGGGGTGGGCTCATCTCAACCTTGCAGGAAGTAGAGAATGTACAATGCAGACAATGCCTGGATCCCATTTGGTGCAATCTGGAATGGGGAGACATTGAAATAGTCTGCTATAGATCGGAAGTAGGGATGTAATGGAAGTGTCGCTCCGGCGTGGACATGATGCCTAGACCAGGCGCAGTATGTTCCACCGGGCCTATTAGATCTCTGATGAGGGCCCGGGCATATCACGTTCACCTCACTCAAACCCAAGGCCTCGATGTGTTTGTGGAACGACCCGGGATTAAGCTTTGAAGCTTGAGCAGTGAACCAGGAAGGTTCTTCTTCTCTCCCCTTCCGTGGCTTTTGAGTGGCCAAGTTCTGAATCACGATGGCAAACTTCTGAGAGGGTTCTCCTGAAGGAGTTGCAGTGCGGGCGTGACTGCGCTCCACCACCTTCTGCATCGCTCTGCGGGCAACTTGTGGATCTTGGTCCTGGGGAAGTCTGTTAGATTTCTTCACCCTCATTGTCGACTGTGAAGCTTGTTGAAGAAACTGTTCCTCGTGGAGAAGGTACAAGGCTGAGCGGGGAAGGATCCGCTTGAAGCGACGAAGGCGATCCTAGGGAGTTCAACTGGTGGAAGAGTGTGATGAGGAATCGCTGTTCTGAGGAGTCTCGATTGACTGCGGGATGGATGTATCGGAGTCCGTATGGTTGTCACCTCCCCAATAATCAGAGCGATTCATCTACAAAAATAAATAAAAAACGGGGAGGTGAGTAACCATACAGAGAAAATTCAACAAGAACAAAATTTATTTTTATACTTAGAAAAATTTATCTAAGTGATAAAAATATAGCATGCATGGAAAAAATATTTTTAGTGCGTAAAGGTGCCTAAAAATATTTGAAATTTCCTAAGTGGTTAAAATTGCCTAATGCCAATGAAGGCTTGTGCATCCTACGAGACACATACAGGGCAAGGAGAGGTCCGGTCGGACACCAAAGGCCCGAGGAGAGGTGTGCCCATCCGCATGTATACAAGTGTGAACTTGGGCTAAGGGCATGTCCTAGGAGACACTTGGCCAGAGTATGCAAAGGGTCATTAGGCATCCGATCGGATGCCATGTGACCAAGGAGAGGCCAAGGGATGCCTAACGTGGAGTGGTGCGCCTAGTGCCTAGAGCGTGTGCCTCCAAGCGGAGAGGCATCCGAGCGTCAAGGTTGGTGTCCGAGCGAAGGGGCGTCTGAGCAGCCACGCACCTGGGTCTGTCTGTCCGAGCAGCTGTGGCGTGACTCCTGTCCAAGGAGTGTCGGGCGTCCAAGCCTAACATGTGTCCAAGCCGTGGACTTCCGAGGAGCCCAAGGGAAGTCCGGTCGGATGCAGTGTGGTTTGAGAAGCATGTATGTGGTTCGATCGGACCACATGTTTTTTTAAAAAAAGAACAACACAGTGGCCAATCAGCCATACCCCTAACTTACCCATTTTTCATACCCAAAATCTCACCAAAAATTCCCCTATTTTCTTTGAGCCGAATATAAAACCCAAAAGCAAGGCCCTAGGTTCCCAAACATAAACACATTTCTTCATCCAAACATACAAATACAAGATCAAAACATGGAAGTGGAAAAGTTTTTTCATGTTCTTGAAAACCCACTATACTATCAAAAACCCCAAAACCCACAATCATGATTTGTGCTAGATTAACCTATTTTTCTTGAAATTCCTATGAAATTGAGGAAAATGTTGGGTTACCCATAGCACAAACATCATCAAAACAGCCACCCAACACATTGTGCAAGCATTCATATGAGATTCATGAACAAATTCAAGAAAAAAGCTATCAAAGGGGTTTCGGCCATGGCATGGGTTTTTCATGAAATTTTAAAAAAAAAAATAACAAGCATGGAGAAGAAGACTTACTCAAGGTTGGAGAACCTTTGACTTGCTTGAAGATTGCTTGAAAAAGTGATGAGCTTCCCTTGAAGTCCTTGAAGATTCGGCCAAAGAGAAGGAGAAACTTTGGAGTTTCGGCCAAGAGAGAAGAAAGGAAAATGAGGGTTTTTTAAAATGGGATTTGCTTGTGTGAAGAAAAATGTGTAAGAGTAGGAGTTATTTAAAGGAAAAAAGTGGGGCTTATTGTTTATTTTTGGACCCTTGGCATTCCGGGGCTATTTTTTCTCCCCACGATCATGGACAGTTTTTTGCAGTGATCGTGGCCTATAAGTTGTGGTCTACTGCATGGAGGGAAGATGAACAGTTATTTTTTATATAATGCCGTCAACTGTGGAGAAAAAGTTTATTATGTGAATGTATCATATAATAAACTTGGGGGGAAAATGTTATCCCAAAATTTGAAAATGATGATGTGGCAATAAAATTGACAAGTGGCATGGATTAGTTGGGTGATCTGGCTTAGCAGTAGCCCAATACATTAGTAAAGAGTTTGGACTGCTTGAGAGATGTCATAACCAAGCCAAATGCACCCGAGGAGAATACTTGGGCTAAGGTGTGCCCGGTCGGACCTTGGTCCAAGGATAGCACCCCGAGAGGTCCGGTCGGACCTTAGTCCGAGGAGTCCAAGTGGTGTGCTCGGACCTTAGTCCGAGGAGTCCAAGTGATGGGCTCGGACCCTAGTCCGAGGAATGCCCTAAGATATGGGCTCGGACCCTAGTCCGAGGAGAGGCCACAAGAGGTCCGGTCGGACCTTGATCCGAGGAGGGGCACAAGTGATGTGCTCGGACCTTGGTCCGAGGAAGGCACTCCAAGAGGTCCGGTCGGACCATGTCCGAGGTGAAGCCCCATGCATGTGTTCGGACCTTGATCCGAGGAGAGCCAAGGAGGGTGGCTCGGACCTTAGTCCGAGGAGAGCCAAGGAAAGTGTGGCTCGGACCTTGGTCTGAGGAGAGCCAAAGTGTGGCTCGGACCATGTCCAAGGAGAAGCCCCATGCATGTGTTCGGACCTTGATCCGGGGAGAGCCAAGGAGGGTGGCTCGGACCTTAGTCCGAGGAGAGCCAAGGAAAGTGTGGCTCGGACCTTGGTCCGAGGAAAGTCTAAAGGGTGTGGTCCATATGCATGTGTCCAGCATGCATATGTCCGACCAGCACTTGTGTGTGTCCAGCATGCATGTGTTCGACCAGAAGAAGACATTCATCAAACAAATGGATCAGACTACGTCAAATTCCCATAAACGGCTTCAGCAAGAATCGGTCTGGGCATCGCGGGAATCTCTCATTCCTCACTCAAATTGAGGATTCTATTGTATTTTTGAATATTTTGTGTAATTTAAATATAATGTGAGTAATAGAATATCCCGATCTTAGGGGGATATCAGTTGAGGATCCCAAGCCTATAAATAGAGGGTTAATGGGATCAGAAAGGGACTTTTGGCAATTTGGTCTGAGTTTCTAGAGAGAGAAAGTGTGTTTTCCTTGAGAAAGAACCCTTTTTGTATTCCTGAAAATTTACACTGAAGAAACTCAGTTGACACTGGTTCATCTGATCTTGAGTGTAGATAAAGTAATAAAATCTCTAAGTGGATTAGGCTATTACCGACTGATCGGGGCTGAACCACTATAAAAATCTTGTGTGTTATTTATTTTTCTTGATTAAACTGTTTGTGTCGTTTAAATTCTCTTGAAGGTTTATCGTTTTTGATGTTCTCACGTCGTTGGCTAAAAACACAGTCAACAAAAGCTATCAGAATCAAAGGTAAGAAACTGCACCCGATTATGTGAATATGTTGGGACTAAGAGCTCCCTATATTTGTATGTAATGTCATGAGATGGTATTATGCCATGGGGACATGTGATATACGACCTAAGAGTGCCGGAATCAATATTTGCGCATAGAGTGCAGCTCGTCCACTGGTAGCTGAGGTTAAATACATAATCACTGAGCTCAGCCTAAGTGAGCCGGAGTCGGTGGGATAATCAGAGGGTGCGGCCTAAGGGCGTCGACCCTGGACTTTGGTGTGATATATTTATTGTTGTCTAAACTGTTGAGTGTGACGAGTTTGTTATCTGAATAACTTATTGTTGGCTTGTAGATTGATATCACTATTTATGTGAGTTGTATGACTTGTGTATATTTGATTGATGATTCGTAAATTTTCTATGCTATGTATTATAGTTTTCTTGTTGGGCCTCGGCTCACGGGTGCTTCGTGGTGTAGGTAAAGGCAAGAGCAAAGTGGACTAGTCCTGAGTTGGAGAGCTTTGAGGCTGAATGTACATAGTCAGCTGATCGCCCGCCATGGCCGAGGAGTGGTACAGGACAGGAGAAGCCTAAATGTCTGTTTTTCCCTTAGAGTGGCCAGTACTTGTTTACAATCTGGAATTTTTGTAAACTGTCTTTTAAACTCTATTTCTTTTGGGATCCCATGTACGAAAGGTTTATCTAAATGAAATGTATCTTTTATGACCAAAATATTTTAACCCTAGTTCAATTATAGTTTCGGTAACACGTTTCTAATTAAATGACTTGATTAGCAAGTCTTGCACCTTTATAAACACACAGTGTAACGGTCTTGGCTACCCAGGGTGTTACAACTATCAAGCACAAAGTTCTATAAATACCTCGATCTAAACCAACTCCCTATAACTATATGCATGTGTATAAAAACATACAGGTTTAAAATAGAGTAATAGAAGGAAAATGTAAGATTAAAGTTAGGTAAATAGAGGACAAGGATGAATAACCTCAAATAAATCCATTTAGAAAAATTATCTCGGTTTAAGAGGCCTAATTACGAGGGATGAAAGGTATCCCCGACAAAAAAAAAATTACATGTAAAATATGCAAAAATAGGCAGGGTCCTCAACTCTGAGCTCCGACAACTTGCTCACGAGAATAGATCTTGTCCTCCCCACCATCTCCGCCAACTACCAAGGTCGTGTCTACCATTTAAGTTGGTTCATTCGCTAGTCGATCCTTGAATTTTGCACGATACTGTCCCCACAGCTCGGCATCAAGGAAGGAGAAATCACCCTCCTGGTTGAAGCACCAAACCTTGTAAATCATCTTCTCCAGGGACGTTGCAGGATGGGATTCAGATCTGTCACCTTAAGTTGGAGTTCGTCGATCTTTCTCTGGAGCTGGTCGTGATTCTTGATCACTTCCAGGGCCTACGCCTTGGCAATCTTCTTGATATTACGGGATGTCTCAAGGTTTGCCTCAAGCTGTTGTATCTTCTCATGGTTCTTGATCTCCTCTAGGGCCTGCGCTAGGGCAATCTTCACGTTATCACGGGAAGTTTTAAGGTCCACCTCAAGCTACTGGATCTTCTCGCTGGCTTGCTCCAATTCCTTGGAGGTGGCATCCTCGATCTGCTTGGACCGGTCCTTGACCTCTTCTAGCTCCTTCACAGATCGCCCTGCATTAGCAAGGACAGAGTGGATCCTATCTCCAGCTCGGATCTGAGCAAAGTATGTCTATCATAAAACAAAACCAAAGGGTTAGATAATAGAAAATATGGAATAGACCTTGAGAAAACTGAATAAAGAAACTTACGGTCAGCAACATCCCCAAGGCAGAATCCATCCTGATCTTAGTGGTCTCTCTCAATATTCTCCATTTCCTTGACGGAGAGTTGATTTAGATGCCCAACTACCTGGCTGGTTAGGGTTTGGAAAGGAGCCTGGAGGTGGCCAGGAAATCTGCCCACCTTGACATGAGGAGATGGGACGGTGATAGGAGGAGCTGATGTTGTGATCTGAGAAGCTGCCTGATCAATCACCCGGAGTTTTGGGGGAAGAGTGTCTATGATCGACACTACGACCTCTTTGTGAGCTCGCATATGGGAGGGAGTTATATCCTTGATTTTAGTCTGGGTCCTAGTAGAAGCTTCAGAACTCGCTGTCTCTTGACAGCAAGACTAGAAGCCCTAAGGCATTGGCTAGGTCCATATCTTCCTCTGCAAGATGGTCAAGATAAGGTTAGAAAGATTCCAATTAAACTTAGAAAAACTACAAGTAAAAGAAGAAAAATCCTACTCACCGAGCTATGGGAGGAAACTACAATAATTAGCTTTGGATTGGGGACCTAGCTAGCTACTTGGGGAATCTCCAATTCTTGAAAAAAAAAGAGGTGGAGAAGACTCTAACAAAACTACGTCAATTACTCTTTCAGACCCGAGCTCTTCATCTGAGCTCGAATCACTCTGGCTGCCTAGTGACTGGAAAAAAGGTACCAAGATCTAGAGGGATCCCAGGTTGAATATTCGTACCAAACTGCTAAAAAATGGTGCTCCTAATATGTAAGGTATTATCTATGATTACGATCATCATGGGTAGGCTAAAGTCACGATGAAGGATAAGGAGGTCAACTCATTCTTGAAGCGTGATGTCCTTAGTAGGGTCATTAGGGTGTTTAGTCATAACTGTTCTGGAATCATGGCGTGCTAACACAAAGCTGCCAGCAGCTCAGTTAATATCGTTATCATTGTTACCTTGGCCAAAGGTGCCAGTTGCTACCCCGGACTCTGCTCGGCCTAGGTCACTATCTAGATCGCCCTGAGAAGGGCATCTACACACCAATTGCGGGACCTCTTCCTCTTCCCCAGCCTCTTCTATAATGGCCAAAGGCCTCTTCCTAGGGAGACCTTGAGGTCATAGTGCCAAAGATTGGCCTTCCTTTATCAATCTGCATGCCAACATGTTGGCATCAGTTATTACTACTCGCCACTCAGGTCTGATATTGGTTCTGGCGAACGATGGAGGCCTCAAAAATCATGTAAATAGGTACAAAAAAAGACAAGTAATGTGGCAGAATAGGAAAATACTGTACGACATAAAAATATTTACAAAGTCTACAATAATAAGATGTCAAGACGAAGATACTTACGATGTCGGTTGAAATATTACTAGTCACATGTCCTGAACCCGTTTGACATAAAGAACTGGTCCTTGAAGTCAATTGGATGGATGGGGAGAACGATGATATTGGTAGTCTTGGGAAACCTGGTGAGGTAGTAAAAACAGTCACCTCTAGTTCTAGTGTCTGGATCTTGAGGCAAAAAAAGAACAGGATATCCTCTGGAGTGGGGGCTTCCCACTCGTTCTTAAGGAATAAATCTTTAAGCTTCTATAAGAGGTGATAAGTATTAGGGGTAAGTTGGAACGAAGCTAACTTCATGAAATTAAGAAAGTTCGTGAAGTACGAGCTCGGCGGAAGGAAAGCGCCTGCCTTCAGTGCTCGTCGCTCCATGCCCCAAAGTCATCCTCCAGGGCAGTGTAGCTGCATTCATCTTCAAGCTCAGGGTGTGCATAGAACTTTGAATCTGTATGGATCCCATGGCCTTTCATTATCTTATTTATTTGAGGCAGGGAAGTTATTTTGGAGACTATTATGTCGCCTTCATAAAACTTTTGGCTTCAACCTCGATCTGTCTCTCCACCACCGGTCCAAAGTGGGGGAGGGGGGTTTTGCGACCTGGTGGCTCTGGGAAGAAGAGCCCACTATGTTCTTATTCTTTTGGTTGCTCATTTTTTTTAATTAATTAATTTCGCCTGGGTACAAAGCAAGGCTAATTGTTAGTGGCGACCTAAGAGTGTAACTCTAGACAAGGATCATAAAAGCCAAAGGAGCTAGTCGTGGTTAGTAAACAGAGAAAGATCCAGGGAGAACTCGACCCAAAGCTTAAAGGTTGTGTTTCACCCAGAGTTAATATATGCATATGTGGATCCACGTGTGCCCCTAAGTCACATGCTCTAATATTGGAAAGTATGTCACCTCAAAAATCGCACGTCAGAAATATGGTTTTGGGAAGCGGTTTTAATGCAAAATTGCTAAAGAAGTATGACCCCTAAACTACCCAGTTTTATGGTCAGAAACCTATAATTTTGGCCTAAATTGCTCTTCATAGAAACCTCAAAACCCAGAAAATGCCCTAAAACCTACTTATTTTCGTCAATTCTCTCAAACACTTTCAGCCAAATAAATGTATACTACTTGTTTTTCCCTCACAAAATGAAAGCATACGAGCCTAACCTAAACCATTTACAAAACTATAATGTAAAAAAAAAAAAAAAAAACTTCACATATGCCCAAAAATGCTTAAAGGAGTTTAGGAAAAATACTTACAGTTATGGTCTCGTCGAAGAAGGCTTGAAGAATCGAGAGGATTGAGAAACTGCAAGGAGATGACTCAAGAGCAAATCGCCATAGAACTGGAGGGTTTCAGAGAAGAAGAGAAAAAGGGAAACTTCAGAATGCAAGGGTGGAAAAGATCAAATTCCATGACCCTATATATAGACCAGACCTGAGAAAGAATTAGAGTTGTATGATCACGATAGTTTGAGATCGAAGGGCTAGAATTGAATAGACAAAATGACGGAAAAAGTTGACAAGACAACTGTCATTGTACTCGAAACCTGAACAGACGCTTGTAAAAATCAAACACGTGTCCCATACTCGAGTGGGTAAGTGGGCACGTTACCCATGCCAGAAGTAGAAAAGCCCCTAATCTAATTTATTTATTTTATTAGAATTTTGTTTTTTTTATTATATTACCTACTTAATTTTATGACAGTTTTATTATAAAAATGTAACTTAAACAATTACCTCCTCATGTAACACGTGTAGTAGTAGTAATAATAATAATAATAATAATAATAATAATAATAATAATAATAATAATAATAATAATAATAATACTTGCTATTATTCATATATAAAGAGTCTTATTTCTCCCTTGAACATAACGGTAAAATTTAGGGTAGGTAACCATTTGGTACCCTGTGTTTTTGTAAAGTATCATTTTGGTACCCTGTGTTTACAATAATGTTCATTTGGTACTCAATATTTTAAAATCGTACATATTTGGTACCCTGTATTTTAAAATCATACATATTTGGTACCCTAAACTCAAATTTAATTAATAAAATTTTACCAAGTTAATCAAACTGCTGTCAATTATATAAATTCCAAATTTAAATTTAATTACTTAATTACATATAACTGATGACAGTTTGATCATATTGACAAAATTTAATCTATCAAATCTGAGTCTAGGGTATCAAATATATATAATTTTAAAATACAAGGTACCATATGAGCATTATTGAAAACAGAGGGTACCAAAATGATATTTTACAAAAACATAGGGTACCAAATGAGTAAATTCCCTAAAATTTATTGTAAAAGCTATTTGTTGACGGTGAAATCTCGTCAACGAAATTAGATCGGAAAACCCAAAGATATGTATGGAGATATTTAGATATGAACTTAGAATAAACTATCAAGAAAAGTAAGAACAAATCAACAATGGAGTAAGCCTTTGTAAATTGCACAATAGCCTGAGTGTACAATAAATTTTCCAACCCCCTATTCTGAGGGGTCAAGCTATATTTATAGCTAGGCTCTAATGGCCCCCATATACATGGTGGTCCCTCGAGACAAAATAGTACATGAGTACACTGCTAAAGTTAACACCACAGGTGGTAGTGGTGCTGGTAGAGTGGTGGTCCGTTCCCATACGTGTCAGAGGTCTGCAAAAGTGCTCCTGTCTTGGTGCCTTATTATGCCTCCACTACTTGTCTGGTACGGACCTCATAAGTGTGCTGAGGGAGTCCTGACCATGTACCATTCTTGTACTGCCACTACCTGTCTGGCATGGACACCTCTGACTCTTCTTGGTCTATAGGCTCACTCCGTGTCTCTCCTGACTTCATACCGAATCGTTGTGAGGCCCTTTCTGACTTTACATCTCATGGGACTCACAGGGAGAGTGGTGCCCCATTGGTGGTGCTTTCCTCAGGAAAGGAGGTAAGGCCTCTTCAATGGGGCCTACTGCGTGTGCGGTGTGGCATGACGCTTATGCATGTGATTAGGATCTCACCTTTCAAGACCATTGCTTTGCAGCCTTCATGCGCGAGACCCTTGGTGGGTGGCTATGGGGTGCTTGGTACGAGACCCATGCCGTAAGGCTTTAGGTGCATGGCCGGGGGCTGCTTGGTGCGAGACCCACGCTACGTCTGCGTGAGGCGCACCTGGGCGAGGCCCTGAGAACGCCTACGTGAGGCGGACCTGGGCGAGGCCCTAGGCGCGCGAGACGGAGGCTACGGCCGCGTGAGGCGCAAGGCCATGGGGATGCCTACGCGAGACGCACCTGGGCGAGGCCACGGGAACGCCCACGCAAGACGCACCTGGGCGAGGCCCTTTGGCGCGCGAGACGGCCTCACGAGACGCATGGCCTCACTATGCGAGGCTTGGGGGCAAGATGGCAGGTGCGAGGCACACGGCCTCGCTGTGCGAGGCTTGGGGGCGAGACGCCAGGCGCGTGGCACATGGCCTCGCTGTGCGAGGCTTGGGGACGAGACGCCAAGCGCGAGGTGCGCCTCTTGCGCGAGACGCATGGGTGGGTGACACCCTTGGCGCGTGGCGTGCCTCCGGATGTGAGACTATTCCTCGCGAGGTGCAAGGTGGGCTCGTGGGTCATGGGCGCGAGACACCTGTAGCACCCCAAGTGCCTCTTCGTGAAATGCAGGTGATAGGCTCGCGAGATGGGGGGTCTCGTGAGGTGCCTGGGTACTTGGTGCAATTTGCATGTAGATAGGTGTATGTCCCAGGTGTCTTTGGCAGCGTTTACGCGTGTGAGTGCATCTTGACCCATGAGCCCGTCAACCTTGCGCGGGCACGTCGGACCTCACTATGTGAGGGCCTTGTGCACCTATCCTCTTGCAGTATTCATTGTGGCCCCTTAGCTTAGCAGGGCCAAACCTTATGGCTCATAACGTGTTGTTTCTCATGAGACGATCTCCTGTATTCGACAAGGCCCACAGGCTCGAGCCCAATAGCATGACTAAGTGACCTTTATCCCTGTGTTCCAACCAGGGACTAGAGATTTTTTATTTGGTGGATTTTTTGGCATCCACACTATTGTTGTACCTAAAAAACATGAGCTGACATGTTTTGGTTTGCAGTACAACTGCTAAGCACTTAATAAGGTTATCCATATTTCGATAACGCGGTACAAGTTCTAAAATGGGTTGCCCGGGTCAACCGCAAGTCGACAAGACATCAATGAGATCGTTTAGCCATATCTTCAGGTACTACAAGCATAGCTCGAGTGTCTCAATGCTTAGATTGGTTTGGCCTAGAAACCTCTAGCTCACATGGTGTGCATTCAGCTCGCTGCCGACGCATGGAATAAATTGGCTTGAATTCCTAAAGACTTGGAGACTTTATATGCATAATTAATATATTGCATCATTTCCTGATAAATGTGTAATATCATGCAATCAATATATTTAAGGTATTTATTTGTACGTTTAGGAAGTTACCCATTCTTGTAAGTTACCCAATATTGAATGTTACCCAAATCTGTCCATTGAAGCCCTATAAATAGAGAGGGAATTGACTAATAAAGAGACCGAATTTTGTGTGCAAAAACTCTGCCGAAACTATCTTAAACAATTTTTTCAGAAATCCTAAAGAGAATAACATAGTCTCGTGGATTAGGTAAATTTTAATCAGTGAGCCACGTAAAAGTTATGGTGTGATATTTACTTATGGTTTCCTAAAAAGCCTAATTATCTAGTCTAGACTTCTTAGTCTACTATTGGCGAAAAACTGCGTCAACAGCTATAATGACTCATACTCATATACATTAATAAGAAACAATTTCAATTTATTACAAAGGTTTTAATTAAAAATCCACCATTAATTATACATTTTTTTTCTTCATTAAAAGTAAATACAACGGGTACGTTTCCATGCTTGTAAGTAAACACAAATATATGTTATGGTCTAGAAATGACCCTATATATTGACAGCATGTAAAAACATGAGCTGAATGAACTAGAAACAATTTGCTGCAGATGAGGAGAGAACATCTTCACATGTCCTCATTTGAAGTTGAACGACAATGCAAGGTGAGGTCCCTTCCCACACATGAAAATTTTTCGGATGCAGAAGGAAATATAGTCAGTTCATTTATTACTTTTCAGAAAAATCTCACGATATGTTATTGCTATTCTTTATTGGCTAATCCAAAGATTGTGAAATGGATATTCGAAACATAAATTACAGTGATGACTTTTGCTAAATAATGCATAGTCTTTTGCTAACTTTTGGAGCATAACATAGATTTTACTTACAGTTGAGCATTTGCACAGTACAATGTTCTATTATGTGTATATACACAATAAGAGAAAAGAACTACTAATATAATAATCGAGTATTTGATGTGTGATGTGTGTATTTATAATGTTCACTCCAAAGCTATGGCTTGTAAGTGGAAATTAAAACAGTACACTCATTTGGTAGATTCAATTGAGGCCACTAGCTAATTTATGATCATTGAAAGGAATTCATTAAAATGGTTTATGCAATCTATAGGACGGGAAAAAAATGCTCGATGCTACTCATTATTAGACGCTTGAAACATGATTATATTTCGTAATTTTTTTTTTGAAATGATTTGAGAATGAAATACTGTAGTAGCTTAGTTTATATAAATATATATCGCTGGACATATAGTCGGCAGCTGATTTTATCTCTATATATATATATGTTGTAAAAGTACAGGTGCTACCAGTCTTCAAGCGGGGAAGTTGCAGCTGCATGCATATAGTATACGTGTTGTTTTGAAAGATGAAGCTTTACAGGAGGTGTTGAGTATGCACAATTATAGATACCTATATCACACCCAAAATAAAAAAAGAATAAAATATGTATTCAGGGAACAGATTTTAATCCATATTGTTTCTTAGTAATCCAATGAAAGCTTGATAAAATCAATTGCTTGGTGTACGGAAAAGATTTTTCTTTATTATTTAAAATAATATTTTAGTTGGACAATATTCATCCTTGAGTTGTTAAAAACTTATAATCAATATAAATGTTAATATGGCATCAGTTATTAGTTGATGAGACTAATATGTTTTCTTAGTTTTTTTTTAATATATTGTATAAAATTAAATTTATTATATGTTATATAAATTAGATTGAATTGATTATGATTAGTTTTTTTAGAATGTTATTCGTCAATCAATCCTATTTGGTTAACATTCACTTATTTCATTAATACAATCTATATATCTATATATTTATATATAGATGAAAGCTATATAAAAGTGACGTGACTTTCTAAAATATAAAATTTTAAAGAGTTGTATTAAAATTTTATAAAATATAAAAACAACTTTTGAATGTTTTTAATTTTTTTTTCCGTTTCTTCCTCGGAAGCCATTGTGCCAAAGCCATTTTTTCTCCTCTCCTCTTTACACAATTTTTCTTTTATTTTTAAAAGGAAATCGTTAGTAAACATGTTTTTATTTTCAAAAATAAAAAAATGAAAAATAAAAAACTTATTTTTATTTTCTGGATTAAAGAAACAAAAACACAAAACTTTGCCAGCCCCTATTTTTTTTTTTTGAGTTTATGAAATTTACAAGAAAAAATATTCACCATAACTCTCAAAAAGTATTATCAAACATGGTTTATAACACTTTAGTAAGTTATGTTAAGTCTACCCATAATATTAAAAGTCTTGCCGTAAAATAAACTATTATAACATTGTTTTGGTGTTATATATTGTAAATAGTTACATTATATAAATGTTATGGCTCTTTATGTCAAATATTTTTTTCATTTAATTACATTAACCAAATGTAATCTTATAGTTATTAATTACATTTTCAAAATGTAATTTTAGTGTTTTTAATTACAAAATTCTTATGTTATGTATTAAGGAATATTGTATTTTATTATTGTTATATTTTTGTAATAATAACTCTTTGTTAATGTTATATTTTGTGTTTTTTATAACACTTTTGAAGTGAAATTGTCAAATTTTATAATGCCTACTATTTGTCCCAATAATGTAATAAGAATTTGATCAAGTCTAATGTATTTTCTTGTATTAACCAAAATATCCAATACATGTGTCCCAAATAAAAAAAATTAAGTAAAAAATATACCATAATAAAAGTACTCATGCTTAGAATATAATGTCTAACAAGTCCAATAAAATACAAATTGTAACATTTGTCCAATGCTTTCTCTTTATTAATTACAAGCATCCAAATTTTGTATAGCTCTCTTCATCACCTAGATTTCAGAGTAAAAATATGCAATAAGAAAATAAAACTCATATGTTATCTTCATAACCAATAAGTATAACAGTCTAAAAAAATCGGCACCATAACTAAACTCATACCTCATAGGATGGCTAATTGTAATCTCATACGATCCTTATTCTTATAAATCTTTGAAAGCTTCAGTGTATGCGTATGAAAGTCATAAGCAAATAAAGAGAAAGTTAAATATATATATAAATCCATATATATGCAAAGAATAATAAAAAATAATTATGCAAGGATACAGACCTTTATAGTTAAAATATATATAGATATATAAGTGTCCTCGTTAATTTTTTATTTTATTTTGGAAAAACATGACATATAGATAGAGATACAGAATGAGACTAATAAAGAGTTAATTTTGGAATAAAAAATCTCTCTGGAATAATTAGCTATAGAATTAAAATCGAAGTCAACTAGAGAATGAAAAAGATGAGGCTAAAATCCTACATACAACATATTCTAGACATCTGCATGCAGTATAAGCACGCAATATAAGCAATACATGCCAATAGAAATCTCTTGATTGCACATATACAAAAAGAGCATTAAATAATCCAAAAGGCTAAGTCGATATACAATAAGGCATTTATTGTATATGAAATACCTTCTTGCTCATGAGGCCTTTTTCTTTTTCAATGGCTTCATCTCACACTTCCAAGCAGGGGACATGTAATTCTTCTATTATTAGTTACATCATTAAATGTAATGTTACAGTTAGTTTTAATATTACTAAAAAGAATTCAAGAAACATGATGTGAAGTAAAATGGATAATGCATGCGATAAAAAATAAACAGAGGCTGAAATTAAGTTCCAGGCTTGAAGAATACCAGACTAAATAATTGGTGAATACAAGGGAATGAAGACACATGCTAACTGGACTTTGTAGATATTCTCTCCTCCTTCAACCTTCCTTTTCAATTGCCTAGCATAAATATGTAATGCATCCACACCTGAATCATCTCCTCTTAATATAACACAACATGCTTTTTCATGGTTTAAATTCTGTTGTTTACAGCTCCTCATCCTCGGTCCAACAATAAGAAATCAAATTAGTAATACTCCATATAGAACTTGCAACCATAAGCAGATTTTATAGAGTACAATATTTTCAATAGTAATAAAATCACAGTAGATTTAAAATGTTTAAAGTAAATTACTTCTAAAGGTAAGTAATAAATAGATATCGTAACTCAAAGGCCAACAATGAGTCTATAGTAGTAATTAAAGGCTGATTTATATCTCCAAGTTTTTCTTCTATGTCTGCTCCTAAAATTTTTGGTCCAGTAACCCTCATAGCTTAAGAATATAATAAGGTGATTGACATGAAAAATGTTTTAAAAGAAGGGTACCAAAACAAAGATCAAAGGCAATAATCAAAAGGCAAAACTAATCGGTGAAAAAATCAACATTTTCATCTGTTAACAGGAGAACTTCTGATCTGAATATTAGCTTTCTCAATAGAAGCAGCATCATATGAAATAACCTCACATATGGCACTTGCAACCATAAGCAGGAGCAACAACTGTATCAATATTAATTTACTAATACCATTAATATATATTTATGATGATAGGTTTATGTAGAAAAGAAAGGAGAACGATAATTACACTCACATTCTCACTAACCAAACAGTAATAAGAAACAAGAATCATAATGTCAAATTTTGGGTCATCTTCAGTGTACTCCTACATTTTTTATAACAAATCTGCAAAAATACTTGGTCAAAAAAAGACTATGGAAACTTATAAAAGCAATAAGACAAAATCGCAGAGGAAATCAACAATATAGATACTTAATTAAAACTATAAAAGAGTTGTGTTTTTACAAAAACTATTTCTGCAATATCAATATATATATAGACATAGACAGTGATCATCAAGAAACTTCATAATTAATTTGGTATAACAGATCGATCATTACATAGATACATAGAAGAAAGACCTAGAAATAAAGAACATAGTATTAAGTCTTAAAGCACAACACAACAACGAATGATGATAAAGATTATTAACACTCACTTTCTCATCACTAACGAAATAGTCAGAATGTACTTAATGTTTTACAACATAGTAGCCATCTCACTCTCTAACTCACTCACAAAGTCTAAGCAACAATTTATTGAAACAATTGAAGCTACGAGTTATTAGTCAATAAGCTCTAGAAACCATCAAATTGAAAAGGCAGAAGTATAGATCAATCAAGTATATATGATACAATTCAATCAGCATAAACAATAAAGTGAAAATAGAGCATATACAATACAGTAAGAAAACAAAGCATAAACAAGTTCGACTCACATCAAATCATAATAACTCTTAAAGTAGATTAATACATCTAATTGAAAGTAAAAATCACAACCTAAATGAAGAGCGCAACATACATAATTGATGGAGATAGAGCAACAAATTAAGCCATTCCAAGATATTCATCAAAATCAATTAGAAACTGTAGCATCAATTATCGTGGTCAATGTTTGACTTTTCTCTTCGTCTTCTACAACTTTGGCATCCTCAGTAGCTTCCTATATGGTAGCGAATTCGCTCTGGCGGTCCTCAGTTGCCAATCGGATGCACTTGTTCCTCCACTGAAACCCTTGGCGCGATCAGAGTGATTAAAGCAGCAAACGTATTAAAATTCTTACGCATTGTAGGAGAGAAGAGCTTCGTCGTTGGTGCCGGTGTCACTAGAGAATGGACAGAGAACTGGAGGAGATAATGTCGTGAAGTGAGAAGGAGATCATGGTTGAGAGAGAGGGCGGGAAAAAGAGAGAGAGAGATTCTAGGGCAAAGAAAGAAAAAAAAGAAAAAAAATGTAAAGGGTTATTTTCGTACATTTGGAGTAACGCTAATCCTAAAATGATATTACATATAATTAATGGTTTGATGGTTTGACTTAATCTTTATCTATGGTCCTTATTTAAAAAAACGTGGAAAGCCTATTACGTTTTTTAATATCAAAATCCCTGTAGTTATATCTGTATCTTTAATTTTTGGTTTTAACTTTTTTTTTTTTTTACTTTAATAGAATATTTTTATATTTAACAGTATAACTTAAACTTAAATTTAAATAAAATTAAATAATTAAATTATTGAAAAATGATATTTATAAGATATTTTATGATAATTTAAATAATTAAATCATATTTATTTAAAAATAATAGAAGCATATATAATTTTTTTTATCTTATAAATTTGTGTGATAATTTATTTTTTATCAAGTGATTGAAGTTTTTTTTCTTCATCAAATTCACCAAATGACATTGTGAGATATATTATAAACTAAAAATAGTTTATGAATATATACTACTGTCTACACTATGACTTTTTCTATTCTTATTTTATTTCTATTATTATTTCTTTTTAAATATTATTGTATTTTATATATATGTCATGTAGTCATATAAATATATATCTATGTCAACGTTGTGTTTAGATATCATATATGTAGAGATTATTGATATACATATTTATATATATTATAGAATTATAATTCATTCTAATATATATATATATATATTAAAAAAAACAGTGAACCCGTTTTTATTAAAATTATAGACAATGTTTACAATTTTAAAACTAAGCAAACGTGTATTGCACGTTAGGGGTGCACACGGGTCGGATTTTCGGGTTTCGGGTTCATCGGGTTCGGGTTTTACGGGTTTTAGGTTGAGAAAAATGGTACCGAAACCGATCCGAAATTTTCGGGTTTCGGGTTTTACTCGGGTTCGGGTTTGATTTGAGTTGGGCTGGGCCATTTATGTGTTTGGGCTGAAAAGCCAAATTTTGCAAAAATACCATATTTTTACACTTTTTTTTCAAAAATACTATTTTTTTTTTCAGATTTTGGGTTGGGCTAGGGCTATTGGTTTTTGGGTCGAAAAGCCAAAATTTTCAAAAATACCATCTTTTTAGATTTCGGGTTTGAACCTGAACCCGAGTTTAACAAAATCCAAACCCGAACTCGACCCGACTTTTGTCGGGTTCGGGTCGGATTTAACCCGAATCCGATGGGTTTTCCCAAAAAATGGGTTTTCGGGTTGCGGGTTTGCAGGTTTTTCGGGTTAAATGTTCACCCCTATTACACGTTGCTTGTATCTAGTATTTATATAAATGAGAGTTATGTGGCTTCCTAGAATCAATAATATATGATTTATCTATTTCCTTATAATTTGTGGTTTTCTAATTTTTTTATTTAAAAAATGATTAATTAATCATTTCGAAAATCCTTATAGTCTCACATGGTTTACAAATCATTGTGGGATTATACTTCTAGGTTATAAATAAACCCTTCTTGACTTTGATTTGTAATTTGTCCAAATATTAATATTTTTTTCTTATAATAATTGATTTGAGTTATAAAAACATATCTATATATTTATATAAATGAGAGCTATATGCTGGTGATGTGGCTTCCTAGAATCAATAATATATGATTTATCTATTTTCTTATAATTTGTGGTTTTCTAATTTTTTTTATTTAAAAAATGATAATTAATAATTTCAAAAATCCATACAGTCCCCTTCATGACTTTGATTTGTAATTTGTCCAAATATTAATATATATTTTTTCTTATAATGATTTGTTATCCCCATTTCCTGGAAGGGCTTTGGGCCTTCGCCCTGGCCCACGGTCAGGGGACCGACTCGGCATTTGGGCCTGGCCCAGGGACTCTAGACTGGGACCATATGGAGGGGTCCGGGACGTCCCTCCGGGTTCATCTTCAGCTTGAACGGTCCCGGCGATGTCCGGAGCGCCCAGACCATCGCGGCCTACGCGTCCCTATCCCAGAGCCTGGTATGGTTCGGGCCCGAGGTAAATGTAGCGGGCCAAAGGTAAACGGACCTGGATCACCTCCTCCCCAGTTGAAGGGCTAGGCGTCCAGGATCCTGAAACCGTCTCATTTCGCGTGGGCATTGTCCCCCCACTTTTCACCTGCAGAAAAGGTCGCATCGGGATTGTCCACTGGTGTGTTAGGACTGCGCAGCCAAGTACCCTGACCGGTCTTGTCTCCTGAATCAGCCTCGTGACTTGAAGTGGTCAGAGCCAAAGTGCCGTTTTGTCGGGCGAAGGCTTATGTCTCAGGTCAACTAATTGGGCCTTAGCTGGTTTGAATTTTGTGTATTGTATACCTTTTTGTATTGGGCCTCCACTAGAAAGGCCCCTTGTACACATCCCTATAATGGGCCCGGGTCGGATCCGGCCCAGACCCGGTGTTCCCCTCAGCTTATAAATATAAGCTGTAGAACAACGTAAGAAAAAAAAAGAAGGCAGAAACTCTGTTCAGATATAGTCAGAAAACTCCATTGTAAAAGCTTCTTCTAGCTCTAATATATAGACTCGTGGACTAAGGCTAGTTAACGCCCCAACCACGTAAAAACCTCGTGTCGATCTTCCATTTTCATTATTATTACTAATAAATATCGTTCATTAATATAGTTGCCGAAAATCTCGGTTAACAGTTTGGTACTTTCATTGAGAGCTGAAGGAAGCTAGCGCCAACGTCAGGCCTTTTACTACGATGGTGAACACGCGTCACACCACCTTCGACCCTACCAACCCAGAGCAAGGTAACAGAGACCTGCTGCCTTCTCAGCACATTCCTCAAGACCTGCCTGAAGACGTGCCTCCTCAGACGTCTCACCAAGATGAGTCGCAAGACTACGAGGGTGAGGCAGAGTACGAAGTAGAAAATGAAGAAGAGTACTACGAGGAGGAGAACGAGGGGGAGTATCACGATGAAGCCGCGGACCTCGGGGTCCCTCGCGACGATCAGCAAGACTCGGAGGTGACTAGACTGAGGCAGCAGATCCTGGATTAGGAGGCCAGGATGGCTGAACAGGTGGAGGCACACCGCCGGGTGCAAGAGTCTCTGCGAGCCCTGCAAGCACTGATGGCCGCGCAAGGCCCGGCAGCCAACCCCACAGCTGGCCCGCAACCAGAAACGCAACAGCCCGCTCCTCAAGCGCAAGCCGGGGACCCCAGGGGTGTCAGCCCGATCCGTCCCCCAGAGCCTTTTCCCGACACGGCTCCGAAAGTCCCGGACAAGGAGCGACGGACGACCCGGAAGAAGACCACCCCCGTCAATAAAGCCGGGGCACGTTCACGGCCGTTGCCTAGGAAAGAGAAGGTGCGCCCCATCCCAGGACGCGACCACCCAATCGATCTGCAGGGAGAGCGGCCGCGGAACGATCAGCCCCGGCACGCTCCAGGGCTGAACGGGCGGGAAAGGTCTTTGCACCCAAGTGCCTCGGTCAACAAGAATCGCCGAGACCGGTCTCGCTGCGAGGATCGTCACGCACTCAGCTCAGGGGACGACACTTCCCGGGTAGATCTACGTGCCGGACTGAATGCCCGGAAAGAGCGGGCCCGCAAGGAAAAAATCCTTCCTCGAGATGGCGACATCAGGAATGACATCAATGACAGGAGGAACGAGAGAATCCCCCTGGGGGATAGCATGGCCAAGCAGCTCATGGAGCAAATGGCCGCATTAAAAAAGGTCACTGATCGCTTGGTCCGCAAGCAGGAAGGCGCGGACACTGACTCTGACGAAGAGGATAAGGAGTCGTGCGCGAGTGTAACGCCCTACTTCCTTAGAGCCGTTACTAAGTGAGTTTTTAAGACAAAACAGTGTGCAATGAACTCGCTAACCGAGGTTTTGAAACAAAAGTGTGACTAATTAAAAGTTAAGGCTGTAATCTTTGAAAATGCGTCGTTTCATTAAAACTTCTATTATTAAACATTTGGGATCCCAAAATAAGGTTTGAAAACTAATTACATCTTGAAATAAGGTTACAGTTGAGAAATCATAAAATCATAGGTTATTACAGCCATTTTTCGAATAAACCCCCAACCAAAGCAGTCGGGCAGGCCAAACATGTACGCGTCGCTTCACGCTCTCCGTACTCATGGTTGGTTGACTCAGTCCCTGCTTCTACCTGCCACATGGAGCACCCGTGAGCCGAAGCCCAGCAAGAAAACCCAAATAATACATAACATAAGCAATTCATATAGCTGGCATAATTTACTGATAAATAGGAAAACCATCATAATAAACAAGCACGGCCATGCCGCCCCAGAGGCCTTACCAAAGCCTGGGGTTTCGGTTCTCACCGCAAGGATAACTCATGTATCCCTTGGGTCCCACCCTGAATATAAGCATCCCATGTGCCTTGGGTCCCACCCTGAATATAAGCATCCCATGTGCTGAGTGTTACTTTCGGCCCCGCTGCCGCACCCGGCCTACGCCGCTCTCGGCCCTTGCCGTTCATTTCAATATAATCACACATATAGTACATTCGAAATAATCATTCACACACATCATGATTCATTTAAGGTTAAACATTTGCACATAATACAATCTGGGGCCATGCCCTGCAATCACACAGTGGGGCCATGCCCTATACTCAGGTGTTACGGTTTTCTTACCTGTATTCCGAGCTTTCCGATGCACCAAGGCCACAAGCACGGTCCTCTAGCACGAGCCTCACTGAAATCCTAGTCACAACACACACAAAACACTCTTTAATACTAACCAACCCAAAACCACTTCCCGGGACCAATCCCGCACTCTCGGGACCTCTAAATCCCTAAAATAATACATCGGAACCATCCCCCGAGTCCCCGGGCAAAAGCCCTAAAAACCAGAATTTTTGCCTGCCAAAATGGCCTAGGGCCGCGGCACTCCCCTCAAGGGCCGCGGCGCCCAGCAGCCTGACCTCCTCCTGATGCAACCTTGCGCCGCGGCGCCCAAGAACAGGGCCGCGGCGCTCATACGCAAACCCAGATTTTCTGGGTTTTCTCTTGCGTTTTTCCCGTACTAAAACAATCCCAAATCATCCCAAACACAAACCTAAGCCCCAAAACCATATCAAAACCCCAAGTAGACCATTCAATCATCCCATAAACATCATAACCCAGCTCAAGAACACAATCACTCTCAAAATCCACCCGTTAGATTCCCAAATTCAGCAACTCATACAAAACCTAGAAACTCAACTCAAGCTTTAGATTTCTCAAATCAAAACAGAAACAAACCCTAAATTTGCATAAAACTTCTTACCTCAAGTGGAGAATTCATTCTTTGCTTCCTAGATCCATCTCCAAGTCTCCAAATTTCAGCTCCTTCTCCTCTTCTTCTTCTTCTTCTAGCTTTTCTTTTCTTCTTTTCTAATTTTATCAAAACCCAACATATATGCCAAGCCCAAACCGTGTACCCCTATAACACAGCTCAAATTTGTCTAAACCCCTTGCCAAATGACCATTTTACCCCTTCATCAAAACCCTTTGCTAACTAAACCTCAAGGGCACACTAGTCATTTCTCCTATATTGCAATTCTACCATTTCTTTCACCTAAACTTGTTACTCTCAGCAGTAACTAACGGTTACCCAGGTTACTCAATCACCAATAACCAATACCCGCTAAACCTCAACTTAAACATAAAATTCCCAAGGTACCCCTAGGCTCCTCCCGAGCCGGGTACAAAATCTCGTTGTGACTCATAAGTTAATTTGCTCTCTAGGACCGTCTCGGCACGTGCATCACAACAATAACACCACACTCACGTGGTACAAATCACGGAATACAATTATCACATATCAACGCAGTTATGCCCAACAAGGCCAAAATTACAATTATGCCCTTCTAACACGATCCGGGCCTACATGCATACTAATATACATAGCCATGCATCTTAGGTAAACAAATAGTCACATAACATGCTTCAAATCATAACCATGCATTTAACTCATCAAATCACACATAAATCCCATCATGCCCTCTTGGCACGCTAATCAAGGCCCTTAAGCCTTAATAGAAAATTTGGGTCGTTACAGCGAGGCACATCCTGGACACCGTACTGCCCAAGGGGTTCAAGATGCCAAGCCTCACCGCCTACACTGGAAGCACAGATCCTAGGGATCTTCTGTCCCGGTACAACCGACTCATGACCGTGGCTCACGTCAGCGACGACGGCAAATGCCTCTGCTTCTCCATCATGTTGGGCGGTCCCGCCGAAGAGTGGTGGAAAAGGCTTAAATCGGGGTCCATCCAAACATGGTCCGGACTACAGTCGGCGTTCCGGAAGCAGTTCGTGGCCGCCATGAGGATGGACATGCAAATCAGCGCCCTCGCCAATATTAAGCAACTAATCGCGGAGACATTGAGAGCCTATATCCAGCGCTTCACTAAGGAAGCCTCCAAGACCAAGGTCGATGACGGACAGCGCCTGGTGGCACTGCAGTCTGGGATCCGGGCCGGGTCCCCACTCTTGGACGACATGCAGCGCAGTAAAGCCGCCACTCTGGAAGAATTCATCAGGAGGGCCCAGGGATTCATTAACTAGGAGAAGGCTCAGATCCAGGCCTTCGGATGGCCGCCGGCTCCTCACCCCATCCCTCAGACGATTCTGGGAGGTGCGAGACAGTTCCCTGCGCAGTCCTACACAACGCCCCCCATAGTCCCAGGGACGGCCATCGTGCCCGGTACCAGTTACACGCCTACGGTATACGGCCCTGCCGCTTCGGGATACGCCCCGGCCCAATCAACGCACTTCTCTAGTTATGGTGTCGCGCTGGCGGGGCACAGTATGGCCCCCGTCGTAGCCCAGCAATCGCAGACCGAAGTAACCGAGGCAAGCGTGAATCCCTCCCGGGGGAAGCGGTCCGGCGAAGGCCAGAACCAGCCGGAGCTGGCCAAAAAAGGGAAGAGGGGCTACGAGCCCCAATATTCAGAATACACTAACTTGGTGGACACCCGGGAAAACATCTACCTGGCTATAGAAAGAGCGGTCCACTACCGGAAGCCTAGCCCCATGTTTAAGGGGGGAAGGAATCCCAGAGATACCAGCAAACGGTGCGCCTATCACAAAGATGTGGGCCACACCACCGACGAATGTCGGCAGCTCAAAGATGAGATTGAGAACCTCATCAAGCTAGGGCACCTCCATCAGTGGGTAAGAATGCCCGTGGGCGTCCCGGGCGTGTCAGCAATCCCCGGACAATCCACGGCGCCGGTGACGACTCGCGCATACCCGCCCCAGGGAGGGTGTAACGACCCAAATTCGCTAATAAGGCTTAAGGGCCTTGATTAGTGTGCCAGGAGGGCAGGTTGGGATTTATGTGTGGTTTTATGAATTAAATGCATGATTATGATTTAAAGCATGTTATGTGACTATTTGATTATTTGAGATGCATGACTATGTATATTAGTATGCATGTAGGCCCGGATTGTGTTTGAAAGGCATAATTGTAATTTTGGCCATGTTGGGCATAACTGTATTAATATGTGATGATTGTTGAGACCACAGTGGTATGTGGGTATTTCCGTGATTGGTAACTTTCGGCACGAGGCGATCCTAGAGCTGGATAGCGGGGAAAAGTCACAACGGGGCATTATGATTGACTTTGGACAAGTCAAGGAGTATTTTTGATATTGGGTTATGAAAATAAATAATTGGAGATATATTTGAGGTTAGGATGTCTAGGCGGGAATACTGGGGGATTTTACCATTTTTGCCTCGGGGATATTTTGGTACCCCGAACCTTGAGGTAACCAGCTTAAGTTATAAAAACAAATAAACCATTTGGAGACTTAGAGAAACCGACCCAGCCTCCACCCTCTCCTCTTCTTCTTCTTTCTTTCCTCTTTCTTTCATGAAATCCACAGAAATCTTAGGAGAAATCAAGCTTGAATTTCTGAAAATTGATGGTGGGATTTGGAGGTTTAGCTCAAGAGTTAATCAAGAACAAATCAGGGTAAAGGTAAGCAATTAATTCTTTTTCTCAAGTTAAATTTCTGAGATTTTGTTGGGTTGTGAATGTTTATGGGTTTTGATATTCAAGGTGGAGTTTGAGGCTTGAAACTTTGAAGATAGGTCATGGGATCCTTTGGGAAATGATTCTACAACTGAGGTAAGGTTTAAATTAAAGTTTGATGGTTGAAATTGAGAATTTCCATGGTTGGTTTTGAGTTTTAGGTTTGAAATTTCAGAAATTTGGAATTTGGGATTTGGTGAGTGTTAAGGTGGATTTTTGGTGGAATTGTGTTGTTTAAACCATCCTAATGTTGTGATTATTAATTGGTTTTGAATTGGGAGCTTTGGGATGGCTTTAGGTGAGGTTTTAAGCTTGAAAATGGTGGGTTTTTCTGGGTTCGAAGGGTCGGGCCGCGGCATGGTTCTTGGAGGGCCGCGGCCCTTAAAGGCTAAGTTGTGTTGAGGATGGAGGGCGGGCCGCGGCATGGTCCTTGTAGGGCCGCGGCCCTTACCTGTTTCTGGGCATTTTTGTGGCTCTGTTTGGGGGCCATGCCGCGGCATGGTTGGGCCATGCCGGGGCGCTTAAGGAATTTTGGGATTTTGAGAATTTAAGCTTGGGGATTTAACCACGGGTGCTCGGGATTGAATCTTTTTATATTTTTGGTGAAGTTCAATGTTCCGAGGACTAGAACTTGGTTTAGAAACTCATTTGAGATTAATCTTATTGGTATCCATTATCTTGGTTGTGACTAGGTGTTAAGCTAGTGCTCGGGAAGTGGATCGTGCTCGGGGGCCGTCATTTTCTATTTAAAGCATTTGGAATTTAAGGTAAGAAAACCGTAACACCCGAGAATAGGGCATGGCCCCACTGTGTGATTGTAGGGCATGGCCCCAGATTGTATTATGTGCAAATGTTTAACCTTAAATGAATCATGATGTGTGTGAATGATTATTTCAAATGTACTATATGTGTGATTATGATGAAATGAGCGGCAAGGGCCGAGTACGGCGTAGGCCGGGGCGGCTGTGGGCCGAGTACGGCGTAGGCTGGGGCGGCCGTGGGCCGAAAGTAACACCTAGCACATGGGATGCTATAATCAGGGCGGGGCCCGGTGGATTCATGTGTTATGCTATAATCAGGGCGGGGCCCGGTGGATACATGTGTTTGCTTAGTCTAATGGTTGACTTGTTTATCTGTGGATTATCTGTTATGATACAACTGTATACATTGCATATGTTATGTTCTGCATGGGTTTTCTTGCTGGGCTTCGGCTCACGGGTGCTCCGTGTTGCAGGTAGGGCAAAGACCGAGTCAACCAACCATGAGTACGGAGAGCGTGAAGCGACGCGTACATGTTTGGCCTGCCCGACTGCTTTGGTTGGGGGTTTATTTGAAAATGGCTGTAATAATCTATGATTTTATGATTTATCAACTGTAAACTTATTTCAAGATGTAAATAGTTTTCAAACCTTATTTTTGGGATCCCAAAGGTTTAATACTAGCAGTTTTAAATGAAACGACGCATTTTCTAAGATTACAGCCTTAAAGTTTAATTAGTCACACTTTTGTCTCAAAACCTCGGTTAGCGAGTTCTTTGCACACTGTTTTGTCTAAAAAAAAAAAAATCACTTAGTAACGGCTCTAAGGAAGTAGGGCGTTACAACTTGGTATCAGAGCGAGCCAAGGTTTATTGGTTCTGGAGATCGACCGAACATGTACGCTCGCTGTCAGTGACAAGCTCGACTCAGGGTTGGTTGGTATGAATGATTGACATGACTGAATATATGTTTGAATGCCCTGTTTTCCTGCTTATTTATATGGAGCATGAGGAATGAGATGACATATGCATGAGATACTGATAGGGCCTGGCCCTTGACTATTGCATGTTGAGATTAATGCATGCTGAATAATACTATTATGCATATGGATGAATATTGGCATAATGGTTCGCATATTGAGTGTATGTGGTTAATTTTCTGAATTAATTCATTAGTTATATCTGTTTATTTGCTTGTGTGAAGCATGTTGAGATCTGGGTATACTTGGTGATGATGAATTTGGTAGCTAAATGTATATCATTATGGATTTGACCTAGTATATGCTTGTGTGTGCATTATACCTGTGGATGTTTGGACCTAGTGGTGGTTTGGTTCAGAGTAGGGACCACAGAGTTCAGGAGTTGGGTCAGTTTTGACAGGAGAACTCGTGTTGTTGGTTCCTAGAAGGGTTTGTGGACCTGATAGTGTGTGGAGAGAGGGATTCTAGGTATAAGTTGGAGTTGGGATCTCCAGTTATCCCAAAAAGCAGCAGCAAAGGGTCACTAGGGTGTGAGTAAGCTGTGGAGTTTTTCAGTTGTGATGGGATAGAAGGATAGCGGATTTCTCTAGGGAAATAGCTGATTTCGAGGTTTTGACAGTAAGGTTACCAGTGTTGGTTTACTGTGAAGTATGGACAGATAAGGGTACTATATGAAAGGCTTAAAGGGTGTTATCCTCGGGTTTTGAGGAGAATTCGAGTTGACAAGGAATTTATCAATAGATGAGCAGAGTTAATTCCACCCATGGTTAAGAGGATGAGAGATCCTTATTAGAGGGTTATGTTAAATGTTGAGGCAGAGGGATGCCTGGAATTGGTACTTGGGCTGAGGTACTGGCTTAATGGGTTGGAAAGAACCTAGATGATGAATGGTTAGAAGAGATTTAAAGACATGATTAGAACCGTGGAGGCGGGCAAATGTTTAAGTCTGGTTTGGACTGTTAGGGGTAACGACAGCGTAGATCAATGGGTTGGGGAATTGGATAGTTCATTTCAGAAATTTATACAAATGGATGTATCTAGAATTGGTGGCGACCCATTTAAGGACATGAGATCTGGAATAGTCTAAAGCATTGGGCTGCTTTGAGGAAAGAGTTTTCGTTTGCATGTGGATGGCGGAGAGGGCCATGTTGTTCGAGGAACTGATGGTTGATGATTAGAGCATGAGTGCTAGAGCCGCAAGGGCGGTGCTTCCTTTGATGAAATTAGTAAAGATAGATTCGTGATAATCAAGTTGAAAGAACCCCGGTTAGTGTTGTGGCTTCTGGATTGCCAAGAAATAGGGGAAAAGTATGACTAATGAGATGGTACTTGTATTGATAGAACGCAGCGAGGTCGGATTCTCAATTTTGAGGGAAAAAGGACTCCAGACAGTGCTTGGGCACCTAGATTGAGATTGGAAAGAAGCCGGATCGAAAAGGTAGTTATCGGGATGGCGACAGGAACCAGGAGGTTAATTGGTATGCACATGAGGAAGAGGATGCCACCTGAGAGGAGGTCAGGTGAGGGCATGACTTCTACGTAGAATGACTCGAGATGTTAGGATGGATTTCCCATGGTGCGGGAAATGGAGAACTGGAATGCATCGATACATTCGAGGTTCGAGGCTGAGTCCTCAAGGATGAGTATTTAACTGACGAGCTTATGCGTTGGGCATGTAACGAACTGGAAGGGCTCAGTGTTGAGGATGTTCCGAGAGGGAGATGGACATAGAGAGGTTGCCTCAATGGTGCCATTTGAGAGGCTGAGGACAGTAATACTTATTGAGAAGGAATTAGAAACTCTGGCAGATAGGATTGGTATAAGGGATGTTGTAGAAGACGGTTTTGGCCGACAGAAAGTCTATTGGAGCAATCGAAGGAATCTGAGCCTGGTGTAGCTAGTGTGTTATATTGCGAGGATTGCTAATATCGTCGGGTTAGGACGAAAAGTACAATGTTGGATACAAGATGGGACGATGTCCCCAAGAGTTGATCTATGACCTGGTTATTGCCAGTTGGAAACCAAGGATAGAGACATTTCGTGGATGGCCTAGTTTGCGCCGGCTAGAGTGTGGGGAGTTGGTAACCAAGATTCTGGAATGGCTCAAGCTACAGTAGCACAGGTAAGTTCTTTAGACAGAGAATGCATGAACGGTGTGGGCAAGTCCCCTTCAAGCTCACGAACAGTGCATGTGGATTACTCCCAGACGGAAATGGTGAGCAACTGATTATTATGCTGAAGACGTTAGTACCCAGAAGGCAGAGTCTCAGGTAAGGTTCTACGGAGTGTTAGTTGGGTGTCGTCAGGAGTTCTCAGATTACAGCTGCAAGAAGAAAGGACAGGTAAGAGAAGAATTGATCTGAAGCCGCAAAGAAGCTAATGAAGAGCGTCTGAAGGATTGAAAGCATATCAAGACTGGTAAGCGCGTCATCTATTGCACAAGCACCTCCGGAGACGACTACATCAGAGATGAGGAGAACAGTAAAACTTGAGGTTAGACGGATTGAGTGGTGTCAAATCAGAAAGAAATTCAGAAGACAAGGTAAGATTTGATTGGTTACGGACGATGATGGAATTTGTGTGTGTGTTATGATTAAGTAAAGAGTGATGGCATAAAGGACTTGATCTATGATGAGGACATGGACTTGTAGGGGTGCATCACGGATTATGCACGCCCAGGCGCATCTGGCGCGAGGTTGGATCAAACCTTGCGGGAGAAGAAAGAATGAACACAGTTGATACACTTAGAACGTTAAGTTGACAGTTATGCATATCATAAGGTGCGTGAGTATTGGGTATTAGTAAGAAAGATAGCGTTGAAGACACAGAGGTGGTGAAAAGTAACGGACAGATGATCAGTGTTTGAAATCCTCGATTGAGCGAGGGGAGTTATAATTGGAGACGGAACTCCTAGCTGTGAGGCGTGTGTCAGTCAGGGGATAGCGCCATAGACTGTAATAGAGTGGACAAGGCGATGACTGAGTTGGCGTAACGCTAGTAGGTATGATTAGCTGGTGAGTGTCAATGATCTATGGAATTCAAAGTGTTGGCTTGAGATGAAGCAGGGAAGGACCCTGCTAAGGTAGTACAAGTTGGGATACCAGGAATGGATGAAGGATCCAATTAGATTTGGTTTATGAACGAGACTTTCTGAAGGGATATCATTCCCTCCTAGGGTACGTTGTACCGGGAGGGTCGAGCGGGTGACGGAATCTAGTGTTTTCCTTTGGACCCTGAGGGGTTAAGTGATGTGGTAGTGTATGATGGGAATAGACCACTTTAGACCTTGAGTAAGGTGTTTGGACATGGAAAGTTTTAACTCAGTTGATGGAGTTAATGTGGTTGGGTCAAGTGAACTGGTTTCAGGATGGAGCATCGATGACATCGAATTGAGACCCTATAGTATTTTAAATTTTGGGTTGGATTTAGAGAACGAAAAGAACAGAGTGGGAACCTGGGATTATCAGTTGATTGCAAGTGTGGTGGCAGTCTGAAAGCCTATCAGATATCTTAAGGAATTTTAGCGCTGAGTAGGCGAATACTTGAGGTATTTAGGGAAGTGTATTCCCTGTTGAGTTGGCCGTAGTGGCAAATGCTGGCGTCTTGTTAACGTAACACGACAAAGGACTTGATCAGAGGTGAAGGGTAGTGAATACTACGGTTTGGCTTTAGTTCAGAGAGAAAGCCAAAGAGGTAGTTGAAACTTCTTAAGGCAGGGGTGGCTGTCTATTTGAGAGAATGAAGAGCTGGTAAATTGTTAAATTACGAGGAAACAAAGCTCCGGAAGGAAAGAGTTGCATCTTTGCGTAAGAGCAGACGAGGATCTGTAAGGTATTCAGAGAAAGAAGGGAGAGTTCTGACTCTTGATTCAACATAAAATTCTGAAGTTGTACTAAGGGTTAGGCCAGCGGGGCCTACAAGTTGATCCCACCTAGTAGAGGTGATGACGTTCGAGTATCTCTGGAATCAGGAACAAGACAGTGAACCGGTCATTGTAATCTAGGCAGACCCTGAGGCTTCAGCAGGGTGGCGGTGTAAACGTGAGGCTATCGAGAGTATGGCTATTAGACAAGATCTTGTGGGGCAAGATTGTTACGCCTGAAAGGGTGTTGTTGAAAAGTAAAGTAAAGGCGGTGGACCTTGGGATTCAGGGTCAGAGTTGCGAGTTTCCTGATTGATGTGTTTGGATAAATTTCGAGGACGAAATTTTTTTTTTGAGGAGGGGATAGTTGTAACGACCCAAATTCGCTAATAAGGCTTAAGGGCCTTGATTAGTGTGCCAGGAGGGCAGGTTGGGATTTATGTGTGGTTTTATGAATTAAATGCATGATTATGATTTAAAGCATGTTATGTGACTATTTGATTATTTGAGATGCATGACTATGTATATTAGTATGCATGTAGGCCCGGATTGTGTTTGAAAGGCATAATTGTAATTTTGGCCATGTTGGGCATAACTGTATTAATATGTGATGATTGTTGAGACCACAGTGGTATGTGGGTATTTCCGTGATTGGTAACTTTCGGCACGAGGCGATCCTAGAGCTGGATAGCGGGGAAAAGTCACAACGGGGCATTATGATTGACTTTGGACAAGTCAAGGAGTATTTTTGATATTGGGTTATGAAAATAAATAATTGGAGATATATTTGAGGTTAGGATGTCTAGGCGGGAATACTGGGGGATTTTACCATTTTTGCCTCGGGGATATTTTGGTACCCCGAACCTTGAGGTAACCAGCTTAAGTTATAAAAACAAATAAACCATTTGGAGACTTAGAGAAACCGACCCAGCCTCCACCCTCTCCTCTTCTTCTTCTTTCTTTCCTCTTTCTTTCATGAAATCCACAGAAATCTTAGGAGAAATCAAGCTTGAATTTCTGAAAATTGATGGTGGGATTTGGAGGTTTAGCTCAAGAGTTAATCAAGAACAAATCAGGGTAAAGGTAAGCAATTAATTCTTTTTCTCAAGTTAAATTTCTGAGATTTTGTTGGGTTGTGAATGTTTATGGGTTTTGATATTCAAGGTGGAGTTTGAGGCTTGAAACTTTGAAGATAGGTCATGGGATCCTTTGGGAAATGATTCTACAACTGAGGTAAGGTTTAAATTAAAGTTTGATGGTTGAAATTGAGAATTTCCATGGTTGGTTTTGAGTTTTAGGTTTGAAATTTCAGAAATTTGGAATTTGGGATTTGGTGAGTGTTAAGGTGGATTTTTGGTGGAATTGTGTTGTTTAAACCATCCTAATGTTGTGATTATTAATTGGTTTTGAATTGGGAGCTTTGGGATGGCTTTAGGTGAGGTTTTAAGCTTGAAAATGGTGGGATTTTCTGGGTTCGAAGGGTCGGGCCGCGGCATGGTTCTTGGAGGGCCGCGGCCCTTAAAGGCTAAGTTGTGTTGAGGATGGAGGGCGGGCCGCGGCATGGTCCTTGTAGGGCCGCGGCCCTTACCTGTTTCTGGGCATTTTTGTGGCTCTGTTTGGGGGCCATGCCGCGGCATGGTTGGGCCATGCCGGGGCGCTTAAGGAATTTTGGGATTTTGAGAATTTAAGCTTGGGGATTTAACCACGGGTGCTCGGGATTGAATCTTTTTATATTTTTGGTGAAGTTCAATGTTCCGGGGACTAGAACTTGGTTTAGAAACTCATTTGAGATTAATCTTATTGGTATCCATTATCTTGGTTGTGACTAGGTGTTAAGCTAGTGCTCGGGAAGTGGATCGTGCTCGGGGGCCGTCATTTTCTATTTAAAGCATTTGGAATTTAAGGTAAGAAAACCGTAACACCCGAGAATAGGGCATGGCCCCACTGTGTGATTGTAGGGCATGGCCCCAGATTGTATTATGTGCAAATGTTTAACCTTAAATGAATCATGATGTGTGTGAATGATTATTTCAAATGTACTATATGTGTGATTATGATGAAATGAGCGGCAAGGGCCGAGTACGGCGTAGGCCGGGGCGGCTGTGGGCCGAGTACGGCGTAGGCCGGGGCGGCCGTGGGCCGAAAGTAACACCTAGCACATGGGATGCTATAATCAGGGCGGGGCCCGGTGGATTCATGTGTTATGCTATAATCAGGGCGGGGCCCGGTGGATACATGTGTTTGCTTAGTCTAATGGTTGACTTGTTTATCTGTGGATTATCTGTTATGATACAACTGTATACATTGCATATGTTATGTTCTGCATGGGTTTTCTTGCTGGGCTTCGGCTCACGGGTGCTCCGTGTTGCAGGTAGGGCAAAGACCGAGTCAACCAACCATGAGTACGGAGAGCGTGAAGCGACGCGTACATGTTTGGCCTGCCCGACTGCTTTGGTTGGGGGTTTATTTGAAAATGGCTGTAATAATCTATGATTTTATGATTTATCAACTGTAAACTTATTTCAAGATGTAAATAGTTTTCAAACCTTATTTTTGGGATCCCAAAGGTTTAATACTAGCAGTTTTAAATGAAACGACGCATTTTCTAAGATTACAGCCTTAAAGTTTAATTAGTCACACTTTTGTCTCAAAACCTCGGTTAGCGAGTTCTTTGCACACTGTTTTGTCTAAAAAAAAAAAATCACTTAGTAACGGCTCTAAGGAAGTAGGACGTTACAGAGGGTATGCACCAGGACCCCCAGCGCAGGCCCCTAAGGGGACCATCGCCGCGCAGGCCCCCGGCCCTGGAATGCCCTATCCTGCCTGAGCGGCGCCCCCTCGAGTGGACGGGCACGTGGCGACCATATCGGGCGGACCCCACCTAGGAGGACCTTCGAAGAATGACCACAAGCGCTATCTGAGTGAGCTGGACCACGACCAGGAAGTTTGCGCCCTTGTCCAGGTCCCGGCTCAGCGCCCTAAACTGATGAACCTCCCCATCACGTTCACGGAGGACGACGCCCGCAGCGTCCATATCCCGCACCACGACCCGCTGGTCGTAGATGCCCAAATTGCCAACAAGCTGGTATCCCGCGTGTTGGTGGATGACGGAAGCTCCGTCAACTTGTTGTTCAAACCCGCCTTTGCCGCCATTGGCCTGACGGAGGCTGATTTGGCGTCATGCCCAACCCAAATCTACGGCTTCAACGGAGACGCGCTTCTCCCCATGGGAAAGGTCCAGCTGCCGGTGACGCTGGGGGATGAGTTGCAGCACTCGTTCAAGTTCTGCACCTTTGTTGTGGTGGATTGCCCAACCGCTTACAACGTCATCTTTGGCCGGCCCGCCCTGGTCGAGTTCGGGGCCATCACCTCCATTTGCCATCTGTGCATGAAGTTCTCGTGCAGCAACGGAGGAATAGGGACTGTCCGCGGAGACCAAAAAAGCACTCGGAAGTGTTACCATGTCTCTGCCCGTCCCGTTTATATGGTCCGGGAGGAGCCCGTCGAGCCGGCCCTCCGCCCGGTCGAGCGAGTAGTCCAGGAAGGGGACGATCTGGACCCGTGGATAGGAGATGAGCGCGTTCTGGAGCCAATGGACGAAATAGAACAGGTATGCATCAGCGAAACCGACCCGACCAGGGTCATCCAAGTGGGAAAGAGCCTGCCGGCGGACATTCGGGCCGCCATTATCGCCCGAGTCCAGGAAAACCAGGATCTTCTGGCGTGGTCCCACTCCAATATGACTGGGATCGACCGCAATATCATCTGCCACGCGTTAAGTATTGACCCAAACGCGACCCCGGTCCGCCAGAAGCGCAGACCTTTGGGGACGGAAAGGGCCGACCCAGAGAAGATCAAGGCACTGATCGACATGGCCTCTCCCTGGAAGCACAAGGACGTTCAAAGCCTGACGGGGCGAGTGGCCGCCCTGAGCCGTTTCGTTTCTAAGGCCACGGACAAGTGCGTCCCTTTTTTCAACGTCCTTCGGGGAAGCCAGCGGTTCGAGTGGTCAACCGAGTGCGAAGAAGCCTTCCAGAAGCTGAAAGAACACTTGGCCAAGGCCCCCATCCTGGCAAAGCCAGTCGAAGGAGAGCCTTTGTACCTATACCTGGCCGTGACCGAGCATGCCATCAGCGCCGTGTTGGTACGAGAAGAGGAAAGGACACAACTCCCGGTATACTACGTGAGCAAGTGGTTACTAGACGTTGAATCTACGTACCCGCTGATCGAAAAGCTGACTTTCTGCCTATTGATGGCATCCCGGAAGCTTCGACCCTACTTCCAGGCTCACGCCATAAAGGTCTTAACCAACCATCCCCTGCGGCAGGTGTTGCAGAAACCCGAGTCGTCGAGGAGACTCCTGAAATGGGCAATGGAGCTGAGCCAATTTGATATATTTTACGTGCCCCGGGTGTCCATTAAGGGACAGGCCTTGGCCGATTTCATCGTCGAATGTTCCGGGATCCCCCCAGAAGAGAGTATCCCCGCGGCGCCCGTTTGGAAAATCTTCGTGGACGGAGCCTCAAACGAGAATGGGGCCGGCGCCGGGATCATCTTGGTGTCACCGCAGGGGCACCAGCTACAAAATGCCCTCCGTTTCCAGTTCAAAGCATCGAACAACGAGGTGGAGCATGAAGCCGTCCTAGCCGGCCTGTGTCTGGCCCAGGAGGTAGGGGCAGCAAACCTCAAAATTTACAGCGATTCTCAGCTAGTAGTCAGACAGATTTCGGGGGAATATCAGACCAAGGGAGAGCGAATGGCGGCATACGTGACTCGAGCGAGGGAGATGCTCCAGACGTTCGCGGCGCATTCCATCCGCCAGATTCCCCGGGAGAAGAATGTGTTCGCGGATACATTGGCGAAGCTAGCAATCGACGCAGAGGCCGAACTGGCTGGACTGGTCCCCGTCAACCATCTCCCCGTCCCAAGCATCAGGGCTCCCACCATCAATACGGTCGACCACTCCACTTCCTGGATGGGGCCGTTGATCCGATACCTGTCCACCGGGGAAGTTCCGAATGATCGAGCCGCGGCCAGGAAACTCTTGTACCAGGCACACCGGTACGTCATGATGGACGGGAAACTCTACCACCGTGGGCTGTCTATGCCTTACCTCAGGTGCGTGTCCGGCACTGAGCTGAGTGCCATCATGCACGAAGTGCACGAGGGGTTTTGCGGAGATCACACGGCCGGGCCCAGTCTGTCCAAGAAGATTCTGCGCCAAGGATACTTCTGGCCCACCATGAAGAAAGACTGCATAGACTATGTCCGTAAGTGCGAACAGTGCCAGAGGTACGCGAAGATCCCTCGGGCCCCCCCAACAGAGATAACCTTGATGAACAGTCCCTGGCCCTTTGCAGTGTGGGGGATCGATCTTGTGGGATCTCTCCCGACCGGGAAGGGAGGGGTAAAGTATGCCATTGTGGCGGTAGACTATTTCACGAAATGGGTCGAGGCGGAGCCCATGAACACGATCACGTCCAAGAAGGCCTTAGATTTCGTCGTCAACAACATAGTGTGTCGATATGGCCTCCCCTACAAAATCGTGTCCGACATCGGGAAGCAGTTTGACAGCTTCCACTTCACGGATTTTTGCGAAAGACATGGTATAGTGAAGAGTTTCTCGACAGTCGCCAGACCACAGGCGAACGGGCAGGCCGAAGCCATAAACAAAATCCTAAAAGGGACGCTAAAGAAAAAGCTCCAGGCCTGTAAGAGCAAATGGCCCGAGGAACTCCCCCGCGTGTTGTGGGCCTACCGGACGACCGAAAGGACGTCAACCGGGCACACCCCCTACTCAATGGTTTATGGATGCGAAGCCGTCATCCCAATTCAAACGACCATCCCGTCCCATCGACGCGACACATATGATCCCGCCCAGAACCACGCCTTACTCCAGGAATCGCTGGACCTTATCGAGGAGATCCGGGAAGAGTCGCAAGTGCAGTTGAAGATGTACCAGGGCAAGATCGCTCGGCATTTCAACTCCAGAGTCAAGAGCTGTAAGTTTGAAACCGGCGATCTAGTCCTGCGGAGGGTCTTCCCTGACACTCAGGATCCGAGCGTAGGGGTTCTGGGCCCTAATTTGGAAGGGCCATATGAGATCCAGCACGAGGTCTGCCCCGGAACGTACCGCTTGAAGCGGCTCGATGGCTCCGAGGTTCCACGAGCCTGGAACGCAGAACACCTCCGTAAATACTACCAGTAGTCCTAGAAATCGTCCCAGTTTTATGCTTACGTTGTAACATGTATGCCTCAAGGCTAATTCCCTTTTGAGAAATGAAAATGACGTGTGCAAAACGTCATGAAGGGCTATTATCACCATGAAAATGTATGCCTCAGGGCAGATTCCTTTCAAATTTCTTTCTCAAGTGACCCCAGACCCATCTCCGCTCACTTGCGGGGGGTGTCATCCCAGGCACGAGAAATAAAAGGGTCGAGCCTAAGGCCGGTCCCACCCCGGACGAACGATGTTCGGGGGTTTAAAATAAAAAGGATCGTGCCCAAGGCCGGTCCCACCCCGGAAGAACGATGTCCGGGGGTTTAAAACAAAGGGCCGAGCCTAAGGCCGATCCCGCCCCGGACGAACGATGTCCGGGAGTTTAAAATAAAAAGGATCGTGCCCAAGGCCGATCCCACCCTGGACGAACGATGTCCAGGGGTATAATAAAAAAAGGACCGAGCCTAAGGCCGGTCCCACCCCGGACGAACGATGTCCGGGGGTTTAAAATAAAAAGGATCGTGCCCAAGGCCGGTCCCACCCCGGACGAACGATGTCCGGGGGTTTAAAACAAAGGACCGAGCCTAAGGCCGATCCCGCCCCAGACGAATGATGTCCGGGGGTTTAAAATAAAAAGGATCGTGCCCAAGGCCGGTCCCACCCCGGACGAACGATGTCCAGGGGTTTAAAACAAAGGACCGAGCCTAAGGCCTGTCCCGCCCCAGACGAACGATGTCCGGGGGTTTAAAATAAAAAGGATCGTGCCCAAGGCTGGTCCCACCCCGGACGAACGATGTCCGGGGGTTTAAAACAAAGGACCGAGCCTAAGGCCGATCCCGCCCCGGACGAACGATGTCCGGGAGTTTAAAATAAAAAGGATCGTGCCCAAGGCCGATCCCACCCCGGACGAACGATGTCCGGGGGTATAATAAAAAAAGGACCGAGCCTAAGGCCAGTCCCACCCCGGACGAACGATGTCCGGGGGTTTAAAATAAAAAGGACCGTGCCCAAGGCTGGTCCCACCCCGGACGAACGATGTCCGGGGGTATAATAAAAAAAGGACCGAGCCTAAGGCCAGTCCCACCCCGGACGAACGATGTCTGGGGGTTTAAAATAAAAAGGACCGTGCCCAAGGCCGGTCCCACCCCGGACGAACGGTGTCTGAGGGTATAAAATAGAGGACTGAGCCTAAGACCGGTCCCGCTCCGGACGAACGATGTCCAGGAGAATAACAAAGGACCGAGCCTAGGGCCGGTCCCACTCCGGACGATCGACGTCCAGCCCGGACAGGTTGATCTCCGGGATACGAAAGCATTCGGTTTGCCCTGGGCGAAGCCAGGGCCTAACTTAAGGAAAAGTGCCATCCGGGTTAATCCAAAACCCAAGGGCCCTGAGCGACGCCAAGGCTAGAGAGAATCGTTGGGTCTAGCCCCAGCCGTTGGAACCAGAACTAAACCCCCTGCAATCAGTTAGTCACGGCAATAAATTTCTACTGAACAGTGAAAGGAAGCTTTCATAACAACCAAAGTAGCAGTGTTTTAAATTTAATTACAACCCAAAAACACTAACAAAAGTACAAAGCTGGGGCTTGGGCCTACAGTACATCCGCCCGGAGGTCCGCGTCCTCCCTCTCCTTAGCCTCATACTCGGCACACTTCGATTCAGGATCAGGGAAGACAAGGAGGTTCATGTTCTTATCCTTGCACCAGGCCATATAGATGGCCTCATCAAAGGTGACATCCACTAAGTTGTCGGCCTCCTCCTTCTCCTGACGGGTCGTTTCATGCGCCGCCTTCTCCTGAAGCAGGGAGTCGCCCAGTTCGCAGACTCGGGCTTTCAGGGTCCGGATCTCCTCCTTGTCCAGGACTGACTGTGCCGCGACCGTCTCCAAGAGAGTCGCCCTTTCGTCGGCAACTTTTGTTGTTCGGGACAACTCCTCTTCCAACCCAGTCTTGGCGCGGCTAATCTCCTCGCGCTCCGCCTTGGCACGGGCCACTTCTTCCTGGAGATGGGCCGTCTCCCTGCTTAGGGTCTCCTTGACGGCCTCCTTCTGGTTCACGGCCGCCTCCAGCTCCAGCTTGGCCGTCTCCATCTTTATTGCAAGCTCGTCCACCAATTTGGCACTCCTCTGAGACAGCAAATCGACCTGGAGCAAACAAAAGTTAGGAAATAAAATAACCACCAACAAAGGACGAAGGAATATGAGATGAAAATTACCGCGGTGGCCTGGTGGCGGAGAGCCTGAGATATAAACAGCACGTCCGGATTGGCTATCGTGGCGTACCTCTTCAGCTGGAGGTTGGACATAGTGCTCCCGACCTGATCCAGCAGATCAGCAGCCATGGGGGCGATGTCCCGGCCCAGCTTGGGGCAGAAGCCCGCCTCGGCAGCTAGCCGGTCCACGATCGGCTGAGGAGCGCTGAACTCGGCAGGACGGTCTGAGAACTCGACCTGACGGCGGATTGTCAGGGCCTTGTAAGCGTCGTCCCTCCAACATCGGCCGTTCTCCCAGGTCCGATTGATCAGCCGGGACTGTTCGTCCCGCAGGGTGGACTCCCCCTCCTCAAGAAGAGTTGGGCGGAGGGGAAGAGCAGGCGGAGCAAGGATCTCCTTCGCGGTTAGCCTACTCTCCCCATGTGACTCCTCGGTTGTTTCCGACAGCGTCGTCCGAGGCCTCTTCCCGAGTTTGCCTTCCCTGGCGTCCTCTTCCGGGCCCCTCTTTCCTGAGCTCCGGCTTACGGCTTCGCCCGCTTCCAAATCAATCACCGGGGGCTGGTCCGAAGGGACGTCTGTGGCAAGCTCCACGGCCAGAGCCTCGCCTGGACAGGGCACTGACCCGGGTGTTTCACTGGTGGGGAGGGGCTCCGTGACAGCCGCGACGTTTGACCTCCTGGTCGCCTTCTTGGTCGACCTTTCCTTGATGAGCCTCCTCATCTCGCTGGCCAAGTTAGACATATCGGAATCCTCTGCAAAAGTACAGGAGAAAGAGGTTAGTATGATAAGCCAGACAGGAAAACACAACAGAACAGCCCGGGACGAACCCTCATCTAAGCCTCGGGCGAGACTCAATTCCCTTAGAGCGAATGAGTGTATCCGGTCTCCTACGTCGTCCGAGGTTAGAAACCCCCCATACTAGAGGAACCCAGACAGGAACATTAGGATCCCTGATCCTACAGGGACGGGAGATGAAGGCCTCATCTCCCCATCAGCCCCAAACGCGGGGCCCGGCGGCTCTAGCCTATCCCTAGCTAAGTCCCCGACTTGGGGAGCATAAGTTAAGATTAAAGGGGAGTTACCTCGCCCCGATACACTAGCCCCGGGAGTCCCGGCGTTTGGTAGGGTGTCTTCGAAAAGCTCCTCCAGTTCTTCCGAGGTGGCCTCTTCCACCGGAAGTTGATTCTTCTTACGCTGAGCTACGGTGGCTCGCGCCGCTCTCACCACCTCGGCGATGTGGTCGAGGGCCAGCTGCTCCCGGACCTCGGCATCCTTCTCGCATGGGATGCCCCGTAGGCTCGGGACGACAATGGTCTGGGTGGCCGCAAGCAACCCTATTAGCCGGAGGTTTTTATCATTGACATAGCCCCCAACGTCCAGCTCCTCTGCGGTCAGCTTGGCATAGAACCTCCTCCTTTCTAGGAGAAACTCGGTAAGGGGGGTTTGAATGAAGGGACCTACGACCCGGAAGATACGATAAGAGGTGGAAGCAAAAGACGAATAAAAGAGAGGGTCCGGGGGAATACTTACCCACTCGCTGGAAGTCTTGCAGCAGCGTGGGGTTCTTGTCAACTAGGAACCCGGATGTCATGAACCAGTAATGCCTGACATCTGGGGGGTGCTTCCAGGTGCTGGTAGGAGCAGGGTAGCCACTCCGCGGCTGCAGCCTGTAAAAGCCGTCCAGGCTCTTGTTTTTAACGCTGACCTGCGGCACCAACTTGTAGAAGTACAAGACTTCCGCCAGGGTAGGCTCCGCGATCTCCTTCGCGACACAGAACACCTTCCACCCAGCAAGCAGGCGATACGCTTGCGGCAGCAGTTGGAACGGTGCGATCCCCACATATGTCAGGAACCGCACGAAATAGTCATGAAGCGGGAGCGTAGCTCCCGCGCTGATGTGACCGGCACTCCAGGCCCCGAATCCATCCACGGACGTGTGCGCCCTTTCCTCTAGCCGGGCCATGCGATTGTGGAAGAGGCCCGGAGTTGATTCGATGCCCAGCCGCGTCTCCAGGAGCAGCATCTTCCTGTAGTTCTGGAACGAGTTGGCCGTTACGTCCATTTCCCACCTGTTGCCTGTGGGCGTCTTGGATCCGGGAACGACTACAGGGGCCCTGTTGACCTCTTCTTCGGAATGGAGCGTGACGCCCGTGGCCATGATTGACGATCTGGGAACAAAGAAAGAAAGACCAAGCAGTCAGTACCTAAACCCAAAAAAGTCGGTCGAGGTACAGGGAGTCTCCTAAGGACTGCTTGGAGTCCCGTCGGACCAGGCCCGGGACCCCAAAAAGCCCCGGGACCCTGATCGGGAGGGAAGGCTACTAAGGTCCACCCCTTGTCCGGGAAGCATCCGAGCACGGTGCCACCCAAACCAGGCAGCCTTCCTAACAAATTCTAAAGCACAAGGCCTAGGCGCATGCATCTAGAGAGCATAAGTTCACAAAGTTGGTAACAGAGTTAGAAAAGACTTACTGTGTGGTGTCGACCGTATGGATGGCAGAACCTCGTTCTTGAAGTGGCACAGCCGGTGCAGCAGCTCGTCGGCGGGACAAACCCGAGAAGCGCCGTTAGGTTGCAGAACGAAGGTTGAGGCTCTGGGAAACAGGCGGTGGCGCAGAACTAGAAAACGGCGGAGTATTTCGTCGGCGAGGTCGGACATGCAAAGCTCTAACCAGCGTTCGGGTTTTTTCTTAAGCTGGTTCGAAAATGGAAAAGTGCCGAATGTTGTTCTCTGGGAGTCTTTATATCAGCCCCCAAATTCTGGCCCACGATCCAACGGTCAGGTGCCTCTTCATCCGACGATCAAGAATCGCGCAGGGGGCATTTATGAGTCCTTGTAGTCTGGATCCTCGACGCCTCTAATCCGACGGTCCAGGAGTGGCGGATGCCAAAGGACGCCCCATCCTACGGTCCACCTCGTTCCAGGGACATTAATGATGACTCCCCCCGTGCGGATGTGCCGCCTCGTGACGTGCGCTGACACCCTAGTCTAGGCCTAGCGGCCTTTGGGAGGCCTAGGCAACTCTTCGAGGCCCTTGCAGCAATCATATGGCGACACGTATGTCATTTTTCTTGAAGCGGGCCAAGGGTAAACGTCCCCGGATCACGATAAATGATCCGGGCTAAGCAACCTGCCACTGCCACGGCCTTTCCGCCAAGCCTCCTAGCTCGGACAAGAACTGGGGAGACAACTTGGCGAGCGCCGCGATGGTGGTGCAACCCTCCTCCCGGCTAGCCCGGGTGAAGGCTTGGGGGGTAAATGTTATCCCCATTTCCTGGAAGGGATTTGGGCCTTTGCCCTGGCCCACGGTCAGGGGACCAACTCGGCATTTGGGCCTGGCCCAGGGACTCTAGACTGGGCCCGTATGGAGGGGTCCGGGACGTCCCTCTGGGTTCACCTTCAGCTTGAACGGTCCCGGCGATGTCCGGAGCGCCCGGACCATCGCGGCCTACGCGTCCCTATCCCGGAGCCTGGTATGGTCCGGGCCCGAGGTAAATGTAGCGGGCCAAAGGTAAACGGACCTGGATCACCTCCTCCCCAGTTGAAGGGCCAGGCGTCCAGGATCCTGAAACCGCTTCATTTCGCGTGGGCATTGTCCCCCCACTTTTCGCCTGTAGAAAAGGTCGCATCGGGATTATCCACTGGTGTGTCAGGACTGCGCAGATTGATTTAATATAGTTGCCGAAAATCTCGGTTAACATGATTGATTTAAGTGAGTTATAAAAACATATCTATATATTTATATAAATGCTCGTAATGTGGCTTCCTAGAATCAATAATATATAATTTATCTATGTTACACCCAGATTTCGAGACTTGAGGTTGTGACCTCGAAAGCTGGATCCGTCAGGGGTGAGTTCGAGATGGTCGAAATACATGCTCGTAATCTAGATACCGAACCTTCAAAGCAGGTGGCAACCTCGAAGATGGGCAGCCTCGAAGTTCTTGCAAGCTCGGAAGACAGAACATCGGAGTATGTCCATTGTCAGATGACCTTGGATCAAGTGGCCCAAGCTTGGCATGAGTGTGAGCTCGGGGTAAGGCAGCCTCGGTGGTACTTACCCTTTCCGAACTGATTTCAGGAAAACAAGACAACTTGTACTTCACTCAGAGACTTAGACGGGCATGATGCTGATTGCTGATTGCTGATCTCGAACGGCTTAATAGGTCACTTGAAGGGACACAGTCCATGCATTCAAGAGATATTATTGTTGTAACTTCCCTATAATAAATGGATATTTATTAGTCGGTTACACGCCCCCTGGTCTTCAGGGGACGTTTCCTTGTATATAGGAGTTACAAGCTTTAAAGCCATTAAATTTATTAATATACAGTATAACTTCCCAAAAACGTGTGGGATAGTATTCTGAGACTTCCTCTATAAATAGAGAAGTCATGTACCTTTGTAAAGGACCGAATTTTTGTGATCTTGAGAGAAACTCTAGAGAATTCATCCCTGAAGGATTTCCAGAAATTTCCTAAGATCTAATAACAAAGACTCGTGGACTAGGCAGAGTTAACTGCTGAACCACGTAAAAAACTCTCCTTGTTTTATTGTGTTTTTCTGGCCATAATTCTTTACTGTTTACGTGCTCTACATTTTAAGTTGATGAAAAACGGCGTCAATAATTTGCTGCTTTCATTGAGAGCCTTAAGCAGTACGATCCCCGAACAGTTATGGCCCCAAACGATCAAAACATTCCTGAAGAAAACTATCCAAGACGCCCTGGGAAGCAGCCAATGGTAAACCCAGATACTGAAGAGAGAAGCGAGTCCTCCGATTCTCGGGGACCTCCAGCACCTCCAGCCCTAAGGGATGAGGATATGTACTACAATCCTGAACGGTACGTCCCCATTGTGGAACTTGAAAACCGACAGTTGAAAAAATAATTGGCTGAAGCCAATAAGCGGAATGAGGAGTTGGCTAGGTTAGCCGCAGAGGCTCAGGCGGCTCAGCCCCCACCTCCGTGTGAGAACCAAGCCCCTCCTTCGAGGGACGTGCATGTTCCTCCCCATAGGCCTCGTGGACGTCCTCGAAAAAATGCTGCCACGAGGAGGCCAGAGCAACCTCCGGCACCAGCAGAGCAATCCGCTCCCTCGAGACCCCGAAGAAGTACCCGAGCTAGGGCTCCGGTTAATTCAACTGCAGAGGTACCAGCGGGAACTGGGAATAACCGAGCCCCTACAGAGGCTCGGACTCAGATCCCTGGTAACACGCAGAATGTCACCGACCCATCTCGGGCGAACTCTGGACCGTCTAGGCCTCGAAATGGGTGGCGGCCACCGTCACCCATACGATTCCCTCCATCACCTATAAGATACCCTTCATCGCCTCGCAGGAATGCTCAACCAGTTCGAGATGATGAAGAAAGACGTGCGGGAAGGAGGCAAGGCAGCAGAGAAGCCTTCAGGGAGCGGAGAGGCGCCCAATCTATAAGAAGTCAAATGTCCCGGTCTCGCACTGCAGAGACGAGGCAGCATGAGAGAGACCCATCTCGAAATAATCATGCGAAGAGTCTTACCAGTGACGACTCAGGAGATACTAGATCAGTCAGTATGTATGATCGAGGTCGAAAGAATACTGGGAACCACAGGAACCGCTCCGACCTGCGAGAACACTTGAATCAGAATCGGGGTAATGTTAACCCGTCAAACCCGGACCTAAGAGATCGCCTAAATGGACGTAAAGATCCCTTGCGAAGGCGCGAGCCTGGAATTGTGATCAATTATAGCCAATTTCAGGCAAGACCCCTCGCGGACCCGGTCCAGGAAAGAATTGATCAGTTGGAAAAGGCCTTTAGACTTTTGCAAAATGAGCGAGGTCGGAGTCGGAATGAGGATTCTGACGAGGAGCTCGAACCGTTCGCTCCCCATATTTCCAACACTCTGTTTCCTCAAGGATTTCGGATCCCTCATGTCCCAACTTTTGAGGGAAAGTCCGACCCATACAGCCATCTGAGTACATTCAATACCATAATGAGAGCAAGTAACGTGGGTTACGAGCTCAGATGCATGTTATTTCTAGCATCGCTTACGGGACCAGCCAAAAGCTGGTTCAAGAAATATAAAAGACATTCAATCACTTCTTGGGATCAGCTATCAAAGGATTTCAAGAAGCAGTTCAGAGCCATGATGGGGGTTAGACCTGAGGCATCAACTTTGACTAACGTTCGGCAGCAGCCAGGCGAGACATTGAAAAGTTACCTTACGAGGTTTAACTTGGAAGTTGCCCGGGCTCAAAATGTGGAACAGCGGTCATCTAATGGCTGTCCAAGCTGGGGTAATGCCAGGAAGTCCTCTCTGGGACGATATGCAGAGAAAACCGGTGAGGTCCCTAACCGAGTTTAATAAACGAGCTTAGAGGTTTGTCAATGTAGAGGAGGTGAGGTCGACATTGAATATGACCTCTCAGCCCATAACTACAATGATAAACGTAAACTCTGCCTCAACCTCAGCGGACCCACCAGCCTCAAAGCCTACTGCGGAAAACCCTTCCAAGAGAAATAAGAACGAAGGGAGTAACCCCGAGGCCGAAGGGGGAAAGAAGAAGAAGGGGGAAAGATATTTCTTCGTATACAAAGTGTACACCGAGCTCAATGAGTCTCGGGAGAATATATACCTGGTTAATGAAAACCAGGCCCCTTTCAGGCGTCCAGACCCCAGAGACACCGGGCACACTACTGATGAGTGCCGACAGTTGAAAGACGAGATCGAAGGATTGATCTAGAGAGGTTATTTCAGACAGTATGTCAAAAACTAGAATACTAATCAGGTGTCCACAAGCCAGAGGGCAGCTGCGCCACAACCTGCACAAAACAACAATTCCTGAGCCATGGAAGAAGATAGGCCCCCTCCAATTGATGGAGAAAACGTGATAACCATCTCGGGTGGACCTCATCTTGCAGGTATGGGCAGGAATGCCCAAAAATGATATGTGAACAAGCTAAAGACTGGGGACGGGTCTCCTTATGAACCCGAACCTAGAGCTCCAAAATGCCAAAAAGTTGAGTCTCAACCGATTACCTTTACTGAGGACAATGCGTCCCATGTTCAGTTCCCCCACAATGACCCACTGGTCATCACTCTCCAGCTCGCGAACAAGAGAGTTCACCGAGTTCTCATTGATAATGGGAGCTCCGTGAACATCCTCTATAAGGCCACCCTATAAAAGATGGGACTCGCACTTCGAGACCTAAAAGCGTGTGCAACAACTTTGTACGGCTTTTCAGGAGAGGGGATTGCCTGTATGGGGTCCATCGAACTCCCAGTAACCTTGGGAGACTACCCGGTCTCGGTGACCAAGATGATGGAGTTCGTAGTAGTAGACCTACCATCAGCCTACAACGTGCTGCTCGGGAGACCCGCCCTAGTAGGGCTGGGGGCAGTCTCGTTTGTAAGGCATCTGGCCATCAAGTTCCCGACTTCTAGTGGCATCGGGACGTTGAGGGAGATCAGTTAGCCGGAAGGGAATGTTATAGGATTTCTGTAAGAGGAAAGAAACAGGCGAGCAAACAAACACTCGTCGTTATCCAGAACAAGGACGGGACGATCTTGGAGATAGACGAAGAGATCGACCCAAGAGTGGAGGAAAGAACTGACCTCGAGCCATTAGAAGAGCTCAAGAGTGTCAGGCTCGAAGAGTCAGATCCATCGAGAACGGTAAAGGTCGGGAAACATCTACGCAAAGAAACTAAATAGCAATTAATTTTCTTTCTGAAGAGAAACCAGGATGTCTTCGCGTGGTCACATTCGGACATGGTGGGAATAAGTCCAAATATTGTGAGCCACGTGTTAAATATCGATAAAAGCTTCCCACCAAAGCAACAAAAGCGAAGACAGCTGGACGACGATAGAAAGAAGGCACTGAAAGAGGAAGTCGACAGGTTAAAAGCAAACCGATTCATTAGGGATGCTTTTTACCCCGATTTGGTAGGCAATCTGGTACTGGTTCCGAAGCCCAATGGGACGTGGCGAACCTGCATCGACTATTCGGATCTCAATAAGGCCTGTCCAAAAGACTATTTTCCTTTACCATAGATTGACCAGCTCGTGGATGCCACGGCAGGGCATGGACTGATGTCATTCATGGGTGCCTATTTTGGATATAACCAGATTTCCATGCATGCCCCTGACCAGGAACATACGAGCTTCATAACGGACAAGGGGTTATATTGTTATAACGTCATGCCATTCGGGCTCAAAAATGTTGGGGCCACATACCAGCGGCTCGTGAACATGATGTTTTCAGAGCAAATAGGGAACAACATGGAAGTTTATGTTGACGACAAGTTAGTCAAGTCCCAACTTAACGATAACCATGTTGATGATCTTGAAGAATGCTTTGCCGTGCTCCGAAAGTATAACATGAAGCTTAACTCTCAGAAATGCTCCTTTGGGGTATCTTCAGGAAAATTCCTGGGATTCATTGTAAACGCTCGTGGAATAGAAGCTAACCCAGACAAGATCCGGGCCCTGATCGACATGCCCTCACCTCGGAGACACAAAGATGTCCAAAGTTTGACCGGCAGGATGGCGGCACTAAGTAGGTTTATCTCAAAATCTACAGACTGTTGTCTTTCATTTTTCAACCTATTGAGGGGAGGCAAGAAATTCGAATGGACGGAAGAATGCGAGTTAGCCTTCCAGGAGCTTAAAAATCACCTCACAGAACCCCCCGTCTTATCAAAACCTATTACGGGAGAAGTGCTATATTTATATCTCGCCACTACCGAGCACGCCATAAGTGCAGTGCTCGTGCGAGAGGAAGGAAAGGTGCAGAGGCCCGTATATTACGTTAGTAAAAGATTACTGGGGGCAGAGTCGAGATACCCCTTGATGGAAAAGCTAGCTCTCAGCTTAATTCATTCATCTCGAAAACTTTGACCCTACTTTCAGGTGCACCCCATCCATGTATTAACTGATCAACCACTAAGACAAGTCTTGTCTAAGCCAGAAGCTTCAGGTCGACTTCTTAAATGGGCGGTTGAACTCGGGCAATTCGAGATCACCTACCACCCAAGGACGACCATCAGGGCACAAGCCTTGGCAGACTTTATAGTGGAATGTACTGGCATGACCAACGATGAAGTTATAACCCCGGCCCACGAGCTGTGGAAACTTTACGTTGATGGGTCATCTAATGAAAATGGATCGAGGGCAGGAGTCATTTTGATCACTCCCACAGGAAGCATATTCCATTCTGCTTTAAGATTCAACTTCAACGCATCAAATAACGAGGTCGAATACGAGGCTTTACTGGCGGGACTTCGTATAGCCAAGGATCTCAATGCTAAAGGAATACATTGTTACAGCGACTCCCAACTAGTAGTTAACAAAATTTTGGGAGAATACCAGGCTCGTGGCGCGAAAATGGCAGCTTACTTAGAAAAGGCAAAGACAGCATTGGAACATTTCGAGTTTTACGCGATCGAACAGGTCCCCCGAGAGCAAAACTCGAATGCAGATGCCTTAGCTCGGCTCGCTACTTCCACCAAGAATGATGAGCTAAATGTTGTGCCAATTGAACATCTCTCGGCACCTAGTATTAATCAGCCAGAGCAGAAAGACGTATGTATGATTGATTCCAAGCCTACCTGGATGACTCCAATAGTCGAATATCTCGAGGCCGGTATCCTTCCAAAAGATCAGAACCAGGCTCGAAAGTTGATGTATAAAATCCCCCGTTACACCATCATGGATGGCAGGCTGTATAGAAGGGGATATTCCATGCCATTACTTCGGTGTGTGACTCCACCCGAAGCCAAGAAAATCATTGAAGAAATTCACAAAGGGTTCTGTGGAGACCATACTGGGGGGCATAACCTGTCCAAGAAAATCATACGCCAAGGTTATTTCTGGCCTACCATCAAGTCGGACTCTTTTGAGTACGTAAAGAAGTGTGATAAGTGTCAGCGATTCACCACAATTCCTCGAGCTCCACCATCCGAGTTGACCATGATGACCTCCCCATGGCCATTTGCGATATGGTGAATCGACCTCATAGGCTCTCTCCCAACTGGCAAGGGCAGAGTGAAGTATGTTGTAGTTGCTGTAGACTACTTCACGAAGTGGACAGAAGCTGAACCGTTAGCAACAATAACCTCTAAAAAAAGTCCTTGACTTTGAAGTGAAGAACATTATATGTCGATATGGGATGCCGAGGAAAATTGTATCCGACAACAGAACCCAGTTCGATAGCGATCTGTTCACTAACTTTTGCGAAAAAAATGGAATAATAAAGAGTTTTTCGTCAGTAGCTCATCCCCAGGCGAATGGCAAGGTCGAAGCTGTAAACAAAACTCTCAAGATTTCACTGAAGAAAAAGTTGGAAGAAGCAAAAGGACGATGGCCTGAAGAATTTCCCCAAGTCCTATGGGGATATAGGACTACGGCCCGAACATCGACAGGACATACCCCGTTCTCTCTAGCGTACGGTTGTGAGGCTATGTTGCCAGTTGAGGTCGAAATTCCTACAATTCGAACCCACGCTTATGACCAAGACTCGAACCACACTCAGCTCGAAGAAACCTTAGACCTGATCGAAGAAAGAAGAAACGAAGCTCAGCTAAGAAACGTTGCATACCAACAGCGAGCTACCAGGTACTTCAACAATAGGGTTCGGGATCGAAAATTCGATGTGGGAGATTTGGTGCTAAGGCGTGTATTTTTGGCAACACGAGATCCAGCAGCTGGTGTGCTCGGGCCAAATTGGGAAGGACCCTACCAGATAGAGTCAGTCATCCGACCCGGTGTCAAGTTAGCGAGATTGGATGGGAGCCTAGTTCTGCGAGCATGGAATGGCGAACACCTAAGACCTTACTATCAATAGTGTAGGAAGGATGTTGCCTGTAACCATGCTTGTTTATCTGTACTGTTTTGCCTACTTTTGGATTTTATCAAATAAAGATTCATTTCGTCTAATATGGTTTATTTTTGCAATCTCTCTTAATCTAATAACCTATGGTCACATTCATAGGATATTAAGGGGGCATCATTGGGATATATAAATACCACCAGCTTGAAAAATAAAGTAACATATACGAAATACATATAAGTGTTTGGAGATAACCAAATGTGCGAGCTAAGATAGTTTGGATATAACCGAATTATCAAAAACATACAAGTGTTTGGATGTAACCAGATGCGCGAGCTTAGATAGTTTGGACGTAACCAAATTATCAAAAGATAAAAATGTTTGGATGTAACCAAATATGCGAACTAGATTAAAAATATATGTGTATGGATTACGAACCAAACACGAACTTAATAGGTTTGGAGCAAACCAGCTAAAACTAATTGACAGTAAGTTGGAACATAAACCCACTTCGAGTTAAGTCGAGATCGAGGCTGGAGTATCTTATAAAACAATAGTTTCGAACTCATAACCTCGGAGAGATAACCGAGGACGAGAAAAAGTAACTAAAAAATAAGATATAACTAAATCGTTTGCATTACACACCATACAAGTACTTTCGGGTTCATGGTTAAAGTAATATCCGACCTTGACAAATAACGAGATCGGAAGCGGATAATTTGAGCAAACTGTGCGTGAATGCATTGAACCTCGAGCCTAAATCCAAACTATGTTTGTGCGAATAAACAAGCATACACGATTCTTTAATATAAAATGTGCAAAATATTTCAAATCAAGAAATGTAAAGCATATATATTAAAAGAAAGCCAAAAAGAAAAAGAAATTGTATCAGCCCTACGGGCATAAATTAAAACAATTTCAAAAATAAAAGGACGCAGCCCTGAAGTGAAATTTATGAAGGAGCAGTCTCCTTGGTCGTCTCAGCACCAGCAACACTAGTCTCTCCAGGACGAATAGCATGACTATCCTTCTGAACAATCTCCCAAGCAGCCCGAGCAGCCTCCTCCGCGTCAAGCTGAGCTTGCCATTTGGCCACAAATCCTTCCTCGAAAGAGCCCAGGAAGCTGGTATCAAGGTCAGCGTTGCTAGCCCAGATCCTGTACATGGCTTGATCAACCGCATTGTCCTTCTTCTCTTTGTACTCGGTAAGGAGGCGAGCCTTTTCACTCTCGATTATCTCGAAAGTGGCAGCCTTCTCCTCCTCGAGCTTGGCATTAGCTTTCTCCAGCTCCGCAAGTCGACCATTCGCCTTTTCAAGCTCTGTCTTCGAGTCCTTGAGCTCATCAGCCATTTTAAGCTGGAGATTCCTCGACTCCTGGGCCAAAGACATGCTCGAGTGCACCTCATTGGTCAGCTTATAATTAAGCTGAGCCGAGACGACAAGAGCCTGAAACACAAAGAGATTGAATTAGAACATAAGCCAAGGCACATAAGCAATTAAAAGTAAGTTACGAAAATTACCGCGGCAGTAAGTTCAATACTCTTGTCATAAAAAGTATTGCAGTCTCGAGCCTTACTCACAAACTCCCAGTGCTCAGCGTTGAATCCCGTAAGACTCTGACCCACCCGAGAGAGGATATTCGAGCCAATTACAGCTTCGTGGGCCCCGGCGGCACTATCAAGCACGAACTCATCAACGTGAGGTCGGGCCGACGGCAAGAGTGACTTGGAGGTTGAGGGTTTTTTCGGGGGTGGGACGAGTGCTGAAGGAATTGTAGCCGGAGGAAGCGCAGCAGATGCGACCGAGATGGATGTATCGACCTGGGCAGTCTGGTCCTCAGCTGTACTCGCAGTAGTTGGAGCTGGTGGAGTTTTCTCAGTGCGCTTGAGGATTTTGGAGGGTTGGTCTGACCTCCGCGACCCTCTTGGGCGCTTACTCTTTTGAGCCCCCTCGCCACTGTAGAGCACGGCGTCAAGGTCAGAGTCCATAGCACCTGCACAGTTGCAATCATGATTTAGCATGGTGCTAACAAATGTAGAAGAAATAAGAAAAAACAAGTGGAGAAAAACCTAACTGGAACTCTCCTCCGAGCTTGAGCTCGGAGACCATGAAATTCCCCCATCTTCAGAAGAGGCAGGGGGAGTACCTTCCCTATAGGTGGACGTCAACCTCGAAAGGTCCCTATAGTCGTTGGTCCCATATTGGACGGCTATTCCGTTCCATACCTCGTTCAGACTATACATAGTGTCGTATTTCCCGAGCTAGCTATCGAACCTATGAACCCGTTCATCTACCCAAGTTCATACATAAAAATGGTCTCTATCGTCCTCGCACAATACTAACCTATCGGGTTTGTGTTTTAATAGGGTGGGGGACCACATTTTCGAGCTTAGGATAACTGTACCTTGATCATCCGAGCCTGAGCTCGAGGCTTCATCGTTGGCCTCGTTCCCTGATTGCGGGCTCCTTCGGCGAACTGGAGGCGGGGGCCTCACCTCTCTCCTTGGGGGGAGTATGCCTGTTGGCAAAGGCACGAGCTCCCAGCGGTCATATTTTTTATTGGACCAATCCGAGGTGGACTAGCCATTTCCCAAGAGACCGCAAGCTCGGAGCTTACCTTCATGCAAAAGGTATGAGAGGGATCTCCTGCCATAAGGGAGTTGGAGCAGAGTCTCTCTATGCTCCTTCATCTCATCAGTAGGAGTAGGACGATGATAGTTGGCTGGAAAATAAAATACATTTCAACTAAGTACGTGCCTATAGACAAAAGTCCGAGCACAGAAAAGAAGGAGGTTGGGATACTTACGAATATGTCTGAACGAGTGGTATCGAGATCGAGCTAGGCCATCTGTCCAGAAGAAGGCCTTCTTAAAGTCAGGAGGGTGATTGGGAAGATCCTCAAACATCTTTTTCTCCTTGGGGTAGCTCGAGAGATAATAGAAGTCGTCTCCTCCCCGAGCTTGGGAGGGATTGCTTTTCAAGTAGAAAAGATACAGGATCTCCTCTGGCGATGGTCCTTCCCACTTCAGCTCGTGGTATAGCGACCTCAGGGCAGACAGAACCCTGTAAGAATTAGTGTTGAGCTGGAATGGAGCCAACCCAACAAAGTCTGTGAAGTCCTTGAAGAAAGACTTCAAAGGCAGTGTCTCTCCTGCCTTCATGTGCTCCTGGCTCCAAGGCGCGTATCTCAGCTTGTTGTCAGGATTTCCATCTCCTGGAGCATGGCAGCTTCGCTCGTGGGAAGTAGGGGCTCGACACCTTAGCGAGCCTGATAATCTTATACCATGAAAGGCCAGGATATCGTTTATCTGACCTAGTGAGGTAACCGAGCTCCAATAATGCTCGGCCTCAAAAATTTCCCTCCTCGGCTGTGAGGTAGAGGGCTCCCCCATCAGTGAGAATCGAAGATCTCCTAGGTTGTACGCGACTGTCACTTTCAGCCTGGGATCAAGGGGGATCGGTCTGGACCCTGAGTCAGATTCCGAATAAAGAGCCTCTCAAAGGATTTTTCTCTCCTTCTCTATAACTTTGACGATTTGACGACGATAGTGAGCTCGGGTTTCTTCTTGTTCGCGAGCTAGCTCGTGTTCGCGAATCAGATGCTGGTTCTGGGTAAACAACGACTCCGGGCTCGGAGTTTTTGGCGAATATGGGATGGCAAGCAACGACCCCCACCGTCTTTCCATATTCTGTGACATCTAGCAAGAAAGAAAAAATGGTGAGGGCCATGCATGCAAGGAATCAAGAATAACGATCTTGGTGGGTCAAGCTCGAAAATGCTTGGATACAAGATGAGTTCGATCTTGGAGACCCGATTAAGTGTCATGACGTGTACTTCACGAAAAAGGGAGGGAAGTGGGTCTAATTTTTTAGAATCCCGAAATATCAGGAAAAAAGGTGGCAGTTATTCAAAAATGGTATTTTTGAGTATCGTGCATTCTTTAAAATCAAGATTTTGTACCCGATATCTTGGTGTGCAAGATATGTCCTCCAAAATTTGAAAACCCAGAAAAAAGACCATATTTGGGTCTTCCTACATTTGAACTGGATTCAAAACCAGTAATGGGGAACCTAAACTAATATCTATCGATCAAAGTATCCTAGTATATCAAACTAAAGAATAAACCAGCACATTCCCATAAATGTAAAAGCAACAAAGGCAGAAACTGGCGTAAAGGAAAAAAAAGAAGATATACATAAAAGTTAAGATCAGATACTTACACAATGAAGATGGTGGTTGCAGAGAAACAGATGACTGAAGAAGAGGCTGCAGGTATGATCTCACGGTCTCGAACAAGCTGGTGGTCCTTTGTTTCTTTGGGCGAGAGAACATGTAACACCAAGCGCTTTTTGGGCTTGCCTCTGGGTTTCTCTTCTCTTTTTTCTTCTGGTAAACGTGAAAATGAGAGGAAGAGGACGACTGAAGTCTTATATATAGGCTATCAGAAATCTTAATAGAAGGAGTAATCTGGGCCATTGGCCAGATCCGTATCAAATCCAACGGTCAGGGATAGGAGACAAGATGGTGCCGTAAAGGTGGTAGGCGAACGATCGTGGGCAGATTACCGAGGCACTCGAGTACCTTGAATAAGCAATACTCAACTGACACGTGTCCACACTCGAGTATGTGTGACGGTGCGATTCCCAAAGAAAGTAGTTCAAAAGTTTCCTTCTCATAGGATTCGAACAAATACTTTTGAGGGGGCAAAATGTTACACCCAGATTTCGAGACTTGAGGTTGTGACCTCGAAAGCTGGATCCGTCAGGGGTGAGTTCGAGATGGTCGAAATACATGCTCGTAATCTAGATACCGAACCTTCAAAGCAGGTGGCAACCTCGAAGATGGGCAGCCTCGAAGTTCTTGCAAGCTCGGAAGACAGAACATCGGAGTATGTCCATTGTCAGATGACCTCGGATCAAGTGGCCCGAGCTTGGCATGAGTGTGAGCTCGGGGTAAGGCAGCCTCGGTGGTACTTACCCTTTCCGAACTGATTTCGGGAAAACAAGACAACTTGTACTTCACTCAGAGCCTTAAACGGGCATGATGCTGATTGCTGATCTCGAACGGCTTAATAGGTCACTTGAAGGGACACAGTCCATGCATTCAAGAGATATTATTGTTGTAACTTCCCTATAATAAATGGATATTTATTAGTCGGTTACACACCCCCTGATCTTCAGGGGACGTTTCCTTGTATATAGGAGTTCCAGGCTTTAAAGCCATTAAATTTATTAATATATAGTATAACTTCCCAAAAACGTGTGGGATAGTATTCTGAGACTTCCTCTATAAATAGAGAAGTCATGTACCTTTGTAAATGACCGAAATTTTGTGATCTTGAGAGAAACTCTGGAAAATTCATCCCTGAAAGATTTCCAGAAATTTCCTAAGTTCTAATAACAAAGACTCGTGGACTAGGCAGAGTTAACTGCTGAACCACGTAAAAAACTCTCATTGTTTTATTGTATTTTTCTGGCCATAATTCTTTACTGTTTACGTGCTCTACATTTTAAGTTGACGAAAAATGATGTCAACAATCTATTTTTTTTATAATTTGTGGTTTTCTAATTTTTTATATATTTAAAATATGATTAATTAATCATTTCAAAAATCCCTATAGTCCCACATGGTTTACAAATCATTGTGGGGTTATACTTCTAGGCTATAAATAAACCCTTCATGACTTTGATTTGTAATTTGTCCAAACATTAATAATTTTTTTCTTATAATTATTGATTTAAGTGAGTTATACAAACATATATAACATCAAGGAAAAGTGGAAGAATTACTAAATTATAATTTTCTATCATTATAAAAAAGTTATAATTTCCTTACTCATATTGTATTTTTTTTAAATATTATAAATCTATATATTTATATAAATGAGAGTCTCAAGGAGATGATGCGTTTTCTTAGTTTTTCTCATTTTTTTATTCAACTTTTTCTAAAAACAATATATTTTTATTCTATTTAAAAAAAAAAATTAACTCTATTTTATTTATTTTTGTTTCTAAATATCTATATATATATAATAAATTAATTACTATTAACTCTATTTTCTTTTATCTTAGTTTCTAAATATATATCAATATATAATGATAAATTAATTAACTAATTTAAATAGAGATATTTAAATGTTTTTTTAAATGAGATATTTAAAAAAAAATATTATAATTAAAATGAAACGTGCATGCATATATAAATATATATTTAAATCAAGACAATTATATAAAATAAAATATATTCTGATTTACTCTATTTTAGTCAAATATTTTTTCTGAAAATTCAACACGAACACTTTGTATAGAAATGAGATTTATATGGAAGTGATGTGGCTTCCTAGAATCAATAATATATAATTTATCTATTTTCTTATAATTTGTGGTTTTTTCTAATTTTGTTTATTTAAAAAATGATTAATTAATCATTTAAAAAATCTCTATAGTCCCACATGGTTTACAAATAATTATGGGTTTATACTTCTAGGCTGTAAATAAACATTTCATTGACTTTAATTTGTAATTTATCCAAATATTAATATTTTTTTTCTTATGATGATTGATTTAACTAAATCTTGCCTAATAGTTATATATTTTTTTAGTTTATTAAATTTAAATTTAAATTTTATATATAATTTCGAGTGAGTTATACAAGCATATATAACATTAAGGAAAAGTGGAAGAATTACTAAGTGTCTACAAAAATTATAATTTTCTATCATTATAAAAAAAATTATTATTTCCTTACTCATATTGTATTTTTTTTAATATCATAAATCTATATATTTATATAAAAGAGAGTCCTACGGAAATGATGTGTTTCTTTAGTTTTTCTAATTTTTTTAAATATTATAAATCTATTTATTTATTTTTATAAAGGCACTCTAAAATTGCTTTAACTCACTCTATCTATTTTCTTAGTTTTACTCTCTTTTTTTTCAACTTTTTCTAAAAACAATATATTTTTATTCTATTTTTTTAAATAATAATAATAATAATTAACTCTCTTTTATTTTATTTTAGTTTCTAAATATCTATCAATATATAATAATAAATTAATTGCTATTAACTCTGTATAAATTAATTGCTATTAACTCTGTTTTCTTTTATCTTAGTTTCTAAGCATCTATCTATATATAATGATAAATTATTAACTAATTTAAATGTATTTTTAAATGAGAAATATTTTAAAAAAATATTATAATTAAAATGAATCGTGCATGCATATATAAATATATATTTATTTGATTTGAAAATTAAACTACGACACAATTATCTAAAAGAAAATATATTCTGATTTACTCTATAACATTAAAGAAAAATTGAAGAATTACTAAGAGTCTACAAAAATTATAATTTTCTAATCATTATAAAAAAAAATTAGAATTTCCTTACTCATATTGTATTTTTTTTAATATTATAAATCTATATATTGAGATAATATATTTATATATAGTAGAGTCTCAAAGAGGTGATGTGTTATCTTAGGGCTTGATTGATTCAACATTCAAATACAATGTATGTGGATAGTTAAATTGATTTGAAAATACTCATTTTGAAAATAATATTTTCACTTTCCAAAATTTTGATTAGTTAGTGATTTTATATTTAAAATGATGCGGGTCCCTCTAAAATCTAAGGAAATTATAGGAAATGATAAAATATCGTTTTCAATTTTTATGTGTAAAAGCAGGCTCATTTTTCAAAACTTGTTTTGGATTTGTTTTTTAAAATAACCTACCAATAAAGGATTATGTGAGAACTTTATATTTTAAGGATTAAAAAACATAAAATTGTATTTGAATAATAAACCAATCAGCCCCTTAGTTTTTCTAATTTTTTTTAAATATTATAAATCTATTTATTTATATAAAGGCACTCTAAAATTGTTCTAACTCACTCTATCTATTTTCTTAGTTTTTCTCATTTTTTTATTCAACTTTTTCTAAAAACAATATATTTTATTCTATTTAAAAAAAAATTAACTCTTTTTTATTTTAGTTTCTAAATATCTATCTATATATAATAATAAATTAATTACTATTACCTCTATTTTCTTTTATCTTAATTTCTAAACATCTATCTACATATAATGATAAATTAATTAACTAATTTAGATAAAGATATTTAAATGTCTTTTTAAATGTGATATTTTAAAAATATATATATAATTAAAATGAAACGTGCATGAATATATAAATATATATTTAAATGATTTAAAAATTAAACTACAATACAATTATATAAATAAAAATATATTCTGATTTACTCTATTTTAGTGAAATATTTTTTTTTGAAAATTCAATACGAACTCTTTGTTTAGAAAGGAGAGTTATGTGGAGATCATGTGACTTCTTAGAATCAATAATATAATATTTATCTATTTTCTTATAATTTGTGGTTTTCTATTTTTTTTTAAAATGATTAATTATTCATTTAAAAAATTCTTATAGTCCCACATGGTTTACAAATCATTGTGGGGTTATACTTCTAGGTTATAAATAAACCATTCATTGACTTTAATTTGTAATTTGTCCAAATATTAATATTTTTTCTTATGATGATTGATTTAACTCAATTTTGCCCAATAGTTATATATTTTTTTAGTTTATCAAATTTATATTTTATATATAATTTCGGGCGAGTTTTACAAACATATATAACATTGAGGAAAAGTGGAATAATTACTAAATTATAATTTTCTATCATTATAAAAAAAATTATAATTTCCTTACTCATATTGTATTTTTTTAATATTATAAATCTATATATTTATATAAAGGAGAGTCACAAGGAGATGGTGTGGTTTCTTAATTTTTCTAATTTTTTAAATATTGTAAATCTATTTATTTATATAAATGCACTCTAAAATTGTTCTAACTCACTCTATCTATTTTCTTAGTTTTTCTCAATTTTTATTCAACTTTTTCTAAAAATAATATATTTTTATTCCATTTAAAAAAAATAATTAACTCTTTTTTATTTTATTTTAGTTTCTAAATATATATACATATAATAATAACTTAATTACTATTAACTCTATTTTCTTTTATCTTAGTTTCTAAACATCTATCTATATATAATGATAAATTAATTAACTAATTTAAATGGAGATATTTAAATGAGATATTTTTTTTTGAAAAAATATTATAATTAAAACGAAACGTGCATGTATATATAAATATATATTTAAATGATTTAAAAATTAAACTACAACACAATTATATAAAATAAAATAAAATATATTGTGATTTACTCTATAACATTAAAGAAATGTGGAAGAATTACTAAGTGTGTGCGAAAATTATAAATTTCTATAATTATAAAAAATATATTATAATTTCCTTACTCATATTGTATTCTTTTTTTTAATATTATAAATCTATATATTTACACAATATATTTATATAAAGGAAAGTCCCAAGGAAATGATGTGTTTTATTTGTTTTTCTATTTTTTTTTTAAATTTTATAAATCTATTTATTTATATAAAAACACTCTAAAATTGCTCCAGCTCACTCTATCTATTTTCTTAATTTTTCTCATTTTTTTTATTCAACTTTTTCTTAAAACTATATATTTCTATTCTATTTTTTTAATAATAATAATAATAATTAACCGTTTTTTATTTTATTTTAGATTCTAAATATCTATCTATATATAATAATAAATTAATTAGTATTAACTATATTTTATTTTATCTTAGTTTCTAAATATCTATCTATATATAATAATAAATTATTTAACTAATTTAAATATAGATATTTTAGATGTGATATTTTTTACAAAAATATTATAATTAAAGTTAAACATGCATGAATATATAAATATATATTTAAATGATTTAAAAATTAAACTACAACACAATTATATTAAAGAAAATATATTCTGATTTATTCTATTTAAATCAAATATTTTTTCTGAAAATTCAATACGAACTCTTTGCTTGATTAATTTTTAATAATTTATTTGACCATTTAAAAAAATAAAGGGTCCAAATAAGTAATCGGCCAAAAGACATATGGTTCAAATAATCTATCTATATATATACATATTCTTATTCTTAACACTTTGACAAAACACGAGGTGTAAAAGTTAATTTTTTTTATATAAAAGGTCCAGTCTGGTAATCGGCTATTGTTGACGCCGTTTTTCGTCAACTTAAAAATGAGAGCAATTAAACAAGAAGAATGTTTGAGGAAATGAAAGAAGATGAACACAAGAGGTTTTTTACGTGGTTCAGCAGTTAAATCTGCATAGTCCACGAGTCTATGTTATTAGAACTTGGGAGTTTTCTTGAAACTTTTCAGAGAATAGTTGCCGAGAGTCTCTTCAGAAATCAGAAATCGATCCCCTACAAATGGATCTTCCTTCTCTATTTATAGAGAATGTTGCATAATTCATTCCCACATATCTCGGGAAGATATTCTGTGAATAAATTAATATAATGTTATTTAATGCATTATTTCTTACATACACGGAAACGTCCCATAAAATGTGGGATCAGATAACAGATTAAATAATATCCCTTAAACATTGAGATTGTCCAACAATAAATATGTTCACATATAACTAATTAACTCATATACGAGACTCATCAAATCTCCGAGACTATCAGTTGATCACGAGCTTGTCACCTTACTTTGCCTATGCTCGGAACAAATAGACATTGACGATGTTGCCACATTCGAACTCACACATTCCGAGCTCGAACTAGTTTGGAAGGCAAGAGATGGTTCAAGGATATATACAAGTGTCACACCATGCTATTTGCGAGCTCGGAGCATTTTCAAGGCTACACATCCAGCGAACCTTCGAGGTCGCTATTTACAGAGAAACAGTTTGACGCATGACGACCGCGTCTATTTCAAGCTTACACTTAACAAGCCTAGATCTCAGGATCATAGCTTCTCATGCTTGAAATCTGGGTGTAATATTTTGCCCCCTCAAAAGTATCAGTTCGAATCCTATGAGAAGGAAACTTTTGAACTACCCTCCCTAGAAACTGTACCATTAATTGCACTCGAGTATGGACACGCGTCAACCAGGGATTGACTAATCAGAGTACTTGAGTGCCTTTTCACTTCTTCCATGTCTATTCGTCTGCCGCCAGTACTCCATTTGTACCTGACCGTTGGATCAGATACGAAATCTGGTTAACGGCTCAAATTAGCCTGACCTTTGACTTTCCCTGGGGCCTATAAATACATCCCCATCGTCTTCCTCATTTTACTTTCTCGCTTTGAATTTTCAGAGAAAAAAGAAGAGAAACCAAAATCGAAGTCCGCTCTGCTCTTGAATGTTTTCCAATCCGAGAAAGCAAAACAACGTTTGCTTATTCGACTCTGTGAGATCATTCTTGCAACCACTCCTTTGGTCATCAATCTCTCTGTACCCACCATCTTCATTGTGTAAGTTTCCGTCCTTGATCCCGTATGTTCATAAGTACTTTTTCTCCATGAACGTTTGAATTGTTGTTGCACTGTAGGCACATATACTAGTTTAGCACTAGAATGTTTTAGCCGATACTGTGTAGTTCTTAGGTTCTTCTGATATTATGGGTTCCAAACCCAGATTTTGCATAAAAGATGCAAATATGGCTCTTTTATTGTGTTATTTAAGTTTCAGATATCATATCGTGTAGGCCAAGAAATGGGGTATGGAATTAGGGTTTTTAAATTGCACGTTTCCCAAAATTATAACATTTTTGAGTAACCGCCAACTTTTTCCCTGAAAATTCGGGATTCTTTAAAATAAATTTACTTCCTTTTTCCATGTCAAATACACTCTCGAAGCCCGAGCCTTACAATGACTCGGGGGTTCTTTCGAGTTTACCCATTCCTTCGATCTCGATCGAACTTACTCCGTGACCTCGGGCCTTCGAGCTCGAATCACTTAAAATTTTGTTCTTATTTCTTGTGCCTGGCCCTCACCCTTTTCTTTCTTGCTAGATGTCGCAGAATTTGGAAAAACGGTGGGGTCAGTGCTTGCAACTTCCTACTACCCGTCGACTCCAAGCCCTGAATCACCCTTTACTTGAAATAAGCGGCTTATTCACGAGCACAAATTGAGGTGTGAGGAAGAAGAAATTTGAGCTCACTTCCGACACAAAATCAATGAAGTTGAGGAGAGGAAAAGGAAAAGGCTTCAGGTCGCGATTTATCCTGATCCAGACCCCGAACTTAGACCGGTCCCTCTTGACCCCAAGCTCAAAGTCACTGTTGCCTTCAAGCCGGGTGACCTCAGTTTCACACTGATGGAGGATTCATCAAATCGTCCCTCCACTTCGAAACCTACTTCCATTCCTACGTCTAGGGGAGAAATGCTCGAGGCCAAACATTACTGGAGCTTGGTGTCTTCATTAGGACAGATCTCCGACATCCTAGCTCGCCATGGCCTATGCTTTAGTAGTTGGAAGTCTCATGTATGTTATGTTGTGTACGAGACCAGACATTTGTTTTGAAATGGGAGTAGTCAATAGTTATCAGTCAAGTCCTAGTTTGGAACACTGGATTGCAGTAAAGCACATTCTCACGTACCTTCGAAGAACGAGAGATTATATGCTTGTTTATTGAAGAGGTGGATTAAACCTTTACTACATATAATAATTCTCATTTTCAATCAGATAGAGGCAGTTGTAAGTCGACATTTGGATCAGTATTCACTTCACTCTTATTGGAGAAGATGTAGTCTGGAGAAGTATTAAAAAATCCAACATTTCAGATTCAACCATGGAAGTAGAATATATAGCGGCTTGTTAAACAGCCAAGGAAGCGGTTAGGCTTAGAAAGTTCTATACTTATTTGGAAATTGTTCCAGATACAAACAAGTCAATGATAATTTAATGTGACAGCAATGGTGCGGTAGCTAATTCAAAGGAACCAAGGAGTCACAAGAGAGGTGAGCATATAGAAATGAAATACTATATTGCAGAGAGATCGTACATTGGGGATGATGTGACAGCTATGAAGATTGTCGGAACGGAACATGGCAGGCCCATTTAGCGAAACACTTCCTGCTAAGTTGTTTAAGGGTCATGTGTGAAATATGGGATTATGAAATATGCCACACTTGCTTGTTAAGGGAAAGTGGGAGATTGTTAAGGTTTATGAATGTTAGTGGTAAATGTGTAAATAAGAGTGTGCAGTAGAAGGTGTATTGCGAAAAATAATTGTTTTTAAGATCGAGCTAGGATCAATATATGTATGTATACATTAAATCAAACACAATAGATAGATCCAAATACAATACCTTTTGTAGCCTATCAAGTATCATCACTATCGTTTAGTATATAATAACAAACATCTAATCTACAAGATTGCACTAAGATCCACACCGCGATCTTCCAAGCTAATCCTCAACACACTAGGACATGTGTGGGTATGTAGGATGATATGTGCAATATAGACTTTCTTGATATTCTCAACAAACGAGATCAATAGATGTTAGACCAAGAGAGAGGCTAAGAGAGAGTATCAATCTTTTTCAGGATTTCTCTAAAAACCAAATAATGTGCCTCACTAAAAAATCACGACATGTGATTTTATAAACCTAAAATATCTATCACTATAGACTTAGTCAATAATTGATTAGGTTCAGATTTAAGTATTTAATCAAATCAAAATATATTTTTAAATAGTAATTTAATAAATAAAATATTTCAAATTATAATATTTAAAATTCGAACGATTCAAAATTTGGTCTGGCCTAATGTTACACTTCAATCACTGTGCAAGACAGTGACTGTGCGTGTGGCACCACGTGGTGCTCCCCAGTTTTTTTTCTTTTATTTATTTAATTAATAAGATAAAGTATATATGCATTAAAATAATGTATTAATTCATAAATGTGTAAATATCAGTTAATTCAAAATTAACTTTATCTTATGCAATCTAAATAATTTATTAGCATTAATAAATTAATATCATACTCTCTTAATATTAATTAATCCAAAGTCAATTAATATTATTCTCAACTAATATATAGTTTTCAAATCAAACATCTTAGTTAAATTAATTAATTAATTATCACATAATTATACATTTGCCCTGAAAAAATAATTCCCTACAGTTTTAGTCCAATCCCAATTTATTTTGTCAATACCACTCACACCATAGACAATTGTTATACCCAAAAATTGGAGATCAAATGACGTGGCAATAAAGGTGACAAGTGGCAGTGCATGGTCAGTAAAAGACACGTTAATAGTCAATAAATACATTGACTCCTCAGAGTTGTGATAAAGGGACCCGGTAGACTGACGAAGAATTTGGACTGCTTGAAAGATGTCATAACCAAGCCAAGTGCACCTTGGTCCGAGGAAAGCTAAGGAGAATGCATCCTAGGAGGCTAAGGAGAATGCATCCTAGGAGAGCAAAAGGAGAGTGCATCCTAGGAGGCTAAGGAGAGTGCATCCTAGGAGACCCCAAGGATGTGGTCCGAGGAGAGCCCAAGTGACTTTGGTCCGAGGAGAACTCAAGAGAGTGGTCCTAGGAGACCCCAAGAGAGTGGTCCTAGGAGACCCCAAGGATGTGGTCCGAGGAGAGCCCAAGGGACTTTGGTCCGAGGAGAACCCAAGAGAGTGGTCCTAGGAGACCCCAAGGATGTTAGAGGAGAGAAGTGCATGTCCACCATGCACAAGTCCTACCAGCAAGTGTATGTCCGACCAGCATGTGTATGATCGACCAGAGTGGAGGTGAGGTGGATCAATTAGCTAGAGGAGGACTAAGTCAAGATTCCCAGAAACAGCTTCAACAAGATACGCGGGAATCTCTCATTCTTCCCACAAATGGGGGGTTTGGTTACATTTTGAATGTTTTTTGTAATATAAATGTAATAAATATAATAAAATATCCCGATTCTAGGGGATATCAGATGTATGACCCTAAGCCTATAAATAGAGGGCTTATGGGATTAGAGAGGGCTTCTTCTTTCTAGAGAGAGAAAATTTGGGTCTGAGTATTCTAGAGAGAGAAATTTGGGTCTGAGTATTCTAGAGAGAGAAAGTGCTGGCATTTGAAAGAATTCTTGTATTTTTGCAATCTGTACTAAAGAAACTCAGTTGGCTCAGTCCATCTGATCTTGAGTATAGATCTATAATCACAACTCTAAGTGGACTAGGGTATTACCGACTGATCGGGGCTGAACCACTATAAAAATCTTGTGTGTTATTTACTTTTTCTTTATTAAACCGTCTGTGTCGTTTAAATTTTCTTGAAGGTTTGTCGTTTTGGATGTTCTCACGTCGTTGGCTAAAAACACAGTCAACAATAGTGTAGTATAGAGGTGACTTGGGGACCATGATATAATACTAAGCTTCAATAAAACAGACTATTCATTAAACTCTTTGATTAAATAATTTTGTTTATAAATTCCATTATTACTCCACTATAAATATGAAATTGAACTCTTAGTTATTATAGACTTATATTTACAGAATAATTTCATCCAGTCCATGATATAATCACTTCATGTAGCCTCAGTATTTTGTCAATACCACCCAAACCCTAGCATTCATGCTATAGAATCTCCAAAACAAAAGTCACTAGTCTAATTATTCTACTAGATCTTAGTGAGTGAATCAAAACCTTGCCATTCATGCTATTGAATCTCCAAAACAAAAGTCAATAATCTCATTATTTTAAGAGACCTTAATGAGTGAATCAAAAGACCCAATAGACATGAACAAGGGTTCATGACTACTCAAAGTTTAGACTGATCTACATATGATCATCATATTGATATGAGTTAGCCTTCTCATTACCCCCAATATCTAGATCTCATGTATTGAGTACATCTAAAGACAAAATATTGTCCTATACATCTTGCATTTCCACACATGTCCCAGAGTGTTAAGGATTAGCTTGGAAAATCATGGTGTGGATCTCATAGCATTCTCATGGATTGGGTGTTCATTTATGTATACTAAAAGAAAAATATGACATTTGATAGGCTACAAGAGGTATTTGATTTGAATCTATCTTTTTTGTTTATGATTTAATATTTAAATATATATATTGATCATGACTCGATATTAAAAAGAAATTTTTTACAATACACCTTCCGCTGCACACTAGCTTAATCAAACTCATTGTTAATGCCATCTTTTATTCCATGGTTCCGTTGCATATAGTTGTTACAGATCCCCACCACCTATTAGGATCATTAGGCACATCAACAATCTTCTCTATTTTAAAATATTGAGCATATATATCTTTTTCTAGATCCAAGTAAATTAGAGGTTATGGATCATTAAGGTAGTGACCCTCCTCAATCTTCTAGCCCTATCTAATTTATGTGCATTTTGTACCTTAGGCTTTGTGACTGACTTAGGTAGTGCTTTGTTAGGTCCTTGCTCATATTTAGCATATATTTACACCTATCACTGTCAGCATCATCTATTTCAACCACCTTAGGTTGTCTGTCATCTTCATCCCCATAAATTTCACTTTTTACTTCATCTTTACTACCATAGAATTAGCAAGTTCCAAAAGGGAACCTAATGTAATTATCACTTCAAGTTCAAAGAACACTACTCCAAAATTGACACGTCTAAAGCAATGCCCTTCAGTGAGAAGAGAAAACCAAATGGTAGTTTGTAACCTAAAGATAATGACCCCTTCTATGTCTAAAATGTTGAAGTAATTAAGCTCAAAATAATCAAAGTAGTCAGCCTTCCTACATTCATACTTCTCAGTCCCATTAAGATTAAACCACAACCACTGTGGTAAAATTTAATAGTGAAAAACTCAGTATTCAAATGTACAATCAACATAGCAAAACAAAAATTCACACAAGAGACAAACAATACCAATTAAACACCCCAAACCCTAAATAATTTTTTATTTATTTTATCTAAACCTATGCAAAAGTCAAGGAATATTTTATAGGGACTCCACTATGCAAGACCACATTTCATAGATTCCCAAGCAAACATCGTTCAAATGGAGTTTACTTTTCAAATCCATACATGCTTAAACTAAAACCATAGTAGGAATGCTATCACAATCAACAACCTCTTCTTCCTAGCTTGCCTCAATCTTCCTTCCTTTTCAAAATTTTCTAGGTAAGAGTTGGTTTGTCTTCTCCTCTCACTTTCATTTTTATTTTATAATATATTAAAATAAAATATTTTTTCATTATATAAATGTCAGTATTTTTAAATTAAATTAACTAATATTACGTTTTTATTATGAATGAATTGATGCCACATGATTTTTGCTTGCACTTAATGGTAAGGAACTAAGTGCAACACTTTTACAACGTAAAGGAGAGTATTGTTGTTAAAAATAAAAAAATAGGAATTATCCGTCAAATATCACTAATTAGGAAATATAGTCACGCATAAAGCGATTTTATAACATTAGAAAATTATAGGGGAATTCTCCTATAGGGGCTTCACTTTAAGCCCTACCGGTAGGGCTCTCAGTGTTCTCGACCTGTGAACAGTTATTTAGAACATCTTGCAAATTTTCAGAAAATTCCGAATAATTTATAGTACCGAAAACTAAGTTCAAACATGTTGTTGCACACGTGACTAATTTTTTTTATACGCGTGGAAATCAACATGCTTGAACCTAGTTTTCGGTACTGTAAACTATTCGGAATTTTCTGAAAATTTGCAGGATGCTCTAAATAGCTACAATATACACGGTCATAAAAAAAATCGCGCCGAAAACTGTTCACGGGTTGAGAAACACTGAGAGCCCCACCAGTAGGGCTTAAAGTGAAGCCCCTATAGAAGAATTATCCGAAAATTATATATATCTACAAAATTTTTATATTTATTTGATTAACATAAAAAATATTATAAGAAGAATATAATACGAGTAAGGAAGCTATTTCTTTTATATAATGATAGAAAATTATAATTTTTGTATATTATTCGTCCATTTTTCTGTAATGATTTGTGTAATTCACCCGAAATTATATATATACATACATACATATATATTGGATCATCACTTAAAATTATCTCATAAATCTTTTTTTTTTCAATATGCTAATACCTTTTCTAATTCTTATATAAAAAAAAATAAGAGGAGCTATATATAGTATCATAATTTTATTTTTTTTCCTCTTTTGTCTTATTTATTTAGCGAAAAAGATAAATCATAACACAACGAAAATAAATTAATATTATAGGGTCTTAATTTCCTTGAGTATCTTTAACTTATTAATATGTTAAACAAAAATAAATTAACATTATAGGGTTTTAATTTCCTAGAGTATCTTTAACTTATTAACATGTTAAACAAAAATAATTTGACATTATAGTGTCTTCATTTTCTTGAGTATCTCGTACTTATTAACATGTTAAAGTGTCTATATTTTTTTTTTATAAACAAACTCAATATCATCACACCATATGATCTTTTATATACCTCTTAAAAAATTATGAATGTGACTTTTTCTAAAAAAAGGTTACACTATATATTATGTCATATATATACATTCTTATTATATTATATATTTGTCATTTTTTCAATATATAATATATAATTTATAAATTTAAATGATATAAAAATATATACCACAAACTAAATATATAAATATAAAGAGTACGTTCAATATTAATATAAATTTGGCTAACTAAAAAAAATATAAGTATTGGGCAAGATTAAGCTAAATCATTCACCAGAAAAAAATACTAATATTTGGATAAATTACAAAATAATAGTGAAATGTACTTTATTTATAGCCTAAAAATATAGCAAACCATTGTGGGACTATACGAATTTTTTTAAATTGTTAATTAATTATTTTGTTAAATAAAAAAATTAGAAAAAACTACAAATTATGAGAAAATAAATATATCATATAAAGATAATTCTAGGAAGCCACATCATATTCCTATAACTCTCATTTATAACTCAATATCATCACACTATATAATCTTTATATGCATCTTCAAAGATTATGAAGGTAATTTTTAAAAAATAGGTGATACAATATATATATATATGTATTTTTGTTACATTATATATTATATCATATATATATACACATTCTTGTTACATTGTATATTTCTCATTATTTTTTTCCATGTATAATATATAATTTAATAATTTAAATGATATAAATATGTATACTACAAAATTAAATATATAAATAATATGTTTAATATAAATATAAATTTGATGAACTAAAAAACATATAACTATTGGCCAAGATTGAATTAAATCTATCACCCATATATGGAAAAAGAATATTTAGAAAAATTACAAATAAAAGTGAACGGATAGTACTTTATTTATAGTTTAAAAGTTTAACACCTGCAATGGTTTGTAAAGACTATAGAGATTTTTTAAAATGTTAATTAATTCTTCGGTTAAATAAAATATTTGAAAAAACCCATAAATTATAAGAAAATAGATAATTTTAGGAAGCCACATCACCTCCTTATAGCTCTCCTTTATATAAATATATAGATAGATAGATTTTTTTTTCTAAACGAACTCAATATTAATATACTATACAATTTTTTATATGCCTATTCAAATAGGTGATACAATATATATATTTTTTACATTATATTATGTCATAAATATATATATACATTCTTGGTACACTATATATTTGTTATTATTTTTTTCAATATATAATATAGGGTAGATAACCATTTTGTACCCTGTGTTTACAATAATGCTCATTTGGTATTTTGAAATCGTACATATTTTGTACCCTAAACTCAAATTTAATCAATAAAATTTTACTAATTTAATCAAACTGCTCACAATTATGTGAGTTCCAAATTCAAATTTAATTACTTAATTAGATATTGTTGACTGCCTCTTTTGGTATCAACTGATCAAATGAACTTAAAGAAAATACAGTATGAAGACACAAATATCACGTGGTTCATGTTATTAATTAACCCTACTCCACGAGTCTATTGTATTAGGTTTTGGGGAAGCTCGAAGGTTTCAAGCTTCTATGGGGTTTAGGCAGCTCTTGGCAGTGCTCTGAATACAAAAATTTGGGGTCCCTTTACAATGGGTGTCCTAGCCCTATTTATAGTGGCTGAGGACAATTAATTCCTTTAAGAGGGATTTATTACAAACATTCCCAATTAATTGGGCTCTAAATGCTAATTAATAATAATTCTCGTAATAAAGATGGTGGTGGGCCCATGCGTATCACATAGGGTACATTTTTGAGGTTGTAGCCCACAAACTTACGGGGAGAAACGCCCCTGACATTGTCTTGGGGTCACTGCACGTTTTCCAACATCAGGCGGTGCATTGGGACATGCTATTTGTTGCTTGTACGGACTCGACACCACGACTTGAAGGAATGGTAGCTTTGTCAAACGACTGGTTGTTGTCGAGGGTCGTTGCGTCTAACACATGGCACATCCCTCCAGACCCCGAGGACAACTCGTCCGAGCCTGGACGACTAGATGAACATGAAATCAAGAGGACTAGGATAATGGTCCTTGAGACACAACACCCTTGAAGACATTAATCTTTGGAACTGGATCACAACATTCTCTGAAGGCTTACCTTCTGAGCAGCTCTAGGCGAGCTCTTAGCTTTATTAACTCATGTGGAGCTTAATCACTTCTCTAATGAGTACCACATGTCAATTGGTGAAAACACAAACAAAATTTTCCCCCCATGTCTTCACTTGTTCTCGGACAGTGGAGACATAGACTGGAAGGAGTAATTTCAAAGCACGTAGTCCGGGGGTGACGTTTGGGCTCATCGAGGAACCACGTTTCAAAAAAGGTAACGCCACGTATTGACTTCCCATTACTGGGCCCGTTAATTGGTGTAATTAATAAGGACTCTATTCCACACCCAAGACGTTTAATCTATACCCGAGATGTCCTTTCGCCCTGTACCCGAAGCTTCCTTTTCCAATTTTTTGATTGCGATCCGTGCCTTGATATCATTGACCGTTGGATCACGCTCGAGTGCCTACCACATAGGTGATCAATGGTCAATGAGGAGTTTCTTCCTCCCTAAACTCTCGAGTATAAAACTCAGATTTTTCCTCCCATTTCATCACTTTTAGCATTTTAAACTTTCTTAAGAAACCAGAGCTCTCCAATTTCCTTCATCCTTAGTTTATTATAGTTTCCTAGGTTAATCCATTCTCAAACACTTCGACACTAGGCTTACTCCACTCATGATAAGCTTAGTTTCCCAGGTTGTGCTTAGTATTACTCTACGGGCACATAGTCCTCAGGAGATTACACCGTGACTTTTCATTTGAATTTTTGCCCCCATCTATAGGTGACTCGAGGTTCTATCTGCCTTTTGCATGTTGCGAACTTATTATTGCTCCTTGGGCGCATAGTCCTCAGGAGATAACTTAAGTCTTCCGCTCGTAGGCTACTTAGATTTTATTCCCTTCTCGTATGCTTTGACACTAGCCCTACTCTAGTCACGACAAGCTTAGTTTCCTAGGTCATCCTTTTGTTAGCGGTTATCCAGCAAGGTGACCCAGCTATGCCCTCTAAGTGATTGGAAACTAGTCTATGTTCACTTGTACAGGCCAGCGAGCGGGTACTCTTAGGAAGTAAAATAATTAAAATTAAAAATATAAGAAAATTCTCAGAATTTTTTCTATCATGTTTTGCACACACAATTTTTATTAATTGTGCTCCGAGGCTACAAAATGATTACAAAATTTAGAAAAATACATTGCTTGTATTACAGGTAATATTGGCAGAGATGCTCGATATTCCAGGCATCAGGCACTAGCTCCCCAATCATTCGAGCCAGTATGTATGTCCCAAGACACACGATGCTCTCGACTCGGTACAGGCCTTCCCAGTTGGGGCTCAATACCCCAGCATCTGGGTCTCGGGTTGCTAGAAAAACTCTCCGCAACACCAAGTTTCTGACCCCAAATTTCCTATCCTTTACCTTGGAGTTGAAATATCTTGCCACCTTTTGTGGGTAGGATGCAACACGAAGCTTTGAGGATTCTCAGGGCTCCTCCAGAAGATCTAGTGATTCTTGGAGTGAACACAATGCTTTAGGAAGTTCCTCAAGCCAAGCGTATTTCTCCTGTTCTAGCCTTTTCTTCAAACTGGCTTTAAGCATCTTGTTGGCCGCTTCCACTTGTCCATTTTCTTGTGGATGTACAGAGGAGAAACTCTTCATAAATCCATGCATTTGACAAAAGTCAGTGAACAACTCATTGTCAAATTGTAGGTCATTGTCGGAGACTATCTTCCTCGAGAGCTTGTAATGGAAAACAATATTCTTGATGATGAAGTCCAATGCTTTCTTGGAGGTGATTGTAGTGAGAGGTTCAGCTTCGACCCACTTCGTGAAGTAGTGGAATGCCATAATCACGTACTTTACTCACCTATTTCCCATGGGAAAGGCTCCGATAAGGTTACTGCCCCATACAACGATGGGCCAAGGACTTGTCTTCTGTGTGGGCTCATTTGGAGGAGCTCGGGGGATGTTGGTGTAGCGTTGGCACTTGTCTCACTTCTTGACGTAGTCCATTGCATCACCATTCATTGTAGGCCAAAAATAACCTTGTCTCAAGATTTTCTTGGCGAGGCTCTACCCCCAGTGTGGTCCCCGCAGAAGCCCATATGCACTTCCCGGAGGATGAGGCTGGCCTCCTGCTTGAACACGCACCAGAGTAGTGGTAATGAATATCCTCGCCTGCACAACTTATTGTCCATGATTACGTACCAAGGCGCTTGGTAAAGCAAATTATGAGCTGCTTTCTTATCCTGCGGTAACTCTCTAGAGATAAGATAATTCACTATTAGTTCCATCCAACCGTCCTGGGGCTGGACCACCTCTCCCTCCTTGGGAGTCATGATGCTTGGAGAGGTCAAGTAGTCTATCGGGACCAAATTGATTAACTCGGAATCCTTGGTGGTAGAAAGCTTGGCCAGGGCATCAACATTGGAATTATGTTCCCTTGGCACATGCCGGATGGTGAACTTTTTGAAGCTGTGCAACATTTCCTGGTCTGGGCCAATTAAGCAGCCATCTTTGTCCCCTGGGCCTGATACTCTCTGAGGACCTGATTCACTACAAGTTGAGAGTTGCTAAAAATTTTGAGGCCTTCAACTTTGAGTTCTAAGGCGACTCGGAGTCCGGTAATGAGTACTTCGTACTCAGCTTCGTTGTTTGAGGTGTCAAACCCGAATCTCAAAGCACTGTGAACCTTGTGCCATTCGGGGGATACCAAGATAAGGCTTGTTTTGACTCCATTCCCGTTGGAAGACCCATCTACAAATAACTTCCATGTGGGCCCGACCGCCTGGGCCTCCCCGCATCAGTCATGTGTTCCTGTACACTCAGCAATAAAATTTTCTAGTTCTTGTCCCTATATGGTAGTCCTTGGGTGGAAAGTAATGTTGAATTGACTCAGCTCGACCACCTAATTTAGGAGTCTTCTGAAAGACTCTGACTTATAGAGGACATTCCTTAAGGGCTGGTTGGTGAGGACCATAATCGGATGCGCCTGGATGTAGGATCGTAGCTTCCGAGAACCTATCATCATGAAAAATGTCAGCTTCTCCATGAGTGGATACCTGGACTCCACTCCGAGGAGTCATTTGCTCACGTAGTAAATGGGATGATGAACACGACCTTCTTTGCGGACTAAGGCAACACTTATGGTGTTCTTAGAGATAGCCATGTAGAGGAAGAGAGGTTCTCCATCTACAGGCTTTGACAAAATTGTAGGGTTCTCCAAGTGGGCCATCAGCTGCTGGAAGGCATGTTCGCACTCCTCCATCCATTAAAATCTCTGACCTCCTCAAAGGGTGTTGAAGAAAGGAATGCACTTGTCAGTTGCCTTCAAGACAAAATGACTCAGAGTTGCTATCCGACCAGTTAGGCACTGCACATCCTTATGCTTCGTGGGGGATGGCATCTCTACCAGGGCTCTTATCTTCTCGGGATTAGCCTTTATTCCTTGGGCACTGCCAATGAATCCAAGAACTTCCCGGAGGCCACCACAAAAGTGCATTTCTAGGGATTTAACTTCATCTTGAACCTGCGGAGGACTAAGAATGCCACCACCAAATATTTCACATGGTCGTGGGCTATTCTTGACTTTACCAGCATGTTATCTACATAAACCTCCATGTTCTGGCCGAGCTGGTTTTTGAACATCCGATTTACTAATCTCTGATAAGTTGCACCAGCATTCTTGAGACCGAAAGGCATCGCCTTGTAGAAGTAGACACCTTTGTCTGTTGAAAGATGGTGTGATCTTGGTCTGCCACATGCATTAAGATCTGATTGTACCCTGAATATGCGTCCATGAAGGACAGAAGCTCATACCCTAAGGTAGCGTCGACCATCTGACCAATCTTTGGCAAGGGGAAACAGTCCTTTGGGCATGCCTTGTTGAGGTCAAAGAATTCGATGCATGTTCTCCAGGTGCCATTAGGCTTATGCACCGGGATTGGATTTGACAACTACTTTGGGTACTAAGCATCTCGAATGAAACCATTCGCAAGAAGCTTGTCGACTTCTCCCTTCAAGGCCACCACCCTAGTCAGGTCAATGGTCCTCCTCGTCAGTTGCATCGGTGAAACATTTTGATCTATATTCAAGGTGTGGCATATGATGTTCGGGTCATCAGCCGTCATGTCAGAATGGGACTAGGCAAAGACATCTAAGTTTTCCTTGAGAAATCTCACCAAAGCCTCTCGAACCTCCACCTTAAGGTTCTTCCCGACCATAGTTTTTCTTTCAGGATTGGAGGTGTCAAAGATAACCTCCTGAGCTTCTTCCATGGGCTCAACATCCCTTTCTTCTCCATCCCTAGTGTCCAATTCGTTGGACTCCCTTTCTTCTTGAGTAGCCTAGACCTCCACCTTCTCGAGGTGAGACTACTCGGGGCCTACCTCCTCAACAACCATAACTAGATGCTTAAGAGACACATTGTAGCAATGTTAGGTCTCTTTCTATCCCCACGGGCAGTGCTTATTCCCGCTTCAGTGGGAAACTTCTTGTACAAGTGGTGTATAAAGGTGGTTGCTCCAAACTCCACCAGGGTTAGATGTCCCAGGATGGCGTTATAAGTAGGCAAGCAGTCTACGACAACACTGTTACAATAGTTAAAGGTCTGACGAGGAACTTCTACTAGTGTCTCTAGCAGCTTGATCTGCCCCATTAGACTAAGACCGTCCCTTGAGAACCCGTAGAAAGTAGAGGTGCATAGGGACAGGTCACTGGTAGTAAGCCCAATCTTCTCGAAGGCTGACATGAAAAGGATGTTCATTGAACTCCCATTATCCACCAGGATCCGGGTGACAATTTTGTTGGAAATTTGGCTCTCGATCACCAAAGTATCTTGGTGGGGAAAATGCATTCTTTAAGCATCATTCTCAGAGAAGGTGATGACATGATCCATCATCTGTGGCATCTGTACTGGTAGCAATGCTAATGCCAGCACTTCATCATCGTTGTTTAGGGCTCACACGTAGTGATTTTGCGATCCCCTCGATGTGCCCCCCATGTGGGGTCTTCCGGAGATAGTCCCTACTCTCTCATTGATTGAACGAGGTCCTTGGGCTATTTGTTGTGCCAGTGCCATAGGCACTTGGCCTGGCACCTGGGGAGTTGCCACCTGCTGCGGAGGCAGACTTATGGCCGGTGCCTAAGTAGGGCATGCTTCAGCCCTGACATACTAGTGGATATGTCCCAGTTTGATGAGATTCCCGATCTCGTCTCTAAGCTACATGCACTTGTTAGTTTGGTGCCCCACATCATTGTGAGATCGGAAAACTTAGTAAAATATCTTCTCTCTTGACCCCTTCGACTCGGTTGAGGCTTCTAGTAGTGGATCTGCTACTCCGTGGCCAGGAAAATGTTCTCTTGAGTATCCACCAAGTTCATGTACTCAGAATATTGGGGAGTATACTTCTCATCGGGAGCTGCTCCAATTCTCTTGGACTTCTTACCCTTACCCTTTCCCCCGCGTTTGCTCCTGCTGGGGTTCTCACTTGGTGATGCTGATTGGGTTGGAGCAACTGTTCTAGCACTGAGCGCAGACTAAAAAGTACTATATCCTGTGGGAGCAGCCCCATAGTCGAACAGAGCGGCACTGGAACTGGCCGACGAAATAGTACTGAAGCAAACTGGTGGAACAGTTGGGCTGAAGAATATAAATATGATTATATGTTCAAAATAAGTTAGTCCTAAGATTAGTCAGTGCACATGATTTACACTGACTTGCCAATATACGATATGATCTACTTACACATTGTAGTGTTATGTTCTTTCCAGAACATTAGCAAAGTAGATAAGATCGAATGTATTTATTACATCAGACAGGACCGATATTGACAGTTGATAGGATAAGTAAACATACAATTATTATCTATTCTAGTCATATGATATAGTTGACCATAGGTCAATTCAATCTCAATTCTGAGTGGTTAATATTTTAACTGATTGTATTATTTGAGTTCTTTGACTTGTTCGTTACCAACTTACCCTACTGACTAGCCCACACTTATATCTTGGGAACTCGATAGTATAATTGAGTGAGAGTGTTAATCATAGATATGAACATCTATAGCTTATGATGAAGAAGTGAAATGATGGTTTCCTTTTAGTTTGGTTCAAGGTGCTAAATGATGGAGATCTCATTTCAATAATTAATATTAGTTTACTGAAATATCATTTACAAGGAACTAAGTGTTTTAAGGATAAAATATAATGAGGGGTAAAACGGTATTTTAGTCCCATCTCATTGTAGACCATCTATAGAGGATTGAGTGAAAATTATTGTTGTAACAATGGATAATTAATAGCATATCTATATTTGTTATAGAGCATTCTATGAATTCAAGAGTGCGATTCCGAGTCTTTAGTGGAGTCACGAGGAATTAATAAGTTAGTAAATTTATTTGTTAGATTTATGATAACTTATTGGAGCTTGATTTCATAGGCCCATGGTCCCCACTGTACCTTGGATAAAATCATCTATATAGTCTCAATTAATTAATATAATTATCAATTAGAATTATCAAAGTTGACCACGTCAATTTTGGATAGTTTCACAAAGTTATGTAATTTTGAGAAGAAAAGATAAATTAGGGCAGATTTATTAGTTAAGATAAATTAGTATTTAAATTAATAAATAAGTTTAAATCAATGTTCAAATTATAAATAATTAATTTGATAAAAGATTTAAATAATTAAATTAATAGAAAATAATACAGGCCGTGATTTTAAGTCCAATGGGCTTATAATCAAATGGAAAATTTCACGGGCCTAAAGCCCATCATAATTTTGACCTAGGGCTGATTATTGGCTATTATTTTATTGATTTTTTAATTAAATAAATGGCCTAAATGAGTTTATAAGCAAGAGTTGAAATCAGACTACAGACACTGGTTTTCTGATAGGTTTTAGATTCTCTCTAAACATAAGTCTTTTTCTAAGCCTTATTGTTCTTTTCTCTTCTTCTCTCTGTATCTACCTCATGTGTTGAGAATTTCCCACTCTAGCCTAGGTTATTCCAAGGATACTTTGGAAGGTTGTGAAGAAAATTGAAGATCAGTTCAGTTTCTTGGTAATACTCTGTGTCAAAAAGGATACAAGGGTTAGAGAAACTGAAGGAAGGACTCATTAATTCCGCTGCATATAATGTAAGTATTCTTATAATTATTTCTCTTTGAATTCAATTTTAGAAACATGTTCTAGGTTGTCTCATACTAACTTGCTTAATATTAGATCTACATGAAAATAAATAAAGATCCTGTATAAGTTTTTCTAACAGATACTCGATGAGGTAGGAGTGTATGGCAAGAACTGGGATCCTGAGGCCACGACATTCAGGACTAATGGAATGGGGAAGGAGACTGGTCCTCTGAAAGCTCCGATCTAGGCATCCTCCTAGTTGATATATCTCTGGGCTCGACATATGAATTCGTTGAGCCTGTGGCATCCTCTCTGTTGGAGGTCATCCCATAGTGGAGAACCTGCTCGGATACCAGCTTGCAAAGCCATCAGTTATTGGTCATCGTCAACCTTCTTGGTCCTTGCTGCTTCCTCCTTAAATCTCTTGATGTAAGCTTTAAGGGTCTCGAGGGGTCCTTCCTTTATGTTGGCTAAGGCATTGACCTCGAAGTTCACCTTCTTAGTGGCTATGAATTGTCTTCGGAAGGAGGTGGAGAGATGTTGCCATGAGTGGATGGAACCTGGCCGATGCTTCTTGAACCACTCGTGTGCTGGTCCCGTCAAGGTCAACGGAAAGATGTGGCACTTAGCATCCTCGAAAAAATTGACATCAATCTATTGAACTTCGAAAGATGGTTAGTAGGTTTTGTTCCCTCGCTATACGGAGTTATGTTTGACATCTTGAACCCTCGAGGCAGTGGGACTTCTGCATTGTGAGGAGTGCAAGGCTCCCCATCTTATCCTCTGAGTTGGAGTCATGACCTTGCCTATAGGCCATCTTAACACTACAACAATATTGAGTATATATTACAGTAAAATATGACATATATTAAAAAGCGTTATTAATGTGAAAATAAAAAAAACACGCTTAATTTTGGTTTTTAATAGACAATTTAGGCGCCAAACGAAAAATGAAATAGAAAGAAGCCGCCTAATGAAAATTCTCTCTAACCCATTCCCCTCTCTTTCACACTCAGTCCATCGACTCTCTTTCCCTCTTTCACTCTCTCTCACACTAAGTCTCTTGACTTTCTCTCTAATCCATTCCGTTGAGCCGCTGGATGACCATGACTTGTACGAGTCTTGCTGCTCCTTCTCCCTCATGCGAATCTTGCTGCTCTATCTCCCCCTTCTGCCTCATGCGACTCTTGCTGCTCCTGCTCTATCTCTTCCTTCTCCTTCACGCGATTCTCCCACACGGCATCTCTCCTGCTGGAAGCAAGAACCCAGGCAAGAGCACTCTGATCTCCGTTTGTCTGTGTGAGGTATCTTTTTTAATTCAAATTTCAATTTAATATCAGATAATCCCAATTGCTCAATTACTTCTATGAAAGTTAAACCTAAAACAGTTGTCACTTTCTTGCTAGTAAGACCATTTCACCAACATATGAAAATTAGACATAATGATAAGGATTTGTCTCACTAAGTGGAAGTGTTTAAATTTTGTTTTAATTGATCATAAAGAAGGGAAAAACATATATACAAAGTCTAAGGAAATAAAGTACAATCTGGTTAGCATTATATTGATTGGAATGAATACTAATTCGAGGTCATAGTTACAATTTCAGCTGAAGGATGTCGGACTTTGTAGTAGGATTATGTCATTCTTTACAGTTCAAGAATTAAAAAACTGAATAATTTTACTTTCCACAGTAAAACATGTTATTTATCCAAATTAATATGTATTTTATGTCAAATGATGGATCAATTTTATCATTTAAAATTAGGGTAATCTTGTATCCATTTTAGTATTTTCTCCAAAAAAAATTCCCTCTCTGGATGGTACCTATATGATGAAATCTATATATTGGGACAGAACTTGAAAAAATTCGTGAAAGCTGCAGATATTAATAGAAAGGATTGCAGAATTCTACAAGGTTGAAGCTATAGTTATTTACAGAATAGAGCCTCGAAGCTGCAGTTCTTTACAGAAAAGTGCCTCCTACACTTCAAGAACTTCTAAACACAAAGGAAGGTTTTTTATTTTCATAATTAATGAGTACCCTCTTTTAATAAGAAATTGCTCTTGACTATCTAAAGTTGTGGTGTTTTTTTATGGCAGTTGATTGGGAGTTGTGAATAAGAAAGACTATTGTAGCTTCTAAGAGATAAAGGCTTATAAAATTTGGGAGGAAAGAAGAAATGAAATCTCTTTGCAGGTACTTTCAAGTTCCTAACTTTTCTTTTTTGTTTTTTATTTTCTATGTATTCAAGTTCTAATCTTGTTCTTATTTCAAGAGGTTGTAATTTTCTAAGCTAAGATTATTGATTTGTATATATTTTACTGTCAATTAACTATAGATTAGCTCCATAGATTGAGGTTAAAGCTTTAAAGGACTTTTGAATTGAGCTTTTTATGCTTTTGTATTATGGTGTAGTGGATGGATATATTTTCTTTTATAGAATTTGCTGTTTTGGTGTGCTTTTGATAAGCAATAGATTGATATTTGTAGCCAAACGAGCTTTGTTTGTTGTATGCTTGCTGTGCTACCTACTTGGCCTTCAAATCTCTAGATAGGATCCACATTAATGTTTTCGTAATTTTCCTTGTTGTCTAGATTAGCTCCATATATTGAGATATGCTATGTTAGAACAATATGCATTTTTATTTTAAGTTAAAAAAATATATTACCTCATATTTAGTAGTGGATAAAACTTTGATCAATGACACTAATGTTTCTAAAAGATTTTTTGTCAACAAACATGGCTTTGGGTATAATGCAAGATACATTTATATATAATTAGTCAAAAATTGTGCTAGTGCCCTCTGTGTATATATGTTGTCTTGTTTGTTTGGTGGCACTTACACTCTGTTTCGGTCTTTGATTATAAAAAAAATCTGAACATGGATGTTTTGCTTAGCTCTCTTTCCTAAATAAAAGAGTTAAGTTAGGAGTATTATTAACAAATTGGATTTATTACATTGCAATTTAATCAAATACTTTTATGATCTTGAAAATCTGTAGCTTTTGTGTTGTAAAGACTGATTTTTCTCTGGTCTTCATCAATTAAATTGAATCCTTTAGTGCAGGAATTAGTTATAAATGAGGAAGAATCACTACAACACATGTGGTTCTCTTATCTTGTTGAGTTTAAATCATTTAATTGTGTTTTTGTTATATTTATTGTGATTTGACTATTGTTTTTTGAACCCTTATCTTTTTCCCATTTTTGTTTTTTGAATGTCTCTAATCATAATTTAAACTTGTAATTGACAAAAAAAAATCAAATAAATAATCATTATTCATGAAGTTCCAGCAATAGATAACTCTTTTTCATAATAAAAAATTTGTGACTTTTTCATCTCTATAGTATCATCTTATTTTTAGTGTAAAAGTCATTAGTAATTATAGTGATAGAGATTTGTGCTCTGTTGTGCCTTTGAGTTTAACTATGTTCTGTGTTGAGTTAAAGAGTTTTGATAAGAAAATATATCTTGCAAAGATGATATATGGGTGTCAATCAACAATGTTGGAAATTGTTTTAAGTATTGTTTGTAGCTTTAATTTATATATGTATAAGGAAAAGAATAAACAAAAACTTTATAAATATATTCAAATGTGTGACTTGGTACTTTTCTTAGCTGTTTTTTTTTCTTTCTTTTTTTTTCTGCTTAAGTGGTGCTTGTTCTTATTTCAATTATTTTTTTGTTGTGTTGTTTGTTCTGTGAATAGATCTATTGTAGTGCTCCTGAGGCACGTTTAAAAAAAAGACTACAAACTCATTTTTTTCTACTAGTTTCAGCAGTGCCTTTGTTTTTGTGTCTGAATATGTGGTTTATAACGATGACAATCTACTTTAAGCAACATGAGTTATGGTACTTGATAATGTAATAACCACTTCAGGTTGATGTGATTTGGGTTAAACATACTTAAATTTTTGGTAAAACTTAGTGCTCTCAAACCCCAGATAAAAGAAAAAGCATCAAGATATATCTATTCACAGTGGACTTGTGCACATTCATTGATTTTTTGTGCTCTTTATGAGAATTTAATGGATTTTCTCTACAACTTTTCTCATAATTTTGGGTTTGTTGTGTTGGCTATGTTTTTTTATTAATGAAGTGCTAATGCTTTCTTCTTGGAGGCTGATCGGTTCATACCACACTCTGTAATAGTGGTAAAAGTATAACAATTAGTCATGTGAATTTGACACTAAGACAAATTTTATGGCGTGATCAAATTTAACATAAAATCTTACACTCTGTCCATGTCCATACAACTGGTATAATGGATCTATCTAGTATACTATACATATAAATTCAGTATAATGAGTTATATATAATCCATTCACATCTATAAGACTAAACCATATCAGTAAACATGTGGTTAGGGTCATGATTTGCTCTTGTGAGGTTTGCAGTTTTTTTTCTTGTGGGAATCTACTTAGCAAATTGCTAGTTTCTCCTGCCTCCGAAGGAATTAAGGTTGAACAAATAAAAGATAAATAAAGTGAAAAGTACATCTGCTTGATAAGCAGTAGAAGAAGTTGTATGTTCTGATCCCAGTGATGACGGATCATTCAAGAATAAAAAAAAGAGAGAGAGAGAAAACTGACAAGTAATCTTTTTTATACTCATCGTACTGGATTGATTATAGAAGCTTTTGGTCCAATAGAGCTAAAGAATGGTGCAAAAGGAACGTTGATACTAAATGTTATGAGTTTTCTTCTAATTAACAATAAGGTTTTCCTTGTGTAATTCGATCTATGTTTTTTTCTCTGTGTGGACATTATTGAGTGTTTCACATTTCTTTTTCTGGTTTCAGTTATAGATTTTACTTTTAAAGTACATGACTCATGTAGAAACATTTATGATGAATCATGGCAAGGGAACCAGGAAATTGACAAAATTGACTGTACGTGATAAAATGATATCCATTCATGGTTCTATGTTTCTGCAATTATATATAATTATTATAGAGGTACAAATGATGGTGTTTTTTTTCTTTTTTTTTCCACTCACTCTTTTTTTAATATACATACTAAGAGTTGTGGGTAACTTTTTTGCGTATTGTTTTATGCAGATGAAACTCTCTAATGAACGTGATTCATTGGCAATGACTACTAAGAAACTAAGTCGTGATAGTTAATCTTACTGAGAGGTAACACTTTTGTTCCCATATCTGAAGGATTTTCTTCTGTTGGTACCTTCTCAATCTTTATTTTCCCTTGAGTAACCTTTTCTCAATCTAACTATTTAACCAACATTGTACTTTACTACTCTAATTCACAAGTTACTTTTGGGAATAACCTTTATTCTCAGCATGTTCATTAGCCTATATGCTTAGCATGTTCATCAGCAATAAATAACAGTTATGAGTACTAGATTTGTAAAGTTCACCAAGAATCATAAAAAATGCATGCTTCTCTATGATTTGCTTGTTACCATACCTAGTCCAGCATTACAAAATAATTGTAATTTCGGATGAAACAGCCTACACATGATAAAATTTGTTGGTTTTGCTTAGTTAGGATGAGCACTTCAGTGATGTCTCTTGGTCCAAGGACTAGATAATGACAAGATACTTGGGGTGAGATATAAATAGGAAAGGATCAGGTCTTTCAGGGGTTGTTGGGAAAATTTTAGAGTGGATTGGAGAGATTGGCTTTCGGAAACCTGGGGGTTCTTTGGCTGATTGGGAGTAATTCTAATAAAAACATAGACTATATTTGTCAATTCTCCATCTGTCTTATACATTTGCTTTGTGTGTGATTGTAAACTCATCATAATACAGATGTTGAACAACCATTTTCATAAGAAGATTCATGATTAAATTACAATGTCCAAGATTGATGTCTTCTGTAGTTGATCTTAAGTTCCTCTTGATTGGAGAAGAGGTGGGAAATTTGTATTTATTTTTTCTTAGTGCTCTTTCATTCTTTTTGTTTTTCATTTTTCTTCAAATTGTTTTTCATTCCAGGTTGGGGAATACCAAGAAGCATACAAGGTTGGATTTATTTATTTATTGAAAAGATGAATTTTTTTTCTTATGTAATATTCTTTACAAACTCTTGTCTAATGCTGCCCATTTCCCCTATGCTTTTGCATAGATATTCAAAGGTCTTTTGGACAAGTATGGCCCTAACAGAGTTCTTGATACTCCAATCACAGAGGTACGTTTTGTTACTTGCCATGTTGACCTTTCTCCGATTTTTTTTTTTTTTGTTGGTTTGTGTGGGAAGATGGGTCTGGTTACTTAGATATAATTCATGGTATTATTATGGCTTATTTTTCCTTGTATTTAATCTTATATTAACAACATGTTATTCAATTCTTAAAACTGGCCATTTTATTTTTGGAAGTAAGAAAGGAGATTATTCTAGTTATTCTTGAATTTATGTTCTCTCTCTTTCTCCTTTTCTTTTTTATTTTGAAACATCTCAGTTTGAGAAAAAAAATGTGTTAATGATCTCTTTTTTGTATGAATCTGTTTAGAATGTCTTAAGTTAGATTATATTTAGCAATGACATTATTCTGTATATCTTCTGCCATCTTGAATTATCTCAATTTCTTTGTACGCTTGGTAGATATTTCAGATTGTCAAGGCTCAAGCTCAATTAGATTTAGGTATCTCAATTGTCTTATAATATTGATCTTTTGTCTTGCATTATAATTTTAAGGTGAATGTGGAAAAAGTGGAGAGAAGTGACATTCTCAACATTTCTAAAATCTGATGTTTTTTTCCATGGATTTTCTCAACACGCATTTTTCTTTTCGAAAGGTTCCAAGCCACATTATTGTGCTAGTTCCTTAACTATTCATGTTACTGTATGGTTAATCTGAGTATCATGGAGAATAAATTTTAGTTGCACTTTGCTCATGAATGAGAGGGGAAAGAAAAAATATATTTAATTTGAATGGCTTTAAAAATTTCATACCTTTGTATTTTTCGTAGTATATCATTTAGTAGTTATTTGTGGACAATACCATATTAGAAATGGCTAGTTTTTTATTCTTATTGTAGAATGCTTCTTCTCTTTTCTCTAACATGTGTTCATGAGCTGATATGCATGCACTCATCCACAATCGTCCATGATTATATGCCAGTACAAACTCAAAAGTGCATGTAGATCATGTTTTATTGTTCTGTTTACTTAGAAATTTGAAGTTTCACGAATTTTATGCTATTTTCCAATTCAATATAGGGCTGATCAAAATAAGGGACCACTTATGTCAAATGAATAAATAAGATGTTTTTTTTAATGCATAAGAACATTTGTATATAAAATAAGGCAAAAGATCATTTAACAACAAAGATTTGAATGCATAACGCAAGTTTGGAGACATGGAATTGTAGATGAAGGTGATACTATATTTGGTTTAAAGTATATATAGTATAAATGATTTGGATGCACGATTCATCTTCTATTATTTAATTATTAATTTTTATGTCTAGGAGTCGAGTGACCTGAATTTTTTTATACTTTGGTTCTTACTTTGATTCTTGCATTGAGCAATATTGTTATCATCATTCTTTTCACAGGGCTTCTCTTTAAATTTAGTGACTAGAATAGTTTAACTTTGACATAAATTTAATTTATGGTGATTGGTATTGACTGGTTATATGCTCCCAATATTATCTAAAGTCATAACCAGTTTCAATGTCTTCAATTGGGTATAAGAGTTTTGGTCTGTGTATGTGTAACTATAAGTGCAACAAGAAAAAAGAACGGGATTGCATTTTTAATGTCATTGATGGGGGTTTTTCTATAGATTTGGAGCTTGACTAGTATTTGATTTGTAAATTTGTCTTGCAGATATTGGATCATGGAATCTGTATTTTCAAGGGGAGCAAGGATAAAGAATAAAATGAGGAATCAATGTTCACGAAAGGCATCTGTGATTGTGATTGGTTCTGATCAACAAATATACTAATAATTTGGAGCAAGTTTCATGGTTTACTTTTTTTGTATTTTGCTATGTATTTGTTTTTCATTTTTGAAGTAAAAGATGTTCAAGATTATAGAACTTTGTTATGTATGCTTTCAAACTTAAGTTAGAACTAAGATCTCATGAAGTAGCCACAGTTATGGTTTGAATTAGTTATTGTTTAATGTAATACTTATGATTTATCAATCTATTTAATGTTACCTTTTGTGATTAATTTTGATAATTTTTTATCAAAATACTATAATAAAAACTTTTTAATTTAAAAAAAAAAACTTATCTTTACACAACACAATTAAAAATCTATTATCTAGACTAAAATAACAACATTTTATTACTGGACCTTTAATATGTGTAACAAAACGTTATTATTTATATAACATAACAAATTAAAAATGCTATCAAAATAACCAATTATAACAGTTGAAAAAGTGTTATACAAAAAGTTTAAGATTAAATTTCAAATTTATAACCAATTACTCAAACTAAATGTTATTATTTTAATATGATAGCAACTAAAAATGTGTTATTGAATACTTTAAGATAACATCAAACATAACATTCGAAAAATGTTATAGAAAAGACGGGACTTTTAATAACAGGGGATGCGTTAGCATTTTGAGAAGTGTTATGGATACTTCCGGTTAGCAGTTTTTAAGTGTTATGAATACTGTTTTTTCTTGTAGTGTAAGCATTATCCTCTTTAAATTCTCCAACTCTGCACGGAGAGGGTCGTGATCTTGAATGACACTCTGTGGCGGGTGTTCTCTCCTCCAAGAGTTAAGATCGTCTCGAAGGTCTGGTTGTTTTCATCTCCCGGGGTTGGCCTCACGAGCTACTTTGTTCCTGTGAGTGTTCAGGTCATCCCGCAGGTCAGGTTGTGCGTGGTGGCAACCTCCATCCTCGAGGTATCTCGCTTAGGTCTCTCCCTCAGAATCTATGTATTCATTATATAACTTAGATGCTGATTCCTCATGCCCGGTTGGCGGAGACATTTCTCTTGTTGGCCCCATGGCCAGGATTTCTCTAAGGCTAGCGAGGTGCTTGCGGGACACCACCTCCAGGCCTAAGACGCTCTATCGCGGTGCACCTGGGTGAAATGCCTTGGGCTCCCCAGACGTTAGCAGCCTGGCGGTGTCCTCGGGCCCCATGCTCCTTGTTAACGGTGAGAACTCGTCAATGATATAAGGTCAGAAAATTCAAAGATATATCTAAGAAAATAATGAACTTAGAGAAAACTTGAAGAAGAAAAGATTTGAACAACAATGGAGAAAAGATGCTCGTATATTACTTAATAACTTAGTACACAGTTAATTTTCCAACCCCTTAGTCTGAGGGGTGGAGGTCTATTTATAGCTGGGCTCTAATGGCCTCTTTTACATGGTGGTCCCAGGGGGCAAGAACGTACATAGGTACATTGTCAAGGTAATGGCACATGATGTAGTGGTGCAGAGGGTCATATTGTTGACCCTAGTACGTGGTCAGGGGTGCTCAAGTAGTGCCTCCACTCTTCGTACGGGTTCTTACCACCACTACACGTTGAATGCGGATGTTAGGGTCACACCTTTGTCCTCCCAAGGGTCGTACATCCCATACCCATAGGCGTACCTTGGACCTGATTGTTGTTCTCACTTGTCCATAATAACTCTTTTCCCTAAACTTCTTTATATTTTATTAAGTGTTCGACAACTTATGGATCCATCAATGGAGATAGCATGGGTCTCCTTGTTGCGTAGAGGGGAGACTTCAACGCGGGGCCTAGAGATGCGCATGCACAAGGCCTGGAGATGCGCGAGGCTTGTGAGGTGGGCCTCGCTGTGCGAGGCCCTCGGTGCCTCAGCGGGTGTGTACGCGAGACGGGCCTTGTCAAAATAAGAAAAAATAATTTCTTATTTTATGAGCTAGACCCACGGTTTTGATAATCATAGATTTAGTCCTAGTAGTCACCGTAGGGGTGAGTCTATTATAATTTGACCTATTATTATCTATCTTTTGAAGTCTAACCTTGTCAAAATAACTAATGAACACCTTCCGTAGGGGGCGAATCGAAGCAACTTGAGGCCCCATTAAGCGATCAACCTTGTTAAACTAACGATGGAGATCGAGTATAATTCTTAAAAGAAGCTCATTGTCAATTAAAATTAGTATTTTTATTATTAATTTTCGAAAATTAATGACTATGGTTCTCCAAAAAATTATAACATTAAATTTTTAAAACCAAAGCCCTATAATTTTCTATTAATTCTAAAGTGTCACAATGAATCAAATTTAATTAAATTTGAACTAATTTGTTGCTAATTAATATTTAGGTTTAACTATTATAATGAACATATACAATCAAGTCAAACTCAAGTAGATGGGCCTGAACAATTGGACTTGTATGGGGGAGGGTTGTGTCTAGTATATTGCTCCCACTACTAGGCCCCCCCAAACATCCATACAAGGTCCAAAATACATGAATTTAAATATTTGTTTTATTAATTGTTATTAAATTATTAGGCTCACTATAGTCATGCAAAGCAAATGGGCATTCACAAGTGGAATCACCCACAAGAGATGAATTTAAACTTTACATTTTCTAATGAGCCTAAATAAAACCTATCATTTTATGAATGTTTTATTTAGCAAAATACCATATATTATGCAAACATATGAGCCAATATATGCATCTAAGCCCATATGCGCAAAAATACCACATATAGTGGAGATAGACATATTATAATTGGATGGTGCTAATCATGTTACTATATGAACAAATATATGAATTTATGCAAAAATACTACAATTTATTTCATTTGCAAAAATACCACAATTAGTTTTCTAGAATTTATCCAAAATTCGAATTAATTAAATTTTTGCAAAAATAAATAAGTCAATTTAAATTAAATTTATCAACAATTAACAAAAGTTAATTTAAATTTCATTTATCAACAATCAACTTATTTTAAGTCATTTTGAAAAATATTAATTTAATTTAAATAGGATTTACCAACAATTAACCTAAAGTCAATTTAAATCTCATTTATTAACAATTAAAAAATTAATATTTTGTTAATGGTTTTGAAAAAGGTGATATTTTTAAAATTTAACCAATTTTAAATTTTAAAATAAATATCCTTAGCTGTTTTTCAAAAAATATCTTGTGTTGTTACCACTATCAGCAAATATCTTAACCATTTATTTAAAACAAAATATTAACAATAGTTATAACAAACCTAAAATATCCTAAATAGTTAAACAAATACAAATATCCATAAAATATCTAGTCAACAAATTTTTAAATTTCAAATAATTTAAATATTAAAATCCATAGAATAATTAGATATTAATATTTTCAAATAAAAAATATAAAAAATAACAAGCATTTAAAAAAAATCTTTAATAACTAATAACTTTATTATAATATTTTAATATATTAAAAAAATTAAAATTAATAAGTTAACCTATTTTTAAATTTGAATTTGAAACTTTGTAGAAAATATCTAATTTTTAAATAACAAACAACAAAAATATTTTATTTTAAAAAAAAAATTTAAATGATAAAATAAATATGATATTTTTTGGGGTTGTTACAAAAAATAAATTTCATATTTTGTTATCTTTAATTTTATAAAAAAAATTAATAAATAAAATTGGATGAACAGTACCCATAACGGGTACTGTTTAGCGTTGGGCATAGAGGGGAGACGCACACGTAGGACTGATTGCCGAGGGACGCCAAGCGCGAGTGGGGCTGCACCGAGGGTGCACCCGCGCGACAGGGGTGACGCACAAAGATGCGCGCAAAGGTGCACATTGCAGCAAACAAAACTTCAAAAATTGTAATTTGTCAACCAAAAACGTTTTCTAAATAATTTGTACAATGTTTTACACCAAATAAAACATTTATAAAAATTAATTGCATAGAAAACACAACAAAATAACCTAAATTTACTAATAATTTCATAAAATTCAATTTGCTTAAAAAAAACATGAAATTTATCCAATTACTTAACACATCAAATAATTCAATTTTACCATGTTCATGCATGAAAATAAAGATTGCTAAAGGCTCTGAGGCCAATTATTGAGAATACTTATACATGAATTTATTTATTTTCATGTAAATCATATATTAAACAGATTAATATATGAAAACCTAGAACATGTTTCTATAATTGAATTAAATAGAGATAATGGTAAGAACACTTACATTATGTGCAGCGGAATGAATAACTCCTTCATTCAGTTTCTCTAACCCTTGTATCCTTTTTGTCGCAAGGTATAACCAAGAAACTGAGTCGATCTTCAAATTTCTTCACAGTCTTCCACAGTATCCTTAGAATCACCTAGACTCGAGTGATAAATTCTCAAAACATGAGATACATATAGAGAGAGTAGAAGAGAAGAGAATATAGAGGCTTAGAAAATGACTTTTGTTGTAGAGAGAGTCTAAAACCATAAGTGTCAAAACTAGATCTTCCGATCATCTGTTTTAAACTCTCACTTAGCATTCCTTTTAAAGGCTCAATTAGGTCACTTATTTAATTAAAAAATCAATAAAATAATAAGCAATTACAGCCCTTAGGTCGAAATTCTTATAGGTTATAGACCCTTGAAATTTCTCATTTAATTATAAGCCCGTTGGACTTAAATTCAAGGCCCGTATTATTTTATATTGACTACTTATTTAAATCCTTTATCAAATTAATTATTTATAATTTGATCCTTGATTCAAACTTATTTATTAATTTAGACACCAATATGTCTTAATCAATAATTTGCCCTAGCATCTCTTTTCTTCTCTAAATTGCATAACTCTGTGAAATTATCCAAAATTGACCTGGTCAACTTTGATAATTCTTATTGATAATTCAATGAATTAATTGAGACTATCTAGATGATTTTATCCAAGGTACTGTGATGACCATGGGCCTATGAAATCAAGCTCTGATAAGTTATCATAAATTTACTAACTTTTTAATTCCTCGTGACTCCACTAAAGACTCAGAATTGCACTATTGAATTCATAGAACACTCTATAAGCAATATAGATATGTTATTAGTTATCTATTGTTACACCCATAATAATCACTCAATCCTCTATAGACAGTATACAATGAGATGAGACTAAAATACTGTTTTACCCCTCATTGTATTTTATCCTTCCTTGTAAATGATATTTCAGTAAACTCATATTAATTACTGAAATGAGATCTCTATCATTTAGCACCTCCAACCAAAGTAAAAGGAAACCGTCATTTTACTTCTTCACCAGAAGCTATAGATGTTCATATCTATGATTGAAACTCCCACTCAATTATACTACCGAGTTCCCAAGATGTAAGTATGGGCTAGTCCGTAGGGTAAGCTGGTAACAAACAAGTCAAAGAACTCAAATAAAACAATCAATTAGAATACTAACCACTCAGAATTGAGATTAAATTGACATATGGTCAACTATATGATATGACTAGAATAGATAATAATGGTAGGTCTTCTTATCTTATCTATTGTCAATATTAGTCCAGTCTGATGTAACAAATACATCTGATCTTATCTACTTTGCTAATGTTCTGGAAAGAACATAACACTGCAATGTGTAAGTTGATCATATCGTAGATTGGCAAGTCAGTGTTGCTGACAAGTTTTTTAGCCAACTGACGCAGAGTCAAATAATTACTTAGAGAGCTGTCAATTAGACAATCAATGAACCAAGAATCTAATAGTAATTAGCAATAAATAACAGAGAACACCAGGATTTATGGAGGTTCAGCCCCAAAGATTGGTAATGACCTACGTCCTCTTAGATTTGTATTAATTTTGAAGGTGCACACAAGATCACAAGTGATTACAAGTGGATTTCTATGTGTAAAAGATAATTTAATATGGCAGAATCGCTGCTGAGTACCAAGCCAGGCTGCTCGGTATATCCCTGGTGCTGGTCGGTAGAATATTTTTTTTAACCCCCTCCACTGTGGTGGAGGCTTTGTATTTATACTGTGTGCCTCAGCATAACTAATAGGGAAATATCTCTTTCTTTTCGCGGGTAGTTACTGTCCTATTTGTTAGGAGGTTTGACCAAGTATTTAGGGTTGTTAGGCGCTCTTTGCGGGTGGTTGGGTGATTCTCGCAGAGTTCCAACAGAGAGTGTAATGACTTTCATTCCAGTAGGTATATTTGCTCGTCATATCGACCAGCATGTATCTGGGGGTCCTGCCGAACAGGTGAGTCTATGGCATTGCAAGCAGTAACTTGTTCGTATTCCCTGCAGGTATATATTGTCCAACTTGCCGGAGGGGTCTGCCGAGTTAGCCCCATGTGTCCAAACTTAGTGCCACGTCAGATATGCCAATTTTTGGGATGACAAGTGAAAATCCTATGCACTGACTAATCTTAGGACTAACTTATTTTTGACCATATAATCATATTTATATTCCATTGTGATTATGTCACTATAAATATGATTAGCTATATGCTCGGGAATTAATATAAGTTTATATTAAACAAATAATCATGAAAATAAAACATGTGAGCAAAGTGATTGACCAAGTAAAAAATGATTTCTATTCTTTTATTGATAATAAAATGAGATTACAAAAAAATTAAGTTTTAATTAGGGCATAAAACCCCAACAAACCAACCATTTCCAAGTGCTGATCCCAAGGTTGTCAACACCTTTGATCCCCACTCTTCATTTTGAACTTGATCCAAGGGCTAGGGAGTTTTGGCTCTTCCTATAAATACCCAAGGCTTGGACTTGTTTTATCACACTAAAGATTACATAGCCTAGTGGTAATTCTTTGAAGTTACTTCTAAGGGCTCCAAGGTTCCATCCTCCATAGAAGCATTTCTTAAGGTAAATTCTACCTTTTTGAACTTTCCCTTTTTTTTAACCATCCATGTTTGCATTGTAGGGGTACAAGGTGTTCTCTCATTTCAAAAGGTCTGCTCTTGCCTATCATGCGACCCATCCTCACATGTCCAAAGGCTTGTTCTTGCACATCCACAAACCCGCATACACGAACCTAGATATACCTTCCCCCCCAGTGATATATGTATGTCCCTTTTATTTCATATATGAGGGTTGGGGCCATATATTAGTATATACATTTTCCTTAAGAGTTCCTTGTTTCCATAGGGTGTTAGGCGCGTAAATAAGGGTCCTTGTCTTACTCCGATTGCACTCTTATTGTATTGTAGATATTGGATTGTCTCCACACACACACATCGCCGAGTCTTAGCTTGCTTATGGCGTTTGGACGGTCCTTCAAAATTCCTCATAATTTTGAACCTATCGAGTTGTCATCTTTTGACTCTAAAGCTGATACCCACAAACCTTCCGCAAATGTGGGTGTGCGAATACTCTACTTGTAGTGGTTATCCTACCTTAGGCAAAATGCATTGGGTCTTGAGAGTGAACTCTAATTTTTCACCAGTGGTGGGGTTTTGGGTTCCTCCCCATGGCATGAGACATACGTTTCCCAACTAAAATCAACACTTCAAGATTGCATAGCCTAAATTTATTGTTTAAAGGAAAATCTGCCTCCTGAACCTCTATCTTTCTATGGTATGGGAGCTCGAAATGCTGGGGGTCCTACTCATGGGGGTGTCGATATTGATCCCCTTTAACCAAAGTTTGTATCCATGGTCTTTCCCTCATTTCTTCTTCCGTCCATGGCCAAACATCGTAGGGTCAAGCAGTATGCGGGTAGACATAGGACATGTAGAGGGCCTCCTAGGGGGTTCATGAAGTCAGTCACTCACAAAATGCATTTTGTTTCTATCCAGGTATCAGACATGGCGAGGGAGATCCCTGACGATTCTGAGAATGTGGACATCGATTCTACTTCGACCCAAACCAAGCTTTCTAATATGTTAAAGGCCCATAAACTATCACCGGACATCAACTTCGTCATTTTGTCTCGTAACGACCATGCATCTAAGTCGCCAGAGGGGCTTATAGCTTTCAACGACTCGGTGGTCAAGTTTGGAGGGGCCTTGCCACTCCACTCCTTTTTTAGGGTACTTAACTATTTTGAGCTTGCACCTCTTCAGCTGTCGCCTAACTCTTGGGTTCTATTGAGTTGTCTGTATGTGTTATATAAGCAAGTGCACCTTCGGGGGCCCTCCATGACTGAGGTCCATCATCTATTCACTCTGAGGGCAAACCCATCAGCCCCAGGCTTCTATAAGCTCCAAAAAGTTGTGGCTCTCACAGGGTATTCCCTCGTGGAGAGTTCCATTTCCAATAAGGGTTCGTGGAAGAGCGATTTTTTCTTCACCAACATCATATCTACCCAGCATATGCGTTTCAACAATCAAGTAAGCCTTTTCTACCTGCATATATAAATATATGTATTTATTAATATTTTTAATTGTCTTTATCCCTCTTCTCAAGTTTACTTTACTGTACCTGTTTCTTTTCCTTGGCCTTAGGTCTTAAAGGGGTTGTCAACCTCGCTTTGAGTCTTCCAGCCCGCGACCGTGTGGCAAAGGTCTTGGGCATGCCAGATTCATGCAAATAGGCATGCTATCTTTTCACTGAGGGCAATCTCTATTCATCCAAGTTGTTGTCTCATCCAAGTCTACCAACCTGAAGAACATAAATGATGATGACGATGATGAAGACTATCACTATAACGAGGATGACATGATGGACACCAAAGATGAGGTTGAGATGGAGTTTGAGAACTATTCCTGTTTAAGATTCTTGGCTAACAGGGCCGGTGAGGTTGCATATGATGGATGCACTGAGGACGTCGCTTTCCGGATCCCATTGCCAGTATTAGGTGGCGAGTTTTCCTTCACTGTTTCTTCTCCTGATCCTTCTATTCTAAAGAGGAATTCCTGTAGTGTCCCAGAATTTTACTTAGCTAGCTAGTAGTAGTAGTTGTAGTAGTAGTAGTAGTATAGTAATCGTTTGTAGTATGTTAGTTTCCGTAGATATTGGTTCAAGCCGGGACTTAGTTGGAGACTCATAACAACACTTGTAGATTTTATAAGTTTAACCTATAGTTTAAGAATATTAATTATAACATAAGGTTTGATTAATATAGCTGATTATAGAGATGTCATTTATTATAACCTAAAGTTTAGATAGAACTAATAAGATGGTGACACTTGTCATACACATGTTTATTCAGGATTTAAGTATTTTGATGAATAGTTTAATTAAAAGAAAGATCTAGAAGCTCTAGAACCTTCCAGCAGCTGTTAGGATCGTATTATGACTCAGTCAAAGTTGTTTATTCAATTCAAAGTATGTTGAAAAAGTGCAAATACGTGTTTGATATATCAACGTATGCCGATATATCGTAGCTATAGGGGCCGATATATCGCCTACGGGATATACGAAAAATGCGTCGACTTCGCATGAACGATCGAACGAGGCTCAGGAATGTGGGGGAGGCGATATATCGCCTATAAGGGGCGATATATCAGCTCCAACTCGCTTTTTGTATGTTTGAAAGTTTGTGGTTTTAAATTTAAAAATAGCCTTAACCACTTAGACCTGCCTTTGAACGATTTTGACCGAGTTCTGGGCATCTGTTGAACAAAAATTCAAATATTTTTCATTTTATATTCATTTATTTATTCAAATTAAAAGGGGTTAGTTTCACTCCATGAACTCTATAAATAGGACCTAGTACTCAGCCATTTTCTTCATTCTCCAAGCATTGTTTAGAGCCTCCAAGTTGCTAAGGTTACTATAGAGAGAAACACTTCGGTTTTGGGTTAAAAACTTTATCATTCTAAGCTTTTCTAAACACTTGGGAAGTAAGATAGAGTGTTATTTCAGTATCGAGGTGTAGATCGGGTTCTAGTTCAACCAAGGTATTCTTATCCTTAAGTTCAAATATCATAGTTCTTTAGTTTTCCTTATTTTCTTTCAGATCCTAACTCTTGTTTATGATTCTTGATTAGGTGTTTAAGTTTCTTGAAACTTAAGGTTCTTTTTGGTAAGTTTCTTCTTGATCGTTAGTTCTCTTTTCACCTTCATTCTTTAGAAATACTCATGGTTTTGCTGTTGGTTTTTAGGAGTGTTCCAATCCCGTTCTTGTCTCCATATCCTGGTTTATGGTATGGAAAATAGGTTAGAATATATGTATTTATATGTTTATGATATGATATGATTTATGTTTTATGCTATATATGTGTAAATATATTTTGTAGTCCTTGGGCATATGACTTGGTTAGATAGCAAGCCCCAAGAATTTATGTTTTAGTCGCTTGGGCATATGACTTGCTTAGATAGCAAGCCCCAATAATTTTTATCATTTCGTGGGTTTAGAGTTATGATTTACCCTACCTCGATTAGTAGACAAATGACCTATATGGGTTATCATATACTACCATGTGATCTAACCTACCTCGATTAGTAGACAAAGGACCTAGATGGTTTTACCACATGCCACGTTAATGAGTTAATGGCCATTAATATTGTAGTCCTATATGATATACGTTTTTATAGTCATACGTTTTTATAGTCTTATGTTTTCTAGTCATATGTTTTATAGTCTTATGTTTATGATTTATAATATATGTTGATTAGTAGATTTTCCTTGCTGGGCATTAGGCTCATTCTTTTATTTTTAGAATGATGCAGGAAAATGAATATGGAAGGCGGGAAGGATTCGCGACAGCTTGGCTTGTGTGTTGAGGATGAATGGACTGCGCGTCGGTTGAGGATGACGTTATTTTAAAGTTTTTTTAATTATGTTTCTTTTGTATTTCCGCACTTAGTTTTTAAAAAATTGATTTAAGTTATGTTTTATATTTTTATGTATTAAACAAATTGTACCCATACCGTATTTTATATTTCATATTTTACTATGTATTTTGCACAATATTTATTTTGGGGGTTTTAAATAAAGTTATGTTATTTCTTATGTAAGTTTCCCAAAATAGTAGCTATGTCTAGTAGTTTTAATGGTCCAAGGTCTTAGAAATAGTTGGGTCATTACAGTTGGTATCAGAGCAATGGTTCATATGCATGAAGTTCTCCTTGATACACACGCACAAGCTCTGAATCTAACCGCCAATGTAAGTGTTTATGTTTATGTTTATAGCTAACGTTTTAGCCTTTTTGTTTTCAGTTAAGAATGGATGGAGCCTTGACCTATGAGGATATGTGAGCCATTAAGGCATTGAAAAGGATTAGAAAGCCAAGGAATACACTAGGAGTGTTAGAAAGAATCACTCAGAGATTAATCTTATTCCACAAGGAGATTGTTCATCTTCAAACTACTAAGAAAATTATAATGAGAGCTATAGAGCAATATGTCCTAGTAATTAGGCTTTTTAAGGATTTTCCTTCTCTGATTTAAAAAATTGGAAGAAATATGGGAGACTATAGATGAAGATGATTCACCCGTAGCCCTAAGATATTATTTTCTCATACTTAGGCTTACCAATAAGTTTGAATTCACTAATATAGAATCTTTATGAATCTTCCCCGAGGTAATTTTGAGGCTCAAGATAATGATGATTATGAGGAGATAGATGATGATATGTGTTACACCCAGATTTCGAGACCAGAAATTATGGCCTCGAAATACTGGATTCGTCAGGTATGAGCTCGAAATATATGAAACACATGGCATGGTCCAGTTGTAAAACCTCTGAAGTAATATGGCAATCTCGAAGACGTAACCTCGGGATTCTTTCTAGGCTCGAAATGGCATGTTATTGGGATACATCCGTTATCGAGTGCCTTCAGATTGAACAGCCCGAGCTTAAGAAGTGCAAGCTCGAATGTGATAGCCTCGATAGTATTTATCTGCTTCGAGTAAGTCTTGGAGTAAGATGACAAGTTCATGACAAGCCCGTAAGTCTTGAAAGTCACGAGGCCGGTAGCTGATCTCGAAGATTCAATGAGTCACCTAAGATAGTTCGTTGTGTATGTGTGCACATATTTATTGTTGTAAAATCCCAACATTAAGGGGATATTATTTAGTTTGTTATTCATTCCCGGGTCTTCAGGGGACGTTTCCTTGTATATAGAAGATATAGCATTAAATGTCATTATTTTAGATTGATATGCAGAATATCTTCCAAAATATGTGGGAACAGACTTTGTAACCTTCCCTATAAATAGAGAAGGAACGACCACTTGTAAAAGGGATCTAAAAATCTTGAGAGAAAACTCTGGGTAATTCATCCTTGAAGAATTTCCAGAAAACTCTAAATCTTAATAATACAGACTCGTGGACTAGGTAGATTTAACTGCTGAACCACGTAAAAATCTTCTTGTTCCTATTTACTATTCGTTCGCACCATAGTTTATATTGTTTAATTGCTCTGTGATTTAAGTTGACGAAAAACGACGTCAACAATTTGGTGCTTTCATTGAGAGCACATTAAGCAATACGAATCTGAGTATATTCAATCAAAAGAGCCTCCCTGAACCAACTATGGCCGCGAATGATCTTAATATTCCTGAAGAAGAAGTGAGCTATCCGCGACGCCCTGGGAAACAGCCGATGATGAATCCGGACCTAGATGAGAGGAGTGATCCTCTGACTCTCGAGGACCACCTGCATCACCGGCTCCCGGGGACGACGAGGACATGTACTATAACCCTGAGTGATGTGTCCCTATCGTGGAGCTTGAAAACTATCAATTGCGAAAGAAGTTGGCGGAGGCCAAGAAACGCAACGAGGAGCTGGCCAGATTGGCTGCTGAGGCGTAGGCGGCTCAGCCCCCACCTCTGCCTGAGGCCCAAGCTTCACCTCCGCGAGATGTTCATGTTCCTCCCCGTAGGCCCCGAGGGAGACCTCACAAAAATGCTGCCACACGAAGAACGGAGCAACCCCCTACCAGCTGAATAGCCTGCTCCCTCGAAGCCTCGGAGAAACACCCGGGTCAGGCTCCTGTGAACTCAAATGTTGAGTTACCAGCCAAAACTGGGAATCACCGAGCCCCCGCAGCGACTCGGACCCAGAATCCTGGTAACGCGCAGAGAGTCCCTGAACCAGCATAGGCGAACTCGAGACCTTCTAGGCCCCGAAAGGGGTGGCAGCCACCATCACCCATACGACACCCACCGTCGCCGATAAGATATCCCTCACCACCTCGGAGAAACACACAACGGACTTAGGGTGATAGGGAAAGGCGGGCTGGACGGAAACATGGGAATGGGGAAACTACTAGAGAACGTAGAGGCGCCTGGCCTACAAGAAGCCAAATGTCTTGGTCTAACACTATAGAGACGAGACAACCTAAAAGGAACCCATCTCGAAACAACTATGCGGCGAGCCTTGCCAGCGAAGGCTCAGAAGACACAAGATCGGTCAATATGTATGATCGAGGATGCAGAAATACTAAGAATCAAAGGGACCACCCTGACTTACGGGAACACTTGAATCAGAATCGGGGTAATGGTAGCCCCTCAAACCCAGACCTGAGGGATCGCCTAAATGGACGCAAGGATCCCATGCGAAGGCGCAAACCTAGAATTGTGATCAATGATAACCAATTTAAGGGTAGACCCCCCGTGGATCCAGTCTAGGAGAGGATTGATCAACTAGAAAAAGCATTCAGGCTCTTACAGAATGAACGAATATGGGATCAAGATGAAGAGTCTGACGAGGAACTCGAACCCTTTGCCCCCCATATTTCCAGCACTCCGTTTCCTCAAGGGTTTCAAATTCCTCATGTCCCACCATTTGAGGGGAAGTCTGACCCGTATAGTTGCTTAAGTACGTTTAACACTATTATGAGAGCAAGTAATGTGGGCTATGAGCTTAGATGCATGCTGTTTCCAGCATCGCTTACAAGACCAGCAAAAAACGGGTTCGAAAAATATAAGAGGCATTCAATTACTTCTTGGGATCAGTTGTCGAGAGATTTCAAGAAGAAATTTAGAGCCATGATCGGAATAAGGCCCGAGGCGTTCGTCTTAACCAATGTCCGGCAACAACCGAATGAAACACTGAAAAGTTACCTTACAAGGTTCAATCTGGAAGTCGCTCGAGCTAGTGATGTAGATGATAGTGGCCATTTAATGGCTGTCCGAGCTGTGGTAATGCCGGGAAGTCCCCTCTGGGAAGATATGCAGAGGAAACCTGTGAGGTCCATAACCGAATTTAATCGACGAGCTCAGAGGTTTGTCAATGTAGAGGAGGCGAGGTCAACGCTGAATATGGCCTCTCAGCCCATAACTACAATGACAAACTTGAACTCTGCCTCAACCTTGACGGACCCATCAGCCTCGAAACCCCCTGCAGAAAACCCTTCCAAAAGAAAGAAGAATGAAGGAAGTAACCCCAAGGTGGAAGGGGGAAAGAAGAAGAAAGGAGAAAGATATTTCTCTGTGTACAAGGTGTACATCGAGCTCAACAAGTCTCAGGAGAATATTTACCTGGATAATGAAAACCAGGTCCCTTTCAGACGTCCAGACCCCATGAGAAACCAGAAATCCAAAAGAGACTCCAACAAATACTGCAAATTTCATAGAGATACCGGACACACAACCAATGAATGCAGGTAGCTGAAGGATGAGATCGAAGGTCTGATCTCGAGAGGATACTTCAGGCAGTATTTAAGGAATCAGAACAATAACCAGGCTTCTACCAGCCAGAAGACAGCTGCACCACCGCCTGCCCAAAACAGTAACTCCCGAGCAAGGGATGACGGGATACCCCCTCCGATTGATGGAGAAGACGATGTAACCATCTAGGGCAGGCCTCATCTCGCAGGATCGGGCAGGAATTCCCAAAAGCGATACGTAAATGAGCTAAAAAGTGGCGGCAGGTCCCCTTATGAACCCGAACCTAGAGCTCCGAAATACCAAAAGGTTGAATCTCAACCTATAACCTTTACGGAGGACGACGCATCCCATGTCCAATTTCCTCACAACGACCCATTGGTCATCACCCTTCAGCTCGCGAACAAGAGGGTTCACCGAGTCCTGATTGATAATGGGAGCTCGATGAACATCCTCTATAAAGCCACCTTAAAAAAGATGGGACTCGCACTTCGTGACCTAAAGGCTTGTGCAACGACGTTGTATGACTTTTCAAGAGAAGGGATTGCCTGTATGGGGTCCATTGAGCTCCCTGTGACCTTGGGAGATTTCCTAGTCTCAACAACCAAGATGATGGAATTTGTAGTAGTGGACCTACCATCAACCTACAACGTGCTGCTCGGGAGACCCGCCCTAGTAGGGCTGGGGGCAGTTTCGTCTGTGAGGCATTTGGCCATCAAGTTCCCAACTTCTACTGGCATCGGAACACTAAAGGGAGACCAGCTGGCAGGAAGGGAATGCTATAGCATTTCCATTAGAGGAAAGAAGCAGACGAGTGCACAAACGCTCGTCATAATTCAGAATAAGGATGGGACAATCCTCGAAATAGACGAAGAAATCGATCCAAGAATAGAGGAAAGATCTGACCTTGAACCACTGGAAGAGCTCGAAGAGGTCAGACTCGAGGAAGCAGACCCCTCGAAGACAGTAAAGGTAGGGAAAAACCTTCCCAAAGAGACGAAATAATAATTAATTTGCTTTTTGAAAAAGAATCAGGATGTTTTTGCATGGTCGCATTCGGACATGGTAGGGATAAGTCTGAATGTAGCGAGCCACGCTTTAAATATTGACAAAAGCTTCCCTCCGAAGCAGCAAAAGTGAAGACTACTGGATGCCGACAGGAAGAAGGCCTTAAAAGAGGAAGTCGATAGGTTGAAAGCAAACCGATTCATTCGGGATGCTTTCTACCCCGATTGGGTAGCCAATCCAGTCCTAGTTCTGAAGCCTAACGGGACATGGCAGACCTATATCGATTACTCAGACCTCAATAAGGCCTGTCCTAAGGACTGCTTCCCCTTACCTCGGATCGACCAGCTCGTAGATGCCACGACAGGACATGGAATTATGTCATTCATGGACGCCTATTTTGGATATAACTATATTTCCATGCATGCCCCTGACCAAGAACATACGAGTTTCGTGACGGACAAAGGATTGTATTGCTACAATGTCATGTCGTTCAGACTCAAGAATGCTGGAGCCACTTACTAGCGACTCGTAAACATGATGTTCTCCGAAAAAATAGGCAATAACATGGAAGTTTATGTTGACGATATGTTATTTAAATCTCAACATAACAATAACCATGTGGACGACCTCGAAGAATGCTTCGCCATGTTACGGAGGTATAACATGAAGCTCAACCCTCAGAAGTGCTCTTTCGGAGTATCTTCTGGAAAATTCCTAGGATTCATTGTAAATGCCCGGGGAATAGAAGCGAATCCAGGCAAGATCCAGGCTCTGATTGATATGCCCTCACCTCAAAAGCATAAGGATGTCCAAAGTTTGACTGGAAGGATGGCGACACTTAGTAGGTTTATCTCAAAATCTACAGACCGTTGTCTTCCATTTTTCAACCTTCTGAGGGGGGGGGGGGGGGCAAGAAGTTTGAGTGGACAGAAGAATGCAAGCTAGCTTTCCAGGAGCTCAAGAAGCACCTTGCGAAACCCCCTATCTTGTCGAAACCCTTCACGGGAGAAGTTCTGTACCTGTACTTTGCTACGACCGAGAACGCCATCAACGTCGTACTCGTCCGAGAAGAACAAAAAGTGCAAAGGCCTGTGTACTATGTCAGCAAAAGGTTGCTGGGGGCAGAATCGAGATACCCCTTGATGGAGAAGTTGGCTCTCAGCCTAATCCACTCATCTCGAAAGCTCCGACCTTACTTCTAGGCGCACCCCATCCATGTATTGACCGATCAACCACTAAGACAAGTCTTATCCAAGCCAAAAGCTTCGGGTCGGCTGCTGAAATGGGCTGTTGAACTCGGACAATTCGAGATCACTTATCATCCGAGGACGACCATAAGAGGACAAGCCCTGGCAGACTTCATAGTGGAATTCATTGGAGTGACTAACGACGAAGTTATAACCCCGCCCGCGAGCTGTGGAAACTTTATGTTTATGGGTCTTCCAATGAAAACAGATCAGGGGCAGGTGTAATTATAATCACCCCAGCAGGAAGTCGATTTCACTCCGCTTTAAGATTTGACTTCGAAGCGTCGAATAATGAAGCTGAATACGAAGCTCTACTGGCAAGACTTTGTATAGCCAAAGAACTCAAGGCCAAAGCGATACATTGCTATAGTGACTCCCAGTTGGTGGTTAATCAGATTTTAGGAGAGTATCAGGCTCGTGGGACGAGAATGGCTGCGTATTTGCAAAAGGCAAAAGTAGCACTCGAGCATTTCGAGTTCTACGCGATAGAACAGGTCCCCCAAGAACAAAGCTCGAACACAGATGCCTTAGCCAGGCTCGCTACATCCTCTGAGGTCGATGAGTTGAATGTCATGCCGATCGAACATCTCACGACACCCAGCATAATCGAGCCTGAGCAAGAAGATGTTTGCATGATCAATTCCGAGCCAACCTAGATGACTCCGATAGTTGAATACCTTGAGGCCGACATACTCCCAGAAGAACGAACCAAGGCTCGAAAACTGATGTATCAGATCCCCAGGTACACCATTGTAGATGGAAGGCTATATAGAAGAGGATACTCCATGCCATTACTCCGATGTATGACTCCACCCGAGGCTAAGAAAATCATAGAAGAAATTCATGAAGAATTCTATGGAGACCACACTGGGGGGCATAGCCTTTCCAAGAAAATCATACGCAGGGGTACTTTTGGCCTACCATCAAGGAAGACTCATTCGATTACGTCAAGAAATGTGACAAGTGCCAATGGTTTGCAACAATCCCTCGAGCTCCACCCTCCGAGCTAACTATGATGACCTCCCCGTGGCCATTTGCGGTCTGGGGAATCGACCTCATAGGCTCATTTCCAACTGGTATAGGCGGAGTGAAGTACGCAGTAGTGGCCGTAGATTACTTCACGAAGTGGACGGAAGCTGAACCCCTGGCAACAATCACCTCGAAGAAAGTCTTGGACTTCATGGTAAAGAACATCATATGCCGATATGGGGTGCCAAGGAAGATTGTGTCAGATACGGTACTCAATTCGACAGCGATCTATTTACTAATTTTTGCGAAAAAAATGGGATAATAAAGAGCTTCTCCTCTGTGGCTCATCCCCAGGCGAATGGCCAGGTCGAAGCTGTGAATAAACCCTAAAGAGTTCGCTAAAGAAAAAGTTGGAAGAAGCTAAAGGAAAATGGCCCGAAGAATTGCCTCAAGTTCTGTGGGCATATTGAACCACGACCCGTACTTCAATAGGACATACCCCATTTTCTCTGGCATATGGTTGCGAGGCTATGTTGCCAATCGAGGTCGAAATTCCCATACCTCGCTTATGACCAAGCCTCGAATTAATCCCAGCTCGAAGTAAGTCTGCACCTGATTGAAGAAAGAAGGAACAAAGCTTAGTTAAAAAATGCTGCATACCAACAGCGAGCTACCCAGTATTTCAATAAAAGAGTTCGAGATATAAAATTTGGCGTGGGAGATTTGGTGCTGAAGCGTGTATTCTTGGCGACACGGGATCCAGCAGCTGGCGTGCTCAGGCCTAATTGGGAAGGACCTTATCAGATCGAATCAGTCATCCGACCTGGCGTATACAAGTTGGCAAGATTGGATGGGAGTTTGGTACCACGAGCATGGAATGGCGAACATCTACAACCTTACTATCAATAGTGTAGGAATGATGTCACCTGTAACCATGCTTGTTTATCTGTACTATTTTCTTGTTAATAAATTATTCGAATAATGTTTGATTTTGTTTTAATGTGCTGTATTTTTTGCAATCTCTCTTAATTAAATAACCTATGGTCACACTCATAGGATATTAAGGGGGCATTAGTGGTACATATACCATCAGCTTGAAAAAATAAAATAGCATATACGAAAAACATATAAGTGTTTGGATGTAACCAAATGCGCGAGCTAGAATAGTTTGGATATAACCAAACTATCAAAAACATGTAAGTGTTTGGATATAACCAAATACGCGAGCTAAGAAAGTTTGGACATAACCAAATTATCAAAAGATAAAAGTGTTTGGATGTAACCAAATATGCGAACTAGATTAAAAAGATAAGTATATGGATTACAAACCAAACATGACCTTAATAGGTTTGGAACAAACCAGCTAAAACTAATCGATAGTAAGTTGGAACATAAACCCACTTCATGATAAGTCGAGATCAAGGCTAGAGTATCTTGCACAACGATAGTTTCGACCTCATAACCTCAGGGAGCTACCCGAGGACGAGAGAAAGTAACTAAAAAAGTAAGATATAACTAAACCATTTACATTACATGCCATATAAGTACCTTCGGGTGCGTGGTAAAAGTAATCTCCGACCTTGACAAAATAACGAGATCGGATGCGGATATTTTGAGCAAACTGTGCATGAATACATTGAACCTCGGACATTAATCCACCAAATGTTTGTATGAATAAACAGAAATATAAGACACTTTAATATAAAATGCGTGAAATATTTCGACCCAAGAAATGTAAAGCAAATATATTAAAATAAAGTCAAAAAATGGTATCACAAATATCATTAGTATGAGCTCGAAAACAACTCATAAGAAGGCAGCTCTTTCACGAGCTGTAACATTGTCTTAGCCCCAGGGGCATAAAAAGCAAAAAATCAAACACAAAAACTATTACAAGGAGTTCAAAGGGACGCAGCCCCGAAGTAAGATCTAGGAAGAAGGAGCATTTTCCTTGGCCTTCTAAGCATCCTCCTCGGCACTCTCTGCCTCATCCTGAGCAGCCTCCTCCTCATCGAGCCGAGTTTTCCATTTAGCCACAAATTCTGCCTCAAAAGAACCTAAGAAGCTGGTGTCGAGGTCGACATTATTGGCCCAGATTCTGTACATGGCCAGGTCAACCGCCCGATCCTTCTTCTCCTTAAACTCTTCAAGGAGACAAGCTTTTTCGCCCTCCATGATTTCAAAAGTGGTGGCCTTCTCTTCCTCAAGCTTGGCATTGATCTTTTCAAGCTCCGCAACCCGGGCACTCATCTTCTCAAGCTCCGCGAGCCAGGCCTTCAGCTCCTCGAGCTCGGTTGTCTTGGCCTTTAGCTGTTCAGCTTCAGCCTCCATCTTTGCCTTTGTGGCCCTGAGCTCGTCACTGAGCTTCAGTTGGAGATCCTTCACCTCCTGAGCAAAATACATGCTCGAGTGGACCTCATTATTCAACTTATAGTTAAGTTGAGCCGAGACATCCAGAGTCTGACATACAAAGAAATCAAATTAGAATATGAACTAAGTATAAAAACAGCTAATAGCGAGATGAGAATGATTACCGCAGTAGTAAGCTCGATGCTCTTCTCATAAAGAGCGTTGCAGTCTCGAGCATTATTCAAGAATTGCCAATGAGGGGCGTCGAAGCTGCCGAAACTCTGGCCCACCCGAGACAGAACATCCGAGCCAAGCGTAGCCCCGTGAGGTCCAGCTACGTTATCAATTACATACTCATTGACGTGAGTAAAAATCGACAGCAGATGCATTTTGGAGGCTGAGGGCTTTTTTGGAGGTGGGCCGAGCGTGGAGTGGGCCTGGATCAAAGGAGGAGCGAGAGGCAAGGTCGTAGATGATGCCTCAACCTGAGGAGTTTGATCCACGGTTGAGCTTGGAGCAACTGGAGCTAGTGGAGGAGGTGTCTTCTCAATCCTCTTAAGGACCTTAGCAGGTCGGTCTGACCTCCGCGACCTCCTCGGGTGCTTACTCATTTAGGCTCTGCCGCCAGCAAGTACGTTGTCGAGGCCGGAATCCATGTCACTGCACATTCACATCGCATTATGAGATATTCCAAAACAAAATAAGTTAGCATGATGCAGACAGGCAAAGAATGAAAAGACAAGCAGAGAGAAACCTAATTGGAACTCTCCCCCGAGCTCGTGCTTGGCGACCATGTAATTCCCCCATCTTCAAAAGAGGCAGGGGGAGTACCTTCCCTATAAGTGGAAGTCAACCTCGAAAGTTCTCTATAGTCATTCGTCCTGTATTGAACGACTATTTCATCCCATACTTCGTTCAGATTATACATGGTGTCATACTTCCCGAGCCAACTATCAAACCTATGTACCCTCTCATCTACCCAAGTCCATACATAGAAATGGTCCCTATCGTCCTTGCATAATATTACTCTATCAGGTTTATACTTTAGTAATGACGGAGACCACAAATCCGGGCTAAGGATGATTGTACCTCTGTCACTCGAGCTCGGGCTTGAGGCTTCATCGTTAGCCTTGTTCCCCGATCGCGGGCTCCTGCAATGACGAGTTGGAGATGGAGGCTTATCATTTTGCCTCAGGGGGAGGTTGTCGGTTGGGAGAGGCACTAGCTCCCACTGGGTATACTTTTTATTGGACCAGTCAAATGTGAACTGATCCCCCTCCAAGAGGCCGCAGGCTCGGAGCTTGTCTTCATGGAGGAGATAGGAGAGGGACCTCCTGCCATAAGGAAGTCAGAGTAAAGCCTCCTTGTGCTCTGTCATCTCCTTGGAGGGGGTGGGACGACGGTAGTTGGCTGGAAAAATGAACGTATTATGACTAAGCGCGAGCTTAAACAAAAACTCGAGCACAAAAGGGAAATAATTTTTAAATACTTACGAATTCTCCTGAACGAATAATATCGAGATGGAGCTAGGCCATCTGTCCAAAAGAAGGCCTTCTTGAAGTCTGGGGGATGGTTGGGAAGATCCTTGAAGATCTTCTTCTCCTTGGGATAGCTCGAGAGATAATAGAAGCCGTCTCCTCCCCGAGCTCAGGAGGGATTGCTTTTCAGACAAAAGAGATATAAGATCTCTTCAGGTGAAGGCCCTTTCCACTTCAGCTCGTGGTAAAGTGACCTCAGGGCGGACAGAACCCTGTAAGAATTGGTGTTGAGCTGGAAGGGAGCCAGCCCAACGAAGTCCAAGAAGCCTTTAAAAAAGGACTTCAAAGGCAGTATAGCCCCCACCTTCATGTGCTCCTGGCTCCAAGCTACATACCTTAGCTTGATGTCAAGATTCCCATCTCCCGGAGCGCGGCAACTTCGTTCGTGGGAGGTCGGAGCTCGACACCTCAGTGAGCCCGACAGTCTAATGTTGTGAAGGGCCAGAATGTCAGAGATCTGCCCTAATGATGAGATCGAGCTCCAATAGTGCTCGGCCTAAAAAAATTCCCTTCTCAGGGTAGGTACGGAGGTTGGCTGCGAGTAGAAGGTTCCCCCATCAGCGAGAACTGGAGATCACCCAGCTTGAAAGCAACTGTCACCCTGAAGGTAGGGTTGAAAGGGATCGGTCTAGGCTCGGAGTCTGGATCTGGATAGAGGGAGACCCTTAGTTTTTTCCTTTTTCCTTCTTCGACCTCGTCTATCTGACGTCGAAAGTGATCTCAAATGTCCTCTTGTTCACACCTCAGTTCATGTTCCCGAATCAAGTGCTGGTTCCGAGTGAAAGAGACTCTGGGCTCGGAGTTACTTGTGTATAAGGAATCGCAAGCGTTGACCCCCACCACTTTCCCAAGTTCTACGACATCTCACAAGAAAGCAAAAGGGTGAGGGCCAAGTGAACAGGAAACAATGAAAAAACTAGAAGACCTAAGCTCGAATGATCGAGGTCACATGGAAAACTCGATGGGGGACGAGGCCAGTCTCAGGGTGTGCATTCCACCGAAGGAAAGGAAGGTGGACTTGTCAGGGGAGATCCCGATATATCAGGGAAAAAAGGTGGCGGTTACTCAAAAAATGATATTTTTGGGAAGCATGAAATTCCTGAAGCCCTAATTTTGTACCCAATATCTTGGTGTACAAGATATGTCATCCGAAATTCAAAAACTCAGTAAAAGAACCATATTTGGATCTTTCACACATGATCTGGGTTTGGAACCCATGATGTTAGAACTTAAGTCTAATATTTGTCACCAGAAACATTCTAGTGCGTTAAACTAACGAGTGGACTAACGGTGCAACAACATAAGCGCACATGAAAACAATGCATATACACAGACATACGGAGCCATGAATAGAAAACTTACACAATATGATAGGTAGAAACAGAGAGATTGATGATTGATAAGCGGTTGCAAATACGATCTTACAGAATTAAGGATGCCAACGTTGCTTTGTCTTCTCGGCTTGGAGAACATGCAAGAATTGGGCAAAGAAGTTTCTGGGTTTTTCTCTCTGAGAAATTGAACGTACAAGAAAAATGGGGAAGATGAGTGGGGGTATATTTATACGTCCCCAGGATTGTTAAGAGTCGAATTAATCTAGGCCATTGGCCAGATTCCGTATCAGATCTGACGGCCAGGGACAAGTGAAGCGATAATACCATAAAGATGGCAGGCGAACGGGCGTGGGCAGAGTTTCAAGGCACTCAAGTACTTTGGTTGCCTAATACCCAACTGACGCGTGTCCACACTCGAGTATATTTGATGGTACGGTTCCCCATGGGAGTAGTTCAAAAGTTTCCTTCTCATAGGATTCGAACTAATACTTTTGAGGGGGCAAACTGTTACACCAAGATTTCGAGACCAAAAATTATGGCCTTGAAATATTGGATTCGTCATGTATGAGCTCGAAATATATGAAACACATGGCATGGTCCAGTTGTAAAACCTCTGAAGTAATATGGAAATCTCAAAGACGTAACCTCGGGATTCTTTCTAGGCTCAAAATGGCATGACATCGGGATACATCCGTTATCGAGTGCCTTCAGATTGAACAGCCCGAGCTTAAGAAGTGCAAGCTCGAATGTGATAGCCTCGATAGTATTTATCTACTCCGAGCAAGTCTTGGAGTAAGATGACAAGTTTGTGACAAGGTTGTAAGTCTTGACAGTCATGAGGCCGGTAGCTGATCTCGAAGATTCAATGAGTCACCTAAGATAGTTCGTTGTGTATGTGTGCACATATTTATTGTTGTAAAATCCCAACATTAGGGGGGTATTATTTAGTTTGTTATTCATTCCCGGGTCTTCAGGGGACGTTTCCTGATATATAGAAGATATAGCATTAAATGTCATTATTTTAGATTGATATGCAGAATATCTTCCCGAAACATGTGGGAACGGGCTCTGTAACCTTCCCTATTAATAGAGAAGGAAGGACCACTTGTAAAAGGGATCTAAAAACATTGAGAGAAAACTCTGGGTAATTCATCCTTAAAGAATTTCCAGAAAACTCTAAATCTTAATAATACAGACTCGTGGACTAGGCAGATTTAACTGCTGAACCACGTAAAAATCTTCTTGTTCCTATTTACTATTCGTTCACACCATATTTTATATTGTTTAATTGCTCTGCGATTTAAGTTGACGAAAAAAGGCGTCAACAATATGCTACATGAAGGGTTTGATGCAGAAGATCCTGATTTTTTTAGATTCACCCTAGTTATGTTAGTTTATATATTTGTTTATTTATTTTTGCATTTATGATTGTACTTAGTGAAAATCTTTTTCCAAATGAATATTATTCTTATTTTTGAATGACATATATGAGTTTGATTTTTTTTTTACAATCATAATAAATTTTAAATAAATAAATAATGACCAAGTTCGGTGAGGGTGGATACAAATCAATGGACCAGGTTCTATATTGAGAGTTTAGGGGGCCATAGTAGTGGGAACGATTTTACTGATCCCAGCCCTCCCTTAATATGGTTAACTTTGGAATAGTGACGAGTTTCGAGCCTAAGAATTAAGTCATATAGTATGATTAGAAACAAACTTAGAAAATAATAAAGATGGCTGATTTTCTTAGTAAAGAAACATACCCTAATTATAAAGAAGGCTTACATAATTTTTCATAAGAAATCATAACTAATAGGTCCGAGTTATGTTTGCTTAGACTAAGTATTGCCTTAGAGCCTATTAGGGTAAGTTCTATTGTGTTTTCACAACTATTAGAACTTTGTGGAAGATGTCGCTACGAAGGTATGCACGCACAGCCAGCAATGCCTCCAACGCCACCGTCGAGACAAATAAAGCCCCTCCAGTTCGCAGAAGGGGAACGCGTGCTACCAATGCTGCTACTAACAGAGTGTACTGCCGCCTCCGGTTGACAAACCCGCTGAAATTGTTCGGCTATGGCAACATGGGGAAGAACTGCTACAGCAACAACGACAACAGACTCAGTCGCAATTGCAGCCCCAGCCAACGGTTCAGGCACCCCAGCAAGTAGGTCCTTGTAGGGGATGGCCAATGGCGAACTATGTGCCTTACCTAGCTTGTACATAGAGATATTCTATGAGTGTTTCCATAAGCAGCACGCTCCAAATTGTGAAGGAAGCATCCTGATAGTAAACGGGTCGACAAAGACAAAAGAGCACATACTAACAATGGAAATAGTAGGTCGGGTTATGTAGAATACCCGCAGTGCTCCAAATGCCAGAAAAGACATCTTAGGGAGTGTCGTGCAAACATCAAAGGTTGTTTCAACTATGGCCAGGAAGGTCATCAAAAGAAGGAATATCCACAGCTCAAGCAAGAAGAGAAAATGGACAACAAGATGGTTCCAGCCAGAGTCTTTGCCTTGACCTAGGGAGAATTCGATGCTTGTGCAAAAGTAGTCACAGGACAGATTCCTATCCTCAATAGTATATGTTCAGTATTGTTTGATTCAGGAGCAACACACTCGTATATCTCGTTAGGAATGATAGAGAAATTAGACAAACCTTGTGAAAGATTTAGAACTAGGTTTGTGACAGAATTGCCTTCGGGCGAAGTAGTCCTATCATCACGGATAGTACGAGGCATACGATCAAAATTAAGGATGTAGAACTAGAAGGAGGCCTGATAGAGCTAGAGATTAAAGACTTTGATGTAATACTGCGCATGGATTGGCTAGCAAGGCATGGCTCAACCATTGACTGTAAACGCAAGCAACTGACGTTCAAGACTCGTGACGATCAGAGACTATGTTTTATGGGAAAGGGTTCAAGACTACTTACGCCGCTTATTTCATCTCTCAAAGCTCAGAGGATGATAGAGAAAGGATGTCACACATTCTTAGCAAGCATCATGGATGTGGTAAAAGAAACACCACTAAAGGTTGGAGACGTCTACATCATAAAAGAATTCCCAGAAGTATTTCCTGACGACTTACCAAGGTTGTCGCCGACACGGGAAATTGACTTCACAATCGAGCTAGTACCAGGCATCGAGCATATCTCAAAGGCACCATAGTAGATGGCACCTACCAAACTCAAGGAGTCAAAGATGCAGTTAGAAGAACTCTTACACTTAGGTTTCATTCGACCAAGCCATTCGCCATGGGGAGCACCGATTTTATTTTTGAAGAAAAAGGACGGAAGCATGCGGATGTGTATAGATTACCGCGAGTTGAATAAGGTGACAATTAGGAATAAGTACCCACTACCCCAGATCAATGACTTGTTTGATCAACTCCAAGGAGCGACCGTGTTTTCTAAGATCGATTTACGGTCCAGGTATTATTAGCCCAAGGTACGGGAAGAGGATATTCCCAAGACAGCTTTTAGAACTTGTTATGGACATTATGAGGTTTCAGTTATGTCATTTTGTCTTACCAACGCTCCAGCTGCATTTATCGATTTAATGAATCAGGTTTTCAAAGATTATTTGGACAAATTCGTCGTAGTGTTCATCGACGATATTTTGGTGTACTCCAAGGACGAAGTCGAGCACGAGGAACATTTAAGAATGACCATGTTGCAACTGAAGGAGCATAAACTTTACGCCAAGTTCAAGAAGTGCAAATTTTGGCTTTCGCAAGTAGCATTCCTCAGCCACATAATATCCAAGGATGGAGTTGCTGTAGACCCAACTAAGGTAGAGGCTATAAAGGATTGGCAAGACCTAAGAATGCATCAGAGGTTAGAAATTTTCTCAGGCTAGCAGGCTATTATCGGAGGTTGTAGGAGGCTTTTCTAAGATAGCCACTCCGCTTACCAACCTGACCTGGAAACAGCAAAGGTTCAACTGGACGGATAAGTGTGAAGAGAGCTTCCAGTTTCTTATGGATAAGCTATGCTCAACACGTGTACTTTGTGTACCGACACCCAACGACAAGTTTGTAGTATATTGTGATGCGTCGAAGCAAGGTTTGGGTTGTGTGCTGATGGAAAATGACAAAGTAATAGCCTACGCCTCAAGGCAGCTGAAGGAATATGAGGTAGCGCAGGTGGTTAGAACTAGTAAAAGGATTATGACTGCGAAATCCTATACCACTTGGGAAAAGCAAACGTAGTTGCTGATGTGTTAAGGAGGAAGAGTTATGGGAATCTAGCAGCCTTATACAGAATAGAAAAGCTGCTTCAGCAAGAGCTGATCAATGCTGGAATAGAAGTAGTCATTGGTAAACTAGCTAACTTGTCCATCCAGTCAAGTCTGTTAGAAGATATACGGATCGGGAAGGGCATGATGACATGTTAGTGTCTCACATAGCTACAGTCAAAGAAGGCAAGGCCACAAATTTCTCTATATCAGGACAGAGATACTTGAGATATAAGGACCGGATATGTGTGTCGAATGAATATGGAAACAAGATGAAGATTTTAGAAGAGGCACACAGTACCACATATTCAGTTCACCTCGGGTCGACCAAGATGACTCATGACCTTAAAGCATTGTATTGGTGGCCAGGAATGAAGAAAGATGTAGCATAATATGTGTCGAAATGTTTAGTATGCCAGCAAGTAAAAGCAGAACATCAGCGGCCTGCAGGCTTATTGCAACCGCTTAGTATTCCATAATGGAAGTGGGAAGATTTAGCCATGGATTTCGTGACAGGACTACCACGAACAAATAAGTAGCACGACTCGGCTTGGGTAGTAGTAGATAGACTAACCAAGACGACTCACTTCCCGTGTCTCAAGACTACATACAAAGCAGACCAGTATGTAGATATTTATGTTCAAGAAATAGTATGACTGCATGGAATCCCCAAGACCATAGTATCCGATAGAGGATCGATGTTTACATCGAGATTTTGGGGAAGCTTGCAGCAAGCCATGGGTACTAAGTTAAGTCTTAGTACAACATTTCATCCTCAGACTGACGGTCAGTCCGAGCGTGCCATACAAATTTTAGAGGATATGTTGTGCACTTGTGTACTAGACTTCAGAGGATCATGGAGTAAGTATTTGGTACTTATAGAATTCTCCTACAACAGTAGCTACCAGTCAATGATCGGGATGGAACACAATGAGTTGCTTTATGGAAGGAGGTGTCGATCGCCATTACATTGGGACGAGGTAGGAGAAAGGCAACTTCTTGGACCCGAAGTTGTTAGAGAGGCTCAGGATACAGTAGCGCAGATTAGAAAGCGTATGCTCGCTGCTCAAAGCCGACAGTAAAGTTATGCAGATGCCAAGCGGCGTGATGTGGAATTCAAGGTCGGAGATCAAGTCTTCTTAAAGATATCTCCTATGAAAGGTGTGAAGCGGTTTAGGAAGAATGGAAAACTTAGTCCACGGTTTATAGGTCCTTTTTTTAGATATTGGATAAGGTGGAAACAGTTGCATGTAGATTAGCCCAACCGCTAACTCTAGCAGGTAGCCACAACATATTTCATATCTCAATGCTGCGTAGATATGTATCAAACCCATCTCACATCCTCAAGTACAATACGATAGCACTCTAGAAAGACTTAAGTTATGAGGAACGACCGGTTAGCATCCTAGATAGTGTTAGGAACGAGTTTCCTAATACGCAGCGGAATGGTAGTGAGGTTGGTCCAGTGTACAAAAATTTTTTTTTAACATATTTAAACTACCTTTAAATATGCAGATCAATTAATATACATACATTAATCATAAGCAAGTTAAGAATAGAAATCATACCTCTTGAAGCCTATCAAGTGTCCTTGCTATCTTTTTGAAATTAGAACAATCTTCCTATCTAAGCTGCTCCCAGGTACTCACACCAAGATCTTCCACAGTGTTCTCTACACCTCAAGAAGTGTGTGTGCACTTAGAGGATGAAGGATAGTTTATTTGTGATTCTATGGATGTACTCAACACATGAGATCAAGAGAATAGGCCTGAGAATTGGTTCTTTATTTTTCAGGGAGAGAAAAATATCGTTCTATTTTTTCATAGAGTGTATATTTTCTAATTAGTCATTCTAAAAAGAAAATATTCAAATTTAAAAAAATAAATCTGTAACCAACTTACAATTTACTTTTTAATTAATTAATTATTTTATTAATGAAAATATCCAAAAACTAATTTTTTGAATTATCCATTAATTAATTAATTAAATAAAAATAAAAATCATATCCCTAAAAAATAGCAGTACACGGACTGTGTGTGCACGTGTACCACCCCTATTATAGAGATATTATTTATTCAAACTACTTTGTCAGATAAGATCTAACAACATGATAACTAATTCAAATTTGAATTCAAATTTAAATTAAATATCTTTTTAACTAATTATCAAATATAATTAATTATTTGAATAAATATTAATCTTTTAAATTAAAATCCAATTTGATCTTATCAGATTATTATCTCCCACTCAAATAAAGATGTTTAATTAATTCTACTAATTAATTAAATCCAATATTTTCGAAAATAAATATTTAATTCATTATAATTTTGAAAATTATAATTAATTAATTAAATTTCAAAATTAATTTAATTATTTAATATAATTTCAAAAATTATACAATAATTAAATATTAATTAATTTTGTTAACTACAACTAATTTGTAATTAATCACTATTATCATATAATTGCATATTTAGCCCGAAGAACAAATTTCTTCTTAAATATGTCTTTAAACTATTTTTCCCTTCATATCAACTCTTACCTTGAATAGTGTTGATAGAGCCGCTATGGCGACCTATGGACCTATAATTCCAAACTCCAATAAATTTGAGATTATTAATTAAACTTTTTAATTAAATAATCTTAATTTATTAATCTCATGATTATTCCACTATAAATATGAGACTGCACTCTTGTAATTATAGACATTTCATTTACTGAGTACTTTATAATTATAAAGCATCCATTGATATAATCATTGCATACAAATTGACCCTCTAATAATGGTTCATAATTAATCGGGAATAAAATTACCATTTTATCCTTTTAATTATCTATTGTTTCCTTAAGTACCATTGGCTTTACTAGTGAAGGTTAATTCATAACTAAATTATGAATTTGAGCTCAATGACCTTTCAGTCCCAAAAGTCAACCCTTAAGAGAACCATTTATTCAATCTCTTGTGAGAAGGCATATATTCCATATATGTATACTATGTCCCCAGCCATCTACATTAATGAGTTCCCAAAACAAAAGTTTCTCGCCCGATCATTCTGACAGACCCTAATGAGTGAATCAAAGAACTCATATAACATAAATAGGAGTTCATAGTAACTTCAGGATTAAGATCTATTTGTATATGATCATCAGTTGATATATTTAATTAATACTTCGAAACGGTATATAACTAAGTATTAATAAACATATCTGGTCCAGTTCTATATATTCTCTAATATATAAAGAACCTCCACTAAAGTGTTCTACCACACTAGTGATCCGGATCTAGATCACATGTATTCATAATACTAGTGGACCGTACTTGCAGTAATTAATCTAAAGATTCCATAACTTTATTTTACTGTGAACTATTCAAGTTCATTTATCTCAAACACAATCCTCCCGTACCAGTATATGTTTGAGATCACATATATGAACATAGGAATTTTTCTGATATTTACATAATATTATCACAGAATAATATAGTCCATAAAGTATATGCATAACAAATTCAATTTATGTATTTATTTCATAAAACAATGTCTACTACATATGCTTTCAGGGCACAATTCCCAACAATCTCCCACTTTCCCTAAAGCAAATGAAGCATCTTTCTCATTCCCATGTTTCTTACATGCTCCTTGATAGATTTTATGGATAACGTCTTTGTGAAAGGATCTGCAGGATTATGCTCTGAAGCTATCTTCATAACTGCAACATCTCCTCGATGAACTATCTCTCCTAGCAAGTGATACTTCCTCTCGATGTGCTTTCCCATCTTGTGACTCTGTGGTTCCTTTGAGTTAGCTACTGCCCCACTGTTGTCATAGTATAGGACTGGTGGCTTATCCACATCTGGTACAACTTCCAGATCGGAATAGAACTTTTTGAGCCACACAGCCTCCTTAGCTGCTTCACAAGCTGCTATATACTCGACTTCCATGGTGGAGTCTGCAATGCTAGTTTGTTTAATACTTTGCCAGACTACCGCTCCTCCTCCAAGAGTAAACATTGATCCAAAAGTTGATTTCCGACTATCTCTGTTTGATTGAAAATCAGAATCAGTGTAACCAGTGGGGTTCAAGTCTCCACCTGAATATACATGCATATAATCTCTAGTATTTCTAAGATACTTGAGAATATTCTTCACTGCAGTCCAATGACTCAATCTAGGATTGGATTGATAACAGCTGACTATCTCTACTGCATAACAAATGTCAGGTCTTGTACACAACATGACATACATCAGACTGCCTACTGCTGAGGCATATGGATACTGTCTCATGTCTTCCTCTTCCTGAGGTGTTTTGGGACATTGCTCCTTGGAAAGGAATACTCCAGAATGGGTTGGCATATCACCCTTTTTGGAGTTTTGCATATTAAAGCGTTCTAGCACCTTATCAATATAAGTTTCTTGAGACAGTGCCAAAGTTTTGTTCTGTCTATCTCTAAGAATCTTAATGCCCAAAACATACTTGGCTTCTCCCAAATCTTTCATTTGGAATTGTTCAGCTAACCAGTTCTTTACCTTTGATAATGATTTTACATCATTTCCAATCAGTAATATATCATCTACATAAAGAACGAGGAATACTACTACACCATCTTTGATTTGTTTATAGACACAAGGTCTGTCAACGTTTTGTTCAAAACCAAACTTTTTAATTGTGTCATCAAATCTAAGATTCCAAGATCTAGAAGCTTATTTGAGTCCATAAATGGACCTAAGAAGCTTGCAAACCTTTTGCTCTTGACCTTTTAATTCGAACCCTTCTGGTTGAGACAAATAAATGGTTTCGTTAAGGTAGCCATTCAGAAATGTTGTTTTGACATCCATTTGCCAAATCTCATAATCCATGCACGTAGATATGGACAAGAGTATACAAATGGATTTTAGCATGGCTACAGGAGAAAAGGTTTCTTCATAGTCAACCCCTTCTTTCTGTGTGTAACCTTTGGCTACAAGCCTTGCTTTGAACGTCTCTACTTTCCCATCCGCTCCTCTTTTCTTCTTGAATATTCACTTGCAACCAATGGGTTTGATATTCTCAGGTGGATCTTCAAGAACCCAGACAAAATTGGAATACATCGATTCCATTTCTTGGTTCATGACTTCTTGCCATTTTTCCTTGTCAGAATCATTCATTGCATCTTTAAATGTCAATGGATCATCTTTGTTTGTGTCAGACACAAGCATTTGAACTTCGTTTTCATAGTGTGTGGGTTTCTTACTAATCCTCCCACTACGACGAGGTTCTCTACTATTCTGACTAGAACTAGCAGTTTCCGCTTGTCGTTTTTCATTGGTTGTTACTGGTGACTTTGCAACTTCATTCGAGACCATCTCCTCCAGAACAACCTTACTGCGAGGTTTGTGGTTATTAACATAGTAATGTTCAAGAAAAGTTGCATTTGTCGATACACATGTTTTATTTTCTTTTGGACTATAGAAAATTTCACCTCTTGCCTCTTTGGAATATCCCACAAACATGCACACTTCAGAGCGTGATTCCAACTTCCCAGTCTTTCCTTTAAGCACGCGTGCAGAACACCCCCAAATTTGAAAATGGTGTAAACTAGGTTTACAACCATTCCATAATTCTATGGGTGTCTTTTGGATAGACTTAGATTGAACAACATTCAATATGTATAGAGCACATTGAATCGCATAGCCCCAAAATGATAGTGGTAATGATGAGAAACTCATCATTGATCTAACAATATCTAATAACGTTCTGTTCCGTCTTTCTGAAACACCATTTTGCTGTGGCGTTCCAGGTGCTGTGAGTTGGGATTGAATGCCATGCTCACGCAAATGGCCCTCGAATTAAAAATCCAAGTACTCTCCTCCTCGATCAGATCAAAAAGCTTTTAGTGATTTACCTAATTGCTTTTCAGCCTCTGCTTGAAATTCTTTGAACTTTCCAAAAGTTTCAGATTTTCTTTGCATTAAGTATAGGTAACCATATGTTGAATAATCGTCAATGAAAGTGACGAAGTATTCATAACCACCTCTTGCTTGTACATTAAGTGGACCGCAAACATCCATATGTACTAGCTTAAGTGGTTCTGTGGCTCTTGAACCTTTAGCAGAGAAAGGTCTCTTGGTCATTTTTCCTTCTAGACAGGATTCACAAACAGGGAGAGATCCAATAGATAGTTCTCTTAATGAACCATCCTTTACAAGCCTATTTATTCTTTCTAGACCAATATGACCCAATCTCAAGTGCCACATATATGTTTTACTATCGGAATCAGTCTTTTGTCGTTTAATAGATCTAGGATTAGCTATTTTAAATAATTTAGAATTATAAACAAATTTCTCTTTAGCTTGCAGTTTATAAAGCCCATCGATAGATTTTGCAGAACATATCTTAAAACCATATCTTGAAATAACAATTAAATTATTATTAAAAGAAATTTTAAAATTTTGTTCATGCAACATAGAAACAGAAATTAAGTTTCTAGAAAATTCAAGAATATAATAAACGTTCTCTAAAACAAGAAATTTATTCTTCTCAAATTCCAAACGGGCTGTTCCAACTGCTGCTGCAGGGACAATCTGACCACTGCCTACCCTCATAGTCACCTCTCCATTAGCAAGCTTCCTTGTCGAACTAAGAATCTGTAGAGAAAAACAAACATGGTTAGTGGCTCCTGAATCTACTATCCAGGATGAGGAATTGTCTTCCACTAAACAAGCTTCTAGCACAAGTAAATCAAATTTACCTTTCTTTTTCTCTTTGAGGTTAGTGAGATACTTTGGACAGTTTCTCTTCCAGTGACCATCTTTTCCACAGTGAAAGAAAGTTCCTTTTGGGGTCTTCTTTTAGGAGGTTTTAGTGTTCTTGTTCTCTTTGCCTTTGGATGACTGTATAGGCTTCTTTGTATTCTTTTCTTTCTCCTTATCTTTGCAATTTCCATTTTTCCTCTTTTTGGTTTTAGCCTTTGAAGACGATGGGTTAGAATCAGCAACATTTGCTTCTCCTTCTTTCTCAGAACCTTTGTTAAGAGATTCATAAAATTGCAACTCATTCAACAACTGTGTTATGTTATATGATAATTTGTTCATGACATAATTGGTTGTGAAACCTTTAAAAGCTGGGGAAAGTGATTCAAGTATAATTCTTACTTGAGTCCTTTCATCAATGATTGCCCCATGGATAATGGCATCGTGCATTATATTGATCATGTCTAATACATGTTCTCTGACAGAAACTCATTTCTTCATTTTCTTGGTCATGTAGGATCTGGTGGCCTCATGCCTGCACTGGTCTGACTGCTGCCCAAACATATCTTGAAGGGTATCCCAAATCTCATAAGCATTTTCAGTGTTTTCAAACTTCTTTCTAAGCACATCGCTCATACTCGCAAGCATATAACACTTTGCTTTGTTGTTTGATAAGATCCAATTATCAAACTTTTCCCTTGCAGTTTTGGCAGCAGTAGCGGGAGGGACTTCATGACATTCCTCAGTCAAGACAAATTTGTGGTTCTCACATATTAATACAATGTTCAAGTTTGATTTCCATTTCATGTATTTTTCACCAGTCAACTTTTCATTAGCAAGTAAAGAAGATACAGGATTTGAGCTAGACATAATTGCTGAAAATAAATAAATAAACAAAATGAATTTATGCATATAATAAATATCAGTAATTTTCGGAATAGTAAACGTGATGCATGAATGAAACAATTAAAGAACACATAAAAAATAATTACTAATTCCACGATTAATTAATTTGAACATTAATGGACCAGCCTTAGGGTATGTCAGACTAATTCCAAATTAATTTTGAGACATGTTCTCAAATTTATAAGTGAAAACTTAAATCAATATTTCTCTTTTGACTTATAAATAACCGCTTGTTTGGTCAAGAATACACTAGTCCGCTCGAAAGCCTAATGTACCTTGTGAGTGTAACCCATTATTTTAGTTCAATGACTTAACTCAAGAGTGTGCCTTAGAGTCAGTCAAACTTGAAATAAATCATTAAATCCTATTCTTGAAAAAGAAGTTTGCCTTGAGAATAACACAGTCAGAAGCCTTCCTTAGAGGGACACAAGCAATGGTGCCGCCAGGCCCTCTCCATGCTACCTCGGTGCTAGCTAATAATGGAGATCATGGGACTTATTGTCATAACTCCCTCTCCCACTCACTATTTTAGAATATGTGTTTTCTCAAAACATCCTATGCTTTTTAATTGATTGTAAAAATAAAGTGATCTATTTTTACCAAATGATATTCTAATAATTACTAATCAAATTAAAAAATTAAAAATATAGAATTATGCCTTAATTAATTCAATTTTAGTTTGCTATAATTACTAAGAATATCATTTATAATTCAATAAAACAATTTTATTAAATATTAGAAATTAAACAACTTTTAAAATCTATTTTCGCTCTTGAACTAGTTAAAAACTAGATTTATTATTATATGGTCCAGCATATAATCACATAGGACAATCCTAAGACATGTTTCTACTCATATGAGATGCATGCACAATTTTAAATATTGTGTGGGTTATATGTATGGCATGTCAAAAATGCATGATAAAGTATTAAAAAATTTAATCACATTCAAACATTTAAATAAATAAATGCGGGCCGGGTGCCTTGGGTATTTCTAGAAAAAATTACAACACTTGCAAAATTATACATAAAAATATAAGAAACTAAATAAGACCTAAAGAGATCTCTATCTTTAACTTTGGGCCTTCACAAGTAGTCTTGATCCATTAAGCCACTTATCCATTTAATTTTGAATTAAAATAACTTTTAATTATCTTAAATTTTTTTTAAGAATAATTAACTTGGGCTTTAATGCCCGATAAGTTATTAGGCCCAATTTTGAATTTGGGCTCATACAATTAATTCAAAATAAAACAATTTTAATTATAGGCTAAATTAATTAAGCCCATAATTTAAATGGATAGTTTTTGGATGCAAGCCCTAGGGTTTAGAAACCCTAGGGGCGGCTGCATATGGTGGCTCGGCATGGGGCACGACTGGGGCGCACGGTGCGTGCTCGACAGGCGCAGGCGCGGGGTGCGCTGCTGGGTGCGGCACACAGGGGCGCGCGTCTGGGTGCAGCAGTAGCTGGCGCAGGGGCGTGCTGGCATGCGACTGGGCGAGGCATAGGGGTGCGCTAGCATGCAGCTGGGTGAGGCGTAGGTGTGCGCTGGGCAGGCAGCTGGGCGAGGTACAGGGGCGCGCTGGGCAGGCAGCACACAGGGGCTGGGCACGCATGGGTGCGGCTGGGTGAGGCTCGGGCTTCGGGGCACAAAACCCGGGGCTCGGGCCTTATAGAAAATTTTCAAATAATTTAACGCAGAAAATTAAATTACAGAAAATTCCTATGCCCCAAAATGGCTTACATTTTTCATCTGGAATTTTAAGAACATTTCCTAAAGCCAAAACACCATATAATTAACGACCCTTAAGAATAAACTATAATCAGACATACATCCATCCATTCATATATATTACAATAACATAAGAATGCATATTATGCCCACACAGTAATTAATGTATGCTGAGATTAATGACCACTCTGGTACCAATTGTTAGGAACGAGTTTCCTAATACGCAGCGGAATGGTGGTGGGGTTGTCCCAGTGTACAACAAAATTTTTGTAACATATTTAAACTACCTTTAAATATGTGGATCCATTAATATACATACATTAATCATAAACAAGTTAAGAATAGAAATCATACCTCTTGAAGCCTATCAAGTGTCTTTGCTATCTTTTCATAATAATAACGATTTTCCTATCCAAGCTGCTCCCAAGTACTCACACCAAGATCCTCCACAACGTTCTCTACACCTCAAGAAGTGTGTGGGCACTTAGAGAATGAAGGATAGTTTATTTGTGATTCAACTTAATGTACTCAACACATGAGATCAAGAAAATAGGCATGAGAATTGGTTCTTTATTTTTCAGGGAGAGAAAAATATCGTTATATTTTTTCACAGAGCGAATAGACTTAGTTGTCTTAGTTATTTGTATATTTTCTGATTAGTCATACATAAAATAAAATATTCAAATTTTAAAAAATAAATCTGTAACCAACTTACAATTTACTTTTTAATTAATTAATTTTTTTATTAATGAAAATATCCAAAAACTAATTTTTTGAATTATCCATTAATTAATTAATTAAATAAATAAAAATGAAAATCCTATCCCTGAAAAATAGCAGTACATGTGCACGTGTACGACCCCTATTTTAGGAATATTTGATTTTTCTATTTCTATTTAATTATTTATTCAAACTACTTTGTCAGATAAGATCTAACAACCTGATAACTAATTCAAATTTGAATTCAAATTTAAATTAATTATCGTTTTAACTAATTATCAAATATAATTAATTATTTGAATAAATATTAATCTTTTAAATTAAAATCCAATTTGAACTTATCAGATTATTATCTCCCACTCAAATAAAGATGTTTAATTAATTCTACTAATTAATTAAATCCAATATTTTCGAAAGTAAATATTTAATTCATTATAATTTTGAAAATTATAATTAATTAATTATTTAATTAAATTTAAGAATTAATTTAATTATTTAATATAATTTCAAAAATTATACAATAATTAAATATTAATTAATTTTGTTAACTACAACTAATTTGTAATTAATCACTATTATCATATAATTGCATATTTGGCTCGAAGAACAAATTTCTTCTTAAATATGTCTTTACACTATTTTTCCCTTCATATCAACTCTTACCTTGAATAGTGTTGATAGAGCTACTATGGGGACCTATGGACCTATAATTCCAAGCTCCAATAAATTTGAGATTATTAATTAAACTCTTTAATTAAATAATCTTAATTTATTAATCTCATGATTATTCCACTATAAATATGAGACTGCACTATTGTAATTATAGACATTTCATTTACTGAGTACATTATAATTATAAAGCGTCCATTGATATAATTATTGCATACAAATTGACCCTCTAATAATGGTTCATAATTAATCAGGAATAAAATTACCATTTTATCCTTTTAAGTACCATTAACTTTACTAGTGAAGGTTAATTCATAACTAAATTATGAATTTGAGCTCAATGACCTTTCAGTCCCAAAAGTCAACCCTTAAGAGAACAATTTATTCAATCTCTTGTGAGAAAGCATAGATTACATATCTTTATACTATGTCCCCAGCCATCTACATTAATGAGTTCCCAAAACAAAAGTTTCTAGCCTGATCATTTTGACAGACCCTAACGAGTGAATCAAAGAGCTCATATAACATAAACAGGAGTTCATAGTAACTTCAGGATTAAGATCTATTTGTATATGATCATCAATTGATATATTTAATTAATACTTCAAAACAATATTTAACTAAGTATTAATAAACATATGTGGTCCAGTTCTATATATTCTCTAATATATAAAGCACATCCACTAAAGTGTCCTACCACACTAGTGATCCGGATCTAGATCACATGTATTAATTATAACATAAGGTTTGATTAATATAGTTGATTATAGAGATGTCATTTATTATAACCAAAAGATTAGATAGAACTAATAAGATGGTGACACTTGTCATATGCATGTTTATTAAGGATTTAAGTATTTTGATGAATATTTTAATTAAAAGAAAGATCTAGAAGCTCTAGAACCTTCCAGCAGCTGTTAGGATTGTATTATGACTCAGTCAAAGCTGTTTATTCAAGTCAAAGTATGCTGAAAAAGTACAAATACGTGTTTGATATATCAACGCATGCTGATATATCACAGCTATAGGGGTCGATATATCGCCTACGGGAGATAAGGAAAATGCGTCGACTTCGCACGAACGATCGAACAGAGCTCGGGAATGTGGGGAGGCGATATATCGCCTATAGGGGGCGATATATCGGCTCCAACTCACTTTTTTTTTAAAAAAAGTTTGTGGTTTTAAATTAAAAACTAGCCTTAACCACTTAGACCTGCCTTTGAACGATTTTGACCTAGTTTTGGGCATCTTTTGAACGAAAATTCAAATCTTTTTCATTTTAAATTCATTTATTTATTCAAATTAAAAGGGGTTAGTTTCACTCCTTAAACTCTATAAATAGGACCTACTACTCAGCCATTTTCTTCATTCTTCAAGCATTGTTCAGAGCCTCCAAGTTGCTAAGGTTACTATAGAGAGAAACACTTCGGTTTTGGGTTAAAATCTTTATCATTCTAAGCTTTTCTAAACACTTAGGAAGTAAGATAGAGTGTTATTTTGGTATTGAGGTGTAGATCGGGTTCTAGTTCAACCAAGGTATTCTTATCCTTAAGTTCAGATTTCATAGTTCTTTAGTTTTCCTTGTTTTCTTTCAGATCCTAACTCTTGTTTATGATTCTATATTAGGTGTTTATGTTTCTTGAAACTTAAGGTTCTTTTCGGTAAGTTTCTTCTTGATGGTTTAGTTCTCTTTTCATCTTCATTCTTTAGAAATACTCATGGTTTTGTTGTTGGTTTTTAGGAGTGTTCCAATCCGTTCTTGTCTCCTTATCCCAGTTTATGGTAAGGAAAATAGGTTAGAATATATGTGTTTATATGTTTATGTTATGACGTGTTTTATGTTTTATGCTATATATGTGTAAATATTTTTTGTAGTCCTTGGGCATATGACTTGCTTAGATAGCAAGCCCCAATAATTTTTTTATCATTTTGTGGGTTTAGAGTTATGATTTACCCTGCCTCGATTAGTAGACAGAGGACCTAGATGGGTTATCATATACTACCATGTGATCTAACCTACCTCGTATAGTAGACAAAGGACCTAGATGGTTTTATCACATGCCACGTTAATTAATTAATGGCCATTAATATTGTAGTCCTATATGATATACGTTTTTATAGTCATATGTTTTATAGTCTTATGTTTATGATTTATGATATATGTTGATTAGTAGATTTTCCTTATTGAGCATTAGGCTCATTCCTTTATTTTTAGAATGATGCAGGAAAATGAATACGGAAGGTGGGAAGGATTCGCGGCCGCTTAGCTTGTTTGTTGAGGATGAATGGATTGAATGGACTGCACATTGATCGAGGATGACGTTATTTTTAAGTCTTTTTGAATTATGTTTCTTTTGTATTTCCGCACTTAGTTTTTAAACAATTGATTTAAGTTATGTTTTTATGTATTAAACAATGGGTACCCATATCGTATTTTATATTTCATATTTTACTATGTATTTTGCACAATATTTATTTTGGGGGTTTGAAATAAAGTTATGTTATTTCTTATGTATGCTTCCCAAAATAGTAGTTATGTCTAGTAGTTTTAATGGTCCAAAGTCTTAGAAATAGTTGGGTCATTACAATTCCATTCCGCATTCCTTCATTGATGCTCTTCCACCTTTGGGGGCGCATTTGGGACAAGCGTCCGGATGCCTCACTTCCTAAATAGGAGACTCCACACCCCTCTGCTCCCCGTGCCTCTGTTGACGGATTAGGACCTTCTCAGTCCCCTTCCTTGTCTAGGCATGTGTCAACAGGTATACATGCTCCCACTCGTCGAGCCCACACCTCAACTCCTTGGGGGCATACTTTGGCGGCCCAGTATGGAGAGGCCATAAGCCATTACATGGGGAATATTTTCGAAGGTGAATGGGGGTCTATGTACGACATTCCAGATACCGAGTTGGGTGAGGCTTATATGGAAGCCTCTATGCAGGTCACTTAATGTATGTTTTTCAGTTTTGATATTGCTCGACCATTAATGTTTTGTTTTGTTTCTTTGTTTTTACTTAGGCCTCAATCTTGGGTCACCATTTTGTCACCTCGAGTTCTTCATCAACGCAAAAATTACAGTCCAAGCTTGAGGTGGCAATGAAGGGCCTCTCCTTGGCTAAGGTAGAGAAAAGTGAGTTGACTGCACAGGTCAGCGATTTGGAGGGCCAGCTTGCAGAGACGGTCTATGAGAAGGATGTTGCAATGGCCATGGCCGCGTCGACCTCTTGATCGAACACCCGGCTCAATGCCATCGCTCAGACCCTCAATGAGAAGGTTAATGCTCTTGAAGTTGAGTTGTTGAATGTTGAGAATAGCATAGTTGAGTGCATGTTGCATGCCATGTGGAGGACTATTCCTGATGTCAACCTGTCCCTCTTTGGAGACTATAGTCGAGTGGAATGGTCGGGGTGGGAACCCATAGGGCCACCTTCCAAGCTTATCATTATATTTTTTTTCTGTTGTGTAACCCTCTATGTTTTTTCTTTTGCATGGAACTTCTTTAAGTCTTTGATTATATGTGGAACTCTTTATGTTTGAGGTCCTTTTAAGTTCGCTTTTGTGTGCGAAACTTTTATATATAGGATCCTTGCTTATCTTTGTATTGTTTGCGAGGATGTATTGGCCTTCTGAGCCTTTGTCATCCTTTTTTGGCTATCATGCGTAAATGGCTTTGCTAAGTCCCTTTTCTCTGTTGATTTACTTATGTCTTCCTTGGACTGATGATGATAGTCTTTTTGGTGCACCTTGACTATACTTGTAAGGAAATGTTAACCCTTTGGGTTTTTAGCATCCTTTTATATTTTTTGCGCATGCTTGTTATTTTGTGCGAGAAGTGTCTTTCTCGTCATTATGCATAGTATTATTTTTACAAGGGTCTCTTTTAGGACAATTTTTGGCTAGAAGGCTTGGTGGCCGCTCTAGGCTTATTGGTGGACGTCCTCCTTGAGGCCTTATTCTATGTGAATGTATTAGCCTATCACGAGGTTGTCCTTGTAGGACCTTTTGGCTCCCTTGACATCCATAAGGGTAGCTAATCCTTATGAAGGCAAGAAATGCCCTAGGCTTATTAGTGGATGTCCTCATTGAGACCTTACCCCTCATGGAGGTATTTAACCTTTGTCACGAGGTTATCTATGTCAAACCTTTTGGCTCCCTTCATATCCATAAGGGTAGTTAACCCTCGTGAATTCAAGAGATACCTTGCAAGGTTTTTTGTTTTGTTTTGCAATATATATGCCTCCTATCCTGCCCCAAAGTGCTTGGTGGGATTCATTCCATCGAGCACTTTGATCATTTTGCTCCCAACATACAATTGGTCAATGTGTGTATATTTGTGATATAAGTGCTTGCATATAGAAGGAATGTAATATGCGAGATAGGAAACACTTTCATTGATAGCAAGCAGAATACAAAGGCACGTATGGAAACATTGCTTCTACTATGAGGTTATCTGGGCAACCTCTTTGATTTTTAACTATTGAAATTAACATAAGGCCAAAAAACAAGGTACATATATTCCTGCATTGGATGTGAAAGTCTCACTGGTAATATTTATTGAGATGTTTTGCATTCCATGCTCGGGATAAGATATTGTCATCCACCCACAAGTGTAAATGTAGGTTTGCGCCTCCATGTATCACCATCGCCATGGGTTCTCATGGCATGCCAGATGTGCAGAGAAAGATATTATAACACTTTCTTGGTTCCTTTTGTTCTCCTTTTATGATTGTTATCCACCCAGGAGTTGGGAATTTAATAGACAGGTGATATATCGAGGTCACTGCTTTCAATTCTCTCAGGGAGGGTCTCCCTAATACCGCACTGAAAGTCGAAGCATAATCTACTACAACAAAGCTTGCCATGATAGTAGTTTTTTTGGGCTTCTCCTCCATGGTAAGGGCTAACTTGATTGTTCCTAAGGGTTGTATCGAGTCCCAAGTAAATTTGTATAAGAAGGTATGACAGGTTTTCAAGTTCCTGATGCCAAAGCTCATCTTCTCCAATGCGGGGCAATATAAGATATCTATAGAACTACCACTGTCCATGAGTACTTGATGCACTATCATATTGGCCATTTGAACGGTCACAGGTGATCGCTGTGGGGGAAATGCACCCCTCGCGCATCTTCCTCTATGAAGGTTATCGAATCATTTCCCCCTAAAAGTTCTTTGGGGGTCGCTACTCCAGGCTCATGGTGCATGGGGGTGTACTTCGTCTAGCTTCCCTGGCATATCTATCCCATCCCTTCCTCGACTCTCCTCCGAATTGTGGACCTCCGAACATCGTTATTACTTCTCCCTGCACCTCTGGGGCTCGTTATTGAGCTTGCGATAAGGATGGCCTATCCTCTAGTCTTGGGTTTAACCTTCTGACATACCTGCGTAGGTGCCCCCTGTGTATGAGTTCCTCAATTTCCACTTTCAAATTGGTACACTTCGCCATGGTGTAGCCAATATCCTTGTGGTACTTGGATATACTTACCGAGGTCTCTTTCGATCGGTCCTTCTTCATCAGCAGGGGTCTCTTGAAGGGGACCTGATTTTCATTTGTGAGGAAGATATTGTTAGGATTAATGCCCTAAAAGCATGTAAAGACATTTTATTGGTTTTAAATAAAAGTACAATTTTATTATATTTGAATGTTATAATTATTGTTTGAATTAATTATATAATAATTCAAAAAAATTCCTTATCCATTCATGAGAATATGATCTTGTATTAGTACGAGAGAATTAAGATCAAATATAATGAATAAAATAGTCGGTAACATATTAAAGTAAGGAATCTTTAATGAATGGTTACTAGTACGGTTTGTTAAGCATACGAGATGCAACTAATCTAGATTCAAATTACTGATGTGGATAGACATCTTAGTAAAGGTGTTGTGTATAATAGAGATTATAAATGACAGGACCGATGATGATTAATTATCTTTATAAACTTGCTGTTTGACGTAAAGATTTTATTCTTATCATAATAGAAGATCATTTGTAGATCAGTCTAAATCCTAAGTATTCATGAATTCCTATTTATGTTTATTGGATCTTTCGATTCACTCATTAAGGTCTCTTAGAATAATGAGGCTAATGACTATTTTTTTTGGAGATTTAATATCATGGATGGCTGGGAACATGAATTAAAATATTGGAATTCATGCTTTCCTAACAGATCGAATATTGGTTCCCTTAACGGTTGATTCTGGAACTTAATAGTTCTTGAGCTCGAATCTATAATTAGATTATAGATTAATTATTCGCTAGTGAATCAATGGTACTTAAGGATCAAGAGGTAATTATAAGGTTAAAATGGTAATTTTGACCATTATGGAATTAATAAGATAAGATTATTAGATTATTGAGTTTAATTAATAATCTGGTTTATTGGAGCTACGTATTATAGGTCTATGGTCCCCAGATCACCTTTGTCCTACACTGTCAAGGGTAAGGATGTCAAAAGAACGATTTGTAAAGAAAGGACTAAATTGCAAAGGAATTAATTTTCCAGGGTAAGGAAATAATTATGTGATAATTATGTGTTGACGGTAAGAACTCGTCAACTAAGTTAGATCAAGCACTTCGTGAGTTGTAAAAGAAGTAGATTTAAATCGAATGAACTTGAAGCCAACTCTCTTATGATTTCAATAACACTAAATGTAAATGCTAAAATTTTAGAATGAAAAATAGAGAAAATGTAGAGTGTTTATTTCCATTAACAATGAGTGGTTACAAAATTCTCCCAAAAAATTCCCCCTTTTTTCAGATGAAGGGAGGTCATTTATAGTAGAGCACTAATGACTCTTAGTACATTGTGGTCCCTGGGGAAACGACCCTACATATGCAGTTTATAGGTGGTAGTGGTGCCAGGAGCGTGGTGGTCGGTTCTAGTACATGCCGAGAGTGTATTGGAGCACCTCAACTTCAGTACCTAGATGTACCTCCACTACTTGCTTAGTATGAACGCCAGAGGTTGGTTGGAAAGGACCACACCATGTACCTTACTTGTATGACCACTACTTGTCTGGCGGGGTTTTTAGGGTCAGACACCTGGGGCCTTCAAGGTCATACCCCTGTACGTACTTCGTATTCGTATGATCTCTTTGAGTCATTCGCAGGTTTTCTTATATTCACAATGCATCCTACTCTTTTAAAATTTAAGTGTTGGAGCCTTTATGGATCATTATGGGAGGTATGATCCCAAAAGGCATGGGAGGCCAGAGCCTCGAGGTTCCCGTCACGGGCAGAGCCCTGGGCCACGAGAGGGTGCCTTGTGAGATGTTGGTGGGAGGCATGGGCCTGTGGAGCGAGGCGGGGTCGTGAGGCAGAGGCCTGCGCTATGAGAAGGTGCCTCGTGAGATGCAGGCGTGCAGCAGGGGCTTGTGGAGCAAGGCGGGGTCGCGAGGTGGAGGCTTAGGCCGAGAGAGGGCGCGTCGCGAGAAGTAGGCGCGCAGCAGGGGCTTGTGGCGTGAGGCAGAGGCCTGGGCCACTAATGGGCACCTCACGAGACATAGGCACACAGCAGGGGCATGTGGCACGAGGCGAGGTCACGAGGTGGAGGCCTGGACCATGAGAGGGCGCCTCGCGAGACGTAGGCACGTAGGAGGGGCCTGTGGTGCGAGGCAGGGTCGTGAGGCAGAGGATTGGGCAATGAGAGGGCGCCTCGCGAGACGTAGGCAGACAACAGGGGCTTGTGGCACGAGGCACCTGATGAAGGCCTCGTGAGGTGCATCGGTAGGACGCACGGTGCGCAAGACAGGGGTCTCATGTGGTTAATGGGGCTTCACCTGGCGAGGTTTCCCAACACTCGTATAGTGGTGTAGGCGCATGTACGTACCTAGGCATTCACGGGACCCTAGCATGGGATTTGGATTTTTAACTAGCGTAGAATTTTTAGCATCCACACTTGCCCCCAGTCTAGGAGAGGGCCTTTAGGCACTCTGGTAGACTTTTTTCCATGGTGTCTTCGAAGAATAGGTGGCGTTAGTGTGTGTCCTTGCTTTGGTGGTATATAGAAACACACTTTGGAAGTGGTGACCCTCATGATACCTTGAGATTGAATGTGAGCCTATCATTTAGCTTCGCGGGTCCCAATGTAGGTGTTTGGTTTCATTTTTGACCATAGATCAAGCACTGGATTAACCAGTTAGGATGAGCTTGAGCTTCTTATAAATAGATCTTCATTTCAAACATAATTACTACACTTTCTTTTCTTAGCTTGGTGGTATTTTCATCTTCACGTCCTTCAAGAGGTAAGTGGTTCCATTCCTCACAAGGTCACTTTGGCTTTCTTTCCTCTTTATTTTTTTTTTATATGTAAACGTCTATATAGGTGCTAAAAGACTAAAACACATTTCTCCTTTCCTTTTCCAAAAGTATACTTTCGACCCTTGGCATCCGTTCGACCACGACGTGTACTTTCGATCCTTGGCATTCCTTTGACCACGACGTGTACTTTCGACCCTTGGTATTCCTTCGATTGCGACATGTACTTTCAACCCTTGGCATTCCTTTGACTGCGATGGTGCTCGATTTTACCCGCTCAAGGTATACTTTCTTCCTTTCTCATGCTCAATGGGTTTATATTAGCATCACTCGAGATGGGTTGTCTTGGCCGGAGCTCCTCGTGAGCTAATCCACATATATGCCCCTGCTTGCACATATACCCTCCCTTGTACCTCGTAGTTGGTCATTTCGAGCACTTATGTCTAGAGGTTTTGAGCTTATTCCTTTGTGTTTTGTAGCACCCTTTTCACCTACACTTGCACCCTTATTACCAATGATACGAGGTTTCATGGCATGTAAGGGATCGTCTAGCGTTCCTCCGGGGGTTGAGTTTGTAGACTTATCTTCAGATTCGGGGTCCCCCGAGAACAACCCTTACCAAGACTATGACACTTTGAGGAGGGCCCGTACATGTCACCTTGAGTGCATGGATGAGATTAGGCATAAAATCTGGGTGGTAGAGAGTGAAATATATTCAGTTTTGAGGGGAGATGGAGTCCCTTTCTCCTTTGACCTTAACGATGACATTGCAAGCCTTAGAGTGAGCCTCTTTGATCTACAAATGGAGTTGGAGTTCATGGAGGGAAACCTCCCTCCTGAACCTCCTGCCCCATTCCCTCCCTATAGTATCCCTGAGGTCACCCCTGGTTCCCCTCAACCCTTGTCTTCAATCCACCCATGTTCGATGCTTCCACACTCAATGCCTCGGTGGAAAACTCTCGCAAGAAGGAAAAAATGGAGGGTAAAGTGCCCTGTTTTGACCTCACCTTTTACTTGGGTTTTGCAGATATGTCAAAGAGAATGTGATGATAGGTGGCTCCAAAGAAGCCATATTCTGGTCCTCTGTTGGCATCCACTATCGTGTCCAACGTGTCGGAAAATTGGTTGTTAGAATTATCCAAAAAGTATCATATTAGCAAAGAGTAAAAGCTATATGTACCCTCCAACAAGTGTCAGGCCGATAATCCCCCACAGAGCTATGTGGCCATGTGCGAGCACATCTTGAAGGTGGGTGGGACCATTCCCTTACACTCGTTTTTCATCATGGTCCTCAACCACTTCGACCTTGCTCCGCTTCAGCTGGCACCTAACAGCTGGCTGACTTTGAGCTGCCTATATATGGCATTTGTGGAGCTTAACGGTCGTGCTTCTAAGGCCCAAGAGGTGCGTTTTATGTATAACCTCATGCCCACCCCTAAATCCAAAGGCTTCTACTTCCTGCAAAAAGCCAATTCTCAGGTTTCCCTGATAGAGGGTTCCGTGTCCAACCCGGGTTCGTGGAAGCAGGACTTTTTCTTTGCAAAAGGTCCTCTTTTCATTCGTGAACATTTTTGCTCATCCTCGAGTAAGTGTTTCAAGCTTTTTCCTTTTACATTGAATTTGTTATTTTGGAACTTATACTCATATTGATAACTGAGTTGATTTTTCAGAGAGCTTCAGTATCCCCGACGTTCCTAAGTCAGAGGCAGCACCAGTACACGTGTTTCTCGATGCCGACCCTACTATGAAAATGGTATCCCATCTCTTCACTGTGGCCAACCTTAACCGCTATAGTTTATCCAGGGTATCGGAGCCCGACCTACTGTGGAATATTTTCTACCGAAAGAAGAAGGCGACTCTAGCCGAGCCTCACTCGAACCGGGGTGATGTGGAATGGGTGCTGGGGAGGTTTTGCCAGAATCTAGGCGTCCAGTCCGGTCATCTCCGTCCCCCAGGGGGTGCCCTTCTTTTGTCCCTACAGACCACGACACGGCCTCTCATTCCCGCAGTCCACAGACCATGCCATGGTACTTTGTTGTGCCTTTCTTCGAGGACTATGATAATCTTCCTTACGCTCCCACTAGTCATGGACCTTCGAGGCCCCCTTTTTCTGATGTTCCTGCACCTCCTCCTCCCTCGGTTAGTGGGTCATCTATCCCTGCTCAACCGAGCGCCCTTGATTTGGAGGGGACATCCTGGGTGGGTCGCATGGCAGCCCCTTACGTGCAAAGGTATACCCGAGTCGCCGAGGGTATTCCTGAGACCAAGTGGAAAGGTCTAAGGAATTTAACCATTGTGGAGCTTAGGGAGACCCTTGTGCATTCCACAACCTGGGTGAGTTCATACGTCTTATATTGAGATATTTTTTTTTTGGGTTCTTTGTTTGCTCATTTTTTTTCTTTTTGATTCCTTGCAGGCTTCTCTGGTGGCTCAACACTACGCAGACTCGGCACAGGACCTCTCTTCATCGAACGCTGAAAGGGACCGTCTAGCGGTCAAAGTTCAGGAGCTCGAGGGACAGCTTACTGACACCATGCTTAAGCTGGAGAAGGCCCTGGCGAAGGCCTCTTCGTCGTCAAAAAATAAGAGGAGAGCGGAAGCCAAGGCTGCGATGTTACAGGAGAGGGTCACTCTACTGAAGACTGGTTTGGGGAGAGCGGAAGCCAAGGCTGCGATGTTGCAGGAGAGGGTCACTCTCCTGGAGGCTAATTTGGCTGAGGTCGAGTACAAGTCCATAGAGCGCACCCTCTATGGAATGTGGAGGAAGAATCCTAGCTTCGATTTCTCCTCCTTTGGTGACCATGCCGTTGCCAAGGTGGCCGAGTGGAATGCTCACGGCAGGAGGCCTTGAGATTTTGCTTCTACAACTTTTACTTTTTAATTTGATTTGGTTGTATGGTCATTTGAACCTCTTTTTTTTTTTTGGAACTTTTATAAGTCTTGCTGTGGTTGATGCCGCCTTTATCATGCAATATTAGCACGATTTTCTTCTTTTATATATATGTGATCATTTGTTTTTGTTTCTTTATGCTTGAGGTCCTTTTGAGCCCACTCATGTATGCAAGAGCCAAAGGGGTTCGATAGGTTTTTCTTTTTCTAATAACTTGTTGATACTTTATTTGGACCGGTAGTGATGGTCTCTTTGGTGCACCTTGATTGTATTTGAAAGGATGTGTTGACCCTTTGGGTTCTAGCCATCCTTTTATATATTTTTGCGTGTGCTTGTTATTTCTTGCGAGAAGTGTCCTTCTCGTCATTACACATAGTACTATTTTTGCAAGGGTCTCTTTTAGGACCCTTTTTGGCTAGACGGCTTGGTGGCTGCTCTAGGCTTATTGGTGAATGCTCTTCCTTAGGCCTTTCCTCTCGTGGAGGTATCAACCTTTTCTGGGAGGCTCTTCCTATGGGACCTTTTGATGGGTCTCTTTCAGGACCCTTTTTGGCTAGACGGGTTGGTGTCCGCTCTAGGCTTATTGGTGGATGCTCTTTTTTAGGCCTTTCCTCTCGTGGAAGTATCAACCTTTATTAGGAGGCTCTTCATGTGGGACCTTTTAACCCTCTTGATGTTCATAAGGGTAGCTAATCCTTGTGAGCTTGAGAGATGCCTTGCAAGGTTTTCTTCCTTATTTCCCTTTTTTTTATACGGGTCCCTTTTAGGACCCTTTCTGGCTGTATTGTAACGACACCAAATTCACTAATGAGGCTTAAGGGCCTTGATTAGTGTACCGGGAGGGCATCATTGGGTTAAATGTGATTTGAATGATTTTATTGATTTAAATGCATAATTGTATGATTAGAATGCTTGTATGATTATATTGGTGTTAATATGATATATATATGGTATTTGTGAGAACCACATTATTATGTGGGTAGGTTTGCAGAGCACGACTCAAGGCGATCCTAGGGCTAGATAGCGGGAAAAGTCACAATGGGGCTTAGCAGCTGACTTTGGATAAGCCAGGGGTATCTTAGGTACCAGGTAGTTGTTTAGATTATTGGGTTATGAAAATAAATATATGGAGATATATTTGAGGTTAGGGAGTCTAGGCGGGAATATTGGGGAATTTTACCGTTTTTCCCTCGGGGACATTTCCGGCACCCCGAGCCTCGGGATTGACTTAACGGAATAAGGTTAGGCTAAAGTTTAAGGAAAACAGTAGAACAGAAAATTAGACCGGCCCTTTATTCTCTGCCTTATCTCTCTATTCACTCTCAAGGAAAACACAAGGAAAAACACTGAAAATCTTAGGGGAGATTCAGTTGGAATTCAGTGGATTGAAGGAGTGATTTAGAGGCTTAGCTCAAGAATCAACCAGGGAACTTAATCAGTACTAAGGTAAGCATTGAATTCCCTTCTTTGTGGTTAGAAATTCTGAGTTTTGGCTGGGTATTGAGATAATTGTAATTTTGATGTTAAGGGCAGAATTAAGGTGGAAAAGCTTGGGAATTGACTTGGATTCTCCTTAGAGAAGTGGTTCAGTAGAAGAGGTAAGTTCTAATTCATGATTTAGAGGTTTCAATCTGAGTTTGTATGGCTGGTTTTAGTGTTTGAAGTTCTTGAGTTTCAGAAATCGAAAATGGGATTCTAGTAGGTTTTTGGGCTGGATTTCTGTTGGGATGTGTTGTTAGAGTCATAATAAAAGTGTTGTGATTAATGGGTTTTGAATTAGGGAGCTTTGGAATGGCTTTGGATGAGGTTTAGATGTTGAAAATGGTGGGTTTTCTGGGCACGAAGGGAAGAGCTGCGGCTCTGTTCTAGAGCGCTGCGGCCCTAGGATGAAGATGAGCCAGGAGGGCTCGGCCAGGGGTGAGCGCCGCGACGCCCAAAGCAAGGGCCGTGGCGCGTATCTTCTTCCAGGGATGCCTTAGGTTCTGTTTTGGGGCAGGGCTGCAGCTAGGTTTCAAGGGCCGCAGCCCTTAGGTGTGTACTTGAACGTTTAGGGTTTTAAAGTACGAGAATGTAGCCTAGAGTGCTCGGGATCGATTTCACCACCGTGCTTGGTGGAATTCGAATTCCTGGAAGTTAGTTTTGTATCCAGAAACCCTTATTTGAATATTAATGGAACCTTACACCTTGGTTATGACTAGGTGATAAAAGCTAGGGCTCGGAAACGGATCGTGCTTGAGGAGCGTTGCTTGTAATCAGTAACCGCAAAGATCAAAGGTAAGAAAACTGCACCTAGTTGTACATCTGTAATGGGACTAATGGTTCCCTATTGTGTATGCTTGAAAGGATGGTATTATGCCATGCAAGCTAATCAGTCAACCAACGACCTAAGTTATAGCCAAGGGTTACACTAGCGCACAGGGCGCGACTTGGCCACTGGTAGCCGAGGACAGCTTAATATGCACTGAGCTCGGTTTAAGCGGGTCGGGGCCAGTGGGATAAACAGAGGGTGCGGCCTAAGTTGTCGGCCCTGATTATTATGTGATATGAATGTTATAAATAATTAATTGCATCCTTGATTCTGAATATATGTTGAATGGTTAATGTGGATTACTTGATGAGAGTTCATGCTTGGTGAATGTACTATCTGTTATTATTGTTTGTGTTGCACATCATGTTTTCTTGCTGGGCCTTGGCTCACGGGTGCTATGTGGTGCAGGTAAAGGCAAGGGCAAACTTGATCAGCTTTGATTTGGAGAGCTCTGTGAGCAGAATGTACATGGCCAACTGCTCAGCCGCCACGGTTGAGGTTTAGGCAGGAACGCGAGACCCAGAAATTGTTCATTTTGCCTTAGTATGGCTGACAGTTGTTTGTATTATTTTGGGAGTCTGTAATCCAACTTTTAAACTCTGTTTCTTTTAGGATCCCATGTATATAATTGCTTAATTATATAAAATGAAACTTTTGGAACGAAAACCTTTTTAACCCTAGCTCATACATGTTTAGTGACACATTTTTAAATTAATGACTTGATTAGCAAGTCTTGCACCTTTATAAGTACACAGTGTAGCGGTCTTGGCTATCCAGGGCGTTACAACTGGGTATCAGAGCGTCCTAGGTTTAAGGGTTCCTGAAGATTGGCTGGACATGTACATTCGCTGCTAGAGACAAGCTCAAATCAGGGTTCGGTAATGTGTATATGTGTTTATATGCTTATATGCCTGAAATGAGTTATGAATGTTGTTATTTATTGGATTAATAGGAAGCATGAGATGTTGATAGGGCCTGGCCCTTGACTGTTGTGTGAGAATATTGAGGCATGTTTATTAGCATTGCCGTGCATATAAATGAATATTTGGATGATTAATTGTATACTGTGTATGGATAAATGCTTGATACATAGCTATTGTGTGATGAGATTGGGGCATGCTTATTAGCAGTCGGTGCATGTGGGTAAATGTCTGTATGATGATTGGTTGTGTGTGGTTATGTTCCATTGGTGGATTTTGGAGAAGCTTTTACCCTGTCATCATGGTCTGATTGCCGAGTCATTGATTGCAGATTAACTTGGATAGCTATGCGTCCAAGAAAATCTACGCGGCTAGCTGGCACTAGGTTCAGGACCGGGGGTGATGACCAGGGCCAGATTCCTCCGCCAGTCCCTGAGAACTGGCAGCAGTTAATGGCAGATATGCATGCTCGATTACAGAGCTAGGATGAGTAGATCCGTATTCTGCGACATCAGGCTCCATCAGGGAGTGCTGCCCCTACTGTACCACCTGCAGTGGTACTAGTTGTGCAGTCAGGGGAGGTTGGAAACAGGTGGGAGTCGTTGTATGAACGGTTCAGGAAGCAACAACCCCCAATCTTTGAGGGTGGACCAGATCCATTGAAAGCCTAGCAATGGCTGACCATGATTACTACAATTCTGGATTTCATGAGAGTAGAGGGGCATGATAGAGTGGCCTGTGCCACGTATATGTCGAGAGAGAATGCCCGCATCTGGTGGGAAGTGGCATCGCAGACTAGGGATGTTACTGCTTTGAGTTGGGAAGGTTTCAGAGACTTGTTCACTCAGAAGTACTACAATGTTGCCGTCAGGGCAGCAAAAATCAATGAGTTCGTGAGTCTGGTGCAGGGAAATATGACTATTACTGAATATGTTAGGAAAAATTGTTTCGCCTCAATGGAAATGATAATAATATGTTACAACTCTATGCAAAATATTACAATAGACAAGGATTGATTAAATAAAGTGTTACAACTCTATAACTGAAAATACAAATAAAAAAGGAAATGAAGAAGATGATGAAGAAGAAGAGAATAGTAAAATACAAATCTAAGCAAAAGATTACAAATAAAGTAAGGTGTTTGAAACAAAAGTAAAGAAAAGATTACAACTCTTGAACAAGAAATACAAGTAAAAGAACAAGAGAATAAGAAGAAAACAATACAATAGAAAGAAGAACAGAAATGCAAGAAACTCTCACTTACACAACCTAAGTGAAGAGGGTTGGGGATCACCAACTTGAACAAGGTTTAAAACCTTTGTCCAAAAGCTTATTTCCCCCATGGCTGTTACCAATGTTTAATTGGATTAATATGGAATTAAAAATGAGATTTGTGAGTTATTTGGGTTTTTTGAGCCGTTCAACAAATATTGAAAAAACTGAAAAATTGGTCAGTTTTGGCCTGTGGCCGCGGCTAGAGACATTAGTGGCCACGGCCACTGGTCTCTGACCCACAGGCCGCGGCCACCGACCAATTTCAGCACAAAAAATGTGCTGTTTTTCCAAACGGTTCCAAACCCTCCCAAATGATTTTGTAACTCCCAAAACACATTATTGAGGTTAAAATCATATCTCTAACAGCCATATCACATATGGCTTTATGAAATTCATCTCAATATTGTGTAACAACAATTTTACACAATAAAGGGTAATATTTGGAAGTTACAAATTTGTAACACCAAATATGTTACATTATTTGGATATATCTCATATATCTAAATATTGTAACTCTCTATTATAAGTTACAATATGTGACACACTTTGTCACATTTATTTAATCTAAAAGATTATATTATAATATAATATAATATTACATTATATTATAAAATAATATAACATTCTCCCACTAGATTAAATAGTTATCTATTGTAACATTTATTTAATCAATCATTATATTTTGAAATATAACATATCCCCCACTTGATTAAATAAGAACTCTCTCTTATAGGAGTCATTGTATTAGTGCATAAAGCAAAGTGTTTTTCAACTTGAACTTTACTATAGTGTAATTATCACAAAATTTGTCGAAAATTAGGTTTCACTAGGCATTGAACCATCTTTTTCATGATGACAAATCAGTGATAACACACACACCTTTGCGATGTTCACTTGAGACCTCTATGTCTCGCTTTGCACCGTTAATGGCCATGTGCACTTTCCATTCATGGACGTTCTTGAGAATACTCCCAATTCTCATGAGAAGCGGCACCACCCCTAGGCCCATATAGGTAGAATTCTTACAGTATTTCGTTACCAAAAATACTTGTCTTTACAAGACTGAATTCCATTAGAAAACCTTTCGGTTTTAACCCTCCACTTGGTAACACACAAGTACTCAATATCTCATATGGGACTTGTTTTGAGTACAACTAATTCACTTGATTGACTTGTTATTACCTATTGAACCTAACACTAGTTGAATAACTAGTGTTAAGATAGGTTACCATCAATCGTGAATCTCTTTAGGGAATTTAAATCCCATCCCTCGAGATGATGCAGCCACTAAATCCCTCGTTAGTGGCTTAGTGAAAGGATCTGCCAGATTTTCACTTGTTCTCACATAGGATATTGAGATGACTCCTCTTTGAATCAATTCTCTTACATATCCATGTCTTAGACTAATGTGTCTAGACGTCCCATTATACACTCCGCTGTATGCTCTAGCCAATGTCGCTTGGCTATCATAATGTATCGATATAGTAGATACATTATCTTTGATTAGGGGAATCTCTATCAACAGATCCCTTAACCATTCAGCCTCTTTGCTGGTAGCAGCTAGAGCTATGAACTCTGCTTCCATAGTGGAATGAGATATACAGGTTTGTTTCTTGGAACCCTAAGAAATTGCACCTCCACCAAGTGTAAATACCCAACCAGTTGTGGACAAGTTGTCCCCAAGATTGGATATCCAACTTGCATCTGTATATCCTTCTAATATCGAAGGAAATTTGGAGTAGTGAAGGCTTAGTCCTTTGGTTTTCTTGAGATAACCTAGGACTCTTCCAATTGCCTTCCAGTGATCCACACTTGGATTACTTGTAAACCTACTAAGTTTATTTACCGCAAATGCTATATCAGGTCTAGTACACTGGGCAGCGTACATTAGACTCCCTAGAGCACTAGGGTACTCCAATTGAGCCACCGCTCTTCCTTCATTATTCTCTAGTTTTACACTATGATTGAATGGAGTATTGGCATCTTTAACCTTGAGATGGTTAAATTTGTTCAATACTTTCTCAACATAGTGGGCTTGCCCTAACGCAAAACCCCCACTATGTTTCTTTACTTTGATACCGAGTATGGTATCAACTTCTCCAAGATCTTTCATCTTGAAGGTTGATGATAGAAACCTCTTCGTTTCTTCTATCCCTTTCATGCTATTACTTAGAATAAGCATGCCATCCACATATAAGCAAACAACGATCACATATCCCTTACAAGTTTTGGAATACAAACACTTGTCTCCATTGTTATGTCTAAACCCATTAGACATGATGGCTTGATCAAATTTCTCATGCCATTTCTTAGGAGCTTGTTTCAATCCATATAAGGATTTTACAAGTCTACAAACTTTATGTTCATATTTTGGTAGGACAAACCCTTCTGGTTGTTCCATATAGACCTCCTCATTGAGGTCACCATTAAGGAATTCCGTTTTGACATCCATTTGATGAACATACAAGTTGTGTATAGAATCTAAAGCGAACAAAATTATTACAGAAGTTGTTCTTGCAACAGGCGCACATGTATCGAAATAAGCAATACCCTCTTTTTTCCTAAACCCTTTAGCTACTAATCTAGATTTAAAGGTTTGGATAGTGCCATCAGTGTGATATTTCCTCCTAAATACCCACTTACACCCAATTGGCTTAGACCCCGGTGGGAGGTCTACCAATTCCCAAGTGTTATTGGAAAGAATGGAATCCATCTCATCATTGATGGCTTCTTTCCAAAATGCACTATCTCTCGATTGCATAACTTCTCTATAAGTCTTAGGATCATCCTCAACGAGAAGTACAATAGGAATTTTCCTAATGACTACCTCTTTATTTCCTTCTACCATGTAGAATGAAATTCGTTGAGAATCTATCTCATCCACTACTAGACTTTTATGATTTTGAAGCCTTTGACTTCTTCTAGGTTCAAAGGGTTGCTTTACATCCTTTTGAGAATTATCCTCTTGAGAGTCAACTTTGGATGTAGAAGCTTGAGAATTGTTCTCATATAACAAATTATCCTTTAGAGATGTTGAAGCTTGAGAATTGTTGTCACATAACATATTCTAAAAAAATTCAACTTCTCTAGATTCAATCACAACATTAGACTCTAAGTCTAATAGCCTATAAGCTTTACTATTGTTGGCATAACCAACAAAAGCACACTTTATGGCTCTTGAACCTAACTTTATTCTATTAGGTTCGTTTTTCTTGCAATATGCAAGACACCCCCACACTTTGAAGTACCCTATGTTGGGTTTTCTTCCTTTCCATAACTCATATGGAGATATCTCATTTTTCTTCATCGGTATTCGATTAAGAATGTGACAAGCGGTTAAAAGCGCTTCACCCCATAAGTTGAAGTTCAACTTAGAAAACACCAACATAGAATTTATCATCTCTAGATAAGTCCTATTTTTCCTTTCTGCAACACCATTGTGTTGTGGTGTATAAGGTGCAGTGCACTCATGAATTATACCATTTTCTTCACAAAATGTATTAAATTCATTAGAGAAGTACTCTCCTCCTCTATCACTTCTTAGCACCTTAATCTTTTATTTAGTTGATTTTCCACTTCTAATTTATACAATTTAAAAGCATCAAAAGTTTCATCTTTTTGCTTTAAAAGAAACACATAGGTATATCTACTAAAATCATCTATAAAAGTAAGAAAATACCTTTTACCACCTCTAGTTAAAACACCATTTAATTCACAAAGATCACTATGGATTAAATCTAGTAAATTAGATGATCTTTCTACACTAGGAAATGGTTTCTTAATCATTTTCGCCTTAACACATGTTTCACATTTACCATAGTTTTTAATATTGCATGCAATCATACCACATTTTACTACTCTTTTCATGGTTGAAAAACCTATATGCGATAGTCTAAGATGCCACAAAAATAAAGAATCATACTCAACAATATAGGCAGAATTAGCATTTTTATTGATAACATTGAAAGTTACATCATTGGTGCACAATTTAACCATTCCCTCACAAGAGTACCCTTTTCCCAAGAATACATTTGATTTGGTAAGTATAAGTTTACCAGACTCAAAAACGGCTTTAATGCCGGGCTTGCCAAGCAAATCACCACTTACCAAGTTTCTACTCATTTCAGGAACATAAAGTACATTCACTAATGTAACTTTCTTGCCGGAGGTGAAGTAGACTTCAATAGTACATTTGCCAAGTACCTTGGATTTTCCCTCATTGCACATTTGAATCTCATGGTTGCCCTTTGACTCTTCAAAGGTCTTGAACAATGATTTGTCATAGGTGACATGGACGGTGGCACATGTATCATACCACCATCCTTTCACCTTGCCTTGGACCGCATTCACCTCACTAAGGGTAGCAACTATGTTTTCCTCTTGAGTTGCGTTCACCTTAGGTCCTTGTTGGTCTTTTCTATGCCTACACTCTCTAGCATAGTGACCCTTTTTCCCACACACAAAGCAATAACCTTTCTCACCCTTAAACTTGTTTGGGTTGGGTTTTGGACCCAAAGGTTTCTCATTACCCTTTTTCCCTTTTTTTTTGGGATGTTTTGGTTGTGACACCGCATTTGCTTTGGAAGTCTCTCCATTAGACCCCTCCACAAGTTTATCTCTACATATCGATTCCTCTTCGATTCGAATATGCTTTTGGATCTCCTCCAAAGAAAAATCCTCATTTTTATGAAGGATTCTTTTCCTATAGCTTTTCCAAGTTGGTGGTAATTTAGCCACTATAGCACCAACTTGAAAGGCCTCGGGAAGCTCAATCTTTAACACTTTCAATTTGTTAACAATTATTTACAATTCATGAATTTGAGGAAGAATAGGTTTATCACCAAAAAATTTGAAATCGAAGTATTGGGATATCAAAAACTTTTTGGTACCTTCCTCTTCCGCCTTAAACCTTTTCTCAAGTGCATCCCATATCTCCTTGGCTGATTTGGTCTCGGTGTAGAGGTCATAGAGCCTATCAGATAGGGCATTAAGGATATGACCCCTGCAAAGAAGGTTGTCCTCTTCTCTCTTCCTTCTTTTCTCCACCTCCTCGGGAGTGTCTTTGTCGGATGGCTCGGCTAGAGGTGACAATGATGACTCAAGGATGTAGGCTATCTTGAGTGTTGTCAAAAGGAATTTTACCTTGTCTTGCTACCTAGTGAAATTGGATCCATCAAACCTATCCAACCTCAATATGTCTTGGTTCATGATCTTGATGGTCTCACCTTCCATTGAAATAAACAAGGGATAAGCTTTTGAATGTTAGGAAAATATGTATTTTGCCTCAATGGAAATAATAATAAATTGCAACTCTATGCAATATATTACAAATAAATAATGATTGATTAAAAATAATTACAACTCTATAACTGAAAATTACAAATAAACAAAGAAAATGAAGAATGTTATCCAATAAATTAGCATTTGTGACGTGGCGAATAATCTCTTGACACGTGGCTGATACCTGAAGCGTCTGCTAGAGTATCGACCAGGAGACACACCAGAAGCAGGACAAGCCTGTCTTTCCCACGACCAGTCTGGTCGGTGGTTCCGCTGGCAAGGCAACATTTATGGGAAGATCTTTGTGAATCCCGAATTTATCTCATGCAATCTTCTGGATATCCCATTATTCAGGGGATAATATCTGTAACAATATTTTGTAACCCTCCATGAGCCTATAAATAGCAAGATATAGCTCAAGGGAAGGGACTTTTTTGCTGCTGAATCATAGAGATATAGAATTTCTCCTAGTAAATTTGTATTGTTTTGTGAGAAGTGTTGAAACTCGTTGAACCCTTGTTCTTTGATCACACTTTTGGTTCCATATCAATATCATTCTAAGTGGACGTAGGTCATTACCAGATCCTGGGGCCGAACCACTATAAATCACTGTGTTTTCTTTACTTTTGTCATTACGTTATTCTCTTTACATTCGTCTATATCATTCATATTTTGACTCCGTGTCAGTTGGCCAAATCGTGGGTCAACATTCTGGTGCTTTCATTGAGAGGACGATTCATTGTTGTTAAGAAAACTAATGGCGAAAGCAGGAAGGAAAGCTGGCCAGACTGCCGCCGCTGCACCGTCGAATCCACCACCTCCTCCTCCACCTGCAAGCATGGCGGAAGATGAGCCGCAACTAGATTTTGAAGAGGAAGAAATGGACGATGCGACGCTGAAGAGCACCCTGGGCGCGTTGCAAGAAGAATTGGCTAGTCTGAGGGCCAATCAACAGACTGCCGCAGAAGTTATGGCGCGACAGCAGCAGGAGCTTGATCGTCAGCAGGCGGAGTTGAGCGAGAGACAAGCAGAGGTGGACCGCCGCCAGACCGAGGCCATGGCAGCCCTCGAAGCAGCCTTGGTGTTGGCAAGAAATCAGGCCGCACCTGCCTCGCAGCCTAACCAACCTGAAAATGGGCCACCTCAGAAGGGTCCCAATCCTAGCCCACCAATCCATCCTTCAAGTCCGCAAAGGCCCGAGCAGCCTCAGATGCCCCATGACGAAGTCCCACTGGACCCCGAGGCAAATCCACCATCCCAGGCTGCTCGGGGTAATCCCCCGCAGCAAAGGCAGAATAGGGCCGAGCGTCAGCCCCGTAGTCCTAGGCGCCATGAGAATGATGGGCCAAACCAAGCAAACAGAGGTCACCACCCTCCTGGCAACAGGAGGGACTTGGAACTAGGCTCTGCGGTCCGTGGACCCCCACGGCATAACGATGCACGGGGACACCACGACCAGCGCAGGCCACCCTCTAACGCTCGGGGTGTTTCTGCCAGAGACGGTCACAGAGGGAATAGTCAGTCTCACCACAGCCAGTCAAGGTTCAGAGATGGTCATGGGTACAATGAGGCTGACTCAGGCAAAGGAAATGCTAATGGGAGAAACAAAAATAGAGGGAAAAGCAGGAGCCAAGTACCTCAAGGTGACCAACCGAATAGACAAGATGCTGGGGGGCAACCCAAACAAAATAATGTCTTCAATCGGCTCGGAGGTAGCGAGCAACGGAGAAGAGAGGAGGATCTGAGAGATGTACCCAACGATCGTCGAGAAAGGCACGGCGAGAACATCCCCCCAGCCACAGAGGCCACACCAATTCCTACTGCAGTGCAAGCCCAGATAGACGCACTCAATCAGGCTGTGCAGCAGCTGGTCGGAAGAAGGACTTCTTACATCAATCACGACAGGAGGAAAGGTACTCCTTTCGTCCAGAGGATAGCTAATGTCGAAACTCCCAGCAAGTTCAAAATGCCTACGCTCCCGAACTTTGATGGATATGGGGACCCAGTCTCGCATGTGAATAAGTTTGAGATTCAGATGGACATTCAGAAAGTGTCCGAAGACGCTCGGTGCAGGATCTTCCCTGCAACACTTTCTGAGGCAGCACAGGAGTGGTTCTTTAAGTTCCCACCTGCAAGCATAGTTTCCTGGGAAATGTTCGTAAGGGAGTTCTACGGACAGTTCTACGCGGGTCGTGTGCACCCAACCGAAGCAAACCAGCTGGTCGAAATCCGCCAGCAGGACGGAGAGTCAGTGAAGGATTACGTCCAACGCTTTATGCGGGCGGCGGATGGAGCAAAGACAGTAGGAGACGAAGGCAAGATGATGGCCATTACCGCAGGAGTAAAGTGTTGCTCTCCCCTCTGGAAGAGTCTCCGAAAGGAAGGAGTTAAAACGACCCAAGAGTTCTTGGATCGAGCCGATCGTTACATCAAACTCGAGGAAGCCATTGCTGATGATGGGAAACCCTCGAACAAGGGTAAAAAGGCTGCCGAGCCTGCCAAAGCCGCCAATGGTTCCAAACCTGATGGCAACGACAAAGGCCATAAAAACGGCAACGGTAATGGAAAGAATGGTGGGAAACGGCCATATAACGAGCCTTCCACCTCCGAAAATAAACGAGCCAAGGGTAATCGTTATGAACCTAGGTTCACTAACTACACTGCCCTCATCGAGTCTCGGGGAGAGGTTTACCAGGCCACAAGCTCCAGTGTACCTTACAAGAAACCTGGGTCCATTCGAAAAGAGACATTACCAAGTTCTGTCGTTACCATAACGACTACGGACATGACACCAATGAATGCAACCAGTTAAAAGACGAAATCGAGTTCCTTATTAGACAAGGACACTTGAGAAGGTACGTACGGGCCTCGGGAACTTCCCAACGAGAAGCTCCAGGTGGCAACGAGCAGACGTCCATACGCCAACGCTCGCCACCATTGCAGCCTGCTCCCGTAGCCGGAACACTCTTAACCATCTGTGGAGGCCCGCACCTCGCGGGAAATAGCAGAAAAGCCAGAGAACGATATGCTCGAACTCTATGCCACGACCAGGACATCGAGATGATGACTGTGGAGGACCGTGCGCCAAAAAAGGCTCGCTCAGAGGAGTACGGGATAACCTTCTCTGAAGGTGATGCCCAACACGCCCGGTTCCCACATTCCGATCCGCTGGTCGTGGATATCCAGATGGCCAATATGATGGTAAAAAGAGTACTGGTCGATACAGGAAGTTCAGTGAACATCCTGTATAAGTCAACACTGGAACGCATGAAGTTGTCCGTAAAAGACTTGGAGCCCTGCAATCAAACCATATACGGCTTCTCTGGAGAGGGACTCGCCCCAGCCGGAATGATCAAACTCCCAGTAACAACGGGTACAGCGCCTGCCTCAAGGACATTACTCACCACTTTTGTAGTGGTCGATTGTCCTTCAGCATATAACGCCGTTATTGGAAGGCCCATACTGGTTGAGCTGAGGGCCATCATCTCCATGTGGCACCTAGCCATGAAGTTTCCAACGGACGCAGGGGTAGGATTCGTCTTAGGAAACCAAAGGGAAGCTAGGGAGTGCTATAACGCCTCGATCACAAAGGCAAAGAGTGGAGCATCGAGGAGCGCTACCCCAGACCGATTGCAGATGACAGAAGACACACAAGCCCAATCAGGTGGTAACATCACCAAATAGGGCGTTGCCCAAAGTGAGGATATAGATTTGGATCCTCGCTTTGGGGATTTTGAAGAAAATGTTGGACCCATCGAGGACCTGGAAGAGGTCCAACTCGATGAAAAAGACCCAACCAGAGTCGTGAGGGTTGGGAAGAATTTAGAGCCTACCACAAAGCAGGCACTGGTGAAATTCTTGCAAGAGAACCAGGAAGTTTTCGCCTGGTCGCATAAAGACATGGTTGGGATAGATCCAGCAGTGATCAGCCATGTCCTGAACATAAACAAAGCCTTTCCACCTGTGCAACAAAAAAGAAGGCTGCTCGATAAAGACAGATCAAAAGCCTTAAAAGAAGAAGTCGAAAGACTTAAAGAGAATGGGTTCATCAGGGTGGCGTTTTATCCTTCGTGGGTCTCAAATCCGGTGCTGGTCCCCAAGCCTAACGACAAGTGGCGGACCTGTGTGGATTTTACAGACCTCAATAAAGCCTGCCCAAAAGACTGCTTCCCACTCCCGAGGATCGACCAGCTAGTCGATGCAACTGCGGGACATGAGATCCTCTCGTTCATGGACGCGTATTCGGGTTACAACCAGACCAGCATGCATCCCCCTGACGAGGATCACACCAGCTTTCGGACCGATACGGGCTTATATTGTTACAAAGTGATGCCCTTCGGACTGAAAAACGCAGGTGCGACTTACCAACGACTGGTCAACCACATGTTCAAGGAGCTGATTGGGGTAAGCATGGAGGTATATGTGGACAACATGCTTGTAAAGTCCAAGAAGGCAAAAGGACATGTGAGGGATTTGCAGGGATGCTTTGATGTGTTGAACAAGTATCAGATGAAATTGAACCCCCTCAAATGTTCCTTTGGAGTCGGATCAGGGAAGTTTTTGGGGTTTATAGTAAATTCAAGAGGAATCGAGGCCAAGCCTGACAAGATAAAAGCCCTGATCGACATGAAGTCGCCGAAGAAAATCAAGGATGTACAAAGCCTGACCGGAAGGATCGCCGCCCTAAGTAGATTCATCTCAAAATCAACTGACAAGTGCGTTCCATTCTTCAATCTACTCAGGGGGAATAAGAAGTTTGAATGGACGGAAGACTGCGAGCAGGCATTCCAGGCCTTAAAGGCTCATATGTCGCAACCTCCCATCCTATCAAAACCAATCGAAGGAGAGACTTTGTATATTTATCTGGCAATTATCGAAGTTGCTGCTAGTGCGGTATTAATACGGGAGGAAGAAGGCGTACAGAAAGCTGTTTACTATGTCAGCAAAAGGCTTATTGGAGCAGAATTGAAATATCCACCAATCGAGAGGTTAGCATATTGCTTAATTCTAGCCTCCAGAAAGTTGCATCCGTACTTCCAAGCCCATCCTATCACAGTTCTGACCGACCAGCCCCTTCGGCAAGTCCTCCAAAAACCTGAGGCGGCTGGACGGCTGTTAAAATGGGCGGTCGAATTAGGACAGTTCGATGTAACTTATTCACCGCGAGCAGCAATAAAAGGGCAAGTCTTGGCCGATTTTATTGCGGAGTTGTACGAACAGCCTGAAGCGCCCATGCCTCAAGACGAGACTCCTTCGTGGAAACTATTCGCGGATGGTTCATCCAATGAATCCCACACTGGAGCAGGGGTGATATTGATAACGCTCGAAGGGCATCGATTTCATTGCGCAATCAGGTTTGACTTCGCAACATCAAACAATGAAGCAAAATACGAAGCGCTCCTCGCTAGACTGAGAATGGCCAAAGATATGAGCATAAAAACGCTTGATATTTACAGTGACTCCCAGCTGGTCGTGAATCAAGTCCTGGGAGAATATCAAGCGTGAGGATTAAAGATGATGGCCTACCTTAATAAAACGAAAGATGTGCTAGCCCAGTTCACAAAGTACACCCTCCAGCAAATTCCGCGAGACCAAAATTCCAATGCAGACGCCTTAGCTAAACTCGCAAGTGCGAAGGATGCTAACACCTTGAACATAGTCCCGGTAGAAAGATTGAGTAAGCCAAGCATTGAAGTGGCCGAAGCCAACATGGAGATTCGTGCAGAAGATACGTGGATGACGCCTTACATGGAGTATCTGACAAATGGAACATTGCCAGCAGATAGAAACAAGGCCAGAACTCTGCAAAGGCGGGCTGCTAGGTACATACTGCTCGACGGTGTTATGTACCGAAGAGGATATTCAATGCCACTACTCAGATGCATTACATCAGAAAAAGCTAAGGAACTCATGAAAGAAGTACATGAAGGCTTCTGCGGAGATCACGCTGGGGGGCAGAGTTTGGCGAAAAAATTTCTAAGACAAGGCTACTTCTGGCCAACAATGAACGAGGATTCAATGGAGTACGTACGAAGATGCGATAAATGTCAAAGGTTCTCCAAGATCCCACGAGCAGCTCCAAACGAGCTAAAGCAGATGTAGAGCCCGTGGCCTTTCGCAATATGGGGAATAAACTTGATTGGATCACTGCCAACAGGAAAAGGAGGAGTAAAGTACGCAGTCGTGGCAGTCGATTATTTCACAAAATGGGCCGAAGCTGAACCACTCGCAACCATCACAACCAAAAAAGTTCTTGACTTCGTCATCAAGAACATTGTATGTCGGTATGGATTGCCCAGGAAGATAGTTTCAGACAACGGAACCCAATTTGATAGCGACCTGTTCACCGATTTCTGCGAGAGTCATGGAGTAATTAAGAGCTTTTCTTCAGTCGCACATCCCCAAGCAAATGGGCAAGTCGAAGCTGTAAACAAAACTCTCAAGGACACCCTGAAAAAATGACTTGAAGAAGCTAAAGAAGCATGGCCAGAACAGCTGCCTGAAGTCCTCTGGTCGTATAGAACATCTCATCGAACAGCGACAGGGCATACCCCATTTTCTCTAGCCTACGGATATGAAGCAATGTTACCTGTCGAGTTAGATCCCCCCTCACACCGGCGTTTGACTTACGACTAGGACGCGAACAGCCAGTTGATGATGGAGTCCTTAGACTCGATCGATGAGATAAGAGAAAAATCTCAACTCCGAGTTGCTGCTTACCAGCAAAAAGTCGCCCGGTACTTTAACTCCAAAGTTAAAGAAAGAAAATTCAACGTCGGAGATTTGGTGCTACGAAGAGTTTTCTTAAATACCCGCGACCCCACTGCTGGTGTGCTCGGACCTAACTGGGAAGGGCCTTACCAGATTGAAGAAGTCCTTCACCGAGGCACCTACAAACTTGCACGCTTAAACGGAGATCTCGTTCCGCGCTATTGGAATGGAGAACACCTGCGCAAGTATTATCAATGAACAACCTTTCTTAAAGGACTGGCTTGTTTAAATTTCTCTTTTAATTTTTACAAGTTTTGCAAAGAGGGTTAGCCACGATGTATGGCTAACTACTCGTATATGTAAGATTCTATTTCAGAATCACTCGTAAAGACATGTTTAGTCCATTTTTAATACGAGATTATAAGGGACTGTGCTCAGCCAGTCATTCCTGCCAACCTTTGTGAATTTATATTTACAAGTATTTGTTCATTACGTGTGTTATTTTGCTGTATTACAAGTACCAGTTTTACTACGAACAGGAACGTCCGAACAGGTTATGGTCAAGGCAAGTGACCAAGGACCTAAAGCTCCTCGATCACTTGGGGGGCATATAAGGCACATCGATAGCAAAGCATGCTTTTAAGGTATGTAAACACATGAAAAAAATAAGTGAAAGCATGCTACAGTACTTAGAGTATTTTTCAAAATTTATGTTTTGTTAAATCATGCCAAAGTACTATGCTAAGTCCGGTCATACGGATAAATGTTATAATAAAATATTATAGCACCAAGAGTTAAGCTTTTACACCGCAAGCATCGCTACTTGGATGTAATTGTTCAGATAAAAAAGATTTACTTCCCGTGCAGTAAAGTTTAAAAAAGAAATTACTATCTTTACACCACGACCCTTGGGTCGTATATCCAAAAAAGAAGGAAAAACAAATACAAATTCAAGAGGCATTCGGGGCTGGAGGGTCCTGAGCAGCATCCTGGTTAGTCATGTCCTCAACAGCATCCTCTTCTTCCAAACCAGCAACGCTTGGAGTGGCAGGGGTCGCGGCTCTTGCTTCCTCCTCGGCCAGTTGGGCAGCACATCGAGCCAGCTCCGCAATTCTGACTTCCTCTTAAAGGTAGCTAAAGTCAGCACCCTGATTGTGTTTCCAGAAATTGTAGAAACATCGGAGTGTTGTCCTCTTATACTTTTCCAGATTCTTGGAGTTGTCCAGCTCCAACTGCTTCACTTTTCCCTCGAGGGAGAGAATAGCCTTGTCCTTGGTCTTGACTACCTCCCCCAGATGCTTGATTTCGCGAAGCTGGGTTTTGCTGATCTCCCGGTACTCTTGCCTCAACTTGACCGCTGCTTCCTTCACAACTTCAGCCTCGGACAGCTTGGTCACTGCTGCATCCTTCTCTCGGATCACCGCCTCTAACTCCTTAGCATGCTTAGCCTCAGCAACCGAGAGCTCCTTGGCCGCCTTCACCTGGAACCTCTCGATGGCTTTTGCCTCGACCTGCTCGAGGTAAGCCTGGGCTCGGGAATGGGCAGTAATGGCAGAAAGTAAGGCCTGTGCACAAAGAAAAAGGAGTCAGAACTTATCACGAAGACTAAAAAACTAAAAACTCAAGGAGTAAAGAAGCACTTACGCTGGAGATTTCATTCAAAGCCCTGTTCATGATCTGGTCGACTGGCAGCTCTTCAGCTTGAAACATTGCGGTCCTAACACGCTCGCCTTTACCAATGCGATCGAGGCGATCTCGGGCGGATCGAATGGCACGACTCATAAGTCTGGCCCCATGAGCCTCTTCGCGAGAAAGGCGCTCCCTGGCAGGCGCAGCTGGAGGATTTGGGCGAACAGGAGTAGTTTGCTGTTCAGAAGGAGCTGGAGGAGGAGTAGGAGTTCGCCCAGTTGGTGCAAGACTTTGCCCAGTTGGCGTGCCCTGAGGAGGGTCTTCTGGTCGACTTTTCTTGGCTGGAGGGCCCCTACTGGATTCACCAGTTCTCTTTTTTGGCTTCCGTGTGAGCTGGGGGGTTTCTTCTTCCTCCTCGGCCTGATACATGTCGAAGATGTTGGGAGTCGACATATCTGCATGAAGGTAAACACAAGAGGTTAATAAGGAAAGAGAAAGGTGAAAGTAAGTAACACAACAGAAAGAAGATAACAAAGTAAATACCCGAGCTACAACTACTGGTCGATACACTATTGACTCTATTAATCATATACTCATTTTCTGGCATGAAGAAGTCTGGCCCTAGATTTGGAGCATATGTAAAGTTACCGTCCCCGTCAAACATATGACAGGGAATTGGCAAACCATTTAAAAGTGAAATAATGTTACCATTGTCATCAGAAGACTCTTCCAAGTCAACAACAGGCTCTGTGGCCTTTTCTTTCCCCTTGCCTTGGGGAGCAGAAGGCCTTTCTGCAGAAGGGCTACCCGTGGGTTCCCTGATCGTAACTCCTGTAGGCCTCCTCCTGGGAGAAGGCACAGGAGGTTGCTGCTCAGGAACCCCCTCGGCAGTGGCTTCGTCCACCACGGACCCTCTATTTTCATGGCGAGGAGCCAGGAGGCCAGACGACCTCAAGTTCTTTTCAATGATCAGGGCCTTGACGCTTTTCGCTGCGTCAGACATCCTGGCCATAGCATTGGACCTCAACACCATGTCTGGTGTTGGAGTCGGACGTAACCAGGGGCCTGAAAAACAGGTCAAGTTTGAGAAAAGATGAAGGAATATACTCTGTGGAAAAGTATCGACCAGCGAAAGATAAGCTCTTACCTCCTCTCGCGAAGGCCAAGTTGTTACTGGCTATGTTTGGAGTGAAGAAGTACTCCTTATTATAATGCCCCACGTTCGATACATGAGTAGTACCACTCAGGAACGTCCGGCCGATTTCCTGGTGACAGAAGTGAAAAAAGCATGTCCCGTTGTGCTGAGGGTTGGACTTGAGGTCAAAAAGGTAATTGACCTCATGAGGTGAAGGTTCTGGCCATTTGTTAAGTTTGTATATAATATAGAGTGCGGCCAGCATCCTATATCCATTAGGAGTTATTTGAAAAGGGGCAACACCAAAGTAATTGGCCACCCCCACAAAAAATGGATGAAGAGGGAGATAAGCTCCCGCGTCAATATGGTATCGGGACCAGGCGCTGTTCGCCCCTCCTGGGCGGTTAGCCCTCTGGTCCGCAGTGGGACGTATAATGGTTACCCCCGTGAGGGGGAATTTTCTGAAGCAGTTGGCAACCATTCGAGGGGTCACCGAACTAGCTGGGGAGGTATACCACTCGACATCAGGCGGATTCCGATGACGAGGACGAGCCATAGTTTGGATATTAGGGTCAGGAACAAGATTTTCTCGACCACTGGTCAAGGGAACCCCAGCCTGTGAGCCAGGCTGGGCAGGAGAATTAGGGTTACTTTCAGAGTTGGGCCTTTTCTTGCCAGAAGACTTTGAACGGGCCATTGGAGGAGAAGGATGTGGTTTGGAAGAGGCTCGCGGGAAAGGTATCTGGTGAATGCGATCGGTTGGTTGTTCTTCTCCCTCGAGCAGCTGGGCGAGGAGGACGTCGTCGATGGGTCTCTCACCTCCCCACAAATCTGGCATTAAAGTCTGCAAACAGAAGAATGGGGAGGTGAGGTTAGAGGATTCTAGAAGGCTTTTAGAATAACGCTGGTCGAGTATAAAAGTTAAGCCTTTATACAACAGCATTCTAACAAGAAACTAAATCTTTCTACGCGAACAGTTTGAAAAACGGATCAAAGGGTGAAAGTGAAGAGTTTTCCTGAAAAGCTTTTTCAACTCCCCTTAGGGCGGGAAAAATTATTTTTTCAACTAGCTTAAAAATCGAAATGTTACTTCGGTTTTACGTCCTAAGAAAGCATGATCCTGAGTTTTAAACTAACTCATAAGCCTACTCTGCCTACAAAAACATTCTGTCTACAGGCGCCTAAAAACCAGATGCCAAGAGACTTAAACAGTACACCATTAAAAAACATGCACCACGAGAAATTAGGAGCATGGGGTTTCAGTAACTTACTAGGGAAAATGGTCGTGAAGGTGGAAGAAAGGACTTCGGAAATCAAGGAGCCCGCCGTCTAAGTCTTGAAAGCACAAGAGAACGTTCACCGGAGAAGGTAAAGCTCTGGTTTTTAGGGTTTCCGGCAGAATAATGGCGTGCGTGAAAAGAAAAGAAATGGCTCTGGTGGTCTTATATAAGTTTGTCTCTGATATTAAAAAGGCGTAATCATTAGTTTTCCTTTTTCAAAGTATGGGGGAACGTGATGGCCGTCGAAATTGTTTCTGGGGAACTGAAAAGTCATGATTAGACAGGAGTGGGTTGCTTTTTTCAAGAACACACGAAGGGTTCTGACACGTCAGGAGGGGTTACCGAAGAGTCGTTCGTTCAAAGTTTATTTACTGTTCGTAGTAAATAAACTTTGGGGGGCAAATGTTATCCAATAAATTAGCATTTGTGACGTGGCGAATAATCTCTTGACACGTGGCTGATACCTGAAGCGTCTGCTAGAGTATCGACCAGGAGACACACCAGAAGCAGGACAAGCCTGTCTTTCCCACGACCAGTTTGGTCGGTGGTTCCGCTGGCAAGGCAACATTTATGGGAAGATCTTTGTGAATCCCGAATTTATCTGATGCAATCTTCTGGATATCCCATTATTCAGGGGATAATATCTGTAACAATATTTTGTAACCCTCCATGAGCCTATAAATAGCAAGATATAGCTCAAGGGAAGGGACTTTTTTGCTGCTGAATCATGGAGATATAGAATTTCTCCTAGTAAATTTGTATTGTTTTGTGAGAAGTGTTGAAACTCGTTGAACCCTTGTTCTTTTATCACACTTTTGGTTCCATATCAATATCATTCTAAGTGGACGTAGGTCATTACCAGATCCTGGGGCCGAACCACTATAAATCACTGTGTTTTCTTTACTTTTATCATTACGTTATTCTCTTTGCATTCGTCTATATCATTCATATTTTGACTCTGTGTCAGTTGGCCAAATCGTGGGTCAACAAAGAAGATGATGAAGGAGAAGAGAATAGTAAAATACAACTCTAAGCAAAAGGTTACAAATAAACTAAAGTGTTTGAAACAAAAGAAAAGAAAAGATTACAACTCTTGAACAAGAAATACAAGTAAATAGAGAAGAACAATATAAAGATGAAAAGAAATAGAATGAAATAAAGGAACAAGATACAAAAGATAAACAACTCTCACTCACACTACCAAAGTGAAGAGTGTTGGGGATCACCAACTTGAACAAGGTTTGAAACCTTTGTCCAAAAGCTTATTTCCCCCTAACTCAAGCACTAAGGGATCTCTCACAGATTATAGGAAATGCTTTCTGGAATTATCAAGCCTCAAGGTGTTTCTAGCCAAGTGCTCTAATGGATAGAAATGTTGTGTCTTACAAGTGAGCTATAGGCTCCTATTTATAGAGTTTAGAGACACCCTTTGAATTTCAAATTCCACCAACCCCCATGGCTGTTACCAATGTTTAATTGGATTAATATGGAATTAAAAATGAGATTTGGGAGTTATTTGGGTTTGTTGAGCCGTTCAACAAAGATTGAATAAACTGAAAAAATAGTCAGTTTTAGCCTGTGGCCGCGGCCACTAGCTTCTGTCCCACAGGCCGCGGCCACCGACCATTTTCAGCACTAAAAATGTGCTGTTTTTCCAAACGGTTCCAAACCCTCCCAAATGATTTTGTAACTCCCAAAACACATTATTGAGGTTAAAATCATATCTCTAATAGTCATTTCACGTATGGCTTTATGAAATTCATCTCAATATTGTGTAACAACAAATTTACACAATAAAGGGTAATATTTGGAAGTTACAAATTTGTAACACCAAATATGTTACATTATTTGGATATATCTCATATATCTAAATATTGTAACTCTCTATTATATGTTACAATATGTGACACTCTTTGTCACATTTATTTAATCTAAAAGATTATATTATAATATAATATAATATTACATTATATTATAAAATAATATAACATTCCTTGGCAGCGAGTTGATGACCTCTGATGGTGCATATTCCCACGGCTTAGGGGAATTTCATTGCTAGGTGGCGGATAGAGGTTATGGCTTCAAACGCCATCAGCGCAGGTCGGCCCAAAATCGCATTGTATTCAGCCGGATAATCAATTACCATGAACTCAAGTAACTTGGAAACAGGTCATGAGTCTTCTTCCAATGTTACCACCAATCTGATCGTCCCAATGGCTATCGACCCTTCACCAAAAAACCCATACATAGTCATTGAGGTCGCCTTCAAATCAGTTACAGATAACCCCATTTTTTCTAGGGTGGACCTGAAAAGTAGATTCATAGAACTTTCGTTATCCACTAGTGTTCTTCGGACCCTCTGGTTGGCAAGCTGAACGGTTATGACCAATGGATCATTATGTGGGAATTGGACATGGCTAGCGTCCTCTTCTGTGAAAATGATTGGTTGGTTTTCCAATCACTGCTGTTTCAATAACCGTTGTTCTGGGACGAACTCCACCCTGTTATGGGACTTCAGTTTGTTAATGTACCTCTTCTGGGCCCCGCTGCTCGTGCTTGCCAAATGATGTCCTCCCAAAATGGTTGTTATATCTCCCCTACTATCGGGGGAGGGTTGACCTGACTTGCTTGAGCTCCAGGTTGGTTATTCGGAACTTCTGAAACAGGTAGCAGGGTCTGACCAACGGGCTGACTCGGATTCACCCGATTTTGGGCGTACTGGGCCAAAGGCCCTGCCCTAATGAGGGTTTCAATCTCATCCTTCATCTTTCGGCAATCATCAATGTTATGATCGATGTCATTGTGGAATCGGCAGAACTTTGATGAATCTCTCTTCGACCTCTAGTTCTTTAACGGTTCTGGCTTCTTCCATGGAAGGCGATTAGAATTTTCTAGGAAGATGTACTCCCTAGTGTCCGTTAGGTTGGTGTAAGTAGCGTAAACAGGTTTGTGAACTTCTCCATAGACTTATTTTTCTTCATCCTATTCTGGTCACCCTCGCCATTTTCCCTCATTTTGTTATTCCCCCCTTGGTTATTCTGGGTAATAGTTTGAGCTGTAGTTGCGACATCTGTTACCGCTCCAACGAGCTAAACAAGGGTCTGGCTAGTTCCCACAACAGAAGCTCACACCTCCTCTAGGTTAATCCATTCTTGAGCTCGGGCCAAGAATTCGTCCACACTCTTAACTCATTTTCTTTGGAGTTCCTGCCACAGGTCACCCCCAACAAGGATTCCTGTCCTCATTGCCATTAGCTTAAAGCTATCTTTAGCATCCTTAGCTCGTACAACAAACTTGTAAAATCTACATAGATATGCTTTCAATGTCTCACCAGGTTACTGCTTTACGTTGGCCAATGAATCAGTATCAACCCGAGCTGCATGTGAAGCTCAGAATGCTTTTTTGAAATCATAAGAAAATTTCTTCCACGAGCTTATGGAATGCCTCTTGTATTGCTTAAGCCATTGCCTGGCTGGCCCGAACAGAGTTGCAAGGAATAAAAACACCTTAGATCGAGCCCGACATTGTGAGCCATCATCATGGTGTTAAATATTCCGAGGTGATCTGACGGATCTCCAACTCCATCAAATTTTGACAGGTGTGGCATTCTAAAGCCCACCGGATATGTGCTTGCCGCAATACTTGGAGCGAAAGGCTCGAGCTCCTCATCTAAGTCGCAATCGTCTTTTTCTTTTCCAAATAAAAGCCTATTCATTTTCTCTTCCCTTAAGGCTAGTCTTTCGAGGGTTTTGTCCCTAGTCCCTAGGTTACCTGGGGGCTGTTCAACAACTCCCATCCTATCTTATGCGTTTGATGGGTTATTGTCCCTCCAAGCTCGAGAATGGTTTTGTGGGGCATTCCCGTTATCGCGTACTATGGACGAACCTCCTTCTTGTCCAATATAGCTAATATCTTCATTCCTAGCTGGATTCCTGATATCACCCAATAAGCTCCTAAGCGGTCGCAGTAGTAATCGGGCTATGTCGTATCCATAGAGAGGAAAACACAACTAAAGATTATATTAGTAAATAAAAGATAAAAATAAAGTAGAATTGAAGATATGGATTTTGTGAAATTAAAATGATATATTAGAGAAAATGATCAGATAAAGAGCATGGCAAGGTAGAGACGCAGTGCTGTAAAACCTATTCTAATATTGATATTAATTCAAAACACAGTTGCAATTCTACACCATTAATTGCAACTGGAAGATGTATATGTTAAAAGCACAAATTAAATAATCTAGATTAAATTGAATCTAACTCCCAATTTCATAGCATATCATATTATATATCCAAGAGCGACAAAATACCACTGGCAGAATGCAGTAAAAGACATACAATATAACAAATATACTAAAATAAATTAACAATCTAAGTTACATAAGAAAAGCATGACTGAACTTATGTAAAAGTTGCTAAATAATTTTAGAAAAGAAATTAGAAGATGAGAAACAAAATAATTAATGAGATATGGAAATGAAGCATAAGAAGAATCAATATCACTATTGAGAATAAGAAGTACAAAAATTACACTCTAACCTCACCAATATTTCTAAAATAATTCACTCATTTTTGTCACATAAAACAAGCAAAATTAAACTAGAAATAAGAAAAGAAACAAAATACAATAAAGTGTCTTTTTCCCACTCTACAATCTGATGATTTTTTCCCTACATTTGGTCCTCTATTTATAGTGAAAATAGGACCCAAAATGTGTAAAATCGTGTACAATATAGTGGGAAAATGGCTCAAAAAGCTGATGAAAATGGGAAGTGGCTGCTAGTAAAGTAGGGGACAAGGACTGACGACAGGGATAGGTGGCGACTTCTGGTTGGCTCGTCAGGCGCGTGTGTCAGGCACGTCAGTCGTGGTCGGGCACGTGGGGAATAGTCGCAGGTGAGTGGGATGCGTGTCCTTCTCTGATTGGCTCAGCAGGCGTGGCAGCGTGTCAGACGGTGGCAGGTGGCAGCTGTTGTGGCTCGGCTCAACTCGGCTTCGGCGGCTCGGGTGGTTGAATGGCAAGCTGCCATGTGGCAGCGTGGGGAGCAGATTTTGGCTTGGACTTTGGCTGTTTGGGCTTAATTTTGGGCCATTCCATCTTCAAAAATGCAATTTTCTTCATGATTTCTTCAATTTTAATTCTTTATTTCTTCTTTCTTTTTCTTTGTGTCAAAATCATTTTATTTCCTGTAAATTAAACACAAATTAAATTAAAATTAATATTTTCAAATATAAATATATGAAAATAAATCCATGAAAATATTAATTAAAACTTAATTAATTTTACACTTTTAAGACTAATAAAATGATATTTTTGAGCACTAATCAATTCCTTCTCTGGGAATTCAGACGATCGCGCAAATCGGGTTGTGGATCATACTGTGGGCCCTGTGCTGAACTCAACTGATTTCTTAGGTCACCCTCGAACCTACCGCTATGATGACTTTCGGTCAAGTAACTCCCATTTGCGAAGCTTGCAGCTCGCGGTTGGGGCCGAGCATTTGGATTTTTGACATGTGTTCGTGGGACGTAAGTGTTGGCAGATGGGGGAGGATTTCTCCTACTGTCTCCATAAGCTGGAATGTCCCGTTGAGGATGAGGTGGTGTCGGATGTCTTATAGGTGACGGGGGATGCCTTATTGGTAAGGCTATCCTCGTTCCATCAGGGCGGACTAGCCTACCTATGTTCTACTCCAATGTCTCTAGTTCTCTATGCTTGATGATCCGATCGCGACGTAGGAGAATTTGTTGGAGCATTTTGTCTTCGTGAGCCTGTCCCAACCACCCTTCGTGGATTTTTATGGGCATTCTTGGGGGCCAGTGAAGAAGACACCGAACTTAGGGTTGCAGTCCTAACCGACCGTCTGACATGCTGACGACCCCTATGATGACCGCTGGGTCGAGCATTCTGGCGATCTTGCCCCGTAGGTATAGAACTTGGAGTTGCGGTTCTGACTAATCAAATCGGTTTGGATCGGTTATTCCTGTAGGACTTATGAGACCCACTCCACCTCTTTCCGACATTAACGACGATTGCCATAAGAGGTAACCAAGCCAAAACCTCCTCAATCTGCCTGTTTCCCTTAGCGAGATGGCTCCTCAATTGCATGTTTTCCAACTCGACGACAGTTAGGTAGTCTGGATTTAGATTAAGCAGCAATGACGCCGAACTCCCAGTGTCACCTTATCCCGCCAATTGTTATCCCAGACGTTGTTGAATCTCAGGGCCATGTTCAATCAAAACAGCGGTACGATGGACCTCCTACCCATTGGGCTATTCTATCTCATTACCATGCATTGAGCGAGTGAGAACCATGATGAGAATCGATTGGGATTTTGATGAAACACTAATTTGCTCTCAATGAAAGCCAAACTATTGACGCGGTTTTTCGCCAACAGTGTATTAAGAAATGATAAAAGCAGATTAGGTCTTAATGGTAAACCGTAATGAAAAATAACCAGAATTCACTCAAGAACCCAGAACTTTTACGTGGTTCAGTGGTTAAAATCCACCTTGTCCACGAGTTAATATTATTGTTGTTTCTCTCTCTATTTTGGCAGAGTTTCGGTATTATAGAATCATCCCCCCTGTCTTGTCCAAAATTCCCAGCATTTATAGGGGAATTCCATGGATAGGTTTTGGTAACTGCGTGAATCAATCACGCATTTACATAATGTCTACATTCAATACAAATAATTCCCATTCATATTGGGATATGATTTGATCACAAAGTAAATATGTCCTGCTATCTTGGATAATAAATATGACAGCCTAGTCATGAATAAGGGTATAAGAAAATCCTGAATCTTTGGGAATCCTTTAGTATGTAGTATGTGTTATATCTGAATCACCCAAGCTATGTATCTTCCACGGGCTTGTATTCTGATAGCAATCTGACCCCGAGCTAGTGCTTTGACATCTTATCTTATTCGTAGTTCGTGGTAAAGTCAGGACGCCTAACACCAGGTCTGACCATTACGAACCTCGAGCTGCCCGTATATATATTAATAAGATATTCTACTTGATTACTGTTGTGCAAAATTTAATGTGAGTGCAAGTGTACACTGTCAACAACAAGTAATATAGTAACAAGTACCAGATATCGTATCCACAAGGACTGTTTTCTTAAGTTTAAATTGTGAAACTAAGTTCTAACAAAATGATTTTAAAAACACTAAAATTAGTAAAAAGGAATGTGGTCTAAGGACTAACTAATTAATTACTAATTAAATGCAGAAAATTAAAATGAACAACTCAGGAAAATTTATTCAAGGAGTAACAAATGGTATGATGGCAACTAGAATAATTATCCCCCTAATATGCAACTTTGACACTGATGCTGGACTGATGCTATAGCAGCTGGAAGTGTATTAGCCCAGAATTTTAATTAAATTTCATAGGCTTTCGTCAAAGCACTATGATTCTAATGTTTTAATTAAATCACATATGTCTATGCTAATTCAATTTCAAAGATTTCATTTAAGCATCAATTCCATAAGGATATGCATGGTAATAATATATGTCTATATTACTACAATCTTGAATTCAAAAAGTTCAAGCATGCACCATTCAAATTGTGTGTCCATTAATTTCAACCTTTTCAGAATTAAAAATTAACCCAATTACCTACTAAAGGTGATCAATCAATAGCAAGCATTAACATGATAAATATTTGAATGAATAAACATCAAATTGCATAAACATCAATATAAAAGTGTCAATACAATCACATATTAAGGGTCTAATTATCCTAGCTATTTAGAGTTTAGCTCATATTCATAATCTAAAAAATACCCAAATAAATGCAATCCATAATCTGAAAATTTAGATAATAAACTAAAAAGGAAATAGAAATAAAGGTAAGAAATCAAGCCAAAGTGATGTCTCAAGTGGCTTTGTCCTCTTGCTTTTCCCTCTTTTCTCCTTCCTCTCTCCTCTTCCTTCACATTAATGGCTGCCAAAAGAATGGGTATACTCCAATATACACCAGCCGCTGGTTCCTCTTTCCTCTACCAGCCGTATCTCCCCCTCTAATTGGAAAAGAATACTATCAATCCATTTAGGTCATACCCCTCCCTTGGGTCACATGGGCCTTTTTTTTTGTTTTTTTAATTGATTTTGTTTTTTTCTCTTTACCATAAACGGGTCCCAGCACATTAAAGGCCCAAACATTCTTTTTTTTTTATTACTTTCAGCCCAATTAAGATAATCCCCAAAGTGAGCTGGAGAATTAAATAGTAGCTTCCACGTGGGTCATCCAAGTAGATTGGCTGGCCAAACGCAATGTTGTAGTATTGCCTCCTGCTGAGACCATTTAAAGCTTCAATTTCTTTCCAAATGTCCAAAATTCAACCAACCACCTACCAAGGCAAAATTTTACAATTTAGGGTATATTTTTTCCAACATTTACTAATATTTAATATTATCTTATTGTATTTAATATTTGACAAAATGAAAATAAAGACACTACAAAACACCCTAAACCACTCTTTCTTGATAAAATTACAAGTTTAAAAGCATAAAAATAACTCTAATTCCTAGAGTTATCACACCCCAAACTTATCTCATTACTCGTTCTGAGTGATGACACAACAAAACACAAGACCCACAAAAGACACTAACTAATAAAATAATTCAACACTCAAAGACACAAAATCAAAGCATACAATTTGGAATCAATCTACAAAGGATATGCAAAAGTGGGGATAATGCTCTCAAATCAATTATGCAAATGATAACTCAAACGTGCTCACAAACCAAATTCCTCAAGTATTAAAATGCTAACAAAACCAAGATTTGAATGTTATTCCGGTGAGTATCTGAATAGTCATTTCCAATCAATCCCAAATCCCTAGATCAAGTTAAGCAACAATCCTAAGGTTCAATTCATGCTTTCATATGTTGAACTCAGTAGCCCCTCTCCACTAATGTAGTTAGCTTAGCAATCTAGATCAATAGGCCTTTATTTTTGGTTGTAACGTAGGCTAGGCTAAAGGTATGGATGAAATGGACATTTGTAAGCTAAAACCTCAACCTAGTTTGCCTTGGACCTCACAAACATATTGCCCTTTTTTTTCAATAAAATGAACCCTCAAACTCACCCAATAATTCTAATTTTTTTTTCACTTCTTTGAATACAAAACATTTGCTCAATTATTACAAATACAAACTATATAAAAAAACTTATTTATTTACAATACACAATTTCTTTTACTTTTTCTCTTTTTTTTTCTGTTTTTTTAACAATGAAAATAAAATAACAAAAATATTCTTAACTAAATAAAAATTGAGCATATGGATGTATATGAATAACATTGATAAACAAGAAGATGATACCCCAATTTTTACTCCCCCAAACTCACACAAAATTGTGTCCAAGACAAACTAAGCCTAAGGTTTGGTAGAGAAGGAAAAAGAGATATTCACAAAGGAGTGGGCTATTCAATTTCATGGGTAATAAAAAAAATAGGCCATTAAGCTCAAGATGGGTTTACTAGGGATAATATTCAACAAGGTAGGCTTGAAAGGCTCAAACGGTCCAACAAAATTGCCTAAATCCTCTCTAAATTGCTAAGCCTCCTAGGATTTCGCCTCAAGGGAATTGTCGAACCAATTCTAAAAACTTGAACCTTCATGCAAACTCAACTTTTCTTAGGATTTCAGAATTTTCAAGGTTGAACTATGTGCATTGATTTGGATTCACACTTTCACTAAAGTTCGGTTAGCATAAAAAACTTTAAGTACTAAAGGCTCATTCACACACAGAAGTTATCATTTTTTTTATCACTATCTTTGAAATTTTATCATTGAGCACTCCCCCAAACTTAAGTAAAACCATTACAAAATTGATTCCAAAACAACCTAGACTCTAGACTCTACATAAAACAGGACAAACAAATTTCAAGAAAGTAAAACGACACAATTAGCAAATAAGAACAACACCCCCCAACTTAAGAGAGAGCAATGTCCTCATTGCTACCCAAAACAACACAACAAAGAACAACAACATCAATATATTACAATAACAAGAGATAGTTCATAGAAAAACTAAATAAAAGCATAAGACAAAGAACACTCCCTCATTTCACTGATCGCCACCATCGGCGTCTTCATCGCTGGTCTCCTCCGTGTCTGTGGTGCCACCTCCTCGCCATGGTGTGAGGATGCTGTCCGGAAATTGAGGCAAGAATGTGAAGTGGTTGGTGAAATTCCGCTCAAGCATGCTTTCAATGGATCGGTCACGCACTTGGGCATAGCGCCAGTAAGCCTATTGCTGTTGATGCATAAAATGCATCATGTCCATCATCTGGCGGTGGTGAGGATCGACGATAGGAGCAACGCTGGAGGAGGCATTAGTAGGCATGGGATGGGCCTCATTCTCAACCGGTGGCTCAACCGGTGGTTCATGGTCTACATCCAGAGCAACAGAAGAACTTGCCCCAAGCTTTTAGGAATCAGACGTCCGCAAGATGTGGGAGATGTCATAACTGGTGATACGTCCAGGGATATACTTCTCAGTGCACGACTCAGCCATTGGAACACCCGCCTGACGACATAGTTGTGTGATCAGAGAGGGAAAGAAGGTATGCCCTGCCTTCTTACCGGCACACTCGCATATTGCTTGGGCAATGATTCTCCCGACATTTATGGTATGCCCTCCAATGATGGCAAACAACAAGAACATGCGCTCCATATTGACAGTGGAAGTATGCATGGTGGGCATAAAACTGTTGCGGATAAAGTAGAACCATACTCTAGCTTCAGGTGACAGGAATTCTCGCCTACAAGTGAGGCAACCTTGGTTGGAGGAAGATGACCATTGAGTGCCCGAAACCGTAAGATCATCTAATACTTGCTGGCATAACTCGGGATCATAATTTTGAAACATGGCTGCATTGTCATCATCCTCAATATCTGGTAATCCATATAGAGCATTGATGGCAGCAGATGACAGTGGGACTTCGGTTTCGCGTACTAGGACACTGGGGGACTGAGTGGGCCAAAGGTTGGCATAGAATTCCCTCACAATAGTATCATCAGGCATAAGGCGAGGGCCACAAAAGAGCTACCAACGGAGTGCTTCAATAGGAGTGCGAACATACAGGGGAAATTCAGCTTCATCAACACTATTCAAATTAAACCCCTTGTCTGCTAGAAAGATTTGGTTGCGAAATGTCCTCTCATAGCGATCAACGGCCTCAGTACCGCTGAACTTAACATAAGAACTAAGCTTCCTAGAGACTTGCATTTGTCCCCGAGGCATTCTCAACACAGAATAGACAATAGTATTCAGTCCAAAAGGTTTTCTTATTAACAGCCCCTTCCTATCAGTGTAAATGTACCAGAAATTGATCCCTCCCTAGAATGGCACTTAACAACCTGCTTATAAAATATCAAAAAGGCCCAGAAAACTTGCAAAGATAGCACCAATTCAGCTAACAGTAATACCCAGCCAGAACCAATCAAGCAAGAAGACCCAGTGCAAGGACAACAATAAAGTCTCCATAGCCGTGAGCAAGAAACACCAATCAATGATGCAATACTGCTGCCTATTAACAAGTTTAATCTCAAGGAATCCCAGCAGAAAATATGGGCACAATATGCAGGCATCCAGCGATCTCACTAAAACATATTCGGAAAAGTACCTTTTAGTTGAAGCCAATCTCACTGTGTGCGTGGGTCGTGAGTTTCGTGGTGGCTGGGTTCGTGATAAAGTGGGTCACGGCTCAGCAAATCTGGGTCGGGGGTTGGCTGTTTGGGTTCGTGGGTCAGATCTAGGTGGGGTCGTGGACTTGGGAGGCGGAGATGTGGCTGGGATGTGCGGGTTTAGGTGGGTCGCGCTAGGGTTGTGGGTTCGTGGGTTTTGGTGGCTGGGGTTCTCGGGTTTGGCTAGGTTGGTTTGGCGATGGGTGGTGAGGCGGAGGCCGTGGGTTTTGTGGGGGCTGGGTTCGTGATAAAATGGGTTGGAGGTGGGTTACAGGGGTGATGGGGCTTTGTGAGATGGAGAAGGCGGAGTGGGTTCTCCGGGTCGTGGTGGCTGGTTTGGGCATTGGGGTCGTGTGACGCGGAGGCAGGGGACGGGTTTCCGCTGGGTGATGGCTTCGCGGGTCGGAGGCAAGGATGTGGCTGGGAGGTGCGGGTTTCAGGTGTGTGAGGCGGAGATGGGAGGGAGGTCGCTTTTGGCTGTAGCTGGTTGTGTTGTTTTCTGAAATTTGCCCAGGTTTTCTTAAAAATTCTCAAACCTTCACCTATCTCCAATGCTGCAGCATCACTAAAAAAACTTAATAGCATTGCTACAGCATCACCTCCAGACTTTCCAGAATTCAAATAATCCGCAAACTAGCCATAAATATCACCAAGTTTCGACCTGAAACATGTCCAAATACGCTGTAATTAACCCATAAAACTACCTGAATCCTCTCAGCCACCCCAGAACATGAAAATATTCAAATCCACAACATAGACCATGAAAGGAAAAGGTGAAAAAAAACAAGAATAAAAACAGAATAATATATATAATTTGTTTGCTGCTCTCCAAATATAGCTTTAAGCACAGCAGCTCAAGAACATGATTTTTCAAGGGTCAACTAAGGTGAGTGAGGTCTTGTTGCGCTCAACCTCACCACCCCAATAGTGTTTCAACCTCTGCCCATTGACCTTGAATTCACCTCCTTCATTTCCTCTCAATTCCACAGCCCCATGAGGATACACCTTAGTAATAGTGAACGGCCCAGACCACCTAGACTTGAGCTTCCCAGGAAACAACTTGAGTCTAGAATTGAACAATAAAACTTGCTGCCCTTCCTCAAATGAACGGGGTTGGATATGCTTGTCATGCCACCTCTTGGTCTTTTCCTTATAAAGCTTTGCATTCTCATATGAAAACAACCGCATTTCTTCCAACTCATCAAGTTGTAACATTCTTTTCTCCCCCGCAAGTTGCAAGTCTAGATTGAGTTGTTGGAGTGCCCAATAAGCTCTATGTTCAAGTTCTACTGGCAAGTGACATGCTTTTCCAAACACTAGGAGATAAGGAGACATCCCCAATAGAGTTTTAAATGTTGTTCGATAGGCCCATAAAGCATCATCCAACCTCTGAGACCAATCCTTGCGATTCAGATTCACCACCTTTTCAAGCACACCCTTTATTTCTCTATTAGACAATTCCGCTTGGCCATTGGTTTGAGGATGGTATGTCGTAGCCACCTTATGCTTCACACTATACTTAGCCAATAAACTAGCCAATACCTTGTTCACAAAATGGGTTCCCTCATCACTTATGATAGCCCTTGGGGTGCCAAATCTAGTGAAAATATGCTTGTGTAAAAGCCTCATGACCACCTTGGAATCATTAGTCGGGTAGGCAACGGCTTCAACCCACTTAGAAACATAATCAACAGCCACCAAGATATACAAGTTGCCATATGAGGGTGGAAAGGGGCCCATGAAATCAATGTCCCACACGAAAAACAACTCAACCTCAAGAATATTAGTAAGAGGCATCTCATTTCTCCTTGAGATGTTTCCTTCCCTTTGACAACGATCACATCTTACCACATAAGCATAAGAGTCTTTAAACAAAGAAGGCCAAAAGAAACCTGATTGGAGAACCTTGAAAGCAGTGCGTGCTCCCCCAAAATGACCACCACATGGAGATGAATGACAATGGAAGAGAATACCCTCAATTTCATGTTCTGCCACGCATCTTCTAATCATCTGATCTGCACACTGCTTTTATAGAAAGGGCTCCTCCCAAAAATAAGACTTCACATCATGCAAGAATTTCTTCCTTTGTTGGCTAGTCATCTCTGGTGGCATCACCCCACTACCAAATAATTAGCAAAATCAGCAAACCAAGGGAGCTTAAGAGAATGGTTGACCCCAAACACTTGTTCATCGGGGAATGTTTCTTTGATGGGGACAAGAGAGTGGGAATCTTCTTCACATTCCATTCTTGATAAATGGTCAACCACTTGGTTTTCTACCCCTTTTCAAGCTTGAATCTCAACATCAAACTCTTGAAGCGAAAGCACCCACTAAATCAATCTTGGCTTTGCATCCTTCTTGGTAATCAAATACTTTATGGCTGAGTGATCGGTGTAGACAATCACTTTAGTTCCCACAAGATAGGAGCGAAACTTGTCGAAAGCAAAGACAATGGCTAGTAGCTCCTTCTCAGTTATGGTGTAATTCAATTGAGCTCCTGTCAAGGTGTGACTGGCATAATAAATAGAGTGAAACACCTTGTTCCTTCACTGCCCCATCACAGCCCCAACGGCATAATCGCTAGCGTCACACATCAATTCAAAGGGCAAACTCCAATCCGATGCAATAATGATAGGGGATGAAATTAATCTCTCTTTCAACTCTTGAAAAGCCTTCAAACATGCTCCATCGAAGTGGAAAGGTGTATCCTTCTCTAAAATATTGCAAAGTGGTTTGGAGATCTTAGAGAAGTCTTTGATGAACCTTCTGTAGAAACCGGCATGCCCAAGGAAACTCATAATGTTCTTCACTGATTTAGGAGGTGGTAGCTTCTCAATAACTTCAATTTTTGCCTTATCAACTTCAATCCCTTGCTTAGATACCTTATGCCCCAAAACAATACCTTCCCTAACCATAAAGTGACACTTTTCCCAGTTAAGGACTAGGTTTGTCTCTTCACATCTCTTCAACACCTTAGACAAGTTATTCAGACAATCATCATAAGAATCCTCGAAGACTGAAAAATCATCCATGAACACCTCCAGAAATTGCTCAACCATATCAGTAAAGATAGCCATCATGCATCGCTGAAACGTAGTTGGAGCATTGCATAAGCCGAAGGACATTCTTCTAAATGCAAAGGTACCATAGGGGCAAGTGAATGTAGTTTTGTGCTGATCTTCTGGGGCCACTGCTATCTGATTGTAACTAGAGTAACCATCAAGGAAGCAATAGTACTCTCTCCCGGCAAGTCTGTCTAGTATCTGATCAATGAAAGGAAGAGAGAAATGATCCTTCCTAGTGGCGTTGTTTAGCTTCCTGTCCATGCAAATTCTCCACCCTGTCACAGTTCTAGTGGGTATCAGCTCATTGTCTTCGTTTTCCAATACTGTAATTCCACCTTTCTTTGGCACACACTGGACAAGACTGACCCATGAGCTGTCAGAGATGGGATAAATAATACCTGCATCAAGCCACTTGATAATCTCCTTTTTTACCACTTCTTTCATGATATTCAGCCTTCTTTGCCCTTCAACAGACCCTTTTTCATTGTTTTCTAACATAATCTTATGCATGCATAGAGAAGGACTAATACCCCTTATGTCTGCAATGGTCCACCCAATGGCCTTCTTGAACTTCCTTAATACATCAAGCAACTTTTCTTCTTGTTCCATACTTAACTCAACTAAAACAATCACAGGTAAGGTAGAAGACTTGCCCAAATAGGCATATCTTAAGTGTGAGGGTAAAGCTTTTAATTCCAACTCTGGAGGCTCTTCCACTGATGGTTTAGGGGCTGCGAAAGACCTCGAAGAGAGCTCCAAAGATTCAAAATGATTTCTTGTATGCAATCCTTGTGAACTAGCTTCTAGCCAATCCAAGTATTCATCCTCATCCTCTACATGTGAATCAAACATCAAGAGTCTCTCTAGAGGATCATAAAATTGTTTTCTAATTCCTTTGAAGCCAAAGAATCTACCACTGAAACAACAGAACATTCTTCGACCTCATCTGGAAATCTCATAGCCTTGAAAACATTGAAAGTCACCTGCTCATCTTGAACCCTCATAGTAAGTTCACCCTTTTGCACGTCAATCAGAGTTCTACCAGTAGCTAGAAAAGGCCTCCCTAGAATGATTGGTACCTCCCTATCTGCCTCATAATCCAACACAATGAAATCAACTGGAAAAATGAACTTATCAACTTTTACCAAGACATCCTCAATCTTCCCATCTGGATAAGCAAGAGATCTATCTGCAAGTTGTAGAGTCACTGTGGTAGGTCGGACTTCACCAATCCCCAATTGTCTAGACACAGACATAGGCATCAAATTTATACTGGCACCCAAATCACATAAAGCCATGCCACAATAAGAATTACCAATGGTACATGGAATGGTGAAACTCCCAGGATCTTTCATCTTCGGTGGCAGCTTGTTTTGCAAGAATGAGCTACATTCCTTGGTAAGAGCCACTATCTCAAATTCTCCTAACCTTCTCTTCCTTGTAAGAATATCTTTCATGAATTTCACATAGTTAAGCATTTGCTCAAGTGCCTCTACAAGTGGGATGTTGATATGCAACTGCTTCAACATATCTAGAAACTTCTTGAATTGAGAATCCAACTTTTGCTTCTGAAAACGTTGAGGAAATGGAAGTGGCTACCTTGAAATTGAGCTGTCTGGGTGCCGATGCTGCGGCATTGCTGCAGCATTCTGGGCAAAGGCAGGTTTGTGTACACTAGGCAATTCAGCATCTTTGTGAATTTCCTGATTTATTTGGATTGAAGAGGGCTCACCCTCATGCCCATAATTTGTCTTGGAATTCTCCAACTCCTTCCCACTTCTCAAAGTGACGGCTTTACAATGTTCATTGCTCGCATTTCTTGGATTCTCTGTGTCACTTGGCAACGTACCATGGGGTCTATTTCTCAGCTCATTAGCTAGTTGCCCAACTTGGTTTTCTAAGTTTCTCAATGATGCAGCTTGGCTTTGGATCATGGCTTCATTCTTCACTATATACTCCTTCAACATGTTCTCAAGAGAGCCAGATTGCATTGCTTGTTGTTGTGGTGCTTGTGGGGGATAACCCGGTGGGAAATTTGGTCTTGGAGGCATAGAAGAATTGCTAGGGCCAGCCCCTTGATTACTCCACGAAAATTTGGGATGTTGCCTCCATGATGGATTGTAGGAATTAGAATAAGGGTCATTCCTATTTTGATTCTCCATGTAACACACAACTGCTGGATTGGAAGGACAGTTGTCAAAAGTATGACCCTCACCACAATACACACAAGAAATGTTCTCCATTTTCCCAAATTGTGTCCCCATAGGCTTCCCCACTGATTGATTCATTCCGATATTCATTATCTTGAGCATATTAGAAATAGAGGATACTTGGGCTGCCAAAGAAGTGATGGCATCTACATCATGAATACCAGCCACCTTTCTACTTGTAGACAATCTAGAAGTGGGCCACTGATAGTTGTTGTTGGATATCCTCTCAAGTATTTCATATGCCTCATTATAGGACTTAGCAAGAAGAGCCCCATTCGCTGAAGCATCAACCACCATTCTAGTGTGGGCATTTAGACCATTATAAAATGTCTCCATCTGGATACAATGAGGAATGCCACGGTGAGGGCATTTGCACAACAACTCCTTAAACCGCTCCCATGCCTCATATAAAGATTCTTCATCAAGTTGCTGAAATGAAGTAATCTCACTGCGGAGCTTGGCATTCTTAGTGGGAGGAAAATACTTCATCAAAAAACGCTCAGCTAACTCTTGCCAAGTAGTCACAGAATCAGATGGCAAAGAGTTCAACCAAGCTCTAGCTCTGTCTCTCAAGGAGTATGTGAACAACTTTAATCTCAGCGCATCCTCTATCACTCCGGGCAGCTTGAATGAATCACTCACTTCAATGAACAATCGAAGATGAAGGTGAGGATCTTCGGTTGGCATCCCACTAAACTGGCCCACAGTTTGAAGCATATGGAACATGACTGGCTTCAATTCAAACTGTGCTGCCTGAATTTCTGGTCTAACGATGCCCGGGTTGAGCTCATTGAAGAGGGGGAGAGCATATTGCCTAATCGCACGATCTCTGTCATCAACCACAATCACTGCATTCTGCCCATTGTTGGCAGCTACTCCCCCTTGAGCTACTCGATCTTGAGCAACTCCTGCTATATTTACAGGTGGATCATGAACGACTCCTAATAGATTTGCTGCCCTCTAGGCAGCTCCCTGTTGAGCCCCTTGCTCAGCATCCATCACTACTACTTCCCTTTTTGACTTTTGTATTCTTCGCCTTCTTCTAAAGGTACGCTCGATTTCTAGATCAATGGGAAGTAGTTCAGGGTCTTGATTCTCATTCATACACTGTATAAACCTGAAATTGCACGAGAATCACCCAAGTTAGTACAAAAACAATTTAAACCAAATTGCGATATACTTAATTTCACAATAAATAACTTTAAACAGTCCCCGGCAATGGCGCCAAAAACTTGTTGTGCAAAATTTAATGTGAGTGCAAGTGTACACTGTCAACAACAAGTAATATAGTAACAAGTACCAGATATCGTATCCACAAGGACTGTTTTCTTAAGTTTAAATTGTGAAACTAAGTTCTAACAAAATGATTTCAAAACACTAAAATTAGTAAAAAGGAATGTGGTCCAAGGACTAACTAAATAATTACTAATTAAATGCAGAAAATTAAAATGAGCAACTCATGAAAATTGATTCAAGGAGTAACAAATGGTATGATGGAGACTAGAATAATTATCCCCCTAATATGCAACTTTGCACTGATGTCAGACTGATGCTGCAGCAACTGGAAGTCTATTAGCCCAGAATTTTAATTAAATTTCATAGGCTTTCGTCAAAGCACTATGATTCTAATGTTTTAATTAAATCACATATGTCTATGCTAATTCAATTTCAAAGATTTCATTTAAGCATCAATTCCATAAGGCTATGCATGGTAATAGTATATGTCTATATTACTACAATCTTGAATTCAAAAAGTTCAAGCATGCACCATTCAAATTGTGTGTCCATTAATTTCAACCTTTTCAGAATTAAAAATTAACCCAATTACCTACTAAAGGTGATCAATCAATAGCAAGCATTAACATGATAAATATTTGAATGAATAAACATCAAATTGCATAAACATCAATATAAAAGTGTCGATACAATCACATATTAAGGGTCTAATTATCCTAGCTATTTAGAGTTTAGCTCATATTCATAATCTAAAAAATACCCAAATAAATGCAATCCATAATCTGAAAATTTAGATAATAAACTAAAAAGGAAATAGAAATAAAGGTAAGAAATCAAGCCAAAGTGATGTCTCAAGTGGCTTTGTCCTCTTGCTTTTCCCTCTTTTCTCCTTCCTCTCTCCTCTTCCTTCACATTAATGGCTGCCAAAAGAATGGGTATACTCCAATATGCACCAGCCGCTGGTTCCTCTTTCCTCTGCCAGCCGTATCTCCCCCTCTAATTGGAAAAGAAGACTATCAATCCATTTAGCTCATACCCCTCCCTTGGGTCATGTGGGCCTTTTTTTTTTGTTTTTTTAATTGATTTGTTTTTTTCTCTTTACCATAAACGAGTCCAAGTACAATAAAGGCCCAAACATTCTTTTTTTATTTTTTTATTTTCAGCATAATTAAGATAATCCCCAAAGTGAGCTGGAGAATTAAATAGTAGCTTCCACGTGGGTCATCCAAGTAGATTGGCTGGCCAAACGCAATGCTGCAGCATTGCCTCCTGTTGAGACCTTTTAAAGCTTCAATTTCTTTCCAAATGTCCAAAGTTCAACCAACCACCTACCAAGGCAAAATTTCACAATTTAGGGTATATTTTTCCAACATTTACTAATATTTAATATTATCTTATTGTATTTAATATTTGACAAAATGAAAATAAAGACACTACAAAACACCATAAATCACTCTTTCTTGATAAAATTACAAGTTTAAAAACATAAAAATAACTCTAATTCCTAGAGTTATCAATTATTTTTCCACATATTTATCTGCCAGCTGTACCCAAGCTGAGTGAATGAACTCATGCTAAGATTAGGGTACGACACCTATAATATATGGTTTAAAAATTTAAATGATAAATATATACTACAAATTAAATATGTAAATAATATGTTAAATATTAATATAAATTTGATTAACTAAAAAGTATAAATATTATGCAAGATTGAGTTAAACCAATCACTAATATAAGGAAAAAATCACTAATATGTGGATAATCACAAATCAAAGTGAATGAATGGTACTTTATTTATACTTTAAAAATATAACATCCACAATAATCTGTAAACAATGAGGGATTATAGAGATTTTTAAAATTGTTAATTAATTCTTTTATTAAATAAAAAAATATTTAAAAACACAAATTATAAGAAAAATAGATAAATCATACATAGATGATTCTAGTAAGCCACACTACCTCCCTATAGCTCTCATTTATATAAGTATATAGAATTTTTTTTTCCAAGTTTACTTAATATCATCACATCATATAATTTTTAATATGCATCCTCAAATAATGTGAAGGTAGATGATACATTCTTGTTATGTTATATATATACATTCTTGGTATATTATACATTTGTTTTTTTTTCAGTATATAATATATAATTTATAAATTTAAATAATATAAAAATATATATTAAAAAACAAAATATATAAATATACATAAACATATAAATAATGTGTAAAATATTAATATAAATTTGATGAACTCAAAACAAATATAACTATTAGGCAATATTGGGTTAAATCAATCCCGTATATGTAAAAAAAAGTACTAATATTTTGACAAATTATAAATCAAAGTAAATAAATTATATTTTATTTATAGCCTTAATTTATAACACACAATAATTTACTATGTGAGACTATAAGCATTTTTTAAATTATTAATTAATTTTTTGTTAAATAAAAAAATTAGAAAAACTACAAACTATGTCAAAATAGATGAACATTATGGCTTCGTAGATCAAGTTTATATATATATATATATATAAATCTTCTATATAAAAAATGTGTAGATAACAAAAATAATTGGTTTTAACGATTTTTTATTTTTTCGGTTAACTTTAACGGAATATTTTTATATATAACAGAATAATCTTATTGTTGACGCGGTTCTTCGCCAACAAGTAATTAAGAAAATAAGAGAATGAGATTAGTGCTAAATAATGAACCGAAACAGATGAATGATCTTAAAATGAACTGATGACACGAATACGTTTTTAGGTGGTTCAAATGTTAAAATCCTTCTACTCCACCAGCCAATGTTATTGCTATATCTCTGGTATTCTTTACAGGGTATTTCGTTACACAATAGTACCCAACCCCTTGCAACTCCCAGGGTCTCCATATTTATAGGAGAGGGCACCTGGGAGTTGGTAAGGGGGGTCATCCCGTGACCTTCTTACCCATCATGTCACTTCTGTGACATTCATACTTAATTCCTAAAACCTGGCAAATGAAGTATAGTCTAATCAATAAGTAAGGGGGATAATGGGCCGCACGGCCCAACCCAGTCGTGGGTGACTGAACACGCACGTTCATGCTGTGTGTCCGAGAATTCAGGGATATATCAGACACGTGATGTCTGATATATGCACGTTTACATTGCGTGGTTGACTTTATAAAGGGTCACAACTTCCCACTCCAGCTCGTGCCTCGGGCTGGATGCCTTCTTGACTCGCGGTCCTCATATCTCTGACTCGGTTCTTCAGTACTCTCTAATAAACTTTTGGCTACCTCGAGCTAAAAAGATACGACCTGACAACAGCAGCTCCGGCTACGTGTCATCCACATGGCTGAGATATAATTACGCCATATCTCAGCTCGCTAATAGCCCGTGGAAAATTAGGGCGTACATTTGCCCCCCAAGCCTCTGCTCGTGGCACATGACGTCATCTGGGGCCACAATGGGGGCTTTTAGGCTTCTTCATGGACTCTTCATATTCCACCCATTACGCAAGCGCCGAATACATGGAGCATCGTGGTTGGTGCAGGTACGTCTTCCGAGAACCGCATTAAATGGCCTAGCCTATACTCGGTCGTCGTTTCGCCTTTCGAGTAGAGAGCCTCGGATCCCACATCAGGGCAATCCAACAACCCTCCTCACATGGCCTTTCACATATATAAAAGGGGTGGCCACCTTACACATGGGCCACCCGTTTATTTGAAAATTTTCTAAATTTTCCATCTTCTTCTCTTTTCTCATCCTCAAAAAACCCTCTTTTTCTCCCGGTTACCGTTCCCAGCATTCCAGGAGTTCAGGTGCAAGGGCTCCTTTGAGACTTTGGTACCAGCTATTCCGACGATGCTCCAACCCAGACGATCCCTTCATCCCCTCCACAGCAAAACACTCCGTAAGTTTTCTGACTGTGCATGCTTTAAATTTTCTTTTCACTGTAGCCTAGGTAGATAGTTCCTGTAGCTGCATGCAACATTCTGTTGGTTTTTTGTGGGTATGAAGGGTGTAGGTTTTTATTTTAGGGCACCGATTGTAGAAGAAAACCATTTAGGAGCATGGCTCATAGGGTACGCTTTCTGGGGAAATCTTATGGGTAGGATTTTTTGGTATGCTTATTTAAAATATCCAGTCTTTTGGGTGCAAAACCGGGTAGCTTAGGGGACACGCTTCACAGGCAGTTTTGCACTTCTTGCCTACTGAAACTTTCCTTCCAAGGCAAACTTTTATCCTGACCCTCCTGACACACGAATTCCGAGTAATCGGGGATCTGTTGGGAGCACAGGCGCGTGTTCATAGAACCGCGTGGTCTCACTCTCCACGGGCTGAGATTACCTCAGCCCGTGCAAAGGAAACACTTCTCTTCAAATTTTTTCTTATGCTTAGGTCGCCCGTTCTAAAATTTCTTATTTTGTTCGCTAGGCGACCAGATGGGACCCAAGAAGAACGCCTCTAAGAAGACCGCAGGCAGCTCGTCCTCACAACAATCCAAAGGAAAGGAGGTGGTGACAGACTCCCCAATCCCTGTTTTCGGGCCGACCGTGGAGCGGGAGCTCAAGGTGGTGGCCGACGCTTTCTTCTAGGCTGAGAAGATCGTCTTGAAGATCACTGACTAGGGGAAAGTGAATAAAGTATTCTTTTCCCACAATATCGAGCTGGGGAGGGGCGCCCTGATCGCCCGACCTCCCCTAGAAGGTGAGCGGAGCTGCGCGCCGCTCAACGAGGAATACGCGGCTTGGAGTGACGAGCACTTCAAGGCTGGGGCCTTCCTCCCGCTGGACCAATACTTTTCCGACTTCCTCAACTACGTGAAGTTGGCTCCTTTCCAGCTCCCCCCTAACTCGTACCGTTTGCTAGCGGGGCTGAGATATCTGTTCCTGAAGCAGGAATGGGAGATCCCCACCCCGGCGGATATCTTATATTTTTTCTACCTCAAGGCCAGCCCGGAGCAGCAGGGGTGAGGTGACGGGTTCTACTACATGACCCATTTTCCAAACACGGCTGCGGTCATCGAGCTGCCCAGCCACCCCAACGACTTCAAAGACCAGTTCTTTATGTCTAAGGGGTTTCGCAACTGTGAACTTCATTACTTCAACTGTCCTCATAAGTACCTTTTACTCTTAGCTCGTAAGTTAAGTATTGATTAGCTCCCCTTTATCAATTTCTGACTTAGAACAATTCTGCAGCCATTTTCGCGAGGACAGACAAGTCTGTGATCCTCGGGAGTCAGTACGAGACACTGGCGGGTCTGCCCCCCAGCAAAAAGGACTATGGCCAGCTCGTGACAGACGAGACGATGCTGGCGTGCAAGCTGATCTCTCCGGGCTAGACTTTGGCCTTGAGGACCTCCTCCAGCCCGCGAGATGGCACCCATCCCCGAGGAGGAGGCCGCGGGGGAAGGAGAGGATGAGGACGAGGATGAGGAGGACGAGGTGCCCCTTGTAAGGACGAGGAGGAAGCGGGCGCTGGAGGTCGCCCAAGAAACGGAAGAGGAGAGGGTTCGGTCCAGAGCAGCCGTAGGTCCCTCTGGGCAAGGTAATCCTTACATGTTCAGGGACTTAGATAGGGCCACCGCCGATCCTCGGTTAGCTAGGTTTAATCCCAACCAGCCCGTCCAACGCCATCGAAACAACCCAGACCTCGACATAACCCTACTCCATTGTGTCGACCGGCTCGTGCTGGATTACGAGAGTAGCTGCCCTAGGGGTACTGTTGTCGTAGACAACACCTTAGCCTTTAGGTCGACCTTCTTTGAGGAGTATGGGACTAATCTTCGGTCGTGGCCCTCTCTTCGGCAGGGTACTGTAGCTCCGGGTCTTAGGCAGTATGTAGAAGAGTCTAGTCCCGAACTAGATTCGGACCCAGAACCTATTCCAGCTCGCGAAGTCATTGTCTTAGATTCCCCCGCAGAAGCTCCGGGGCCGATGGTCGTGACCATAGATTCCTCTTCTAGCTCGGGGGGTAGGATCCCTTTCGATATATACTTGAGTTCCGCTTTTTCCCTCTTATTTTTGTTGTTCTTGAATAAATGCTTACTTGTATACTAATGTTGTCTTTGTTTCTCCAGAGGAGATGTCTCAGCTCGGAAACAAAGACCTGCGAGCTATGTTCACCGGAGGGAACTCTTCTGCTGGGGCTTCTGGGCCCATGGTGAAGAAGCTCCGGGTGGCGAAGAAAGCCGTTGGGACAACATCCAAGTCCCCTGCAAAGGGGAAAGACCAGACCCCAGCTGCCCACACCAAGGTACCTCCACCTCCTGCAGTAGTGGTGAAGATGCCCCCGCCCCCTCCACGAGCTCCTGCCTTTGTTTGGGATATGGAGATGGAGCCCGGGACTTTGGCAACCGCAGTCCCCGAGGTGCGCATTCCGGTGGACCCCCAGGCCTTGGAGAAAATTCCTGACATCTTTCGGGGGACGGTGTACAAGCCAGGCTACTTCTTCTTCTAGGGCTTCAGCCTGAGTTGTTCCCAGGCGCCTCTGTTTCTGGGACTTTGCAGGAACACTCTTATCCAAACGAAGGGTGTGCATGATGACATCTGGACTGATTCCCACCATGTCCTCGTGCGACCATGCGAACACATCCAGGTTCTCCTGCAGAAATTTGATCAGCTCCGCCTTCCTCTTGCCACAGAGGTTTTTCCCGAGCTTAACCATCTGCGAGGGATTTTGTGGATCGATATTTACTTCCTCGAGCTCTTCAATAGCTTGGAGCTCGGACTTATCCTCACCTATTCGGGGGTCAATATCCTCACTTAGGACGATACTTTCCCCTTTGGCGCTCTGAGGTTTTTCAATCTCAGGATTAGGCAAAGGATCCTAAGATTCCTCTTCTCTACCTTGGATGGCCATTGTTAACTGCCCGAGTTTCAATTTTCCCTTCATGGAAATGCTGTAGCATTCCTGACAGCAAGTTGATCGCCACGGACCGTGCATATCCCTGTGGAAGAAGGGAATTTCAGTGCGAGGCGGAGGATGGAGGTGATGGCTTCAAAAGCTATAAGTGTAGGTCGACCCAAAATGGCATTGTATGCGGCGGAATAGTCGATGACCACGAATTCAAGGAGTTTTGAGACTGTCCGAGGTCCCTCTCCTAAGGTGATCACCAACTCGATCGTCCCTATAGCTGCTGATCCTTCTCCCGAGAAACCATAAAGCATCATGGAGGTTGCCTTCAGCTCGGCAACAGTCAAACCCATCTTCTCCAGCGTGGACCGGAATAGAAGGTTTACTGAGCTCCCATTATCAATCAGCACTCTCCTAACCGTCCGATTAGCAATCTGCACTGCTACGACCAGAGGGTCGTTATGAGGGAACTGAACGTGGCTAGCATCTTCTTCAGTAAAAATGATTGGTTGCCTTTCCAATCGCTGCTGCTTTGGCAGATGTTGCTCGGGGACGAACTCTACTCCATTATGAGCCTTAAGTTCGTTGACGTACCTCTTTTGGGCACCTCTGCTTGTGCCAGCCAAATGAGGACCTCCAGAGATTGTGGAGATCTCCACTCTTGTCACTGGAGGAGGGACGTCCTGATCTACCCGAGACCCGGGCTGAGTGATCGGGACTTCCAGAGTCGGACGGGCTATGGGAACTCTGTTCCGCGCATACCGAGCCAAGGGGCCGACTCTGATGAGAGTCTCGATCTCATCCTTCAGGTGTCTACAATCATCGGTATTGTGGCCAATGTCGTTGTGGAAACGACAAAACTTGGAGGGGTCTCGCTTCCCCTTCTAGTGCTTTAACGACTCTGGCTTCTTCCAGGGGAGGCGAGCAAAGTTTGCTAGGAAGATGTTCTCCCTAGAGTGGGTGAGCTCCGTATAAGTCGCGTAGGCCGGTTTAAACTTTTCCACGGACTTATTCTTCTTTGGGCCGTGCTGGTTGGCCTCACCGTTTCCCTTTCTCTTGCCTCCACCAAAGTGGTTATTCTGTGTAACGTTCTGGGTCGCTGTTACGACCTCCGTTCCCACTCCAGCGGGTTGCTTAGGGACCTGACTGGTTCCTGCAGCTGAGGCTTGGGCCTCCTCCAAGTTGATCCACCTCTGGGCCCTATTTAGGAATTCGTTTACAGAAATGAATCCCTTCCTTTGTATCTCATTCCAGAGTCCCCCTCCGACGAGGATTCCAGTTCTCAAAGCCATGAGCTTGGAGCTGTCATCTGCGTCTCTGGCCCGAGCAGCGACGTTCGTGAACCTGCTCAGGTAAGCCTTCCAAGGCTCGTCGGGTTGTTGCCTCACTTTGGCCAGGGAGTCGGCCTTGACGCGGGCAGCCTGGGAGGCTCGGAAGGCTCTCTTGAAGTCAGCGAAGAAAGTCTTCCAGGAGCTGATTGACTGTTTCTTGCTCTGTTTGAACCACTGCCTGGCCGGCCCAGTCAATGTGGAGGGAAATATTAAACACCTCAGCTCGGGGCCAATGTTGTGGGCCATCATTAGGGTATTGAACATACCCAGATGATCCGACGGATCTCCGTCTCCGTTGAATTTGGACAGGTGCGGCATACGGAAACCGGGCGGGTATGCCGTTGCTGCTATGCTGGGGGCGAAGAGCTCAAGCTCGTCCCCCGAATCATATTCGTCTTTTTCTTTCTCCGACAGGAGCTTCCTCATTAGCTCCTCCATCTGAGCTAGGCGCTCAAGGGTTTTGTCCTGATCTCCTTGGTTATTCCGGGGCTGTTCAACAGCTCCAGATCCATTGTACACGTTTGGCGGGTTATTGTCCCTCTTATCTTGAGATAGGTTATATGGGACATTCCCGTTGTCGTGTACCTCGGACATGTCTTCCCTTGGGTGAGCACAACTGCCGTTTCCCACTGGGTCCCCCCTATGAGAGTTAAGGCGATCTCGTAGGTCGCCCCTCAGGGTGGCTTGAGGACTTTGCGCTGAGCTTAGGCATTGGCGCAGGTCTCCGCCAGAAAGGTCACTTCGGTGACTTCTGGTCTAGTAGCTCCCGTTAGAAAAGCTCGGAGCCCGCCCTTGGGGCTGAGGATCCGGGACTTCTCTGGACGTCCTGCCACGATGGGAAGGTCCTGCGGAAGGCGGGTTTCTCTTGCTGCTCCCATAAGCTAGAATATCTCGGACGGGTCGAGGAGGAAACGGATATCTTATCGGTGAAGGAGGATGTCTGACCGGGGATGCAATCCTGGTCCCGTCAGGGCGGATGAGGTTAGGTAGGGGCCTCTCGGCTCTACCAACCTGCGGGTCTTGCGCTTGGCGGTCTGAGCGGGGCGCAGGACGGCTGGCCGGGACGGGCTGTCGCTGTGAGCCCTCCCCGGATCTTCTTCTAGAATTCCCTCGAGCCCTCCTGGGTGCGCTCGAGGCTGGTAGTGAGCTGGGAGTTGAAGTTTGGACCGATCGACTATACTGTTGCTCGGCCCTGGGTAGTTCTTTGAAGGTTGTCTCTCGGCGATGCGATGAGGGAGTAGAGTTGGATGTCAGGGGTCTGACCAACCAACACCTCCTTAATCTGTTGGTTAGCTTTCGCCAGCTGACTCCTCAGCTGAGCATTCTCCATCTCTACTGCCGTGTAAAAGTCCAGGTTTGGATTAGGTGGCCAGGGTGCCGAACTTCTAGTGTCATCCTGGCCTATTGGCTGCTTGCCCGGCCGCTGTTGACCTTCAAGGTTCTACTCACCGGAGATGGCGGCATGGTGGGCCTCCTGCCCATCATGTTGGTCCGCCTCGTTACCGTGTCTTGAACGAGTGATCACCATGGTGGGATATTTGCGATAGCACCAATCTAACAAGCTCTCAATGAAAGCACCAAACTGTTGACGCGGTTCTTCGCCAACAGGTAATGAAGAAAATAAGAGAATGAGATTAGTGCTAAATAATGAACCGAAATAGATAAATGATCTTAAAATGAACTGATGACACGAATACGTTTTTAGGTGGTTCAAAGGTTAAAATCCTTCTACTCCACCAGCCAATGTTATTGCTATATCTCTGGTATTCTTTACAGGGTATTTCGTTACACAATAGAACCCAACCCCTTGCAACTCCCAGGGTCTCCATATTTATAGGAGAGGGCACTTGGGAGTTGGTAAGGGGGGTCATCCCGTGACCTTCTTACCCATCAAGTCACTTCTGTGACATTCATACTTAATTCCTAAAACCTGACAAATGAAGTGTGGTCTAATCAATAGGTAAGGAGGATAATGGGCCGCACGGCCCGACCCAGTCGTGGGTGCCTGAACACGCATAATTAAATTATATTTATTTAAAAATAATAAAGATATGCATATTATTTTTTTATCCTATAAATTTGCGTGATAGTTTGTTTTTTATTAAGTGATTGAAGTTTTTTTTCATCATCAAAATTACTAAAGACATTGCAAGATACATTAGAAATTAAAAATAATTATGCATGTAAATTACTGTCTAAACTATGACTTTTTCTATTCTTATTTTATTTCTATTATTAATTTTTTTTTGAAATATTATTGTATTTTATATATAAATCATATAAATATATATTTATGTCAATTTTGTATTTAGATGTGATATATGTAGAGATTATTAATATAAATATTTATATATATTATAAAACTATAATTCATTATATTATATATATATATATATTTAAAAAAAAATAAGGACGTTTTTACTAATATATATATATATACTAGTGAATGGCTCGTGCCTAAGGCACGAGCAACCCGTTAACATTGTTACTATTTCTCTAATATTTTACTTATTGTCAGAAGAATAAAAGTGATTTAAAAATAAATAAATAGATAAATATATTTTTGTTTTGAATTTTTGTAAGTGAAGAAAGTAAATAATAATATAAACAAATAGTTCATGATTAATAAAAAAAAATTCTTGGGCTTGAAAATTAAATTGACTGTGTTTCTTATTGAATTTAAGATATTATTATTATTATTATTATTACTATTATTATTATGTATTTTGCCACTCCTCTGATTTTATGATACACATACAATAACATACATATCCAGCAAAAGTTAATACACATACATAGTTTTAATAATATAAAAAAAATTAAATTAAAAGAAAAAGAAAACAATAACAGGTAAATAAAATGAATGATCACATTTGCCTTAAAAAAATAATCATAAAATATTATTTCTTCTTTATTATTTTCAAAATAATTCTATAAAGTTGTAATATATTTGTTTATAATTAATATGAAACTAATATTTTTTTTTTACAAATAGTATGATTTTACTAAAGATAATACTAATTAAAATTACGTTTGGTGGATATTTTTTTGTAATTTTGCTAGATATTGCAATATGATATTTTTAAAAATATAAAATATGATAGTAAATAATTAAATAACATATATCATTTCATAATTTTTTAAAAAAATTATGAGGTATAGAGTACAAATTTTATTTATTAAATTTAAAAAGTAAATATTATTAAAAAAATAATATGATATTTTGTGAAATATGTAATATGATATTAACTAATATATATCATATTATAGTGTTAATATTATATATCATATTATAATAATGTTAATATTTTGTAAAAAATTGAAAGAAATATACAAAAAAAAATTGAAAGAAAAAGACAAAACAAGAATAAAACAAAAAAGAAGGATGACATATAATATATAGTAGAGATATATATATAGAGGGAGAGAGAGATACAGAGGTATTGTGTATATTTGAGTGTGTTGTGGCACTAAAACTAAAGTCGTACTTGAACATTTTTGTCCTACCACATCGAAAGAATCAGCCTTGAATTGTTGATGAGCGGAGTTGAAACGACAGAGGAGATTTAGAAACGTGTGAGTTTGGTCAGGTATTTCAGTCTCCCGTCATCATCATCGCTCAGTCTCAACTCAAGCGTACGTGAGATAATGAAGTTCCACCACTCAACCTGGCCCACGTTTCAGGAATATAATATAATAGCTACAAACTTGATATATTTTTAAAACACAACATAATAAAGTGTTGTACACAACACGAACTCCTTTCTTCAAGACAGAACTCAACTCACCCACGGCACACACCCTGCTTGACTTTGACCTTCAGCCACCCACCTACCCATGTCTTCTTCTGCCAGCGCGCTTCGCCGGATTCTGGAGTCGCCAGGGATTCACCAGAGCCCTGCTTGTTTCAATGCTCTCAGTGCCAAGTTGATCGAGAGAGCTGGCTTTGACTGCTGTCTTTCTGGTGGTATATTCACATCTCTCTCTGTATAAATATTTATATGTATATATGTATACGCATGTGCTCTTTGTTCTTGAATATTTCTGCTACTTTTATTGGTGTAGGGTTTTCAATATCAGCTGCCAGACTGGGAATGCCCGATGCAGGGCTTATATCGTATGGGGAAATGTTAGAACAAGGGAGACTGATTACCCAAGCTGTGTCCATTCCTGTTATTGGGGATGCTGATACTGGATATGGCAATGCCATGAATGTTAAGAGAACTGTTAAGGAATATATCAAAGCTGGTTTTGCTGGGATTATGCTTGAAGATCAGGTTTTTATAATTCCATTTGTATTTTACATATGCATAGTGCCATCTAGATAGAGAGCATCTTAGAACTTTGTGTTGTTTAATTAATTTTAAATATGAATACTCGATATTTTTTATATTTGCCTATAGCTTTTGTTATTCTCTAAATTATGCTGAAAGGACAAGCAGAGAGAGACCTTTCGTTTTTTCAACCACCAATATTGTGTTTGTTTTTTTAAGTTGGGGCCCTCATTTTCTAGTAGGATTCTTTAAAAAAAATTATTTGTTGGTGCATTTCATGTACATGTCTTCTCATTTGTCTTACTTTATGAAATGTCTTGTTCAAAAGGTATCGCCAAAAGCTTGTGGACATACGCAAGGCAGGAGAGTTGTGTCAAGAGAGGAAGCAGTGATGCGGATAAAAGCAGCTGTTGATGCTCGAGAGGAGAGTGGTTCTGACATTGTCATTGTAGCGCGAACTGATTCTCGCCAAGCCGTGTCTTTTGAAGAAGCGATCTGGAGAACAAAAGCTTTTGCTGATGCTGGAGCAGATCTTCTTCTCATTACGGCACTAACTTCAAAAGAAGAGATGAAGGGTTTTTGTGAATCCTCCCCCTTAGTTCCAAAACTGGTATATACATATTCTTTTCTTTTGTAGAATAACAACTAAATGACATAGCTTTCATAATGTTCTTTTTCTAATTGGAATGTCTAAGAAACAGTAAACTAGATGCACTATCTTCCTTTTTTGGATATAGATTTTGGTAATTAAATGATGTCATTGGTTCTTGTTAGGCGAATATGCTCGAAGGAGGGGGCAAGACGCCAATTCTCAGTCCTTCTGAACTTGCAGATATTGGATATAAAGTTGTGCTCTATCCACTGTCTTTGCTTGGGGTTTCGATTCGAGCAATGCAGGTTATGCATCTAAACTAATGTTTATTTTCCAATAAGTTGCGATAGACAAAAGAAAGGGAAATTATATTCCTCGAGTCAAACGGTTTTGTACATTAGCTTTAGAGAACTATAAAAAGAATCATGATAGGATGTTAAAAACTTGCATATAACTGATTATGTTTCAATGCCAATGCAAAAATACTAATCAGTGATTCCAAGTCACTGCACAAGCTTGTAGGAGTGTGCTTTGTTTTTCTATCTTTTAGATAAATAGATTTATATACATATATAATCTCTATGTTGTGAAGTTTTGGTTTTACTTCATGAAAGTGACTCCAAATTACTAACTGCAGGATGCTCTTACCTCTATTAAAGGTGGGCATATTCCTCACAACAGCATGCCATCTTTTGATGAGATGAAGGAAATACTTGGTTTCCACAAGTATTATGAAGAAGAGAAGAAGTATTCTACCAGCACCAGCCAATAATATGTCTTCACTGGTGAGCAATGCTCATGTATCTTTTTTGACATTTTTAGAGGGAAAAATAGCCTTTCAATTTCCTCTCCCCCTTTTTATATATAATTGATCAAATAAACCGACTTAGGAGTTGCTTTGGAGCTCATTCTTGGAATATATTTCGTTCTGAAAACTAGTAAATCGTGTTTAATGATTTTGAAACATATGTACCGTTGTTGTTTATACTAAAACTTATCTTTCCTTTATTCAGTAGTAAGGTCATAGAACTAACTTCAACTCTTACCGTTAAAACTTTAACACCAACTTATTTTATATGTATGAGTTGAGTTGCTGAGTTCTTAGGTCATAGCATCTGTAACATATCTTTTCAAGCTTATATGTTTAAGTTGGATCATACTTTAGACACTGTCCTAGATCAGCCTTGTTTTGTTTTTCTCTTTCTTTTGCAGTAATATATTTCCCATATCTGTCCAGCTCTTAGATATGGCAAGAAATAGTTCTGTTATTCTTTTTCTTAAATCCTGACATGTTTTACAGGTTGAACACACTGAAGGAATTTCGAGCATGGTCAGAGAGGTACTTTTCTTTTTTTCTTCTATTTCTTAATTTCAAACACTTGTTTAAAATTCTTTCATAAAATTAATGAAAGCTCATAGTTCATACAGTTGAATGAAGTTGCTTGATGTAAGAGGGCAGCTCTTGTTAGATTTTCACGACTCAATTTCTATTTAAAAAGTGCATTTGATGATACATATAAAGATATATATATATATATATTTATATATACCTTTGGGATCAAATTTGGTTTTGAGCTTCGGACATGGACATCTTGATCAGATTGAATTTGTGTTGGTGAATTTGTTGCACACCAATATATGAGAATGAAGTTTATCTTTGAATAAAGTCTATTTTCTTTTTCAAATTTTGAAATAAAAGATTAAATAGAAGGCCTGAGAATCGTTAAAATTTTTGTTTAAATTATGTCATTAAAATCATGTCACAAATCCCCACCAGGTTTTTTATTAAAGATTTTGCATAGCTCTTCACATTGTTATTAAGAAGGAAAAAAGGTAAGAAAAAGTTATGCTCTACTCTAAACCTACTTACACGAAAAGTTTTCTCTTTTGAGTTGATAACAAAATTCTCAATTATCCTGGAATTCTATTGACAAGAAAAGTAAAAACAAAACTTTAGTTTCCATGTAAGTTTTGAAAGTGAAAACAAAATTACTTGTTACTGAAATCACACTTGTATATAAATTGAACTACAGCATAATAATTATTACTTTATTTATTATATTATTATTTTTCCTTTTAGCATATGTTATGGATTGTGATATATACGTGCTGATGTGCATATATATATTTTAGGGAATTTTTACGGTAGTGAGGAATAATTTTTAGTGAAGTTTTTTTTTTATCATTGTACATATTGTAATTATTTAGAATATCCTACAAATTTTCAGAAAATCTCGAATAATTTACAGTATCAAATACTAGGTTCAAAGATGTATTATTGCACGTGTAACTAATTTTTGTATGCACGTGGAAAACATATTTGAATATTGTTTTCGGCACTGTAAATTATTTGGAATTTTATGAAAATTTGCAAGATACTCTAAATAAGTACAATATACACGGTTATAAAAAAAATTGCACAACAAATTATTCATGGGTTAGAAAGACTAAAAACTCTATTGATAGGGCACTTTTTCTAGCACCTTTTATAGTACATTTAGGATTTATATATATATTTATATAACCTTTATTGCATTTAATTTATAGGGTATCTAAAACTGAGTCATTAATATATATAGCTTTAATTTTATTTTATTTTTGGAAAAATACGATCTGCCTTTTGCTTTTTTTGTCATCCTAATGAATCTAATTTGGTTTATAGTGAAAAGTTTCAAATACTGGTTGATAACTTGGAGCATTTCACGGTACCGATTGTATATTGGTAGAAAAATGGGTACCATAGTATTATGGGTTTATACTTTTTTTTTTTACCTTGTGTTTTGTCTCATTACCTGTTTGGACTATGTATTTTGGCAAATTATTTTTTGGACCCTATGTTTTATAAAATTGTTAAAATAGAACCTTAAACTCAATTTTGATAAAGAAAAAATTGAATATAACAACACCGTTTTTAAGCAGAATGATTTTATTTTTGTTCTGAATTGTTAGTTTGGTAAATTATTTGTGATTTTAGTTGAGAAAATATTGACCAAAATCGAATTTATGGTTTTATTTTAACCATTTTACAAAACATAGGGTCCAAAAAGTAATTTGTCAAAATACAGAGTCCAAACAGGTATTGAGAAAAAACACAGGGTCCAAAAATATATAAACCCTAATATTATCCACCGCAAAGAAAAGTTTACAAAAAAAAAACTGCAGAGAAAAGTCATATTTTTCTTCACCGCAGTCAAAAGTATGACTTTTCTCTACAATTGTTTTAAAAAGACTACAGTAAAACTTTTTATATATATAATTATTTTTGTTTTCTTTTCATAAATATAATTAATTTTGGATTTGAATTAAATATTTTTTTAATACCAATAAAATTATATTAATAATACTATATTAAATACGAAATTATATATAAATTTTTTAATATACAATACTGTATTTTATATAACTAAATTTTATATAATAATACAAAATTTTATAAATTATTATCTAACATAATGTATAAATTAAAATTAAGAAAAATATTTATATATCATTATTAATTAAAAGATGTCATTTATATATACATAAGTAGTTTGGTATACATACACAAGAAAAATTAAGAACATACGAATCAAGTTAGTAAGTTACACATAAGAAAAATTAGACTTTATAAATAGATGACATTAATCTTGTTAACTAGTCGCTTTGTAATGGAAGTAGGTTATCCTTGACATTGAATATTTTTTTTGTCAAACCACTACAAAATTGACAAGTAAATATAGATTAGATGATTAAGTATTATATAAAGTTTTTCTTAAACAAAAAAAAAACATATAAAAAATAACATATTTTCTTCTTGATAACTTCTGCCAGATTTGGTGAATTTACAAAATTATAAATGTATCTTAATACATAAAAACCACATTCATGATTTCCGGGTTGTTTTGGACAAGAACCTCTCATCAAATTTTCCTATGTTCCAATGTATTCATTTCCCGAGCATTGTGCCCATGCTCTATAAACATTAAAATTAATTATCTATCTATTGTAATCTCAACTCTAAAAAATTAACATTGAATACATTAAAACTGAAAAACTTACTTTTTCATAACCTCATTTATTATTGGTGGAGATTTATGATTACGCAATGAGTCAAGAATTATGGTCGCCCCCTCATTATCACGAGCGCCAGCATCCAATGTTAGCTAAAACAATAATAAATGATAATTATTATATGATTAAGAGCCAAAGATAATAGTGATAATGTTTTAGTAGTTCATTATTACTTAACAATCTAATGAATGAAATATATTTGGCATCGTCTATCCATAGTCATCATCCATTTGGCTATAAGATCCACCGTATTGTTTTTACTATCATCATTGCCAATAGAGAGATGTTCGTTGTTAAAAAATTTGTATAACTGTCGTGAATTTGGGTGCATGATTTCCCAAATGCATCTGTAGAATCAATCACACATATTACATATTCAAAAATATTTTCAATTAATAATATAACATATCATAAAAAAAATATTGGGAAAAGTTTCATCTGTTTCTATAACATATCCTAAATTACTAGTAATTATAAATTCAATTCAAACAAAACACAACAATCAACATGCAAAATTTCGTCCATAAACCACTGCAGCACACAAAATTTTCATAACCTACTTCGCTAAGACACAAATGTTGTCAACATTCTGTTATCTCTGACACACACATGTTCTCAGCTAAAGAGACATATGAGCAAATTATTTTATACTTGATCAGTCATGATTAAATATTTTGGCTAAGGAAGGAATGTGTCTCGTGCTTCACCAACATATCATATGTTACCAAAGGGAATGTGGATCTCAACTTCTTCTTGTAAGACATCTATAAGGCAAACCCTCACAACTGAATCATCAAGTATAACTCCATAGACGATCATTTGACTACCCAAGTTTGGTACAATGACGACGCCCATAGCCACTACATTGTCAATATTTTCATAACACAATTGCATTTCGTAGCTCGACAGTGACGAGGAGTCATAGATTGATCGATCATCTTCATTAAAAGGATCCTCTGCGGTTTGGTGGAAAGGTCGATATAATTCATCAAAGACTTCCTCTGCGGTTTGGGAAACAAATCAATAGAGTTCATCAATAGGATAGTCTTGATGAAAAGGATCATATGCATGGTAGGGGGTAGGTCGATAGACTTCATCATTTGGATTTTCATAGTATTGCCCTTTGTTATCGTTTGGATTTTCATAGTATTATCATTCATCATAGTAGTCCCCATCATCGTTTTCCTCATTTCAAGCTAGTTCCTCTTTTGTTGTAGATTTATGTCTCGTTAACTCTTCACTCTCAACTTTTAGCCGAGCAATCTCTTATTTTGCAGTCATTTTCCTCGGTATTTTTCCAAAGATTTTGGTCATTTTCGTAGCGAACCTACAAAAATAATCAACCAAGTTAATCAATAAATCAAGCTAAATATTCTTAAAAGAACACAACTATTATGAAGTATTATACCCGCCAGCTAGAACATGACCTGATTGCTCTGGTGTCCCTAATGCTTGAATCAAGATGTCATCCCGACCCTGAGCTATAATTTCACCACTACTCAATTTTTCTTTGAGTTTCCCCAATTTAAGATATTGTTTGGTCAAATTAGTTTATATAAATAAAACTAATATGTTATAATACCGTAGAATACTTACTGTCTTATTAGCAATCTTTCAGTCCAAGTCTGTCACAAGAGCTTTATTCTTTTCACACGATCTAAGCAAAACTTCATACCACTCAGGATTTTGAATACCTAGTTCTTTTTTCTATAGCATTCAAGATAGTTAAAGTTATAGTGCGATGATATCAACTGTAACGTCCAAAATTCCCTAATAAGGCTTAGTGCCTTGATTAGGGGGCCAGGAGGGCAATAATTGAATATTATGTACAAATTTGTGATTATATGCATGATTAGATGAATTATATGGATTTTATTATAATATGATTGTATTTGCATGCTTAGGTGTATTAAGCATGCATGTGGGCTCGTTTTTTATTAGAAGGGCATTTTTATAAATTTGGCCCGTTGAGGGCATATTTGAATATATATATATATGTGTGTGTGTGTGTTATATGATTGAGACCACATTATGATGTTGATGTTTTTGGGTTATTCGGCACAAGGTGATCCTAGGGAGCGATTTAGCAGTTTAGTCATAATGGGGTCAAATACCCTGCTCGGGGCGAGCCTAGGGGTATTTTTGTAATTTAGCGCATTACCGGGATTTATTGGGTAACGGGAAATTATTTAGTAATTAGTTGAGGATATTGGAGGTAACGGGAATTATGAGGCATTAATTATGATTAGCGAGAAAAGTGTGGTAAAAGACTACCTTGCCCTTAGTGGGCTTTGAGAGGAAAGTTTGGTCTAAGAGCATTATGGTCTTTTATGCCCTTAGGTAGATTTAGTCACTAGAGCCTTAGAAGTAACCAAAAGAAACACTCAGCTCTCACCTCACTCTCCTTCTCATTTTTCTCTCCCTCTCTTGAAGTGCTTGGGCTTCCTTGAAGTTTTGAGGAATTTGGTTCGAATTGAAGGAGTTAAGAGCTAAGGTTGGATTAGGTGCAGGTGGGAGGTTGAATTATACTACTAAGGTAAGATTCCTAGCTCTATCTTGCTGAGAATTCTGGTGAACTAAGTGTTCTTTAGTTTTAGCTTTTATTTTGGCTTTTGAATTGGAGTTAGGTTTTTACTTTGTGTTTTGAGGTGTTTGTATTGCTTATGATGTGTTATTGAGAGTCTTAGACTCATTTGGGACCTTGGTGCAAGTTTAGGGGTGAGATTTTGGGAGTTTTGGCTATGAGAAAATGGTGGGAAAACCCAGATTTTCTGGGTTCGCGCAGGGGCATCGCGACGTTGTTATTCCGAGCCGTGGTGCTGGAGCAGTCCAAAGCAAGGTGGCCCTGGCTGGGCACCACAACACGTGTTAGGTCGTGCCGCGACGCTAGGCCATTTTTAGGGGCCTTAGTTTTGTAATTTTAGGGCATAGGCCCAGGGGCTCGGGGGACGATTTCACCACCCCGTGTAGGGGAATTGGAGGTCCCAAGAGCACGGGATTAGTCCTAGGGTTCAATTATGGAATCGAATGGTAATGAGAATGTTATTTGTGGGTTGTGACTAGGTTACTGCTAGGGCATGGGAGAGGATCTGTAATGCCCCGGATTCCCTAATGTGGTTTAACGGCTGGATTTGTAGGCCGGGAGGGCCATAATTGTTTAATTAAGCCATTTAATGTGTTTATGCATGTTTATGAGAATTATGTTATAATATAATGTTAATTGTATGCATGTCGATGATATATGTTGAGACCATATTATGATGTGGGTTTGTTCGAGCTGTTCGACATGAGACGATCGTAGATTATTGATTAGCGGTTTAGTCACAACGGGTTTAAGTGTCGGGACTTGGGTTGAGTCTCGGGGTGATTTTGATGATTAGAGCGTTACCGGGAGATAAAGGGTAACGGGATGTGAATTATTGGTGTTTATGATTTTTGAGAATAGCGGGAATTGGAGAGCGTTAATTATGATTAACGAGTTAGGAGGAAAGTACCAAAAATGCCCTTGGGAGTCTTTAGAAACCATTAATTGACCTAGGGGTAAAATGGTCATTTCACCCCTAGGATAGATATAACCTTATTTAGCTGAAAAAGGTGATGGAAAAACAGAGTATCTTTGAGAGTTCTCCCGTACCTCCTTTCTCTCTCTGTTCTTTGTGGTTTCTGAATCAATTTTGAGGATTCAAGCTTAGGAAGCAAGCCTTGGGAGTTTGGGAGTGTGTTCCATCATTGAAGAGCTTCATAAGCCAAGCTTTGGGTAAGTTTCTAACCATAGTTTCTCTGGTTTGCTCTGTTTTGGTTTTGTTTTGCAGCTGAGTTTTCTAGGGTGAATTCATGGGTTTTGTTGGGAGTTTTGGCTAGGGTTCCCCTGCTTGTGATGTTTGGGGTGTGTTGGGATGGTTTTTGGGTTCATTTGGCATCAAGAATAGGCTTTGGAAGCTTGGAGATCGAGTTAGAAACGAAGGAGATGAAGAAGGTCGGTTCAGGGAAGTTTTGGGCTGGAGGTAGCGCTACAGCGCCCACCCTAGGGCGCTATAGCGCTCCTCAGGAGGGTTTCTGGCACTTGGGCGGTTCTGAGTATAGCGCTGTGGCGCTAGGGGTTGAGCGCTGTAGCGCTACCCTGTTCCTTCCAAACCCCGTTTTGAGTGTTTTTAAGGGTTTTTGACTTGGGGTTTCAATCCTTAAGGCCCAGGATCGATTCTACTCACCGTGTGGGCATGTTTCGAGGTCCCGAGGGTGGTGCTTAGGTTAAGACCCTATTATTGTGGATTCTCATTAATGGAGGTTATAATTGGTTGTGATTAGGTAACCGCTAAGGAACTAAAAGACCGATCGTTCTCAGGGGTCGTCTTTATCATACTTCTCGCTCGAACTTGAGGTAAGAAAACAGTGTATGGATACAGTCGCACCCTGTACAGGTATATGACATGCATGGTTTGATATTGAGGCATGTTGGTTGGTATATGTGAACGTGGATTGCATATTAAATGCTAATGAATGCTGATTACCTGTCTAAGACACTGACTAGTCAGGGACCGACTCTAAAGTCGACGATCACGCATTGAATGGCTCTATGGCATTAATGCGGGACCGACCCTAAGGTTGAAGAACTTATAAGCGCTTGCCTGGTCTACGACCAGATGACTATAGCCAAGGTATATGACCCCGGTGACCGTTTGTCACGTGGCTAAGGGACGTTGTCCATAGCTTCGACTCTAGAGTCGTGAGGAAGGTTATGACGGTGACTAATCACCATGCACCTGTCCTGGTCGAACTTATGAAAGAATCACTTATCAATTAAGCCCTGGTGACCCTATCGTCACATGGCTAGAGGGAGCGATGCTCATTATTGTGACTTTTGGCTATTGTCACCTATTACTGGACTGATAGTCCTGGATGATTATTATGAACGTTGTTGATATTATATCATGTTTTATTATGTTTTCTTGCTGGGCCTTGGCTCATGGGTGCTATGTGGTGCAGGTAAAAGAAAGGAAAAGCTTGGCCAGCCTTGAGTGGAGAGCTTGGGCGATGTGATGTACATACAGGGCCGCTTGACCGCCACGGTCAAGGAGTTCTCAGAGGAACTAGGGGTTTACCCTATTTTTGCCGCTTAGGCCGGCGGAGTTTGTAAATTTGGAACTGTAGCGACTCTTTTGTATTACGAACTACTTGTAAACATTTTAAAAGGCTCATGAGCAGTTTATTTACTTAATGAAATGTACCCTTTCCTTTTTACTGGTTTTCTACCTTAACCTGATAATAACACTTAGATCACGTTTTTAACCAAAGGACTCGGGTAGCGGGTCAAATTTCCGATTCACCGTTCTCCGTAACTGTTCTGGGGTAGCCAGGGCGTTATAGGATCGTTATGGGGAGTCGTGCTTGCTTGCCATTTTACCTTACGCTTGGACATAAGGTAAGAAAACTGCACCCAATACGTGATGTATATGATTAGGGTTTGGCCCGGTTGTTAGATTTAATTATGATTAGGGTTTGGGTCCCTATAAATGCGCATGATTATGATTACGCGTGTGATTGTTTGATTAAGCATGCTTGAATGCTCTGTATCTTGATAATTGTTAAATGGTGTATGCTTATTTGCATTACATGATTGAAAAGCATAGACATATAAGTCAAGGGCGGCAATAGCGCACTGAGCGTTGGTCGTTATGGTTAGGCCTAATTAGGAGCATATTATATGCTTGACTGACCCCTATGGTCGTTGGAAAACTAAAGCGTTAGGTACGTTGGGCTAGCTCTAAGGCTAGTTGTACAGAGGATAGGGAAGTGAGCCTTAGGGTGACTCTATAGTCCCATATCATAGGGCAATGCGCCCTGCAATGATTTATTAATCATTCATTTGGGGAAGCGGCCCCGGGGTGACTCTATGGTCACGTAATTAGGGAAACGAGCCCTCAGTATGACATATTAGTCACTTTTCTGAATAGAATGCATGCATGAATAAGGTTATTACTGCTAGGCATGCTTATTATGATTTTATGGTATGTTGTTAACTGCTTAGAAGTATGTTTAAGTTTTCTTGCTGAGCCTTGGCTCATGAGTGCTATGTGGTGCAGGTATTGGGAAAGGAAAGCTGGACCAACCATGAGTTGGAGAGATTCGGTGGCGACGTGTACATATGTGGCTGCTCAACCACCACTACTGGGGATTCTCAAAGGAACTAGGTTCAAACCCTATTTTGCCGCTGAGGTCGGCTGGTTGTAACTTTTGAATTGTAATTATCCTTTTTAATCGTTATTTTGGGATCCCATGTATGAACGTAAATATTTTAATGAAATGGTTATACCTTTTGACCAAAAATTTTAACCATAAACTATTAATCACATTTAGTTACACGTTTATGGACAAATGACTCGTTTAGCGAGTCTAGCATTATTTAAAATACACAGTGTAACGGTCTTGGCTATCTAGGGCGTTACAACTTGGTATCAGAGCGTGCCAAGGTTAGGGATTCTTGAAAACAGGCTGGGCATGTACACTCGCCACTAAAGACAAGCTCGACTCAGGGTTTGGTAACTATTTATGTGGTTATGTGTTTAACTGTGTAAATAGGATATAAATGCCTTATTTTCCTGCCTTATTAAGGAGCATGAGATATTCTGATAGGGTCTAGCCCTTGTCTACTGTATGATGTATAAAGACATACTTTTTAGCGCTGATATTGCTTTTGAATGCAAAAGAAATGCTTATTAGCGCTGTTATATGTGTATGTAGGCCAAGAAATGCTTATTAGCACTGTTAATATTGGTAAATGTTAAAGAAATGCTTATTAGCATCGATATTTGTCTATAGATGCCAACAAATGCTTATTAGCATTTTTATTTGGTTATGAATGTTAGGAAGTGCTTATTAGCACCATGTTTGAGTATGAATATGAGCCGACATGCCTATTAGCATTATTGTTGAGTGTGAATGTTTGTTTGATTCGGTCTTGGACCATAGGGCGGCAAGAGGTATAGTTATTACTACCTAACTGACCGAATTGGTTACTGCAGCAGGGTACAAGCTTCGAAAGTATGCTTCTAGGGTAGTCAGATCTTCAAGCCAGTCAAGGAATTCAAGCCGAGAATGATAATCAGGGTCAAACCCCTCTTCCAACTCCTGAGAACTGGCAGCAAGTGCTTGCTGATATGCAAGATATATTACTGAGGAAGGAAGAAGAGATTTGCTTCCTGAGACAGCAACAAGTTTCTGCTGGGAACGTTCAATCAGAGGTGCCACCTATGTTGATGTTAACAATAGTACAACGTTAGAGGATGGGAATATATGGGAACCTGTCCATGAAAGGTTCATGAAGTAGCACCATCCATGTTTTGAGGGCAGTGCGAATCTGGCTAAGGACAAAAAATGGATGAGTATGGTTGCCGCTATCCTGGATTTCATGAGGGTAATTGGTAATTAGAGGGTGGCCTGTGCCATATACATGTTTCAAGAGGATGCCCAAATTTGGTGGGAAGAGTTTAGAACTCTGTTCAATGAGAAGTATTATAATGGTGCAGTTAGGGTTGCAAATCCAGAAGAGTTCAGTAAGTTGTTACAGGGAAACATGTGAGCGTCAGAGTATGCAATGAGATTTGATAGACTGGTAAGTTTTGCTGCAGACTTGGTACCCACTGATGGGACAAGGAAGGAAAGGTTCATTCAGGGGAGTGACAACTTATGCACAGGTGGTGGAGAAATCCCTTACTATAGAGGGTGCAGAGAACAAAATATGACGTGAGAACGCGACTAGGAGAGATAATAGGAGGATGGGACCTCCATTTTATGGGTTTAGGTATGGGTGGAGGCCATAGTGATCAGAAAAGGAAGGCTCCACATGCCTTTTCAGATCAAAGCCCTGACAAGAGACCACGTGGTCTATAGACAGGCCGCCAGGGTGGAAATGAGGGCTGGAGGACTTACCTAGAGTGCGCCAGATGTAGGAGGCGCCATGTGGGAGAGTGTCGGGAAAATGCCTGCTTCTTGTGCGGGATAGTGGGACACTTAAAGAAGGATTACCCGAGAGCAAGAAAGGAAGAACCAAGAAAGGCAGACAACTCAACTCTAGATCGAGTGTTCACATTCACACAGGTAGAGGCTGAGGCTAGTCCCTCAGTAGTGAAGGTCAACTTTCTAGTGTTTGAACCTCTTATATTGTTTTGATTGATTCTGGTGCTACACACTCTTTTGTTTCTAGTAGGATAATTGATAGACTGTGTATGCCATGTGATTATTATGTTGTTGGGTTCCAGAACTTATTTCCCACTGGGGATTTAGTAGTTTCCAGGAGATGAGTCAGATCATTGCCAGAAACGGTGGATGGCAGAGAGTTGTCAGTTGACTTGATAGAGTTAGTTATGAACGACTTCGACATGATTTTGGGCATGGACTGGTTAGTGATGTATGGGGCAACCATAGACTGCAAGAAGAATATGGTAACCTTTGAGCCTGAGGATGAGGATCTCTTTGTATGTGTTGGCACTGTGCATGGACCCCATGTACCTATGATATTAGCATTGATGGCTAGAGACCTACTGTGAGGTGGTTGCATAGGATTCCTAGCCAGTTTGGTAGATACCACTCAGATCGTGCTAGTGGGACCAGTAGAGACTAGATTTGTCTGTGAGTTACTGGATGTGTTTCCAGAGGATTTACCAGGGTTGCCACCACACAGAGAGATATAATTTATTATTGAACTAGCGCTAGGGACAGAGCCATTGTTTAGGGCAACCGTACAGAATGTCCCCAGCAGAGTTGAAGGAACTGAAGGTACAGTTAAATGAATTGTTAGACTTGGGTTTTATTAGACCCAGTTTCTCACCATGGGCTGCACCAGTCCTATTTGTAAAGAAGAAGGACGGTTCTCTGAGGATGTGTATTGATTACAAGGAACTGAACAAGTTACCAATTAAAAATAAGTATCCTATGCCAAAGATAGATGACATGTTTGATCAGCTGCAGGGTAAGACATTATTTTCAAAGATAGATCTTCGATCTGGGTATCACCAGCTGAGGATCAACGAGGGAGATATACTGAAGACTGCTTTTTGCACCAGATACATGCATTATGAGTTTCTAGTCATGTCATTTGGTTTGACTAATGCCCCAAATTTTTTTATTGATATGATGAATAGGGTGTTCAAAGATTATCTGGATCGATTTGTAATTATCTTCATCGACGATATTCTAGTGTATTCTCAGTCAGAGGCAGAACATGAGCAACATCTCAGGTTGGTTCTACAGAGGCTGAGGGAACACAGACTGTATGCAAAGTTCAAGAAATGTGAGTTCTGGCTACCACATGTGACTTTTCTTGGTTACATTGTCAGTAGAGATAGGATCAAAGTGGACCCAGCTAAGATTGAGGCAATCAGAGATTGGCCAAGGCCAAGGAATGCCTCAGAGAGTAGGATTTTCCTTGGATTGGCAGGTTATTACATGTGTTTTGTGGAAGGGTTCTCAAGGATTGCTACCCCACTGACGGGACTAACAAGTAAGAACCAGAAGTTTGCGTGGTTAGATAGGTGTGAGAACAACTTCAAGGAGTTGAAGCGGCGAGTGATTACAACTCCAGTACTGAGCCTTCCAATAGATCAGGAGAATTTTGTAGTGTACTATGATGCCTCGAGACAAGGTTTGGGTTTTGTTCTTATGCAATCAGGGAAGGTGATTGCTTATGCATCATGTCAGTTGAAGGAGTATGAGCATAGATATCCCACTCATGATCTTGAGTTTGCAGTAGTGGCCGTTGCATTAAAGGTATGGAGGCATTACCTTTATGGGGAGAAGTATGAGATATATATTAACCACAAGAGCCTGAAGTATTTCTTCACATAGAAGGATTTGAACATGAGATAGAGGCGTTGGCTAGAGTTGGTTGTTAGGGTCATTTTAGGTTTGTTTTAGAGATCGTTTTAGGTTGTGTTTTTAGTTATTTAGGATTGTTTAGTGCAGATTTATGCTTGTTTTCTTCTTGTTTCAGGTTTTAATGGTCAATTACATAATATGAAGTGAAATGAGAAGAAACATGTTAAATATGATTAATAAGATAGATTTCGTGTTGATTGTGGAGTTTCAAGATATTATGTGTGAAAAATAATACATTGAAGATGCTCAACACACGTCATTTATGCTCTATAACGCAAGTCTGAAACTTCAAGCCGCATTTTTACCATGATATATTCACTTTCTGGAAACACTTCTAGAAATAGACGTTGTAGATATTTCTCTTATATTTCCATAGCCTTTTGAATCATTCAATTTGGAGTTATATCGAAGGAGTTATGATCAAAATACGATGAGCTGACGCTGCAGGCTGTTCGAACCGAGTTTTGTCGATTCTGACTTTAGCGCTACAGCGCCATAATAAGAGCGCCACAGCGCTAGTGCACCAGATTTTGAGGCATTTTTCCACTGTTAATAGCGCTATAGCGCTCCAGAAGTAGCGCTACAGCGCTAGTGACGCGATTTTCACATTTCTGACCACTTTTTGAATGGCAATTTGGTCCTTTCACTCGGAACTTTGTAGGGTTATTTTAAAAACATAATGTTGCGACTGGAAGGGGGCTGAAAAGGAGGGTACGACGGCTGGGAGTGAGAATACCATCTTGGAGGATTCATTCCTGTGTTTTTCATCTTTTTCTTTAAATTTTTATGTTTGTAATTGAATTATCTTATTGCTAGAATGAATATTATGGGCTAATTTCTTCTTTAGGGCTATTATGTGAATCTTTTGGAAATCCTTTTTATGGATTAATGCAGAATTCTTGTTCTTCTTCATCTCTTTCAATTCTTTACAATCTGTGTCACTTGTGCAATTATTGATTGATCACCTCTAATTGTTATTTCATGAATCAAATTGAAATCTGAAAAGTGAAATTTGATATGCTTTGATTGTTTGGATGCAAATTCAATTTAGAACGAAAGTATCTAAATTGTTTGCCTATTTTTCTGAGTTGTGTGTTTAATGCCTTCTTCATGATTCAACTTACCATAGAAATATAGGAAGTTGTCATTTAGATTGAATTTTATAAATCTTAACCAGATTATGAATTGTTTTTGCAACTTGCTCTTGATTAGGGAGAAGGGGATATAATTCTTGCATTAGGAAATAAAAGGGTGGAAAATAGAGGATCATAATTGTCCTAATTTCATTTTCTCTGTTATTTTTGTTTAAATTTTCATTGTGTTTCGTTAGTATTCTTCTTTGTTTGAAATCTCTGAAATTGTTTAATCAAATAGAATTAAAAAGATTGATTGATTGGTAATTGATAAATCAGTCCTTGAGGACGATACTTGGTTTTTACCATTTTATTACATATTGCGACTGTGTGCACTTGCATAGAAAAAATATCGCAACATTGGTGAAGGATTATGACTGTGAAATCCTGTATCACCCAGGAAAAGGGGAAAGTGGTGGCAGATGCCTTAAGTTGGAAGGGTCTGGGACAATTATACAGTGCAAGACAGATATCCATGGAATTGGCAGAGGATATGACCAGAGCTAGAATAGAGTTAGTGGTGGGCCAGTTAGCCAACATCACACTACAGTCTACTCTTCCAAAGATGATAAAGGAAAGTCAGTTGAGTGATCCACAACTGATGATGATTAGAGGAGACATCCAAGCTGGAGTGGCTAGGGACTATACAATGTCAGATATGGGCTTGCTGAGATACAAGGATCAGATCTATATTCCGATGGACACTGTTATCAAATGGGAGATTCTAGATGAATCTTATACTACCCCTTACTCTTTGCATCCAGACACCACGAAGATGTATCAGGATCTGAGGGCTTTGTATTGGTGGCCTGGGATGAAGACGGACGTGACTAAATATGTGATTAAGTGCGTGACATGTCAGCAGGTCAAGGATAAGCATCAGAGACCAGCAGGGCTATTACAACCTCTGGATATCCTAGAGTGGAAATGGGAGGATATCCCCAAGGATTTTGTGGTTGAGTTACCTAGGATCGTGGGTCAACATGATTTGCTGTGGGTTATCGTGGATCGATACAACAAATCAGCTCACTTCTTACCAGTGATGATAACTTATACAATTGACCAGTATGTAGATCTCTATGCGAGAGAGATAATGCACCTTCATGGGGCTCTGAGGTCGATTGTGTCAGATCGGGACCCCAAATTTACTGCCAAGATTTAGGGAAGTCTGCAGAAGGCTATGGGTACACAACTAAAGTTTAGTGCCACTTCTCATCCTCAGACAGATGGACAATCTAAGAGGACGATACATATATTAGAGGATATGCTGCGAGCATGTGTGCTGGACTTTTAAAAGTCTTGGAGTAAGTATTTGCCTTTGATAGAATTTTCCAACAATAACAACTATCAGTCGACCATTGGGGTAGCTCCTTATGAGATGATGTATGGTAGGAAATGTAGATCACCAATTCACTGGGATGAGACAGGAGAAAGGAAATATTTGGGTTTGGATGCAATTCGGGGGACCAATGAGGCTATTGAGAAGATCAGAGCTCGGATCGCTTCTCAGAGTAGACACAAAAGTTATACTGACCCGAAGCACATGAACGTGGAGTTCCAAGTTGGAGACTATGTCTTCCTTAGAATCCCACCCTGGAAAGGGGTGATGAGATTTGGGAAGAAGGGCAAGTTAAGCCTTAGATTTTTAGGACCATTTGAGATCCTAGAGAGGATTAGTCAGTTGGCTTGTATATTGGCCTTATCTCTGGCACTGTCGGTTGTATATAATGTGTTTCATATTTTGACAATTCGAAGTATGTGTTAGATGTGACTCACATATTAAGTTACGAAGATTTGGAGCTGCATACAAATATTTCCTATGAAGAATAGCCAGTCCAGATACTAGATAGGAAGGATAAGGTCCTGAGAAACAAAACCATACCTTTGGTCAAGGTATTATGGAGGAACAACAAGGTCAAGGAGGCGACCTGGGAATTAGAATCCAACATGCGGGATTAGCGTCCTAAGCTATTCAGGTAAAATTTCGAGGATGAAATTCCTGTCAGAAGAGGAAAGTTGTAATGTCCCAAATTCCCTAATAAGGCTTAGTTCCTTGATTAGGGGGCCAGGAGGGCAATAATTGAATATTATGTACAAATTTTTGATTATATGCATGATTAGGTGATATTATAATATGACCTCATTTTCATGTTTAGGTGTATTAGGCATGCATGTGGGCCCGTTTCTTATTAGAAGGGCATTTTTGTAAATTTGGCCCGTTGAGGGCATATTTGAATATATATATATATATATGTGTGTTATATGATTGACACCACATTATGATGTGGATGTTTTTGGGTTATTCGGCAGGAGGTGATCTTAGGGAGCGAGTTAGCATTTTAGTCATGACGGGGTCAAATACCCAGCTCGAGGTGAGCCTAGGGGTATTTTGGTAATTTAGCGCATTATCGGGACTTATCGGTTAATGAGAAATTATTTAGTGATTAGTTGAGGATATTGGAGGTAACGAGAATTATGAGGCGTTAATTATGATTAGCGGGAAAAGTGTGGACCTATGGGCATTATGATCTTTTATGCCCTTAGGTAGATTTAGTCACTAGAGCATCAAAAGTAACCAAAAGAAACACTTATCTCTCACCTCACTCTCCCTCTCGTTTTCTCTCCCTCTCTTAAAGTGCTTGGGCTTCCTTGAGGTTTTGAGGAATTTGGTTTGAATTGAAGGAGTTTGGAGCTAAGGTTGGATTAGGTGCAGCTGGGAGGTCGAATTATACTATTGAGGTAAGATTCCTAGCTCTGTCTTGCTGAGAATTCTGGTGAACTAAGTGTTTCTCTTGAGTTTTAGATTTGGTTTGGGCTTTGAATTGGAGTTAGGTTTTGACTTGGGTTTTGAGGTGTTTGTATTGCTTATGATGCGTTATTGAGAGTGTCAGACTCAGTTGGGACCTTGGTGCAAGTTTGGGGGTGAGATTTTGGGAGTTTTGGCTCAGAGAACATGGTGGGAAAACCCAAATTGTTTGGGTTCGCGCAGGGGCGCCACGGCGCTGGGCGGTCCAAGGCAAGGTGGCCTGGCTCGGTGCCGCGGTGCCTGTTAGGGCATAGGTCTAGGGGTTTGTGGGATGATTTTGCTACCCCGTGTAGGGGAATTGGAGGTCCCAAGAGCACGAGATTAGTCCCACAATTCAACTATGGAATCAAATGGTAATGAGAACATTAGTTGTGGGTTGTGATTAGGTTACCGCTAGGGCTCAGGAGAGGATCGTTCTCGGGAGTCGTGCTTTCCTGCCTATTTACCTTACTCTTGGACTTGAGGTAAGAAAACTGCACCCTAATACGTGATGTATGTGATTAGGACTTGGCTCGTTTGTTAGATATAATTATGATTAGGGCTCGAGCCCCTGTAAATGCGCATGATTATGATTATGCCAGTGATTGTTTGATTAAGTGTAACGCCCTGGATAGCCAAGACTGCTACACTGTGTACTTATTAAAGTGCAGGACTCGCTAATCAAGTCATTTAATTAAAAACGTGTCACTAACCATGAATGTGCTAGGGTTAAAAAGGGTTTTGGTCTCAAAAGATACAATTTATATAATTTAAACAGTTTTACACATGGGATCCCAAAAGAAACAATGTTTAAAAGTTGGTTTACAGAATCTCCAAAATACAAACAACCATCAACCATTCTAAGGCAAAACAGACATTTTTGGTTCCCTTGTTCCTGCTTTCCCCTCAACCGTGGCGACTAAGCAGCTGGTGTTGACGGTGAAATCTTGTCAACGAAATTAGATCAGAAAACTCAAAGATAAGTGTGGCGATGTTTTTATAAGAACTTAGAATGAACTTATGGAAGGATAAACACAGATCAATAATGGAGTAAAAATGTATATTGCTTAATAGTCTCTGCATACAATGAATTTTCCAACCCCTTTTCTGGAGGGGTAAGGATCTATTTATACTGGAGCTCTAATGGCTCCTCATACATTGTGGTCCCAGGGGACAAGACTGTACATAGGTACATTGTCTGGGTAGTGGCACAGGTCGTGGTGGAGCAGAAAGTCATGGTGTCGGCCTGGCATGTGGTCAGAGGTGTGCACATAGTGCTTCCACTCTCTGTACCAATCTGTACCATCACCACGTGCGTGATATAGATGTCAGGGTCACGCTTCTGTCTTCCTTATGGTCGTACGTCCTGCACCTGTACACGTACGGGTACTTTGTATCTGATGAATATGTTGGTGCGTGGCACCTTGGGGGACCGCGGGACCATGGTGGTGTGAGGCCCTTACACATGGGTGCGTGAAGCCCTTGCACATGGGTGCATGAGGCCCTTGGTGCATGGCTGACAGGTGTTTAGTGGAGGCCATGCCTCGCGAGGCCCCTAGGGGCGCGAGACGCTTTAGGGGGCCGCGTGACCATGAGTGCGCGAGGCCCTTGCGTATGGGTGCGCGAGGCCTTGATGCCCAGGTGCGTGAGGCTGGTGGTGCGAGGCACCTGGGTGCACAGGGGCATGACATCTCGCAAGACCCTTTGGTGCGCGGGGGCGTGATGTCTCGCGAGGCACTTGGGTGCGTGAGGGCGTGGCGTCCCGAAAGGTGCCAGGTGCGTGGTAAGTAGACGAGGTTTGGCGAGGCATGGAGTGTCTCGCTGTGCGTGACTGGGAGCGCCTCGCCACGTGAGCTTGGGCGAGGCTTGGTGCGCTTCGCTGTGCGAGACTGGGCGCGGCTGGCCGAGGCATGGAGGGCCTCGCTACGCAAGGCTGGGTGAAGCGTAGGGCGCCTCGCTACGCGAGGCTAGGTGACGCCTGGCCGAGGCACGGAGGGCCTCGCTACGCGAGGCTGGGGGCACGGCTGGGCGAGGCATGGAAGGCCTCGCTACGCAAGGCTGGGTGAAGCGTAGGGCGCCTTGCTACGCAAGGCTAGGTGACGCCTGACCGAGGCACGGAGGGCCTCGCTATGCGAGGCTGGGTGTGGCATAGTGCGAGACACCCTTCTAGGCATGAGACCCATCCGAGGTATGAAACACCTTGATGGCGCGAGGTCACTGGCCATGGGAAATGCTCACCTATAATTCCCATACTTCCATCGAGGAAAGCTTTAAGAGAAATTATTCCATATTCACAACACCCATAGGTCCGAGCCCAATAGCATGAATGCCCGACCTTTAACCACGTAACCTAACCAGGGACCAGAGGTTTTTTCCCTGGTTGATTTTTTGGCATCCACACTTGCCCCCCAGTCTATAGGGAGGCCTTTAGGCGTTCTTGTAGACTCTTCTCTTCCTTTTTATTATTCCTTTTTTTTTTATTTATTTATCATGCTCGAGATCCTTTGGAACCCACATGAAAGGGGGTTCGATAGGTCTCTCTTTAGTGCACCTTGATTTTGTCTATAAGGATACATTGACCCCTTGGGTTTTGGTTATCCTTTTACATAATTTTGCGCGCGCTTATTATTTCTTGCGAGAAGCGTCCTTCTCGTCATTAGGCATAGTACTATTTTTGCAAGCGTCTTCTTTGAGACCCTTTTTGCAAGTGTCTACTTTGAGACCCTTTTTGCTAGCATCTACTTTGAGACTCTTTTTCCAAGCGTCTGCTTTTGAGACCCTTTTTGCAGGCGTCTACTTTTGATACCCTTTTTGTAAGCGTCTACTTTGGAGACCCTTTTTGCAAGCATCTACTTTTGAGACCCTTTTTGCAAGCATCTACTTTGGAGACCCTTTTTTGCAGGCGTCTACTTTTGAGACCCTTTTTGCAAGCGTCTACTTTGGAGACCCTTTTTCCAAGCGTCTACTTTGGAGACCCTTTTTGCAATTTTTGAGGTGATCTCCCCTTGGGTCGGGACTTTCATGGCTAGATGGTCTTCGTTCAATCTCAAACTTGGTCAGTGACCCCTCTAGCACGACGCCCCCCTCTATATGGAATCTTCAGACGTATCAGTTGTAAGGCGACTGGAGGAAGGTTCGCTTTCTTCAACATGCGAGTTCTTACGACCCTCTTCCACCCGTATGTACTTCTGTGCTCTCTCGAAGAAATCATCTAAACTTGAAACTTCTCTTTTGAGCATGTTACCCCATAACTTGCTTCCTGGACGGACTCCGGCTGTAATAGCCATCTTGAGCTCCGCTTTGGTTAAACTTCCCACCTTTGTTGCTTCTATACTGAACCTATGGATGTAGTCCTTTAGACTTTCATTCTCACCTTGTTTTATGTTAGCGAGGCCGGTAGCTGGCATGACGTAATCACAGGCTACATGGTGTTGCTGAAGAAATTCATCAGAGAATTGTTGCCATGACTCGATTGTTCCTGGCCTTAACCTCTTAAACCACTTGTACGCCACTCCTTTAAGCGTAACAACAAAGCAATGACACTTTGCCCTGTTGTTGACCCCTTTTAACCTCATCAAGTTATTGAAGGAGTCTAAGTGATATTTTGGGTCTGTAGTACCCTCGTACGGAGTCCTGCGAGGCTCTCTGAAGCCAGTGGGAATTTGCTAAGCCTGGATCTCCCTTGTGAAAGGCGAATCACGGTCAAATTCTTTGTCATCCATGTGCCCCCCAAGTGCAGTAGTGATCTTGCCTCGTGGGCTTCGCATTTTGGTGTCTAGTCCCCTCGTCTTTTTGCATAAGAAGTCTTGCGGGTTCTTAGGCTGATCCCTTGCCTTGGTTGTGTTCCTTGGGGGAACCGATGGGGGGGGGGGGGGGGTGCATTTCTTACTTCTGACCTCTTCCCATGGAGCTCTTTTCTTAGGCCAGGGGGCACCTCTTTTGAGGGGACTTCGGCCTCGTTCTTATGACCATCATCTTCCCTCCGCCTTTGCTCCTGGGGACATTTCGTCGGGCTAGGTCCCCCATGGTACTTTGTCTGGGGGGTTTTACTGGTGGAAAGTTGGGTTCCCCCATCGTCTATGGGGATAGTGTTTTCCCCTTTTTCATGCTCCTTCCCTTTATGCTTAGGGGGGGGGGGGGGTATGCTTGACTTTCCTTGCAGTAGGTCGTTTAAAACCTCCTTCATGTTCTCTATCGTGGTTTCCAGCCTTCGAGTATTTTCATGCAACTCGTGAATCTCATCCTTGTAGAAGCGAGTCCTTGAGCTGGAACTTACCGAGCGTACTCCGGGACCCTTGCCTGGCCAGTGTGTCGAGGGACCTGGGTCTTGGTGACCTGAGCGTGGTGTTAACGGGGGCCGGTTAAGCAGATACACTGGCGGCTCTGAATGACCTCCGTCGGGCTGGATAGCTGGGGACGATGCTTCCTTCTCCTCCCCTGGGGGAAGAGGATCCTCCGATCTACCTCCATGCTTAGGCGGAGGGGGGTCTTTCTTGGAAGCCCTCCACTCTACTCCATCCCGATGAACTTCACCATCTTGCATTTTCCATAGGCGTTTTGAACGTCTTAGCATCTTTCTATGTTGGAAGTGATGAAAGAAAGTTGGCCTGATGCTTGTTCTTCCCACAGACGGCATCAAACTGTTGACGGTGAAATTTTGTCAACGAAATTAGATCGGAAAACTCAAAGATAAGTGTGGCGATGTTTTTATAAGAACTTAGAATGAACTTATGGAAGGATAAACACAGATCAATAATGCAGTAAAAATGTATATTGCTTAATAGTCTCTGCATACAATGAATTTTCCAACCCCTTTTCTAGAGGGGTAAGGATCTATTTATACTGGAGCTCTAATGGCTCCTCATACATTGTGGTCCCAGGGGACAAGGCTGTACATAGGTACATTGTCTGGGTAGTGGCACAGGTCATGGTGGAGCAGAAAGTCATGGTGTCGGCCTGGCATGTGGTCAGAGGTGTGCACATAGTGCTTCCACTCTCTGTACCAATCTGTACCATCACCACGTGCATGATATAGATGTTAGGGTCACGCTTCTATCCTCCTCATGGCCGTACGTCCTGCACCCGTACACATACGGGTACTTTGTATCTGATGAATATGTTGGTGCGTGGCACCTTGGGGGACCGCAGGACCATGGTGGTGTGAGGCCCTTACACATGGGTGCGCGAGGCCCTTGCACATGGGTGCGTGGGGCCTTGATGCCAAGGTGCGCGAGACCCTTGCACATGGGTGCACGAGGCCCTTGGTGCGTGGCCGACATGTGTTTAGTGGAGGACATGCCTCGCGAGGACCCTAGGGGGGCGAGACGCTTTAGGGGGCCACGTGACCATGAGTGCATGAGGCCCTTGTTCATGTGTTCGCGAGGCCTTGATGCCGAGGTGCGTGAGGCTGGTGGTGCGAGGCACCTGGGTGCGTAGGGGCATGACATCTCACGAGACCCTTTGGTGCGCGGGGGCGTGATGTCTCGCAAGGCACTTGGGTGCGTGAGGGCGTGGCGTCCCGCAAGGTGCTAAGTGCGTGGTAAGTAGATGAGGTTTGGCGAGGCATGGAGTGTCTCGCTGTGCATGACCTGGAGCGCCTCGCCAAGCAAGGTTGGGCGAGGCTTGGTGCGCTTCGCTGTGCGAGACTGGGCGCGGCTGGCCGAGGCATGGAGGGCCTTGCTACGCGAGGCTGGGTGAAGCATAGGGCACCTCACTACGCGAGGCTAGGTGACGCCTGGCCGAGGCACGGAGGGCCTCGCTACGCGAGGCTGGGTGTGGCATAGTGCGAGACACCTTTCTAGGCATGAGACCCATCCTGTAACGACCCGAATTCGCTATTAAGGCTTAGGGGCCTTGAGTAGTGTGCCTGGAGGGCATAATGGGATCTTGGGTGCCTTTAATGAGTTAAATGCATGACTATGATTTAATGCATGTTATATGACTATTTGAGATGCATGACTATGTGTATTAGTATGCATGTAGACCTGATTGTCTTAGAAAGAGCATGATTGTAATTTAGCTATTTTGGGCATGACTGTGTTGATATCTGTGATCTGTGACTCGAGACGATCCTAGAGTGAGCAGGTTAGCGGAAATGTCAAAGCGGGAATTTATACCCGGCTTGGGTCAAGCCTGGGGAGTTTAAATGGGAATTTGGAAAGTATAATGAGGTTAATCTTGATGATGAGGAATGTATATTTGGTAAAATGTGTTACTTGAGGAATTAGTGGGAATTTGGGTAAATTGACTAAAAGGGCCCTACATGGACAAAAGGTCTAGAATTAGTGGGGAGGGCATTTTGGTCATTAGGCTTTTAAAGATAAGTTAAATGAAGCTTTATACTTAGTGGAATTGGTAGAAAAGAGTTGTAAGGCTGAGAAAAAGAAAGAAAGAAGGAAGAAAAAGGAAAAGAGAGAAAACAGAGGGGTTTTTGTCTCAAAGGAACGGTTTGTGGTCCTCCCACAATTTCCCTTCATTTTTCTTGGAGTTAAGCTCAGTGGAGAGCTAGGGTAGGCTGAGCATCAAGGATCCTAAGCTAGACTTGAGGATTGGCAAGGGAATTAGCAAGAACACATCATAAATTTGAGGTAAGTTTTTAGTGATTTCAGTTTTAGGGTTTGACTGGTTTGAGCTGTGTATTTAAGCTAAATTGATGGGGGTTTTTGGGGAAATCAGGCCAAGATTGAGAAGGAGCAAGCTAAGGAGGTCTAGGGTTCAACTCAAGGTCAAATTTCCATCCACGGTATGATTTCTAAGTCTTTAACTTTGGTGTTTGACTGATTTTCTGGGTTTTGGGTTCATTGTGGCAGATCTTGAGTTTTGGGTTGCTTGAGCTTGGGTTATGGGTTCTTGGGATTCTTGGGATGAGTGTGAGGTGTTGATAAGTTTTTTTTTGGGTTTGGGAAAGATTTGGACAAGTTTGGGGTTGAAATGGTAGAAGGAAATCGCAGGAAGCGATTTTGGGTGTTGCTGGTCTGCAACTAGCGCTACAGCGCTAGTCTTTGGGCACTATAGCGCTAGGCCCTGTTTCTGGGGATGTGAGGTTCTGCTTGTAGCGCTATAGCGCCCTCTTTAGAGCGCTGTAGCGCTGCACTATTCACAGAAAGGGGTTTCTGGGCTTTTGTTGAGGGATTTTGACCTAGGGTTTGGGGCTCGATTCCACCACTTTGTTTTGGGGATCTAGGACTTCTCGGGGGCTCGGGATTGGTCCCGAGGCTAGGTTTTGGACTTGAGGTTTGGTAATGACTTTGACTTATGGATTTTTTATAGGTGAGCGCTAGGGCTCGAGTAGGATCGTGCTCGAGGGGTCAGGTGATCAAGGCTATCGAATTGGAAGGTAAGAAAACCGTAACACCCGAGAACAGGGCATGGGCCCACAGTGTTATTGCAGGGCATGGCCCTAGATTGTATTACATGCAAATGTATAACCTTAGATGAATTATTATATGCTTGAATGATTATTTTGAAATGTGCATTACGTGCAATCATAATGAAATGAACGGCTAAGGCCGAGAGCGGTGAAGGCCGGGTACGGCCTTGGGGCCGGAAGTAACACTTGGCACATGGGGTGCTTATAGCCAGGGTGGGACCCAATAGATACATGAGTTATCCTTACGGCAAGGACCGAGACCCCGGACTTTGGTAAGGCCTCTGGGGCGGCATGGCCGTGTTTGTTCAGTCTGATGGTTTTCCTATTTATCAGTGGATTATATGTCAGCTATATCTTATGCATATGTTATGTACTATTTGAGTTTTCTTGCTGGGCTTCAGCTCACAAGTGCTCCGTGTTGCAGGTAAAAGCAAAGAGTCAGTAAACCGGCCATGAGTATGGAGAGCGTGGGGGCAGCGCGTACATGTTCGGCCTGCCCGACTGATTTGGTTGGGGGCATTTTGTATATGGCTGTATTAACCCATTCTTTTGATATTTAACCAAGTGTAAATCTATTTTTGAGTTGTAAATATTTTGTAAACCTTATTTTGGGATCCCGGATGTTTGATACTTAATGTTTTCAATGAATCTAAGCATTTTCAAAGATTACAGCCTTAAACTCTGGTTTGGTCACACTTTTGGTTTTAGAAACCACGTAGAGTCGGTTAGTTGCACAATTTCTGTTTTAAACTCACTTACTAATGACTCTAAGGTAGTAGGGCGTTACACATCCGAGGCATGAAACACCTTGATGGCGCGAGGCCACTAGCCAAGGGAAATGCTCACCTATAATTCCCATACTTCCATCGAGGAAAGCTTTAAGAGAAATTATTCCATATTCACAAGACCCATAGGTCCGAGCCCAATAGCATGAATGCCCGACCTTTAACCACGTAGCCTAACCAGGGACCAGAGGTTTTTTCCTTGGTCGATTTTTTGGCATCCACAGCTGGTCATGTACATTCAGCCAGCAGAGCTTTCCTAGTTAGGGCTGATCGAGTTTGCCCTTGTCTTTACTTGCACCACGCAGCACCCATGAGCCAAGGCCCAGCAAGAAAACATGATATGCATCACAAACAACAATAACAGATGAGTAATCAAACACTCAATACTCTTATTAACCACATAGCACGTATTCAGAATCAAAGATGTAACCAAGCATTAATACAATCAAGTTACATAATAATCAGGGCCGACAACTTAGGCCGCACCCTCTGTTTACCCCACTGACTCCGGCCCGCTTAAACCGAGCTCAGTGCATATTAAGCTGTCCTCGGCTACCAGTGGCCAAGCCGCGCCCTGTGCGCTAGTGTAACCCTTGGCACTCTTAGGCCGTTGGTTTACTGTTTACATGGAATAATACCATCCTTTCAAGCATACATATTAGGAAGCCCTTAGTCCCATTACAAATACACAACCGAGTGCAATTTTCTTACCTTTAATTTCTACATTCACTGATTACGTGCGGCATTCCTCGAGCACGATCTGTTTCCCGAGCCCTAGCTTTAACACCTAGTCACAACCAAGGTAATTGATTCCATTAATATTCAAATAAAGGTTTCCGGGTACGATACTAGCTTCCGGGACTTCGAATCCCACCAAACACGGTGGTGCAATCGATCCTGAGCACCCTAGGTTAGGTTCCCACGCTTATAATCACCAAAAGACCAAAAATGCACCCAAGGGCCGCGGCCCCTGAAACCTAGCCGCGGCCCGCCCCTGAAATAGAAACCAAGCCCCCTCTGAAGGTAGACACGCGCCGCGGCCCTGCCCTGTGGCGCCGCGCGCTCCCCTTTGGTCGAGCCTCCCTGGCTCCCTTGCTTCGTAGGACCGTAGCGCTCTAGAATAGAGCCACAACCCTACCCTTCGTGCCCAAAAAATCCACCATTTCTAGCATCCTAACCTCATCCAAAACCATCCCAAAGCACCCTAACTCAAAACCCATTAATCACAAAACCTTTAACATGATTCTAACAACATAATCCAACAGAAATCCAACTTAAAAACCTACTAAAATTCCATTTTGATTCTTGAAACCCAGCAACTCAAAACACCAAAACCAGTCATGCAAAACTCAAATTTTAACCTCTAAATTACGAATGGAAGCTTACCTCTTTTGCTGAACCACTTTCTTGACAACCTCTGAGCTAAAACCCAAGCACTCAACTTCAATCCAGCCCTTAAACATCAAAATCATAAACACCTTAATATTCAGCCAAAAACTCAGAGTTCTAACACCCAAAAACACAACTCAACTCTTACCTTAATCTTGGTTGAGTGACCCTTAGTCTGAACTAGGCTAAACCTTCATGAATTCAGCTCAAACACAGAATTTTCCAGTTGAGTTTCCCTTAGATTCCAGTGATTTCTTGGAAGAGAGAAGAGAAGAAAGAGAAGGAAGAGAAGAGCTGAGAAGGTAGGTTTATGTTTTATTCTTCTGCTTTCCTTTAACTTAGTCTAATTTTAGCCAGTTAAGTCAATCTCGAGGCTCGGGGTACTGGAAACGTCCCCGAGGGCAAAACGGTAAATTTCCCCAATATTCCCGCCTAAGCTTCCTATCCTCAAATATATCTCCATATATTTATTTCCATAACCCGATAGTCTAAATAACTACCCGATACCTAAAATACCCCTGACTTATCCAAGCCAAATATTAAGCTCCGTTGTGTCTTTTCCCGCTATCTAGCTCCCTAGGATCGCCTCAAGTCGCACACTGCAAATCTACCCACATAATAATGTGGTTCTCACAGATATAACATTTAATCACATTTACATTCATATAATCATACAAGCATGCTTATCATATAATCATGCATTAATTCAATAAATTCACACCTAAGCCAATTATGCCTTCCCAACGCGCTAATCAAGGCCCTTAAGCCATATTAGCGATTTTGGGTCGTTACAACTATCCCCTCCTACTGAGAATTTCGTCCTCAAAATTTACCTGAATAGTTTGGGATACTGTTCCCGCATCGCTGTCTCTAACTCCCAGGTCGCTTCCTTGACCTTTCTATTTCTCCACAATACTTTAACTAACGGAATTGTCTTATTCCGTAAAACTTTGTCCTTCCGATCCAAAATTTGAACTGGTCGCTCGTCATAGGAGAAATCTGTCTGTAACTCCAAGTCCTCATACTTCAGCACATGTGTTGTATCTGAAACATACTTCCGCAACATGGAGACATGGAATACATCATGAACTCCTGACAGTGACGGTGGCAAGGCCAACCTGTAAGCCACTTGTCCAATCCTCTCTAGGATCTCGAAAGGTCCAACAAACTGAGGGCTCAGCTTGCCCTTTACTCCAAATCTCCTTACCCATCTCAATGGTGAGACTCGCAGAAACACGTGGTCCCCAACCTGGAACTCCACATTCCTACGCTTAGGATCAGCGTAGCTTTTCTGTTTACTCTGCAAAGCAAGCATTCTGGCTCGAATCTTCTCAATAGCCTCATTAGTCTTCTGAACCATATCTGGCCGTAAGTACCTCCTCTCACTCATCTCATTCCAATGAATGGGTGATCTACACTTTCTCCCATATAACATTTCATAAGGAGCCACTCCAATCGTGGATTGATAACTATTGTTATACGAGAACTCAATCAATGGTAGATACTTATTCCAAGATCCCTCGAAATCAATCACACATGCCCTAAGCATGTCCTGCAACACCTGAATCGCTCTCTCAGTCTGTCCATCAGTCTGTGGATGAAAAGCTGTGCTAAACTTCAGCTGGGTCCCCATAGCTCTCTGCAGAGCTCCCCAAAACATAGAGGTAAAGATAGGATCTCGATCAGACACAATAGACTTTGGAACCCCATGGAGACGAACTATCTCTCTCACATACAACTCTGCATACTGTTCCACTATATAGGTCGACTTCATTGGTAGAAAATGAGCCGACTTGGTGTATCTGTCTACTATTATCCACACCGAGTCACAAAGTCCCACTGTCCTGGGTAGACCTCCCACAAAGTCCATTGTAATATCTTCCCATTTCCATTCAGGAATTCCCAAAGGCTGAAGCAACCTTGCTGGCCGCTAATGCTCAGCCTTTACCTGCTCACATGTCAAACATCTAGACACATACTCTACCACATCCTTCTTCATCCCGGGCCACCAATATAATGTCCGTAGATCCTGATAAATCTTCGTGGTACCCGGATGAAGCGAGTATGGCGTAGTGTGAGACTTATCCAATATCTCCTCGTCTGATCCCCTCATCTGTTGGAACACAAATCCGCCCTTGATATCGAAGCATACCAGTCTCAGAGATGGAGTAATCCCTAGCTGTCCCCGCTAAAACATGTTGCCTAACTTCCTGCAATTGCGCATCCACCAATTATCCCTCCTTAATCCTCTCTAGCAGGGTCGACTGCAAGGTAATATTAGCTAACTGGCCCACCACCAATTCTATCTTTGCCTTGATCATCTCATCTACTAAATCCTTTGAGATCTGGGTGGAACTATACAACTGTCCTAGGCCCCTTCAGCTCAATGCATCTGCCACCACGTTGGCTTTCCTCGGGTGGTAAAGGATATCGCAGTCATAATCCTTAACCAGCTCCAACCAACACCTCAGTCTCATGTTTAGGTCCTTCTGAGTGAAGAAATATTTCAAACTCTTATGGTCGGTGTATATCTCGCACTTATCCCCATACAGATAATGCCGCCAAACCTTCAGTGCGAATACCACTGCCGCCAGCTCCAAGTCATGAGTAGGATACCGCTGCTCATAATCCTTCACCTGCCGCGATGCGTAGGCTATAACTTTCTCATTCTGCATCAGCACGCAACCTAAAACCATCCTCGATGCATCACAGTAAACCATAAACTTTCCTTCATCTGAAGGAAGACTCAACACAGGTGCGGAGATAAGTCGTTGCTTCAACTCTTGGAAACTGTTCTCACACCTCTCTGACCAAACAAACCTCTGATTCTTTCTTGTCAACTCTGTCATCGGTGAAGCGATCTTTGAGAATCCTTCCACAAATCGCCTGTAATAACCTACCAACCCAAGGAAACTCTGCACCTCCGAGGCGTTCCTTGGCCTCGGCCAATCTCTTACTGCTTCCACCTTGGACGGATCCACCTTAATCCCTTTTGCACCGACTATATTCCCAAGGAAAGTCACCTCTGGCAACCAAAATTCACACTTTTTAAACTTGGCGTACAGCTGATGCTCCCTTAACCTCTGTAAAACCTGTCGAAGATGCTGCTCATGCTCTGTCTCTGAAGTGGAGTATACTAGAATGTCATCGATGAAGACAATGACGAACTAGTCTAAGAAGTCCTTGAACACCCTGTTCATCAAATCCATAAAAGCTGCCGGGGCATTGGTCAAACCGAAAGACATGACCAAGAACTCATAGTGCCCATATCGCGTCCGGAAGGATGTCTTCGGTATATCCTCATCTTTGATCCTCAGCTGATCAATCTTTGAGAACACCGTCTTTCCCTGTAGCTGATCGAACAAGTCATCAATCCTTGGTAGAGGGTACTTATTATTTATAGTCAACTTGTTCAATTCTCAGTAGTCTATACACACCCTCAACGTCCCGTCCTTCTTCTTAACAAATAACACTGGAGCACCCCATGGTGAGTAACTAGGTCTAATGAATCCTAAATCCAGAAGCTCCCGCAACTGTATCTTTAGTTCCTTCAACTCTGCTGGTGCCATTCTATATGGTGTCCTTGATACTGGCTCTGTCCCCTGTGCTAACTCAATCTCAAACTGAATCTCTCTGCGCGGCGGCAACCCTGGTAAATCCTTAGGAAATACGCCCAAAAACTCACACACCAATCTGGTCTCCCCCGACCCTGCTGGCATAACCCTAGTGGTATCCACTACACTGGCCAGAAAACCTATGCATCCCCCCTGCAACAAGTCTCTGGCTCTCAGTGTTGAAATCATGGGTACACGGGGTCCACTTACCGCACCCACAAAAATAAAAGGATCCTCGCCCTCAGGCTCAAAAGTCACCATCTTCTTCCTGCAGTCATTAGTAGCCCCATATCTAACCAACCAGTCCATCCCCAGAATCATGTCGAAATCTTCCATATCTAACTTAATCAAATCCACCGAAAGTTCCCTACTATCAACCATCACTGACAGTGCCCTAATCCATCTCATAGAAATTACCAGTTCCCCTGTAGGCAATAAAGTCCCAAACCTCGCAGTCCTATACTCACTAGGTCTACACAATCTATCAATCACTTTACTAGAAACAAAGGAATGTGTAGCACCAGAATCAATCAATACAGTAAAAGGAGAGCCAACACTAGAAAGCTGACCTGTCACTACCGGAGGGCTAGCCTCGGCCTCTACCTGCGTCAAAGTGAATACTCGATCTGGAGTCAAGCCATCCACTTTCCCTGCTTCACCTTTCTTCACTGTTGGGCAGTCTTTCCTGAGATGCCCCACTGTTCCGTACACAAAACAAGCTTTGGCCCGACATTCGCCCAAGTGACGCCTTCTACACCTCGGGCACTCCGGATAGGTCCGCCATGCCTCGCCGCCACCCTGACCACCCCGACCCCTTCTATCAGGACTAGCAGCGGTCGAAGTGTCAGGAGCCTTTCTCTTGAAGTCACTGGGGCCTCCGCCCCTACCTGTCCCAGAATAAGGAGGCACCACTCTGCGGCCCTCGCGCCTCACTGCACTTTCCCTCCAAATCTTGTTCTCTGCTTCCTCAGTGGTAAGAGCCTTCTCGACGGCCTGGGCATAAGTTGTTCCTCCAGGTACCGTTGTAATCCTAACATCCCGGGCTATCATAGCATTAAGCCCCCTGATAAATCTATCCTGCCTAGCAGCATCAGTAGGCACCAGATCTGGTGCAAACTTCGCAAGCCTGTCAAATTTTAGGGCATACTCTGTAACAGTCATATTGCCCTGCACCAAACCCACAAACTCATTGACTTTTGCTGCCCTGACAGCGACATTGTAGTATTTCTGGCTAAACAAATCTCTGAAACCTTCCCAACTTAAAGCAGTGACATCCCTGGTCTGTGAAGCCACCTCCCACCAGATGCGGGCATCCTCTATCAACATATACGTGGCACAGGCCACCCTGTCATGCCCCTTTACCCTCATGAATTCAGAATAGTTGTGATCATAGTCAGCCATTTCTCAGCCTTCAGTGGATCAGGTCCCCCTTCAAAGATTGGAGGTTGCTGCTTCCTGAACCGCTCATATAACGGCTCCCACCTATTCCTAACCTCCCCAGACTGTACAACTGGTACCTCTATAGGTGGTACAGTAGGGACAACACTCCTTGATGGAGCCTGCTGTCGTAGTAGACGAATCTGTTCATCCTGGCTCTGCAACCGAGCCTGCATATCTGCCATGAGTTGCTGCCAGTTCTCAAGAACTGGCGGAGGGATCTGGCCCTGGTCATCACCCCCAATCCCAGACCTAGTGTCGGCTAGTCGCGTAGATTTTCTTGGACGCATAGCTATCCAAGTCAATCTGCAATCAATGACTCGACAGTCAGACCATGATGACAGGGTAAAAGCTTCTCCAAAATCCATTAAAGGAACATAACCAATCACAAACATTCAAAATATAGGCATTTATCCACATACACCGGCTGCTGATAATCATGCCCCAACATTACCACATCACAACTAAGATAAAAGCATTCACCATTAGACTATATGTAGTTAATCATTCAAATATTCATTTACATGCACTGCGATGCTAATAAGCATGCCTTAATATTTTCATACAGTAGTCAAGGGCCAGGCCCTATCAGTATCTCATGCTTCCTATTAATCCAATAAATAACAACATTCATAACTCATTTCAGGCATATAAGAATATAAGCACATATACACATTACCAAACCTTGAATCGAGCTTGTCTCTAGCAGCGAATGTACATGTCCAGCCGGTCTTCAAGAACCCTTAAACCTAGGAAGCTTTGATACCAAGTTGTAACGCCATGGATAGCCAAGATCGCTACACTGTGTACTTATTAAAGTGCAGGACTCGCTAATCAAGTCATTTAATTAAAAACTCACGATTGATGGACTGAGGAACAGTGTGACAAGCCTGAGAATATAAACAAGAAAAGTAATTATTAAATTTGGATATCACACTCAAATACATAAATATCATAATAATAATTTCTTACAATGATATCCTCCCATAGATTGTCTTTCAGTTCGCTGGGACCTTCCTCCAATCACCAAGATTCATAGAAATCATGCTTTGTACTCTTGATCAAGTTATGATATCATATGTGTATACTCATCACCTATTAGTTGTCCCAAATAGTTCCATTCAAGATCTTTCATTTTTCCTTTGGCTTTTTGTTGGGTCATGTAACTCATTTTTGTTTTACCACGACCCTTTTTCTTATTGTTATCTCATTGATGTGTCATCTACAACATATAAATCAATTTCATTATTTTAAATTCATACATTACACAAATAAATAAAGATGAGTATTATTATATAACTTATGGAACATATTTTCTCTTCTTTTTGGTCGATTCACAATCGACCCATATTCCTTCTTTGATGTCGTTTCTACGATATTCACGATCATCGCTATCATTATCACTATCATTGTCATGAATATCCTCAACTTGTACATGTATCGGTTGTTCAACAATGAAACAGTCATGATATAGATCATCATTTTTATCATCATCTTCATTTTCTGAGAAATTCCTCTCGGGAACTGATAAAACGAATGACCATTTATCATTAACTGAATAAGTTATATAAAACACTTGTTTTGCTTGGGTAGCCATGATAAAATGATCGTTCTTGCTTCCCTTCTTACTTAAATCAACCAAAGTGAATCCAAGTTCGTTAATTCTAATTCCTGTATTTTTGTCTACACAAGAACATTTAAGAAGAGGAGTACGAACAATGCATAATCGTTAGTTTTAAAAACTGCAATAATATAGTATTTTTTTAGGCGAGTATTAAATGTGATATTTGAGAGTCATTAAAACCTTTTCTCAGCACTTTTTTATTTAAGCTTGAAAAAAAAGAGTCGAGAAAGCCTATATTTGTAGTAGTGAAGAGATATGTTGAGAATAGGTTCAATAATATATAATTTAGTCTTCTAGAAACAGGGTACAACCAAATTATGTATTAATAAATTATTAATTGGCCATAAAGAAAGAAATAAGGAGGAATTAAAAAGAAAATCCATCACAATACCCATATCACAATATTAATATAACTTGGGGTGTTGTCTCGATTTTTTTAATAAAAAAAAATTCTCTTTGCAACCTCTTTGGAAATCTATGGAACCTCATTGGCATCCTTTGCAACCTCTATGGTATTCTTTGCAATCTCGCTGCAACACCTACCACCTTTAGAACCTGAGGTGCAACATCTTTTGCAACATCTGCCACCTTTATTGCAATCTCTGCAACCTTTGGAATCTTAGGTGCAACCTCTATTGCAATATCTACAATCTTTAAAACTTGAGGTGCAACCTCTTTTGTAAGTTATGTTGCCACATTTACAACCTGTGTGTAACGCCTTGAATAACCAAGACCATTACACTGTGTATTTTAAATAGAGCTAGGCTTGCTAAACGAGTTATTTGGCCATAAACGTGCAACTAAACATTATTAACGATTTAGGGTTAGAAATTTCGGTCAAAAGGAATAGTTATTCCATTAAAACGTGAAGTTGTACATGGGATCCCATCACAAACGTTTACAAAGTTGTTTACAGTTCCAAAAGGGTAATTACAACTCAAAAGTTACAACCAGCCAATCTAAGCGTCAAAAATAGGGTTTAACCCTAGTTCCTTTGAGAAACCTTGGCCGTTGCGGTCAAGCAGCTGCATATGTACACATTGCCACCGAAGATCTCCAACTCATGGCTAGTCCAGTTTCCATTTCCCCTTATCTGCACCACATTGCACCCGTGAGCCAAGGCTCAGCAAGAAAACTTAAACATGCTCATAAGCAGTTAATAACATGTTACCAAATCATAATAAGCATGCCTAACAGTAATAACCCTACTCATGCATGTATACCATTCATATAAATGACTACAACATCATATGGGGCAAGCTGGCCTAATTAAATAATTAATGAATCATACCAGGTCTGTTACCCGAAATACATGTTTAATAAATCATACTGGGGGCCCAGCCCTAGGATATGAGACTAATAAGTCACCCCGGGGCCCATTTCCCTATCCTTTTGTATAACACGCCTTGAAGCTAGCCCATCGTACCTGGTGCTTAATTTTCCACGACCATTGGGTCGGACAAGTGTATGATGCGCTCCTGATTAGGCCTAACCATATCGACCAGCAATCAACGAACTATTGCTGCCCTTGACTTATAAGTCAATGATTTATACCAACACTCAACAAGCTATTTCCATTCTTGATTCATAAGTTAAGTCATTTCAATCAGATAATGCAGACAGGCGTATATCATATAGAAAATATCCAGATACAGAGCATTCAACATGCTTAATTGAAAAATCTTAAGCATAAACATAATCATGAACATTTATAGGGGCTCAAGCCCTAATCCAATCAATACTTAACAATTGGACCAAGTTCTAATCACGTACATCACATATTGGGTGCAGTTTTCTTACCTCCGGTCCAAGTGTAATGAAAAATAAGAACGACCCATGAGCACGATCTTGATTTTGAGCCCCTAGCGATAGCCTAGTCACAACAAAGTATAGAATCCCTTAAAAAACGAGTAAATAAAGGCTTTCGGACTGAGTCCAAACCACCGGGATGTCGAATCCTACTAAATCGGGTAGTAGGATCGATCCCGAGCCCTTAGGTTTGAGTTCCCGCACTCAAAACCTCCTCAGGGCCTAAAAACCCCTAAAGCGTGGTCCAAACATTTGAGCCACAGCCCGCCCCAAGTTAGAGAGCCCAAGGCTCTCCCCTGCTTCCACCCGCATCATGGTGCACCTTAACAGGCACCGCAACTCAAATGACCCAAAGGCACGTGCTTCTCTCTGCGTCCAAGAGAGTCGTAGTGCCCTAAGAACTGGGGCGCGGCTCAACATGAAAACTCTATTTTTTCTTCATTTTTCTCAAGCCAAATCCCTCTAAAAACCTATCCAAACATAGACAAATCCCAAAAGTAAAATTCCCAATCAACTGAGCAGCCCAAAACCATCAAAACCCAAGTTACAAATGAATCAAAAACTCATCAAAACTATAAAATCCAATAAAATCTTAAGTACTCAAAAACTCATAACTTAAAGCTTAGATTACCTCTTATTAAGTTGTTTTCCAGCTAAATCCTTAGGCTATTAAGCTTCTGATCTTCCCTAGAATCGTTATGACTCTAACCTCGCTTGAATATGAGCTCTAAAATTCGAGTTTCCTTCGAAAATGCTAACAAGTGTCAAAGTGAGAGAACGGGAGAGAGGAAGAGAGAGCTGAACGTGTTTTCTATTTTTGTCAGGTTACTTAGAGCTCAAGTAACCTTATGCAAATCCCAAGGCTCAAGTCAGGGTACCCAAAAACGTCCCCGAGGGTAAAATAGTCAAAATTCTCAAAACACTGTCCTCATCTCACTAACTCTGAATATATTCTCGAATATTCATTCCCATTAACCAATATTCCGGTAATGCGCTAAATACCCAAAATACCCCTTGACTCACCCGAGTCAAGTAATGGTCCCTTCGCGACTTCTTGCTAACTTGCTCCCTAGGACCGCCTCGTGCCGAGTAACCCAAATATATCCACATAATAATGTGGTCCCACACATATATCACATATATGCATATATACTCCAAATATACCCATAACGGGCCAAATTACGAAAATTTCCCTTATGATAAGAAACAGGCTCACATGCATATTTAATACACCTAAACATGCATATAAAGTCATATTATAATATAACTCACATAATCATATAGTGATACATATATATATCACTTAAACACATAATTTCCATGATTTTCCATCATGGCCCTCTAATCAAGGCCCTAAGGCTTATTAGGTAATTTTGTACGTTACAACTATCCCCTCCTTACAGGAATTTCATCCTCTAAATTTTACCTAAACAACTCGGGATACAGATTCTGTATATCAGAATCTAGCTCCCAGGTCTCTTCCTCGACGTTGTTGTTCCTACATAATACCTTAACCAAAGGTATAGTCTTGTTCCTATCTAGTAGTTGGACTGGCTGTTCCTCATAGGAGAGATCTACCTGAAGCTCCAGATCCTCGTAACTTGATACATGAGTCACGTATGATACATATTTCTGAAGGACCAAAATGTGACATACATTATGTAGGCTGATAGTGCCAGAGGTAAAGCCAACTTATAGGCCACTTGATCGATCCTCTCCAGGATCTCAAATGGTCCTACAAATCTAGAGCTCATCTTGCCCTTCTTCTCAAATCTCCTCACCTGTTTCCATGGTGAGACTCTAAGGAAGACATAGTATCACACTTTGGAACTCCATGTCCCTATGTTTCAGATCATCATACTTTTTTTACATACTTGAGAAGCGAGCATATGAGTTTTGATCATCTCAATAGCCTCATTGGTCCTTTGAACTCCCTAAGGACCCAAGCATTTCCTTTCTCCTATCTCATCTCAATGAATGGTGGATCTACATTTCCTATCGTGCAACATCTCATAAGGAGCCACTCTAATGGTCGATTGATAACTGTTATTGTAGGAAAACTCTTTGAAAGGCAAATACTTACTCCAGGATCCTTCAAAGTCCAGTGCACATGCTTGTAGCATGTCCTCTAATATCTGAATCTTCCTCTCAGATTCTCCATCTGTCTGAGGATAATAGGCTGTACTAAATTTCAACTATGTTCCCTTAGTCTTCTGCAAACTTTCCCAAAACTTGGAAGTAAAAGTTGGGTCCCGGTCTGACACAATTGACCTCAGAGCCCCATGAAGGCGCACTATCTCTCTCACATAGAGATCTGCGTACTAGTCAACTGTATAAGTTGTCCTCACTAGTAAGAAGTGAGCTGATTTGGTGTATCGATCCACGATAACCCACACCGAATCATGTTGACCCACGTTCCTGGGTAACCCTACCACGAAATCCATAGTGATATCCTCCCATTTCCACTCTGGCATGTCTAGAGGCTGTAATAGCCCTGCCGATCTCTAATGCTCAGCCTTGACCTGTTGACATGTCAAGCACTTAGCCATATACTCTGTCACATCCCTCTTCATCCCAGGCCACCAATATAGCAATCTCACGTCTGGATACATCTTCGTGGTGCCTGGATGCAAAGAGGAAGGGGTAATATGAGATTCATCCAGAATCTACCGTCTAATAACAATGTCCATCGGAGCACAAATCCAACCCTTGTATCTCAGCAAGCTAATATTTGACACTGTATAATCCATAGCCACTCCAGCTAGGATGTTCCCTCTGATTCTCGTCAACTGTGGATCACCCAACTGACCTTCCATTAACCTCTCCAATAGTGTAGAATGTATCGTGATATTGGCCAACTGGCCCACCAGCAACTCTATTCCAACTTTGGTCATATCCTTTGCCAACTCTTTGGATATCTGTCTTGCACTGTATAACTGTCCTAGACCCTTCTAGCTTAAGGCATATGCAACCACATTGGCCTTCTTGGGGTGATACAAAATTTCATAGTTATAATCATTCACCAACTCCAGCCAACGCCTCTGTCTCATGTTCAGGTCTTTTTGTGTGGAAAAGTAATCCAGGTTCTTGTGTTCAATATATATCTCCCACTTCTCCCCATAAAGGTAATGCCTCCACACCTTTAATGCAAAGACCATTGCTGCCAATTCTAAATCATGAGTAGGGTATTTCTGTTCATACTCTTTCAACTGACGTGATGCATAGGCAATCACCTTCCCCATCTGCATAAGAACACAACCCAAACCCTATCTTGAGGCATCGCAATATACTACAAACTTCTCTTGATCTGTTGGAAGACTTAGAAACGAGGTTGTGATCAGTCGCCGCTTCAAATCCTGGAAGCATTTCTCACACTGATCTGACCATGGAAACTTCTGATTCTTGCGTGTCAGTTTAGTCAATGAGATAGCAATCCTTGAGAACCCTTTCACAAAACGCTTATAATAACATGCCAATCCAAGGAAAATCTTGATCTTTGAGGCATTCCTTGGCCTTAGCCAATCTCTGATGGCCTCAATCTTAGTTGGGTCCACTTTGATCCCATCTCTACTAAAACTGTAACCAAGGGAAAGTCACCTGCAGTAGCTAGAACTCACATTTCTTGAACTTCTCATACAGTCTGTGTTCCCTTAGCCTCTGTAGAACCAACCTGAGATGATGCTCATGTTCTGCCTCTGACTGAGAATACACCAGAATATCGTCGATGAATACGATCACAAACTGATCCAGATAATCTTTGAACACCCTATTCATCATATCCATAAAATTTTTTGGGGCATTAGTTAAACCAAATGACATGACTAGAAACTCATAATGCACGTATCTGGTGCAAAAAGCAGTCTTCGGTATATCTCCCTCGTTGATCCTTAGCTCGTGATAACCAGATCGAAGATCTATCTTTGAGAATATAGTCTTACCCTATAACTGATCAAATAGGTCATCTATCCTTAGCAGAGGATACTTGTTCTTGATTGTTAACTTGTTCAGTTCCCTGTAGTCAATGTACATCCTCAAAGAACCATCCTTGTTTTTTACAAAGAGGACTGGTGCACCCCATGGTGAGAAACAAGGTCTAATAAAACCCAAGTCTAGCAGCTCCTACAACTGTACCTTTTGTTCTTTTAACTCTGTTGGGCCACTTAGTATGGTGCCCTAGACACTGGCTCTGTCCATTGTGCCAATTCAATAACAAACTTTATTCCTCTATGAGGTGGAAACACTGGTAAATCCTCTAGAAACACATCCATAAACTCACAGACTAATCTAGTCTCCTCTGGTCCCACTGGCACGATTTGAGTGGTATCTACCACACTAGCTAGAAATCCTATGCAACCACCTTGCAATAGATCTCTAGCCCTCTATACAGATATCATAGGTACATGGGGTCCCTACACAGTTCCAAAAAATACAAAAGTGTCCTCATCCTCAGGCTCAAAGGTTACCATCTTCCTTCTGTAGTCTATGGTTGCCCCATACTTCACTAACCATTCCATGCCCAGAATCATGTCAAAGTCAGTCATATCCAAAAATATCAAATCAACTGACAACTCTCTGCCCTCCGCTGTCCCTGGAAATGATCTGACCCATCTCTCAGATACTACTAACTCCCCAGTGGGCAATAAGGTCCCAAACCCCACATCATAATAATCACATGGTCTACACAGTCTATCAATAATCCTACTAGCAATAATAGAGTGTGTAGCACCATAATAAATCAAAATAGTATAAGAGGTTCTAACACTAGAGAGCTGACTTGTCACTACTGAGGGACAAGCCTCAGCTTCTGCCTGTGTCAGTGTGAACACTCAAGCTGGGGTTGAGCTATTTGCCTTTCTTGGTTCTTCCTTTCTTGCTTTTGGGAAATCTTTCTTTAAGTGTCCCACTATCCCGCACAAAAAGTAGGCCTTTGCCCGACACTCTCCTATGTGGCGCCTCCTACATCTAGCGTACTCTGAAAAGGTTCTCCAGCCCTCATTTCCGCCCTAGCGGCCTATCTGAATACCATGTGACCTCCTGTCAGAAAGCCAAAAAGGCATCTGGAGCCTTCCTTTTCTGATCACTTGGGTCCCCGATCTACCTAAAGTCATAAATGGAGGTCCCATCCTCCTAGTATCTCTCTTGGTTGCGTTCTCATGCCAGATTTTTTTCCCTGCGCCTTCAGCAGTAAGGGCCTTCACTACCACCTGTGGATAAGTCGTCACCCCTGGCATGGTGGTAGTGCAAACATCCCGGACTATCATAGGTTGTAGCCCTTGAAGGAATCTTTCCTTCCTTGTCCCATGGCACCAAGTCTGCAACAAACTTTGTTAGTCTATCAAACCTCAGTGCATACTCTGTCACTGACATATTTCCCTGAAGCAGTTTACAAAACTCTTTAGCTTTTGCAGCCCTGATGGCATCATTGTAATAATTTTCATTGAACAGAGTTCTAAACTCTTCCCAATCCAGGGTATTAACGTTCCTAGTCTGGGATATCACCTCCCACTAGATTTGGGAATCCTCCTGAAACATGTACGTGGAACAGGCTACCCTCTCACTGCCAACCACCCTCATAAAATTTAGGATGGTGGTAACCATGCTCATCCACTGTTCGACCTTAGCCGAATGTGCAATACCCTAAAAAATTGGAGGTTGTTGTAACCTAAACCTTTCATAAAAAGGTTCCCATCTGTTCCCAGCCTCTGGTGGCTGTTCTGCTATTGGCACCATCACAGGTGGTACCTCTGGCAAAATGTTCCCTGCAGGAACCTATTGCTGTCTCTGGAGGCAGATCTCTTCTTCCTGCCTCAATAACCTAGCTTGCATATCAGCAAGCACTTACTGCCAGTTCTCAGGAGCTGGCGGATGGGTCTGACCCTGATTATCATTCTAATCCTATCCGTCATTCTGGCCCTGATATTCTTGGCCAGCTGATGATTCTATGTGCCTTGGAAGCATACTTCCAAGCTTATACCTTGCTGCAATAATCAATTCGGCCAATTAGGTAGTATTAACTAAATCTATTGCCGCTTCACGGTCCAAGACCAAACAAATAACCATTCACATTCAACAGTCATATCCAAGTATAGTGCTAATAAGCACTTTCTAAAATTCATAACCAAATAACAATGTTAATAAACATTTTTTGGCATACATGTATCTCTGACAACTCTAATGAACGTGTCCTGACCTACATGTCCATATAACAGTGCTAATAAGTGTTTCCTTTGCATTCACAAGCAATGTCAGTGCTAATAAGCACATCCTCATCAATCATGCAACAGTCTAGCGTCAGGCCTTATCAAAATATCTCATGCTACCTAATAAGGCAGGCATATAAGGCATTTATATCTTATTTAAGCAGTTAAACACATAACCACATAAATAGTTACCAACCCCTGAGTCGAGCTTGTCTTTAGTGGCGAGTGTACATGCCCAATCTGACTTCAGGAACCCTTAACCTTGGCACACTTTGATACCAAGTTGTAACGCCCTAGATAACCAAGACCATTACACTGTGTATTTTAAATAGTGCTAGGCTCGTTAAATCACTCATTTGGCCATAAACGTGCAAGAAAACGTGATTAACAAATTATGGTTAAATTTTTTGGTCAAAAGGAATAGTTATTCCGTTAAAAAGTGAAGTTGTCCATGAGATCCCATAATAAACGTTTACAAAGTTGTTTACAGTTCCAAAAGGGTAATTACAACTCAAAAGTTATAACTAGTCGACCTAAGCATCAAAAATAGGGTTTAACCCTAGTTCCTCTGAGAAACCTTGGTCGTTGCGGTCAAGCAGCTACATATGTACACATTGCCACTGAAGCTCTCCAACTCACGACTGGTCCAGCTTCCCTTTCCCCTTACCTACACCACATAGCACTCATGAGCCAAGGCTTAGCAAGAAAACTTAAACATGCTCATAAGTAGTTAATAACACGTTACCAAATCATAATAAGCATGCCTAACAGTAATAACCCTACTCATGCATGTATACCATTCATATAAATGACAACAGCATCATATGTGGCCAGCTAGCCTAATTAAATGATTAATGAATCATACCGGGTCCGTTGCCCAAAATACATGTTTACTAAATCATACTGGGGGCCCAGCTCTAGGATATAGGTGTAGTGTCCCAGAATTTTATGTAGCTAGATAGCAGTAGTTAATAGTAGTTTGTAGTATGTTAGTTTGTAGAAATGTCTTCAGTTGGTGTTGTGAGCACTATCCCAAGTCCGCATCCTTTGCTGTTGCTTGATCCGTCGACTGACAATCTCGATTTGGTATTTGATTGTTGTTCCAGACATAACAATTCCTTCTCTGCTTGAATTTGCATATCACTAGAGAAGTCTACAATAAAGTCAGCTAATACCTGAGATTTGATTGCGGTCTTGGTTGAAATGTGATATCATATTCGCTAAGCTCTACAACCCATTTTTTCAATCTTCTTGAGAGCTCTGGTTTGTGTAGTATGGAACAGAGTGGATATTGTGTGAGTACCACTATAGGGTGACAATAGAAATAGGGTCTGCTTCCGTCCTGCTGTGACGAGTGCCAGAGCAAGCTTCTCTAGCTGGCTGTATCTAGTTTCTGCATCCAATAGAGTTTTAGATATATAATACATAGCTTGTTGCTTACCATTTTCTTCCCTTATGAGAACGGCACTGATGACTGTTTCTGATACTGCTAGGTAAATGTAGAGTGTTTCTCCATCTTTAGGCTTGGCCATCAACGGTGGTGATTAGAGATATGTCTTGAGTTCGTCGAGTGCTTTCTGACATTCTTCCGTCCAGATGAAGTCTTTGGTCTTCCTAAGCTTTGAGAAGAAGATATGGTAGCGTTCAGATGACTTTGATATGAATCGGCTTAGTGTTGCTATCCTTTCATTTAAACGTTGTAAATGTTTGATGTTCTTATGTGGTTGGATGTTTTGGATTAACCTTATTTGCTCTGGATTTGCTTCTATTCCGCGCTTGGTCACCGTGTAGCCTAAGAATTTCCTTGATGATACAGTAAAAGAGCATTTGGCAGGTTTTAATTTCATGTTATATTTTTCAAGTACCTTAAACGCTTGTTGGAGATGGTCGAGGTGGTCCTGGGCAATCAATGACTTGACTAGCATATCATCTATGTAGACTTCCATCGAGTTTCCTAGCATCTCTGCAAACATTCAATTAACTAGCCTTTGGTATGTCGCCCCCGCATTCTTGAGTCTGAAGGGCATGACTTTGTAGCAGAATGTCCCTCGTTTGGGGATGAATGCAGTCTTTTCTTGATCTTCTGGATGCATGAGTATCTGGTTATATGCTGAGAAAGCATCCATAAAGCTGAGTAGCTCATGTCCAGCTGTTGCATCCACCATCATATCTATGTGTGGCAATGGGAATGAATCTTTGGGGCACACCTTGTTTAGATATGTAAAATCAATACAAACATGCCACTTACCATTTTTCTTTTTCACCACAACAACATTAGCTAGCCAGTCAGGATAGTCGACCTCTCGAACAGACCCTATGTCGATCAACTTTTGAATCTCTTCATTGATTACTTTGTTGCATTCTGGAGCAAACTTTCTCCTTTTTTGCTTGATTGGAGGATAGTCTGGGTCTACCTGCAACTTATGAATAATAATATTAGGGCCAATACCTGTCATGTCCTCGTGATACCATGTGAAGCAGTTATGGTTCTTTTTTAAGAACTCGATGAGTTGGTGTCAACTTTGATCCTATTTGGATGGTATGCTCTGGGAAGTCTTCACTGATGCTCATCATCGAGATCCTCCATCTCAAGCTCTACAGGTGCACTCGATGATGTAGCATGCTGTAGTTGCTATGCTGAGGCTTGTTTGTCTTTCAATGTAGTCTGATAATAATCTCAAGCCATCTTTTGTGCTCCATAGATCTCCTTCACTCCCCACTTAGTTGGAAAATGAATGACCTGATGGTATGTTGATGGGACTGCTTTCATTGCATGAATCCAAGGATGACTAAGGATGGCATTGTAAGCTGAGGGTGAGTCGACTACCAAAAATCTAGTATGGAGATTGACTCCTTCGGCACACACATACAATGTCTCCTCACCAACATAATGCTTTTTCTCACTGCTAAATCCCACAAGTACGGTTGACTTACGGATGATGGTAGATTCGTCAATCCCCATCCCCCTAAGAGCATGTAAAAATAAGATGTTAGCTGAACTTCCATTGTCAATCAATATTTGTTTAGTTAAGCAGTTTGAAATAAATAGTGAAATGACTAAAGCATCATGATGAGGATTAAGAAATTCTGTGGCTTCGTCATCAAAGAAGCTTATGGTCTGTCCGGTATAGTTTGTTGGTGACCTCTTTGGTCTTCCATCCGTCCCCAAGACTTCCCTTGCATGTCTCTTGACAGCTGAGTGTGTCACTCCACTCACTTCTGATCCTCCAGATATTATGTTGCATGTCCGTGTGTGTTGGGGTGGCTATAGTGGCGTGGTTGGTCTGGTATCTCCCCCGGTCATGGTGATTTTTCCTTTGTCTGACAAAAAGTCTCTGAGTTGACCTCGACAGAAAAGTCCTGCGACCTCAAATCGTAGAGCGATGCATTCTGTTGTCATATGGCCATGATCATTGTGGAATTCACACCACTTGGTGGTATCTCGTTTATCAATTGGCTTCTTTATCTTTTCAGGTCACTTGAATTTGTTTCCCACCCTTTTCATTACTGCTACGATCTCCATTGGGTCTACATTTAGATTATACTCTGGGATGGGTGTTTTCTCTTGTTCTCTTGGCCTTGTGGATGGTAGTGTGCGCCTAGGCTCCCTTCTTTATCTGCTGGTTCTGGTAGTTGGGTGCAATTCGTGGTATAGGCTACATCTGCATTCTATTCTCCTTGTGCTTCTGCTTTTTCTTGCATTTGGGTAGGATGAATGTGTAGGCCTGTTTGATTCATCTTCTTCCCATTTGATTTGAGCCCAAGCATTGGCTAGCACGTCTTCCATGGTCCTGCAAGGATACTTGGTTAGTTCTTTATAAAGATCTGAATCTACAATTAATCCTTTTCGAAAGGCTGCAATCGCTGTATCAACGTTGCATGACGTGATGGATACTTTCTCCATATTGAACCTAGCAACGTAGTCTCTAAGTGACTCACCCCTCCTTTGTTTGATCCTATAAAGATCATTTGATAACTTATCTAGCTTCCTGCTACTAGCAAATTGCTCTACAAATATGTCAGTTAATTGAGCAAATGAAGAGATAGAGTTATTAGGTAGGTCCGTATACCATTGGAGGGTTGTCCCTACCAAACTAGATCTGAACCCCTTACACATACAAGCCTCGCGTAGTTCGCGAGGGATGGCGGCTGTGAACAATTGTTGCTTGTAGCTTGCTATGTGATCATTCGGATCTATCGTTCCATCTTACATCTTCATTAGTGGGAAGACGAAATTTTTTGGCATTTCCACGAGTGTTATGGCATCCACGAATGGAGAGTCCGCAAAGCTACTTGTTAAACTCTTCCAGATTGGCGCTGGGACCCCTGGGATCCTATGAATCATGGCTTCCATGCCTTCAAGCTTCCTTGCCACCAGCTGCTCAATCATCTCCTCAGGTGTTAGCGTAGTGCTCCATCCTGCAAATGGAAAAATAGAAACGTCAGATGGTAGAGTAGTTGGAAGGGTTGGATCAAAGATCCTGGGTGGCCCCCTAGAGTACTCGACACTGGGTTGTCTCCTATTGAAGCAGGTGGCACTTGGATGTTTGCCATGGGATTGTCGACTACCGGTGGGGGTCCATGGGTTTGGGTTGATCCCCCTGGGATTTATCCACCAGCTCCATTAGTTGTTGGGGTCGACTGTTGGCCTCCTATATGATCTTGTGGTCTTTCTATGACCGTCGATTGCTGGCCTGAGGCTTGGATGGACGCTGCTCCTAGGGTAGCATCAAATGGTTGCATGGGTGGAATTGGAGTGTGGAACCTTATCTTGGATTTAGCTGCACTACGTTGAGAAGATTCCAACATCTCCATTTTTTACTTCAATAAGGCAATTGCCTCGCTGAATGTTATGTTCTCTTGCTGCACCATTCTGAGGCTTTCGTTAGTATCTCTCATCATGGCCATCAGGGCAGCTAACTGAGCTTGAACGTTCATCTCTCCTTCTTCCACGTTTTCCATGGTGATGGATCTGCGTCCCTTGCTCCTGATTTAGTCTGTCAGGGCCCCACGGTGAGCGCCAAATTGTAGTGGCTGAAATCTACAATGATCGAAAAGGATGGATTGCGGGCACTGAAAACCTGTAGAATAAAGGAAGAAATACTGTAAATGCCTTGGGACGCCGGGGTGGTGCTAGCCGAAGGGACTATAATGGTCAAGTCAGTAAGCAATTCGAGTATATAATAAAGAAATGTAAAGAAAGTAAACAACAAGTAAATAAATCCATCGTAGAGTGGCGGTGAAGGATTATCTAAGGGATCGATCTGATAGTCTTAGAGAGAGATTGAGAGCTTTTTTAAAAATTCTGTTCCTCCCTCCAAGAGGTCTAGAGACTTTCTTTTATAGAGTTTTCAATGGTCTGTTGCTTAGCTACTGAGGAGTGAGCATGAGAAGCGATCTTCTTCAAGAAAAGGAGGAAGACCTATTTTCTTGGGTGAGTTGTAGATTGATCCAACTCCTTTACCCACGTTTTTTACTTGACTTGTTCTGTTGCTATATAGCTTTTTTGGGCATACAAAGTAATCAAAGCCCAACGCTACTCTTGATGAGTGGGCTAAGGTTCGTTTGGGGCTGAGCCTGGGCATAGTTGTTCAGAGTAGCTTCTTACAGACTTTGCTCGATGAGCTTTTTAGTGTTTAATGAGCTGTAGTTTCTAATTGGGCCGATGGCATAATTGATTTGGGCCTATTGTGATTTTTTACCACTACACACACTAGGAAACTTTATTCACTACATTGGTGGGTAGCGCCCAAGAATATGGGATTATATACTTGCTCAAGCTGAGTTTTCTTTCAATAACATGCACAATTGGTCTATGGGATGCACACCTTTTGAAATAGTGTACCTCTCACCATAGAAACTCACTTTGGAGCTTGTGAAGCTGCCCCAAACGCCCGAATTATCAAATAAAGTTTAATTAGTTGTTGAATGTGTGATTTTCATCCACAAAGAGGCCACAACAAACTTGACCAAATTTAATGTTAATTACAAGGAGAAATCTAATGAGAAACAACAAGTCCAAGAACTTGAATACGGTGATCTAGTGATAGTCTACCTTTGGAAGAGTCGTTTTCAGTAAGAACATACAACAAACTGAAGAGCAAGTGCATTGGACCTTGCAAGATCTTGATCAAGATTAGTTCCAATGATTACATAGTTGATATTTATGTTGACTTGATGAGTTACCAAACATTTAATGTTGTTGATTTGATTCCCTATCACCTCCATATGAGTTTCAACTATCTTGGAATTCGAGGACGAGTTTTTTTTTTTCCTTAAGAGAGGTGAATTAATGCATTTTCCAACTAATTATTTTATTTCTTGTATTAACCTTTCCCTATTTTATTTAATTATGTAGTTAGTTAATGTCTTACATGGCATAACTGTTGTTGACGGTGAGAACTCGTCAAACAAGTTAAGTTAGAAAAATAGAAATGTAGAGATTATCAAAAGAAAAATTTCAAAGATCTAATTGGAAACTCAAAGAACAGTTGCAGAAAGAAAATGGTGAAATGAACTTGTATTTCATATGGTGTAGTGCTACAGTGTTTTTTCCAACCGCCCTCCAAGTGGAAGTGTGATTACTTTTATAGTGGGCTCTAATGGCCCCTGATACATGGTGGTCCAGGGGACCAGATAGTACATTGGTACATTAGCAAGAGAGTGGTTTCAGGGGTAGTGGTGTCGGCTCCAGTACATGGTCAGAATCCGTGGGGATGTCTCCACTACTTATTGAATACGAGTGTCAGAGGTTGTCTGTTGTGGACCGTAACAAGTACTTTGCTTGTACGGCCACTACTTATCTGACATGGGCTTAGTGTCCGTACTTCTTCTAACTTAGTGTAAATCGCTGCGAGGCACCTCCAACGCACCCTTATTGGTGTGTTGGAGAGATCCATGATTTTACCTCTTGTTGGGCTCATGGTAAGAGTGGTGTCGAGTAAGTGGCGCTAATCTTAAGGGGCGAGATAGAACCCTTCTTGTGAGGCCAATTTTGGGGGAGGTGACCCCTAGTGGTGCGGATGAGGCCTGGTAGGATTGAGTGTACTAAGAGGATGCAAGCCTCTGCGAGACGCCTCCATCAAGGCGTGGCTAGAAGGGCGCGAGGCCCTCGCGAGATGCCCCTCGCGAGGCTGCTGGCTATTGGGCACGCTAAGACGTGGCACGTGAGACGCTCTCAGCGAGGCACGGTTAGGGGTGTGAGGCCCTCGCGAGACGCCCCTCGCGAGGCTGCTGGGAACACTGAGACGTGGCACGTGAGACGCTCTCAGCGAGGCGTGGCCTGGGGCGTGAGGTCCTCGCAAGACGCCCCTCGTGAGGCTGCTGGGTACGCTGAGACATGGCACGCGAGACGCTCTCAGCGAGGCACGGCTACGGACGTGAGGCCCTCACGAGACGCCCCTCGCAGGGTTATTGGCTGCTAGGCACGCCGAGATGTGGCACGCGAGACGCTCTCAGTGAGGCACAGCTAGGGGCGTGAGGCCCTCGCGAGATGCCCCTCGCAAGGTTGCTAGCTGCTGGGCACGCCGAGATGTGGCACACGAGACTCTCTCAGCGAGGCGCGGCTAGGGGCGCGAGGCCCTCACGAGACGCTCCTCGTGAGGCTGCTAGCTGCTGGGCACACTGAGACGTGGCACGCGAGACACTCTCAACGAGGCGTGGTGTTCGAGAGATGCCTCGAGCAAGGCGGAGCAGCTGGGCATGAGGCCCACGCGAGGTGCCCCTCGCGAGGCTGGTGGCTGGGCGTGAGGCCCTCGTGAGATGCCCCCTGTGGGGCCTGTATTTAGGCGTTTAGGGGAGTTGAGTATGCACTTTGGGTCTTTCACAAGCATGAAATTTTCTGCATCCACACTTGCCCCCCAGTCTAGGAGAGGACCTTTAGGTGCTCTGGTAGACTCTTCTCTTTGATTCTTATAAATAGGCCTTCACGCCAAGCTTATTATTTACACTTCATCTCCTTAGCTTAGTGGCATTTAAATTCTTGCTCTTTTCTAGAGGTAAGGGGTTCAATCCCCCACAACCTCACTTTTGCTATTGTTTCCTTCCTTTTTTTTTTTTTTTATATATTTGAGCTAATTTTCGGTATGTTTATTTCTCTTCACTCATTTGAAGGCTAACACATCTTTTCTGTTTATTTTTGCAGGCGCGTACTTTCGACCATTGCCTTTATTTGACCGCGACAATGCTTTTGGCCATCGACCTCCTTCTGACCACGTCAGCGCCCAATTTTACTTGCTTAAGGTATACTCTCTCTTTTTTTTTTTATGTTTATTGGGTCCGAATTAGCACCACTTGGGATGGGGTACTTTGGCCTGAGCTCGTCGTGAGTTAGCCTTGATGCATGCCCCTTTATTCATACCCCTGTAGTGGGTCATTTAGAGCGTTTATGCCTAGAGGTTTTGAGCCCATTCCTTTGTGTTTTGTAGCAATCCTCCCATTTATACGTGAACCTTTTTTGCTTTCGGGACGAGGTCTCATGGCAAGTGAAGGTCCGTTCAGCATTCCTCCGGGGGTTGAGTTTGTCAACTTGTCTTCAGACTTAGAGTCCCCTGAGGAAAATTCTTACCGTGACCATGACACTTTAAGGCAGGCCCGTATTCGTCATCTCGAGCACATGGCCAAACTTAGGCATAAAATTTGGGTGGTAGAGAGCGAAATTGACTTGGTGTTGAGGGTAGACGGAGTACCTTTCCCTCCTGACATTAGTGACCATGTAGCGAACCTTAGGGTGTCCCTTTTAGATTTGCAGGGGGAGTTGGAGTTTATGGAGGGACATCCTCCGCCTGAGCCTCCTAGCCCGTCCTTGCCTGACAACTGTCATGGGGCCGCTCCGGCTTCTCTTCAGCCTTTATTTTCGATCTTCCCTAGCTTAGCGCTTTCGCAGCCGCCCCGGTGGAAGACTCTTGCTAGGAAGAGAAAATGGAGGGTAAAGTGTTCTATCTCCTCCTCACCTTTTTCTTTTGGTTTTGCAGATATGCTGAAGAGAGGACGATGACAGGTGTCCGTTGATGACCGGGACGATGCCCCTATTGGCATCCACCCTAGTGTCCCACGTGTCTGAAAATAAATTGATAGAAATTGTAGAGCACTACCGTGTTCCCCCAGAGTACACATTATACACCCCTTCAGACCAGTGCCGGGCTAACTGCCCTAATACTGGCTTCATGGCCCTTAGCGAGCATATCTTGAAGGCAGGTGGTACAATCCCATTACACCCGTTCTTCGTTGCGGTTCTCAACTATTTTGACCTCGCTCCACTTCAGCTGGCACCCAACAGTTAGCTGACCTTGAGCTGCCTCTTTATCGCGTTTATGGAACTTGTCCATAGTGCTCCTACAGCCCAAGAGGTGCATTTACTGTACAATCTCATGCCCTCTCCCAAATCCAAGGGCTTTTATTTCCTGCAAAAAGCCAATACTGCAGTCCCCTTGATAGATGGCGCAGTGTCCAACCCGGGGTCCTGGAAATAGGAATTTTTCTTTGTGAACGGCCCTCTTTCTGTTTGTGAGCACTTTCGTTCTGCTCCCAGTAAGTACTTCAAACCACCCTTTTTTTTATTTTTGAAACTTATTGTTTTATAACTTATGTTTGTGTTGATAATGGTGTGAATCGTGCAGAGCAGTTCACCATACCTGTAGTTGTTGCATCGGAGGCAAACGCTATGAACAAATTCCTCAGTGCTGACCACGCCGTGAGAAAGGCTACATACCTCTTCACTGTGGAAAAACTCAACCTTCACAAGCTGTCCCCGGTTTCAGATCCCGGGTTGCTGTGGACTCAAGACGAAGGATGCCTCGGCTGAGCCTTGCCCGGATGAAGGTGAGGCCGAGTGTGGGCCGGAGGGAGTCTCCCTTGGATACAGGCAACCTCACTAGCCATCTCCATCCCCCGGGGAATGCCCTCCCTTTACCCCATTTAATCCTGACATGGCTTCCCAATCTCAAGACCTAAAGGCCATGCCAGGGCATTTTGTTTGCCCCGATCCTGCAGACTTTGACGCTTTTCCTCAGTCTCCCCTCGAGCCCGGTCCATCGGGGGCTTACTTTCCCGATCTTCCTGCACCCCCTCCTGATCTACTTGGGGCTCATTTTTCCGATCTTCCTGTGCCCCCTCCTATTTCGGAGAGCGGGTCGTCTGTCCTTACCTAGCCGGGTACCCTTGGCTCGGAAGGGGCGCCCTAGGTGGGCCGCATGGCGGCCTCTTACTGGCGGCGGTATGTCTTGATCGCCTCAGGCCTCCCCGAAGCTGATTGGAATGGTCTTGGGAGCTTCACTGTGTCAGATCTTGGGGAGACTCTTATGCGCTCTACTGCCTGGGTGAGTTTAGGCATCTTATGTCGGCCTTATATCTTTTTATTCCCCCTCTTTTTTTTGTTACTTATCACTGTTGTTGTTATTTTTCTTGTGCAGGCCTATACCGTGGCTCAACGGTTTGCCGACTCGGCTCACAACCTTTCCACGTCGAATGCCGAGAGGGACTGTAATGCCCTGGTTACCCCAGAACCGTCACGATGAATGGTGAACCAGAAATTTGACCCGCTACCCGAGTCCTTTGGTTAAAAACGTGTTCTATGTGTTATTAACAGGCTAAGGTGGAAAAATCAATAAAAAGGAAAGGATATATTTTATTAAATACATAAAACTGTTCATGGGCCCACAAGAACATTTACAAGTTATTTACAACTCAAAATGGTCATACAGTTTCAAAATTACAAACCCGCCGACCTAAGTGGCAAAAATAGGGTAAACCCCCTAGTTCCTCTGAGAACTCCTTGGCCGTGGTGGTCAAGCGGCCGCATATGTACACATCGCCACCTAAGCTCTCCACTCAAGGCTGGGTGAGCTTTTCTTTCCCTTTACCTACACCACATAGCACCCATGAGCCAAGGCCAGCAAGAAAACACAATAAAGCATGATATAATATAAAAAATGATCATAATAATCATTTACGACTATCAGTCCAAACAAATAGGTGACAGTCACAAAAGTCACTAAGTTGGGTATAACTCCCTTTAGCCTTGTGACGATAGGGTCACCGGGGCTTAATAGAGAAGTGAACCTTTTATAAGCTTAAACAAGATAGGTGCATGGTGACTAGTCACCAACATAACCCTCCTCATGACCATAGAGTCATAACCCTGGAACATCGTTCCCTAGCCATGTGACAAACAGTCACCTGGGCCTTAGGCCCTGGCTCTAGTAACTAGTCTTAGACTAGCCAAGCTCTTATAAGTTCATCGACCTTAGGGTCGGTCCAGCGTTAATGCCTTAGAGCCATTCAACGCTGATATCGACTAGATCTAATCTTCATTCGGCCCTGCGTTCAGGACGCTTATGTCGTTTCTGACTCTTAGGTCAGTGTCCCTGACTAGTTAGTTCCATATACAAGTAAACAACATTCACTAGCATTTAATATGAAATCCATGTCCACATTTATCAATCAACATGCCTCAATAACAATCATGCATGTCATATATACACAGGGTGCAGTTTTCTTACCTCCTGTTCGAACGAGAGATAATAATAAGAATGACTTCTGAGAATGATCGACCTTTTGGTTCCTTAGTGGTTACCTGGTCATAACCAATTATGGGATTCCATCAATAAAATGAATAAAAAAGGTTCCCAAACCAAAACCTAGCTTTCGAGACATCGAATACTACTAAACCGGGTAGTAGGATCGATCCCGAGGCCTAAGGCTAGCATCCCCGAGCCAAAAACTCATTTCTGGCCAAAATGCCACTAAGGGTCACGACCCTCCCTAGCCATGCCGCGGCCTGCTCCTCAAACAGAGGCGGCCTCCTTCAGCACCCCTCAAGAGTCGCGGCCCTCCTTGGCCATACCGCGGCCCAACCTACAGTTAAGCCTATTCTTTGGTTTTTTCTCCCTTGCGATTTTCCTTGGAACCAACCTTTCAAACCAAGCCAAAACACCACCCAAACATCCAATGCAACCCCTCAACTAGATCTACATCACACCCTTATCAAAACCCAAGTTAAATCCCAATCAAAACTTCCATTATTTCCAACTATCCTTAACAAAATCACAAGCTGAAACTAAACACCAAAACAGAGCAAACCAGGGAACTAGTGGCTAGAAGCTTACCTCAAACTCAGGTTGTGATGCTCTTCAATGGAAGAACACTCTCCCAAACTCCCAAGGTCTACTTCCCAAGCTTGAATCCTCAACAAGTGCTCAAAAATCACAAAGGAAATGGAGGAGAAGGAAGGTACGGGTAAGCTCTTGATCACACTCTGTTTTCCCTTTATTTCACAGCCAAAGGTAGTTTATATCTATCCTAGGGGTAAAAATACCATTATACCCCTAGGTCAATTAAGGGTTTCTAAAGGCTCCCAAGGGAAAATTTTCCTTTCCAACCTGTCTTGTAAATCATAATTAACGCTCTCCTATTCCCGCTATCCTCGATAATCTCAAACACCAATAATTTATATTCCGTTACCCTTTAATTCCCGGTAACGCTCTAATCATTAAAATCACCCCGAGATTTATCCCGAGCCCCAAACTTAAACAAGTTATGATTAGACCGCTAATCAATAATCCAAGATCGTCTCATGCCGAATAGCTCGAACAAACCCACATTATAATGTGGTCTCAACAATATACCACCGGCATGCATACAAATATACAATTATGCCCTCAACGGGCCAAATTATCATCACACCCCTGTAATTAAAATGTGGACCCACATGCATGCATTTAAAATCATATTATAATATAATTCACATATACATGCATTCTATCAATTCATGGCATAATTAAGCAAGTATGGCCCTCCCGCCCTATTATTCCCGCCATTAAAACACATCGGAGAATTCGGGGCATTACAGGGACCGTCTTGTGGTTCGGGTCCAGAAGCTCGAGGGGGAGCTTGCTGAAACTAGGTCTAGGCTAGAAAAGGCCTTGGCGAAAATTTCTGCCTCATCGAAAAAGAAGAAGAGGGCGATTGCCAAGGCCATGATGTTGCAGGAAAGAGTCACCAGCCTAGAGGCCGAACTCCAGGGTGCCCATGCTACCGCGTCGCAGGAGAGGGTCTCTTCCTTAGAGGGAAAACTTGAGGGTGCTAAGGCTGCTGCAGTTGCGTCACAGAAGAGGGTCGCTTCCTTAGAGGCGGACAAGGCAGCTATTGAGTACAGGTCCATAGAGTGCGCCCTTTACGGTGTATGGAGGCAGGATCCAAACTTCGATTTCTCCTCCTTTGGCGAGCATGCCATTGCCCGAGCGGCTGGGTGGAACACCCGTAGCAAGAGGCCTTGAGATCGTCACTTCATAATTTTTGCCAGTCCTTATTGTGCTTGTAATAATTTTTTTTTTAAATCTTGTCATGTTACCAAAACTCTTTTTTGTTATATATACATATGCGGTTATTCATCTCTTATTCCTCTATGTTTGAGGTCTTTTTGAGCCCGTATGATGGGGTTTGGTAGGTTCCCCTTTTTTATTTATCAGGCTAGAGGTCCTTTGGAGCCCATGTGAAAGGGTTCAATGGGTCCTTTTTTGGTGCCTCTTGATTGTTCTTATAAGGATATATTGACCACTTGGGTTCTAGCTATCCTTTTATATATATTTGCGCGCACTTATTATTTCTTGCGAGAAGTGTCCTTCTTGTCATTACTCATAGTACTATTTTTGCAAGGGTCTCTTTTAGGACCCTTTTTGGCTAGACGGCTTGGTGGCCGCTCTAGGCTTATTGGCGGGTGCTCTTTCTGGGGCCTCTCCCTCTGAGAGAGTATCTGCCTTTCTTTGGAAGTTCGTTGTTGTTGTTTTTTTTTGTAAGACCTTTTGGCCTCCTTGATGTTCATAAGGGTAGCTAATCCTTGTGAACTTCAGGAGATGCCTTGTAAGGTCTCCTCCCTGTTTGTTAGGGTTCACCATACATTTTTTTTAAAGAACTCGTTTAAGGCCCTGATTTAAGGGGTCCTTTTGGGTTCCTCCTGATAGAGGGTCCTTTTTAGGATCCTCCTGATACGAGGAGTCCTTTTTAGGATCCTCCTTTTTAGGAGCCCTTTTAAGGAACTCATTTAAGGCCTTGATATAAGGGGTCCTTTAGGGTTCCTCCTGATAGAGGGTCCTTTTTAGGATTCTCCTGATACGAGGAGTCCTTTTTAGGAGCCCTTTTAAGGAACTCATTTAAGGCCCTGATATAAGGGGTCCTTTTGGGTTCCTCCTGATAGAGGGTCCTTTTTAGGATCCTCCTGATACGAGGAGTCCTTTTTAGGATCCTCCTGCTTGCTGTATGTTTTACCTCTTGTCCTACCCCCCCCCCCCCCCCCCCGCCCCCCCAAGTGCTTGGTGAAATTTATTTCAGCAAGCACTTTGGTGGGTGCTATAGAGAAGAAGAATGACACATGAAGTTGCGAACAATTTCATTCATAACATGCGGGTTACAATGACATATATGAAAGAGTTACATCTAGTTAGGAGGTTACCCAGGTAGCCTCTTTAATTCTTACTTACTAAGTGAACATAACAGGGAAAAAACTAAACATAGGTCTTTTTAGTCTCCGGAAACGAAGTCTCACTGGTAGTATTTCTTGAGGCGTTTTGCATTCCATGCTCTAGTTTCTTCTGTGATTCGCGGGTCCTTTTTGTGTGGGTTCGTGCCCTCATGCCCAACCATTTCCATAGGCACCGAAGGTTTTGCGGCCGTGTGGAGGGATGTGTTATAACATTCCCTCACTTCCTTTTGTTCTCCTTTCATGCTTGCTATTCCCCCGGGAGTCGGGAATTTCATACCCAAGTGGTACACAGAAGTTATCACCTTCAATTCTCTCAGGGAGGGTCTCCCTAATACCGCATTGAAGGCTAAGGCACAATCCACCACGACGAAGTTTTCCATTATGGTGGTTTGCCTAGGTTGTTCCCCCATGGTGAGGGCTAATTCAATTGCACCTAGGGGCTGTATCAAATCCCCTATTAACCCGTAAAGGGAGGTATTGCAGGGCTTCTGGTGTCGGATGCTCAGCCCCATCTTCTCCAAAGCAGGGCGATGCAGGATGTCTATAGAGCTTCCATTATCCACTAGGACCCGATGCACTCTCATGTTCGTAAGCTAGACAGTCAGCACCAGGGGGTCATTATGAGGGAAATGTACCCTCTGCGCGTCTTCTTCAGTGAAGGTTATCGAGTCATTCTCGCCCTTGAAACTCTTCGGGGGGCGTTGCTCCAAACTTAAGATGCATGGTGGTGGACTTTGTCTGGCCTCCTTGACATATTTATATCGTCCCTTCCTTGAATCGCCTCCGAATCCTGGTCCTCCAAAGATGGTCATGACCTCTCCCTATACTTCTGGGGCCACCTCTCGTGCCCGCGGTGGGGACGCTCCTTCTTCTGGCCTCTGGTTCTCCTTGCGCACATATCTGCCCAAATGTCCCCTGTGGATGAGCTCCTCGATTTCCACCTTCAAATGGTTTCATTCTGTGATGGTGTGGCCGATATCTTTTTGATACTGGCAATACATGCTGGGGTCTCTTTTAGACCGGTCTTTTTTCATTGGCGGGGGCCTTTTGAAAGGGACCTGATTTTCGTTCGTAACGAAAATATGCTCTCTCGCATGGGTGAGGTCAGTATAAAAGGTGTAGGGGCCCTGTATGCACTCATCAGAGTGTTGATGCTTCCGAGGTCGATCATCTCTTGTTCTCTCATAGACCCCCTTCTTCTTTGCACCGCTTTGGCTTTCTGAGATTAAAGGTTTTGGTGGCAACTGGCCTTTTCTAGCTTTGAGGCTTTCGTGACCATCCTCCATGCGAATATATTTTTGTGCTCGCTCGTAGAAATCATCCAAGTCTGTGACCTCCTTCTTGAGGATGTTATCCCATAACTTGCTTCCCAGGCGCACTCCAGCTGTGATGGCCATTTTTAGCTCTCTGCGGGTCGAGCTTCCTACTTTAGCTGCCTCCATATTGAACCTGTGAATGTAGCTCTTCAAACACTCATTTTCTCCTTGGTTCACATTGGCGAGGCTGGTGCCTGGCATCGTGTAGTCCCGCACCACGTGGTGCTGCTAGAGGAATTCATCATAAAACTGTTGCCAAGATCTGATGGACCCTGGTCTAAGTCTTTTGAACCATTTGTGCACAGGTCCTTTTAATGTGACAGCGAAGCAATGCCATCTGGCCCCGTTACTAATTCCCCTCAGCTTCATTAGGTCGTTAAATGCATCCAGATGGTATTTTGGATCTATGCTTCCTTCATAAAGAGTCATATGGGGCTCCTTGAAGTTGACCGGAAGCCGGATGGCCTGGATCTCCTTGATGAAGGGCGACTCATGGTCGAACTCATCCTCAAAGGCTTGACCTCCAAAGGCAGTGACGATTTTTCTCCGTAGGCTTCTCATTTCTGTGTCTAGGTCTTGCCTCCTCTTGTTCAAGGAGTCTCTCAGTGTGGATGGGTTAGGCTCCCCCTTTCCTTTGCCTCCTCGGGGCGCCACAGGGGGTGTGGTCCTTTTACCCGCCCTCTTTTTGTTGAGTTCTTCTCGTAAATCTGAGGTGACCTCAACATCGTTACGAGGGGCGACATTGGTCTTCGGCCCTGGCCCCTGGGGCTATTTCGGTGGTCCAGGGCGTTCATGCTGCTTCGTTCGGGGTGTGTTAATAGTGGAGAGTCGGGTCCATCCATCATCTACTGGGACGGTGGTTTCTACCCCTTCCTGGCCTCTTTCTTTCTGCTTAGGGAGTGTCACATGTGATCTCCCTTGCAACAGGCCATTTAACACCTCTTGCATGTTCTCCAGGGTGGTTTCTAGCCTCTGATTCTTGCGGTGAAGTTCTCGTATCTCATCTTCGTAGAATTGAGACTTAGAACTCGAGCTCACGAAGTGGACCTGAGGGTGCTTGTCAGCTCGATGCATCGAGGGGCCTGGATCCTGCCAACTGGAATTTGGCACCTGCGGTGGCCTTAGAGGCAGGAACTCACTAGCACCCCTTGCCGGGGCAGCTGCCGTCCTTGGATGATCCTCCTCAGGTGGGACCGCCGGGGATGAGGCCTCCCTTTCATCTCCATGGACCTCAGGCTCCTTTGGGGCCTCCACATTTGCAGGTGGGGGAGGATCCCTCATGGTGGCTTTTAGCTGATATCCGTCAAGATGGACCTCCACCTCCCGCGGCTCTCTCAACCGTTTCGAACGTCGCGACATTTTTTTTTATTGGAATTGATGGAAGAACAGTGGCTTGCAATCTATTCTTCCCACAGACGGCGCCAAACTGTTGACGGTGAGAACTCGTCAACCAAGTTAAATTAGAAAAATAGAAATGTAGAGATTATCAAAAGAAAAACTTCAAAGATCTAATTGGAAACTCAAAGAACAGTTGCAGAAAGAAAATGGTGAAATGAACTTGTATTTCATATGGTGTAGTGCTACAGTGTTTTTTCCAACCCCCCTCCAAGTGGAAGTGGGATTACTTTTATAGTGGGCTCTAATGGCCCCTGATACATGGTGGTCCAGGGGACCAGATATTACATTGGTACACTACCAGGAGAGTGGTTTCAGGGGTAGCAGTGTCGGTTCCAGTACATGGTCAGAATTCATGGGGACGTCTCCACTACTTACTGAATACGAGTGTCAGAGGTTGTCTGGTGTGGACCGTAACAAGTACTTCGCTTGTACGACCACTACTTGTATGACATGGGCTTAGTGTCTGTACATCTTCTAACTTGGTGTGAATTGCTGCGAGGCACCTCCAACGCACCCTTATTGGTGTGTTGGAGAGATCCATGATTTTACCTCTTGTAGGACTCACGGTAAGAGTGGTGTCCAGTAAGTGGCGCTAATCTTAAGGGGCGAGATAGAACCCCTCTTGTGAGGCCAATTTTGGGGAGGTGACCCCTAGTGGTGCGGATGAGGCCTGGTAGGATTGAGTGTACTAAGAGGAGACGTGATGCAAGCCTTCGCGAGACACCTCCATCGAGGCATGGCTAGAAGGACGCGAGGCCCTCGCGAGATGCCCCTCGCGAGGCTGCTGGCTGCTGGGCACGCCGAGACGCTCTCAGCGAGGCGCGGCTAGGGGCGTAAGGCCCTCACGAGACGCCCCTCGTGAGGTTGCTGGCTGCTGGGCACGCCGAGACGTGGCACACGAGACGCTCTCAGTGAGGCATGGCTTGGGGCGCAATAACCTCGCGAGACGCCCCTCGCGAGGCTACTAGGCATGCTGAGATGTGGCACGCGAGACGCTCTCAGCGAGACGCGGCTAGAGGCGTGAGGCCCTCTCGAGACGCCCCTCGCGAGGTTGCTGGGCACGCTGAGACGTGGCACGTGAGACGCTCTCAGCCAGGCACGGCTAGGGGCGCGAGCCCCTCGCGAGATGCCCCTCGCGAGGCTGCTGGCTACTGGGCATGCTGAGACATGGCATGCGAGACGCTCTCAGCGAGGCGTGGCCTTTGCAAGACGCCTCCAGCGAGGCGGGGCAGCTGGGCATGAGGCCCACACGAGGCGCCCCTCGCGAGGCTGGTGGCCGGGCACGAGGCCCTTGTGAGATGCCCCCTACGGGGCCTGTATTTAGGCATTTAGGGGACTTGAGTATGCACTTTGGGTCACTTTGGGTCTTTCACAAGCATGAAATTTTGAGCATCCACAACTGTATTATTTAATCCCTTGTTGTTTCTCTAATGAAACTTTTATACCCAATTTCGGTATTGTCACATGGCGACTTGCGTAGCAGATGACATTTAAAAAAGAAAGTGGTGAAGTGGAAGAGCTTTGCAATCACCATCCGTCACCAAGGAAGTGACCCTCATCACTCCCACAATACTTAGACAAAAACACACTTCATTTGCAAAATTCTACTTCTAAAATCGTACGGGTCAGTTGGCTATGAAATGTTTTGGACCCCTTTACCATTCACACTATGTCATTTCCGGTCACAAGGGTAAGGGGCTCCTCACTAGTCTTCCACTGCCAATGGCCCTCGCGAGTTGTTGGTGGCCCTTGCCACCCGAACCTTCCTTAGCACAAAAATGTGTAACTAACCTCCTCACGCAAGGGACACGTTGGACTGCCATATTTCGAGGGTAAAGAAGCGTGGTATTCTTCCAAGTGTCTAAGAGATTAGCCAAATCAAGAATTACCACCGACAGTTCTACCCATTCTGCAGCTATAAATACTGCAATGTAAAAGGTAAAAGAGATTGGTTGGTTGGTTGGTTAGTAAAAAAAAATTTCATCCTCAAGAGAGCTTTCACTCTCCATTGATGTAACTACCTCAAGCATAGAATGAAAACTCAATGTAATTGTCATCATTGGTTCAAAATTCATCATAAATAAAGCTAACTAAAGTGGACATACGCCATCTTTTTGGGGCCAAACCACTATAAACTCATGTCTCTTAAATTTATTACCACATGTATTTCTCTGTCTTTGGTTGGTTGTTCACAGCAAATATTCCACTAAGGATTTTACACACAAAACAATTCTTCATTTATTACTCTGCATAAGTTGAATAAAAAAAATCAGTCAAAATTTTGGTGCTTTCATTGAGAGTCTGAATCCAGGAGTAGAATCTCATCACCTACCACACAGTTTTATTTATCCTCGTTGGTCATCGCACCTAGAGGTTGTCCAACCAAAGAAAATGGCCTTGCATCCCCACTAAATCTGCCTCCTCCATGAAACATTGAGGAAAACCCTCGTGGGAACCTAGAAGAATACGATGGTGACCACGTCCCCCAAGAGCTTAAAGCCATTAAGGAGGATGTCGTTGCCCTAACGGAAGAAATGGCATAGTTCCATGCACACAACACCACCACGGTAGCTAAGATGGCTACTCAACAATGGGACATGCAACAACGTTCGAGGGAGGCAACCTTCGCCTTTGAAGCGACACTTCACATGGAAGTGAGGGGTCGCCAAGCTTTTCAAGGATGACCCCATCCCATTAGCGGTGATCGGGTGGAACAATTACCTTCTCACCAATCAAACTTAAGGGAAAACTCAAGAGGTACCACGAATCTCGAGATGTCTCGAACCAGAGAAGATTGACCTCCACCACCTCCAAACAAAGGAGATCAAGGGCCACCCCAGGCTCGAGCCCGTGGTAGGGGTTCGGTTAACTTCTTGCTCTATGACTATCCACATAGTCTTGATGAGGAGGTTAACAATGCTAATGCTGATAGTGTCTTCATGGCCTTGAGAAATGGTAAGACCAAGGAATGACCCTGACTTGCGTGAACATCTAAACAATCGGTGAGGGGACGCCCGAGACCAGAATGTCATCGCCAATTGCCAAGGATCCCTAGTCGCTAATGACCAAGTCCTTGCCCAGATTGAAGAACCAAGTTGGGTCCAAGGGCTATAAGATGTGCATTTGAGGGCTATACCTCCAATACCAAAGCTTATAGATTATTAGACTTGGAGTCTAATGTAATAACTGAATCAAGAGAGGTTTAATGCTTTGAGAACATGTTGTAACACCCTTGTAGTGTCTCAGAATTTTACTTAGTAGTAGTAGTAGAAGTAGCTTGTAGTATTTTAGTTTACATGGATATTGGTTCAAGTCGGGATTTAGTTGGAAACTCACAGTTATGGATTTTATAAGTTTAACCTATAGTTTAGAAATATTAATATTAAAATAAGGCTTGATTAATATTGATGTTCCTAGAAATAATATTTATTATAACCTAAGGTTTAGATAGAATAATTAAGAACGTGACACTTGTCACATGCATGTTTATTAAGGATTTTAGAAGAATAAATTAATAAATGATAGATCTAGAAGGTCTAGAACCTTCCAGCAGCTGTTAGGATCACGTTTTACTCAGTCAAATCTATTTTAACAAACTTCAAGTGTGCTAAAAATGTGCAAAAATGTGTTTAAAATATCAGTGTATGCTGATATATCGCAACTATAGGAGCTGATACATCACCTAAGGTTGATACGGAAAACATGTTGACTTCTCACAAACGAAACCATGGAGGCTCTGAACATAAAGGCAGACGATATATTGCTATAGGGGGCGATATATCGGCTCTTTTTGATGTTTTTGAAACTTCATGGAATCAAATTAGAGATAGCCCTCAACAACCTAGATTTGCTCCTGAACGTTTTTGACCGAGTTCTAGGCATCTGTTGAACCAAAAATTCAAATTTATTCAATTAATACTCATTTTTTATTATTTGTAAAAGGGGTTAATTTCACTCATTGAACTCTATAAATAGAACATAGCACTCAGCCATTTCATTCATCATTCAAGCATTCTTCAGAGCATCCAAGCTGCTAAGTTTATTCTAGAGAGAAAACACTAGGGTTTTGGGATTTAAAAACTTTTCCAATTTAACGTTTTCTAAACACTTGGGAAGTAAGATAGAGTGATATTTCAGTATTGAGGTGTAGATCGGAGTTCTAGTCTATCAAAGGTATTCTTATCCTCAGAGTTAGTTCATTATAGTTCTTTTATTTTCTTTCATATCCTAACTTGTTATTATGGCTTTTGGTTAGGTGTTTGAGTTTCTTGAAACTTAAGGTTTTCGGTAAGTTACTATCTTGATGGTTTTGATCTTCTTTTCATTTCCATTCCTTTAGAAACTTATGATTCTTACTGTTTGGTTTTAGGAGTTTTCCAATCCCGTTCATGTCTCTAATATCTTAGGTTTTGGTAAGGAAAATAGGTTAGATTATATGTGTTATGATATGTTTATGTGTTATGTTATGTTATGTTCATGTATATATGTATGTATATGTTGTATGTTGTAGTCACTTGGGGAATGTAGTTGCTTAGATAGAAAATTAATCCCAATATTTTTTTTATCATTATCATAGACTAGAGTTATGATTAAACCTACTTCGATTAGTAGAGAGAGGACCTATATGGTTTATCATATACTATTTTGTGATCTAACCTACCTTGATTAGTAGACAGAGGACCTAGATGGTTTTATCACGTACTACGGTAATGAGTTAATGGCCATTAATATTGTAGTCCTATGTTTATATGATATACATTTTTATGTTATATGTTTTATAGTATATGTTTTTAGTCTTATGATTCATGTTATGTTTTAGTAGATTTTCCTTGATGGACATTAGGCTCATTCTTTTTATTTTAGATGGTTCAGGAAAATAAGCTTGGAAGGCGGGATGGATTCATTGCAGTTTTGGCATGTGTATTGGGGATGGACTGTTGGAAGGTCGAGGAGGAATTTTATATTTTTGAATATTTTCAATTTATGTATTTATTTTTTCGCATTTAGTATTTGAACAATTAACTAAAGGTTTATATTTTCTATATGATTTTATGTAATAATAATGGGATCCCGTATTTTGTATTTTTATAATAAATTTCTATTATTTTATGCATGTATTCCAAAATAGTAGCTATGTCTTAGTAGTTTTAATGGTCTGAGGTCTTGGAATTAGTTGGGGCTTTACAGTTGGTATCAGAGCCCAGGGTTCATATCCATGAATTTCTCCTTCATACACACGCAAAAGCTCCGAATCTAACTGCCAATGTAAGTGTTTATGTTATGAATGTTATATTTATGTTAATAGCTAACGTTTTAGTCATTATGTTTTTAGTTAAAAATAAATGGAGGTTTGACCTATCATGATATCCGAGCCATTAAGGCATTGAAAAGGATTAGAAGGCCAAGGGATACAATAGAAGTGCTAGAAAGAATCACTCAAAGATTGATCATATTTCACAAGGAGATAGTTCACCTTCAAATCACTAGGCAAATCATGATGAGAGCTATGGAACAATATGTCCTAGTAATTAGTCTTTTTAAGGATTTTCCTAGTATAATTTCATAATTGGAAGAATTATGGGAGACTATGGATGATCCAGATGATTTACCAGTAGCCATGAGATATTATTTTCTCATACTTAAGTTGACTTATAGGTTTGAGTTTCAATTCACTAATGACCAAAAGCATAATATCTTAATGAATATTCCCTGTGGTGGTTTCGAGGCTCATAGTAATGGTGATTATGAGGAAATAAATGATGATATGTTAGATGAATGGTCAGATGTAGAAGATCCTCATTTTTAGAAATTTTACCCTAGATTATTATTAGTATAGTTTCTTTATTTATTTTGAATTTATGGTTGTAATAAGTGAAAATCTTTTTTTCAAATGAATAAAGTTGTTATTTTTTAATGGCATGTATGAGTTTGATTTTTTTCTACAATCATAATAAATTTAGAATAAATTCAATAAATAATGACTGAGTTATGTGAGGGTGGATGCAAATCAATGGACTGGGTTCTGCATTGAGAGTTTAGGGGGCCATAGTAGTGGGAACGATTTTACTGATCCTATCCCTCCCTCAATATGGTTAACTTTGGAACAACGACGAATTTCGAGCCTGAGAATTAAGTCATATTGGGTGGTTAGAAACAGACTTAGAAAATAACAAACATGGCTTAATATTCTAAGTATAGAAACACACCCTAATTATAAAAGAAGGCTTACATAAATTTTCATAAGAAATCATAACTAATAGCTCCGAGTTATGTTTGCTTAGACTAAGTTTTGCCTTAAAACCTATTAGGGTAAGTTCTAACACGTTTTCTCAACTATTAGAACTTTGCTAAAGATGTCGCTCTGAAGATCTGTACGCACGAACGACAATGCCTCCAGCACCGCCAACGAGACTAACGAAGCCTCTCCAGTCCGAAGAAAGGGAACACGTGCTATCAATGCTGCTGCTAATAGAAATGTACCACCTCTGGTGGAAAACACCACTGAGATTATTTGGCTACATCAACAAGTAAAAGAACTGCTGTAACAACAACGACAACAGCCTCAGCCGCAACCTAAGCCGCAGCCTTAACCAGCGACTCAACCACCCCAACAAGTAGGATATCCATATGGGGGATGGCTGATGGAGAACTATGCACCTTATCCAGCTCAGCAAACAGAGCCAATGTATGAGCGTTTCCATAAGCAACACACTCCAAACTTTGAAGGAACAACTGACCCCTTTGAGGTAGAAAAATGGCTCAGGAATGTAGAGCCTATTCTAGCACACATGAACCTTGGCAACGCGGATCACATATCCTGCATTTCTTCTCTTCTGAAAAAAGATGTAAGAATCTTGTGTGATTTAGTACAACAAACTCGTGATGTCGCCACCATGACTTGGACCAGATTTGTGGAGCTATTTCACAAAAAGTACTACAACTCGGCTGTAATCGCTATGAGGGTGGAATAGTTTTCTAGTCTGAAGCAAGGAAATTTAACAGTAGTCGAGTACGCTCAACAATTTGATTGGTTAGCCAAGTTTGCACCAGAGTTAGTTCCAACCAATTTCTTGAGGGTTACCAAGTTCAACAGGGGACTCAAACCCAAGATTAAGCTAGGTGTCAAGTTGGAAAACCCTGGAACCACTTCTTATGTTGATGTCGTAGAAACGACTATAGAGGTGGAGAAGATCCAAGCAAATGTTAGTAGGGAGGAGGCCAACAAGTCTAAACCCAAGCAGCAGAATCAGACTCAAAATGGTAGGAACAACAACAACCACCAGCACAACAATAATGGCGAGTTAAGAAAGCATCCTGATAATAAGCAAGTCGATGATGACAAAAGAGCATGATCTAATAACGGTAATAATAGGTCAGGTTATGTGGAATACCCTCAGTGCTCCAAATTCCAGAAAAGACATCCTGGGGAGTGTCATGCAAACATAAAGGGTTGTTTCAATTGTGGCCAGGAAGGTCATCGAAAAAAGAATGCCGTCAGCTCAAAACATAAGAAAAGAAGAACAACAAGATGGTTCCAGCCAGAGTCTTTGCCTTGACCCAAGGAGAAGCCAAAGCTAGTAACAAAGTGGTCATAGGTCAGCTTCCTATCCTCAATAATATATGTTTAGTATTGTTTGATTCTGGAGCAACACACTCATATATCTCGTTAGAAAAGATAGAAAAATTAGACAAACCTTGTGAAAGATTTAGAACTAGGTTTGTTACGAAATTGCCTTCAGGAAAAGTAGTTCTATCATCACGAATAGTACGAGGAGTAGATATCAAAATCGAGGACACAGAACTAGAAGGGGACCTGATAGAGCTAGAGATCAAGGACTTTGACGTAATACTGGGCACAAAATGGCTAGCAAAACATGGCACAACCATCAATTGTAGACGTAAGCAAGTGACATTCAAAACTCCTGACGATTAGAAACTATGTTTTATGGGAAAGGTTTCAGGACTATAGACACCACTTATCTCATCTCTCAAAGCTCAGAGGATGATAGAGAAAGGATGTCACACATTCCTAGCAAGCGTTCTGGATGTGGCACAAGAAACACCATTAAAGGTTGGAGACGTCCGCATTATAAAGGAATTCCCAAAGATATTTCATGACGACTTACCAGGGTTATCGCCTACTCGGGAAATTGACTTCACAATCAAACTAGTACCGGGAACCGAACCTATCTCAAAGGCACCATATCAGATGGCACCTACAGAACTCAAGGAGTTGAAAATGCAATTGCAAGATTTCTTAGACTTGGATTTCATTATACCAAGCCATTGGCCATGGGGAGCACCGGTTCTATTTGTGAAAAAGAAGATTGGAAGCATGCGGATGTGTATCGATTACCGCGAGCTAAACAAGGTGACAATTAAGAACAAGTACTTGCTACCTTAGATCGATGACTTATTTGATCAACTCCGAGGAGCGACTATATTTTCAAAGATTGATCTACGGTCCGGTTATCACCATCTCAATGTAAGGGAAGAGGATATACCAAAGACAACTTTTAGGACTCAATATAGACACTACGAGTTCCTAGTCATGTCTTTTGGTCTTACCAATGCTCCAGCCATATTTATGGACGTAATGAATCGTGCCTTCAAGGATTACTTGGACAAATTTGTTGTAGTGGTAATTGACAATATTCTCCTATACTCCAAGGACGAAGTCGAGCACGAGGAACATTTAAGACTGACCATACTATGACTAAAGAAGCATCAAATTTATGCCAAGTTCAAGAAATGTGAATTTTGGCTATCGCAAGTGGTGTTCCTCGGCCATATAGTATCCAATGATGGAGTCACAGTAGACCCAACTAAGGTAGAGGCTGTGAAGGATTGGCCAAGACCTAAGAATGCGTCAGAAGTTAGAAGTTTTCTTGGGCTAGCAGACTATTATCAGAGATTTGTAGAAGGATTTTCTAAGATAGCCATTCCACTTACCAACCTAACCCAGAAACATCAAAAGTTCAACTGGACGGATAGATGTCAAGAGAGCTTCCAGTTGCTCAAGGATAAATTATGCTCAACACCAGTACTTTGTGTATCGACACCCAACGACAAGTTTGTAGTATATTGTGATGCGTTGAAGCAAGGGTTAGGCTATTTGCTGATGAAAAATGACAAAGTAATTGTCGACGCCTCAAGGAAGCTAAAGGAATACAAGCAACGCTATCCAACACACGATATGGAGTTTGCAGTGGTGGTCTTCGCATTGAAAATCTAGCGCCACTATCTTTATGGAGAACGATGTGAGATTTATATGAACCACAAGTGCTTAAAATGTTTCTTCAAGCAGAAAGATCACAACATGAGGCAGCGCAGATGGTTAGAACTAGTAAAGGATTATGACTGCGAAATCCTATACCACCCAGGAAAAGTGAATGTAGTTGCAGATGCGTTAAGCCGAAAGAGTTACAGAAATCTGGCAGTATTATCCAGACTTGAAAAGCCACTTCAACAAGAGCTGATTAATGCCGGAATAGAAATAGTCATGGGTCAACTGGCTAACTTTTCCATCTAGTCAAGTCTATTAGAAGATATACAGATCGGGCAAGGGCATGATGACACATTAGTATCACATATGCCTGCAGTCAAAGAAGACAAGACTACAGATTTCTCCATACAAGACAGGGGTTCTTGAGATATAAGGGTCGGGTGTGCGTGCCAAAAGACTATGGGATTAAGATGAAGATTTTAGAAAAGGCACACACTACCCCATACTCAATTCACCCTGGGTCCAAAAAGATGACTGACAACGTTAAGGCACTATATTGGTGGCCGAGAATGAAGAAAGACATAGCAGAACATGTGTGCAAATGCCCAGTATGCCAGCAAGTGAAGGCGGAACATCAGCGACCTGCAGGCTTATTGCAACCGCTTAGTATTCCAGAATGGATGTGGGAAGACATAGGCGTGGACTTCATGACAGGATTACCATGAATAAATAAGCAACATGACTCGACTTGGGTTGTGGAAGATAGACTTACCAAGTCAGCTCACTTCCTGCCTGTCAAGACTACGTACAATGCTGACCAGTACGCAAACATTTATGTTCGAGAAATAGTACAAATGCATAGAATCCCTAAGACCATAGTATCAGATAGAGGATCAGTGTTTACATCAAGATTTTGGGGAAGCTTGCAGCAAGCCATGGGTACCAAGCTAAGTCACAGTACGTCATTTCATCCTCAGACCGATGGATAGTCTGAGCATACCATACAGATTTTAGAAGATATGCTATGTGCTTTTGTACTAGACTTTGGAGGATCGTGGAGTAAGTATTTTCCACTTATAGAATTCTCGTACAATAATAGCTACCAGGCAACGATCGGTTTGGCACCCTATGAGTTTTATTATGGAAGGAAGTGTTTATCACCGTTACAATGGGACGAGGTTGGAGAAAGACAACTTCTTGGACCTGAGGCTGTTAGAGAGGCTAAGGATGCAGTGGAGCTGACTAGAAAGTGTATGCTCGTTGCTCAGAGTCGACAAAAGAGTTATGTGGATGCCAAGCGGCGAGATGTGGAATTCAAATTTGGAGATCAAGTCTTCTTAAGAATATCTCCTATGAAGGGAGTGAAGCGATTTAGGAAGAAAGGCAAACTTATTCCCCAGTTTATAGGTCCTTTTGAGATATTGGACAAGGTGGGACCAGTAGCATATAGATTAGCCCTACCGCCAACTCTAGCAGATAGCCACAATGTGTTTCACAAGTCGATGCTATGTATATATGTGTCAGACCCATCTCACGTTCTCAAGTATGATACGTTAGCACTTTAGAAAGACCTCAGTTACGAGGAACGATCGATTAGTATCTTAGAGAAAGGAATGAAGGAATTACGGTCTAAGAGTATTCTGATAGTTAAGGTCTTATGGAGTAATAGTACAGAACAGGAGGCAACATAGGAGTTGGAGGAAAACATTCGAGCACGGTATCTGGAATTGATTGGTAAATAAATTTTGGGGACGAAATTATTTTAAGTAGGGGAGAATTGTAGTGTCTAGCAATTTATTTTAGCTAGATAGTAGTAGCTTATAGTATTTTAGTTTTCGTGGATATTGGTTCAAGCTAGGATTTAGTTGGAAACTCATAGTTATGGATTTTATAGGTTTAACCTATAGTTTAGAAATATTAATTTTAACATAAGGTTTGATTAATATTGTTGGTCCTATAAATAATATTTATTATAATCTAAAGTTTAGATAGAATAATTAAGAACATGACACTTCTTACATGCATGTTTATTAAGGATTTAAGGATTTTAGAAGAATAAATTAATAAAGGATAGATCTAGAAGGTCTAGAACCTTCCAGCAGCTGTTAGGATCATGTTTTACTCAGTCAAAGTTGTTTTAAAAAACTTCAAGTGTGATAAAAATTTGCAAAAACGTGTTTAAAATATCAGCATATGCTGATATATCGCAGCTATAGGAGCCGATACATCGCCTAAGGTTGATACGGAAAACACGTCAACTTCGCACGAACGAAACCACAGAGGCTTGGGACATAAGGCAGGCGATATATCACCTATAGGGGCGATATAGATCTTTTTGATGTTTTTGAAACTTCATTGAATCAAATTAGAGATAGCCCTCAACAACCTAGATTTGCTCCTAAACGTTTTTGACCGAGTTCTAGGCATTTGTTGAACCAAAAATTCAAATTTATTCAATTAATATTCATTTTTTATTCTTTTTAAAAGGGGTTGGTTTCACTCCTTGAACATTATAAATAGGACCCAACACTCAGCCATTCAATTCACCATTCAAGCATTCTTCAAAGCCTCCAAGCTGCTAAGTTTATTCTAGAGAGAAAACACTAGGGTTTTGGGATTTTAAAGCTTTTCCAATCTAAGCTTTTCTAAACACTTGGGAAGAAAGATAGAGTGATATTTTGGTATTGAGGTGTAGATCAGAGTTCTAGTCTATCAAATGTATTCTTATCCGCAGAGTTAGTTAATTATAGTTCTTTTATTTTCTTTCATATCCTAACTTGTTATTAAGGTTTTCGGTAAGTTACTATCTTGATGGTTTAGATCTTCTTTTCATCTCCATTTCTTTAGAAACTTATGATTCTTATTGTTTGGTTTTAGGAGTTTTCCAATCCCGTTCTTGTCTCCAATATCCCGGTTTTCGGTAAGGAAAATAGGTCAGATTATATGTGTTATGATATGTTTATATGCTATGTTATGTTTATGTATGTGTTATGATATGTTTATATGCTATGCTATGTTATGTTTATGTATGTGATGTTTATATGTGTTATGATATGTTATGTTTATATGTGTTATGATATGTTTATATGCTATGTTATGTTTATGTATATATGTATGTATATGTTTTATGTTGTAGTCACTTGGGGAATGTAGTTGCTTAGAGAGAAAATTAATCGCAATATTTTCTATCATTATTGTAGACTAGAGTTATGATTAAACCCTCGATTAGTAGACAAAGGACCTAGATGGTTTATCATATACTATTTTGTGATCTAACCTACCTCGATTAGTAGACAGAGGACTTAGATGGTTTTATCACATACTATGGTAATGAGTTAATGGCCATTAATATTGTAGTCCTATGTTTATATGATATACGTTTTTATGTTATATGTTTTTAGTCTTATGATTTATGTTATGTTTTAGTAAATTTTTCTTGCTGGGCATTAGGCTCTTTCCTTTTTTTTTAGATGGTGCAGGAAAATAAGCTTGGAAGGTGGGATGGATTCATGGCAGCTTTGGCATGTATATTGGCGATGACCTGAATGGATGGACTGCTGGATGATCGAGGATGAAGTTTATATTTTTGAGTCTTTTCAATTTATGTATTTATTTTTCTGCATTTAGTATTTGAACAATTAACTAAAGGTTTATGTTTTCTTTATGATTTTATGTAATAACAATGGGATCCCGTATTTTGAATTTTTATAATAAATTTTTATTATTTTATGCATGTATTCCAAAATAGTAGCTATGCCTTAGTAGTTTTAATGGTCTGAGGTCTTAGAATTAGTCAGGGCATTACAATCCTACTAATCGAGGACCGTTACCCTGTGTGTTTAAAACAATGCTTAACATGTTAAGCGAGTCATTTGGACTCAAAAGTATAATTAAGTTTAAATATGATTTAGGTACTAAAAAATTTTGGTCAATGAAATTTCAAGTTCTCATTTAAAAGATTTGAATATACACAAGGGATCCCAATGGTTTTAAACAAAATTACAATTATATCAAAAGTTACAAAAATAGCCGACCTAAGCGGCAAAGTTGGACTAACATCCTAAGTTCCTCAAAATATATCTCGACTGTGGTATCTGAGAAGGCCGAGTATGTACACACCGCCCCTAGAGCTCTCCAACTCATGGCTAGTCCAGTTTCTCCTTGTCCTTACCTGCACGAAAAATCACCTGTGAACCAAGGCCCAGCAAGAAAACCCAACCAAATATAATAGATATACAAATAAGCATTAATATCGAATTTATGATTCATTGATCATAAACAGATTCAGATTTACTTCTCAACATATATAACGGCCTATGCTGAATAGTTGAATATTGCACCCCCATAGTGGCCCTGCCATAATGGCCTACATTTCACATGTTTATTATAGATTACGACCCCTTAGCCAATCAATCACAAATAGTTACAAACAACATATGCAACCTATGCAATTATAGAGTAAAACAATCAACTCTAAACAGATTCCATAGTCAGGGTCGGTGCATGTGTCAGTTTTCTTACCTTGAGTCCCGTATAGACAATGGAACGACCCCAAGTGTGATCCCTTCTCCGAGCCTTGCGAAAACCCTAATCAAAACATATGTAGTACACTTATCATGAACTAAAGCTAATAATGGGCTCAAAGACTAAGCCCTAGCTCTCGGGACCTCTAATTCCACCCAACGAGGCAGTGGAATCGTTCCCTGAGCCTTACTCCCAAAACCCTAAAAAATTCTCTGAAAAGACATTAGTGCTGCGGTGCCCTCCTAAAGCGATGCAGCGCCACAGAAGTCCTAGAAGCCTCCCTTAAAAGTTGGACATTAGCATTGCAGCACCCTTCTAAAGGGTCACAGTGCAATAGAAGTCTGAGAGCAAACCCACTCTCGAAGAAACGCATACGCGCTGTGGCGTTCACCCATAGGACGCAGCGCCACCACGACCAACCCGGAACCTGTGTTTTTCCCCTGCATTTCCGTCCCCGAAATTCAACCCCAAAGATGTTTCCCAGCAAATAAAACACAGATTTTTGACCTCAAAACATTAGTATAACCAGTTTACAACATCATACTACCCATAACTCACCAAAAACACAATAAAATCACAAATTTTTATAGTTGAGTTTCAAACTCAACCTTTATCCCAAAACTCTAAAAAATCTCGATTGAATTCATGAACTCAGCAGCAAATCAAAGCCTAGCGAAATTATAAAACTTATTCCTAACCCTTATCTAACATCGAAAATAGCCTCAGCCCCATCAATTGCAAGAATTGAACTAAAATCTCCAAAACTCAGAACAACAAACATGGAACTTAATATCTAAAGACAAAAAAGAACTTTACCTCTCCAAATTTGAATTCCTTGGACAAGTAGAGATGTTAGCAACTCCTAATCTCCTCAGAACACCCCAATTCTTCAAGAAAATCCTTCTGAAACATTTAATCTAAGCTTAACTTCCTTAGATGCTCTTGGTTGAGTTGAAGAAAAACTAGAGTAAGAGAGAGAAAGTGTGTGTGTTTCACGTGTATGAGAGAGGTGCATAGAGTGGTAGCTAAGAATTAGCAGAATTCTCTAGTCCTTTGGGTCAAAAAAACTATTTTGCCCCTACCTCCAAGAAACCTTTGAATTAATCTCAAGGGCATTTTGATCATTTGCCTAAATTCTCACTAAACCTCAATTTGTACCCCTAATCTCCAAATTAATCAACTAATCAATCAAATACAATTATTTTACCAATTTATTTCATTTACCGAAAATTCCCAAAATATATGAAATTACCAAAATACCACTTGGCTCTCCTAAGATGGGTATTTATCCCCGTTGTGATTTTTCTGCTAAATTTCTCAAAAGAGTCCACTCGTACTGAATATCACAAATATATGCACATAATAATGTGGTCTCAAGCATATAGCACATAAAATACAAATATACCATCAACGGGTCAAAATTACAAAATTACCCATTTTTAACAAAAATGGGTCTTCAAACACATTTAATGCACATAATCATGACACTAAACCATATAATCATATAAATCACATTAATCAATTAAATAACACATAATTGTCCCACGTACCCTTCCAAAATGGTCTAAACCAATTAAGTGCAGATGGGCATTTAGAAGAAAATATCATATCGATGACACCGAACAAAAATTTAAGGCTAGATTAGTAGCCAAGGGATTCAAACAAAATGAGGGAATGAATTACTTTCACACATATGCACTGGTAACAAGAACTACTTCTCTCTATAAGAAATATGACATTTACCTACATATATATATTGGTAAGTAAAAATATATTTAGCTACACTTAATTTGGTACTACCGATTATTGGTAGGTGATTCCTATACGAAGGGCAAAGGCATTAAAAAATATCATTACCTACCATTATTATTGGTAGGTAAAGAGTTTACCTATGAATAAGTTTGGAGGGAAATTTTTGTGTATTTCCCAATTATTTGTCGCTCCGAAATTAACATAATTTATATATTTAAAAAAATGCTTATGTGTATGTTGAGTTGTAATCCCAATAATGATTTGTCAAATAAATAAAATATATGGACCACACATTATTTGACACATGTATATTAAAAAAATAATTTTTAATTTCATTTAAAATCTTATTTTTAATTTAATTTAATTTTTATTTTTATTTTATTTTTGTTTTTATTTAAGGTTTATATATAACCTAATTAAACCCCTAACACTAACTATTCTACATGCCCCTCTTATCTTCTCTACGCCTCCTTCTTGTCTGCTCAGTCGTCTTTTCTCTGCTCATCGCCTCCCTCTTCTCTACTCATTGCCTCCTTTTTCTCTGCTCAGTCGACTCTTCTCTGCTCATCTCCTCCCTCTTCTCTGCTCAATCGCCTCTCTGCTCATCACCTCCCTCTTCTCTGCTCATCTCCTCCTTTTTCTCTGCTCACGACTCCCTCTTCTCTGTTCAGTCGCCTCTCTGCTCATTGCCTCCCTCTTCTCTGTTCAGTCGCCTCTCTGCTCATCGCCTCCCTCTTCTTTGAACCTCTTGGCTCTGTCAAGATGTGCTTTCTTGACGAGCCACCACCACCCTTTCTGTCTTCGACGAGCCACTACCTCCGATGAGTGCTCTTAGCTGCTACTGTCGCCTCCATCTCTGATCTTCATCTCTGTTGATGAGTGGTTGTATCCCATATCGCTGCCTTCATCTCTGAATAGTTGCAAACATGGCCTCCTTTAGTTCTAGTGGGTGTATCGACTTTCTCATACTCCAATCACTCCCTGGTTTCAATTTATTTTTGTAGGTATGGGTGTTGGGGGGATTTTTAACCATGTTGCATTAACAAGATACCATATTACGATTTCTATTGTTGTTTCTTGTTTCGAGGGCTTTGTGGTTTTGATACACTTGGCTCAATGGCTTTGTGAGTTTCAGATTGTTGGCTTGGTGGTTTGGTGGCTTTCAAATTTAGACAATTTGGCTTGATTACTTTGAGGTATATTTTTATGATCCATTTTGATTAAATCCCCACTAATCTGAAGGATTAATGATGATCAATTGTTCTGAGGCCTTTGACTGTTATTTGTGAAGTATATTTAGTATATGGTTTAGATTTATGCTTTAAGAAATTTCTGTTTTGATGATTAGTTTGTTTCATTGTCTTACGGGTTTGAGTTATGTTTTTGTTTAGAATCTTTCAGTTATGTTTCACTATTTTAATATGGTTTTGTGGCTCTGAGTTTTAGACAGATTTGCTTAGTGGCTTTGAGGTATATTATTATGATTCATTTTGATTAAATCCCCACTGAGGTGGAGGATTAATGATGATCTATTGTTCACCTTTTGATTGTTAATTGTTATGTATATTTGGTATATAGTTTAGATCTATGCTCTGAGAAATTTCTGTTTTGATGATTAGTGTGTTTCATGGTTCTAAGGCTTTGAGTTGTTTCACTGTTATTGAGTTGTGCTTTTATTTAGAGTATTTTAGTTGTGCTTCATTGTTGTAATCTGGTTTATGTATTTCATTGTTATATCCTCATTTTTTTCGTTTAATTGTCCTTAGGCTTCATTATTTTGGGGTTTTATTCATGCCCAGTGGGTTTGCCACATCTGATATTGTTTCTCCTATGATGTCACTAGTTTTGTTTTGATGAAAAATTGGTTTTATACTATTTGTAATGACCCAAATAATTCTAAGACCTTGGACCATTAAAACTACTAAACATAGCTACTAATTTAAATAAAACATACATAAGGAATATTCATAACTTTATTAAAAATTCCAAAGTAAATATTGAAATACATAAATGAGTGATATGGGATCCCATTGTTTTAAAATAAAACATAACTTTAAACTAAAGGAAATTGTTTACAAAGCTAAATGCGGAAAATACATAAAAAAACATAATTTAAAGAGACTAAAAATAACGTCGTCCTCGAATTTTCACGCAGTCCATCGAATCCCTTCATCCTTAATACACAAACCAAGCTACCAAGAATCCTTCTGCTGCCATAACTATTTCATGCATACATAAAAATAAAGGAATGAGCCTAATGCCCAGCAAAGAAAATCTACTAACACATACAACATAAACATAAGACTACACAACATATACTATTAAACATATATCACAACTCTGACCCATGTACATTGTAAACATTAGGGTTTGCTAGCTAAGCAGCTATGAGCCCTAGATAACATAAAAACATTGGGGTTTACTATCTAAGCAACTATGAGCCTCAAAATACATTGAGGTTTGCTAGCTAAGAAACTATGAGCCCCTAGCAACATAAAAACATATTCATATATATATATATATATCATAACATATAAGCATACAGAAACTATTCTATTTTCCTTACCAACACCGGGATATTTGAGAACAAGGACGAAATTTGGAACACTCCTAAAACCAACAATAAGAATGGTGAGTATTTCTAAAGATAAGAGATGATAAAGAAGAGAACTAAACCAACAAGAAGAAGCTTACCGAAAAGAAACCTTAAGTTCAAAGAACTTAAATACCTAACCAAGAATTGAAAACAACGACTTGGGATCTGAATGAAACTAAAGAAAACTAAGGAATTAAATAGAAATGAACTTAAGAATAAGAATACCTTTTGATGTACTAGAACCGATCTACACCTCGATAGTGAAAACACACTCTATATCTCACTTCCCAAGTGTTTCTAAAGCTTAGGAAGATAAAGCTTTTATCCCAACCTAAGTGTTTATCACTCTATAGTAACCCTAGCAGCTTGAAGGCTCTGAACACAGCTTGAAGAATGAGAAAAATGGTTGGGTACTAGGTCCTATTTATAGAGTTCAAGGAGTGAAACTACCTCCTTTTAGCTTGAATAAAATAATGAATATCAATTGAAAAATATTTGAATATTCGTTTAACAGGTGCTTAAGACTCGGTCAAAAACGTTTAGAGGCACGTCAAGAGGTTAAGGATATTTTTAAAATTGAGAAACCGAACTTTAAAAAATACATAGGTGGGGCCGATATATCGCCCCCTATAGGCGATATATCGCCTCTCCCAGTATTCCCGAGGATGGTTTGATCGTTCGTGCAAAGTCAGAGTGTTTTTCATATCTTCCGTAGGTGATATATCGGCCACTATGCTGCGATATATCGGCATACGTGAATATATTAAACATGTAATTGCACTTTTTCAGCATAATTTGAATTGATTAATCAGGTTTGACTGAGTAATACGTGATTCCAGCAAGTTCTGGAAGGGTCTAGAGCTTCTAGAAACTTCTATTTTTGAATTATCCACTTAAAATGCTTAAATCCTCAAATAAACAAGATTGTGACAAGTGTCATGCTCTTTATGGTCTTGGAAGATTCTAGAGTTTCTAGAACTTTCTTTTATTTAAACTATAATTAAATCCTTAAATAAACATGCACACAACAAGTGTCATGATCTTATTAATTCTATCTAAACCTTATAGTATAATAAATGACATCTTTATAATCAGCTATATTAATCAAACCTTATGCTATAATTAATAATCTTAAACTATATGCTAAACTTATAAAATCTATAAGTGTTGCTACGAGTGTTCAACTAAGTCCCGGCTTGAACAAAAACCATAGTAACTATCATACTACTACTACTACTACTACTACTACTACTACTACTACTACTACTACTACTACTAATAACTTTTCTTATTCTCTTTTTTAGGAAAGGTCATTGAATAATGCCATCAATCATTCAAAGAGAAAGTGGGAGTCTAGAAATGGATCAGTTTCAACACCGCGACATCACATTCAACGGGGAATGGTGTTAGCATCTCCCACTAGCCAAATTGAGACTTGGCGTTTGAAACATTACGATAAGAAAAAAGGAGTATGGACTGGACCAGACTTACCAGAGATATAGGTAAGTAATTTAATTTTAAATTTATAACTTATTATAATTATCATTCTAATTAAAAAAAAAGAAATGTTTATGTAGGATAAAATGATGGCATTAAGGGCCCAACACACTCTAGAAGAAATTTCTGATAAAGACATTATGGAGCGTATTCTTGGACGTTCGTCTGTATACTTGAAAGGTTGGGGTCAATCTTTTTCAAGTACAACTACTACTTCCCAACGCCATACAACTGAGTCAAATAAGCCAACATATGAGGAGCTAGCCCAACGCCTTGATGAAGCAAACAATCGGCTTGATTCTATAAATGACCAACTAAGTGTTGTGGAAATACTAAGGAAAAACAATTTGATGACAACGCCTTCATCAAATCAATGTTTAGATGCAAATGTCAGAAATGATCCCGACCCCTCAATGTTAGAGGAACAAGATGATTCGTAGTAGTCTTTTTATGTTTTACTTTATTTGTTCAAAACTTTATCCTTTATGTTTTTCTTTATGAACATTTTATAACATATGTTTCTGTAACGCCCCAAACTCCAGGGACCGTTACAGTGTGCCTTGTAACCAATGCTAAACTCGCTAATTGAGTCATTTGGCCAAAATCGTGTAACTAAGTATGATTAGTAGTTTAGGGATTAAATTTTTTGATTAAGATGTAACATTTCATTAGAATGTAAACTGTATACATTGGGATCCCAAAAATATAATTTCAGAGTCTATTACAAGAAAATATTTACAATAGGCCGATCTAAGCGGCAAAACAGGGTTTAACCCTAGTTCCTCTTTCGACCCTCGGCCGTGGCGGTCGAGCAGCCGCATATGTACACGTCGTCACCTAAGCTCTCCAGCTCAAGGATGGTCCAGCTTTCTTTTGCCTTTACCTGCACCAAATAGCACCCGTGAGCCGAAGCCCAGCAAGAAAACTTAATATGCTCATGAACAGTAATAACATGTCATCAAATCATAAGGCACACGCCTAGAAGATATAGCCCTAACCAAACAGGCAACCAAATCCACATAACGATGGGTATCCAGGATAAGAAATCCTGCCATCCTGAGTTGATGACTATCAAGTCAATCTCAGTCAAATAAGTGATTTAACACTGGTGGTTCTGGTAACCATACCGGGCTGATAGCCCTGAATAGAAGAGTGACAGTGGTACAAGTCACTAAGGTGGGTTCCGTTCCCTTAATAAATAAGTGATCCTTTCACTAGCTTAACACAAGATAGGTATCTGGTAAAATAGTCACTAGCATAAACCTATCGAGTAGATAAGTGATCCTTTCACTAGCTTAAATAGGATAGGTGCATGATGACTAGTCATCAACATAACCTTCCTCATGACCATAGAGTCATAACCATGGAACTCTGTTCCCTAGCCATGTGACAAGCAGTCACCTAGGCCTTAGGCTCTGGCTTTGAGTAACTAGTCCTACACTAGCCAAGCACTTATAATTTTCTTCGACCTTCAGGTTGGTCCAGAATTAATACCCCATATGAGTCATTCAACGCTGATATCGATTAGATGTAATCTTCATTCGGCCCTGCGTTCAAGACGCTTATGCCGTTTCTGACTCTTAGGTCAGTGAAACGTGACCAGTGTTCAACCCATTGTGAACTTGACTAGTAAGTCATAGCTTCACAGATGGATCTGACACCATTGCTGATTCTGACTAATAAGTCAGTGTCGTACACAAGTAAGCAATGCCACCAAACATATATCATATGTCAAATATCTTAATACAGGGCACTCAGCATGCTTACTCAATAATTACTAGCACAACTAGGATCATGCATAAACACAGAGGCTCAAGCTCCGAACAATATCATACTCAGTATACAAAGCATGTCCTAATCACATGTTTCTCGTGCATTACATTTTAACATCCAACATGCATCAAGAATAACCATGCATGTCACATATACACAGGGTGCAGTTTTCTTACTTTTGGTTCGAGCGAGAATTAGAACAAGAACGACCCTTGAGAACGATCGATCCTTAATCCTTTAGCGGTCACCTAGTCATAACCAAATACAAACTCCGATTAATGAAAATCAACCAAGATAGGGTCTTGACCTAAACCCCACTCTCGGGACCTCGAAACATGCCCACACAGTGAGTAGATTCGATCATGGGCCTTAAGGATTGAAACCCTGAGCCAAAAACCCTTAAAAACACTCAAAACAGGGTTCTGAAGAAACAGGGTAGCACTACAGCGCTACCCTCCTAGTGCCCCAGCGCTCTTCACAGAGCCAAAATGCCTTAGCCTCCTCTGCAGGTGGCGCTGTAGTGCCCTATGCTGGGCGCTGTAGCGCTACCTTCAGCAAACATCTGCCCAGAAAGTTCTTCCTTCGATTCCACCATTTCTAACCCAAACCAAAAGCTTCCAAACATCAAATTAAGTCCCAAATGAACCCAAATACCACCTCCACATGTCCTAGGCACCACAACCCCAAAAACCCTAGCCAAAACTCCAATAAATTTGCCACTTTCCAACCCAAAAAGCCAGCTGGAACTCAACTAAGAAACATAGAGCAAAAGCAAGAGTTCTAATGGCTAAAAACTTACGTCAATCTCAGCAACACACCCTCTTCAATGGTGGAGCATAACCCTAGCTTATCCCAGCTTGGTTCCTTGGCTTGATTCCTCAAAAGAAGCTTGAAAATCCAAGGGGAAATGGAGGAGAAAAACCATTGGAAGAGAAGGAAAAATAGGACTCTGTTTTGGTTAACTTCTACAGCCTTAATGGATGATATAAATCTCTAAGGGTGAAAAGACCTACATTCCCTTAAGTCTAAAATAAAACCTTAACAGCCACCAAGGGCAAAACCGTCCTTTCGCACCTATTTCATTAATCATAATTAACACCCTCCAATTCCCACTATTCTCAATATTCTCAAACACCAATAAATTATATCCCATTACCCTTTAATCCCTGGTAATGCTCTAATCATTAAACACACCCCGAGACTCACCCCGAGCCCCAAACTTAAACCCGTTATGACTAGACTTAACACTTGCATTTCATGATCGCCTCATGCCGAAAGGCTCGAACAAGTCCACATATAATGTGGTACCATTCATAACTCACCCACATGCACGAAAATACACCATTACGCCCTCAACGGGCCAAATTACCAAAATGCCCTTATACTTATAAATACACCCATATGCATGCATTTATCATCATATAATAATATAATTCACATAAACATGCATATAATCACCAAATAACATAATAAACTAATTATGGCCCTCCCGGCCTCCTAATCAAGGTCCTAACCCTTATTAGGAAATTCGGGGCATTACAGTTTCTTTCATATTTTATAAAAATTATATGTTTTTTAGTTAATTTTTAATTAAATTTAAATATTTTTCAAAATAATTACTTAACAATGCCTACCAATATATTGTACCATTGCCTACACATATATAAGTATAGGTAAATATGGGAACATAAAAGAACACCACGTGAACCAATAGGAAACTACCACATGTAGAAAAGCTCACCAAGCCACGCAGGTGCCACGTCGGGTGCCACATCACCTGCCACGTCAAGTGACTTGTCATTTTCCATGACATCCATTAAATGACACGTAATCGACCATGCGTACCATGTCATGTGCCACATCAACCGCCACGCCATCAATTAATTTACACATAATTGACCACGTGGCATGCCACGTTCGCGGCCACGTCAAACATTAAGTCATCGACCTTGACTCATTTATGTGGGGTCCATGCTATTTTTACCTATAAATATACTAATCATAGGCAACGATATATTTCTCAACTAACTATTACCTACCAACACGCTATCTTTGCCCACAAATAATATTGGTAGGTAAAGGCCAAATTTCTTGTAGTGTCTATTAGATTGTTATTTGCCTTATCATCTATATATAAGATTTATGTTCACCAAATGGATGTCAAAACAACATTCCTAAATGGAGATCTCAAGGAGAATGTATATAAGGAACAATCGGAGGGTTTTGTTCTTCAAGGAAATGAGCATAAAATGTGTAGACTTGTCAAATCATTGTATGGTTTAAAACAGGCTCCAAAACAATGGCATTAGAAGTTTGATAAAGTCATTATTTCAAATGGATTTAGATACAAAAATGTGGACAAGTGCTTATATTCTAAGACTTGTGATGGCTATGTCACATTAATATATCTTAATGTAGATGATATGTTGATTTTGAGTAATATCATGAAAAGAATAATATAAACAAAGAGATTTTTATCTTCTATCTTTAAGATGAAGGACCTTGGAGAGGTCAATACCATTCTAGGTATCAAAGTTTGAAGAAATAGTGGGAGTTTTGTAACTCCCTACAACCTTATATCTGTTACCATGTGATTTTAAGATGTGCCATTAGCTCGCTAATCAAGGTTTCATACTGAAAAGTGTGATTAAATCGAAATAAAGAATCATTTAGTGAAAATTAAGTATAAAAGTAAAATGTTTGGACATCCAATAAAGTTATAAAAGTGATACATCGGGATCACAAAATATTGTTTCAAAATATATTTACAATTCAAAAGTTAGAGTACAGTCGACCTAAGCGACTAAATCAAATGTTCACAACGTGTCTCTCAAAACAACCCCAGGTGTGGCGCCCAGGTAGGCCAAACATGTACACGCCGCTTTATGCCCTCCACTCCTGGCCTTTTCTGTTCCTGACCTTTGCCATTCTCGACCTCTACTAATTCCGGTCTTTGCTGCTCCAGGCCTTTTCCGCTCCTGGCCTTTGCCGTTCCCAATCTCTGCCGATTATGGCCTTTGCCGCTCCTGACCTTTTCCGTTCTGTCACAAACACATGTATGACATAATGGTTACAAATAATACACATAACACTAAGCACAATATAGCTCTACGGGCACAGACAATTTTCTTACCTTAAGTCCCGAGCTGACAACATAAGGTGATCCTGAGCACGATCCCTAATCCAAAGCCTTAGCAGTAAAACTTAGTCACAATGTAATAATAAATAGCTATCATGATCTAAATCAACTAGAAGCTTCAGAATAATATACTAGCCTCCGGGACCTCGAATTCTACTAAAGTAGGTAGTAGAGTCCATCTTGAGCCCTTAAGTTTGGGTTCCCGAGCTTAAAACCATATATTGGCCATTTCCCTTAATTTGAGTCGTAGCCCAGCCCCCTAGGGTCGTGACGCACTACAAGTGAGAGAGCATTGGGTCTCACTTCTGGGGGTTCATGGGTCGCAGTGCGCCTTTACCTGCTTCGTGGCGTCTGGGCAATTTTAGAGGCTCCCAAGCCTTCTCGCACACACGGGTCGCGGTGCTTGAAGAACAGGGTTGCGGCTCAAGCCCAAAACCCAGAAATCTTCAACATTTTCAATCCAAGAATCTTCAGAATTTCCCTACCAAAACCTCATTTTTCCTAAAATCAAACTCCCAACAAGTTTACTGCAACATATACAACATTTATGACCTATAATGTAGCTCAAAACTACCTTAAATATCAAAATTCATACTTAAGCTAACAATCTCAAAAACCTTACTTGATCACAAAGGTTTACAGAGAAATCAGGTTTGTAGAGCTTACCTAAGCAAGGATTCGACCCCTAAGCTAACTCCAATCTTGTTCCTAGCTTGGTTCCTCAGTTCTCAGCCCCAAACCTCAAAGATTTGGTGTTCTTCCTTCAACTTACCAAAGCTTCCTCTAAGAGAGTGAGAGAGAGCCTAACGTGGGAGAGAGAGAGAGAGAGAGAGAGTCTTATCCTTTTGCTTTCTGATAGTTCTCAAGACTTCTAGCCCCAACTAAGGCCAACAAAAAGCTAGGAAAAGACCGAAAAGCCCCTAGTTCCAAAACTTACCCTTTAACGCCCCAAGGGCAATATCGTCTTTTGCCACTATTTTCCTGCTAAACCTCGAGTTTCCCTATTAGTTCTCGATTAATCTCCATATACCCAATTAATAACCAAATAACTACCCGTTACCCGATGTATCCCGAATACCCACTAGGTTTCCCAGAATCCCCCTAAGCTAGCACCGAGCCGAGTATTAGTCCCCGTTGTGACTATTCTGTTGATTCGCTCCCTAGGACCGCCTTGAACCACATGTCTCAAATATATCCCAGTAACACTAGGGTCTCACTCATAACACATACATAATTACATTTATGCCCTCAACGGGAAAAAATTACAAACATGCCCTAATTTACAAAAATGGGCCCACATGCATATTTAATACACATAAACATGCATATCTAGTCACGTTACCACACAAATCATTTATATCATATAATCACACGTATAGTCCACTAATCACACATACAATTCCAATTAGGCCCTCCAGGCACAGTAATTAAGGCACTCAACCTTAATAATAAATTCGGGACGATACATGTTTTGTATTGAGTCAAACCTATTATGTTGAGAAAGGGCTTGACAAATATAATCATCCCAAAATCAAAGAGGCAAATACACCATTCGCTTCAAACATGAAGTTTGAAAGGAATGAATGAAGAGTGGTGGCTCAATTGGAATATGCAAGTGCAATAGTGAGCCTAATGTACGTCAATCATTGTACTAGAGTGAACATTGTAGATGCGGTTAGTGAACTTAGTAGGTTTGCTAGGAATCCAAGTATCAAACAATGGAAGGCTATTGAAAGGATTCTTGGATACCTTAAGAGTGCCATATAATATAGCCTTCACTATTCAAATTTTCCTAGGACACTTGAAGGATATTTCGATGCTAGTTGGATATCGGGAGTGGAAGACAATCATTCCACTACATGTTGGGTGTTTACTCTTGGAGGATATCCCTTTTACTTCAGATATGGTGTCGATGATATCGATACATTGTGATAGTCAAGCTACTCTTGCTACAACATAAAATACTGTGTACAATGGGAAGTTTATAAGTCTAATACATGAATATATGAGGAAATTGATTAAAGATGGAATCATATAAATCTCATATGTTAAGACAATTGCGATTTTAGCAGATCCAATTACAAAACCTGTTGTGAGAAGGTTAGTAAGTTCTACTACCAAGGGATGGGAGTGAAACTTCAAGAATAAGAGATTCACCAATGATATCAACCCAACTCCAACCTTGTTAATATCAAGGAAAAGAGTTCAATGTGTAAGAACAAGTAATTGATAAGTTGATCGTTTTAATACTAAAAATATTATGAGTTCCATCCATGATTGTTAGTGTTAGTTGCTACCGAGTGAGGGTCAAGCCTAGGGATTTTAATGAAGTTCAGTTGACTGCAACAAGCATCTATAAAGGTAGCAAAGATGTTGTAAGAACTTTACCTATGTGAACTTAGAGGTGGTGCCGCCTCTCATGGGAGTTTAAATTTCTCCCTAGAAAGTTCATGAACGGATGACCACATGGCCATATGAGTGCTAAGCGAGAAAAGTGGGAAAAAGAATGATCAAGTGGAGGTGTGTGAATACTTGGTTCAAGAATTTAAGCAACCAATGATTTCGCTAAGACTTTATGATATTTTCACTGAAGTAAAGTTTAAGTCGAAAGGCACTTTACTTTAGGCATCAATATTGTATTGAGCTAGAGGTAAAAGTTTGTATTTAACCAAGTGGGGGTACTTTAGGATTCGTTAAAATACAAAGACCAAGTGTTCTTACACAAGCTAGGTGTAAAATACTTAATGATTTCACATAGTGAAGATGTGAAATTTGAGTTTCTATTGTAGACATTTAAAAAAAAGTATTTTTGGGTCCAAAGCAATACAATTAAGTATCTATGAATGCCCAAAAAATTTGGGAGAATTTAGAGGTATTTAAGGTCAATTTTGAGAGTTTTGACCTGCCAAAGTGGTGTTGTGTCGCCACCATAGTGGTGTTGCATCATCTAAAACCCAAGGGTTTCAGCGATGCCCAGAGGGCAATGCATCGATTAAAGGTAGGCGAGGCATTGCCTAACGTGTCTGTACATACACGTATTTTAAGCTCCAAATGATGTGTATTAAGTATCTAATCCTATTGGTTAGACCTAATGACAGTGTCTACACTATAAAAAGGTTTCCATAGAGTTTTGATAGAATTGATCACTCTCTGAAATTTCTCTCTAACTGTAATGACCCGACTTTGTGATTATAAAACCAATTAATTTACAAAATACTCTGTTGTTAAGTAAGTTAATATATACATGAATTTCTTTAAAAAAAACAAAACTTTTACTAAAACTCTTTCAAAATCAATCATTAATTAAAACACTTTTTACAAAACATGCAACTCGAGATGTCGACATTTAAAATAAATCAACTTTTATGTGCATAACGTAAGTAAAAATATATGGTTTAAGACTCAACATAAAACCAAAGTTTGAAGACCTTTAAAAACAATAATGCATAAGTAGCAACCCATGCACCCCCACGTCAACCAATCACAACATGCACACATATGACAAAGCTTGCTCCAACTCATTGCCTCAACAAACCATGCTTTTGCCCGTATCTGCAACACAAAGTACCCGTGAGCTAACACCCAGCAATAAGAGCTATGTAGGTCACAACCCCAAAGCCCAATCATAAAACATATACTAGCTCAGCTATCACAACTTAAGTCATATACAACTCATAATCCATACCTTAACATATATAGTTCCAAAACAAACCATGTTGTAGCATAACTTAACATATCATATCATAGCATATCAAAACATGTTATGTCCATAAACCAGTGCTAATCTGGTCAGTTGTGCGACCGAGCATGAATTAATGTAAGCATGCCTTTTCAAATCGTAAGCATGCAATTTATCGTAACGAGAGCATGCATTTTCATATCGAAAGCATGCCACGCAAACATACAGCAATTCACACATATCATATGCAAAATGTGCATCAAACAAACAACGTAAGCAAGTGTTTCCAGTTAATAGTAGGGAGTAGGCGTGCACACGGGTCGAGTGCATCAACTTTTTGGGTTTTGGGTGCATCAGGTTCGGGTTTTGTAGGTTTTAGGTAAGAAAATCTAGTACCGAACCCTCTCCAAAGTTTTTGGGGTCGAGTTTCGAGTAGGATTGGTCCAAAAATGGGCTTCGAGCAGAAAATGGGCCTTGGTAAAAAAAAAATCAAAAATACCATTTTTTTTTACACTTTTTTACTTTTCACATGTTTTCTTTAACTTTGTTGTTAGTTTGGTAATGTTGATTTTTTACAAATTCAGCCTTGGAAACTCTTTTGTAAAATAGATTAAATTTTTCTAAAAAGATATTTTTTTTAAATTATGTTCGCGTTCGGGTGTAACTCAAACCCGTGTTACTTAGTTTCAAAACCCAAAACATGTCGGGTTCGGACCGGATTTCAACCGAATCCGACAGGTTTTTTAAAAAATCGGGTTTTGGGTTGCGAGTCAGGTGGGTTAGCAACTTTTACAACTTTTTGGGTCAATTGTTCACCGCTAGTAATGCGTCGTGTCCCACCCTAAACCTCCACTGCCTTAGACACCTACCTATTCTGATAACTACCATGCCCCACACTTACCAAACACCAAACAATGTCATAACATAAACATAAGTCATAGCAATCCACATAATTAAATTCACACACCCAAATTGACATAAACATGCAACTACGTAAATCATCATGCAATACTCATAAAATCATAACATACATGGAAAAAATATAACCATAATCATAACATACACAAACATAGTTAGATCACACATACATAACATTTATGGCTTCAAATGCACACAATATGTTAAAATGGACACTCTTCTTACCTCAAGTCCTTCAGCGACGCAATCACCTCCCTTCAAATGCCTTGTTGAGTCCTAAATCCAAAACATACAACATGTATCCTTTAGAGACTCGTGACTTAACCAAATTTCATGAACCAAATTTTAAACTTCCTAAGACCTAATAACCCTTATAATGCCTTTAGGAAAGTCCTAAAATTCCTAAAAATGTCCCCAAGAAGTTAGGGAGGAAGTCCCCAATGAAACCCATTTAAAACAACCTCAAAATGGCCTTAAAATGAGGAAATATCCTCTTTTATGGGTATGTAGCGCAGTCGCGCTCGAAAGGAGAAATTGCAGATAATGATTCTTCTTCCAAAAACCATAACTCTCTCAATTTAAATCTTATCTGAACGATTATTTTTGCGTTTTTCTCATCTTGAATAGATCTATATCATCACACAATTCTTATAGATGAATAAAATACTGAAAAATTCATGAGAAGCCCTTAACTCAATAACTCTAACAATCTCTTGCAACAAAACTTCTTTTTCCCTAAGCTATGAACATATATCAGAAAATCAAACATTATATCTTCATTAATTCATTCCTAATATGTTTCTAACATTTATTAAACAATATCCTAGTCTCTAACATTTATATAAACCAATCATTCCAACATATCATGCTTTTTAATTAAAACCTCCATTAACATAATCCAAACCTTCAAGAATAATCAAAGAAACTTAAAAAGTGTAAAAAGTTCTTACCAAGATCATGTAGAGCAACCTAGGCCACGAAAATATCCTTCCAAAGCATCCTACTTGAGGCCCCACATGAGTGCCTAGTGATCCATACGTATATGAAGAGATCCTCCTTTTTCTTCTTCCTTAGATTTTGAACCCTAGTCTAGAGAAAGTGATAGAGAGAAAGAGCTCTCTCCATTGATCATGTGCGGAGCAGCCACCAATTGCACAATGTGAGTCTAACCCTAACCCTAACCCTAGTCTCTCACTTTCTATTTATAATGACTCACTATTGCAAAATTACCATCCTACCCTTGATTTAGGCCATTCTAACAATTTCATTAAACCTTTTTTAGTAATTCACCACTAAACTATTAGTTTCCATAATCCATAATTAAGTTATTCCCCATAATTTCTCTTTATTCCATTATGACCCTTTTTTTTTAAATCTTGACAACAAAGCCCTTAGCACTTGAAGGAGTCCATGATTCATCACTTTTACACATAATCTGAGCACCCTCTGTGCTTTCCAACATAAAATAACTTACACAAATATTAATATCACATAAACATATTCATATAATCACATAATATGTAACTACGAAAATTACAATAATACCCCTCAAATGTATTAAATTATCAAATTTCCATCGCATGCCAAAATTACCAAAATACCCATAAAACAAAAATAAAGATATTACAACTATCCCCTCATTGAAATGAATTCCATCCTTGAAATTCATGCTACCTTATCATCACTAGGTTCTCTCCTCCATGAGAGTCATTAAAAGTTCAACATTTCATTGTCACCCACTTCTTATGATCATCATGAAGCATATTGGCTAAGCACTATTGCCATGTCCAATAAACAACATATACATGTATACAATTTTGGGAATACACCGCCCTTAACTTGATTTTGACAACTTTATCACATATTTTGCTTTCAACTATTTGCCACTTGATGTTCCTGCCACTTTTGTTTGATCTAATAGTAACTCATCTTTATCGGTTCTACTTCATATTTCTATAATTGTCTCCATATGTCCAATTTTCATATTCCATGTAGCTTTCTTCACAGCTCCTTAGTATCCATAGCATTTATGTATATACTTCATACTATGCTTCTTCGTCTAGAATCTTTATTGGCTTACACCATATATATTCTTAAATCATATTCCCTTAATAATTAGATCATGCAACCAAGAAATATATCTGATACATATCCCATAGATGCCATCTTAAGTGCCCTATAACATCACATTTTAACTAATTCCTTCAGTAACACTTAAGGCTCATAATACCCATCTCATTTTTCCTTTCATCTCGTCCTTATAATAACTTTCTTTAGAGACACTTTTAGAAGTACTTGCTTCATGTTCTCAATCTTTTATTCTATCAATTCAAATGAACTAGTCCAAGTACTTGAGTCCATGTGTTTGGCTTTTCCACCAACCCTCAAAATTAGTAATTCACTTTCGATCCTTCTAAATTCTTTATTTCTAATGTGTTATATCGAACAAGTGGGTAACATCCTCATTTTTACCCCACCGCTCAAGGTGTTGTCCAAAATTTGTCACTTGTTAGTTACAACAGTAGCATAGGCTCGTTTATAAATACATCATAACCTAGTAAAATCCAAGAACTACTTCTGCATCGCGTTCCTTTGAATGTGGATCTATCCTTTACTTGTCAATTTTTTTGAGACTGAGGGTCTAAGTCCCCCTTCATCTTTATATCCATTGACTTCTAAAAAAATTCGCAATTGCTTAAGATAGTCTTAGATCTTCTATATATTCTATCAAAATCCACACTCCTTATTACAGAAATAAACCATGTTATTCCATAAATCCATCTATCCTTATCGCTAAATAATCTTCTCTCATAATCAAGTTTCCCCACACGGGGTTTCCATCCTTTGAAATGATCCTAAGATATCTTTATGCCTTTAAAATACCCTCCACCATATCCATAAAACTATTGACATCTTCGTCCAAATATTCAGTCTTAGAAGTCCATACTATCCAAGTATAAACTATTTCCAAAATGTATTCTTTCATATATCATGGTTTACTAATAACTTTATCCTTCCCATAATCATAGTTCCTTTCACCTTATCATAGTCTGAATGCAGTCTTATTGCCTCAGATTTCCAAACAGTTACCATCACTGCGTCTTAATTCACAACTCGTCTCCTAAAAAAAATTGTCCATTGCTCTTACATCCATGACTTATGCTCATTTATCCTAGTTTGCTTTGTGTTCCTCATGTCCTTATCGTCTGTGGTGAAATCTCGATGATTTTGTGCAATCCTTCTATTTGTTCGTGGCCTCCATCATGCTAGGTAGAAAAATGGGGCCTCCATTGTTGAGTATCCTTCATATGGTCGTATCGACAATGATGTGTTGTAAGTTGTCTCATTGTGCTTTACATAGTGATCTCTCCTTATATGCTAGTTTATTGTTGTTTCCGTCTAGTTTGCTCCATTCGCTTGCGGTTGTCCGCCACATCCTTTGTAGTGAGTGCTTCACACTTTCTTGTCATCATTATTATCCTTTCAAGACATAGCATGTCGAATTTCTTATTAAACCTCGTAAGTTTGTCTTGTCCTTATTGGTGAACTTATGGTAAGTAAACTTTCTTCGGTGCCTTAACCAAATACAATCTTTAATCACCTGATTCCATATATGTTTTTCTTTATAGATACCAACTTCTCCATGGTTCTTTTATCCTATTAAAATATAGGTTCCTAATCTTGTTTTCATCTTAATATCATTCTTCATTACTGGATCGTCTAGCTTCTTATTTCACGAATACCTTTAATTCGGAAAAAAAAGTTGCAATTGTTATGGGATTCTCTTTACTGCCTCCCACCACATCTAACCCTTGTTTGACCGATAAAGAACCTTTTGGGTCATCTTTGTTCTCATTAATTTGTGCTGTAGTCCCATAAAAGTGTATTCTCCTTCCACTCCATCCTTTCATCAACATCCTAATTTTTCAACTTTTCTTGCAAAGCCGAACATAATTGGTAACTTTGTACCTTATCATCGCCAAATCCCTTAGACTTCTTGGCTCATTGCCTGTCTTGAGTAAACTAACTCTGGAAGTTTTGCTTGATGTGTTCATCCAAGTTACTCTGAAAAACTTTCCAATTGAAGCTCCAAGTTCACTAAATCATATGTCTAAAACTCTGTGTAAAAATACTTATACCAAGTATTGTTGGCTTCCCATCTGTTTTCGTGCCGTATCCAAGTGTGCTCCATCATCCTTTATAGTTCAGATCTCTTTTTCTCTCATGTACGCGATTAGGATTCCCTTCTCCTATTGGCTAATCTGTGTGATGCAAGTTCGTGGTTATCATCCAACCAACCTATCCATTATCTCCCAACGACTTGACTAATTCTCAAATGTTGGAGATTGTTGAATCAGAAACCTTTGCAAGTGGATTTCATTAGTTCTTGTGTCCAGGATAGTATCAATGGCATTCCGATTGTGTTCTACCTATGTCAGAGAAGTAGCTTGCCTCAGATGATTCCACCTCTCATCTCGAGTGTAGAGTCCCAGAACTTTACTTAGCTAGTTAGATATAGTAATAGCTAGTAGTAGTTATAGTATGCTTATTACTGTGGATTTTAGTTCAAGCCGGGACTTAGTTTAACTCGTAGCAACACTTATAGATTTTATAAGTTTAACCTATAGTTTAAGAATATTAATTATAACATAAGGTTTGATTAATATAGTTGATTATAAAGATGTTATTTATTATACTATAAGGTTTAGATAGAACCAATAAGATCATGACACTTGTCGGATGCATGTTTATTGAGAAATTAAGCATTTTTTATGAATAGTTTTATAAGAGAAATATTTGAAAACCCCAGAACCTACCAGCAACTTTGAAATCATTATATGACTTAGTCAAAGTTGTTTACCCAATTCAAATTAAGCTAAAAAAGTGCAATTACGTGTATAATATTTCAGCGTATGTCGATATATCGTAGCTATAGGGGTGATATATCGCCACACGGGGAATACGAAAAACATGTAACTTCGCACAAACGCATCAACGAGCCTCGGGATATAAGGCCAGGTGATATATCGCCTACAATGGGTGATATATCGACCCTAGGGCAAGTTTTTCAAACATTTTTTAAACTGAGCTCATTTTATTCCTTAACCTCTTGATAAGCCTCTAAACATTTTGACCGAGTCTTAAGCCTCTGCTGAACGAATATTCAAATCTTTTTCAAGTAATATTCATTATTTTTATTCAAGTTAAAAGAAGATCTTTACACTCCTTGAAACTCTATAAATAGGACCTAGTACCTAGCCATTTCTCTCATTCTTCAAGTAGTGTTTAGAGCCTTCATGCTGCTAGGTTTGCTATAGAGTGATAAACACTTGGGTTGGGGTATAAGCTTTATCATCTTAAGCTTATTAAACACTTGGGAAGTAACATAAATAGTGTGTTTTTCTATATTGAGGTGTAGTTCGGTTCTAATACATTCAAAGGTATTCCTAATCTTAAGTTCATTTCAGTTTAATTCTTTAGTTTTCTTAAGTTTTCATTCAGATCCTAACTCATTATTTCTCCACTCTTGGTTAGGTATTTAAGTTATTTGAACTTAATTTTCCTTTCAGTAAGCTCTCATTCTCAGTGGTTTAGATTCATTTCTTTTTCATCTCCTTCTTTTAGAAATACCCACCTTCTCATTGTTGGTTTTTAGGAGTGTTCCAAATCCCGTCCTTGTTCTCATATCCTGGTATTGGTAAGGAAAATAGGATAGAATTTTATATGTTTATATGTTATCTTATGTTATGTTATGCCATGTAATGTTATATTATGTATAAACCTTGGGCATAAGACTTGTATAGCTAACAAGCCCCAATAAATTATGGGCATATGACTTGCTTAGCTAGCAAGACCCCACCAATCTATTGGGCATACGACTTGTTTAGTTTACAAGCCCCAAGTAGTATAATGGTCATTGTAGAAGTATATGACATATGTTTATAGTATATGTTTATGATATAGTTTATGTGTATGTTTTATGTTTTCAGTAGATTTTCCTTGCTAGGCATTAGGCTTATTCCTTTATTTTTTTATGTATGCAGGAAAATAGCTATGGCGGCGAAAGGATTCATGGCAGCTTGGGGTTGTGTATTGAGGAAGAGTGGATTCAATGGACTGCGTGAACAATTCGAGGACAAAGTTATTTTCAGTCTTTTTAATTATGTTTCTATGTTTTTTTTGCCACATTTGGCTTTGTAAACAATTTTTATTAAGTTACAGTCATGTTTTATTTTTCAAACAATGGGTTCCCATACCCCGAATTTATGAATTTCAACATTTACCTTATAGTTTTTAATAAAGTTATGAATGTTTTGTATGTATGTTTTCTTAATAATAGTGTCTATGTATAGTAGTTTTAATGGTCCAAAGTCTTAGAATTAGTTGGGTCATTACAGTTGGTATCAGAGCAACGGTTCATTCGCATGAAGTTCTCCTTGATACACACGCTCAAGCTCTGAATCTAACTGCCAAGTAAGTGTTTAAGTTATAGTTATTATGTTTATACGTATAGCTAACGATTTTAGCCTTTATGTTTTCAGTTAAGAATGAACGGAGCATTAACTTATGAGGATATTCGAGCCATTAAGGCCTTAAAAAAGATTAGAGAACCAACAAACACCGTAGGAGCACTAGAAAGAATCACTCGAAGACTACTTCTATTTCACAGGGAGATAGGTCACCTCCAAGAAACTAAGCAGATTATGATGAGATCAACGGAGCAATACGCTTTAGTAATTAGACTTTTTAAAGACTATCCAACTTTGATTGCAGCCTTAGAAGATATCTGAGAGACGATAGATGATGAAGATGAGTTACCGGTAGCTATGAGATATTATTTTCTCATACTTATGTTTGCTTCTAAAATGGAATTCCAATTTACCAATGAGCAAAAACATAGAATTTTTACGAATCTTCCTCGGGGGCATTTTGAGGCTCAAGACAGTGATGACTATGAAGAAATAGACAATGACATGTTAGATGAAGGATCGGATGTAGAAGATCCCGATTTTTAGAATAGATTAGTTTCTTTATTTGTTTTATTTATTATTTGTTTTCTTTTATGATTGTACATAGCGAAAAAACTTTTTCCAAATAAATATCAATGTTATTTTGATGACATGTATGAGTTTGATTTTTCTTTTGCAATCATAATAAATAATGCCTGAGTTCGGTGAGGGTGGATACAAATCAATGAAATGGGTTCTCTATATTGAGAGTTAGGGGGTCATAGTAGTGGGAATGATTTTACTGATCCAAGCCCTCCCTCAATATGGTTAACTTTGGAACAAAGATGAGTTTCGAGCCTGAGAATTAAGTCATATAGGATGATTAGAAACAGACTTAGAAAATAATAAGGATGGCTTATTTTTCTAAGTATAGCAACCCATTCTAATAATATAGAAGGCTTATATAATTTCCATAAGAAATCATAATTAATAGGTCCGAGTTATGTTTGTTTAGATTAAGTTTGTGCCTTAGAGCCTATTAGGGTAAAGTTCTAACATGTTTTTCTCAACTGTTAGAACTCTGCTGAAGATGTCACTTCGAAGATCTTCTCACAACAATGCTAATGCCTCCAACGCTGCTCCTGAGAGCAATGAAGCCCCTCTGGTTCGCAGAAGGGAACTGCGTGCTACTAACCGGAATGCGCCGCCGCTGTCGCCAATTGACAACATTGCAGAAATTGCTCGACTGCTCAGCCTCAGACTCAACCTCTGCCTCCGCCACAGCCTCAAAAAATGGCCCCAGCACCCCATTAAGTCAGTCCATACGGGGGATGGCCAGTGCCGAACTATGCGCCATACGCAGCTCAGCACATGGAGCCAGTTTATGTGCGGTTTCGTAAGCAACACGCTCCAAAATTTGAAGGGACTACAGACCCCTTCGAGGCAGAAGAATTGCTCAGAAATGTGGAGCCAATCATGCGCACATGAATTTTGGCAATGCGGACCGCATATCCTGTGTTTTGTCATTGCTCAAGAAAGATACTAGAATATGGTGGGACTTAGTTCAACAGACTCATGATGTTGCCACCATGACTTGGACCCGATTTGTGGAGATGTTCCACAAAAAGTACTACAATTCGGCGGTCATCGCTTCAAGAGTCGAGGAATTTGCTGGTCTGAAGCAAGGGAGTTTATCAGTGGCAGAATATGCTCGACAGTTCGATCGATTAGCTAAGTTTGCACCAGAAATGGTTCCAACTGACTTTCTGAGGGTGACCAAGTTCGTTAGAGGACTTCGACCGAAGATTAAGCTAGGGATTAAGCTAGCAAACCCAGAAAATACTACCTATGCCGATGTTCTAGAAACGACAATAGAAGTAGAAAGGCTTCAGGCAAATGTTAGTAAAGAGGAAGCCAGTAAAACTGAGCCTAAACAGCAGAGTCAACCTCAGACTAGTCGAAACAACAACCACAACAACAATAATAACGGTCAAAAAAGAAGGCATCCTGACAATAAGCAGTCCGATAGCTATAAAAGGGCACGGATGAATAATGGAGGTAATAGGTCGGGTTATCTAGAATACCCGCAATATGCTAAGTTCCAAAAGAAACATCCTGGTGAATGTCGAGCAAACACCAAGGGATGCTACAACTGTGGCCAGGAAGGACACCGGAAGAGAGACTGTCCCCAGCTCAAGCCAGAGGGGAAAAAGAAAGACAAGATGGTTTCTGTCAGGGTATTTGCCTTAACCCAAGGAGAAGCTGATGCTAGCAATAAAGTGGTCACAGGTCAGGTTTCTATCCTTAATAATATATGTTCTGTATTATTTGATTCGGGAGCCACTCATTCGTATATCTCGTTAGGAATGATAGAAAAACTAGACAAACCTTATGAATGATTTAGAACTAGGTTTGTAACAGAGTTGCCTTCAGGCAAAGTAGTTCTATCATCACAGATAGTACGAGGCGCACCGATCAAGATTGAGGACGTAGAACTAGAAGGAGATTTGATAGAACTGGAGATCAAAGACTTCGACATAATTTTAGGCATGGAGTGGCTAGCAAGGCATGGCGCAACCATCGACTGCAAATGCAAGAAAGTGACGTTCGAGACTCCTGACGACCAGAGACTATGCTTCATGGGACAAGTTTCAGGACTACGCCCACTGCTAATATCATCTCTCAAAGCTCAAAGGATGATAGAAAAATGATGTCAAGCATTCTTAGCCAGCATCACATATGTGGTAAAGGAAACACCACTTAAGGTTGGAGACGCCCGCATTGTGAGAGAATTCCCAGAAGTATTTCCTGATGACTTACCAGGGTTGCCGTCGACTCAGGAAGTTGACTTCACGATCGAATTAGTACCAGGCACCGAGCCTATCTCCAAGGCACCATAATAGATGGCACCTACATAACTCAAGGAGTTAAAGACGCAGCTATGAGAACTCCTAGACTTGGGCTTCAATAGACCGAGCCATTCGCCATGGGGAGCACCGGTTCTATTTGTGAAGAAAAAGGATGGAAGCATGCGGATGTGCATAGATTACCAGGAGCTGAATAAGGTAACGATTAAGAATAAGTACCTGCTACCCCAAATTGACGATTTGTTTGATCAATTCTGAGGCGCGACCGTGTTTGCAAAGATTGATCTACGGTCCGAGTATCACCAGCTCAAGGTACGGGAAGAGGACATTCCTAAGACAACTTTTAGAACTTGTTATGGGCATTACGAGTTTTTAGTTATGTCTTTCGGTCTTACCAACGCTCCAGCTGTGTTTATGGATTTAATGAATAAGGTCTGTAAGGATTACTTGGATAAATTCATCGTAGTGTTCATCGACGACATATTGGTGTACGCAAAGGACAAAGTCGAGCATGAGGAACATTTAAGGATGACCTTGTTACGACTAAAGGACCATCAACTGTACGCTAAGTTCAAGAAGTGCAAATTTCGGCTTTCGCAAGTAGCATTCCTCGGGCACATCGTATCCAAGGACGGAGTTGCAGTAGACCCATCTAAGGTAGAGGCTGTGAAGGATTGGCCAAGACCAAAGAACACATCAGAAGTAAGAAGCTTTCTGGGATTAGCAGGTTATTATCAGAGGTTTGTAGAGGGCTTTTCTATGATAGCCACTCTGCTCACCAACCTGACCCGGAAGCAACAGAGGTTCAACTGGACTTATAAGTGTGAAGAAAGCTTCTAGTTTCTTAAAGATAAGTCGTGCTCAGCACCAGTACTCTGTGTACTGACACCCAACGACAAGTTTGTAGTCTATTGCGATGCGACGAACCAAGGGTTGGGTTGCATACTGATGCAAAATGACAAGGTGATAGCCTACGCCTCAAGTCGGCTGAAGGAGTACAAGCAACACTATCCAACACACAATATGGAGTTGGTAGCAGTGGTCTTTGCATTGAAAATTTGGCACCATTATCTTTACGGAGAACGGTGTGAGATTTATACGGACCACAAAAGTTTAAAGTACTTCTTCACTCAGAAAGAGCTCAACATGACGCAATGCAGGTGGTTAGAGCTAGTGAAGGATTACGACTGCGAAATCCTATACCACCCAGGAAAGGAAAATGTAGTTCCTGATGTGCTAAGTAGGAAGAGTTATGGAAGTCTAGCAGCATTAGCCGGAATAGAGAAGCCGCTACAGCGGGAGCTGATTAGTGCCGGAATAGAAGTAGTCATCGGTAAGCTGGCTAATTTTTCTATCCAGTCAAATCTGTTAGGAGATATACGGATTGGGAAAGGGCATGATGACACATTAGTGGCACATATGAATGTAGTTAGAGAAAGCAAGGCCACATATTTCTCAATATCAAGTCAAGCGTTATTGAGATATAAGGATCGGGTCTGCCTACCGAATGATCAATGGATTAAGATAAAGATCTTAGAAGAAGCGCACAGTACCCCATATTCAGTTCACCCAGGGTCGACGAAGATGACTCACGATCTCAAGGCAATGTACTGGTGGCCAGGAATGAAGAAGGATATAGCGGAATTTGTGTCTAAATGTCTAGTATGTCAGCAAGTGAAAGCAGAACATCAGCGGCCTGCGGGCTTATTGTAACCGCTTAGCATACCAGAATGGAAATGGGACGATATAGCTATGGATTTCGTGACGGGTTTGCCACGAACAAGTAAGCAGCATGATTCAGCTTGGGTAGTAATAGATAGACTAACCAAGTTAGCTCATTTCCTGCCTGTTAAGACTTCATACACAGTGGATCAATACATAGACATCTATGTCCAAGAAATAGTACGGTTGCATGGAATTCCCAAGACAATAGTGTCCAATAGAGGATTAGTGTTTACATAGAGATTTTGGGGAAGTTTACAGCAAGCCATGGGTACTAAATTATGTCTTAGTACGGTGTTTCATCCTCAGACAGACGGTCAGTCCGAGTGTACCATACAAATTTTAGAAGATATGTTGCGCGCTTGTGTACTTGATTTTGGAGGATCATGGAATAAGTACTTACCGCTAATAGAGTTCTCCAACAACAATAGCTACCAGTTAACGATCGGGATGGTACCTTATGAGTTACTTTATCGAAGAAGGTGTCGATCACCGCTACATTGGGACAAGGTTGGAGAAAGGCAGCTTCTTTGTCCCAAAGCTATTAGAAAAGCTCAGGAAGCAGTAGCGCTAATTAGAAATTGTATGCTCGCTGCTCAAAGCCATCAGAAAAGCTATGCGGATGCCAAGCGGCGGGATGTGGAATTCAAAGTCGGAGATCAAGTCTTCCTAAAGATATCTCCTATGAAAGGTGTGAAGCAGTTTGGAAAGAAAGGCAAGCTTAGTCCCCATTTTATAGGTCCTTTTGAGATATTTGACAAAGTGGGAGCAGTTGCATATAGATTAGCCCTACCGCCAGCTCTAGCAGATAGCCACAATGTGTTCCACATTTCAATGTTGCGTAAGTATGTGTCAGACCCGTCTCACATCCTTAAGTATAATACAATAGCACTCCAGAAAGACTTGAGTTATGAGGAACGACCGGTTAGCATCCTAGATAAAGGGATGAAGCAGTTACGGTTCAAAAGTATTCCGATAGTCAAAGTCCTATGGAGCAATAGTTCTGAACGAGAGGCGACGTGGGAGTTGGAGAAGGACATCCAAGATTGGTATCCGGATTTGTTTGTTAAGTAAATTTCGTGGATGAAATTCTTTTTAGTAAGGGAGAATTTTAGACTCCCAAAACTTTACTTAGCTAGTTAGATATAGTAATAGCTAGTAGTAGTTATAGTATGTTTATTACTGTGGATTTTGGTTCAAGCCGGGACTTAGTTGAACACTCGTAGCAACACTTATAGATTTTATAAGTTAAACCTATAGTATAAGAATATTAATTATAACATAAGGTTTGATTAATATAGTTGATTATAAATATGTTATTTATTATAATATAAGGTTTAGTTAGAACCAATAAGATCACGACACTTGTCGGGTGCATGCTTATTGAGAAATTAAGCATTTTTTATGAATAGTTTTTTAAGAGAAATATTTGAAAACCCCAGAACCTGCCAGCAGCTTTGAAATCGTTATATGACCCAGTCAAAGATGTTTACCCAATTCAAATTAAGCTAAAAAAGTGCAATTACGTGTATAATATTTCAGCGTATGCTGATATATCGCAGCTATAGGGGTGATATATCGCCACACGGGGAATACAAAAAACACGTAACTTCGCACAAACGCATCGACGAGCCTTGGGATATAAGGCCAGGCGATATATTGCCTACAATGGGCGATATATCAGCCCTAAGGTAAGTTTTTCAAATGTTTTTGAAACCGAGCTCATTTTATTTCTTAACCTCTTGATAAGCCTCTAAACGTTTTGATCGAGTCTTAAGCTTCTGCTGAACGAATATTCAAATGTTTTCAATTAATATTCATTATTTTTATTCAAGCTAAAAGAAGATCTTTACACTCCTTGAAACTCTATAAATAAGACCTAGTACCCAGCCATTTCTCTCATTCTTCAAGCTGTGTTCAGAGCCTTCAAGCTACTAGGTTTGCTATAGAGTGATAAACACTTGGGTTGGGGTATAAGCTTTATCATCTTAAGCTTATTAAACACTTGGGAATTAAGACAAATAGTGTGTTTTTCTATATCGAGGTGTAGTTCGGCTCTAATACATTCAAAGGTATTCCTAATCTTAAGTTCATTTCAGTTTAATTCTTTAGTTTCTTTAGTTTTCATTCAGATCCTAACTCATTATTTATCCACTCTTGGTTAGGTATTTAAGTTCTTTGAACTTAAGGTTTCCTTTCAGTAATCTCTCCTTCTCGGTGGTTTAGATTCATTTCTTTTTCATCTCTTTCTTTTAGAAATACTCGACTTCTCATTGTTGGTTTTTAGGAGTGTTCCAAATCCCGTCCTTGTTCTCATATCCCAGTATTGGTAAGGGAAATAGGATAGAATTTTATATGTTTATATGTTATCTTATGTTATGTTATGCCATGTAATGTTATATTATGTATAAACCTTGGGCATATGACTTGTATAACTAACAATCCCCAATAAATTATGGGCATATGACTTGCTTAGCTAGCAAGACCCCACCAATCTATTGGGCATATGACTTGTTTAGTTTACAAGCCCCAAGTAGTATAATGGCCATTGTAGTAGTATATGACATATGTTTATAGTATATGTTTATGATATAGTTTATGTCTATGTTTTATGTTTTCAGTAGATTTTCCTTGCTGGGCATTAGGCTTTTTCCTTTATTTTTTTTATGTATGCAGGAAAATAGTTATGGCGACGGAAGGATTCATGGTAGCTTGGGGTTGTGTATTGAGGAATAATGGATTCGATGGACTGCGTGAATGATTCGAGGACGAAGTTATTTTCAGTCTTTTTAATTATGTTTCTATGTTTTTTTTTCCGCACTTGGTTTTGTAAAGAATTTTAATTAAGTTGCAGTCATGTTTTATTTTTCAAATAATGGGATCCCATACCCCGAATTTATGAATTTCAACATTTACCTTATAGTTTTTAATAAAGTTTTGAATGTTTGTATGTATGTTTTCTTAGGAATAGTGTCTATGTATAGTAGTTTTAATGGTCAAAAGTCTTAGAATTAGTTGGGTCATTACATCGAGCCCTATTAATTCCTCAACGTCGGAGCAATCGTCCCTTTTTTCCTTGGGTCGTAAGAGCTAACTGATTGCCTCCTTGGGCTAATTCTTCACAACCAAGACATGTTGGACCACACACAACATGACTCCAAAAATTGTTGACAACCAACAATCAAACATACAAAAAGTTCTACCAAATAACAACACAAAAAGCTAGCACTACAAACAAACAACAAGCAAACATGCAAAAGAATACATATAACACATATATCATACACAAAACACACTATAAGTGTAGGGTGATAAAGGATTATGCCCATCCTTAAGTCATTTCAGTCAACTGGGGACCTAGCAGCCTTACCACATGAATACCAATGCCCAACTTTCCCTTAACGTCACTTGATGCATTTTTTTATCCATCAAATACTCACAAGTAGGCTCTCACTAATTCCCAAGTCAAAGACAATGAGTTATTGTAACAAATATTTTCTTATTTTTTATTCTCAGTTTGTTATATTAAATTACCTTAGGCTATTCCACTCAATAACCATCAAACTAGTTGCTTGGATCAACCTACAACTTTTCTTGTCATTCCTTATGTACATAATCAAATTTAATCTCACAACCAAGTCAAATCCTTATCATTAGTATAAACTCGTAAAGTTTAACCACTCACACGCACTGTCTACCCATCATTGTATCATGACAACATATCATTTTTTACACTATACTTTTATCCTTATATCATTTTGAATTACAACTTAACTATAACATCCCCATTATAGATCATAAATTCCTATCAAACTATCTTGATACAAATGTTTCTCTATCAAACCATCACGGTTATAACTAAAAGGAAAAACGCAGTGTGGCGCGTTAAATGCAATGCGACATGTTAAACATAACGCCACTCGACCTTATTCCGCCAATCATTATACCCATTTCTCTCACTTGTAACTTCCAGCCATACTAACCCAAACCTTCCTATAAGAATACGACTTAAGTCTAACCTTACTAAATCTGTGTTAACATGCAACAACAAAGCGTAAAAACAAAACAAAATAAAATATCTAAATTAAGAAATAAAACTTACAGTGCGATGAGTCAAGTCTTCCCAGTCTTCATGTGCATATCGTGAGGGTCTATAGGAACGTTAAAAACCAATTTACTGATACCAAATGTAACGACCTAACTTTGTGAGTTCATAACCAAAAAATATACTCTGTATTTAAGTAAATTAATATATACATAAATTTCTTTAAGAAAACAAAAATTTTGTTGAAACTCTTTTAAAAACAATCATGAATTAAAACACCTTTTACAAAACATGCAACTCGAGATCTCGACATTTAAAATAAATCATCTTTTATATGCATAACGTAAGTAAAAATACATGGTTTAAGACTCAACATAAAACCAAATTTTCAAGACCTGTAAAAACAATAATGCATAAGTAGCAACCCCTTAACCCCCAGATCAACAAATCACGAAATGCACACATATAACCGAGCATGCTCCAACTCATCGCATCAACAAACCATGTTTTTTTTCCTTACCTGCAACATAGAGTACCCGTGAGCCAACGCCTAGCAAGCAGAGTTATGTAGGTCACAACCCCAAAGCCCAATCATAAAACATATACTAGCTTAGCTATCACAACTTAAGTCATATACTACTCATAATCTATACCTTAACATATATAGTTCCAAAACAAATCATGTTGTATCTTAACATATCCATAGAATAACTTAAGACATCATAGCATATAATATTTTATCATAATCATAGCATATTACAACACAATCATAACACGTATTATCAGTGTCGTTCCGACAGTAAACCAATGCTAATGGTCATTTGTGCAACTCAGCACGAATTAACGTTAGCATGAATTTTCATATCGTAAGCATGCAATTTATCGTAACGGGAGCATGCATTTTCATATCGTAAGCATGCCACAAAAACATACAGAAATTCACACATATCATAATCAAAATGTGCATCAAACAAACAACGTAAGCAAGTGTTGACAGTTAATAGTAGCGAGTGGCATCCCACCTTAAACCTCCAAAGTCTCAGACACCTACCTGTTCTAATAACTACCATGCCCCACACTTACCAAACACCAAACAATGTCATAACATAAACATAAGTCATAGCAATCCACATAACTAAATTCACACACCCAAATTGACATAAACATGCAACTACGTAAATCATCATTCAAGACTCATAAAATCATAAGCATGGAAAAAATATAAACATAATCATAACATACATAAACATAGTTAGATCACACATACATAACATTTATGGCTTTAAATGCACACATAGTGTTACAGTGGCCAATCTTCTTACCTCAAGTCCAGCAGTGACGCAATCACCTCCCTTCAAATGCCTTGTCGAGTCCTAAATCCAAAACATACAACATGTATCCTTTAGAGACTCATAACTTAACCTAATTTCATGAACCAATTCTTAAACTTCCTAAGACATATTCACCCTTATAATGCCCTTAGGAAAGTCTTAAAAGTCCTAAACATTTCCCCAAGAAGTCAAGGAGGAAGTCTCCAACGAACCCCATATAAAACAACCTCAAAATGGCCTTAAAATGAGGACATATCATCTTTTATGGGAATGTAGCACGGTTGCCCTATCCCTTGGTCGCGCTCGCGCTCGAAGGAGAAATCACATATCACGATTCTTCTTCCAACAGCTATAACTCTCTCAATTTAAATCTGATTTGAACAATTCTTTTTGTGTTTTTATCCTCTTGAATTGATCTATATCATCATACAATTCTTATAGAAGAATAAAATACTAAAAAATTCATGAGCAGCCCTTAACTCAATAACTCTAACAATCTCTTGCAACAAAACGTCTTCCCTAAGCTATGAACATATATCAGAAAATCAAACCTTATATCTTCATTAATTCATTCCTAATATGTTTCTAACATTTATTAAACAATATCCTAGTCTCTATCATGCATATAAAACTAATCATCCCAACCTATCATGCTCTTTAATCAAAACCACCATTAACATAACACAAACCTTCAAGAACAATCAAAGAAACTTAAAAGGTGTGAAAAGTTCTTACCAAGATCATGTAGAGCATCCTAAACCATGGAAATCTCATCCCAAAGAATCCTACTTGAGCCCCCATACGTATATGAAGAGATTCTCCTTTTTCTTCTTCCATAGATCTTGAACTCTAGTCTAGAGAGAGAGAGTGAGAGAGAGAGAGAGAGAGTCATCTCCTTTGATCATGTGTAGAGCAGCCACCAATTGCAAAATGTGAATAAAATCCTAACCTTAGTCTCTCACTTTCTATTTATAATGACTCACTATTGTAAAATTACCATCCTACCCTTGATCTAAGTCATTCTAACAATCTTATGTTAAAATTTTCTTCACAATAAAGCCCTTAGCACTTGAAGGAGTCGGTGATTCATCACTTTTACACATAACACGCACAGCCTCGATCTTTTCTAACATAAAATACCTTACACATATATTAATATCACATAAACATATTCATATAATCACATAATATGTAATTAAAAATATATGAAAATACCCCTCAAGAGTATTAAATTACCAAATTTCCATCACAGGCCAAAATTACCAAAATACTCATAGAATGAAAATGTGGATATTATACTAACCTCCTCTCTCTAGCTTTCAATATCACAAGTTTTCTCCATTGTCTTTGTGAATTTAAAGGCTAGTTCAAGCCTAATTCTTATTTCCTCTTAGAAAAGCCTTAAGCATCAATTAAGGGCTAGGGAATAGAGAATTTGGACAGAAATACTCCTCGTGGATAAGCCTTGATTTTTTTTTCTCATTGAAGAAGAAGAAGTTCAAGTGGTGCTCTAGCAAGGGTTTGAATCCTTCAAGAAGATCCAAGAGTTTTGGTTAAAATCTTGGGTTTTCATCATCTATCTCAATCTTTTGTTGGTCTCTATAAAAGATAATTGTGTGTAGATTTTTATTATTGTGTTGGTGTAATCTCACTATTTCCCAACAAGTAAGAGTCGAGGTTTTTAGAGGTAAGTATTCTCCATTTTCTTTTAAGTATTCTCATCATCTATGTGAATTTCTAAGAGATATGATATCGTTGCTTAGGGTTCTCAAACACTTCAAAGGAGGAGATACCATTATGGTTTCGGTGACCACAAGGAAAGGTATCCATTTTGAGTTTTTACTATTTTCATATCTATGCTAGAATGAAGTGGTATCTTGAGGAGATATTTTCTACATTTTGTCTAGTGGTTTCGAGTTTGTTTTAAGGGTTGAGTTTAATTATTTATGATGTTTATAAGTTCTTGAATGTAGAGTTTCTCACACCAATTTTCTCTCAAAGACTCTCACGCCAAGGTAAAAAAGTTAGACTTTGTTCATGAGTTTATGTTGCATGTGTGTATGCTAATATTTTCAAGCACAAATACTTAAGAAGATGAGATATTTGGCAGTAGTTTCCCCAGAATAATGATTGGGGTGGTCTCTGAGAACAATTATTCCTCCCAGCTTCTATCCTATTTATGTGTGGTTATGTTTTGATGAGTTTATGATGGTAGTTTGATGTTATGGTTGTTGATTATGATTTGATAAGTTATGTGTTTTATATGTTTATGATGATCATTGTTGGTACAAGTATTTGGGTAGACGAGTTTACCATGTATGAATGTTTGGCAGTGGTTGCCCCAGAACTATGACCTAGGTGGTCCCAGGAGGAACACCTATCCTCACCCATCTTCTATTCTGTAACGACCCAACTATTCTAGACCATGGACCATTAATAACTACTATACTAATCATAAGAAAACGTACATATGAAAACATCATATGTAACGCCCTACTTCCTTAGAGCCGTTACTAAGTGAGTTTAAAAATGTGCTTTCATCTCGCTAATCGAGGTTTTAGATCAAACAGTGTAATTAAGCTATAAACAGAGAGAAACCCTTAGAAATATTAATTTCCATAGAAAATCATAAAAGGTTTACACTTGGGATCCCAAAATACAGTTTAGAAATGTTTACAACATATTAATTAAACCAGGTCGACTAGACGACAAAATAAGAGTTTATCTACAAGCATCTCCCAAAATCCTCTGGCCATGGCTGCCAGGCTGGCCGAACATGTACACGCCGCCTCACACCTGCTGTACTCATGGTTGGTTTATCATCTCTGTACCCTTTACCTGCACCACAGAGCATCTGTGAGCCGAAGCCCAGCAAGAGAACCCACAAGCAGATAACATATGCAACACATATATCAAACATACCAACATGCCACCAATGGCTAAACACGTACGGCCTAGCCGTCCCAGGCATTTACCAAGCCCTGGGGTCGCGGACCATGCCGTAAGGATATCCCAGGTATCCTTCTGGGAACTCGCCCTGGCAACTCGCACTCCACGTGCTCAGCACTGCTCCCGGCCCCTTTGCCGTTCTCGGCCTTGCACTCAACGTGCCCAACGCCGTTCCCAGCCCTTTCGTCGTTCTCGGTCTACACCGTTCCCGGCTCAAGCCGACCATTCACATTATAACTCACAAATCATAACAAGCAAGCATAGAATTCTAGCATCATCAGCTAAAGGGCTACGCCCCGCAGTTCTAACATATTGGGCTCGGCCCTGCACACCAATTTATTCAAGTACATTGGTCTCAGCCCTGCACACAAGCTCTATGGGAACAAGGGCTCTCTTACCTGAGTTCCGAGCTTTCCGAGCACCGATGTCCCGAGCACAGTCCTCAAACTGGAGCCTCGTCGAAATCCCTAGTCACAACACATCACCAATATTCAGTCATCAAGTTCTAATCCAATGAATAACTTTGAGCCACAACCCTAACCTCCGGAACCTTGAATTCTATCAATCCGGGTGATAAAATCCATCCCGAGCATAAACCATTGAATTCCCAGGCCTAAACACCCTTAAAAACGCATACTGGCACTAAGGGCCGCGGCCCCACCCTCAAGAGTCGCGGCTAGCCTCAAAACAGAGGCTAGCACCTCACTTACCCCCACGCGGGCCGCAGCGCGCCCACCAAGCGCCGCGGCGCGCATGAACCTTCTCGGCCTCCCATGGCCGCGCGCGCACACGGGCCGCGGCGCACCCCTTCTAGGGCCGCGGCGCTCCCCACCGAACCCAGATTTTCCACCATTTTTCCTTACCTTTCCTCAAGCTAACTCACCCAAAACTCACCTATCAAACCCAGATTTTTAACACATACACTCCAGCTCAATAACAACACCCCCATCAAAAGCTACTCCAAAACCCATCTAAAGTACTCAAGAACACATCAAACTTAACTAGCATGCAACTCTTACAAACCAGCAGAAAATTAAAGCATAAACCCATAATTAAAACTTACCCTCTTGCTGAACTCAATCCTTGAAGTTGATCCTCAATTCCCCAAGCTTCAAGCTCCCAAGTTTCCTCAGCCCAAATCCTTGCTTAAACTAGCTTACACCAAATTCCCTTGAGTTGCTTCTTAGAGAGTGAAAGAGAGAGATGGAAATGATAAGAGATACTATCCTTAGTTGAAAAACAGAGACATAAGTCGGTTCCCAAAGCTTCTACATATTTCCCCTTTTTGTTTTATTTGACTTAAGTCTAAAGAGTTACCTCAAAGCTCGGGGTACCAAAACGTCCCCGAGGGCAAAATGGTAAATTTCTCCAATATTCCCGCCTAGACATTCTATCCTCAAATATATCTCCAAATATTTATTTTCATGTCCCGATAATCCCATAACACACCTAGTACCCAAATTACCCCTCGACTCGCCCCGAGTCGGAATCTCAACCCCGTTGTGACCCTCCGGCTAACCGCTCCCCAGGACTGTCTCGGACCATGCTGCACAGACATTTCACATGTATACAACATATATCACATTCACGCCCCTAATATCCAGTCGGGGCCCACATGCACATTTAACTCACTAAACATGCATCACTATCACATGTTCACATTAATTCACCCATTAACACATTAAGGCATAATAAATCATTTATTTCCCTCCAGGCACACTAATCAAGGTCCTAAGCCTGATTAGCAAATTCGGGTCGTTACATCATAACTTTATTATATAAAGAAAAGGTTTGAATACATAAATACTTTACTTAGGATATGGGATCCCATTGTTTTGAAAATAAAGCAAAACATAACTTAGTAAATGGGTTACAAAATCAAGTACGGAAAATAATACATGGAAATCATAATTTAAAGACTTAAAGACTTCATCCTTTAATCGAACGCTCAGTCCATCGATTCCATCCAGCCTCAATACACAACCCCCAAGCTGCCAAGAACCTTTCAGCCACCATAGTTATTTTCCTGCACATATAAACATAAAGGAATGAGCCTAATGCCCACCAAGGAAAAACTAACAACATAAATCATATACATAAAATTCTATCATAACATATGCTATATCATAAACATATACTATATCATAAACATATGTCATATACTACTACAATACTACAATGGCCATCATACTACTTGGGGCTTGTTAACTAATCAAGTTATATGCCCATTAGATTTGTGGGGCTTGCTAGCTAAGCAAGTCATATGCCCATAAATTTATTGGGGCTTGTTAGCTATACAAGTCATACGCCCAAGTCTACCAACATACATAATATAACATTTCATAACACAACATATCATAAGATAACATATAACATATAAAGTCCTATCCTATTTTCCTTACCAATATACCGGGATATGAGAACAGGATCGAGACTTTGGAACACTCCTAAAAGCCATAATAGAAAGGTGAGTATACTAAAGAAAATAGATGAAATGAACGAACTATACCATCAAAAAGATACTTACCAAGAATCTTACGTTCAAGATCTTAGATGCCTAACCAAGAATAGAGAATACGAGTTAGGATTTTGAGTAGAAAAACTATAAGAAGAACACAGAAAGGAACTAGAAGAAGGAATACCTCAAATGCTTCTATAACCGAACTACACAGTCATAAAAATACTACAACTATTGCTATTGCTACTACTATTTAACTAGCTAAGTAAAGTTCTTAGACTCGACATATTCCATAATACTTGTTGCCTTTAATGTTTTATTTATGAATATATGAATGCTAAGTTTGACATATGGTTTGTCTGAGAATGCATGTTACGACCTTTGTGGTGTTTATGCTATGACTAGTTGATGTTATAAGATGTTGTGCATGCTAAGACATCAAATTGTATGTTAGTACAATCATTAGTGCTATGAGAATGAGAAAGATAGATAAATGGTAAAATTTTAAGTTAATGTTAGAAATTCCATGGAAATGTTATAACATTGTATGAACTAGGAAGTTGTGATTTTTATGTTAGTTCTTAAAATGACTATGATAATTGGAATGTTTTGTTTGAATGTTTGTACTTCCTTACTGAGCTTTCGAGCTCACCCCCTTATTTTCCCTCCAGTTGTAGGTATTATTTGAATGTCTACTTATGAGCGCAGCGAGTTGAAGCCCATCCAAATGAAGTATGTATGTTGTGGGGGCCATATGGACCAGAAAATGATCAAGAATGCCACATGTTTGTTTTATCTTTTAAACACTTTAAATAAGACCAGTATCATCTTAGAAATATAATAAGGTTTTTAAATTACTTATTATGTTGCATTAAATGTCTTATTGAAAACTTAGATCCAATTTATTCTTCATGTTTTATTATTAAGGTGAATTGGCAAAAGTAGTATTTTATTATGAATTATTATGTATTTTCGAAAAGATAGAATATTTAGGGTGTTACACCTGTCCAAGCCCGTCAATGGCCAAGACATATATTTGTATCTGACAATTTCAGAACATGCCATGAGCATGACGTTAGTTCGATAAGAGAAAAAATGCACCACCTTTTCTATTATGTTAGTAAACAATTGATGGGTGCTGAGACGCAGTACCCCAAGATGGAAAAGTTGGCTTATTGTTTGGTGTTGTCATCTCTCAAATTGTGACCATATTTCCAATATCACCCGATCAAGGTGTTGACTGATCAATACCTAAGGTAAGTCTTGTAGAGACCTTACGCCTCCAGCCAGCTACTGAAATGGGCCATTGTGCTAGGAAAATTCAAGATCGCCTATCAATCCAGGATGGCGATAAAGGAACAGACACTTGCTGACTTCATTGTAGAATGGAACTGGCAACCAGATGTGGTGAACAAAGACTAGTGACCAGGAGATGATTGCTGGCAGGTGTACATAGATGATGCCTTGAATGAACATAACACCGAGGCAAGCCTAATTCTAATAAGTCCATAAGGCCATTGTATCCGTTATGCACTAAGGTTTGGTTTCACTGCAACAAATAATGAATAAAAATACGAAGCATTGTTAGCGGGGATACACATGGCGAAAGAATTGAAAGCTAAGTGTGTAAAGCTCAGAAGTGATTCTCAATTGGTGGTTAATTAGGTACTTGGTGAATACTAGGCTCGAGGGATTCGTATGACCACCTTTCTTGCAAAATCCAAAGAAATGCTCACATAGTTTAATCGTTACACCATTGAACAAGTCCATAGGGAGCAAAACTCAAATGTTGATGCATTAGCAATGAAAAAGATGTGAAAACCCTTAATGTCATTCTAATTGAATTTCTAGTGGCGCCAAGCATAAATGTTGGGGAGGGGGGGGGGGGGGGGGGACTGAGATAGCACCACCTCTAAATTTAGAATCTACACAAAAAATGGAATGACAGAAACTAAATAGAGATTGAAAAAGATTATGCAAACCCAAGTTGGTGAATGATCTTCTTCAACCTTGAAATCCCTTGTAGAACCACCACTTTGATAAAATCCTTAGAACAAAAGAAAAACACAAGTCCAAGGCTTATACACATTTCTTAACGTTGTCCTAATACTCTATTTCCTAGCCACCATTAATGCTTGAGGCCTTTCCTAGGAGAAAATGAGGACTGATATTGAACAATCCTTAAACTCAAAAAGTCAAGTACTTTATTTATGAGTTCTTGGGAAAACTTGAGATTCTTGAAGCTAGAGAGAGAGAGAAAGAGGTTAGAGAGATATTGAAGAGAGTGATCAAGTCTTCCAAAACTCTATTTTGACCCTTATAGAGTAGGCGTCATCATTAGGTCTAACCAATAGGATTAGACTTGTAAAACACATCATTTAGAGCAATTTACGTACTTGTATGGACTCCAGTAGATGACGCGTCATCTGCATACAGGCAATGTATCATCTGCTAGGTGATACGTCGCCTACATGTAGGCGATGCATCGTCTGCTAGGGTTTTTGAAACCCTAAGCATCAGTCTATGCTACGCCACTTGGGTGGCGACATATCGCCACCCTCTCTAGTTTTGGACCCCTCCAAAGGTCCTAAAAATGCTCCAAATGATAACAAACTTTTTGGAGACCCTTAGATACCTCCATGCATCACTTTGGACCCAAAAAACCACAATTTAAAGTGCCTACAATTGAAATTCAAATTTCATATCTTCACTATGTGAAATTCACTAAGTATTTATACATTGCTTGTATTTTGACACATATCTTTTTGTATTTAACCAATCATAACAATCCTCCACTTGGTTAAATACAAGCCTCATTCTCTAGATTAAAATAGTTTTTATGCATAAAATAAAGTACCTTTCGGTTTGAACTTTACCTCTATGAAAATACCACAAAGTCCTATCGAAATCATTAGTTGCTTAAAATCTTGAACCAAGTATTCCATATGATAAGACCGGTGATACCTCACACACCTCCACCACATCTTTTGTTTTCCCACTTTCTCTCTTAGCACTATCATCTGCATGTGCTCATCTCTTCATGAACTTTTAGTGGAGAAGCTCCAAATCCCATGAGAGGTGGAACACCTCTAAGTCCACGTGGGTGAAGTTCTTATAATATCTTTGCTACCTTTATAGATGCTTGTTACACTCAACTGAACTTCATTAAAATCTCAAGGATTAACCCAACTCAGTAGCAACCAACACTGACCATCTCGGATGGAACTCACCATAAGTTTTAGTGTTGAAACTATTCACTTATCAATGACTTGTTCTTACCCATTGAACTCTTTCCCTTGATTTGTACAAGTTGGGAGTTGGGTTTCCATCATTGGTGAATCTATTATTCTAGGAGTTTCAATCCCATCCATTTTGAAGTGGAAATTACTAACCTTCTCACAAGAGGTTTTGCAAATGGATCTGCTAAGTTCTTACTTGTCCTAACATATGAGATCAATATGATTCCACATTGAATCAATTGTCTCACATATTCATGTCTAAGACTAAGATGTCTAGACTTTCCATTATACACACTATTATATGCTCTTGCTACCAGTGCATATGTGTCAAAATAATCTATTCCCTCCCTTTGTTTGAATCATTTGGCTACTAACATAGCCTGGAGGTCTGTATGGTGTCATCGGTATGGTATTTCTTTCTAAATACCCATTTTCACCCAATTATTTTGGAACCTTTTAGAAGGTCAAAAAATTCCCAAGTGTGGTTAGACATAATTGAATCAATTTCATCATTAATTGCCTCCTTCCAAAAAGCGAAGTCTCTTGAGAACATTGATTCCTTGAAAGTTTTGGGATCATCTTCTATTTGAAGTACTATTGGATTTTTCCAAGTAACTTCCACATTATCACCTTCAACGAGGTATAGTGTCTCTATTTGAGAACACTTCTCACTTGATCCCAAATCTTTGAGCCTTTGGCTCCTTCTAGGCAATCGAGGTTGCTCACCAACTATTTTAGGAGTCTCCTCTTGAGGCTCTCTAGTTTGAGTTAGTTCTAATTTGTTGTCATCGCAAGATATGTTCTCAAAGAACTCAACCTATCTTGATTCAATTATTACATTAGACTCCAAGTCTATTAATCTATAAGTTTTGCTATTTTGGGCATAACCCACAAATGCACATCTTATAGCCCTTGGACCAAACTTGGTCTTTTTAGGATCGATGCTCTTGCAATAAGCAAGACACCCCCACACTTTAAGATAACCAATGTTTGGTTTCTTTCCTTTCCATAATTCATATAAAGAGATATTATTTTCTTCATTGGAATACGATTAAAAATATGACATGCAGATAGCAAGGCTTCACCCCACAAACTAAAAATCAATTTAGAATGTAATAGCATAGCATTTATCATCTCAGTAAATGTTCTATATATCATTTCCGCTATACCATTTTATTGTGGAGTATAAGGTTTTGTACATTCATGAATTATTACATGCTCTTAACAAAACAAGTTAAATTCATTTGAAAAATATTCACTACCCCTATCACTTCTAAGCACTTTAATTTTCCTTCAAGTTGATTTTCAAATTCTGCTTTATAAACTTTAAACACCTCAAATGCTTCATCTTTATTCTTAAGAAAATATACATATGAGAACCTAGAGCAATCATCAATGAAAGTAATAAAATATCTACTTCCTCCTCTAGTCAACATTTCATTGAGTTCATATAAGTCACTATGTATCAAATCTAACAACTTAGAGTTTCTTTCAACACTTGGAAAAGATTTCTTTACCATTTTAGATTTAACACATTTATCATGCTCAAAATTATCACAATCAATTAATCCACATTTGATAGCCCTTTTAATTGTGCTAAATCCTATATGTGCAAGTCTAACATGCCACAAATTAATAGAATTTGAGTCAAACATATAACAACAACAACAACAAACTTTATTGTTCACATTGTAAATTGAAGTATAAAGTTTTAACATGCCATCACAATCATATCCATTTCCCACAAGAATATTATCTTTAGACAAAATAAGCTTGCTGGAATTTATCACAACCTTGATTCTTGGTTTACCAAGAAAATTGCCAGTCACAAGGTTTTTACTTATTTCTGGTACATACAAAACATTGGTGAGTAGAACCTTCTTTCCGGATGTGAAGAACAAATCAATAGTTCCCTCGCCTTCAACCTTAGACCTTTTCTCATTGCCCATTTGTATCTCATGCCCTTCCTTTAAAGATTCAAAAGTATTGAAAAGAGTTCTATCATAGGTAACATGAATGGTCGCACAAGTATTATACCACCACCCACTCACCTTTCCATGAATGGCATTAACTTCGCTTAGTGTTGCCACTAGCTCATCTTGGGTTGAATTGACTTTTGCCTCATTGTTTTGGTTCCTCTTGAACCTACAATATCTAGCAAAGTGACCATTCTTGCCACACACAAAGCAAGGTCCCTTGGAACTTTTGAATTGTACTTCATTCTTCTTGGGCTCCAAAGGTTTTTGACCCTTTCCCTTGTTCTTACTAATTCCTTTTCCCTTGTTAGGAGGGTTAGCCACTACATTGGCCTTGGAAGTTTGTCCATTAGACTCCCCATTCTTATCTCTAGAACAAGATTCCTCCTTAATTCTCAAGTGTTTGAGAATTTCCTCCAATGAAATCTCATCATTACTATGGAGAATTATCTTCCTATAGCCTCTCCATGAATGATGTAACTTGGCTATAATAGTACCAAAAATTAATTGTTTTGGAAAAAATATTGAGTGTAGTCAATTTATTCACAACAATTTTCAACTCAAGAATTTGAGGGAGAAGGGGCTTATTATCATGAAACTTAAATTCCATATTTTGAGTAATAAGGAATTTCTTTGTACCTTCATCTTCAGCTTTGTATTTCTTTTCCAAGGCCTCCCAAATCTCCTTGGCGGTCTTGGTGTTGGTGTAGAGATCATAGAGCCTATCCGAAAGAACATTGAGGATTTCGCCCGTACAATTCATCTTCCTTTCTTTGATAACTCATTGAGCATTGAGGATGTCGCCCGTACAATTCATCCGAAAGAGCCTATCAATTCATCTTCTTCAAACTTCTTCCTTTCTTTGATAACTTCTTGAGTATCATCTTCCTTGTGTTTTCCCAAGGCTTTTCGGTCTTTACCCAAGATGTAGAAAACCTTCAAAGTAGTGAGCAAGAATCTAATCATGTCTTGCCAATGAAAAAAGTTAGTCCCATCAAACCTATCAAATCTTACAAAATCTTGAGTCATGAATTTCAATACCGAAAAAGAGTTAGATTCTTCCATGATATGCTATCTCAAATTATATAGTATTATAATGTTGGGGGAGAGTGAGATAACACCACCCCTAAATTTAGAATCTACACAAAAAATGGATTTACAAAGACTAAATAAAGATTGAGAAAGATTCTACAAACCCAAGTTGGTGAATGATCTTCTTCAATCTTGATGAACCTTGAAAACCCTTGTAGAACCACCACTTTGAGCAAATCCTTAAAACAAAAGAAAAGCACAATTCCAAAGATTATACACGTTCTTAACGATGTCCTAATACTCTATTTCCTAGCCAACATTGATCCTTGAGGCCTTTTCTTGGAGGAAATGAGTATTGAGAATTAACAAACCTTAAACTCACAAAGTTAAGCACTTTCTTTATAAGTTCTTGGAGAAAACTTGAGATTCTTGGAGCTAGAGAGAGAATGGTTAGGGAAAGATTGGAGAGAGCGATCAAGTCTTCCAAAACTCTATTTTGACCCTTATATAGAGTAGGCACTGTCATTATGTCTAACCAATAGGATTAGACTTGTAAAACATGTCATTTAGAGCAATTTACGTAACTTGTATGGACTCTAATAGGCGATGTGTTGCTTGCATGCAAGCAATGTATCGCCTGCATAGGGATACATCACCTACATGCAGGCGATGCTACACCACTTGGGTGGTGACGTATTGTCACCCTCTCTGGTTTTGGACTCCTCCAAAGGTCCAAAAAATGCTCCAAATGCTACCAAACTTTTTAGGGACCCTTGTATTTTAACATTCATCTTTTTGTATTTAACCAATCATAACATAAACCCTCCTATGAGTGGTGATCATTTAAGTGGCAACCATGACATCAACAACGCCAAGAGTGGAAACCACGAGAACGATTGCCCCAGAACATCGATGCTAATTAATGAGTCCCATCATCAAATATCTAAACGAAGGTATCTTCCCATCAGATAGGAACTTAGCCAGAAAGATGCTTTACCATGCACCACACTATGTCATACAGGACAGTCGCCTATATCGAAGAGGTCACTCTATATCACTACTCAAATGTATCACAAAGGAGGGGCTCATACCTTGTTACAAGAATTCCATGAAGGATTTTGCAGTGATCATGTTGGGGGGCAAAGCCTCCCCAAGAAAGTGTTGGGAGAGAGCGAGATTACACCACCAAAATAAAAAAATTCTCAACACAAGAACACTTGACAAATTCCAATAAAGGATTAAGATAGAGATATGCAAACCCTAGTTGTAGAAAAAAACTTCTTGTTCTTCTTGCAAGCTTCAAACCCTAGGTAGAACACCACTTGAATCTTTTTTATGAAGATAATCAAACACGAGGCTTATACATGAGATGTATCATTGTCTAAAACCATCTATTTCCTAGCCCTTGATAGATGTTTGAGGCTTTCTCTGGTAGGAAAGGTAATTGGGATTGAACAAGCCTTGAAATTCACAAAGACAAGCCTTTTCTTTATGAATTTCTTGGAGAAAACTTATGATCTTGAGAGCTAGAGAGAGAGAGAAGTTATAGAGAGATTTGAAAGAGTGGTCAAGCCTATAAAAACTCTAAGAGAATCCTTTTATAATGTAGGCACAGTCATTAAGTCCAACCAATAGGCTTAGAGCTTTTGAACACATCATTTGGAGATTAAAATACATGACTGTACGAACACATCAAGTGATGCATCACGTGACTATAGGCGATGCAACGCCTACTAGGCGATGCATTGCCTGATGTGCATCGCCTTCTTACATGTTCAACTTCTCAAAAGTTATATTAAACACCTCCAAATGCTCCCAAAAAATTTAGGACCCAAATACAATTTTTGAACGCCTAGAACAAAAAGTCAAATTTCACATCTTCACTAAGTGAAACCATTTAGGGTTTTACACCTAGCTTGTGTAAGACAACTTGGACTTTGTATTTTAACCAATCCTAAAATTCCCCCACTTGGATAAATACAAACTTCTTCCTCTAGCTCAAATACAGTATTGGTGCCTAAAATAAAGTGTCTTTCAACTTGAACTTTACCTTAGTGAAAATACCAAAAAAGTCTTATCGAAATCATCGGTTGCTTAAGAGCTTGAACCAAGTATTCATTATGATAAAACTGTTGATACCACACACACCTCCACTTGATCATTCATTTTCCCAATTTTCTCGCTTATCACTAATATGGTCATCTAAGTTCTCATAGGTGAAGTTCTTACAACATCTTTGCCACCTTTACAGATGCTTATTACACTCAACTCACAATAACAATAACAATCAACAATAACAATCTTGGATGGAACTCACAATTATTTTAGTGTTGAAACTATTCACTTATCAATGACTTTTTCTTACCCATTGAACTCTTTCCCTTGATGTCAACAAGGTTGGAGTTGGTTTGCCATTATTGGTGAATATCTTAATCTCAATACTTCCATTGCCTTCAACCTTGGATCTTTTCTCATTGCCCATTTAGATTTCACGCCCTTCCTGTGAAGTCTCAAATGTCTTGAATAAAGATCTATCATAAGTAACATGGATGGTGGCATCAGTATCATACCACCAACCTTTTACCTTTTCATGTCTGGCATTAATCTCACTTAGTGTTGTCACTAATTCTTCTTTGGTTGAATTAACCATAAGCTCATTATTGTAGCTTCTCTTGAACCTATAATCCCTTGCAAAGTAATCATTCTTTCCAGACACAAAGCAATGTCATTTAGAACTCTTAAATTGACATTCATTTCTCTCAGGTGCCAAGGGTTTGTAACCCTTACTTTTATTCTTCTGAACTCTTTTGCCTTTATTTTTGTTGGGAGGATTAACCACCACATTGGTGTTAGAAGTCTTTCCATTACACTCTTTCACATTCTTATCTCTAGAACAACATTAATCCTCAACCCTCAAGTGTTTGAGAATTTCCTCTAAGGAAATCTCTTCATTCTTGTGGAGGATTTTCTTTTTATGGCCCCTCCAAGATGGAGGCAACTTGGACATGATAGCACCAACAAGGAATTGTTCCAGCAATACAATATTAAGGGTAGATAACTTCTTTACAATAATTTGCAATTCATGTATTTTTGGTAGAATGGGTTTCACATCATAAAACTTAAATTCCATATATTGAGTAATAAGGAATTTCTTTGTACATTCTTCTTCCGCTTTGTATGTGTTCTCCAATGCTTCCCAAATATCCTTAGTGGTCTTTGTATTGGTGTAGAGATCATACAACCGGTCTGAGAGAGTGTTGAGAATGTGACCCCTGCAAATTAGTTCATCTTCTTCATGTTTCTTCATTTGTTTGATGATTTCTTGAGTGTCATCTTCTTTAGCGGGTTCTATGGCCTTTAGATCTTTGTCTAGGATGTAGAGCACCTTGAGAGTAGTTAGCAAAAACCTAATTTTATCTTGCAAATGCACAAAGTTAGTTCCATCAAATCTATCAAATTTAACAAAGTCTTGTATCATAAATATTAAATATGAAATCGAAGATGATTCTTACATGGTGATGTATCTCAGAGAATAGAGGATTTGAATGTTGAAGTAGAGTGAGATTACACCACCACAATAACAAGAATCTACACACAATAATACTTGGCGTAGTCTAAGAAAAGATTGAGATAGAAATATGCAAAGCGTAGTTGTAGAATAAAATTCCTTGTTCTTCTTGCAAACTTCAAACTCTTGTTAGAACACCACTTGAGACCTTTAATGGAGAGAATCAAACACAAGGCTTATACATGAGATTTATCATTGTCTAAATTCTCTATTTTCTAGCCATTGGTGGATGCTTGAAGCTTTCTCTAGTAGGAAAGGGAATTGGGATTGAACAAGCCTTGAAATTCATAATAAGCACTTTCTTTGAGAATTTCTTAGAGAAAACTTATGATCTTGAGAGCTAGAGACCAACTCCACATACGCAGTCAAACTTCTCAAAAGTGACATTGAACACATCCAAATGCTCCCAAACTTTTTGGGCATCCTTAGTACCCCAATGTATCACTTTGGACCCAAAAACTCAATTTTTTAAATGCCTACAACAAAAATTTAAATTTCACATCATCACTATGTAAAACCATCAAGTGTTTTACACCTAGCTTGTGTAAGACTATTTGGACTTTGTATTATAACCAATCCTAACGATTACTTAGATTATTTCCAACAAATCAAAGACTTTCTCTAATTTTCTTCCTTTTCTCTTTTTTATCTTTATGCATCATGAACGATCTTGGATACAATAGAATCAAATGTTATATTTGATAGAGAATCTCACAAGGTATACACGTGGTCTAAAACAAGTTAAAGAATTCAACAAGAAAAATTGGAACATATTGGCCTAAAGGAACTAAATAAAGGTCAAGGTTTGAGTACAACAAAAATATAACCTCGCTCAGATATTATTATTACAATTGAGGGAAAAATTACTTAGGAATAAGATTAGGGTTCCAACTTAAAACAAATTAGTGTTAAGTAAAATAACCCTTTCCTATATAAAGTAATTGTATCTCCATATTGTTTCCATGTGGGATTATTTCTAACATCTGCAACTGATTCTTTGTTAAAAAAAATGGAGTTCATTTCCGCATTCTTTGAGTTCATCGCTTACTACGAAACTTGATCAATTGAATTTCTTAATATGGAAATCTTAGGATGTTCCAACAGTCATTAAACATAGTCTTCAAGATAATTGATAAAGTGAAGTTCAGCTACCAAAAAAATCTTTAGTTATGGTGTTGGAAATCCCTAGTGTGTTGTGTTCAATCACTATGATCAATTCTTGTTCAACTAGTTGTGCTCTTCCATTATAGATACGATTGTGGCTTTCGTTGTAAAATATACAACGTCATACACTTTGGAAAATACTTGAGCTGAAGTTTTCTAGTTATAGTCCCATGCTTATCTCTTACAACGGAGATCTCAATTTCAAACACTTCTATAGAGTAATCTTTCTAGTTATCTCTCACTATTGTGATAAGTTTAAAGTCATTTCTAACAATTTTGCCACTATTGATGATGTTCTTAATAATTTTGCACTATTTATGTATATGTTGAATGGACTAGGCATTGAATTTGATCTTGTTGTGGAAAATACGTACAATAACAGATCCTAACCCTTAAATAAGACCAATATTTGATGTAGGCTCATGAAACCAAACTTGAAAGACATAACTCAATGAATGATCTCTCCCATAAGATGGTTGCACATATTTCTTTCAACCCCAATCAATGATCACTTGGTATATGTGATTTTTGTGTTATGATATAATATATTTATTACATAAATTTATTTTAAAATTATATTGATATACATATATATATAGCTATTGATGGTATATCTTGGTATATCTTTTTTTTTACTATAGTATATTATTTCACTTGTTATATTTATTTTATATGCTATGATTTATCATATTTTTTTGCAAAATTGTGTTTATATATATTTTAATTTTGTTGGTATATAATTTGATTAACTTAGTATATAAATTTTTGTATAGTGATATTTATTTTTTTAGCAGAATTGATGAAAGTGCTCTTTTTATAATATTATGTTGATATGTATTATTTAAGATAATAATTTTAAAATAATATATGTACTTTTTGTTGTATATAATATTTTGTATAGTCGTATACCTAAAAATCAAAATTATATTATATTTTAAGTTTGGTCTAAAAACCAAAACAAATGATAATATTTAAGATAATATTAAAAAAATGGAAAAAATAGAAAAAAATATTAAAAAAAAAAAAGTAATGTTGACCACGATTTTGGCCAACGACGAGTAGACGTCAAAATGACAGTAAGCCTTGAATAGAAAATAACGACACAAATACTTTTATAGTTGTTCAACCCCAATTTGTTGGTAATAGCCTAATCTACTTGAAGTTATGATATATGTAGCCTACACTTAAGATCGATTTTCTCAAGTGTAAGTAAAATAGTACAATGTTTTTCTCTCTAAACTCTCAGAAAATGCTCTAGAATGCCCCAAGTGACAGTCCCAAAGTCTCAAAATTAGAGAGTTTTTCAATCTCCAAAAGATCCCCCCAGTGATGTCATGAGCTCTTCATTTATAGGCTCATGGATCGTATCTGAAAAATATCCCATCTTGACGGGGTCCTTGGTTGTTTCAGCAAACTTTAATTAATAAAGTAATAAACAAATTTAAATTACAACAATATAGTTATTGCTTCGGGATTTTTGAGAGATTCGCACGGTAGTTACGAGTGATTCGGGTTGAAGTTGTTACTAAGATTCTACAAAGAAGTCACTGGGCAGTTGACTCTTGAAATTCTGACACACCCAGTCGGCTACATCCTCAATCTAACATAGCCAGTCGGCTACATCCTCAATCTGACATAGCTGGTCGGATGACACTCATTTCTGAGATGACTGGTCGGATGAAACCTATTGCTGAGGTGACTGGTTAGGTGAACTGCATCTCTGATCGGCTAACTCCCTTTCTGGTTGGACAAACCGTGTGTCTGGTCGGGTGAGTCCCTTCCTGACCAGAAAAAAATATTCTCCAATCGGGTAGATCATTTCCTGACCAGGCAGAACCATCTTTTTCACCAATATCATTCCCTTGGTTAACATACTTACTAACCATTAATGCTCAACAAGGTAGCTACGAGTTGCCACTTGTCACCTCTGATTGTCACGTCATTAAAATGAAATTTTATAGATAGCAAGTAACATAACCATTAAAAGACAAAATATAAAAGAATTGGAGGTCCGTAGAAAAGGAATAGTTGCCCAGAAAAATAAATTAGAAAGAAAATAGAGAAAAAAATAATAATAAACAATAGGATTTTTTTTTGTTTAAATCTCTATTCTTTTCCATTTTTCACACTCAATTCCTCAATTTTAAATTTTTGATATTTATATGCCTAATATGGCTATTTTTTTTTTTCATTTGTTCATCTTTATTATTGTTAATATTACTTTATATTATTACTATGTGTTTGACCAATTAGCAAACTTTGTTAACATGGTATATGAAATAAATTTTGTTAAGAGCTAATTGAAGCTTTAACACAAAACTCGTAAAACACTATTAATAAAAGAGGTGGTTTGATTTTGACTTTGAAATACTGTGGGAGAATAAAAATTATAAAAAAAAATGTGTTGACCGAACCTATCACTACAACAATTATGCCCATATATTACATTAAAATATCACATATTTTAAAAAGTGCTATTGTTTTTTCTAATAGAAAATGACACGGCTAAAATGAAATATTAGGCGGTAAATGATACACTTAGGCGCCAAATGAAAGACAAAAGCAAAAGAATCCCTAATAACCCTACGCCTCCTATGTTTCTCTCTCACACTCAGTAACTCTCTCTTGCTCTATCTTTCTCTCTGAGCTACTCTCTCATTCAATCTTTCTTTCTTTCTCTCTGTTTGTTGCAGGTGTGTAACAAGGTGATGGGGGCCCACGGCTTGGGTCGTGTGACAGGGAGGCTCGACTCGTGGGTCTACGGCGTGGCTCACTCGTGGGTGCGATGGTGCTTGAGCTCACGATCTCCGAGTAATATATATGTGCTCTTTTGGTGGCTGACCTTGCCATTCGTGGTGGACGCAGTCTTCGTATGAGGGTATTAATATTTTTACAGTGTTTAATTTTTATATGTTTTTTACCACATTATATGTTTGTTCTTGAATCTAGGTATATCTTCTTTTTTAATCTTGTTATTATCTATGGATTTCTTGAATCTGAGTATTGTATATTGATGCAATCTTTGATTGGATCAATGCTAAACCCTCTTCATTATATATTAATGCTTTCGTAAAATTTTAATATTCATTATATATATATTGAAGTATTGTGCGTTGATGATGTTGTGATGATATGTGTATGCATGTATATAATCTGAATGTGAGGTACATAGAAAATAGCATCTGTATGGTCTAAACTACTCTTTCAAAGTTTTCTTGGTTCACATTTTCAAGCTTATACACAATTAGGTTTTTTAATCTTATATTAAAGATTTGTTTGACATTGTTGATTGTATTGTGAATTACTGGATGCTTGGGCTTTTGTATTTTGTTAAACTGCAAGCCTTGAATTAGGGGATTGCTTGATTTTTAGTTGTCATGTTGTGCGATTATTAAGGAAAAATAACAAACTATAATCAGTTTTAAGTATATAATTATTCTATTGAATTGACTACAATGAAGGTCTCCTAATTTATCTTACTGTACTTTAAGATTATGATTTCTTATGCTTAAAGAAATTCATTTCGATCTATATCTCAAGGCATTAATTTATGGTGTTTGTTATGAATTTTATGAGACATGATATTTTTTAATTTTTGGTAAATCTGATTTTTTTTTAATTTGTAAATTTAATTTTTTTTTCTGGGGTTGGCATTGAAAGAGAGTAGTCCACGTTTTCTTTCAAGTTTGGCTCTCATCTTTCTACTCCTCATTCACTCGTATAGAATTGGAAGAGAATTATGTAACTCTTTTTTCTGGACTTTTCTTTTAACTTTTTTTTTTCATGTACAAACCTTGTTGTTTCTTTTTCATAGTTTAGTTAGCAAGAGAGTAAATAAAATGTTGTGCTTTTTATGATTCATGTTTCATATATTTCAGGTTCAGTGATTTTCTGGTCTTTGATTTTATTTTGTGATTAATTTATTTGTGAGGTATATTTATGATCTTGTTTGATGAAAATCCCTAAAATTGAAGGGTGGTTTATGATGATTTTTATTTGCTGAGACTTTTTCCTTTTACGGTTGTCTATGTTGTGTGGTGAATCTGATTATTGATCTTATTTTGTTATTGACTTTTGTTTGCTTGAATCTATGATGTTATTTCAGATTAATTTTTATGTTTTTGAGTATGTTTTAAATCTGATCAATGATGCTCTGTTTTTTGTGCTATTTTTTCTCTCCAAGTGTTCTAGTTATTCACAATCATATGAGTAAAATGGTATTTTACAAAAATTAAATATATACATAATCAGCTCTCTTCTGTGTTTTTCATTGTTCATAATGTCTTGAACTTAGCCAGCTTGAAGGGAAAATAGGGTTTACTATTAGAACTCTATATTTCATCATTAAGCTCAAGGAAACAGGTATGAATTTCTTGATTGCCTTTGATTTAAAAAAGTTTCATTTTTTTAATTAAAACTTACAGGTATATTTTATCTTCCAATGTCTAATTAGTTTACTCAACATTTACTTGTCATTTTTAGTTATTCGATGATTTGGTGTTTTGGGGTTTGTATTTGTTCATGACCTTTTTTTAATTTTCTCTTGATACAGAGGTCGTTTTTGTTCATCTGCTGGAAAGTGCTTCATTCTAAAAGCTCATACTCCACCCACCACTTTATACCACCAGGTTCATTTTTATTATACTGTTAGTATATAATCATTTAATTTTTTTTTAAATATGTATCACACTCAAGGAATCAATTACATAACCAAGAGGGCCTTTTGTAATCCTATTATTTGAAAAGAAGCATTAGAAGAAGCAGGGAAACCCCAGCTCACAGAGTTAGATCCACTTTGATTTGAGTAGGTTTTTCTCAATAATTTTGCATTCCATTTACTTGTTTTTATTCAATTAATTATTTAAGTGGTTTTTTTACTATTATTTCAAAGACGCATTCAATTTAATAACTTTGTTTTTAGTATTTCTTATCTATGTTATATTTATATGTTTGTTAGTTATGTAGATACTGGACTACTAGCTTTGCAAGCACACAAAAATTTGAGCAAATTCTCTCACCATATATTCCCTTTATATCTAGGTAAACACAAAGACTTGCTATATTGTTACCTTAACAGAAGAAATGATATGAGTAAGCATTAAGAGAATCTTTGGAAAGCATATAGAAATGCTCCATCTCCTTATTGTATTGATACCATCATAGCTTAATTTGTTAGACACGAGTTTCCTCTGAAGGAATTCCTCACTTTTTTATCAATCACAGAATTTTACATGAATGCCCAAGCTTTTGAGAGGATTGGTTTTCTCTCATGAGCACAATTATATCAATTCTCTCTATATCCTTTCCCTTGTGATCTAGGTGGTTTATATAGTAATCCCCACAGTCCACAAAGGCAGTATATTTGCTTAAGTTTGTATTTTTAAATGACAAATGATGGACTAGAACTATAATATCTTGGCTTCTCTGTAAATGATATGTCAGGCTTTACATGATGGTTATGATATGTACTTTATGCTACAAGTTGATGGATATTTCCTTGAAAAAAGTTTCTTTATTTCCATTTGTTTATTTCAGTATTTAATTTGGAAACTTTCATATCATTATTGTATTCATGATTTAGTTGAAGTTATAATTTGAGATTTATAAGTCTCTCTTTTTTTTAGAGATTTTGTTAAGGATTGAAAGAGTTATTGTTTTAAAGTTTAGGGAGTGTCTCTCATGATTTGTTTTAAATTTTATTTCTCACCCTGTAAATCACATTTCTAAACTATAGGTTATTTGCTCCAAGTTTTTAGTATCAATTACTGTGTGTTGGCTTAAAGATTATTCTATCCTTTTTGAAGCCTTTAATGGGTATTTATAAGAGATTAAGAGAACACCCTTATGTTTTATTGGATATCCAATCACTTCCATGTTGTCTTGAGTGTTTGACTCTTCCGTGTAAAGCACTTTTCCTTACTTGGGTATGGTTTTTCTGTGGTGAAGTTAGAACAAAAAACATCCATCTGTTGCTCTAATGTTTCAAATTGGTGAAAATGCATTGTATCATAATGTAAGTTACTTACTAGCTACTGTATAGTAATTTTATAATAATGTAGTTGTTTCTCTATCTCATATTTATCTATTCTCTCTTTTATCTTCCTCTCTTTTAATGATTCCAATCTGATTATATTTGTTTTAGATATGAAATTATTATTGTTTTTTTCCTTTGCTTTGGGTCTTGTTCAGTATGACTCTATTTATTAAACATGATTTCTGATGTTATTCTACTTTTGTTCAAGTATATTTCTTTTATTGCCCTGAATATTGACATTGCACACCATCTGTTTGCAAAAATGTTTTAATGATAAAGTTATTGTAACTTTATATTTTACTTCTATGCACGTGGTTGTTTGTTGAAACTAGAATTAGGTTAATGTGAGGTGTTAAAAAAGACATACATAAATAATTCTTAGTAAGGAAGATCTTATTTATAAGTTTTTTTTTCGTGTCTTTTTTTTTTAATCAATGATTCAATGTGGTGTTGGGATTTATGGCTTCAAATTTTGTGAGGTGAGTTAAGATCTGTTCAATTTAACTCTTTTATATGCATGGACAATGGTTAAAATTTTATTTTCTGGTTTTGGTCTTCCTTGTTTCTGTATTTTGTTTAAGTACACCAAATTATTGAATATTTCATAGAGTTTAGTTCTGCAGGATTTCGTTTATATTGCAGCAATTTATAATAAGTTATGTTGTTTATTTAATTAATAACAGAAATTTAATGAAAGACTTAGCCTTTATGTTGCCTATATTTATTGAGTGAAGGACAAATTATGTTGTTTTTTTATTGCTGAAAGTATTGTGATTGGAATAATGAAAAAATATGACAGTGGTTGAATTAGTATATTGACTTGATACTGGATTGAACATTTGTATTTTTATTATCTTCCTATGGTAGAATTAGTGCCTTGATTATCTTGTTTAGATTAGTCTTTTTGGTACTGTAAAATAAATAAAAAATTGAATTTCCTTTTTTGTTTTCAAGTGTCTTTAGTTTTACATTTTCTTGTAATTTTCATGTCTCTGTGAAGCAAGTACCCCATCCTTCTACCTCTCTATGTAGTTTTCAGTAGAGGGATTTCTCAACTTTTTTTTGTGTCCAGGCTGACTCTATTTTCTCATTCTTATTTTCTTAGACATTCAAATTTCAAATGTTTATGAGTTTTATTGAATTAAGTAAATAAAAGTCATGGTAAATATAATATTCTGTGATATGGATATTGTTGATTAGTAGCTACTAGCCAGAGAAGCTTACTCTATTTATTTGTTTAATGATAACTGTGTTTAAACTTAAGACACATTTGTACATGAGAATGGCCTCAAAATCAAATCAGTATAGGAATTGAAATGCTATGTTTTTTCACCAAATTACAGTGTTGGAATGATTTTCTTCCTGAATTGGTCTTACTGTAAGATTATTAGGCTCAATTACTTCCTATTGTCTTTTTGTTCATTTTATGTAGATTATTACCAAAAGTTTACACAAAACGAGAGGTTTTTTTTTCTCTATTTATATATATATATATTTAAAAATCTAGTTTCGTCTATGAATCTGTTTGATATTTGTGTAATAACCTCTTGCTTCTTTCTCTCTCTGTTTTTGTGAGTTATTGTGTGACAGTTTGTACTTTTGGGCTCCAAAAGGATATCTGATTCAGTTTTATTATCATTATGTTTTATCATTTGGTTTTTGTTTTATCATGATACCATTTCGTTTTAAGAGTCTCGCGATAATTATCATGCAATCAAGGGAAACCATCCATGACAATTGTTGATACATTTTTTTTGGTAATTCTATTTGTTCTATTTTACAGTTCATTATCAGGTATGAGTTTGAGTATTAATCATTTAATTTCTTATGTATTTGAGCAAGTCGATGTCACAATTGAAACAAGAACATAATGAATCAACTTTTTTTATGTACTATTTTATTTTAGTTTACTATTAAGTTTAAGTTGAAGCATTAATTATTTAAATTTTATTGTAGCTAAGCAAATGGACTCGCAACAAAGACAAGTGCACAAATGATGATAAATTGAAGAATGGAACAAGTTTCATGCATGGTTTACTTTTGTGTATCTTGTAATGTTTCTGTTTTTCATTTTTGAAGTAAAAAATGTTCAAGATTATAAAACTTTATTATGTTATGCTTTCAAACTTAAGTTAGAACTAAAATCTCATGATGTAGACACATTCATGGTTTGAATTAGTTATTGTTTAATGTAATACTTATGGTTTATCAATCTATTGAGAATTACATTTTATGATTAATTTAGATTTTTTTTTTATCACAATACAATAATGAAAATCTTTTAATTAAAAAAAAACCTTACAAGTATACTTATCAAAATAAAATTTAAAATATATTATCCACACTAAAGTAACAAAATTTTATTACTAGACTTTTAATATGTTATGATTTAGAAACATATTATAAGCGTAACAAATCATTATGATTTATATTATATAACAAACTAAAAACATTATCAAAATAATCAAATGTAACAGTTGAAAAGTGTTATGCAAAAAGTATAAGATTAAATGTCAAATTTATAACCAAATACTCTAACTAAATGTTATTATTTGAATATTATAGCAACTAAAAATGTGTTATTGAATAGTTTAAGATAACATCGAACATAACATTCAAATACTGTTATAGAAGAGACAGGACTTTTAATAACAGGGGCTAAGTTAGCGTTTTCAGAAGTGTTATCAATACTCCCGGTTGGCAGTTTTTAAGTGTTATAAATACTGTTTTTTCTTGTAGTGTATAAAAGAAAACTTTTGTACTTTTGGGGATATTTTTCTTTGTTTACTTATTTATTTATTTTTTAATTTATTTTTAAAAAGTTATATTGAGAAATTTCTTTAATGGATTTCAAAAATAATATCTCCAAAACTCTTGTTTTATATATGTTGGTCCATGTTGTTATTTGAGCATTTCAACACAAATGATCATAATCTTTTTGTAAGATTTTCTTTGGTTGATGGAATAAAGTTAATTTACATGTTAGTATGTGACTAAAAATTGTTATGCAAAGTTAATATTAATAGACTATCCTTATTAGACAAGTGCGGCTAGTAATGCTCATTAAAAGGTATTTCAGCACAAATGATCATAATATGTTTCTAAGGTTTGCTTTGGTTTTCTTCATGTATTATTATGCATAATATGATAATAGAAGATGAACGTGATGTTAATGCGACAATTGAAGAACATGCCGAAGTGTCAAGTCTAGAAGTTGAGATGGTGGGTGATCATATTGTGCAATTGTGGCAGGACCAACACGCTTGTGGAGTAAAAAAATATATGATCATTTTCGAATTGATCATAATCTATAACCCGAGTTTAATGACTCCATCCCTTCGCTGGATGAAGTAATTATCATGCATTTCTATAACATCAAAAATACGAAGGAATAAAGCACGACCCATTTGAAATCTTTGGCGAAACATCAACTCTGTAAAACAAAAATTCTCTGCAAAATAGTGGTTGAAGAGAATGCGATCAACATTTTCCCAATCACAGTTGATAACTATACCACCAGGAATTGAGTCCTGATATGACCCTTCGTTGTTTTGGTGTTGAGTGATGCAAAAATTATTGTTAGTAGTAATTTGATGTACCACTTGCTTTTCTAGATCATCATAATAATCATTAACTAAGATGATAAATAAGATGAGCTTCCACAATCAGAATCCATCTTTGCTTACTGAGCTAATTTGTATTTTTTTTTTTCAAATTTGATCCTTGTTTTAATGTAGACTATCTTATCTTATATATATTACTCTTTTCAAAATTTGAAGATAAGAAATCTAGCAATCTAATTTGGGCCAATGGATTAATTTGACTATGATCTCAATTGTTGCATTGTGTAGTCAAATCATGTCTTTTCTTTTACTCTTCCCAAAAATTTGAAGATAAGAATTTGACGGATTAATCTAGGCTGATGGATTAATTTGACTGCGATCTCAACTGTCGCATTGTGTAGTCAAATCATGTCTTTTCTTTTACTCTTCCCAAAAATTTGAAGATAAGAATCTGACGAATTATTCTAGGTCGATGGATTAATTTGACTACAATCTCAACTGTCGCATGGTGTATTCAATTCATGTCTTTTCTTTTACTCTTCCCAAAAATTTGAAGATTAGAATCTAATGAATTAATCTAGGTCGATGGATTAATTTGACTATGATCTCAATCGTCGCATTGTGTAGTCAAATCATATCTTATCTTTTACTCTTTTGCTAATTTTTGAAGATTAGAATATGATATTAACTGGCTAAGCCTCTCCTATATAATTACACACTACTTTCTAAATGACCACACATCTTCAACATATTTTTTAAACAACTCATTTTTCTTCCAAAATGACGTTAATTCGAACTTTGTCATACTCACTTGAAGAAGATATCCACTTATGTCATGTGTATCTTGACATTTCTAAAAATCCAATCATGGGAAGAAACCAATTGTAAAGACCCAACTGATTCTAGACTTTGGACCATTAAAACTACTTATACATAGACACTATTCTTAAGAAAACTTACATACAAAATAGTCATAACTTTATTAAAAACTGTAAAACCAAGGTTAAAATACATAAAATTCGGGGTAGGATATGGGATCCCATTGTTTTGAAAATAAAACATATCTTAAATTGTAAATAAATTCATTACAAGATCAGGTGCGAAAAATAAATATAAAGCATAATAATTGCAATGACAAAAAAAAAACAACTTCGTCCTCAAACCGTTCACGCAGTCCACCGAATCCATTCACCCTCAATACACAATCCCAATCCGCCAAGAATCTTCCCGCCGCTATAACTATTTTCTTAAACATATAAAACAAAGGAATGAGTCTGATGCCCAGCAAGGAAAATCTACTACAAGCATGAAACATATACATAAACATAAGCTATAAACATATAACATATACTATAAACATATATCATAATTCTAACCCATGTACATGGTAACTATTGGGGTTTGCTAACTAAGTAACTATAAGCCTCAAATACAATGAGGTTTGCTAGCTAAGCAACTATAAGCCCCAAAAACATAAAAGTGTTGGGGCTTGCTATTAAGCAACTATAAGCCCCAAAACATATATCATAACATATAAAAACATACTATAGCTAATCATAACATATAAAAACATAAAAACATAATCATATAAGCATATAATGCTATCCTATTTTCCTTACCAAATACCGGGATGTGAGAACAAGGACGGGATTTTGGAACACTCCTAAAAACCATTAATGAGAATGTGAGTATTTCTAAAAGAAAAAGATGAAAGAGGAAATAAATCTAAACCACCGAGAAGAAGAGCTTACCGAAATGAAACCTCAAGTTCAAAGAACTTAATTGCCTAACCATGAATGGAAAACAGCAAGTTAGGATTTGAGTAAAGAAAAACTATAAAAACTAATGAAACAAACAGAAATGAACTAGGGATAGGAATACCTTTGAATGCACTATGACCGAACTACACCTCGAAATCGAAGTACACACTATGAACCTTACTTCCCAAGTGTTTAATAAGTTTAAGATGATAAATCTTATAACCCCAACCCAAGTGTTTAACACTCTAAAGTAAACCTAGCTGCTTGAAAGCTCTGAACTCAGTTTGAAGAGTGAAAGAAATGGTTGGGTACTATGTCCTATTTATAGAGTTCAAGAATGAAAAGATCTTCATTTATCTTGAATAAAAATAATGAATTTTTAATTGAAAATCATTTGAATATTCGTTCAGCAGAGGCTTAAGATTCGGTCAAAAAGATTCTAGACTTATCAAGAGGTTATGGAATAAAATGAGCTCAGTTTCAAAATTATTCAAAAATCATGCCCTATAGTCGATATATCGCCCATGCTAGGCGATATATCACCTGGGCTTATGTTCCCAAGGCTCGTCGAAGTGTTCGTGCGAAGTTACGTGTTTTTCGTATTCCCCGAGTGGCGATATATCAGCATACGCTGAAATATTATACACGTAATTGCACTTTTTCAGCCTAATTTGAATTGAGTAAACAGTTTTGACTGAGTCCTATAATGATTTCAAAGTTGCTGGTAGACTCTGGGATTTTCAAATATTATTCTTAATAAACTATTCCTCAAAAATACTTAATTTCTTAATAAACATGCACACGACAAGTGTCACTATTTTATTGGTTTTATCTAAACCTTATTGTATAACCTTATTGTATAATAAATATCATCTTCATAATCAGCTATATTAATCAAACCTTATATTATAATTAATATTCTTAAGCTATAGGTTAAGCTTATAAAATCTATAAGTGTTGCTACGAGTGCTCAACTAAGTCCCGGCTTGAACCAAAATCCATAGTAATAAACACATTATAACTACTACTAGCTATTACTACTACTACTACTATCTAATTAGGTAAGTAAAGTTCTTGGACTCTACAATTCTCCCCTACTAAAAAAAAATTCATCCTCAAAATTTACTTACCAAAAAATTTCGGATACCGTCCTTGCATGTCTTCCTCCAACTCTCATGTTGCCTCCCGTTCAGAACTATTACTCCATAGGACTTTGACTATCGGAATACTCTTGGACCGTAATTCCTCCATCCCTCTATCTAGGATGCTAACCGGTTGTTCCTCGTAACTCATGTCTTTCTGGAGTGCTATCGTATCGTACTTGAGGATGTGGCTGACACATACTTTCGTAGCATTAAGATGTGGAACACATTGTGACTATCTGTTAGAGCTAGCGGTAGGGCTAGCCTATATGCAACTACTCCCACTTTGTCCAATATCTCAAAAGGACCTATAAATCGGGGACTAAGTTTGTCTTTCTTCCCAAACCGCTTCACACCTTTCATAGGAGATATCTTCATGAAGACTTGATCTTCGACTTTGAATTCCACATCATCCCGCTTGGCATTTGCATAGCTTTTCTGACGGCTTTGAGCAGCGAGCATATGCTTTCTAATCAGTGCTACTGCTTCTTGAGCTTTTCTAACAGCTTTGGGACCAAGGAGCTGCCTTTCAACTACCTCGTGTGTCATCAAGTCACGCATACCCGATCCTTATATCTCAAGAGCATGATGACACATTAGTAGTGCATAGGGACGCATACCCGATCCTTATATCTCAATAACCCTATAATTCCAGTTGAATCTTTGCTGTTCCGGGTCAGGTTGGTGAGCAGAGTGGCTATCTTAGAAAAGCCTTCTACGAACCTTCGATAATACCCTGCTAATCCTAGAAATCTTCTTACTTCTGACACGTTCTTTGGTCTTGGCCAATCCTTCACAGCCTCTACCATTGATGGATCTACTGCAACTCCGTCTTTGTATATAATGTGCCCGAGGAACGCCACTTGTGAAAGCCAAAACACGCATTTCTTGTACTTGGCGTAGAGTTGATGCTCCTTTAGTCGTGATAGGATTAACCTCAAATGTTCATCGTGCTCAACTTCATCCTTGGAGTATACTGAGATGTCGTCGATGAACACTACGATGAATTTATCCAAGTAATCCTTAAAGTCCCTATTCATTAAGTCCATAAACGCAGCTGGAGCATTGGTAAGACTGAAAGACATAACTAAGAACACATAATGCCCATAACGAGTTCTAAAAGATGTCTTAGGAATATCCTCTCCCCGCACCTTGAGCTGATGGTACCTGGACCGTAAATCAATCTTTGAAAATATGGTTGCACCTCGGAGTTGATCAAACAAGTCGTCAATCCGGGGTAGCGGGTACTTATTCTAAATCATTACCTTATTCAGCTCGCGGTGGTCTATGCACATCTGCATGCTTCCATCCTTCTTCTTCATAAATAGAACCGGTGCCCCCCATGGCGAATGGCTTGGTCTAATGAAACCCAAGTCTAGGAGTTCTTGTAGCAGTGTCTTTAACTCCTTAAGTTCTGTAGGTGCCATCCAGTATGGTGCCTTGGAGATAGGCTCAGTTTCCGGTACTAATTCTATCGTGAAGTCAATTTCTCGAGTCGGCGGCAACCCTGGTAAGTCATCGGGAAATACTTCTGGGAATTCTCGTACAATGCGGACGTCTCCAACCTTAAACAGTGTTTCCTTTACTACATCTGTGATGCTAGCTAAGAATGCTTGACATCCTTTTTCTATCATTCTCTGGGCTTTGAGAGATGATATTAGTGGGGTGCGTAGTCCTGAAACTTGTCCCATGATACATAGTCTCTGGCTGTCAGGAGTCTCGAACGTCACTTTCTTACATTTGCAGTCGATGGTCGCACCATGCCTTGCTAACCAGTCCATGCCTAGTATCACATCGAAGTCCTTGATCTCCAGTTCTATCAGGTCTCCTTCTAATTCTACGTCCTCAATCTTGATCGGTACGCCTCGTACTATCTGTGAAGATAGAACTATTTTGCCCGAAGGCAACTCGGTTACAAACCTAGTACTAAATATTTCACAAGGATTGTCTAGTTTTTCTATCATTCCCAATGAGATATACTAATGAGTGGCTCCCGAATCAAATAATACATAACATATTTTATTGAGGATAAAAACGTGACCTGTGACCACCTTATTGCTAGCGTCAGCCTCTCCCTGGGTTAAGGCAAATACCTTGGCACGAACCATCTTATCTTCCTTTTTCCCTTCTGGCTTGAGCTGAGGACATTCTTTCTTCCGTTGTCCTTCTTCACCACAATTGTAACATCCCTTGGTGTTTGCTCGGCATTCACCCGGATGTTTCTTCTGGCACTTCATACATTGTGGGTATTCTTCATAACCCGACCTACTACTTCCATTATTCGTCTGTGCCCTTTTATCGTTGTCGGACTGCTTATTGTCAGGATGCTTCCTTTTCTGATCATTGTTGTTGTTGCTGGACTGATTGCTATTTTTGTGGTGGTTGTTGTTCCGACTAGTCTGAGGTTGACTCTACTGTCTAGGCTCAGACTTACTGGCTTCTTCTTTACTAACATTAGTCTGTGCCCTTTTATCATTGTTGGACTGCTTATTGACAGGATGCTTCCTTTTTTAATCATTGTTGTTGTTTCTGTACTGATTGCTGTTTTTGTGGTGGTTGTTGTTCTGACTAGTCTGAGGTTGACTATGTTGTCTAGGCTCAGACTTACTGGCTTCTTCTTTACTAACATTAGCCTGTAGCCTTTGTACTTCTATTGTCGTTTCTAGAACATCGGCATAGGTGGTGTTTCCTGGGTTTTCTAGCTTAACCCCTAGCTCAATCTTCGGTCAAAGTCCTCTAACAAACTTAGACACCCTCAGATAGTCAGTTGGAACCATTTCCGGTGCGAACTTATCTAATCGATTGAATCACTGAGCATACTCTGCCACTGATAAACTCCATTGCTTCAAGTTGGCGAACTCCTCGACTCTTGAAGCAATGACAGCCGAATTATAGTACTTTTTGTGGAACAGCTCCACAAATCGGGTCCAAGTCATGGTGGCAACATCATGCGTCTGCTGGACTAAGTCCCATCATATTCGGGCATCTTTCTTGAGCAAAGATGAAACGCAGGATATGCGGTCCACGTTGCCGAGGTTCATGTGCGTCAGGATTGGATCCACATTCCTAAGCCACTCTTCTGCCTCGAAGGGGTTTATAGTCCCTACAAAGTTCAGAGCGTGTTTCTTACGAAACCACTCATAAACCGGCTCCATTTGCTGAACTGGATATGGCGCATAATTCGCTACTGGGCATCCCCCATATGGACCAACTTGTTGGGGTGCTGAGGCCATTTGCTGCTATTGTGGTTGCGGTGGAGGCGGAGGCTGAGTCTGAGGTTGAGCCTGTTGTCGTTGTTGCTGCAATAACTCCTCAACTTGTTGTCGCAGTCTGGCGATTTCTGCAGTGTTGTCAACTGGCGATGTCGGCGGTGCATTGCGGCTGGCAACAGCATGCACTCCCCTTCTGCGAACTGGAGGGGCTTCATTGTTCACCGAAGCAGCATTGTAGGCATTTCCATTGGTGCGAGCAAATCTTCGAAGCGACATCGTAGCAGAGTTCTAACAGTTGAGAGAAACATGTCAGAACTTTACCCTAATAGGCTCTAAGGAAAAACTTAATCTAAACAAACATAACTCAGACCTATTAATTATGACTTCTCATGAAAATTATATAAGTCTTCTTTATTATTAGAGTGGGATTCTATTCTTAGAAAAATAAGCCATCTTTATTATTTTCTAAGTCTGTTTCTAATCATCCTATATGACTTAATTCTCAGGCTCGAAACTCATCGTTGTTCCAAAGTTAACCATATTGAGGGCGGGCTGGGATCAGTAAAATCGTTCCCACTACTATGGCCCCATAACTCTCAATAGAGAAAATCGGTTCATTGATTTGTATCCACCCTCACCGAACTTAGTCATTATTTATTAAATTTATTATTTATTATGATTGCAAAAGAAAATCAAACTCATACATGATAGCAAAATAACCATGATATTAATTTGGAAAAGAAAGTTATTTACAATCATGAAAGAAAACAAATAATAAATTAAAATAAACAATGAAACTAGTCTTTCTACAAATTGGGATCTTCTACATCCGATCCTTCATCTAGCATATCGTCATCTATCTCTTCATAGTCATCATTGTCTTATGCCTCGAAATGCCCTCGAGGAAGATTCGTAAAAATTCTATGTTTTTGTTCATTTGTAAACTGAAATTCCATTTTTGAAGTGAACCTAAGTATGAGAAAGTAATATCTCATAGCTACCGGAAATTCATCTTCATCATCTATCGTCTCCCAAATTTCTTCTAAGGCTTCAATCATGGTAGGATAATCTCTAAAAAGTCTAATTACTAAAACGTATTGCTCCGTTGATCTCATCATGATCTGCTTAGATTCTTGGATGTGACCTATCTCCCTGTGGAATAAAAGTAGCCTTCGAGTGATTCTTTCTAACACTCCTACGGTGTTTCTCGGTTCTCTAATTCTTTTTAAAGCCTTAATGGCTCGGATATCCTCATAAGTTAATACTCCATTCATTCTTAACTGAAAACATAAAGACTAAAATCGTTAGCTATACTTATAAACATAATAACTATAACTTAAACACTTACTTGGCAGTCAGATTCGGAGCTTTGAGTGTGTGTGTCAAGGAGAACTTCATGCGAATGAACCCTTGCTCTGATACCAACTATAAAGACCCAACTTATTCTAGACTTTGGACCATTAAAACTACTTATACATAGACATTATTCTTAAGAAAACTTACATACAAAATAGTCATAACTTTATTAAAAACTGTAAAACCAAGGTTAAAATACATAAAATTCAGGGTAGGATATGGGATCCCATTGTTTTGAAAGTAAAACATATCTTAAATTGTAAATAAATTCATTACAAGATCAGGTGCGGAAAAATACATATAAAGCATAATAATTGAAATGACAAAAAAAAAACAACTTCATCCTCGAACCGTTCACGCAGTCCACCGAATCCATTCTCCCTCAATACACAATCCCAAGCCGCCAAGAATCTTCTCGCCGCCATAACTATTTTCTTGCACATATAAAATAAAGGAATGAGCCTAATGCCCAGCAAGGAAAATCTACTACAAGCATGAAACATATACATAAACATAAGCTATAAACATATAACATATACTATAAACATATATCATAATTCTAACCCATGTACATGGTAACTATTGGGGTTTGCTAACTAAGAAACTATAAGCCTCAAATACAATGAGGTTTGCTAGCTAAGCAACTATAAGCCCCAAAAACATAAAAGTGTTGGGGTTTGCTATTAAGCAACTATAAGCCCCAAAACATACATCTTAACATATAAAAACATAATATAGCTAGTCATAACATACAAAAACATACTATAGCATAATCATATAAGCATATAATGCTATCCTATTTTCCATACCAAATACCAGGATGTGAGAACAAGGATGAGATTTTGGAACACTCCTAAAAACCATTAATGAGAAGGTGAGTATTTCTAAAAGAAAAATATGAAAAAGGAAATAAATCTAAACCACCGAGAAGAAGAGCTTACCAAAATGAAACCTCAATTTCAAAGAACTTAATTGCCTAACCATGAATGGAAAACAACAAGTTAGGATTGAGTAGAGAAAAACTATAAAAACTAATGAAACAAACAAAAATGAACTAGGGATGCACTATGACCAAACTACACCTCGAAATCAAAGTACACACTATGAACCTTACTTCCCAAGTGTTTAATAAGCTTAAGATGATAAAGCTTATAATCCCAACCCAAGTGTTTAACACTCTAAAGTAAACCTAGCTACTTGAAGGCTCTTAACTCAGCTTGAAGAATGAAAGAAATGGTTAGGAACTAGGTCCAATATATAGAGTTCAATAATGAAAAGATCTTCATTTAGCTTGAATAAAAATAATGACTTTTTAATTGAAAATCATTTGAATATTCGTTCAGCAGAGGCTTAAGACTCAGTCAAAAAGATTTTGGACTTATCAAGAGGTTATGGAATAAAATGAGCTCGGTTTCAAAATTATTCAAAAATCATGCCCTAAAGCCGATATATCGCCCATGCTAGGCGATATATCGCCTGGGCTTATGTTCCTGAGGCTCGTCGAAGTGTTCGTGCGAAGTTACGTGTTTTTCGTATTCCCCGAGTGGCGATATATTGCCCCCTAGAGTTGCGATATATCGGCATACGTTGAAATATTATACACGTAATTGCACTTTTTCAGCCTAATTTGAATTGAGTAAACAGCTTTGACTGAGTCCTATAACGATTTCAAAGCTGCTGGCAGACTCTGGGATTTTTAAATATTATTCTTAATAAACTATTTGTCAAAAATACTTAATTTCTTAATAAACATGCACACGACAAGTGTCACTATTTTATTGGTTCTATCTAAACCTTATTGTATAATAAATATCATCTTCATAATCATCTATATTAATCAAACCTTATGTTATAATTAATATTCTTAAACTATAGGTTAAACTTATAAAATCTATAAGTGTTGCTACGAGTGTTCAACTAAGACCCGGCTTGAACCAAAATCCACAGTAATAGACATACTATAACTACTACTAGCTATTACTACTACTACTACTATCTAATTAGCTAAGTAAAGTTCTTGGACTCTATACCAATCAAAAGATTGGTTTTGGGGAAGAGTTGAATCTGAGTATCACTTATTTGAAATGTTTAGCAAACAATGTAGACCGAGAAGATCTGTGTAAACTCGAATGACGACCATTCTCGCTGTAGTTGCCAAATTAAGGGGATGTGTTAACCAAATTGAAAATAAAAGTCCAAGTGTTGTGTTGCACACCAATTTTTTTTATTTTATTATTATTTGTTTAAGTGTTTAATTATTTCAGTGTTAAATTGTGTGAATTGATTTTTATTTGTTTAATTTATTTCATTAAATTAAATTGTTGTGCATGCTTTGATTGTGCGCATGGTTAATAGTGATAGACTTGTGAGCTTGTGTGTGTGCATGTACATGGTATGCATGGTGAGTATGCAATAGATTACAATGAACTTGGGCATATAGAGGGAATGTTAGTAACTTCCCTATTTATAGAAAAAATTATGAAATCGAGATTCTAGAACACTTATGTGAAATGGAAGTCAATGTAAGAGTAGAGAGAGAGAGAGTTAGAGTGGGAAATCTTTTCTAACTTATTTGATCATTTTCTTGGTTTGAAATTAAAAAAAAAAAAAAAAAAGGTAAGTGAAATGTGGGAGATATTTGCTATTAGTTTTCTTGGGTTATTTTGAGTAAGTGAGGAATGAGAGAGTGAGTTGGCTTGGTTGCCGAGATTAGAGAAAAGGAGGGAGAGAGAGAGAGGGGGGGGGGGGGGGGGGGGGGGGTCGGTCAATGGATGGGAATTTCCATTTTTGTAAGGATTCAATCTTCTCATGGTTGACAATAGCTTTATTCTTGGGAGAGGAAATTAAGAGAAAGATGGAAGTCATAATTTGGGTAATTGCCTTTAGGGTTGGCTAGGTTAAGTAGGGAAACAAGTGAACCTTTGGCTCATTTGTGTAGTGGCTGCCGAGTTTAGAGAGAGAGAGAAAAAGAGAGGGCACGAGAAAGAAAGAAGGAGAAGGAGAAGTAGAGGGTTTCGAATTTAGGGTATGTATTCTTGTATTGGTACTTTGAATCCTCCAAGTTATCTTTTCATCTTCTTAATTATAAGAATATTTTATTTTCTTTTTGTTGTGGGTTTCGAAATTCCTAGGGTAACAAAAAGGTTTGGTCATAGCTTTTGTGTTCTTGAACACTACCAAAGAGGTAATGGAGAATCCTCGCTTTTTTGTTGTTTTGATGTTGTTATATTCTTTTTTTTTTTTATGGTTTTGGAATATTGTTTGTTGTTTTGAGAAGGCATGTTTATGATGTATGATGGTGTATTGATCTTTGCAGCCTTGATGGGTATATGTTCTAGTATATGTTTTTACAATATTGCTATGATGAATACGTGTGTGGTTATGATATATTGATTAGAAACATGTTAGGTTTCTAATTAAATTATGGAAACAAGAATATATTTTGATGTATGTTTCGGCCTAAAGTATGTTGTAGGGTTTAATATGTTCCTTTTGAATTTTGATTAACATTCTTATTTATTAGAGTATGTTGTGTAAATTGGAATATGAGAAATATGATGTTTATATTGTATATTTATCATTAGGAAGTATGCTAGGGTACGTGTTTGAGTTATGATGATGATCTATGTGAAATTTATAATTCATGAAATTGTTATGGTGTTAGGGTTTCGATTATGGCATATTTTAGGTATAGGGTTCCTTTGTTTTATTGAATTTTGAGCATGAAAAGGTTGTAATATTATTGTAATAAGAAGCATGTTAGAATTTCTATTGATATAATAATAAAACATATGTGAGTTTAATGTTGCTTATATTGTAATGCTATGTGTCTTGAATATATTAAGGTGTATATTGGAGATTAGGAAGCATAGTAGCGAAGTCTTAATTTATTTTGCATTTTTTCTAATCTTTGTTACTGAATTTCGACCAAGGCTCCTTTTTTGGGTTTATGTTTCTGGAATGATTTAATTTTATTAAATTTTTTGTTTGCATGATAATTGTAAATTTTAAAATTCATAAAAGTATAGAAACATGTTAGGTTAATTGTTAAAAATGACTATGAGTATATATGAAATAAATTATGTTTGCTGATTTTATTTTATATTTTTATGGTAATTTGTAAATAGTTTTAAAAGAGAACAAATTATGTCTTAAATTCATAATTTTAAAACTAAGACAAGTAAAAGTTGTAATTTCATACATGAATATTGTATTTTCTTTAATAAGATATATGCTGATTTTTAGTATTTAAAAGATTGAGAAATTCTTTTTAAAAATGTGCCTAGAATTTGGTTTATTGAAAATGTAAGTATTATTAGATTTTTTACCAAATTTAAATAATTATAAATAATGTAATTTTTTATGATCTAGAAATTTAGACAGACATGAAATTCAAAGAGAAAATAATGAAATTAAAAAACAAAAGGCTGAAGTGCTTAAAATGAGATAAGAGAATAAAATTTTATTTACAGATTTGAATTCTATAGATGATCTAGAGTTTCATCAGTATATTCAAAACGAAAACAGAAAAATTACGCGAAAAATATCACAAATGTTGACGCCATTTTTCGTCAACTTAAAGTTGAAGAGCACTAAACAATGAATTAAGAAAATAAAGAAGAACAATGAGAATTTTACGTGGTTCAGCAGTTAAAATTTACCTAGTCCACGAGTCAATATTATTGAATGGTGGTACTCTCTTAAAGCTTTTACAAAGAAATTTAGCAGAGTGTTCTCAGTACCAAATTCGTGAGTCCCTACAAATGAAATTCTCTAGTCTATTTATAGACAACTTAACAAAATATATTCTCTTCATTTCAGGAAGTTACCATTAAAATTTGAAATAAATATAATTAAATGCATTAATTATATAATATCCCATGATATTTGGGATTTAATATCAGATATATAACAAATCCCTAAGGAATAGGGCTTTCCTAACAGCAACCGTGTTCAAATTGCGTTACTAACCTCGAACGCAAGGTTTACACGCTTTCGAGATCGACCAACACTTCGAGCACATTAATCTGGTCAGCTTCATCCTTATCCAGTGATTTCATCGACCTCAACCTTCGAAGACCAATCTCTTCGAGCTTGCAACGAAGGCTCGAATTTCACTCATACGCATCGGAGAAGATCCATCCTTTCGAGCTTGAAGTTTAAGCTCGAACCTTCTGAACTTGTGCTCGAACACCAACAAGAACGAGTCATGAGTCATGCACATTTATACAAGTGTTGAGCCCTTATTTGCAATTTTTGAGCTTACACTTTACGAGCCTGCATTTTGAGGCTCATTTATGATGATTTCAAAATTTGGGTGTAACATTTTGCCCCCTCAAAAGTGTTGGTTCGAATCTTATAAGAATGAAACTTTTGAACTTCGCCTTTCAAAAAACGTGCCACCTACCACACTTGAGTATGGACATCCGTCGCTTGGGGATTGCACACCAAGAGTACTCAAGTACTCCCTATTTCTACACATGTCCTTTCGTAGGACCTTTTTGCAGTGTAAACAATTAAATGTGATCCTTCGGGTCCTCATTTTACCCTAATTAAGGGCACCAATCATTTCGACCCTTGACATCCCCATTGAGGTGTATATATGTACCCTCTTCATCTTTATCACACCCATTTTTACTCCTCAGAAAGCATGAACCAGAGAGAAACAAAAGGAAGAAAAAATCAAGGTTATCTTTGCATGTTCTCTAAGCCCAAAAGACAGAGTACCATTTCCTCATTTGGTTCTGTGAAATTGTTCTTGCAACCGCTCCTTCAGTTGACGATCTCCTCATATCCATGAACAACTTTGTGTAAGTTTCTGTTCTTGATTCTCTTACTTTTCTTTTTACGTTTGTTTCATCTGTTCTTGATAATATCTTTTCTGGTTTTTACAAGTTTTTTAAGGCTTTACTTTTGCACTAGGAAAGTTTTTTATTCGAGTAGATTTGGTGTGATTAGAATCACGGTTTAGACAAAAAAAAATTTGGTAGAAACATGTAAAAAGGGAGTTTTTTCAGGTAATGGGGTGTTTAGATCATGGGTTCCATGTAGCTTAAGAAATAGGGTCTTGGTTTAGGGTTTAAATGCATGAATCCCAAAAACATCACCTTTTCGGGTAACTGCAAACTTTTTTCCCTGGAAATCTGGGATTCTTCTAAATTGGTAATGACTTCCCCACTCTCGCATGGGTGCACCCTCGATGCTCGAACTTTACAATAGTTCGGGAATGACATCTGAGTCATTCTCGCCCTTTCAAGCCTTTAGTCTTGATTTAGGCAACTTATTATCTCGAGCTTTCGAGCTCGAGTTATCAAAATTATAATCTCCTTATGATTTTCTATATGATGGGCCCTCACCTTTTTTTCCTTGTTAGATGTCGCAGTACTCTGAGAATCAGTGGGGGCCCAAGTTTGCTATCCCTTATCACCCATCAACTCCTAGTCCTGAATCGCCTTTCTCTCAAAAGATGTGTGAGCAAGAAGACATACAAGATATTTTTCAACATCTGATAGACAAGGTCGAAGAGAGAAAGAGGAAGAGACTCTGAGTGGCGAGTTATCCTGACCCCGACCCCGAGATCAGACCTATTCCCTTAGATCCCAAGCTTAAAGTCACAGTCTCTTTTCCACCCAGTGCACTATCATTTACCCTAATGGAGGACTCTTCAACTCGTCCATCCACCTCCCAAATTCTCTCAGCCCACACCTCGAAGGAGGAATTTTTTGAAGTTGAACACTACTAGAGCTCAGTCAGTTCCACCGGCCATATATCCGAGCTACTAGCCTATCATGGCCTTAAAATTTCTGGTACACTGATGTGCCGTCCTGCGACCTCAATTTCAAGACATACCAAATCATCCTCCAAATTTCAAGACAACATTCTTCTGGATGGATGGGCTTACTCCTTCCCGATTCTATTCCTTCCAACGCATTCGTAAGTATTTCAATACATTTTTTTTCCATTTTTCCTTGAGTAATTGAACTTGAAATATTCACTCTATTCTTGCCTGCAGCCAACGACCACTTCCCCACTCCAACAAAGGCTATGAATAAGCACAAGGCAACCATTCTCCAGCACCCTTATGGTCGAAGGTCCTTAACTTACCTCCTCCATGAAGACAAGCTCTGAGCTTGTAGCCTTTTAAGCGAAGGCGAATCCACGGATGACTCGAGGATTCGAAAATATCAGAGGTAGGAAGATGTGTCAATTCCCACTGCCAAACATCCCCCAAGGAGGAGGACCTCAGACTCGCAATTCCATGTCCCTGCCTCTCGTCATCACGATCGACTAGTCTCGGGCCACGAAGACCACGACAAGGCCTCAACGAGCTCGGATGATAGAGGTAAAGTAGTGTTGGATCACTCCATGTGGTCTCCATCAATGCTCAAACACAAGCCTGACGAGATGATCGTGCTCGAAGACCCTAGATAAAACTTCTTAGCACGGTCAAAAGTGGACCTTAGAGTCCGTAGGTTTGATAGCTAGTTAGGACAATACCGGACCATGTATAGCTTAAACGAGGTATGGGATGGGGTAGCTATACAATATGGGGCCGATGTGTATAGGGACCTTTCGAGACTATCCCCCACCTATAGAAAGGGGACTCCCCTAGATTCGTCAGAAGATAGGGGGATTTCTTGGTCTCTGAGCTCAAGCTCGGCCGAGATTACCAGTTAGGTTTCTATTATCTTTGAGTCTTATTTCTTACAATAAACCCTATTTGATTATTCATACACAATCCTTATGTTTTTCAGGTGACATGGACTCGGACTTGGATAGCGTGCTCAACAGGCCTATGGCCTCGAAGGCGAACAAACACCAAAGAGTGTCACAGAAGGGAGGTCGCCCATCCAAGATGTACAAAAATACTGAGGTAGTCACCCTGGCCTCGGTTCCCCTTGATCCTAGCCATGCTATCGAACCTGCAGCATCTTCTAAGGTCGAGCTAAATCAAGCCACTAATCTCACAACGCCTCCCAAAATTGTGCCTCATCTTGCAACCCAAACAATCCAAAATGTTCTTTCAGTCCAACCGAGAAGAGTCCAGGCTCCTGTACGAGAACGCTTCCTATCGATCTCAACCCATGTGCTCGAGTTTGTGATCAATAGTGCAGCTGGGACCCATGGAGTCAACCTTGGCTCTGATGCTTTGACCCGCGTGGGTCAAAGTTTCAGCCACCTCAGGACCCCTCTATGGGAATTTATGACCTCCTACTGAGATACCAACACTCTTTTCAACAAGACTGGCGAACTATTCTCCTCTGTTAGTTATTTTTGCTTTAGTCTTCTCATTCTGTAGTAACTTTGGCTCATGATTTGCTAACCTTTGTGTTTATTTTTGTGTGTAGGCATTCATATCCTTCATTTAGCACAACTTCTTGCTAAATAACGAGGTTGCAGCGAGCACAACGCTTGCACATGAGGCTCAAGATGCCCAGCTAAAACTCAAGGATGATCTTAAAGCAGCCCAGCTGGAAATTGCAGCAAGGGATGCGGCGATCCAGAAAGTACCCAAGCTTGAATTGAGGCTGGAGGCGGCTTTGAAAGAGGTCCAAAAGATTCCCGAACTTGAATCGATGCTGGAAGCGACCTTGAAGGAGGTCGAGGCAAGGAACTCCGAGATTAAGCATATTTGGGGACTTAATTCCAAGCTGGAAGAGGAGAATAAGATGACCTTCAAAGTTATCAAAGGTGAGAATGCTTGTCTTCTTGAGGAGTTCAAGACCAAAAAGGATCGCGCCGTAGACATGGCGATGTATTGAATTTGGGTCAACAACCCCGACCTCGACACCAGCTTCCTAGCCAACCTGGAGACCGAATTCATCGCCAAATGGCAGGTTCGACTTGAGGAGGAAGAGGACAGGCTCGAGGTCGAGGAGGCAGCAGAGGCTTCTGGGACTGTGGCTGGAGAGGCATCCAACCCTTGAAGCCGAGATCATGGGCTGCGACCCATTAAAATTTTTGTAATTATCTTTTTTATGCCCTTGAGGCATAGACAATTTATAGTTCAGTTTTGAGCTATTTTTATTATCTTATGAATTTATAGCAATAGTAATTTTTGTGCTTTCAATTTTCTAGCTCGAAAATCTTTTTGCACTATGTTTTACCTTTATATTTTTGCCTTAATATTATGCATTGTATTTCTAGATCGAAATATTTTGAGCACGTTATTATTAAGGACCTGCTTTTATACTTGTTTATTTGTACAATTATATATTGGATTCAAGTTCGAATTTCAATGCATTCATGCATAGGTTATTCAAGATATCCATGTTCGACTTCGTTATTGTCAAGGTCGAACTTCACTTTTACCATGTATTTGAAAAATACTTAGCTGGTGTGTAACCTTGTTAGTGTAGTTATATTTTGCTTTTCTAGTTACTTTTCCTCATCCTCGAGTATGGCTTCGAGGTTGCGATGTCAAAACTTGTTTGCGAAAATTTCCAACCCTGGTTTCGACTTATAGTTTACAGTCGGTTTATCTAGAAATCCAACTTTTTATTGTCAGTTAGGTTTTGCTGGTTTGTTCCAGCCTTGTTCAGCTCGTGTGTTTGGTTAATGGTCCATACACTTATTATTTTCTTCATGTCGGGTTAATAATCTAGACATTTCTATTTGAGTTACTTTATATTTGTGTAACGCCCTGGATAGCCAAGACCGTTACACTGTGTGTTTATAAAGTGCCAGACTTGCTAACCAAGTCATTAAAGTAAAAACGTGTTACTGAAACAGTAAAGGAACTAGGGTTAAAAGTGTTTTGGTCTCAAAAGTTACATTTTCATTACTAAACACTGTTTCGTTACATGGGATCCCAAAAATGACAGTTTCAAAGGTCATTTACAAAATTTACAAGGTTTAAATACATCAGCGGCCGTACTAAGGCAAAATGAGCAGTTAGGAAATCTCTGTCCTGACACAGTCCTCGATCATGGAGATCGAACGGCTGGCTATGTACATTACACCTCGGAGCTCTCCACCTCAGGCCTGGTCCAGCTTGCCCTTGCCCTTACCTGCACCACGAAGCACCCGTGAGCCAAGGCCCAGCAAGAAAACACAGCAATAACAGAGCATGAACAACTAGCAATCAAGTCATTTACTCATATAGCATCTCATAAATTTCAATTATAACATCATTCAAGCATACCACAAACTAAGGATTTCATCTCATGAAACATAATGCACAGACGATAACCAGGGCTAGCGCCCACAGGCTGCTCCCTCTGTTATCCTAATGTTTCTGGCTCCCAGTGGCCAATTCGCGCCCCGTGCGCTAAAATCATGAACGGTACTCTTAGACCGCTTATACGTGTCCCTTGGCATAATACCAACGATGACACAATACAACTCTCGGGAGCACTTAGTCCCATTCACAACCATATATTCGGGTGCGGTTTTCTTACCTTTCAATTCACTGGTTTTCGATGCCACGTAGCCGCAAGCACGGTCCTCTACCCCGAGCCTCTCCAAAGTCCTAATCACAACAAAAATAATATTCTTTGTCATTAACCAATCCAAGACTACCTTCCCGGTACCTAACCCACACTCTCGGAACCCCCAAAACCTTAGAACAACACCCCGGGGACATCCCCCGAACCCCCGGGGCAAAGGCCTAAAATTGTCAAAAACAACACCCTGAAATTAGCCTTGTGCCGCGGCACCACATCCTTGTGCCGCGGCACCCACCAGTCAGAGCCTCCAAGCCGCGGCACACAAAACCCGTGCCGCGGCACGCCTTCGCAGCCCAGAATTCTGGGTTTTTCCTTCGCATTTTCCCGAGCTCCAACCTCTCCAATTCACCCCAAACTCCATCCTAAGTCCCAAAACCAACTCTAAACCCCTAACAAACCTCACAACAACCCAAAGACATCATACCCAAGCTCACTCACACCTTCAATCCTAAAATTCACTCTTGAATTTCACACTTAACAACTCAAACCAGAAAAATTATGAACAGCTTGAACTCAAACACAACCCACACTTCAAACTCCCTATACCTTAACAAAAACAAGCCTAATAAACATACAGAGACCTTACCTTAAGTGATGGGTTCAACCTTCAGCTCTTGACCTCCTTCCCCCTTGATTCCCAATTCTGAAATTACATAAAACCAGCCATCAACTTGCCTCAATTCACCTTCCTTAACTAAAATTCAGACTTAAAACTTGGATATAGCATAATCAAAATCTTACCTCTGAGTATTCTTGGTCTAAGCCTGCTTGACAACTTCAATCACTCTTGATTCTCCTTCCAAAAGTTAAATTCAGTCTCTCCCTTCTTCCTCTTAGGTTTGCTCTTCCTCTAGGTTTCTAATTTCAGCATAAACCCATCTCCCCAAATATTATACGTATATGATATTCCCCCTTCAGCTGATAATCATCCATCCAACCAAATGTCTACTCTACCCTTCCACTAATAACCCTTCCTAACCTAACCTCAAGGCCATACTTGTCTTTTCACCAGCTTTGCAATTCTACCACTTTCCCATAAAACCTGTTACTCTCTATGGTTACTAACAGTTACGCAGGTTACCAAATCACCAGTTACCACTATCTAGTTTCCTAGGACCGTCTCGGCACGTGCATCACGTTGGTATCACAGAACCCACGCGGTACAATTCACACATCATAATTATCACATAATATAATTCACATAATCGTATAACATGCCTAAATCATTATCATGCATCTTAATCATAAAAATCACACATAATTCCCATCATGCCCTCCCGGCATTCTAATCAGGGCCCTTAAGCCTTCTTAGTGAATTTGGGTCGTTACAATTTGTGTTTATTTTTTCGAGCCTATGGTATAATTGTATACCACTTATGCCCCCTTAATATCCTATGATTGCGATCTTAGGTTATTGAATTTTGAGGGTTTGCAAAAAAGTATAACAATAAATAATACAACTTTTGAATGAAATTCAGTACTTTATTGATAAAAAGCAAAAAATCAAATACATGCTTGGTAAAAATGAAAACATCATTCCTGCATTACTGATAATAAGGTCATAGATGTTCACCATTCCAAGCTCGCGGAACCAGTCCTCCATTTAGCCTCGCCAACTTATATACTCTAGGTAGAATAATGGACTTGATCTGATAGGGTCCCTCCCAATTAGGACCAAGTACCCCAGCAGATGGGTCTCGCGTGGGCAAAAACATGTTCCTTAACACCAAGTCTCCTAATCCAAATTTTCTATCTCGGACCTTTTTATTAAAATATTTAGTATCCCATTGTTGGTATGTAGCATTTTTCAACTGGGCTTCATCTCATTTTTCTTCGATGAGGTCCAGACTCTCCTCGAGCTGAGATCAGTTCGAGGCTTGGTCATATGCATCATGCATTATGGTTGGGATTTCAACTTTGATTGGCAACATGGTCTCGCATCCATAAGATAGGGAGAAGGGGGTATGCCCCATTGAAGTTCTTGTCGTGGTTCTATACGCCCATAAGACTCGAGGCAGCTCCTCTGGTCATCTCCCCTTTGCTTCTTCTAACATTTTCTTCATGGAACTTTTCAAGGTTTTATTGATTGCTTCAACCTTGCCATTTGCCTGAGGATGGGCCACGGAAGAAAAACTTTTTACAAAACCATTATTTTCGCAAAAGTGTGTAAACAGATCATTGTCAAACTAGGTCCCATTATCTGATACCAGATGATGTTTTGTACTACAAAATCTAGGACTTTCTTTGAGGCAATGGTGGCCAAGGGTTCATCTTCGGTCCACAGCGACTACATCATACCTCACTCCACCTTTTCCAGTTGGCAAGGAGCCTATGAGGTCAATTCCCCATATCGCAAATGTCCACGGGAAGCTCATCATGGTTAGCTCAGTGGGTGGAACTCGCGGTATCGAGGCAAACCGTTGACATTTATCACAACATTTTACGTACTCGAATGAGTCTGCCTTGATTGTTGGCTAGAAGTACCCTTGCCTAATCACCTTTTTTGACAAGTTATGCCCCCTAGTGTAATCTCCACAAAATGCTTCATGGATTTCCTCCAAAATCTTGTTGGCCTCAGGAGGAGTTACACACCGAAGTAATGGCATAGAGTACCCCCTTCTGTACAATTTTCCTTCCAAAATGGTATATCTTGGTATTTGGTACATAAGCTTTCTAGCCTCGTTTCGGTCTACTGGGAGACTTCCGGTTTCGAGGTAATCAACTATTGGGGTCATCCAGGTGGGTTGTGAGTCAATCATGTATGTATCTTCCTTATCAGGCTCATTTATACTCGGGGTCAGTAGAAATTCTACTTGGACCACGTTGAGTGTATCAGCTTTATTAGTCGTGGCGAGCCTAGCCAATGCGTCTGCATTTGAATTTTGCTCTCGGGGGACTTGTTCTATAGCGTAGAACTCAAACCCTTTGAATGCTACTTTTACCTTCTCCAGGTAAACGGCCATTTTTATACCACGAGCCTGATATTCACCCAGGACTTAGTTAACAACCAGTTGTGAGTCGCTATAGCAATGAATGGCCTTTGCTTTGAGCTCGGTGGCTATCCGAAGTCCTGCTAATAACGCCTCGTATTCAGCCTCGTTGTTTGATGCCTCAAAGCCAAACCTTAGCGCCGAGTGGAAGAGATTTCTCATTGGGGTGATTAGAATGATTCCTACCCTCGATCCATTTTCATTGGAGGATCCATCGACATAAAGTCTCCACAGCTCGCGGGCTGGGGTTACGACTTCCTCGTTGGAGATCCATGTGCATTCGAAAATAATATCTGCCAGAGCATGTCCTTTGATCGTTGTTCTAAGATGATAAGTAATCTCGAACTTTCTAAGCTCGACATCCCATTTCAACAGTCTTCTGGATGCTTCAGGCTTAGATAACACCTGCCGCAATGGCTGGTCAGTTAACACATGAATAGGATGTGCCTAGAAATAGGGTCAAAGCTTTCGAGATGCGTGCATCAGGCATAAAGCCAGTTTCTCCATTAATGGGTATCTCGATTCTTTTGCTGACGTAGTATACACGTTTTTGTACTTTCTTATCCTCCCGTACTAGTGCTGCACTAATGGCGTGCTCAATTGTGGCGAGGTATATGTATAAAACTTCTCCTGTGATAGGTTTAGACAAGATCAGTGGCTCAGCGAGGTGTTTCTTAAGATTCTGAAATGCGAGTTCACACTCATCCGACCACTCAAACTTTTTGCCCCCTCTTAAAAGATTAAAGAATGGAAGGCATCAGTGTGTAGACTTTGAGATAAACCTACTTAAGGCCGCCATTTGTCCAGTTAAGCTCTAGACATCTTTATGTTTTTGAGGTGAGGGTATGTGTTATTAACGCTTTGGTCTTGTCAGGATTAGCCTATATACCTCGAGCATTCACTATGAACCCAAGGAACTTACCCGAAGATAATCCGAATGAGCATTTTTGTGGGTAAAGTTTCATATTGTATTTCCAAAGTACGGCAAAACATTTAGTGAGATCATCTACATGGTTATTGTTATGTTTGGATTTAACTAACATATCGTCCACATAAATTTCCATGTTATTCCCTATCTGCAAAACAAACATCCTATTTACCAATCTTTTGTATGTGGCTCTCACATTTTTGAGCCCGAAAGGCATGACGTTGTAGCAGTACAATCCCTTGTCGATTACAAAGCTCATATGTTCTTGGTCAGGTGCATGCATGGCAATCTGGTTATATCCAGAATATGCATCCATGAATGACATGATGTCGTGGCCTGCAGTGGCATCTACGAGCTGGTCAATTCGAGGCAAGGGAAAACAGTCTTTGGGGCATGCCTTGTTAAGGTCCGAATAGTCGATGTAAGTTCGCCATTTTCTGATGGGTTTCAGGACCAGCACAGGATTGTCTATCCAATCAGGATAAAAAGCATCTCAAATAAACTGATTTTCTTTTAACCTCTTAACCTCCTCTTTTAGGGATTTTTTCTATCGTCATCCAGGAGCCTCTGTTTTTGTTGCTTTGGGGGGAAGCTTTTATCAATATTGAGTGCATGGCTTATTACATTCAAACTAATCCCTACCAGATCTGTGTGCGACCATGCAAATACGTCCTGGTTTTCTTTCAAAAAGAAAGTTAATTGCTACCTTGCACTTTCAAAAAGATTATTTCCTATCTTTACCACCCTTTTGGTATCTTTCTCATCGATATCTACTTCTTCAAGCTCCTCCAATGGTTCGAGATCAACCCTCTCTTCAACTCTAAGGTCGATCTCTTCTTCTATCTCGAAGATGGATCCGTCCATCTCCCTAATAACTACAAGCGTCTGTGCACTTGTTTGGCTTTTCCCTCTCATGCAAATGCTATAGCATTCCCTTGCAGCGAGCTGGTCTCCCTTTAGCATCTCGATGCCACTAGACATCGGGAACTTGATGGAAAAATGCCTAACAGACGATACTGCCGCCAGCCAAATCAGGGCTGGTCTCCCGAGCAATACGTTGTAGGCCGACGAGGTATCCACCACCACGAACTCCATCATCTTGGTTACCGAGACTGGATAGTCTCCCAAGGTTACGGGGAGTTCAATGGATCCCGTACAAGCAATCCCTTCTCCGAAAAATTCGTACAACGTGGTTGCACAGGCTTTCAAATCTCGAAGCGTGAGTCCCATCTTTTCTAGAGTGGATTTATAAAGGATATTGATAGAGCTCCTGTTATCAATCAAGACTCTGCGTACCCTTTTGTTCACAAGCTAAAGTGTGATGACTAAGGGATCGTTATGAGGAAATTGGACATGTGATGCGTCATCTTCTATAAAAATGATGGGTTGAGTTTCAACCTTCAATCCTTTGTTGCTTCGAAGCTCGTGGCTTAGGTTCGTAGGGAGAACCGTCTCCAGTCTTGATCCCATTTATGTATCTTTTCTGGGCATTTCTGCCCGATCCAACAAGATGCGGTCCCCCAGAAATGGTTACCACATCCTCCCCATCTGTCGGGGGAGGTCAATCATCCTCCCGTGCTTGGGAGTTGTTATTCTGTTGGGAAGGTTATGCAGACATTGTCCTTTGTCCTGTCGAGGCTTGATTAGGATTCTGGTTTCTCACATATTGTCCAAAATATCTTCTCGAGATCAAGCCTTCGATCCCATCCTTCAGTTGTCGACACTCATCAATAGTATGTCTGACATCCCTATGGAATCTGCAATACTTATTGGAGTCCCTCTTCACCTTTTGATTTTCTTTTTGAAGGGTTATCTCCGGAGGGTCTTGACGTCGATGGGGCAGCCGAGTTCGAGGCTGAGTTAACATTTGTCGTTGTAGTTATGGGCTGAGAGGTCAGATTTAATGCTTACCTCACCTCATCTACATTGACAAATCTCTAGGCCCTCCTATTGAACTCGGTTAATGATGTTACAGGTTTTCTTTGCATATCATCCCAAAGGGGACTCCCTTTTAATATACCAACTCTTACAACCATAAGGTGGTCACTGTCGTCGACGTTGCGGGCTCGAGGTAACTCTTCAATGACTCTCTTTGCTGTTATCTGACATTGGTTAAGGCCAAGGCTTCGGGCCTGACGCCTACTATGGCTTTGAAATGCTTCTTAAATTCCTTTGCTAACTGATCCCAAGATGAGATTGAATGTCTTCTAAATTTTTCGAACTAGTTTTTTGCTGGTCCTGTCAGAGTAGCTGGGAATAACATACACCGGAGCTCATAACCAACATTGCTGGCTCGCATGATGGTATTGAATGTGCTCAGATGGCTGTATGGATCTAATTTTCCATCAATTGGTACTACGTGGGGTATCCTAAACCCTTGAGAAAATGGCGTGTTGGACATATGTGGGGCAAAAGGCTCGAGCTTGTCATCGGAGTCTTCAACCTTATCCCTGTTCCTTTCATCCTGAAGGAGCCTGAACGCCCTTTCGAACTGGTTAATTCTCTCCTGGACCAAGTCGATTGGAGGATGAGCATGTGCTTGGGGGAGTTGGTTATTGTTTATAAAAACCCCAGCTCCTTGCCCCGATATAGGGTTATACTGATTCCCATATGCCGGTTGTTTTTTACTGTTCAAATGGTCATGCAAATCGGGGTTTGTAGGATTGGCTTGGCCTCAGTTATGGTTCAGGTGATCTCGAAGGTCATCATGATTTCCCTGATTCCCAGTATTCCTGGGTTTGATATTATATATGCTTACAGACCTAGTGTGGTTTGAGCTCCCACTTATGAAACTAATATTTCTCTCTGGTTGAGGGGCTCGGTGGTTACGAGGTGGATCTTTCACCGGCCTCCTTGCTCCAGCAGTTTGTGATCTCGACACATGACTTCCCGCCGGTTACACAGCCCTGTGTTCTCGAGTCACCTCTCTATCACCCCCATTTCTATGTCTGGCTCGACAGTTCCCATCTCGACTGCCACTGCGAGAGGACCTTTGTGATGTAGGCTTTCCTGCTTGGTTCCTATGAGGAGGTGGCCTTGGAGCCTCTCGGACTAGTGAGGGATGTCTTATAGGAGATTGTGGATGTCTTATAGGAGATGGTGGTGGCATCCCATTGTTGGGCCTAGAAGGTCTAGAATTGGCCCAGACAGGTTCCGGGTTGTTCCTGAATGCTTCAGGATTAAAACTCTGAGCTATTGGAAGAGCTCAGTTATTCCCTGTTCCTGTAGACACTTCCACAGTCGGATTATCAGTTTGAGTATTTCTCCTAGGGCGGTCATCATCAGTTCGAGTATTTCTCCTGGGCCCTGGCTGAGCCTGCTGGGCCCCTTGCTTAGCCCTATTGGTGGTCGTGCTCCCTCGGGGACGTCCTCTTGGCCTCTGTTAGCTATATATATTAGTTGTTCATATTAACTATAAATTAGGACTAATTAGTTTCCTATTCTCTCATAGTTTCCTAGAATAGCTTCCCTAGTTTATATATAAATATATGTTTATTTCTCATTGAAATACAAGTGAATACAATTCTCTTCACCTCTTATTACATGGTATCAAAGCATTAGTCTATAAAATTTGAATTTTGCTACAAAATTAGGCTTTTTCTTTTGGGGTTTTCCATAAACACAAATTAGGGTTTAGTCTATTTTAGGGTTTATTTCGGAAACCCTAGTTCTATTGGTCAACTATTCTCACCGCCCACACCAAAGGATTCTCCAGCCGCCGATCTCCATTCCCCAAAATTTCAGCCGCCAGATCCCCTGCGCGTGGGCCCCACGCGCCACCGCAAGTCCCAGCACCACCTCCCACGTGCCGACGCATGAGAGCGCGTGGCATCATCTTCGATGACCCTTTTTGTTCCGTTTGGTCCCCACTGCGTTTCTGGTTGATTAGTGCTTCATTTTTGCACACCTAGTTTCCGTAGTTGCAACTGTCAAGGTTTGTTCTAGGATCTTTGTTGTGATTCTACATTGGTTTTTTGTGTTTTCTGTTGTGTTTCTTTAAGGAGTTATGGCTGAGAATAAATCAGAGACGAAATCTGTGGTTTCATCTGATGTGGTTCCTGTGATGTCTAAAATCACGGACCATAAACTGATTGGTTCGAATTATTTGGAGTGGTGTAAGAGTGTTCGACTTTATCTACGAAGTATTGACAAAGATGACCACTTGACTGATGATCCTCCTAAAGAAAAAGATGATTCAAGACAGACGTGGCTCAGGGAGGATGCTCGCTTATTCCTTCAAATCCAGAATTCTATTGACAGTGAGGTAATTGGTTTGATCAATCATTGTGAGTTTGTTAAAGAGAACTAATGGATTATTTGGAATTTTTGTATTCTGGAAAACGCAATCTATCCCGTATGTATGAGGTGTGCAAAGCATTCTACTGTATGGAGAAACAAGATCAGTCCCTTATGAACTACTTTATGTCTTTTAAGAAGATGTATGAGGATCTTAATATGTTGTTGCCATTTAGCACTGATGTGAAGGTTCAACAACGCCAGTGAGAGCAGATGGCTATTATGAACTTTCTTGCAGGGCTCTCACCTGAATTTGATTTTGCGAAAGCACAAGTTCTTTCTAGTTCAGATGTTTCCTCTTTACAAGATGTCTTTAGTCGTACTCTTCACAAGAAAATTACTCCTTCTGTTCCTCTTAATAGTGGTTTGGTAAGTCATAATAATTATGCGCCTAGGAAATCTTCTATTCCAACTGGCATAAAGGAGGTCGTTCACAAGGAGTTGAAACTCGAACACCAGATTCTGGAGGCATTATTTGCAACTACTGTAAAAGGCCAGGTCACACCAAGTTTGAGTGTAGAAAGCTACAGTTTAAAAATCAGCAACAACACTCTATTAATGTTGCAAATACTATTGATGCCACTGATAAATCTGTCCTTATTTCTGCTGATGAATTTGCCAAGTTCTCACGATATCAGGAATCACTCAAGTTGTCATCTCCTTCTGTCACTGCTATTGTCGATTCAAGTAAATCTAATACGTGTCTTCTCTCTTCATCCTCCAAATGGGTCATTGATTCTGGTGCTACAGATCACATGACAGGTAATTCCCATCTCTTTTCCACTTTTCATTCTCTCACTTCAACTTCTACTATAACCTTAGCTGATGGGTCACCATCTTGTGTTCGTGGGTCTGGCACTATTACTCCTACACCCCTGCTTACTTTGTCATTTTTCTTACATTTACCTAGTTTATCCTTCAATTTTCTCTCTGTTAGTCAACTCACTCGTAATCTTAATTGTTGCATCTCATTCTTTCCCGATCATTTTTTATTTTAGGATCTTATGACGGAGAAGATTATTGGTAAAGGACATGAATCTGGAGGCCTCTATGTTCTTGACATACCGCCACCAACTTCTTTTGCTTGTTCGAGTGTCACTTCTGCTTTTGAGGCTTATTGTCGATTGGGTCATCCGTCTCTTCCTTTGTTCAAGAAACTTAGTCCGCAATATAGTAAGGTGTCTTCATTAGATTGTGAGTCGTGTCAATTTTCCAAACACCGTCGTCTTAGTTTGAGTACACGAGTCAATAAACGTGCTAGTGTTCCTTTTGAATTAGTTCATTCTAATGTTTGGGGTCCTTCTCCTATTTTGTCTAAACTTGGATTCAAGTATTTTGTTACTTTTGTTGATGATTATTCTCGTGTAACTTGGTTATATTTAATGAAAAATCGTTATGAGTTGTTTTCTATATTTTGTGCATTTTGTGATGAGATTAAGAATCAATTTAATGTTTCTATTCGTACTTTGCGAAGTGATAATGCCAAAGAATATACATATGCTTTATTTCATTCTTATATGGTCTCTAATGGCATGCTTCATGAAACCTTTTGCATTGATACTGCATCCCAAAATGGTGTAGCAGAACGTAAAAACAGACATCTTCTTGAAACTGCACGAGCCCTCTTTATTTCAAATGCATGTTCCTAAATATTTTTGGGCCGATGTCGTTTCTACAGCATGTTTTCTCATCAATCGCATGCCATCTTCTATTCTTAATGGTGAGATCCCTTATAAAATTCTTTTTCCCGGCAAATCATTATTTCTTGTTCATCCTAGGATATTTGGTAGTACTTGTTTTGCTCGAGATGTTCGTCCAAATGTCACCAAATTAGATCCTAAGTCATTGAAGTGTGTATTCCTTGGCTATTCTCATCTTCAGAAAGGATATAGGTGTTATTGTCCAAATCTCAACAAGTATCTTGTCTCCATTGATGTTACCTTCATGGAAAACACACCCTATTTTCCATCTTCCTTTATTCCTACTCGTCAGGGGGAGGGTGATGATGATTTGTTTGTATATTCTATCATTTCTTCTGCCCCTGACCCACTTCCTAAGGAATCTCCTATTTTTGAACCTATCTCAGACACTACTCACTATGAGTCTCCTATTACTCACCCTGTCTCAGCCACAGCTCCTGACATGCCTCCACCTCCTATTAAAGTGTACACCAAGTGTCTGCCTCCTGTTTCATGTCCTGCACCTGCTTCTTCGTTATCAGATCCGATCCTAAGCGATGATCTTCCTATTGCGCTATGCAAAGGTAAACGTCAGTGCACTTATCCTATTTCTTCTTTTGTTTCTTATAATCACTTGCCATCTTCTTCTTATTCTTTTATTGCTTCCCTTGATTCTATTTTGATTCCTAATAATGTTCGTGAAGCCATATCGCATCTTGGTTGGCATGATGTAATGATAGAAGAGATGAATGCTTTAGCTGACAATGGTACTTGGGACTTGGTCGATTTACCTTCAGGAAAACGGGCCATAGGGTGCAAATGGGTATTCACTGTTAAGGTCAATCCAGATGGATCAATTGCTCGATTAAAGGCCTGTCTTATTGCTAAGGGTTATGCTCAAACCTATGTAGTGGACTATTGTGATACTTTTTCTCCTGTTGCTAAGTTGACATCTGTTCGATTGTTTATTTCAATGGCAACTACTCATCATTGGCCTCTACATCAGCTAGATATCAAGAATGTTTTTGTTCATGGAGATCTTCAGGAGGAGGTGTTTATGGAGCAACCTCCTGGTTTTTTTGCTCAGGGGGGGAGTCAGGGCGAGTCTGTCATCTTCAAAAATCTTTATATGGTTTAAAGCAAAGTCCTCATGCTTGGTTTGGTAAATTTAGTCAGACTGTTGAGAAATTCGGTATGCTGAAAAGTAAGTCTGATCATTCTGTGTTTTATAAACGATCAACTGCCGGTATCATTTTATTGGTTGTGTATGTGGATGATATTGTTATTACTGGAAATGATACTAGAGGATTACTATCTCTTAAGTCCTTCATTCATACTCAGTTTCACACGAAGGATTTGGGGGTGCTCAAGTATTTCTTGGGAGTTGAGGCAACTCAGAGTAAACAAGGTATTTTTCTATCTCAAAGAAAGTATGTTGTTGATTTGTTGACTGACACAGGAAAATTGGGAGCAAAACCTTGTAGTACTCCAATGAGTCCTAATGTGCACCTTACAAAAGATGGGGAACCATTTGAAGATCCTGAAAGATATCGCAGGTTGGTTGGAAAGTTGAATTATCTTACCGTGACTCATCCAGACATTGCATTCGCAGTTAGTGTTGTCAGTCAGTTCATGCCATCTCCAAAAATTCATCATTGGTTAGCGTTAGAGCAAATTATGTGTTACTTGAAAGAAGCACTAGGACGAGGTATCGTGTACACAGATTATGGGCACACTCATATTGAGTGTTTCTCAAAGGCAGATTGGGCAGGTATTTTTGTTGGAGGGAATTTGGTCTCTTGGAAGAGTAAGAAGCAAAATGTTGTGTCATGATCAAGCACATAATCAAAATATAGGGCTATGGCACAGTCTGTGTGTGAGGTAATATGGATCTATCAGCTATTGATTGAAGTAGGACTTAAGGCTTCACTACCAGCAAAATTATGGTGTGATAACCAAGCTGCTCTTCATATTGCATCTAATCCTGTGTTCCATGAGCGAACTAAGCACATCGAAATATATTGTCATTTTGTTCGTGACAAAATTCAGCAAAGCTTGATCTCCACAGGATATGTGAAGATCGGCGAACAACTAGGAGATATCTTTACAGAAGCATTAAATGGGGTGCAGGTTGATTATTTTTGTGACAAGCTGGGCATGATTAACATATATGCTCCAGCTTTAGGGGGAGTGTTAGCTATATATATTAGTCGTTCATATTAACTGTAAATTAGCTATAAATTAGGACTAATTAGTTTCGTATTCTCCCATAGTTTCCTAGAATAGCCTCCATAGTTTGTATACAAATATATGTTTATTTCTCATTGAAATACAAGTGAATACAATTCTCTTCACCTCTTATTACAGCCTCCAAGGTGGTGCCTGGACCTTAGTGGCCTGTATGGCCAATTCTTCGTTGCGCCTTGTAGCCTCTGCCCATTGTTGGCACAGTTGGTGATTCTCCAGTCCAACAATGGGAGTATACCTCTTTGGATTATAGTAGAGGTCCTCGTCAGGCTTGGGAGCAGGCGGTCCCTAGGAATCAGAGGATGCACTCCCCTCCTCTGGGTTGTGGTCAGTCATGGGCTGCTTCCCAGGTCGAGATGGGTAATCTTCAGTGTGAGGAGTTTGCTCCTCCGGTATTTGGGGCAATGGTTGCCCACCAGTACTGGGGTTGTTCGCGGCGGCCATTGGTAATTTATGAGGTTTCTGATTAAACAATCAAGCGACTTGAGTTCAGCTCTCAATGAAAGCATCAAACTGTTGACGTCATTTTTCGTCAACTTAAATCTGAAGAGCACTGAACAATGAATTAAGAAAATAAAGAAGAATAATGGGAATTTTACGTGGTTCAGCAGTTAAAATTTTCCTAGTCCACGAGTCAATATTATTGATTGGTGGTACTCTCTTAAAGCTTTTACAAATCAATTTAGTAGAGTGTTCTCAGTACCAAATTCGTGCGTCCCTACAAATGAAATTCTTCAGTCTATTTATAGATTGGTTAAAAAAATATCTTCCCTTCATTTCGAGAAGTTACAATTCAATTTTGAAATAAATATAATTAAATGCATTAATGATATAATATCCCATGATATTTGGGATTTAATATCAGATATATAACAAATTCCTAAGGAATAGGGGTCTCCTAACAACAATTGTGTTCAAACTGCTTTACTGACCTCGAACGCAAGGTTTACACGCTTTTGAGATCGACCAACACTTCGAGCTCGTTATTCTGGTCAGCTTCATCCTTATCCAGTGATTTCATTGAGCTCAACCTTCGAAGACCAATCTCTTCGAGCTTGCAACGAAGGCTCGAATTGCACTCATATGCATCGGAGAAGATCCATCCTTTCGAGCTTGAAGTTTAAGCTCAAACCTTCTGAACTTGTGCTCGAACACCAACAGGAACGGGTCATGAATCATGCACATTTATACAAGTGTTGAGCCCTTATTTGCCATTTTTGAGCTTACACTTTACGAGCCTACATTTCGAGGCTCATTTATAACGATTTCGAAAGTTGGGTGTAACAACAAACATCCCAACATGGAGAACAGAGAGAACAATCTCGATATCAGAGATCTCAATATTGAGCATCTCAGTATCAAAGATCTCAATATGAAGAAACTCAAAGACCAAGAGTTGAAGATGAAGTCCAATGATCTTAAGACCAAGGCCAAAGATTTCAAAACCCCTCATAAAATTTTAGTCAATATTATAATTATTGGCGGAACTGGGAATAACTTCCCGCATTATTAAGTTATTGTTTTAGTTTATATTACTTCCTTTAGATCTATGTTATTGCTTTCAACATTATATTTGGTGTGTTTGATTTTAACTTTGTAATATATGTTTAAGTTGGGCTTTTTTTATTTTGTTAAATGTTTCTTTAATCAATTTGCATATTAATTTTCATTTTCTTATAAATATATATTATAAATTTTTATTAAAATAAAAAAAATTATACAAATATTTAATTATGATATATTTAAATTTTTATTAAAAACATATTAATTGCATATTTGGTTCACAATTAAATTACAATATAAACTAACTAAATTTATACTACAAATAATATATATATAGATTTATAAAATATTAATATAAAAATTAGAAAAGAAAAAAAAATGTTGTTGTTATAGTATTTCACCATATATGGCATATCACCAAAATGCAGCAAAGATTGTCGTGCGGTTGGAAGAGAAATGATGTGAATTTCACATCAAAAAATTGTTTTACCGTTTGGTTGGAGAAATAAGAAAGTGAAGGCAAAATATAGACTTTTTAATTATTTTTTAAATTTTAAATTAATTTCACTTTTTTATTCTTTTTCAAGATAATAAAAACATTAAGATTTTAAATTTAATCAAAATAATTAAAACTTATATTTTTCCTTCACTTTATTTTAAAAACTTATATTTTAAATTGATGGAAAAATATAAGTTTTAAATCATTTTTTATTAATTTTAATACAACATTTATTAATTTTTAATTTAAAATAGTTGTTTTGAGAAAGAATAAAAAAGAAAAAATAATTTAAAATTTTAAAAATAATTAAATACCAATATTTTTATTTTACTTTCTTATTATTTATCAAAATAATAAAAAATAAGTTTAAAATTGCAACATTTTAAAAACATTGGGTTTATTTATTGCCAAAAAAAAGTTTTGGTATAAAAGTACAACATTTTAAAGACATTGACTAAATTTTCTGCAAAAAAAAAAAAAAAAAATAGATATAAAAGTAAAACATTTTAAAAATATTAGGTCTTACTTTATTTTTAATATGCATTGGTTATACTTTGTGGTTCTATATAGTTATCTGAAGTGCTCACTCAACCTCAAAACAAAATCAGCCCCAAATTATTAAAAATCCATTCGGACGGCCTTCCTAGCCAAATCTAGGTATATTTAATTTGCTATCAATATACCTAAAACACTTTATATACATTATGGAGAAACTGGAAATTATTTAATAACAGAGAAAAAGAACTTTGAATATATCTCTTCTATATAAAAAGTGGGTAATTAACAGAAATTTTTGATTTTAATAGTTTGTTTATTAATTTTAAATATTTAACGAAATATATATTTAATACTAATTAGAAATATGTATTTATTTATATATTCAAATATTATAAAATATTATTATTATAATAATATTTTATATAAGACTACATATATAATACAAAACTAGATATTTAATAATTATATTTATTTAAATTCAAATATTATAAAATATCATTATTATAATAATATTTAATATAAGATTACATATATAATAATTATATTAATATAAACTCAAATTCAAATGTTATAAAATATTATTATGATAACAATATATAATCCTAATTTTTTACTAGTTATATTAATAATGTTTAGTACAAAACTAAATATTTAATACTTATATTAATATAAATTTAAATATTATAAAATATAATTACAATAATAATATATAATACATAATCTTAATTTTTATTAAAAAAATTATCATTTATATTTAAAAAGGCTATCATATTATATATATATTTTAAATTATAAAAAATATTTTGGATTAATTTTTCATTTATTATGTTTATGTACTCTTTTAAATACAGTATTATTTATTTATTTTAAATTTATATGATAATGATACAAATTTAATAAAAATAATTAATAAAAAATAAAAGTTTATTCTACGCTGTATTTAGTAAATATATATATATAGGATAATTCTTCTATAGGAGTTTCACTTTAAGTCCTACCGGTGGGGCTCTCAGTGTTCCTCGACCCGTGAACAGATTTCGGCGCGATTTCTTTTATGACCGTGTATATTGTAGCTATTTAGAGTATCCTGCAAATTTTCAGAAAATTCTGAATAGTTTACAGTACCGAAAACTAGGTTCAAACATGTTGATTTCCACGCACATAAAAAAATTAGTTACGCGTGCAATATGTTTGAACCTAGTTTTCGGTACTGTAAACTATTCGGAATTTTCTGAAAAATTTGCAGGAAGCTCTAAATAGCTACAATATACACGGTCATAAAAAAAATCACACCGAAAACTGTTCACGGATCGAGAACACTGAGATCCCCACCGGTAGGGTTAAAAGTGAAGCCCCTATAAGAGAATTCTCGTATAAATATATATATATATATATATATATATTATTTTTCAAAGGGATTATTTGTAACCAAATTTCACAACTAAAACTAAAAAAAACGAATAAGAAAATAAGAATAAATGAATGACAAAGTCATTTACCGTGGCAGTCGAATTACCTGGTCTTAAAAGAGAATAATTAAACACCAAAAATTCAAAGTGTAAGAAACAAAAGAAGTTAGAGATTTTAGCAGCAAAACAAAATCTAAACAATATTAAAATCGTCATTTACTAATCTGAATAAAAATACGGATATTAATTACCTTAATAATAAAATGGGACACTGTTAATTTCTTAATTTTATTGTCCGAAAACTAGCTATCTTCTAACAAATTAAATATACTCAATTTCACTATATTTAGTTCGAATTTATATTTTATTAAAAAATCACTTCAATAAAGGTTCAAATTAATGTATTTTCTTCTTTTTTTTTTATCAATCTCAAAGAGCAAGTGATAAAAAAAAATAAAAAATAATTAAACTCTTATTTGAAGCGAAACATTAAGTAGCATGTCCATTTGTTGTAAGCATCATCATATCCAAATTTTACTTGTTTTTCAACTTTTCTAAAAGGTGGCATGCTGAAGGATTAAAATTTGAGATGCGATTTTGTACAGATAGAGCTGCATATTCTGCAAAATTATAGTGGACAAAATAATAATGAATACACAGTGAGAAAAGACTGACAATTTTGAGCCCGAGCCTCAATGTATGAGGATAAATGCATAAACAGATGAAAATCTTGCATCATTAAGAAGAAAAAAACAAATGAACAAGGTTCAAAAATCATCTACACGTAGGAAATCTTGTATACAGCAATATATACCTTCCACTGGTTTTGGAAGTATGCATAAACCACACCAAAATAAAGTTTCTTATCCCATGTTGGGAAAAATCCCAGAGAAGTTTGGTAACCTATCGACATGTTTCAAGGCACGTTCGGCTATCTGTCGAGTTCTGTAGTCACCATGCTGGAAGGCATCAACAAGAGCAGTACTTAAATTTGGATCACCAGAAACTTCATAGGCTATCTCATCAATCCGTAAAAGTCTCTCAACTGCCCACACTGATCTTCTCCTCAAAGTGTCGGTTCGTTTCTCCAATAACACGTCTAGTATAGGTCTGATTCCCTCAGCCTCACACAACACCTTCACTCCTTGTTCAATATCAACTTCATCATCCAACAAAGTTGATATAGCAGCGAGTGCTGCCTCCACCACCTTCTCATTAGTGTGATCTAGAAGAGCTACCAATTTGTCCACAACCTGTCCTTCCAAAAGACAAAAACTCTCTCTGAGTGTGCATGTCCCCCTGTGGACTCCACACAATCCGCTTATCACAGGTTGTTTACTGAAACATGGAAAGACTGAGGCACAAAAACCAGGTGTTGGCATGTCTGGAAGTTTTGTCAAATTTTTGGTTTCTTGTGACAAGTTCTCCAAGGCTGTTGCAGAACTCATCTGCACATTGTCAAGTCCATTAGCCTGAAGAAGTTCGACAAACAATGCAGCAAGATTATACTCGCGGCAGAGATCGATTGCAGCCTGCTCATCAGCCAATACAAATGTAACTCTTGAAAGAACTCGAACAAGCCCTTCCAAAAATGGTGTCACAAAGCGAGCCCCCTTGGTCTCGCCCTGTCGAATTTTAACTACTTTTGTATAGACAAGTTCAAAGGCACTTTCATCTAGCATCTGTCGAGTCAGGCCCAAATCCCTCTCTGGGAGCTCAGCTAAGAGGCCAACTGCTGCAGCTTGCTCTTCAGTGATTCCAACATTTTCCGATATTACTCTGATAAGGCTTCCTAGCTGGCCAACCGTGCCACGTAAAGCATCTGCTAGTTCCTGACCCATATATGGGGAAAGGTTCTGAAGAAGTTTAATTGAAGCCACACGCAATTCCTTTTGTGGAGCCTCAATGAACTGAACCAAACTGATAGTGGCACCAGAGCTTTTAATGGCAGAAACAACATTCGTGACAGTAGAGGGAGTGTGAGTGAGCCCAACAAGAACCTGAAGAAGCTTACATTCAATTGCTGGGCCAGTGTTGCTAATGAGATGTAGAAGGCTATGTACTATATTTTCTGAGACCAAAGTCTGGTTCTCAGGTCCGACAGGAATAGACTCACAGTCATAGCCTGAGTTCACAACATTAGCAAGAATTGTTGCAGAAATCTCTTTCAGTCGCATAGGTAGTTGATTAAAAAGGTCCCTGACAAGAGGAGGAAGTATCCCTGCATCAATCAGCACCCTAGCACTTGCCTCACAAGAGATCTGATTTAAAGCCTTTAGAGAAGCTTCTCTTGACTGCATATTACTGCTTTTCATGAGGTTGATCAAAGAGGAGCCCACAGTTCTAGCTACGAGGACCTTCACATCATTGTTCAAAACCAGCTCACCAAGGAAATTAGCCATCGACAGTTTGGTTTCAGGAGGGCCTGCAACCGTACCAGTATCGCAACAAGTTTAACATAATAAACCCGCTTCTATTTCAAATATTTCAAAATAAAAAGAATATGTTCCCCCATTAATCAGAGCAACGAAAAGTACCTTCAAGAATTTGTGTCAGAAGAGGCTGCAGTCTACCATTTTCAGCCATCTGACGCACATTGTTCTCACACTTCTCCAGATTCTCTAGTGTTTTGTCAGCCTTCTCTACAGTCAAAAGATTCTCTGATTTGCTGCTTGTCATTCCTAACAATATAAGAATAGCTCCATTGATCGCACCAATCTTTTCACACAGTGATTCAGATTGTGAAAGCTCATACAGCAAAAAGACAGCTTCCTCCCTCTCTTTAGATTGTTCATGAGATAAGAACTTTACAATAGTGCGGACAGTGTCCCCCTCAGCCAACATTTCCTACAAAACAAAGAGCATCAGTTAGCAAGAGACCATCAAGTCTATCCTAGTAATATAATGAAAACAACAAAGAAAACACATAAAAAACCTTATTTTCATCATTTTCTTCCACCACAATTCTAAGGGTTTCCAAAGCTCTACATCTAACTTTACGGCTGCTACTCTTTAACATGTCAATAATCATAGGTATCAACCCCGCACTTCGCGCAATATGCTTGCACGACCTACTTTTTTGGCAGATATGCTGGACAAACTTCAAGGACATAAGAACTTCACTTTCTGGAGTGTTCAAATTCAACGACCTGCGAGCCATGTCAAGCTGAGCAGCTTCATTCCTTGCATTCCACTCTTCAATGGTGTTCCGTAAAGCTATGCTTGGCTTCAAATCTTTGCTTCGTAATTCTTTCAATGTCAATGGACACTGCAACTTCCTCCCACTGTCATGGCATTCCTTGAACCACTTTTCAATTGCTTCACGCTCAAATGTTTGCCCATTTTCCAACGTAACAGGATCGCGCATTACTTGCTTTGTTAAAGGGCAGACGAATGCATCGTATATTGGCTCTACATGCAATTTCTCAAATTGCCGGCTGTCATCAGAGGGGCTGCCAGGATCATAGCTTCCATCCCAACTTTCAGCCATTTTATATAAATTACAAACTGCACCAAAGTGAAATAAATCTATTAAATATCATGGGTTAGTTGAATGAAATAAGAACAAAGCAGAAAGATACAAGTTTCATTGAGCACTTGAGCACATGAAAAAATTGAAAACCTCAATAACAATCACTTAAATCCTAAGCAAAGATGTTTCTTAGCACAACAAAATTTATAACAGCCCATTTAAAAACAGACAAAATAAATGAAAACCACCACAATTATAATCTCTTGATTTCCTGCTTACTTTTTCCAAATTTGCCAAATTAGACATTATCATAACAAAGTATAAACCATAACAACCACACAAATGGCCAAATTGGTACTGAGCAGGAAAATTCAGATTAAAAAAGCAAGTAAAAGAAGAAGACTTTACTCAGTCTTAGCAATGACCCTTGCAATCAAAAGCATCTGAAAGTAGGTGCAAGGAAAGGTAGTGTTGGTATGCAGAATTAAAACCCCAATTAGGGTTAGGAGTTCATCTTCATCTTGGTAGTGTTGGTAGAGAGAGACAAGGAAAGGTAGTGTGTTCTCTCTGACTCTGATTTCGCTTTTCTTAACCTCTTTTGCTTCAATTAGTCTGAATTGAACAATACCATATCACTGCAGCTACAAGCCAGAATGAGCAATCAAATTAGTTTCATTTCTTTATTAAAATTCGTCTATAAATTTATATTGGCATCCAAGGCATTGATTGATGGCTTGAAACCATACTACTGAACCTTGGAGTTATTGAGAGCAAACTGAAAGGTTAAAAAACATTTGTTTCTAACTAATTCATCATGAGAATAACCATAGCATTCTATTTTACTACTTAAAAGAAGAAGAAAAGAGCATAAAAAGCAAAAAAACATCAAAGTGTAACATTTTTTAAAAGAAATTGGACATTCAAATTTATAAACTTCATTAGATACTAAAACAAAAAATTTGCAAGTGAAAAATGGGGTAGACTCGGAAACTTTTTTGCCAATTGAATCTGCACTGCATGTTACATATAAATGTAAAGTATACATAAATAACTAGTGATCACGGACAGATCAATAAATTCCATGGATTAAAAAAAAATGCCAAGCACAACTTATATCCATACCAAACAAAACAAGCATGAATAATAACCATGAACAACGAGCTAAAAAAACCCATCTAAGAATTATAAGAACAATTCAATAGCAGTAGAAAAACTTCTAGCATCCACGAGCACCCAAACAAACGAAAAAACCAGAGCCATATTAAAGAAGTTACACATATCAAGCATTCAAACAATTAACCTAAATCTCATTCAGAAAAAAAAACATCGAATACAGCGAAGAAATAAAAAACACAAGTATAAGAAATATGAGAGTAAAGTTATTTCGAAATTGAAATGTGAAATAAGAGTTACCTGATCCGCGTGTGGTGCCAGCTACTGCCTTAGTCTGGTGAGAGAGTTAGGTAGACCGGCGGTGCGGTGGTGGTGTTAGACTTTCAGACTTACACTCTTCCACGAAATAGAGAAAATTGATACTGGCGAATCAGTAAGAAATCAAATTCAGGTGAGTGATAGCGGCGATTTTCATTCCGAAAGACTTCGAAAAAATTTGTTGACTGGATCATCGTCAAGTCAAGATCCAGTCAATAAGTTGTTCTTGCTATTCAATTCGAAATTATTTTCTTTGATTTCAAATATGAAAAAAACTGAAGATGAGTTCTACCAGAGAAATTGAACATAAAATAAGCTTACAGTGGCAAAGGATGAGCAAAACCGCAGTAGACTTGAGGGTCGGCTTACATGTTTTATGAGAGTTCTTCCGTATAACCCCTGAAAACGGGTGTACCAATTATGAGGAACCCATGATAAGAATAATACTCTATCTCGTATTCAATAGTTGTTTCTCTCAGTATTTGATTTAACAAAAGAGGACCCGTCACCCATTTGCACTTTCAATATTTAAAAATCAATAAATAAATAAATAATAGTGGATAAATAAGCCATTGCACCCTATGAGTTGTTTTTTTTTTTTTTTTTTGGGGGAGGGAACCTATATGAGTTGTAATTTCTTGTGTTATTTATTTTTTAAGTCTTTAAGGAAGTTTTGAAAGAGATGAATTTTTTTAAAAACTTCTTCGTCGTGTGTGGGTTTCGGGTAGGGTTGTACAAAAGTTTGTATAAACCATCTAACCTGAATAAACTGCCTAAACCAAATCGATAAAAAAAATACAACTCGAATAACTAGACAAAAATTCAAATTGGACAGTTTGGGAATTATACCAACCCACCCAATATAACCCGAATAAACCGAATAAGTATTTTTTTATTTATACATACATATAGTACATGTATTATTACATATATTATATGTAATATTAAATTTTATTTTAAAAAATTTAACAATGAATTTAGAATAATGTTTTAAAGTTTCAATTTAGAATAATATGTCTAAGTTTGGAAGATATATATTACATTTTTAGTTTGTTGAATCTAATTATTTGAACATTTAAAAAAAAACTTAAGATTAGTTTGGGTGGGTTAACTCGACCAAACCACCTAAAACACTGGACGGGTTAAACCTTTTTTTTATTCTTAATTGGACGGGTTAGAGTTAGATTTTTGCAACTCAATTTTTACATTGGGTTGATTAAAATATGTTATAACTCGACCTAACCGACTGATGAACACCACTAGTTTCAGGTGTAACTTTCGAACCAATCTGTTACACCTAAATTTCGAGAATAGAAATTATGGTCTTGAAAGACAGGCTCGTAAAATGTAAGCTCGAAATACGCAAGTGTGCCACATCATCAGTATTTACGCGGATTGGGTCTGACGGTCTCGCTCGGTATTAAGACGACGATGATGGAATTGGTAAGCTCGGAACTCCGTGCGGTCTCGAAGATGTTTCGAGGTTACAAATCAAGCTCGAAACTACAACTACAAGGGTTCAACACTTGTATAAATTCCTGGTTTGTTTGTATTGGCGATTGAGTATTAGTCAGGAAGGATTGAGCCTGGGCATTGCGAGCTCGAGGATGATGATCTCGATAAAGTTACTTGCTAAGGTTGAGGCTAATCAAAATGACGAGCTCGTGATGTTGGTTGACCTTGAAAGTATGTAAGTTAAATGTTCGAGATCTGTAATTGCGAGGTCGATAATCTAGTTTATATACGGTTACTGTTGGAAAATCCCTATTTCTTGGGGATTTGTTGTAATCTGATAATGAATCCCGATTATCATGGGATATTATGTAACTAGTGCATTTATTTGTATTTATTTGAATTATAACTTCTCGAAATAAGGGGGAAGATATTTTGTAAACCAGCTTATAAATAGACTAGAGAAATTAATTTGGAGAAAGGTTGAAATTTGTATTGGGAATATTCTGCTAAAATTGCTTTCTAAAAGCTTTGAGAGAATTCTACCATTCAATAATATTTACTCGTGGATTAGGCAGATTTTAACTTTTGAACCACCTAAAATATCGTGTGCATTTATTGATTTTCCTAATTATGTGTTTAGTGCTCTTCTATTCTAAGTTGACGAAAAACGGCGTCAACAGTTTGGTGCTTTCATTGAGAGCATTAAGCAATACATTAGACTGTTTAATCAGAAACCTCCTGAATCATCAATGGTCGCCACAAGCAACCCCAGCACTGGTGGGCGACCATTGCCTCAAATACCAAAGGAGCAAACTCCTCATGCTAAAGACTACCCACGTCGGCCTGGAAAGCAGCCCATGGCTGACCTGGGCCCTGAAGAGAGAAGTGATTCATCCGATTCCCAGGGGCCGCCTGCTCCCAGGCCTGATGAGGATCTCTACTATAATCTAGAAAGATGTGTTCCTATTATGGAACTGGAGAATCAACAATTGCACAAACAATGGGCATAAGCGACAAGGCGCAATGAAGAACTAGCTAGACAGGCTGCTGAGGCCCATGCACCACCTCAGAGACCTAGAGGACGTCCTCGAGGAAGCACGACTACTAGGAGGGCTGAGCAAGGAACCCAGCAGGCTTAGTTGAGGCCCCGGAGAAACACTTGGGCTGAAGCTACCGACAACTCGACTATGGAGCTGTCAACAGGGACCGGTAATAACCGAGCTCCTCAAGTAGCTCAGAATCTGAATCTCGAGACAGTAAGGAACAACTTGGAGCTTGTCTGGGCAAATTCTGGATTGCCTAGGCCCAACAATGGGAGGCAGCCGCCGTCTCCCATAAGACATTCACCATCTTCTATAAGACACCCCTCACCAGTCCGAGAGGCCCCACGACCTAGACCACAGAGGCTAGTTCGCAGTGGCAGTCGGGATGGAAACCGTTAGGCCAGACCCGGACAGAGGAATGAGAGGGAGGCTGCCCGAGAACACAGAGCTCCCCAACCTTTGGGAAGCCAAGTTTCAAGATCACAAGCAGCTAGAGCAAGGAGGCCAGCAGGTGACCCACCTCGTAATCACCGAGCCTCGCAGTCGGAAAGAACTGTAAGCTTCGTAAGAGGGAGCTCAGATTACACCCGGTCCGTAAGTATATATAATATTGAACCTAGAAATACTGAGAATCGGGGGAATCATCCTGACCTTCAGGGTCACCTGAACCATAGCCGGGGGCAAGCTAATCCCACGAACCTAGATTTGTGAGACCATTTGAACGGTCGAAAATAGTCGGCGTATGGAAATCAGAATAACCCTATGCCAGGACAAGGAGCTGGAGTTTTCATAAATAATAACCAGCTCCCTCAAGTTCAAGCTCGACCCCCAGTAGATCCGATCCATGAGAGAATTGATCAGTTGGAAAGGGCGTTCAGGCTCTTGCAAGATGAGTGGAACAGTGATAAGGCTGAAGAGTCCGACGACGAGCTCGAGCCTTTTGCCCCACATATCTCTAATACCCCATTTCCGCAAGGGTTTAGGATACCCCATGTAGCACCATTTTATGGGAACTCAGACCCGTACAGTCACCTGAGCACCTTTAATACCATCATGCAAGCCAACAATGTTGGCTATGAGTTCTGATGCATGTTGTTTCCAGCTGCTCTTACAAGACCGGCGAAAAATTGGTTTGAGAAATTTAGAAGACATTTGATCTCTTCTTGGGATCAGTTAGCAAAGGAATTTAAGAAAAAATTCAAAGTTATGGTTGGCGTCAGGCCCGAAGCCTCGGCGTTGACTAATGTCTGACAATAGCAAGGGGTGTCACTGAAAAGTTACCTTACGAGGTTTAATATAGAAGTGGCTTGAGCCCGTAATGTCGATGATAGTGGCTACTTGATGGCTGTCAGAGCTGGTATACTACCAGGGAGTCCCCTTTGGGAAGATTTGCAAAGAAAACCCATAAGTTTGTTAACCGAGTTCAACCAGAGGGCCCAGAGGGTTGTCATTGTAGAAGAGGCGAGGTCAGCATTAAACCTGACCTCCCAGCCAGTAACTACAATGACAAACATTAACTCAGCCTCGACCTCGGCGGCTTCATTAATGTCAAAACCCTTTGGGGATAACCCTTCTAAAAGGAAGAAAAATGGAGGGAATAACCCTGAGACTGATGGTGGGAAAAAGAAAAAAGGAGACAAGTATTTCTCCGTCTACACAGTGTATACCGAACTCAATGAGACTCGGGAAAATATATTTCTTGCCAATGAGAATCAAGTCCCACTCAGGCGACCTGACCTAATGAGGAATCAGAAGGAAAAAAAGGACTCCAATAAATAAAGTAGGTCCACAGAGATATCAAACACGCAACTGATGAGTGCCGACAACTGAAGGACAAAATCGAAGGATTGATCTCGAGGGGATATTTCGGACAGTATGTAAGAAACCAAAATTCTAATCATGCCTCAATAAGTCAAAGGGCGGCAACTGCACAACCTGCCCAACAGAATAACTCCCGAGCACGAGAGGATGAGCGACCTCCTCCAATTGATGGAGAAGATGTAGTAACCATCTCAGGGGGACCTCATATTGCAGGATCGGGCAGAAATGCCCAAAAGAGATATGTTAACGAGCTAAAGACTGGAGACAGTTCTCCCTACGAACCCGAACCACGAGCTCCAAAGCTGCAAAGGGTTGAGACTTAACCCATCACATTTACCGAAGAGGACGCATCACACGTCCAATTTCCTCACAATGACCCCCTGGTCATCACTCTTCAGCTCGCGAACAGGAGGGTGCGCAGGGTCCTGATTGATAACGGGAGTTCTGTGAATATCCTTGATAAGGCCACTCTAGAAAATATGGGACTCATGCTTTGCGATTTGAAAGCATGTGCAACAACATTGTACAGATTTTCAGGAGAATGGATTGCCCATACAGGATCCATTGAACTCCCCGTGACCTTGGGAGACTATCCAGTCTCGGTAACCAAGATGATGGAGTTTGTGGTGGTGGATACCCCGTCGGCCTACAACATACTGCTCGAGAGACCCGCCCTGATTGGGCTGGGGGCAGTATTGTTTGTTAGGCATCTGGCCATCAAGTTCCCGACTTCTAGTGGCATCGAGACGTTGAAGGGAGACCAGCTTGCAGGAAGGGAATGCTACAGTATTTCCATGAGAGGAAAGAATCAAACAAGTGCTCAGACACTTGTAGTTATTCATGAGATGGAAGGGTCCGTCTTCGAGATAGAAGAGGAGATCGACCCTAGAGTAGAAGAAAGGGCCGATCTCGAACCACTAGAGGAGCTCCCAGAGGTGGAGCTCGACGAAAAGGATGCCACGATGGTGGTAAAAATGGGCAAGAACCTTTCTAAAAGGTCAAGATAGCAATAAATTTGCTTCTTGAAAGAGAACCATGATGTGTTCGCATGGTCGCACTTGGACATGGTAGGAATTAGTCTTAATATCATAAGCCATGCACTAAACATTGATAAGAGCTTCCCCTCGAAGTAGCAAAAGCAAAGGCTCCTGGACGATGACAGAAAGAAGACCCTTAAAGAAGAGATTGAGAGGTTAAAAGAAAATCGCTTCATAGGAGATGCTTTTTATCCTGATTGGATCGCCAATCCAGTATTGGTCCCAAAACCAAACGAAAAATGGCGAACCTGTATTGACTATTCATATCTCAACAAGTGCCTTAAAGATTACTTCCCCTTACCTCGGATAGAGCAGCTAGTAGATGCCACTGCAGGTCACGACATCATGTCATTCGTGGATGCTTATTCTGGATATAACTAGATTGCCATGCATGCACCAGACCAAGAACATACGAGCTTTGTAACCGATAAAGGATTGTATTGCTATAACATCATGCTTTTTGGGCTCAAAAACGTTGGAGCCACATACCAAAGGCTGGTGAATAGGATGTTTGCTGAACAAATAGGGAATAACATGGAAGTTTATGTGGATGATATGTTGGTCAAATCTAAACATAACAATAACCATGTGGATGATCTCGCTGAGTGCTTTGCTGTAGTTCGGAAATACAACATGAAACTTGCCCCACAAAAATGCTCGTTCGAAGTATCTTCAGGTAAGTTCCTTCGATTTATAGTAAATGCTCAGGGAATAGAGGTTAATCCAGACAAGATCAAGGCGTTGATAGACATGCACTCACCTTGAAAACATAAGGATGTCCGGAGCCTAATTGGATGAATGGCGGCCTTAAGTAGGTTTATCTCGAAATCTATGGACCAGTACCTTCCATTCTTTAACCTTTTAAGAGGGGACAAAAAGTTCTAGTGGTTTGAAGAGTGCGAGCTTGCGTTTCAAGACCTTAAGAAACACATCGTCGAACGACCAATCCCCAAACCTATTACGGGAGAGATTTTGTATTTATACCTCGGCTATAACTGAGCACACCATTAGTGCAGTACTAGTACGGGAGGATATGAAAATACAAAAACATGTATACTACGTCAGCAAAAGATTATTGGGGGCAGAATCGAGATACCCATCAATGGAAAAACTGGCTCTGAGCCTGATACATGCATCTCGAAAGCTCCGACCCTACTTCCAAGCATACCCTATTCATGTGTTAACTGACCAGCCACTACGGCAAGTTCTGTCCAAGCTAGAAGCGTCCGGAAGATTGTTGAAGTGGGTTGTCGAACTCGGACAGTTCGAGATCACTTATCACCCGAGAACGATAATTAAAGGATAGGCTCTGGCAGATTTTATTATCAAATGTACTGGGATCTCCAACGACGAAGTTGTAACCCCAGCCCGCCAGCTGTGGAAACTTTATGTCGATGGATCCTCTAACGAAAATGGATCGGGGGCAGGCATCATATTAATTACCCCAACAGGAAATCATTTCCACTCGGCTCTAAGGTTTGGCTTCGAAGCATCAAACAATGAGGCTGAGTATAAGGCGTTACTGGCAGGACTTCGAATAGCCAACGAGCTCAAAGAAAGGGCTATAAATTGCTATAGCGACTCGTAGCTGGTTGTTAACCAAGTCCTGGGGGAGTATCAAGCTCGCGGTATAAAAATGGTTGCTTACCTAGAGAAAGTAAAAGCAACACTCGGACAGTTTGAGTTCTACACTATAGAGCAAGTCCCCTGGGAGCAGAATTCAAATGCAGACGCATTAGCCAGGCTCACCACAACTAATGAGGCTGATACATTGAATGTGGTCCCAGTAGAATTTCTACCAACCTTGAGTATTAACGAGCCTAACGAAGCAGAAGTATGCATGATTGATTCACAACCAACCTGGATGACCCCAATAGTAGACTACCTCAAAACTGGCAGTCTCCCAACAGACCGGAACGAGGCTAGAAAGCTGATGTATCAAATTCTAAGATACACTATTGTGGAAGGGAAGCTGTATAAAAGGGGGTACTCTATGCCATTACTTTGATGTGTAACCCCACCCGAGGCAAAAAAGATTTTGGAAGAATCCATGAAGGGTTTTGTGGAGATCACACTGGGGGGCATAGTTTATCGAAAAAGTTGATAAGGAAAGGGTACTTCTGGCCCACAGTCAAGGAAGACTCGTTTGAATATGTCAAACGATGTGATAAATGTCAACGATTTGCCTCAATTCCACGAGCTCCACCCACTGAGCTCACCATGATGAGTTCCCCATGGCCATTCACAGTATGGGGAATTGACCTCATAGGCTCCTTGCAAATTGGCAAAGGTGGAGTAAGGTATGTTGTGGTCACAATTGACTATTTTACAAAATGGACCGAAGCTAAACCCTTGGCCACTATTACCTTGAAGGAAGTCCTAGATTTCGTAGTAAAATATATCATCTGCAGATATGGGGTGCCCAGAAAGATAGTATCAGATAATGGGACCCAATTCGACAGTGATCTGTTTACATATTTCTATAGAAAAAAATGGGATAGTAAAAAGTTTCTCCTTTATGGCCCATCCTCAGTCAAACGGCCAGGTCGAAGAAGTAAATAAGACTTTGAAAAGTTCCATGAAGAAAAGGCTAGAAGAGGCGAAGGGGAAATGGCCCGAGGAGTTACCTTAAGTCTTGTGGGCTTATAGAACCACAACACGAACTTCAACGGGGCATACTCCTTTCTCTCTAGCTTATGGATGCGAGGCCATGTTACCAATTGAGGTTGAAATCCCAACAATACGACGTGATGCGTACAATTAGGCCTCGAACCAATCTCAGCTCGAAGAAAGTCTAGACCTCATATAAGAAACACAAGATGAAGCCAAATTGAAAAATGTTGCATACCAGCAACGAGCTACTAGGTATTTTAACAAAAGGGTTTGAGATAGAAAATTCAGATTGGGAGACCTGGTGCTAAGGTGCGTGTTCTTAGCCACACGAGACCCGTCTGCTGGGGTACTTGGACCTAACTGGGAAGGGCCTTACCAGATCGAGTCTATCATTCGACCTGGAGTGTATAAGCTGACGAGGTTAAACAGAGAATTGGTTCCGTGAGCATGGAATGGTGAACATATACGACCTTATTATCAGCAATGTAGGAATGATGTTTTAATTGTAACTAAGCAAGTGCTTGATTTTTGACGTTTTTTCTTAATTTCGTTCAAAGATTTGTATTTTCTTTTTAGTGTTGTACCTTTTTTGCAAACCCTCATAATTAAATAACCTACCATCACACTCATAGGATATTAAGGGGGCATAAGTGGTATACAATCATACCATAGGTTTGAAAAAATATAACATAAAGAAAAAGAAAAGTAATGTCTGGATTATTAACCCGACATGAAAATTTATAAGTGTATGAATTATAAACCAAACACATGAGCTAAATAAGTTTAGAAAAAACCAAAAAAACCTAACCAACTATAAACTAAGTCGACTTTGGGGCTGGGAAATTTCGCAAATAAGTTTCGACCTCGCAACCTCGAGATCATCCTCGAGGATGAGGAAAAGTGACTAGAAAAGAAAAATATAACTAAACTACAACGATTACATGCCAATTAAGTACTTTTAAGTGCATGGTAAAAGTAAGGTTCGACCTTGACGATAACGAAGTCGAACATGGATACTTTGAATAAACTTTGCATGAATGCATTGAAATTCGAACTTAAATCCAATAGATGTATTTGTACGATTAAACAAATATGAAATCAAGTCCTTAATATTTGTAGGCTCGAAATATTTCAATCCAGAAATATAAGGCATAATATTAAGGCAAAAAGCTAAAGGAAAAATCAAGTGCATAAAGATTTTCGAGCTAGAAAATTGTTTGCATAAAAATTGATAGCTCAAAATCGAGCTATAAAATTATCTTTGCCTCAAGGGCATATATATATATATATAAAAGAGATAATTACAAAAAACATAATGGGTCACAGCCCATGATCTCAGCCTCATGGGTTAGATGCCTCTCCAGCCGCAGTGCTAGATGCCTCTACTGCCTCCTCAGCTTCGAGTCTGGCCTCCTCTTCTTCGAGTCAAGCTTGCCATTTGGCGACAAATTCGACCTCCATTTTGGCTAAGAAGCTAGTGTCAAGGTCAGGATTATTCACCCAAATTCGATACATCGCCATGTTGACAACGCGATCCTTTTTGGACTTAAACTCCTCCAGAAGATGGGCTTTCTCGCCTTTGATTACCTTGACGGTCGCCTTCTTTTCCTCCTCCAACTTGGCATTTAGTTCTCGAAGTTCCTTGATTTCAGAGTCTTTCTCCTTGATCTCGAAATTCTTAGCCTCAACCTCCTTCAAGGTCACCGCCATTATCAATTCGAGGTCAGACACCTTCTGGGCATTCTCCAAGGCAGCCTCCAACTTCATCTCGAGCTCGAAAACCCTCAAAATGGCTGCATCCCTTGCTGCCACTTCCAGCTTCGCTATTTTGAGTTCTTCTGCAAGCTTCAGTTGGGCATCTCTGACTTCTTGGGCAAGTGCCCTACTCACGGTCACCTCATTGTTCAGCATGAAGTTGTGCTGAACAAAGGAGGCAAATACCTGTACACAAAAATAAACACGAGTTATTGAAGGTACAATATAGGTTAGTACTGTACAAGAGGGTCAAAGTAAGAATGACTAACCAAGGAGATAAGCTCGCCACCCTTGTCAAAGATGGTGTTGGCATCGCGGCAGGAGGTTAGAAACTCCCATTGTGGGACACTGAGGCTGCTGAGACTTTGAGACACGCAAGTCAAGACGTTCGAGCCCAGATTGACTCCATGCTACCTTGCTGCATTGTTGAGCACAAACTCCGGAACGTGAGGTGAAATTGTCCATAAACGTTCCTGCGCAGGAGCTTGTTTCTTCTGGGGTGCAGGGGCTTTCTGGGCTAGTTGGACAACAGGAGGAGGCAAGGTGGTGGAAGGCGCCACTGGCTCGATATCAGCATCCGCTCTAACTTTAGGAGTGGATTCGGCAGCCTAGCTCGGATCTGGTGTAACCGAGTCTGGAGGAGCCACCTCGGGCCTTTTGGGCATCTTTAAGGGGTGACCCCCCATTTGCGACGCTCATTGGCGCTTGCTAACCTTTGCAGCCAGAGGTTAATTGAGTACATTATTGAGATCAGAGTCCATATCACCTTAAAAACATAAAGATCATTTAGTGATCTAGCATAAGGTTACTAAAAGAAACAAGACTCAAGCCTAAATGGTACTCTCGACTGAGCTTGAGCTCGGGGACTAGGAAATTCCCCAATCTTCTGAAGACACTGGAGGAGTCCCATCTCTATAGGTGGGAGATAGCCTTGAAAGGTCTCTATAAATCTTAGTTCCGTATTAAACGGCTACCCCATCCCAAACCTCATTTAAACTATACATAGTTTGATACTGCCCTAACTAGCTATCGAACCTACAAACCCTAAGATCTACCCATGACCATACTAAGAAATTATTCCTGGGGTCTTTGGTGAGGACCATAACCTAGGGTTTGTGCTTAAGCAAGGAAGGAGACCACATGGAGGAATCGAGCACAACTTTACCTCCATCACCTGAGCTCGGTGAGGCTTTGTCATGGGCTTCCCTGCCCGAGACAAGCCGATCATGTCGGCGGGATGTAGGGGCACCAAACCGCAAGCTCGAAGATCTCCTCCTTGGGGGAAGTCGGTCAGTGGGGAGCGGTACGTGTTCCCACCTTGAGTATTTACGGTATGTCGAGTCATCCGTAGACTGGCCTTCTTCTAAAAGGCCGCAAGCTCGGAGCCAGTCTTCATGAAGGAGGTAGGATAAGGAACATCGACCAAAAGGTAGTTGAAGCATGGCTGCCTTATGTTCTACCATCGTTTCAGATGGGGTGGGGTGGTGGTAATTAGCTGCAGGAACAATTAAGTATTAATATTCCGAGCCTAACTATTCAACGAAAAAAGGACTAGTATGATGAAATACTTACGAATGCATTGTAAAGAATAATATCTGGAAGGAGCGAAACCGTCCGTCCAGAAAAAGGCGAGCTTGAAATTCGGAGGGTGATTTGGCATGTCCTCGAAAAGCTTTTTCTCCTTCGGGTAGCTCGATAAGTAGTAAAATCCATCCCCTCCACGAGCTCGAGAAGGGTTACTCTTGAGACAAAAGAGATATAATATCTCTTGTGGTGAAGGCCCTTCCCACTTTAGCTCGTGGTATAGCGACCCGAGGGCTGTCAAAACCCTGAAGGAGTTGGTTTGGAGCTGAAATGGGGTGACCTTGACGAAATCCAAGAAGTTCTTGAAATATGACTTCAGGGGAAGTAGAGCCCCCACCCTCATGTGTTTGCGACTCCAGGCGGCGAACTTGAATTTACAGTCGAGATTGCTGTCTCCCAAGGCAAAGCAGCTTTGTTCGTTTGAGGTCACTGCCCGGCACATCAGGGTGCCAGAGAGCCTAAGGTCGTGATACGCCAGCAGCGTGGATATCTGGCTGCTAGATGTGACTGAACTCGAGTAGTGCTCAGCCTCGAAAAACTCCTCTTTCGAGGTAGGGACTGAAAAGGCTTGGAAGGTGGAAGGACGTGATGAAGAGTCTTCCATTAGGGAAAATGAGAGTACACCAGGCTCAGAGGCGACAGTGACTTTGAGCTTAGGGTCTAACAGAACAGGCTTGCTCTCAGGGTCTGGATCCGGATAAACAGCAACTCAAAGTATCCTTCTCTTTTTCTCCTTGACCTCATCTATTTGGCGTCGAAAGCGGTCTTGAATATCTTCTTACTCACACCTTTCTCTATGCTTGCGTATCAGTCACTAGTTTTGGGTGAAGGGCGATTTAGGACTGGGAGTTGATGGGAGGTAAGGGATAGCGAGCTCGGGCCCCCACCGATTCTCAGAGTACTGTGACATCTAACAAGAAAGAAAAGGGTGAGGGCCCAGTATATTGGAAATCACAAGGAAAGTATAATTTTGATAATGAGAGTGCCTCAATCGAGATTGAAGTCTCGAAAGGGCGAGATTAACTCGAAGGTGATCCCTAAACTATTGTAAAGTTCGGGCTCCGAGCGTGCACTCACATGAGAGTGGGGAGGTTAATATCAATTTTAAGGAATCCTAGATTTTTAGGAAAAAAAAGCTGGCAGTTGCCCCAAAAAAGGTAATATTTTTGGGATTTGTACAATTAAAACCCTAATCCAAAACCCTATTTCTTAAGCCACACAAAACCTATGACCCAAAACCCCCCCATTACTAGAAAAAAAACTCCATTTTTTCACATACCTACCAGAAATTTTTAGCCTAAATCATGATTCTAAGCATGCCAAGGTTATTTACCTTGGAAAACTTGCCTAATGCAAGAATGAGGCCTTATAAATATGGTAAAAACCATGAATTCCATTTTTACAAAAGAAACACATAAAAAAGAAAAACAGGTAAACAAGGATCAGAAACTTACACAAAGTTGTTCGAGGATATGATGAGATTGACGATTGAAGTAGCGGAAGCAAGAATGATTTCACAGAGTTGAACGTACCGGAATGGATTTGCTTCTTTGGCTTAGAGAACATGCAAAGAAAGCTCTGGTTTTTCTTCTTTCTTTCACTAGTTCGTGTTTTCTGAGAAGAATGATGAAGATGAAGGAGGGTGTGCATATATATACCCCTGTGGGGATGTCAAGGGTCGAAATGATCGGGGCCCTTAATTTAGGTTAAAAGAAGATCTGAAGGGTCACATTTAATTGTATCAACTGACGACAAAAAGGTCCTAGGAAAGGACATGTGCAAAAATAGGGAGTACTTGAGTACTCTTGGTGTGTAAGCCCTAAGTGATGTGTGTCCATACTCGAGTGTGGTAGGTGGCACGTTTTTCGAAAAGTGAAGTCCAAAAGTTTCCTTCTCAGAGGATTCGAACCAACACTTTTGAGGGGGCAAATGTTGCACCTAAATTTCGAGAATAGAAATTATGGTCTTGAAAGACAGGCTTGTAAAATGTGAGCTCGAAATAAGCAATTGTGCCACGTCATCAGCATTTATGTGGATTGGGTCTGATAGCCTCGCTCGGTATTAAGACGAAGACGATGGAATTGGTAAGCTCGGAACTAAGTGTCGTGTCGAAGATGTTTCGAGGTTACAAATGAAGCTCAAAACTACAACTACAAGGGTTCAAACTTGTATAAATTCCTGGTTTGTTTGTATTGGTGATTGTGTATCAGTCAGGAAGGATCGAGCTTGGGCATTGCAAGCTTGAGGATGATGATCTCAATAAAGTTACTTGCTAAGGTTAGGCTAATCAAAATGACGAGCTCGTGATGTTGGTTGACCTCGAAAGTATGTATGTTAAATGTTCGAGATCGGTAATCACGAGGTCAATAATCTAGTTTATATATGGAAACTGTTGGAAAATCTTTATTTCTTGGGGATTTGTTGTAATCTGATAATGAATCCTGATTATCATGGGATATTATGTAACTAATGCATTTATTTGTATTGATTTGAAATTTGAATTATAACTTCCTGAAATAAGGGGGAAGATATTTTGCAACCATCCTATAAATAGACTGGAGAAATTCATTTGGAGAGAAGCTGATGGAATACTATGCTAAAATTTCTTTCTAAAAGCTTTGAGAGAATTCTACCATTCAATAATATTGACTCGTGGATTAGGCAGATTTTAACTGTTGAACCACGAAAAATATTGTGTGCTTTTATTGATTTTCCTAATTCTGTGTTTAGTGCTCTTTTATTCTAAGTTGACGAAAAACGGCATCAACACAATCATTTATCAGAAATTTTATGTGAGTGTAAGCATTGAAAAATTTGCATAGAAACATTTTATGTAGTTGTATTATAATACTTAAATATTTATGAAAAAAACTTACGCAATAATACTAAAGTAATTGAACTTGGGATAATTGTAGGTCCTTATCTATAAATTTTGGGCTAGATTGGTAGAGTTGAGAACAATCATGACCACTTTAATTCTTTAACATACTCATTCATGGCTAAATACTTACTGTTGATATGCTAGCTTCGACCACAATTATTGTTGTTTCCAGCCATAAATATTGTACCGGAATTTGTTGCAAGGTTTTCTTTATGGCTTAGAAATAGAATATACAACTCTAAGACTTGAAACTCTATAATTATACAACATATGATGTATCCTCGAAACAATAGATGAATCTTACTTCTAAAATGTAAGTAGCAATAAGGTTCTCCATGACATAGCTCCACCAGTAAATATTAAACATAATCAAATGTTGATTTATGTGAATCAATATAGCCAAAGATGTCTGAATCTAAGTAGTTAACTATTTCCAGATTGTTAGTTTGTCTCAATACATGCATGTAATCCTTGGTATCATAAAAATACATCATTACTTTCTATGTAGCTCTTAGGTGGTCTAAACTTAAGTTATTCTGATATCATCCCATTATTCTGATTGTAAATGCAATGTCATGTTTTGTTCAGACCTGAGCATACATCAGGCTTCCAACTGCAGAAGCATAAGGAATGTTCTTAATTTCTTCCCTTTCCAGATTATTATCCAATATTGGCTAAAATTTAATTTATCACCCTTAATAGTAGGAGCAACACTTGGTGAACAATATTTCATCTGAAATCTCTCTAAAACTTTGTTAATGTAGGTTTCTTGAGATACACCTAAAATATCTTGATGTCTATCTCGATAGATCTTAATGCCAATGCCATAAGATGAATCACCCATATCCTTCACCTCATGGAGAAAACCTTTATCATTGGTTGCAAGAAGAATATCATACGCATATAAAACAAGAAAACAGATCTTACTCCCACTAACCTTCTAGTATATACATTGATCCATGACATTCTCTTCAAATCCAAAGGAATAGATGACATCATGGAATTTTAAATACCATTGGTTGGATGCTTGTTTTAATCTATAGATGGACTTCTTAAGCTTCCATACCAAATGTTCACCATTATTAGACTCTTTTAGGTAACCATTTAGGAGGACAATTTTCATATCCATTTGTTGCAGTTCTAAATCAAAATGATCAACTACTGTTAAGATTACTCTAAGGGAATCTTTCTTAGATACAAGAGAAAAGGTCTATGTGTAATCAATTCCTTCTTTTTGAGTGAATCCCTTAGCAACGAGCCTCGCTTTATGTCTCTCAATGATGCCTAATGAGTTTTTCTTTGTTTGAAGATCTGTTTACACCCAATGGCTCTTGCCCCATTAGACAACTCCAATAAGATCCCAGAATTTTTTTCTCTTCATAGAATTCATTTATTCATTCATGGAATTGTACAACAATTTCAATTCTTGATTATCCATGGTTTGTAAAAATGTTTCGAGATCTTTTTTGGCTCCAATATTGTAGTCAGATTCTTGAAAATACATAATGTAGTCACTATGAATTGTCGATTTGGTCGTTCTAGTGGATCTTCTCAAGGCTACATCAGCAGGCTCTTGGGGAGCAGGTGGTTCAGCTGGTTGGTCATCAACAACTTAATTCATTGGAACTTCATCATCGACTTATGGATTTTTAATGACTTGTTGTGGCTGTTCAACATCCATTTTGATCTTGAGGGTTGTTGTGAACCATAATTAATCTTGATATTGAGATGAAAATGTAGCGCCCTACTAAACCAAGATCGTTACATTGTGTGTTTAACATAGTGCATAACTCGTTAAGCAAGTCATTTGGTCCCAAAAGTGTAACTAAAAGAAAAATAAAGGTTTAGGTACTAAAATTTTTGGTCAAAGGGATTAAACTTTTCATTAAAAACTTTAATAGTTAACAATGGGTCCCAGAAAAGGTTTATCAAAATATAATTACATCCAGGCTGTACAAAATAGTCAGCTAAACGACAAAACTAGACTTTTATACTCTAAGTCCCACGAAATATCCTGACCATGGCAGTTGAGCAAGCTGAACATGTATGCGTTTCTCCAAAGCCCTCCAACTCATGCCCAGCTGACCTTTCCTTTGCCCTTACCTGCACCATAGAGCACTCGTGAGCCAAGACCCAGCAAGAAAACTCCACAAGGCATAATAATAATCACATTCAATATAAACAACAATTAACATGCTTTGTAGTTTATAAACATATTCATTCCAACCATAAAAAACACTAACACGTTTCATAGCTTATAAACATGCTCAATTTAAACACATAAATCATCTCACAGCTGTACCGAGCGGCCTTGCCGAGTGAGGTGCGTCTCCCAACACCAAGTCTACGACCTATGCCAGGTGAGTGTGTACAATGCTCCACAGTGGTCCCGCCCCATCACGACCTACATTCTACATGTATTCTCGAATACAGCCCATGTCGATTAATCACAACCATATATAATCCAAGCAATGCAACAACCATGGATATATAATGGGTTATGTAACCCGAACTCAACTTTCAAGTAAACGGTTATAACCATTACATACCAACATTGGGGCATGGGCCCCACTCTATGTGCATGTGGCAATTTTATTACCTCGAGTCCTTTGATGAAGATGGAACGACCTTGAGTGCGATCCCTTTCTCGAGCCTCGTAGACCCCTGGTCACAACATAAATGGTACACTTATTAGGAACTAAGTGTGTTAGTGAGATCCAAAACTAAACCCTAGCTCTCAAGACCTCCAATTCCATTCAACGGGTAATGGAATAGTCCCCCGAGCCCCCAAGTGGGCCCCCAAATTGGATCCTAGAAACCCCAAGTCTATTTCCCAAAAATCAGAAAACCCACATTCAAGGCACCTAGCGCGGTCACGCCAGCCCTAGCACGGTCGTGCCATATGAGAGTTTGGGGTTTCTGGGGCATTGGCGCGGTCGTGCCTTACCCCAGTGTGATTGAACTGGTAGCTTGGAAACCCCAAATTGAATAAAAAATTCCCTAGGTTTTAGGACACTAGTACGGTCGTGCTACACCCTAGCGCGGTCATGCTAGGTCCCTGGAAACCCCAATCACGCCCGTAAATTAAAAGTGTTCTTTCCCAATTCAAATTATGTTTTCTCTCTACAAAATTCAACCCAAAACCTCAACCAAAGTAGACTTTCAACAGATTTTACACCCACTCAACACCCATATAGCTAGTACAACACACATACAACCTCACTATACCATTAAAACATCATCAAACACCCTAAAATACAAAGATATCAAACCTTGCAACTTTGAGCTTTTGAACTCAAGCTCTTGCTCTTAAATTCGAGAATCCCAAACACAAAACCACGATTCTAGTCTGATTTCGTGCCTCAAACCTACTATTAACATGAATATATGCCTATCAAACTCCTCTAAACAACTCAAACTTACCAATTCTAAATCATACCCCCAAAATTCCCAAATTCTCATCAAGAACATCCAAACAAATGAAGAATGTAAAACCATGGATCACCTTTATAATCATGAAATTCCTAGCTAGATGTGGCTTTGATAGTTCCTAATCCCTTCCCTTGCTGCTCAATTCTTCAAAGTTTTCTTCAAAATTCCAAGGATTACTTTCCAACTTGGGTGCTTTTCCTTTGGGTAAGTTGAAAATAAACTACAAGAGATGAGGGATAGAGGGAACACGTGAGAATGCCCAAGACTTCCACACTTAGCAGATTTTACTAACTTTAGGGTCAAAAGACCATTTTGCCCTCCCATTTACTTAACTTCAAAGCTAACCCCCAAGGGCATTTTGATCATTTAGCTTAGAATTCCACTAACCTCAAATTGCACCACTAATTCCCAAATTTATCTACTAATCCATCAATCAAAATTATCACACCAACTTATTCCATTTATCAATAAGTTCCAAAATATTCCCAAAATACCCCTAGGCTTGCCCTGGGCCAAGTATTTATCCCTGTTGTGATTTTTTCGCTAAAACTGCTCGAAAGGTTCACTCATGCTGAATATAACACATACTCAAATAATAATGTGGTCTCAAAGCACATAACACATAGCATTTACAAATATACCCTCAACGGGTCAAAATTATCGAAAATGCCCATTTCTAACAAAAACAGATCTTTAAACACACTTAATACACATAATCATGCATATTCGATTATATAATAATATAATCCACATAAATTCCACTCATGCCCTCCTGGCATGCCAACTAAGGTACTAAACCTTATTAGGAGTTTTGGGACGCTGTAGGAAAGTTTTCAATGATCTTTCTCCAAAGTTGAGTTCTTTGATTGATCACTCCCACCAATCAAGTCAATGAAATTTTTCCTTCATTGATTCCACAATCCTAGTGCTATGAGATGGACAATACAATTTGTAACAGTTGGACTAATGCTGCATAACAATTGAAATACCCATTTATGGTTCTAGGGTTCAGGTTCTTTTCTTGCGGATTGTATACCCTAACTTTAGACAGGCATCCCCAAATGTGTACATGTTGCAAACTTGGTTTCAAACCCTTCCATAATTCAAAAAGCGTTTTTGAGACTGCCTTGGTTAGAACACAATTTAATATCTACACAACTATTTTTAGAGCTTCGATCCACAAGGATTTAAGAAATTTGGAGTTACTACTAAGCATACTCCGCACCATATCCAATAATGTTTGGTTTCTTCTTTATGCAACACCATTTTTCTTTGGTGTATTGGGCAATGATCCCATTTTCATTAAGAAACCTTGCAAATGGAACAAATACTTGTGTTGGGGGAGAGTGAAATTACACCATCACAATATAAATAATCTACAAAAAATTATCCTTGAGAGAGACCAAAGAAATATTGAGTTAGATGATGTAAACCCTTGTTTTAGAACAATCTTCTTCAACCTTGATGATGCTTCAAACCCCTTGTTGAACAACCACCTTGAACTTCTTCTTCCTCTATGTAAAACACAACCAATGGCTTATACACGAGATGTATCACTATCCTAATTCTCTATTTCCTAGCCCTCCATTGACACTTGAGGCTTTTTCTAAGAGGAAATGAGAATTGGGATTGAACAAGCCTTAAACTCACAAAGTCAAGCACTTTCTTTATTAGTTTCTTAGAGAAAACTTGAGATTCTTGAAAGCTAGAGATAGTGATCAAGTCTTCCAAAACTCTAAGAAAACTCTTTTATAGTGTAGGCATCGTCATTAGGTTTAACCAATAGGATTAGAGCCTCAAAACTTGTCATTTGGAGCTTATAACAAGTGTCCGTACGGACATGTCAGGCGATGCATCGCTTGCCTATAGGCATATGAACAATCATATATTTATGTGTAATAACTACATGGATTGTACATATTTAAATATTAAAGAGGGATCGATAACATGTATGTAACGTCCCAAAATTCCTAATAATGCTTAGGGCCTTGATTATGGTGTTGGCAAGGCATAAGTCGAATTATATGTGAATTAAGTGAATATTTATGTGATTATGTGAATTGCATGGGTTATATAATTATATGGCTGATATTGCATATTTAAGTGTATTAAATGTGCTTATAGGCCCGTTTCTGTTAAAAATAATGTTGACTGCCTTTTTCGCAATCAACCCTAAAAAAAGAGATTAAAGAAATAAGAGAATTGAACACAAGGATTTTTACATGGTTCAAGTTATAAAAGAACCCTAGTCCATGAGTCTCTGGTATTGAAAGGTTTGGAAGCTTCTGAGGGCAAGCTTCAATGGAGTATTCTCAGGCAGTGTTTAGGTTGCTTTGAGTATAAGATCTTTTTCTCTCTATAAAATTGAACCCTATACAATGAGACTCCCAGCTCTATTTATAGAGGCTGGGGTAATTAATAATAATCATCATAAATTAATACACATTCTTCCCATTATTGGGGATTAATAACTATTCAATGCATGGGCTGCATTGAATAGAGACCACGGCCCAAGCGAGATTTGCCGGGCCCACTGTAGAAAGGTACCTACTTTATGGGGAACATGCCCCAGGTACAGTCAGGGCATACTGTAAGTACTCCATGTCAAGTGGCATAGTGGGAGTGCGAGTTGTCGAATCATACACTCGATGACACTATTGACGGATCGCCCAAAAAGGTTGTCAGACGATCCTCTGGCTCTGCAAACCTGCATTTGCTGACATGTTGCGCCTTATCTTTGGTCCGAGAACTAGAACCTCGAACCTAGGATATGACTGGGGGACAAGAGCCTTCACTTTAATTGCCCGAGCTAGAGAACCTCTAGCTCCGAGAGTGAACCTCAGGAAGTAATCTGCTAAGCACCCATGACCCACTGTCAAAGGCAAAGTCTCACTTAGGAGGACCCTTGCTCTGACTAGAGGCCTTGGGTGGAAACATGCCCTGACAATGTCTATGATTGTCTGAGCCAGTCATTGGGGGTTTCCACATGTCAGAGGTAAAAATACGGACAACATTTGCCCCCCAAGTCTCTACTCGCCCTTGGGCAGTGGAGACTTAACTTAAAGATGATTTGAAAAAATGGAGGGAAAAAATGTTTGGGCTTTCCTCTGACATGACTCTGAAAAGAAAACCCACGTGTCAATGCCCCATTGTTGGGCCCATCAATCCGTGCATTTAATTATGGGTCAAATCTGAGATCTCAAACGTCTACTCTACACCTGAGGCGTCTTTTCCCAAAGAAACAATGATTGTAATCCACGCATTTTGAACCCTAACCGTTGGATCACCCTCATGAACTTACTAGGGCAAGCCATCCAACGGTCATGGGGAAGTTGCTTCCATCATAAGTTTTACTGGGTATAAAAGCCCAAGAAAACCATCTTCAGCCTCACATAATAACCATAAAAAATAAAAATAAACCTTCCTAGAACACTCTATTTTCTCTCCCATGCCCCTCATCTTCATTCATTCTTTTCAGGAGCTCTGGATGAATGGCATGAATCTTTCTACTTCTGGGCAAACGACAAACAATACTTCAAGGTTAGGACTCGCCTCAATACCTACCTTCGCTTCATCTTAGGTAACCACCTTCGACCCACTTTTCTGTTTTTGTGTGTGATTGAGATTTTTTGATATATGTTTAGGATTGCTAGTGGTATGGAATTTTGGAGTCTATTTTTAGTTTTCACGAGTCATTTTAGGCACATTTTGAGATTAGGCTTGTTCAAAATGGCCCTCAAAAGTCTTTATGTCAACTTTGCGTTTCTGAGCTTGTGACCGGAATCTGGGATGTCCTTAGGCGTCGGGGATACCCCGCATTTCGAAAAACTTTTCTCTTCTTCCCGAGCAGTATCCCTAGATTCATTCGTGTTTTGGCCATCTTTCCTTCGGTCAGAATACTAACTGCTTAGTTTTTTCTCTCAGATGTCTGAGGAACTCCAACAATTACACGAACACAGGTTTTATCTCTTCGACCAGGGGATCTCCGATATGGATCGAGCACGAGATGTTTCTGAAGGCAATGTAAGGACGGGAATCCAAGAGCCGACTGGGGAGCTAGTCATTTGTCCTGACATCTAAGTGGCAGTGAGGTCCAAAATGCCCGAAGACCGGGGCCTAACTGTGGAGAAGGTTAACAGGGCCCCTCTTCCACACCCTACCCAAAAATACGAGGGTGATGTGTTCGAAGTAGAGGATTGCCACACTCTGCTTCGACATCATGATGCCCTCGAGGCGATCATGAGATATTACTTGGTCGGAGACAAGTGCCTCCTCTACCTCTGTCGGGATTTCGAGAGGGCGCATCGTAGCGTCAATGGCCTGGGCGCCTAGAGTCAGGCCCACCCGATAGTAGGGGCTACCCTACCCCTTATACAGTACTTCGTGAACTTCCTAAAGTTTATGGGGATAGCCCCTTTCCTGCTTTCCCCCAATGACTACATAGTGCTCGTGGGGATGTACATTTTGTACTAGAAGCAGAAATGGCCCGAGCCTTCACTGGCGGAGATCCTTTACTTCTACAGCTTCTAAACCACTCCTCAAAAGAAATTCTCCAAGCGAGACAGGTATTATGCTCTAGCGAAGTACGCGACCTCGTCGCTCAATTATAAGGCTCCTAACCATAACGAGAATCACTCTCGGGACTACAAGGATGCCTTCTTCTTCACGGACGGATTTCCGACCAGTAACAACCTGACTCTGATTCTTGACTTCGCCCGAGTTGGTGAGTATCTTTCTGAACGCACTATCTTTTACCTTATTAGGGCTTTTCTTTATTCGATACTTAGTCAATTCATTTTGAATAGGTCCTTTACGCTGAACCCACTATGTCCAGCTCTTCGAGGATCATCTCCAGGCGATGAGGGCTCTCCCTGACTGGAATTTGGACCTTAGCGTCCTGGTAACAGAATCAAACCTCATTAGGTTGGGGCTTCTCATCATAGAACAACACATCAGCAACCTGGAGCTGACCAAGTACCACAAGTCCAAAAAGTCTTGGGAGTTGGCGTCTCGTCATATCAATTACATAGATGGGTTGGCCAAGCAGGCGTTATAGAAACGACTGGCGGAGGAGAGGCTGGTGAATGCGCGTGCTGTAGAGGAGGCCCGAGAGGAGCAAGAGAATCAGGAGCTTGAGGAAGAGCTTCAGGCAGGGATAGTAGCTTCCCACCTTGAGTCAGGTAAATCACCTCTCGCTCTGACTTTTTCTTCCTGAGTAGGTGATAGGATAAGTCTTGAGCATGTTTGGGCTTCCTCGACCCTCCTTCATTGCTGTCAAATCTCACATTGGCGTTGGACTAGGGAAGAATTTCAGGATTACCTAGATCTAATAAACGTGTATCTCCATCGCCCGAGGAGGCAGTCAAATTCTCGGGGTTTCGTACCCCTAGACCGAGTGACGTCCTTCAACTCGAGCTAGTTTTGCCAATATGGTGCCAACATTAGTCGTGAGGTCAAGAATATGATAATACACCTTCACTGTTTGCACTGAGGCTCAATTCACGATGGGACTCCAGGTAGCTTATGTTATTGCATTATCTAGTTGTGTAGAATGTACTCTAACAATTTGATTTATTCCTACAGATCACATAAGATTGGCGGACATTGCCTGATCTGCGCTAAGGTTAGGAGCACCCCCCAGCTCTTCGGCAGGAGAGGGGTCGTCACATCCTCGGGAGCAACTCGAACCCTCTCCTCTAGCTAAGAGGCAAAGAGTCTCCACTCCCCTTGCGGAGGTCCTTGCAATCGACTTATCCCCGGTGGTGGAGATCCCTTCCTCGCCTGGGTCAAACGAAGTAGTTCAAGAGCTAAGGTAGGAGGAGGTCCTAGAACTAGATCAAGGGTCAGTTCTATACTCGGAGCAGAAGGCGGTGCCACCCAAGATCCATTTCCTTGTGTACCTCGAGAGGTATGAGGGGGCCTTGCTGGAGCAGTACGAGAAGATGCTTCAACACTTTGAGGCGAGGTTTGAAGAAGGCAACAACGCCTTGCACGAGACGGCCAAGGCCCTTCGTCAACTCAAGCCACCTCGAGAGAGGCCCATAATCCCTCCAATTGGTTGGGCTAAGCTAGAGAATTTGTTCTCCACCAAGCTAGGGGAGATTGTTGCTCATCTCGCTGCTGAGCTCCTCCAGGGGGTCAGCTCCACCATGTGCGAGTTGACGGCCCAAAGCTTCTCCTAATTTGTTGATAGTAACGAGGCTTCTCTTGTGGCCTCGTGTCGACACGCCTTTGTTTGGGTAAGCTAATCATTCTCGTGTTTTGAATTCAGCTCAACAAGGTTTTATGAAATGACCCGACTATTTCTAAGACTTCAGACCATTAAAATCAACTAAGACATAGCTACTAATTTGAATACATAAATAAGAAATAACATAACTTTATTTAAAACCCAAAATATTGTGCCAATACAAAGAAAAGTATGAAATATAAAATACGGTATGGGTACCAATTGTTTAGTACATAAAAAAAACATAAAAAACATCATAACTTTAATCAAATGTTTAAAAAACTAGGTGCGGAAATACATAAAGACATAAAACAAAAGATTTCATCCTTGATCTTCAAGTAGTCCACTCAGTCTATTCATCCTCAACACACATGCCAAGCTGCCACAAATCCTTCCCACCATCTATATTCATTTTCCTGCATCATTCTAAAAGAAAGGAATGAGCCTAATGCCCAGCAAGGAAAATCTACTAACAACATATATCATAAATTATAAACATAATACTATATCATAAAAATATACTATAAAACATAGGACTATAAAAACGTATATCATATAGGACTACAATATTAATGGCCATTAACTCATTAACATGGTATGTGATAAAACCATTCAGGTCCTCTGTCTACTAATCGAGGTAGGTTAGATCACAACTATAGTATATGATAACCTATCTAGGTCCTCTATCTACTAATTGAGGTAGGGTAAATCATAACTCTAAACCATGAAAATGATAAAAATTATTGGGGTTTGCTATCTAAGCAACTATAAGCCCCAAGTGACTACAAAACATATTTATACATATATACATAGCACATATCATAGCATAAAACATATCATAACATAAACATATAAACACACATAATCTATCCTATTTTCCTTACCAAAAACTGGGATATGGAGACAAGAACGGGATTTTGGAACACTCCTAAAACCAACAGTAAGAATCGTGAGCTTCTAAAGAAAAAAGATGAAAAAGAGAACTAAACCATCCAAGTAGAAACTTATTGAAAACCTTAATGTTCAAGGAACTTATACACCTAACCAAGAATCATAAACAAAAGTTAGGATCTGAAAGAAAATGGAATAATAGAACTATGAAGAACTGAACTTAAGGATAGGAATACCTTGAATGATCTTATGGCTTGATCTATACCTCGATACCGAAATAACTCTATATCTTACTTCCCAAGTTTTTAGAAAAGCTTAGATTGGAAAAGCTTTTATCCCAAAACCCAAGTGCTTCTCTCTATAGTAAACTTAGCAGCTTGGAGGCTCTGAGCAATGCTTGAATGATGAATGAAATGGCTGAGTATTATGTCCTATTTATAGGGTTCAAGGAGTGAAACTAACCCCTTTTAGAATGAATAAATAAATGAATATAAAATGAAAAATATTTGAATTTTCGTTCAGCAGATGCCCAGAACTCAGTAAAAATCGTTCAAGGGCAGGTCCAAGTGGTTAAGGCTGTTTTTAAATTAAAAAAAAACTCAAGCTTCCAAAAATATATGCCAGGGGCGATATATCGCCTACCCTGGGTGATATATTGCCTAGACCTATATCCCGAGCCTCGTTCGTTCGTTCGTGTGAAGTCGACGTATTTTCCATATCTCCTGTAGGCGATATATCAGCCCATATAGCTGCGATATATCGACATACGTTGATATATCAAACACGTATTTGTACTTTTTCAGCATAATTTGAATTGATTAAACAGCTTTGAGTGAGTCAAAACGCGATCCTAACAGCTCCTGGAAGGTTCTAGAGCTTCTAGATCTTTCTTTTAATTAAACTATTCATAAAAAATACTTAAATCCTTAATAAACATGATTATGACAAGTGTCACATTCTTAATAATTCTATCTAAACCTTAGGTTATAATAAATAATATTTCTAAGACCAGCAATATCAATCAAACGTTATGGTATAATTAATATTTCTATACTTTAGGTTAAACTTATAAAATCCAAAACTGTTGCTATGAGTTTGCAACTAAGTCCCGGCTTGAACCAAAATCCACGAAAACTAACATACTACAAAGTAATACGAACTATTACTACAATCTAGCTAAGTAAAACAAAAACAAAAACAAAATCTGGAACACTACATTTTATTAGGCTAACACTTATTTTTTTGTTTTGCAGTGAGCCTTGGCATGCCAGCGCCTGGGAGACATCATGATGGAGAAGTCATACACACTCCAGAAGTCCCAAGACAAAATTGTCTCTCGTAAGGAGAAACTGAAAGACCCTCGGGAAGAACTTGCCCTGGCTAAGGTTGCCCTCGAGGCCAAGCAAAAATGCTCTCGGAAGCTGTTCAGAAGGCCTCCAAGGACATGCAGTAGGACAAAGAGGAGATGAAGGCGGCCATTGAGGGCAAGCAGTGAGCCTAGGAGGAGGTTAAGAAGGCCACATATGAGGTTGCCCGAGTGGTCCTGGGGCAGGCTAAGGAGGCTATCAACCGGGTTGAGCTAGCAGAGAGGAAGGCCCTCCAAGCCATTGAGTTGAACAGGTTTGCTCGGTGCTAGGTGGAGAAGCTTGAACGAGAAACCGAGAATATCGCCAAGGATGCCTTTTATGTGGCCTGGTATCACAACCAAGACATGAGCTTGGACTTCACTGGGGAGCCCGAGAAGTATAGACTCCTTTTCAATGAGCGCTTTCGAGCTACCCAAGTTTTCGAGATGACCCAAGTGGCTCCAACGGTTGAGGCGACTCCATCTGCCGAGGCCACTCAACCAATTGAAGTGACTCTAGCTGGTGAAACGGCCCAGGCAAGGGGTTCCCCGAGTGGAGATCCGATCATTGAATTGGTGGCAGAGGTTCCCGAAGACTGATTATAACTTTTACATTTAGCCCTGCGTGCCATAAACTTATTGGGGTATATACAAACAATCGCCCAAGCCCCCGAGCATGGTTATAATTATTTGCCCGTTAAAGAATTATGTAGCTTGCCTTGCTTTTTATTTGGTTTTGGTTTTGTTCTATGAATTCATTGTACCTTAAATTTCCACGGGAATAAGCACTCAAACTGTTTTAAACACTTGGTTCTATAAATTCAACATAACACGAATGTCACGAGAACAAGAACTCAAACTTTTTAAACACTTGGTTCTATAAATTCAACGTAACATGAATGTCACAAGAATAAGAACTCAAATCATTTTAAACACTTGGATCTATAAATTCAACGTAACACGAATGTCACGAGAGCAAGAGCTCAAACCATGTTAAACGCTTGGTTTCAAAAAAATTCAATGTAACACGAATGTCATGAGAACAAGAACTCTAAATGTTTTAAACACTTGGTTCTATAAATTCAACGTAACACGAATGTCATGAGAACAAGAACTCAAACCATTTTAAACACTTGGTTCTATAAATTCAATGTAACACGAATGTCATGAGAACAAGAGCTCAAACCTTTTTAAACACTTGGTTCTACAAATTCAACATAACACGAATGTCATGAGAACAAGAACTCAAACCGTTTTAAACACTTAGTTCTATAAATTCAACGTAACACGAATGTCACGAGAATAAAAACTCACCTGTTTTGAATAGTTGGTTCTGTAAATTCAATGTAACATGAATGTCACGAGAACATGAGCTCAAACAATTTTACAGGTGGTTCTCGCGTTTAGTCCCTTGTAGGCCCATATTCCTAGAAGTAACTTTGATGCAAAATTTACCATCGGTCCTCACTCGGCGTTCTATGCCCCTGCAATCCAAAGATTTGGACTTTCAGGGGTTTTGGCATGTGAAACCACCTGCCCCCTGAGTATGCACTACTCCAGAGGTCGACTAGGAGCTTTAATACTGCTCTCTGAGTGCATATCTCATCATTTCCATACCATCTCACACCTCCTCGGGAGGTGATGTTAATGAGGCGCCCACGCGTAGGCTGCCTGGGTATTCGTCCGTATCGCGCATATTGGGATTTGGTTATTACTCTCTGAGCGCACGCTGTCCTCGGGAGGTAACCTAAATTCTTAAGTCTGTGTTATACTTGGTTTTCTAGAAATGGGATATAGTGACATTATGGGCACTTTGCTCGTCAACTAGCCAAGCCTCCCATGTCACGGATTTCCCGAGGCCAAGTATGGGGTACTCGGCCTTCTGTTCGTATCTCGAGACCAAGAGACTTGGTCATAGATCCTCGGGCTCGGTGTCCACGGGAGATGTCAATAGTCTATTCTCACGCTACTTGGGTTATCTAGCTCCTAGGTGCTAAGCTTAGTTCTGCCTGGAACAAGCTGCCTTCTAGGATAGACTTAACTAGTTTCCTAGAATTTTATATTCTCAGGATGGCAATGCTAGTCTAACTCCTCTTGACAGTTGACAAGTTTAGTTTCCTATGTTTTTCCTTGCAAGGCATAGTGTTGCCCTAACTCCATGCCCCCAAGTGATCAGAGACTAGTCTGCAGTCACTTGTCTAGGCGAGTAGGTGCTCTTACATAACATTTATAGAATATAAATGAAACCAAAGAACATAAGACGATAATATATTTCTTACCGTGTTTATATACATGGTTTCCATTACATGTGCCCAAAGGGTACAGAGGGTATTACAGAAATAAACAATGTTTGTTACTCATATTAGTAGTAATATCGGCGAAGATGCTCAGCATTCCAGGCGTGACGAATTAGCTCCTCACTAAGTCGGGCTAATTTGTATGTTCCTAGACATATAACACTATCAACTTGGTATGGGCCCTCCTAGTTAGGCCCCGACACTCCTGCACTGGGGTCTCGGGTGGCTAAGAAGACTTTTCGCAACACCAGATCTTCGACCCCAAATTTTCTATCTTTCTCTTTGGAGTTAAAATATTGGGCCACCTTCTATTGGTAGGATTCTATTCGTAGCTGAGAAGCTTCGCGTAGCTTCTCCATTAGGTCCAGGGATTCCTGAAGTAAAGCATGGTTTGTGGTCGGATCATACGTATCTCATTGGTGTGTGGAGATTATTGCTTCAACTGGGAGCATAACCTCATACTCGTAGGCCATCAACAAGGGAGAATGGCCGGTGGAGGTCCAGGCAGTGGTACAGTAGCTCCACAATGCCCTAGGCAGCTCCTCGGGCCAAGCTCCTTTTGCCTGCTCCAGCCTTTTCTTCAAAGTGGACTTGAGTGTCTTGTTAACTGATTCCACTTGGCCATTGGCTTGCGGATGGGCCACGGAAGAGATGCTCTTGATGACACCATGCCATTGACAGAAGTCTGCAAACACTTCACTATGGAACTACAATCCATTGTCGGAGACTATCTTCCTCGGAAGCCCATACCGGCAACACAATGTTTTTATTGATGAAATCCAAAGCCTTTTTGGAGGTGACTGTAGCGAGCGGCTCGACCTCAACTCACTTTGTGAAGTAGTCGATGACCACTATGGCATATTTCACCCCTCCCTTCCCTGTAGACAGGGACCCAATAAGGTCGATTCCCCAGACAGCAAAAGGCCATGGGCTGGTCATCTGCGTAAGCTCATTTGGAGGCGCTCGGAGGATATTGGTGAAATGCTAGCATTTGTCGCATTTCTTGATGTAATCCATCACATCTCCATTCATGGTGGGCCAAAAATATCCTTTCCTTAAGATTTTCTTGGAGAGACTCTGCCCCCCAGCATGATCTCCGCAGAAACCTTCCTGTACCTCTCGTAGTATTAAACTGGCTTCTTGATTGGAAACCACTAAATCAAGGGCAAAGAATAACCTCACATGTAAAGCCTATTGTCCATGATTATGTACCTCAGTACTTGGTACAGCAACTTCCAAGTTGCCTTCTTGTCTTGGGGCAACTCCCTGGAGACGAGGTATTTAACTATTGGCTCCATCCACCCATCTTGGGGTTGTATCGACTCCACCTCGTCTGAAGCTGAGATACTCAGAGACTCCAAGTAGTCATTGAGAACCACATTGATTAATTTAGCATCTTTGGTTGTGGCCAGTTTAGCCAGGGCGTCCGCATTGGAATTTTTCTCTCACAGTACTTGCCGAATAGTGAATCTTCAGAAGTTATGCAACATTTCTAGAACCTTTGCCAAGTACGCTGCCATCTTTGTTCCCCGAGCCTGATACTCTCCAAGAACTTGGTTCACCACGAGTTGGGAATCGCTAAAGATCTCGAGTCCTTCGGCCTTGAGCTCCAGTGCCATGGGGAGCCAAGTGATTAAGGCTTCGTACTCCGCTTTGTTCTTAGAGGTGCTAAACCGGAAGTGGTGGGCACTATGCACCCTATGCCCCTCGGGGGAAACAAAAATAAGTCCTGTTTCGGTGCCATTTTTGTTTGAACACCCATCCAGGAACGACTTTCAGGCAGATTCGGCCACTGGGGTGCACTCAGTCCTCTCTTGGTTCCTGGTGCACTCGGTAATGAAATCGGTGAGTGCCTGACCTTTTATGGTAGTCCTTGGATGATAGGTGATGTCAAACTGACTCAACTCCATCGACCACTTCAAGAGCCTTCCTGACGACTCAGGCTTCTGAAGGACTTGTCTGAGGGAATGGTTTGAGAGGACCTTAATCAGATGCGCTTGGAAGTAGGGTCTTAGCTTTCGAGAGGCAACCATTAAGTAAAAGGTTGACTTCTCCATCAGAGGGTTCCTAGACTCTGCCCCGGGGAGTCTTTTGCTGACATAATAGACGGGGAGGTGAACACGAATTTCTTCCTTTTTCAACACTACACTGATTGCGTCTTCCGAAACAACCATGTAGAGCAGGAGAGGTTCTCCGTCTACTGGTTGGATAGTATTGGAGGGTTTTCCGTGTGCACCTTAAGCTGTGGGAATGCCTATTCGCACTCTTCTGTCCATTCAAACCTCTGACTTCATCAGAGAACATTGAAGAAAGGGATGCACTTGTTCATTGCTTTGGAGACAAAACAGCTCAAAGTTGCGATCCTCCCTGTCAAGCTTTGAACGTATTTATGTTTCCGGGGAGATGGAATTTCGATTAGGGCCCTATCTTCTCAGGATTCGCCTCAATCCCTCAAGCACTGACGATGAAGCCTAGGAACTTACCGGAGGTGACCCCAAATATGCACTTTTGGGGGTTGAGTTTCATCTCGAATCGGTGGAGCACCGCAAAGACCTCAATCAGGTCGCCCACATGGTCTGGGGAAGTCCTGGACTTGACCAACATATCATCCACATTGGCTCCATCATTTTTCAACCTGAAAGGCATCACAATGTAACAATACACACCATTTTCAGTTCGAAAGCTAGTGTGCTCCTGATCGGCAACATGCATGGATATCTAGTTATATCCCGAGTATGCATCCATGAATGAAAACAACTCGTAACTAGAGGTGGCATCGACCATCTGGTCTATCTTGGGGAGCGAAAAGCAGTCCTTCAAACAGGCCTTGTTAAGGTTCGAGAAATTGATGCATGTTCTCCAAGTGTCATTCAGCATTGGCCTGAGGACAGGATTGGACAACCACCTGGGGTATTGGGCTTCTTAGATAAACCCATTAGAGAGGAGCTTGTCCACTTTGGCTTTGAGAGCCTCTTTCCGAGTTTGATCAAACGTCTGTTGCTTCTGCTGGACGGGAGAAAAGCTAGGTTAGACATTCCAAGCATGACATATGATATTTGGATCAATACGAGTCGTGTCAGAATGTGACCATGCGAACACGTATTGGTTTCCTTGGTGGAAGCCCACCAATGCCTCTCAGACTTTTGTTTTTAAGCTTCCCCCAACTTTTACTTTCTTATCAGGGTGGAGGTATCAAGAACTAACTCCTCCACCTCCTCTATTGGTTCAATGGACCTCTCCTCTTGAACCCTTGGATCTAACTCGTTAGGACCTGGCTCCTGGACAGCTTGTACCTCTGAGGCCTCGAACTTCTCGGGACCTTCCTCCCTTACCATCATCACTGGAGCCTTGAAGGAGACATTATAACACTATCTTGCCTCTTTCTGGTCACCACGGACTGTATCGATACCTGTATCCGTGGGGAACTTCATGCATAGATGACAGATGGAGGTGACAGTCCCAAACTCCACTAGTGCAGGTCATACCAAGATGGTATTGTACGCTGAGGAACAATCCACAACCATGAAGGTACAACATTTGAAGGCTTGGTGAGGTACCTCTCCAAGCATCACAAGGAGCTTTATCTACACCATCGGGATGAGGGCTTCTCCCAAGAATCTGTAGAGTGTCGAGGTGCACGTGGATAAGTCTGCCATGGTTAGCCCTATCTTCTTGAAGGCTAACTTATACAGGATGTTCACCAAACTCCCGTTGACTACTAGAATCTGCGCCACCATTTTGTTGGAGATTTGGCTCTCAATCACCAATGGGTCGTGATGTGGGAAATGTACTCTCCGAGCGTCATCTTCGGAGAATGTTATGACTTGGTCAGTCATTCGTGGCATTTGGATAGGCAGTTAGGCCAAATCCATGACCTCATCATAGTGATTCAAAGCCCACACATACTTGTTTTTTGAGCTTCGTGAATTCCCCCCCAAGTGAGGCCCTCCTGAGATGGTTCCTACCCGCCCATTTACTGAAGGAGGTCCTTGGGCCACTAGAAGTTGGGAGGCTACTGGAGCTGCTGCTGGGACTTGTGGTGTAATAGGTGATACCACCATCCCTACCACGAGAGGCTGTGTTGGACGAGCTCCACCCTTAGAGTATTGGTGGAGGTGTCCCAGCTTGATGAGATTCTCAATTTCGTTCTTGAGTTGACGACACTCATTGGTGTGGTGCCCTATGTCGTTGTGGAAACGATAAAATTTACCAGGGTCCTGCCTATCCCTGTCTCTTCGGATGGGCTGTAGCTTCCTGTAATGAACGTGCTGTGCCATAGCCACGAAGATGTTCTCTCAGGAGTCTACCAAGTCAGTGTACTCAGAATACTGCGAGACGTACTTCTCACCTGATGCGACTCCCTTACCCTTCCCTCCGCGCCTAATGCTGTTGGGAGCTCTACTAGATTCAACAAACTAGGAGGGGCAACAACTCCAGCACTGAATGCAGGCTAAAAAATGCTATATCCAGTGGGCGTTGCCCCAAACCCTGTTGGAGCCATACCAAATCCAGGAGCAGACATGACATTGTAACCGGAAGGTGGAGCACTTTGGCTGGGTTGGACTCCTCCGAGCTCTGTTGGATGGGAACATAGGGTGAATATTGGATCCCCGAGGCCATGGGGGCCAGGAGTGACTGATGTAGGGAAGATGGCGGACGCTCCAAATGCCCCGATTTGGGCATCCTCCCGGTTGATGTATTCTTGCGCTCGACGAATGAAGTTGTCGAGACACTGTCATCCTTTTCGTTGGAGATCATCCCAAAGCGGGGACCCTGCACGGATGCCAGCTTGTAATGCCATCAACTGCTGGCCATCATTGAAACGCTTGAAACACTTCCTCACCGCTTCCTCCTTGAAACGCCTGATGTAGGCCTTGATGGTCTCGAAGGGCCCTTGCTTTATGTTGGCCAAGGTATTGACCTCAAAGCTTACCTTCCAAACTCCTATAAATTGTCTTCAGAAGGCGGATGATAACTGGTGCCATGGCTGAATGGACCCTGGTTCGAGTTTTCTAAACCATTCATCTGCTGGCCTCGTCAGGGTGAACGAGAACACATGACACTTAGTGTCGTTGGAGACACGATGCACCAACATTAATCTGTTGAACTTAGACAAGTGGAGTGGTCCATGGGATCCCACCCACCATCATAAAGCGGTATGAATGGCATTTTGAAGCCTAGCAATAGCAGGGCCTCAACAAGGTGAGGAGCACATGGCTCCACCTCTTCATCCTCTGAGTCAGACTCATGACCTTGCCACCTTGCCATCCTGAGCATTATTCGCTTCAGCCTATCTAAATCCGCACTGAGTGGGTCATGATCCTGGTTGACACTCTGAGTCGAGTTATCTCTTCTCCAAGCATTTAAATTATCTCGGAGATCTGATGGGCCTCTCCCAAGAGGTTCGCGTCCTCACGCCTTATTGCATCTTCGGGCATTGAGGTTGTCTCATAGGTCGGCCTGTCCTCGAAATGCACCGTTATCCTCTGGATGAGCCATTTCAATATCTCCATCGAACTCGACATTTTCATTTACCAAGATACTGATGCCGCGTTCTCAGTTTTGTGGGGCATTCTTCGAGTGGATCCCCGGATCGTGACTCCTACGGGGCTGGTTTGGTCCCAAGGGGACACCAACTCCATGCCTCGCGCGATCCATATGGGTGCGTCAGGGTGGAATGCCAAGAGATCCACGGGCGCCAACTGCCTGGCGGTGTCCTTGGGGCCCTGGGTCATTACCTCTGCTAGCCTGCTGAGGAACTTGGTGGCCTCTGGGTTCTTAACAGGCCCACTTATGCTTTGGGATGAGATTATCGTCAACCTTTCCCTTGCCACGGTCTACGGTGGCATCGGGATTCCAACTCCTGCTGGGTGCCCGGTGAGCACTCCAGCTGGCGAATCGCGAGCCTCCATAGTTGGGTGCTCAGGAGGCACTCTAGCGGCATTGACAGGCGGCACTCCAATGGGGTGCACAATCAGTAGGGTGCCCAGTAGGTACGTTTCCATTGGGGTCCACTTGTAGCCCCTGGGCTGCCAAAGTGGCCTTCATGGCTAGTACTATCTCCAGTAGGGTGGCGATATTACCCTCTTGAGCATCGATCTTTTGTTGCTGGGTGGCCACTTGCTCACGGAGCATCACCACCTCTGGTGTCTCTTCCGCTTCCATAGGCTAAGGGTATTCTTCCTCATAATACCCTTGGTTGACACCATTATCTTTGCCGTCATACTCGGCGTATTCGTCATAGTCCTCCATCATCCCAAGCACTTCTGGAGGTGGTTGCCGACTGGGTTCTCCTCGTTCAACTCTGGTAGGGGGGAGTATGTTATCTGTAACATTTCTTCGTGTAGTTACCATGGATGTGACTGTTTCAAATGCTTTCTTCAAACTCTCAATGAAAGCACCAAAATGTTGATTGCCATTTTCGCAATCAACTCTATGAAGAGAGATTAAAGAAATAAGCAAATAGAAAACAAGGATTTTTAAGTGGTTCAATTTATAAAAGAACCCTAGTCCACGAGTCTCTGGTATTAAAATTTTTGGTAGATTGTGATGGCAAGCTTCATTGGAGTATTCTCAAGTAGTGTTTAGGTTGCTCTGAGTACAAGGTCTTTTTCTCTCTAAAAAACTGAACCCTTTACAATGAGACTCCTAACTCTATTTATAGAGGTTGGGGTAATTAACACTAATCATCAGAAATTAATACACATTCTTCCCATTATTGAGGGATTAATACCTATTCAATGGATTGGGCTATATTGAATAGAGACCACGACCCAAGTGAGATTTGTGGGGCCTACTGCAGAAAGGTACCTACTTTATCGGGAACATGCCCCTGGTATTGCCAGGGCATGTTGTAAGTACCTCCATGTCAGGTGGCGTAGTGGGAGTGCAAATTGTCGAGTCGTACACTTGACAACACTATTGACGGATTGCCCATAAAGGTTGTCAGACGATCCTCTGGCTCTGCATACCCACATTTGTTGACACGTTGCACCTTATCTAAGGTCCGAGAACCAGAACCTTGGACTTGGGAGATGACTGGGGGACGAGAGCCTTTGCCTTAATTGCTCAAGCTGTAGAACCTCCAGCTCCGAGGATGAACCTCGGGAAGTAATCTACTAAGCACCCATGACCCACTGTCAAAGGAAAAGTCTCACCTAGGAGGACCCTTGCTCCGACTAGAGACCTTGGGCAGTAACATGCCCTGACGATGTCTATGAACGTTCGAGCCAGTCATTGGGGGTTGCCACGTGTCAGAGGTGAAAATACAGACAACAAAGAGCATTTTCGTAATTTTAACCCGCTGTGGGTTTATCTGTAATTATATGTGTTATATGTTTGAACCCACATGGTTATGTGGGTATATTTGAGATATTCGGCAGGAGTCAGTCATTTTGAGCAAGATAGTGGTTTAGTCACAACGGGGGCTTATACCCGGTTCAGGGTGAGCCAAAGGGTATTTTAGTAATTCAGTGAGTTACCGGGACTCATTAGAGTATGAGTCGTAATCTGGGAAAAATAGTGATATTCCAGGTTTAGCGGAATTATCTAGAAATTGTGAGTAATGTGGGATTAGAGATTCAAAATCACTATTTGCCCTTGTGAGCTTTAAGGAATGAGTTATTGGGCAGGGGCATTTTGTTCATTTCTCAGCCATGGGATAGGCTTAGTGTGTGAAGGGGAATCTTTCATAACAAACCAAAATACAAAAGAAATAACTTCTCTCTCTCTCCTTTATTTTCTCTTTATCTCTTGGGTGTGTGAGTGGGTTCTTTGAGTTTTTGGAAGGAAAACTCTTGATTTAAAGCTTGAAGGAAATTTTAGGGTTGGGAAGTGAAAGAGTGCATCTAGGGATTTGAATTTATCCAACTGAGGTAAGAAAATTCCCCTGATTCTGTGAGCTTTTCTTGTGTTTTTGGTGTGTTCTTGAGCTTTGAAGCTCAAGTGTTGATTCTGAGTTTTAGTGAGAGTTTGGTTGAGTTTTAAGGTGGGTTTTGATGTCTCTAAGATAACGAGACCATTTCCATGGTCAAAATTAGTTAAAATCGTGCTTTGGGATGATTTTAGGGAGGATTGCGATTTCTAGAATTGCTGAAATTCTGGGTTCGCGAGGCCGAGTTGCGGCGCCATTCTTGAGGCGCCACGACCAGCATGATCCTAGTGAGACAAAGAGATACCTTGAACCACCTTAGCATCACGGTGCTAGGTGGGTTGCGTCGTGGCACGTGGTCTATTGTTTTTGGCTCGGGGCTCTCTGACATGTTGAGTGCCACGACCTTTAGTGGGGGGCGCCACTGCTCAAATTGGGAAAAAAAAATTAGAAATTAGGTTTTGGGTTATGGGATCCCAAACCTAAGGGCTCGGGAATGGTTCTACTACCCAGCTTAGTAGAATTCAGGGTCCTGAAGGCTAGGACTAGGTTCGAAAGCCCTTATTAGTTCGTTCCTAATAGTTATTCCTTGTTATGGTTGTGACTAAGGTGAACCGTTAGGCTCAGAAGGGAAGGACCATACTTGGGGTCGTCATACGCTATTCACTTAGGACCCGAGGTAAGAAAACTGCACTTGGACTGTAGTTAGGGCTTGAGCCTTGGTTATCAAACATTGTTGTATTCGTGCTTAGAATGTTTTTCAAACATGTTGATTGTGTTGTTCATACCCCTATTAAATGATGACTGTTCATCTGATATATCTGATTAAAAATCAAGGCTTATAAGTCGAGGGTGACAATAGCGTATTAAACATAGGCTAATATCGTTATCTATCATATATGATTGAAAAGCTTGATTTGTAAGTCGAGGGTGGCACTAGTATGTTGAGTGCAGGCTGATGTGGTTAAGCCAACCCAGACACATGATATGCGCTTGAATGGTCCTATGGTCGCCTGAAAAATAAAGCGCAAGATATGCTGGGCTAGCTCTAAGGATGGTTAGATGGGAATAGGGCAATGGACCCCGATGTGACTCTATAGTCGCTTATGTGGATTAAGAAACTCAGCTTATAAGATGAGGATGGCGATAGCGTGCTGAATGCAGGTCGAACTGGCAGGGTCAACAAAGAAGCTCAGCTTACAAGTCAAGGACAACAATAGCATGCTGAACATAGGTTGAACTAGCAGGGCCAATAGAGAAGCTCGGCTTACAAGTCGAGGACGAAAATAGCGTGATGAACTCATGCTGAACTGGCAGGGCCAATAGAGAAGCTCGACTTATAATTCGAGGATGACGATAGCGTGTTGAACACAAGTCGAAATGGTTGGGCCAACCTGGAAGTGTGTTATACCCTTGTACGACTCTATAGCCGCTTAGAACATGGGGCGCGGTACACGCTTGACCGGCTACATAGCCGTTTCCATGAGAAATGGTGTGATGGGTATCCGTGTGGCTCAATGGAAGCTTAGATGGATTGAATGCATGCATGAGTATCGATTATAACTACTAATCATGCTATTTATGATCATTATTCTATTGAATAACTATTTATGAATTTGTTTATGTTTTCTTGTTGAGCCTTGGCTCACGGGTGCTAGTGGTGTAGGGAAGGGCAAGGAAAAGCTAGACCAGCCATGAGTTGGAGGGCTTCAGGGGCAGAGTGTACATATGCGGCCTGCTCAATCGCCACGGTAGGGATTACTTGCTAGAACTAGGGTTGAGCCCTGATTTTTTCTGCCTAGGCTGACCTTTTTGCATCTACGCTGTTTATGTATAACTTTATAAACTTTTTTGGGATCCCGTGTTTAGAGTTAAAACTTTTTAATGATTACTGTCTAACTGAAATTTTAAATTCTTAATTCTTGAGTTAGTTTTTTATTACGCGTTTTAAGTCCAAATAACTCATTTAGGGAGTTAAGCTCTATTTTAATTACACAGTGTAATGGTCTTGGATTAGTAGAGTGTTCTAGTGTACATCCAGCAATTGATGCAATTCCCCACCGATCCATTGATCTTTAGATCTGCAAAAATAGAAGGAAAAGAAGTAGTGAGGTATAGATCCTCCAAGCACTCACTTGCTCTATTTGATGGTGTTTATGATGGAATGAATCTGAGCAGCGAGTTTGGGGACCAGTACCCTATATTTATATAGTTGAGACTTTCCATCAAAGTCTCTTCCACAGTTGATCTTAGAATATTTGACAATCAAAAGGATATGCAATATTGGGTAGCTCAATATATGAAATTGAGTAACTAAATTAATATTGGCCATATCGAGAATATTTGTCAATTAATCTCAATATTGACTTTAATCAGAATAAATTAGAATTATGGTTTTTGGTAATTATAATTGATTAATAATATTCTAATAACATGTGCCACAACTTCAATGGCAGATGATGAAAAATAGTTTTAGGGTTGGTGGGTTTCAGTGTTTCAACAAGATGAAAGTTGTTCTAGAGCTTGGGTTTGGGGGTTACTCTTTTTCTGTGTTTGTGGGATTTGGTCTTCCGATAGATTGTGTGGCCTTTGTAACATAAACTGCTATTGTACAAATGGTATATATGATGACCAAATTGAATTTTTTAATGTGTAATATTTTTTCTCTACTACAGTATCTCATATCATCATCATTATCACTCAATAGTTAATTATTTGTTAATTCTATCTCACTTTTTTTCGTAATGTTTTTCTTTAGTTGGTTTAGTTCTTTGATTAGTTATTCTGAAACATATGTTATATTTTTCATATCTTTGATTAATTGTGTTTACTATATAGTTGATTATTAGTTATATATATATATATCTAAATGACTCAACTTTATTCTATCTTATAAAACTTGTTTCTATTTGATAAAAGGAATAGTGGCTAAACCAAATTCTAGTAGACTTTGTGTTTGTAATTGATAAGAAGCCCCAGGACTTTTATAATTAACAAAGATGAGAATTGTTAGAGAATATATATTTAAATGGAATATATAAAAACCAAAATACAATTGTAATCTCTAAGCCATAAATACAAATGGACAATAGGATTGATAAAAGAAAATTATAATTCTAATACAAAATATACAAGTAAAATAAATATTTGAAGAAGTAGAAGAGAATGATATTACAAACTCAAGACAATATCAATACAAATAAAATAAGAACAAAGAAGAACAAGAGAATGAAATAAGAACAATAGAATATTATGAAGAACACTCTTACACTCACACAACCTTAAGTGAACAGTAGTGGAGATCACTATACTTGAACAAGGTTCGAAACCTTTGTCCGAATTCTTATTTTCCTTATTCTTTTAGCACTAAGGGACTCACAAGTTTAGGAAATAAATTTCTATAATTATCAAGCCTTTGTTTTCCAACCAAGTGCTAAAATAGATGAAAAACTCCTATTCACAAGTGACCAAATGGTCTCTATGAATAGAGATTTGGACCGCCATTTGATTTTCAAACTCCACCAACCCTTTGGCTATTACAAAACATCTATTAAAAGTTCATGGTAATAAATGAAATATTTGGGAGGTTTATGAGTTGTTTGAATCGTTGGAAAGGTTTCAAACAACTCAAAATTTGACCTGTTACAAACCACAGGATGCATCTCTTGGTACTTTGCGATCTATCGCCTGTCAAGCAATGTGTCGCCTGGTGTGTATTTTTCCCATAATAGTACCTGTGATGCATCACCTCACAATAAGCGATGCAACGTAGGTGCTTATGTTTTGCTCACTCTTTTTGGCACCCAAAATTTCCAAAAAAAAATGCCCAAATCAATTCCATATGGTTTTGTAACTTTCATATTTTTTATGGCAGTGAAAATCATACCTTAAAAGCTATAAAAAGTACAGATATTGACTGCCTTTTTCGCTATCAACTTAATAATAGAACTTAAAGAAAATAAAAAAGATTAACACCGAGATTTTACGTGGTTCAGGTTATAAAACAACCATATTCCATGAGTCTTTTGTATTAGTATTCTTGAAGCTTGAGATGACAAGCTTCGATGGAGGTTTTCACAAGCAGCGTATAGATTGCTCTGAGTAGAAAAGTGGGATCAAATGTCTAAAACCCAAATAGTCCTTTACAATGTGGTGCCCTTGCCCTATTTATAGTGGCTGGGGATCATTAATATCTTTAATCAACATTTACTACAAATATTCCCCCATTTATTTGGAGAGATAATTGCTACTTAACACCTCTAGGTATACTAATTAAGACTGTGGGCCTGTGTGTATCGCACAGGGCCCAATTTGCAGGTTACAACCCACCAACTTTACGGGAGACACGTCTCTAACATTTTTAGAATACGACTGCATGTTTTCCTATATCAGGTAGTGCTGTGGGGAATTCAAATTATCGAGTGTACGAACTTGACACCACTACTCAAGACACCCAAAAATCTGTCAAACGATCTTGTGGTGGCCCAAGGCTACAGTGAAAAACACCTGGCGCTCTCTCTCCAGCCCCCGAGGATGAAATTCCTAAACTTTGAGGACTATCGGGTCAAGAAGGCGGAGGACCGCTAGGGTGGCCCTCGGGACGTTGTCTTACTTAGAGATATCCATGCTTAAAAAGGGATCATGGCTTGCTGGGAGGATTCTACACTTCGAGGAGCTCTAGGCGAGCCCTTCAGAACTTTTCTATCGATAGAGGAGCTTAATTATTTCTTTAATGACTGCCATGTGTCCAATGATGAAATCACAGACAACATTTGTCCGCCAAGTCTTTACTTATCCTCGAACAGTGGAGACTTAAGACTGAGGAGTAATCTCGAAGGTCTTTGGGGGTGACGTTTTGGCTCCAAGACGTCGCACTTCCAAAAAGGTACCGCCATGTGTCGACTCCCCATTGTTGGGCCCATCAATTAGTGCAATTAATGAGGAGTTTGGTCCACACCCAAGACGTGCAATCTGTACCTGAAGTGTCATTTCTCCCTTTACCCGAGGCTTCCTTTTCCCATGATAATGATTTCAATCTGTGTCTTGATAATCATGGTCGTTGGATCATGCTCAAGTGCCTACCACGCAGGTGATCAACAGTCGAGGTAGAGTTGCTTCCACCCCTAGCACTTCGAGTATGAAACTCGAGAACCGCCTCTCACATATTCACTTTGGCCATTTGAAATTTGAAGACACCAGAGCCTTCAAAATCTCCCAAAGCTTTATCACTCCTAAACCCCAAAATCTTCACTAATTCTTGAATTTCCAATGACCTGGACGGCTGGAGGGAATCATCATTCTTCTCGTCGAACAACAAGCAAGCTGAGACATCAGGGAACTCTTAGCAAGATTACAACCCACTTTGGAATGGACACTCGGGAGATGCTGGTGTGCTTGTCCTGAGAGAACGAGAGGGCGCATGAGAGCGTCCATGGCCTCGGGGCGTGGAGAGCTTCTCACCTCTAGGTAGGAGCCGTGCTACCACTCCATCAATACTATGTCGACTTCTTGAAATTCGTTGGCATAGCATCCTTCCAGCTATCCCTGAATGGATATCGGGTGTTAGCAGGGCTCTTCATTCTGTAAAGGAGGCCGAACTGGCCCGCCCCTTCTCCAACAGAGATCCTTTACATATAGAACTTCTAAGCATGCCTGAAGAAGGGAAACCATAACAGGTACTAACTTTGATGAAGTATACATACCCAGGCATGTCTTACAAGGCTCTGTACGACAACGAGAGCCATGCGCGAGACTATAAAGACCATTTTTTTCTAGACAAGTGGCTTTCCCACGCGAACCAATCCAACATTTTCATGGACTTTTCCAGGGTTGGTAAGTTTTTCCTCGAGTTGTTTTCGTTTAGTTGTCTTCCCCTTGTTTCTGGTCCTTAGGAGCTGAGTCTTTTGCAGGACCTTTTTACCGCTCACCTCATGTTAACGCTTACAATGAGAGGTTTCAAAGAATGAAGGCCCTCCTAGACGAGGAGATGAGTCTCACCTTCCTCATCACGGAGGCTTCTCTAGGAGTGATTGTAGCGACCCACTTTGTGAAGTAGTCAATTGCCACAATAGCATACTTCACTCCTCCATTTCTAGTGGGCAAGGACCCGATAAGGTCAATCCCCCAGACTGCGAAGGGCCAAGGACTTGTCATCTGGGTGAGCTCATTCGGAAGAGCTCGGGGTATGTTGGCGTAGCATTGGTACTTGTTGCACTTCTTGATGTAGTCCATCTCATCACTATTCATAGAAGGCCAAAAGTATCCTTGTCTTAAGATTTTCTTGGCAAGGCTCTGCCCCCCAGGGTAGTCCCCGCACAAGCCCTCAGGTACTTCTCAGAGTATAAGGCTGGATTCTAGTTTGGACGCACAATGGAGAAGGGGCAAAGAATATCCTCACCTGACAAACTTTTGTCCATCATAACATAACATACCAAGGGACTTGGTAAAGAAACTTTTGAGATGCTTTCTTGTCCTACGATAACTCTCTGGAAACTAGGTACTTCATAATAGGCTCCATCCAGCCATCCTAAGACTAGACTACTTCTACCTCCTTGGGGGCTGAGATGCCTGGAGCAACCAAGTAGTCAATTGAGATCACACTGATCAACTCAGCGTCCTTGGCGGTAGCAAGCTTGGCCAGGGCATCAGCGTTAGAATTTTGTTCCCATGGCATTTTTCAGATGGAAATTTTTTTGAAGTTGTGTAGCATTTCCTAGGCCTTGGCTAAGTAAGTGGCCATCTTTGGCCCCCGGGCCTGGTACTCTCCGAGGACCTGATTCACTACGAGCTGAGAATCATTAAAGATCTTAAGGTCCTCGGCCTTGAGCTCTAGGGCCACCTATAGTCCAACAATGAGATACTCGTACTCAACCTCATTTTTCTATGCATCAAATCCAATCCTCTATTCCATGGGCTCGATAGCCCTCTCTTCCTGAACTCTGGGGTCCAGCTCATTGGACCCCTTTTCCTCCTAAACAGCCTGGAGCTCCATCTCCTCGGGAGGATGCTGTTCGGGAGCTGTTGCCTCAATTACCATTACTAGATGCTTGAGGGACAAATAGTAGCCCTAACTGGCCTTATTTTGGTCTCCACGGATTGTGCCTATTCCTGCCTCACTAGGGAACTTCATGCACATGTGGCGTATGAAGGCGACAATTCCAAATTCTACTAGGGTCAGATGCCTTGGGATGGCGTTGTACGCAGAGAAGCATTCCACGACTACAAAAGTGTAGTACTTGAAGGCCTAGCGAGGCACTTCTCCAAGTGTCACTAGTAGTTTAATTTTCTCCATCGGAATAAGACCTTCTCCCGAGAACCCATAAAGAGTGGAGGTGTAAGGGGACAGGTCACCAGTGGTCGGCCCAATCTTCTCATAGGATGACTTGAATAGGATGTTCACTGAACTCTCGTTGTCCACCAGGATCCGAGCCTCCATCTTGTTGGAAATCTGGCTTTTGACCACCATAGGATCGTGGTGGGGAAAATGCACCCTCCAAGAGTCATCCTTGGAGAAAGTGATGACTTGGTCAGTCATTCGGGGCATTTGTGGTGGTAATTGGGTCAACACCAACACTTCATCTGCGAGCCCCTAGAGTTGCCCCCCAAGTGGGGTTCTCTAGAGATAGTCCCTACTCTCCCGTACACTGGGGAAGGTCCATGGGCTATCTGCGCTTGCGGGGTCGCGGGCACCTGGCTCAGGGGTTGAGGAACCACCTACTGAGGAGGAAATTCTATGGCCGAAGCCTGGGCTAGGCGCACGCCAGCCCTAGCATATTGGTGGAGGTGCCCTAGTTTGATGAGACTTTCAATCTCACCTCTAAGTTACATGCACTTATTGATGTGGTGCCCCGCATCATTGTGAAACCGATAAAACTTAGTGGAATTTATTTTCTCCTGATCCCTCCGCATAGGTTACGGTTTCCGGTAGTGGACCTGTTGCTCAGTGGCCAGGAAAATATTCTCCTGAGTATCCACCAGGTCCATGTACTCAGATTATTGTGGAACATATTTCTCGTTGGGGGTTCCTCCAGTTCTCTTGGGCTTCTTGCCCTTGCCTTTTCCCCCACGTTTGCTTCCACTGAGGGTCTCGCTTGATGTTGTGGACTGAGACGAAGCCCTAGTTTCAACATTGAATGTAGGATGAAAAGCACGGTATCCTGTGGGAGCTGGTCCATAGCCTGTCCTGGCGACACTAAAATCAGCATTTGGCATGGTGCTGAAGCTAGCTGATTGAACAACAAGGCTGAACTATGGAGCGCTCATAACACTCGTTTGGGCTGGAGTGTATGGTGAATACTGGGTACTTGGAGTCATGTCATTTGGGAACAACAGTGCGGGGAAAGGAACTGGTCCTCCGAATGCTCCAATCTGGGCATCCTCTCAGTTGATATACTCTTGGGCTCGTCGTATGAAGTCATCAAGCATGTGGCATCCTCTTCACTGGAGGTTATCCCATAGTGGGGAACCTGCTCAGATGCTAGCTTGTAGGGCCATTAGCTGTTGGCCATCATCGACCCTCTTGGTCTTGGCTGCTTCTTCCATAAAGTGTTTGATGTAAGCTTTAAGGGTGTCAAGTGGTCCCTGCTTTATGTTGGCCAAAGCATTGACCTCAAAATTCACCTTCCGCGCAACTATGAATTATCTTCAAAAGGAGGAGGAGAGTCGGTGCCAGGAGTGAATGGATCCTGGTTTATGTTTCTTGAACCACTCATCCGTTGGTCCTGTCAAAGTCAACGAGAACACATAGCACTTTGTGTCCTTGGACACATGATGGTTTGACATCAATATGTTAAACTTTGAGAGAAGCTCGGTGGGATCCATTCCGCCGTACGGAGTGATAGATGGCATCTTGAAGCCTCATGGCAACAAGGCTTTCACAATGTGAGGACCACTGGAATCCCCATCCTCATCATCTGAGTCTGAGCCATGGCCTTGTCTTCAAGGCATTAAGAGCATTATCCTTTTCAAAATCTCCAACTCTACGCGGAGAGGGTCACAGTCTTGGTTGGCCTTCTGTGTTGGGTGTTCTCTCCTCTAAGCATTAAGGTCGCCCTGGAGGTCAGGCCCATGCCTTCACCCTGGGTTGTCCTCGGGAACTTCCTAACCCCTACAAGCATTCAAGTCATCTCGCAGGTCAGGTTGATCTTGGCGGCGGCCACCATCCTCGGGGTATCCTACTTCTATTCCCCATCAGACTCCATGTATTCATTATTGACAGAGATACTAACTATTTGTCCTCAGTTGGCAGAGACATTTCTCTTGTTATCCCCTTGGCTTGGGTTTCTGTGAGGCTGGTGAGGTGCTAGGGGAACATCACCTCTAAATCTAACGCAACCCGACACGGCGTGCTTGGGCAGGATGCCCTAGGATCCACAGATGCTAGTGGCCTAGCATTTTCCTTAAGCACCACACCCTTGGTCATCATTAGCTCGCCTTGGGGGCTGAATGAGCTCGGTAGCCTGACAAGTTCTCATTCGCCCCTAAGTAGGATCTTCATCTACTTTGCCTTTCCACGGTCTTATGGAGCAGGTGCAGATTCAGCTACAACTGGGTGCGCAGGTGGCATGCTAGGTGACAGATCTTGCGCCTTGCCAGTGGGGTGCTTGGGAGGCACGCTCAGTCCATTGACAGGTGGCACTCCGGCTGGGTGCGCAGGTGGCACGCCAGCTGACTGCCTTGGTGGTACTTTACCATGGGGGTCCACTCGCAACCCTTGGGCCGCTAAAGTAGTCCTCATGGCATTAACCTTCTCCTGTAAGGAAGCGATATTCCCGTCCTGGGCGTCAATTTTTTGCTGCTGGGAGGCCACCTGGTCGTGGAGTTCCACCACATCTGTCGGATCCTCCACTTCCATGGGCTGAGGATAGTCTTCCTTATAGAACTCATCATCTTCATCGTCGTAGTCAGCGTTCTCGTCGTAATCCTCCTAGGCCATCTGTAGGAGGTCGTGTGGAGGTGGTCAGCTGGGTTCTCTCCCCCCCCCCCCCTCCCTAGCTCTGGCAGGAGGAGCAACGTCGTTTGGGGCGTTCCTATGCTTGGCCACCATGACTGATTCTTTAAGATTTCTTTAAGCTCTTAATGAAAGCACCAAAATGTTGATTGCCTTTTTCGCTATCAACTTAATAATAGTACTTAAAGAAAATAAAGAAGATTAACACTGAGATTTTATGTAGTTTAGGTTATAAAACAACCCTAGTCCACGAGTCTTTTGTATTAGTATTCTTGAAGCTTGAGATGGCAAGCTTCAATGAAGGTTTTCTCAGGCAGCGTATAGATTGCTCTGAGTACAAACGTGAGATCAAATGTCTAAAAGCCAAAAAGTCCTTTACAATGCGGTGCCCTAGCCCTATTCATAGTGGCTGGGGATCATTAATATCCTTAATCAACATTTACTACAAACATTCCCCCATTTATTTAGGGAGTTAATTGCTGCTTAACACCTCCAGGTGTACTAATTAAGACTATGTGCCCGTGCGTATCACACAGGGCCCAATTCGCAGGTTGAAGCCTACCAACTTTATGGGAGACACGTGTTTAACACTATCAAAATACGGCTGCATATTTTCCTATATCAGGAAGCATTGTGGGAAATGAGAATTTTTGAGTGTACAACTCATCACTACTACTCAAGACACCCAAAAATCTGTCAGACGATCTTGTAGTGGCCCAAGGCTGCAGTGAATGACACCTAGCGCTCTCTCTAGGCCCCGAGGAAGAAATTCCTAGACCTAGAGGACTATCTAGTCAATAAGGTGGGAAAACCACTAGGGTGGTCCTCAGGATGTGGCCTCACTTGGAGACATCCACGACTAAAAAGGGATCACGACTTGCTGGGAGGAGACTACACTCTGAGGAGCTCTGGGCGAGCTCTTCAGAACTTTTCTATCTTCTGAGGAACTTAATTACTTCTCTAATGACTGCCACATGTCTAATGATGAAATCATAGACAACAATAGCTTAATGAAAATCACATCCAAAGTGTGTAACTCCAAAATGCACACTTAAGCATTGTGATTTTTTGGGAGTTACAAAATTGTAATCAGATTTTGTACACCCAAATGTATGTTACATGATTTGACAAAATAGATTTGTCACACAATATTTTATTTGTCACATTTATTTAATCAATCAAACAATATTTTAAAATTAGTCATTTGGTGATAAAAAAAATTATTACCAAATAAATGTGATTTTTTATGATTATCACACTGTGATAATTTATTTTCCACTTGAATCAGTTATCACGATTGACAAGAGTTGGATAACTAATAGACAACATAGCTCTGATGAGTTTTGGAATGGTCTTCAAGAATTTATACAAATGGACAAGAATCATGTGAATGCTTCGGGAGAAGTTAGGTGCCCATGCATTCATTGTGTCAATATGCTGAGTTAGAATTAGGATGTGGTGGAAGCTCACATACACAGATATGGGTTTCTGCAGCGATATGTGAAGTGGACCTACAACAGTGAAGTTGATATGCCTCCAGTAGTGGACGATGAGGCTCCAGTGACTGATGAGATGATTGACATCATCAATGATGTTATTGGTGAACAAGACACTAACAAAGAAGGCGTAAATGAATGAATTTCAGATGGTGGTGCCAGTAGTGCATAATCAATTTGATGACCTGTTTCAAGAGGTTGAAGCTGAGTTATACCCTGGTTGTACTTGGTTGTCTTCCTTGAACTTCTTTGTGAAGATGTTGCACATGAAGGTTATGAATAAATGGACAAATAGATCATTTGATGAACTTTTGAAGTTTATGAAATTTGCATTCCCAAAGGAGAATAAGATTCTAGCTTCATATTATGAGTCTAAGAAAAAAAATGAGGAAGTTAGGGTAAGGTTGCCAATCAATTCATGCTTGCAATTAAGATTGTTGTTTATTCTGGAAGGAGAATTCCCAAAAACAGAGTTGTCTTGTATGTAGTGAGAGCAGATGGGTTGACAAAGACACAAAGGGTAAAAAAGTAGCTAAAAAAGTGTTGTGGTACCTCCCTTTAACT